>NW_027223755.1:102273351-103508465 GCF_028538775.1 Myotis yumanensis
GTTCTCACGCCTGTGTTTCCAGAGTCAGTGGTGCAGCTCCGGCCCTGAGCTGCCAGGGCCTCTCAGGCCTCCTGGGCCTCACCCTGTTGAAGCCCCTCAAGGTGGCTGAGAAGCGCAGCTGGATCCGGGGCCAGCAAGCTGGATCCAGGACAATAAAACGGCTCAGAAATAAGGCTGCACTGGCACATACCACAGTGCCGCCCAGGGGACGGAGTTGCTACACACCCGACTTTTGAACTGGATCCAGACCGCACAGAGCAGTGAGCCCCAGGGCATCTTGACCAAGGCCAGCCTCTGTCTGGAAATGTCAGCACGGATCATCAGAGAGGCTCCGTCACTCTCAAACGGCTCTCTCTGTCCCGTCAGTCTCGCCAGCTCTCTGTTTCACGAGGCTGCCTTACCCTCCACTCTTCAGCACATGCCCGTAGGAGTTTTCTGAAGCTGCACAAACTCAGTGGCTTAAAAAGAATCTTATTCTCTCACAGTTGTAGGGGTGAGAGGCCCGGAGTCAAGGCGTCAGCGGGCTGCGTCCCTCCAGAGCTCTAGGGAAGAATCTGTTTCTTGCTTCTTCCAGCTTTTGGTGACTGTTGGCAGTCCTTGCTTGGGGTCACATTGTTCCTGTCTGAAATCTATCTCCCTCTTTAAAAAAAAAAATATTTTATTGATTTTTTTACAGAGAGGAAGGGAGAGGGATAGAGAGCCAGAAACATCGATAAGAGAGAATCATCGATCAGCTGCCTCCTGCACACCCCCTACTGGGGATGTGCCCGCAACCAAGGTACATGCCCTTGAACCTGGGACCCTTGAGTCCGCAGGCTGACGCTCTATCCACCGAGCCAAACCGGTCAGGGCTCTACCTCCCTCTTAATAGTGACACTTGTGATTGCATTTGGGGCCCACCTGGAAGGCCCAGGATACTCTCCCCATCCCAAGACCCTGGTATCTTTGGCCACAGAAGCTGAGATTCACAGGTTCCAGGGATGAGGACGTGATACCTTAGGGGGTGGCTTCCAGCCTACACAGCGACCATGAAGATGTGCTCCTCAGCCGGCTCGGCCATCCTGACCTCAGCCCTCTCCCCTCACACGATCCAAGGATGAGCCCTCCATGTGTTCCGTTGAACACCTCACCTCTCTGGGGGTGTTTGTGCTGGTTATCACCTGTCTCCCTCAGACCATTTCCTGTTTTTTTCCTCTAATGCTTTGTTGCCTGAAATTCTCTCCCAACACTTTTCTTGCTCTACCTTGTATTTTGCTGGTAATTGGCATCTTTTCCTCTCTTCTAGTGTAGGCCCCCTAGGGGCAGGATGAACTTCTTATTCACTCCATAGGACAAACAGCAGAGCAGGCACTGGAATATTCTGTCTTGTGTGTGTAACCATCTCCCCAACCAGATAAGAGCCTGTCTAGAAACTAGTGTAGAGACCAGCGCTTGTGGCCTCCAAAGTTCCACATAGGTTGAGCAGACACTTGCTTAAACCATTGTGCCCTCATAGGTGCTGTGCGGCCAGGAGGGAGAAAGGAGACACCACTGATGCGTGGTGCAGGGCCGGCACTGAGTGTCCACGCCAGGCCTGCAGCCTGCACAAGCCGTCACTGCCAGCTTGGCTGTGGGCAGTTCCCTGTCCCTCAGAGCCTCGCTTTCCTCACCTGCAACATGCAGAAAACACACCCCTCACAAAGCTATTATGAGGTCTGAGGCGAATTAGGGAACGTGTGTGAAAATGCTTCTTAAACTCTGAGGGAGCATGAGATGTTTGGCTGTGGCTGTCATGTTTATCTTTCATTTTAGGTACCTTTCTGTGTGAGTCTCCAGTGTTAGCGATGCACGAGGAAAACCTTTACACGGTGGAGCCAAATCGAGTTCAAGTTCGAACCTGGCAGGTAAATTGCTGCCCCAGAACGAGTGGGCTCTGATGATGAAGACAAGTAGAGCAAACTTTCTCCAAGTCAAGCCAGAGCCTGCACATTGGGTTTATCCAGACAGATCAGGAGCTGGAGAGCTGCTCCATCTGTAACTGTTGTGACTTCAGAAATCAGTAGGCAGGGAAAGGGCCTTTTGCAGTGAGGAGGTTAGATTACTGGACCTTGAGTACATGGGATTGTGGAATGGGAGGCAATGTTTGCTGTGCATCTTGGGGGCGAAGGAGCCGTTAGTTTAGGACATAATACCTTAGGACAGGCCTTTCCCCGCGTGTGTCTGAGGGAGAGGCCAGGATGGGAGCAATTCATGCCTCCAAATGACAGACCTCGAACACTATCCTGTTCCCTCTCTGTGGTGTGAAGAAACCTGCCCTGCCAGTGTGCTCAGTGGTTAGCATCAACCCATGAACTAGGAGGTCAGGACATATGCCCAAGTTCTGGGCTTGATCCCCAGTAGGGGGCGTGCAGGAGGCAGCTGATTGATGATTCTCTCTCATCATTGATGTTTCTATCTCTCTCTCCCTCTCCCTTCCTGTCTCTAAAATCAATAAAAACAAACAAACAAAAGAAACCCTTATCTGTCTGCATCCCACATACACGGAATGTGTGAAGCCGGCAGCTGGCATGTTGTATTCGTTTGCTGAGCCTGCCATAAAAATGTATCACAAACTGCAGGGCTTCAAACAATAAAAGTTTATTTTCTCACAGTTCAGGAAGCCAGACCACTAAAATCCAGGTGTGGGCTGGCTCCTGCTGAGGCTCTGAGGGAGAATGCAGCCCAGGCTTCTCCCAGTTCCTGGTGCTCGCTGGCAGTCTGGGTGCTCCGGGGCATGTAAATGCATCACTGCAGCCTCTGCCTGCACCTTCTCACGGAATCTCCCTGTGTCTGTGTTTCTCTTCTGTGTCCTATAAGGACACTGGGTTTATTTAGGGCCCACCCTAATCCAGAATGGTCTCCTCTTGAGGTCCTTAACTTACATCTGCAAAGACCCTTTTTCCAAATAAGGTCACCTTTACAGCTTCCGAGTGGACATATCTTTTGCTGGTCACCATTCAACCCAGTAAATGTAGCAGTGTTTTGCTTCAAGGTCAAGAACACCTATCATGGCCCTGGTTTTAGCGCTCAGTGTAACTGCTTCGTCCAGCTCTGAATCCTGTCCTGGGATCCAGCATTTGGTTTCGGGGGCATCTGTATCCGTGTTCTTGTACCTTTCAATGCTGCTCACCCACTCCTTCGTTCAGCAGTTCCCCAAGGAGCTCCCATGGGAGGAGTAAGGGGGCACACTCAGAGCAGGAGAGGGATGGGGATACCACAGGGGAGTCCGTGGAGTAGAGACTTGATGATGTGGGAAGCAGCCCACAGCCCATGTGCCCTCCCAGGGGCAAGTGCAGATTAAGGGACCCTCTGCTTGTTTAAGGTCAGAGAGGAGGCAGAGGCTGGAGGGAAGGAGGCAAGAGCCCATTGGGGCATCCCGTGCAAAGAAAGCTCACCTTCCTGCCCTAGCTGGGTTGGCTCAGTGGGTAGAATGTCAGCCTGCGGACCAGAGGGTCCCGGGTGCGATTCCGGTCAAGGGCACATACCTTGGTTGCAGGCTCCTCCCCACCCTGGGCCCTGGTCAGGGCACATGCAAGAGGCAACCAATCGATGTGTTTCTCTCGCATCGATGTTTCTCTGTCTTTCACTCTCTCTTCCATTCTCTCTAAAAGATCAATGGAAAAGTATCCTCAGATGAGGATTACCAAAAAAAGAAAGCTCACCTTCCTTGCAATGTCAGTTGGGCGGGGGCATAGGCAGGGCGGGTCATGTTCTTAAGAACAGATGACGGGGCAGCTCTGTCAGCAGAGAGATGACCTACGGGGCACTGGAGGGCTGGAGGCTTGGGGGGCGGGGGGGAGGTACGGCCTGCTGGGAAAGGACTGTTAGCACACTGAGAAAGGGCAAATGGCATAGTGAGCAAAGGCAAGGGTCTGCTGGGAAGGGGAGAAGGGCCTGCTGGGAAACCTGGAGGCAGCTGAGGAGCCTTGCCAGTGGGCTTGGAGGATGTCTCACAACAGGTGGCCTGGAGTTGTCCTTTCTGTTAATTTTTTAAAAAATATATTTTATTGATTTTTTTACAGAGAGGAAGGAAGAGGGATAGAGAGTTAGGAACATCGATGAGAGAGAAACATCGACCAGCCGCCTCCTGCACACCCCCCACTGGGGATGTGCTCACAACCAAGGCATGTGCCCTTGACCGGAATCGACCCCGGGACCCTTGAGTCCGCAGGCCGACGCTCTATCCACTGAGCCAAACCGGTTAGGGCTGTTAATTTTTTAACTAGAGGAGTGTGTGCCCACTGTAACGGGTAACATCCTGCCAGCACGTGTGAGGGGAAGACTGGGAGCTCTCCCCGTTGTGGACGCCTGGAGTGTGTCTTTTCAGACGCTTCTTCCTGCTGGTGCAGAGGTGGCCATGCAGACGAGTTGGTGCTCGTTTGGACCATGACAGGCACCTTCCAGTTTTCTAATGGGGCCTCCTTCCGGGCTGACACGTAGAGCTCCACTCCTCCCAGGCCTTCATACTGTGTGTGCAGTGAGCGGCCTGGGTTGAAGAGCAGTGATGGGCACCCGGGCGTGGGCTCGTTTATACAGAGGCTGGGGCTGAGGAAAGGGCTGGTGTCTGACAGATACTGCTGGAGGCTTACGCCGAGGGGAGAGCAGAGAAGTGGGGAACGCAGCAGGAGGGCCGGTGGGCCAGTCCCAAAACAGCGGGGGTTGTGCAGCCCGGAGAGGAGGGAAGGGGGCGTTTGGGCTTGCTTTTTTCTTGTGTTTATCTTTTCCTCCTAGAAGATAAGTTCTGTGTCAGTTTGGTGGGAAAGACTAGGGGAGCTGGCACACAGTGAAGTCAGGTAGGAGATGCCAAAGGTGAGAGGTCTAAGGGCCTGGAGCCAGGCAGGGTGCTGGGAGCTGAGGCCAGCGTGGAGGGAGGGGATGAATCAGTTGGTGAGCAGTTGGATGGTGGGTGGCAACAAAGGGGAAAAAATTGAGGATTTTCATCCAAGGATATCTTCTCCATTGATTTTTGGAGAGTGGAAGGGAGGGAGGAAGAGAGACACATCAATTGGTTGACACCCACATGGGCCCTGACTGGGCCTGGGGATCGACCCTGCAACCCAGATTCATGCCCTTAACCGGGAATGGAATTCGTGACCCTTCAGTGCAGAGGCTGATGCTCTAATCAGGCAGGTCTGAGTTTTCTAGTTTGGGAGTCCGGGTTAAATTTTTTTCAAATATATTTTTATTGATTTCAGAGAGGAAGGGAGAGAGAGAGAGAGAACTAGAAACATCAGTGATGAGGGATAATCATTGATTGGCTGCCTCCTGCACACACCCCATACTAGGGACCGAGCCAGCAACCCTAGCATGTGCCCTCACCTGGAATTGAAATATGACCTCCTGGTTCATAGGTCAATGCTCAACCACTGAGTCACGCTGGCCGGGCGTGATGCCTTAAGATGGAAACTACAGAAACAGTGCAGGTTTGGCGGTACCAGGTGCAAGGTAGTAGGTCTACCTTGGACACCCCTCAGAGATGCCCAAGAGCTAGTTGGAAATACAGGTTCTGGCCCTGGCCAGCTTGGCTCAGTGGTTAGAAGGTCAGCCTGCACACCAGAGGGTCTCGGGTTCAATTCCTGGTCAAGGGCATGTACCTGGGTTGCAGGTTCAATTCCCGGTCCCAGTCAGGACGCATGCAGGTTTCAACCAATCAGTGTGTCTCTCTCACATTGATGTTTCCCTCTCCCTCTCTTCCTCTCTCCCCTCCCTTCCACTGTCGCTCTAAAAATCAGTGGAAAAATAATACCCTCACTCCTTGGGTGAGGTATTAAAAAAAAAAAAAGGAATAGTACAGATTCTGAAGGTCAGGGGCTGGATCAGTGCTCTAAAGGAATAAATTTGGGAATTTGGAATACATTGATGTAAAGATGATAGTTGAACCAAGGTAGAAGCAAGATGATTTCAAGTGTGTACCCTGGGTACACAGCGTGTAAGGAGCAGCAGCGGAGAGGTTGAGCAAAGGAGCTGATACACCCATCCTGTCGTCATTAATGCGGTCGTCCTTGGTCCAGTCAGTAGTCACCTGTGACTCTTCCTTTGACCCTACGTTTAAGCAGCTGTTTGCTTATTCCACAAGCATTTATTAAGCTCCTGCTCAGTGCATCAGAATGAAGATCAGATTGTTCAGTTTAGAATTCCTCCTTTCCTGCCCCCCGGCCATTCATCCCCCAACCCGAGACTCCTGGACAGTTTGCACAGGTTTTTGCCGCCTTGCCTGCTCTCGGAGTTTCTCTCTGTTTAGTATTATGAGCTCACTAAGCTCAGTGGGAACCCTCCCTGTCATCCAGCTTGCTTCCTCACTCTCCCGTGCGCTGGACCTATGCCTCCACTGCTGCCGGGCCCAGCCCTGCGATGCCCTCAGCTGTGCACACCTCGCGCCCCTCTCCAAGCTCCCAGGGACATGCCGCTCACTGCCGGAGTGCCTGCTCCCGCCCTGGTGCTATGCAGGGTGCAGGCACTCCCCGATCACTGCTTGAATTGAGCCAGGAGCCTCTTTTAACTCAGAGGAGCAGGGTCAGCTGTATACAGGACATGCTGCAAAGCCCAAGCTCTGCCCAGCCTGACTGTGGCCACTCTTTCAATGTGCTGTTAAGAATGATGTTTTAAATTAAATGACATTTAAACACTTTAAACAATGTAATTAGTTATGAAATTACTTCATGGCTCAGAACCCTTTAGAGTCCTCCAGCTTCACTTTCAACAAAATCTGACTCTTTCCCTCTTTTTGTGACTTTTGGCCTGCACTAATGCCACCCCGCGTGGCCTCACCGTGGCTTGTTCCTTCCCACTGCGGGGGCCTCAGGGTTCCCAGACCAGCCCTTCCTACTCCAGTGCATGCCATCTTCTGTTCCTGAAATGATGGCCCACAGCCCTCCAGATAGCTGGCTCCTTCTCCCCAACCTCAGTTTAAATATTGCCTCCAGACAAGACTTACTTCTCGAACATTTTACTGAAGTGTGATACACGTCCAGGAAAGCGGCCATGTCGTCCATAGTGTTCATACAGCTCAGTGAGTTTTCACAGGTGGAACATACCCATGATGTAACTACTATCCCATCCACTCACTGACCTCTCCACGCAAAGGCAACCACTTATGTGACACCAGCAACATAGTAAGTATATCAGAGGCTTTCACTTAAGACCTATGTAGACAAGGCCTCCTGGACCAACCCAAACAGATGGGATTGACCATCTCACCACCATTAGCATCCTGTCACCTCCCTAGCGCTTCCTCAGGTTGAGGTTACATGTGTATTTGCTTGTTGACCTAGTGGATGTCTGTCTCCCTCTCGGGACTGTAAGCATGAGGGGTTCCCTGAGGGCAGGGCCACCTTCCCTGTGTCGTGTTAGAGCCCAGCTGGTCGCACACTGAGCCGTCAGTCCGTTGTCTGAGTGTGTGAGTGGAGCACATGGGATTCTCTGTAAATAATGTTTAGTCATAAAAGTAAAATGCTACACAGCAGCTTTTCTGAGTTCCTCGTCCTTTCCTCTCCTCAGGGGACCGTGAAACAGCTCCTGCTCTTCTCTGAGACGGAGGGGAACCCATGCTTCCTGGACATCTGTGGAAATTACCTGGTCATCGGGACAGACTTGGCTCACTTTAAAAGCTTCGATCTTTCCCGAAGGTACAGTGTGTGTCCAAATGAAAGGATTACATTTTAAAAGTTAGGAGATAATGTGGCGGGTATGAAATGGACAGGAGCTAGAAAACTCTTTATGTTCTCCTTTCAACACTAACATGCCCCTAAATTTTTTTTAAAACACCTGTTTTGGCTTAAATTCTCAATCTTTCCATGATGGGGAAGAAGAGGGGGTTGAACAGGTGATGCATGGGGGGTTTCTTAGGGTAAGGAAACTTCAGTGTGATAGATACGGAGCCTGGTCTGTTTGTCAAAACCCATAGAACCTCTCAGCAAAAATGAGCAAAGCATGTGCACATTTTTTACAAATCTTTTAGATCGGGGGGCCCCAGAATGGAATGCAGAAGGTGACAGAACATCCACCTGCATTACCAATGCGTGAAACAAGCTCACTGGGGGGCGTGTGGCCGACCTGAGCCACTTTGGGAACGAGTGGCGACTGTAAGACTCAAAGCACAGGGTCTGCACGCAGCATGGTGCTCTGGTTGACAAAGTTAATCCCCACAGGGGTGCAGGGTGACAATCCAGTACTGCTACGCTGGCAGTGAGCAGTGAAGCGAATGGATGGAGGGTGCTTAGAGCTGGGTGGGAGGTTGGGACAAGCATGGAGGAGGCAAGAGTGATCTCTGTGGTGATGGATTAGAACTGGAGACACAAATTTGAAGTCTTGTTTAGCTTAATAAAGATCCATAAGAAGATAGTTACACATATGTGTCTATACACCAGTCAGTGCACACACATTTCCTTGTTCTGTCAGCTGAGGGCCTAGACGCAAGGACCCTCCCAGGGCAACCAGCACCCCAGGGCCCAGACTCGGGTGTCTAACAGCATCTCCCAAACAAGGAGCCAGGGTCCTTGGAGAAATGGCAGATCTAGGGCTGAGGCAGCCAATGTTCAAGATGAGCCCAGAGTGTCTTAAATGTCAGAAAGTGAGAAAGTGCTAATATATATATAATGATGGGGTGTGTCAGGGGACATAGGAGCCACCTAAAAGAGTTCCTAGTGGCCCAAGCTGAAAGCTGGAACAATTTGAGCAACAAAATAAAAAGAACAGCTTTGTGTTAGAACCCAAAGTAGAAAATAAATACCTGTGCATTCATGCTAATATAAATAAGTGACGGATAAGTTAATAAGTAGAGGAAGAGAGACAGATAATCCACAGAAGAATTGCAAATCGTTTATGTAGATTCTCCTCCCCATGGAGGGGAACATAACCCCCACTTCGTAAGTGTGGGCTGTACATAGTGACGTCCTCCCAAAGGGGACAGTCCTGGGAGGGGGGAAGGAGTAACTCTACAGACATGACCCCAGACAGGAGAGACCGGGGTCAGCAGCACAGACCCTGACATGATGTGATGACAACGGCACTGTACCTGTGGGTTCTTCTCCTAAAACCCACACCACAGGCGAAGCATGAGAAAAACACCAGACCCTTCCTTCCCACTGGGCGGTGGGACCCCCACAGAACAGCTGACCAGTCCTCCTCAAATCTGCGTGGGCATCAAAAGCAGGAGTCCAGCCCGGAGGAGCCTATGGAGGCCTGGTGACCAGAAGCCATGCGGGTCCCATTGGGATCCTGGGACAGAAGGGATATTAGGGAGGAACTGAGGAAGAGTGAATAAAGTAAAAAAAAAAAAAACCATGATGAGCAAACCCAGGGTTGTTTCTATAGGTAACAAACTAGAACCAGCTAAACGGGAGGAGGTAAGTACATTTTAGTTCATCCCTGTGATGGAACGTACGCAGATGTAATAGTGTGATATAGCAATCCCGTTCTGAAAGGAGAGATCACAGATTGCTGCAAGGGGAAACGCAGGGGGGCAGGAGAGGGCGGAAATGACATATTCATATTTGCTGATAAGAACGTGAGAACTTTAAAAATTCACCCTGCATTCTGAGCCTGGCCCGTTGCCTGTTTCCCGGGGCATAAGGCACCCGGGAGTGAGAGCAGCTGGGCCACTGGGCGGGACTCAGTTCTGTGAACAAAGGTTTGGGGTCACTGGCGAAGCAGGGCCTTCCTCTGACCTGCCGTGCACAGCGACCCGACGGTGAGTGTGCGCTGACCCTGTCCTCCTCCTGCAGGGAGGCGAAGGTGCACTGCAGCTGCAAGAACCTGGCCGAGCTGGTCCCTGGTGTGGGGGGCATTGTGTCGCTCAGATGTAATGCCAACGGCAACAAGATCAGCATCCACCCCAGCAAGGTGGGTGCCCGTGGGGCGGGCCTCTGTTCCTTCTCTTCGGTCTCCGTTAGTTGCTCTCACAGGACTCTGGGCCTTCCTGTCCGTGTCTTTTGCGTCCACTCCTGTCCCTTTGTGTCCCAGCTTCCATTCCTCTTCCTCTTTCATCCCCTCTCCAGGGGGTCCTCTCCTCCTGCCCGTGCCCTCTCCCACCTGGTGCTGTCCTTGCCCTCCCCACCTACGCAGCTTCCGTTTTTTCCTGCCTTTCTTCCTTTCTGATTTCATCAGACACGGTTTCTTCTTCACAGAACCCCTCACCTCTCCTCTTTTCTGTCTCTTTTCATTGCCCACCTAAACTCTTCCGGTCCAAGGGGTTCACAGGGTTGCTGGAGACGGTGCGACATCGGGGTGTGGGCACCTGCGTGGAGGGCTGAAGGCAAGGTGACGGAGGGCGTGTTCGTCCTGCTCCCGGTGGCTGGTGCCTTGCCTCCCACTAGCATGTTCATGTTTTCATTCGTTTGTGCTCTTGGTCACGCATTCAAGAGTTGATTATGGGTTGCTTCCATGCACAATGCACTTTGCTGGGCACTGTAGATACAGGTTGATCAATTAAACGAGGATCTGGCTCCCCACTGTGGTTGAACAGACATTGATCAAAGGGTGAGGCAAACACGTACATTTTTACAGCCCCGGTGAGAGCTGGGAGGACAGTGCCAGTACCCAGAGAGCGAGTAACAGGGAGGAGTTGCCCTCCAGGGAGGTCAGGAGGCTCCCAAATGCGGTGATAGTGGAGCCAAGCTGTGAACCCTAGTAGAATAAAGTCTACCTAAATTCTTGGCATTTGTTGCCCCTAGCAACCAAGCTGGTTCCCTTTTCTCGGTTCCTTTTGCGTGTGCACATGTACCTTTCCGTGTGAGGATCAAGAACAAAGGAGAGATGAGGAGTGAGATGATAGCATTCGCAGTGGTAGCTGTGCCATCTTGCACCTAACACTTCCTGTTTAATGAGTGAAGAGATTGAGACAAATTCTTTGTCTAAAGATGCGGCTGTGACTGAGAGCCCTGCTCACGTCCAGACTGTATGGGGAAGGGCTGGGACTTGGGGAGAACAAACAAGAGAGGTTGACTGGTGCCTGGGGTTGACCTAATCAAGGGAATGTCTTTAGGGAGTGGGGGGAGTATGAGCCCGGCTGGTGAGCAGGTGAGAGGGAGAGCTCAGAGCCCGGGACACTTGGGAGAAGAGTCCCAGAGGGAGGGCAGCCTCGTTCCTCAGACGCCAGTCACCCCCAGGGAGCTGCATCAGAGTTGGTTTATCCGAATCCAGACTCCTTCTTGTTCCCGTGGTCCATCCACCGCAGCTAAAAGGACGTCGCACTCAAGTCCATACTGAGGACAGCTGGATAGCTGTCGTTGACCTTCACAACATTTGGGGGTTTATTTTCAATTCTCTGAAATTATAAAGTAGCAACTCAACAACCATTTTGTGGGATGACAGTAAATTGACATTCAGGTTCTGATGCTGGACACACTCCGGCCAGAGTGGCCGGGCCATTGACACCAGGACGGGCTTTCTCACACGCGGGCTCTGAGCCTCTGGTTTCTCTTCCCCTAGGCTGACAGCAGCCCCGATTCCAGAATCTGTTTCTATGACGTGGAAATGGACACAGTGACCGTCTTCGACTTCAAGATGGGACAGATTGATCAGAGAGAGACACTGTCCTTTAATGGGCAGGAAACTACGAAGTAAGATTGTGGTTTGGGGGAATTTTGTTGAAAATACTCAGACTCAACCTGTCGGCAGGTTTTCTAAGTTATGACCTCAGAAGAGCCCAGCAGTTATTCATAGTGAAGACGGAAGGTGAAGGAGAAGCACACTTGGGCAGTTGGGATCGATCTGGACCTTTAATCTCTGTTTTCTAGGTTCTGAGGTTCTGGAATTGGCGTCTGAAAGGGCCGTGACTGGGGTGTCTACAGAAACGGCCCCACATCCCAGGAGAGAGAATTGCTCGGCCCTTAGACCTATCCCCGTCTCCGATGGTCGGGAGGGCGTGTCTCTTTAGAGAATGTGTTTCTAGAAAAAAAGGAATCTTTTTCTCCAGGGAGTTCACGGAATTTGTATTTGTAGGTCCTTCTACTACTAAGAAAATATTCATAGAATTTAAGTGCTTATACCAGTGGTCGGCAAACTGCGGCCCCTTGAGTGTGGCTCTTCCACAGAATACCACATGCGGGCGTGCACGTACAGCGCGATTGAAACTTCGTGGCCACACTCAAGGGGCCAAAGAGCCGCATGTGGCTCGTGAGCCGCAGTTTGCCGACCACTGGGCCTTATATTATTCCGCCTACAGTTCACATTTGATTCTGCACAAAGTGCCTCATGAGAGCAAAGTGCAGTGTTCAGAGGGCTGGGGGCCCGGGGGGCTGACTCTGGCCCTTGTGGGAGCAGCTGCGTGGCCCCTGTGCAGGTCGGTGTATAAGCAGCAAAGGGAGTGCAGAGGCGGGAAGCCTGCAGGCTGGGGCAGGGGAGAGTGGCTGCCAGGAATGGCTGAGCCGGTGCTGTTCTCTGGCTGCCCTGTTCCTTTTGCTCCTGTCACAGCCCCCTCCTGCCCCCGTTGAGCCTGCCTCCCACGCTCCCACCTCTCTCCTCCTCAGAGTCCCTTTCTGGAAACCTCTTTTACCTGGTGGCTTAAACTCGCATCTGCTGGTGGCCCCACCTGAACATGCTTATCTTCACTTCTCACCAAGTTTGGCTTCACTTCTCCATCTCCAGGCGTCCCTGGAGTTTCTTGCCATCACCTCAAAAACGGACCCCCAGCTCTGCCTCACTCCCCAGAAGCCCTGTTCTTGCCCGCAGCACCGTTTTTCTGGGTCACCCGATCTGAAACCTCAGAACTAACCTTCCCTTTACCTCCACTCCCTGTGACTCTAGTCCCCAGTGTTCTTGTTTGGAAATGCCTCTGAGTCACGCTTCCCCCTCCGCACTCTGATGTTTGTACTTCCCTCCTAGTTGCTGCGGGAGCCCCTGAGCCACACCCTTGTGTCCACCCCCCTCACCAGGCCAATCCCGAGGTGCCCCTGGCACTCTGTGGGTCACCACAAATGCTTGTTTACCTGCCCTGCTGTATGCTCGGTCTTGGAGCAGTGATATCTGTGAGGGCTGCTGGTCAGGTCCCCAGGCTCCTGCATGGCCACACAGGCACAGGGAGCCTGTCCCTGCCTTCATACTCCCTGGGGGTGGGGTGGGGCTCCCTGTCTTTTGTCAGTTGCCTGCCTTCTTTTGAGATCTGTTCCATTCTTTGCCACCCAGCCCATTTTTTCTCCCTCCAGTTCTTCATTGCATTCTGGGCCTGTAGAGCAGGGAGATTTAAAGGAGGGAGGGACCAGGGGTAAATGCACTGCATCACACGGGTCACGGCTGGAAATGGACCCCAGGCGCAAAGCTGCCCAGCAGGGGGTGCTGTCCCACCTTGAGGTCCACCCCCTAGTCCTGGACTTTGGGACCAGCATCAGGGACCTTCCACGTGACCTCTAGAGCCCACGCCTCATCGTCTCCCCCATTAGACTCCACTGGGACTCTTTCAACCAGTTGTTTTAAATGTGAAAGGATACGATCAGACAGGCTGCATTGCAGCATGGTGTGCCCGTATACTCCCAGGCTGGAGCTCCGGCAAGGCCTGCAACGCTGACTGGAGACTGGCCTGAAGGTGTTGCGGAGGCTGAGAACAGGAACTCTCTCATGGGTTCCCATGGGCCTCTCTTTCAGGAACCACGCCTTCGGGGATGGGACGCTGGCACATCTTGTTCCCGTGAGCCACTTCTGGGATCAGAGTGAGCCCAGGCTGTTCGTGTGCGAGGCCGTGCGGGAGGCAACGGGGGCCCAGCTGCAGCTCTCGGACAGAAAGGCCCACGCCAAGGACAGCGCCGGCCCCACGGTACTGCGCAGCCGCATTTGTGCTTAGAGGCATGGGGACTTGGGACTTAAGGGTGCACAATCTTGGTGACAAGGCTTATAGGAAAGTTACAGGGAAATTCATTCACGTGGAGCATGAATGTGTGCCTGTAGCCTCTCCCGTGGGCTGACACGAGGAGGCTGAGCCCACCCTCTGTCTTGCCTGGCTAGTGTAATACGCTGTTCTCCTGCTCTCTCCACCTGCTGTCAGCATGTCCTGTGACAGGCACTGAGGCAGCATGCTGACCCCTCATTCGTTCCACAGCCTCCTCGCCTCAGTCACGCTCTCTGCTCTTGCCACCCACTCCCCAAGCTCTGCAGGGTCTCCCTCTCCCACCTGATGACTCTCAGGGCCGCATCCCGAGGGCCTGGACGCTGACACTTTCCAGTTCTTATGCATTGTGGGACGGATGTCTAGCGCCTGGGAAAGCCCAGTGGTTTCCTGTGCTGCTTTCTTTCTTTTTTAAATATATTTTATTGATATTTTACAGAAAGGAAGGGAGAGGGATATAGAGTTAGAAACATCGATGAGTAAGAAACATTGATCAGCTGCCTCCTGCTCACCCCCCCACTGGGGATGTGCCCGCAGCCAAGGTACATGCCCTTGACCGGAATCGAACCTGGGACCCCCTCAGTCCGCAGGCCGCCGCTCTATCCACTGAGCCAAACCGGTTAGGGATGCTGTGCCCCTTTCTAAGCCATCTCTTTCCAAGAGAATTTATACGCAGGGTCTTCAGTAAGTCAGCAAAGGACAGCCGCCCTCTAACTTTAGGGGGCTTGTCTCCCTGCCGAAGGAATTTCCCTTCGGATGCCCTGAGATTATCAGCAATCTGTGTCCGTGCTCCGAGATTTTCAGAAGTGGATCCGACCATTGGTTCTGAAGCACTGAGTGGGAAAGTGTATTGAGGTAGCATCTCTTCACTGGATTGAGAGGAGCGAAGACATTGCCAGGGGAATTTCCCTCATGGTAGAGGGCCGGGTGACAAGTCCAGACAAGTGATAAGAACATGCAGATTGATGATGAGGGAGTGTACACATGAAGGGCACTTTCCAGCAGTTTGAACAGATAGCTCTTTGGGTCTTTTCTGAAGATGATGAGAAAGTGTAGGAATTCACACAGCAAGAAAAGGCTCCGGCACCCCGAGGCCCCCTGTTGCTTTCCTGTTCAGAAGGGGCTGCAGCCGGGAGCTGCTGTTCTGAGTCCCGCAGGACAGGACCCTGAAGAGCCCCCCCCCCGTGCATTTCCTATTCCTTGGAAGCTGCAGCAGGAATCTTTTTGTCGTCACTGCTCCGGGTGGTTTTAAATCAGAGTAAAGAATCTGAGGGGGCTATCTTTTCAACATGAGAGCTCTTCTGAGTTTCCGTCCCCAGCTCGGTGGGAATGTTAGTCTTTGCCACAAGGACATCAGTCAGTGAGAATGACCTAGTGGCTCTCAAACCGGATGAGGTGCATCCTCCAGAAGATCCGTCAGTTTTTCCAAAGTACGGGAGATGGCGGTGGAGGCTGGTGTTGCCATAGGCCCGGGGGAGAGTGGATTATCTGCGTCAGAGTGTGCTCATCCTGTTTTATCTGTGTTCTATGTGAATACCTCGGCAAGGAAAATGGGAATTAGACACAAAATAGTAAAGTCTATTGCCAGACTAACAACCATCTTTCCCTCTCCCAGGCGGACGCGTTGATTCTGTCCTTCTTCATCTCCGAAGAGCATGGCTTCTTGCTTCAGGACAGCTTCTCACGGCCTCCCACCTACCAGTCTCTCCTGGGGATGGAAGTGCCGCATTATTACTTCACAAAGAAGGTGCGAGTCTCGTGAGCACCAGGCGTGTTCTCGGGTCCCTCTTCTGGGCTGGGCTTGGGGCTCCCCGGCGGGAAATGGGGCGCCTCTGCTCACCGCTCATGGACAAGGCAAACCGTCTGCTCCAATTTGTCCCCTGAAATTCCAGCAAGTGTCAGGAGGAGCAGGAGACGGCTTTGCTCTCAAGACAGAGCTGTGCTGAGGAGGCGGTGTCCTCCCAGGGGCTCCCCCGAGGGCACCACACCCTGCAGCTTTCCTGCCCTTTTTATTCAGCTGTGTTTTTAAAATTGTGTGTTCCTGGAAAAGTTAGACGCTACAAAAAAAGAAAGAAAGACCAAAGATGATGCAAATCTCCACAGACCCAGCCCCCAGACATGGTCACTGTGACCACGCTGGCATGTGGCCTTGCAAGAGGTGTCTGTACTTACCTACGTCTGTGCATGTCACACACGTGCAGGTTTTAAGTCTGTGAGGGAACAGGGTTGTTCTCAGCACATACATGCTCATGCCCCAGTGTGGTTACTGTGGCCGAGTTACTTGCCTTCCCTGGGACTTGGTCTCCTCAGCTGTGTGGCCCCCTGGCCTCTGCACGTCCCCTGACGAGCTGAGTGTGGGTCTGTGGTTCTGAGACTGCAAAACTGCTTGTGTCATGGCATGAGTGATCGAAACAACGAAACTGGGCACAGTTGGTTCCCATGTCCCTAAAAATACCACATAAAATGACATGGCATGGGCGTGGGCATGATGAATAGTTTATGGACTGACATTTACTTGTGATAAATGGATCTTTGTGAAAATTGGGAATGGACTCATGTGACTTTTCCAGAATCCCTGTGCTCTGTCGATGCAGGTTTTCTCTATCCCTTATTTGAAATAGATGGGTTCCACCAGATGAGCATTTTTTTTGAGTTCCATTATTTCGTGCTCCTTTGGCATTTTCTGCTCTTGGACTAGAGAACTCAGAAAATTGTGGGAGACATTTGAATTCTTCCTATTGCGTTTCCCCCCGTTGTCTCACATTGTGGACTCTGGTTCCTCTCACACATTTATGCGTCTTTCTCTCATTCTTGTCTTCTCTGTGCTACTCCCCTAGTTGTCCAAGAGAGGAGACGAGTGTGATGCAGTGTAAGATGACTCCCCACTTATCCTCTGTTACCTTAACTCTGCCCTTTTCTCAAGATCTTTCTTTATGTTGAGCTACACTTGTCTATGACAATACTTCCCACCTCACCTGCATGTCCTCTTTAATCAGATTTATCAAGGATATGACACCGTATCAGCTCCCCATGTCACCACAGAGCTCTTGTCCTGGCCAGACGTGGCATGAACAGGCTGTCACCTGATGTCTGCTTTACAGGAAATAGTTGACCTACATTTGCAATGTAGGAAGTCTTATTAATTTGACTCTAAGGTGCTTGTGGTAAATGGCCATAAAGCAGTGGTTCTCAACCTTCTGGCCCTTTAAATACAGTTCCTCATGTTGTGACCCAACCATAAAATTATTTTCGTTGCTACTTCATAGCTAATGTTGCTACTGTTATGAATCGTCATGTAAATATCTGATATGCAGGATGGTCATAGGCGACCCCTGTGAAAGGGTCGTTCGACCGCCAAAGGGGTCGCAACCCACAGGTTGAGAACCGCTGTCATAAAGCCTTGTATTTCTTTAAAAGCTGCTCTTTTTCTGATTACTGACCTGTGTTTATTTCCCTTGGCCACGTCCTGGAGGTTCCTGTCCCCACACCTGAGAGCCAACAGCCCTGGGCCCCCAGCTCCCTGTGTGGCCAAGGCAGGTGGTTGTCTCTCCTCGAGGAGCTGTAATGAGAGTGGGTGTAAATGCTGGGGCGGTGGCAGGCGAAGCAGGGCCCTCAGGTGCTCATGCTTCTGCGAGAATTCCCGAGTGTGCTCCCAGGAGCAGGGCTCTGATGAGATCACAGCAGGGCTGATGGGCCTCAGGTCCTGCCCTGTGATTGTTAACCACCGTGGTCAGCATTGCCAGTTGTTCGTTGTACATGCACATTTCCAAAGGTTCCCCGTTCCATGCAAAGTCAGTCCAAACCTCAGCCTCCTGCCCAGTGTGACCCAGCCTACAGATGGCCATGAACTCTGAATTTAAGCTGCCCTGGGTTGCCTCAGGGCCTTGGCTTATTATGCCCTGGTGCCTGGAAGGGTCTTGCCATCCACACCTCCTACCAGTGTCTCAAGGCCCCGGTCAAGCAACCCCTGAAGTTGGGGACCACAGATGAACTTGAGAAGCAGCAGTGAGATGGAAGAGCTGCTGGGAACTGAGCAGGTGGTGGAGGCTAGCCTTGCAGAAATCATGGAGTAGCACAAATTCAAGACCGGTGACGTGCAGGGGCACTGGTCCAGGAGGATGGATCGTGACCCCGTTTTACACAGGGTAGCATGTGTGTACATCAGAGAAACGGATCCTGCAGAGAGAAAGAAGCAGACGGTGGGGAAGCAGAGGGTGGTGTGTGGGGGCTGGAGGCTGGAGGAGACTGTGGGCATGCAGGCGAGAGCAGCGCCCAGCAGTCAGGAAGGAAGCCAATTGTTGGCAGAGCTGGTCCCCTCAGTCGGTTGTATTTCAAGGTGCCAGGTACACAAGGGCCTCAGGCAGCCACTATAACATGGAGCTCCTGCTCAGGCATTCATTCTCTCCGCACGCCTGTCTGGGGAGCTCTGCACTAGGTTGACATTTCTTCTGAGAAAAACCAGCGGAGGGCACTCCACTAATTCAGGTTATCATTTTGGAAAATTCCACCTGAAATCATGATGGCATTGAATCATCTAAAGACCCTGTGCACATGTGTACATGTCTGACTTGTTAGTGAAACTTTTCTAGTTTACAAAACAAAGCTGGTAGGTGGGGATTTCCGTGTGTGTGTGTGTGTGTGTGTGTGTCCTCACCTAAGGATATTTTTTTCCATTGATTTTTAGAGAGTGGAAGGGAGAGAAGTAGGGAGGAGGAGAGAGAGAGACATTGATGTGAGAGAGACACATCAATTGGTTGCCTGTGGTTTGTGCCCAGACTGGGGCCGGGGATCAAACCTGCAACGCAGGGACGTGCCCTTGACCAGGAATCAGACTTGGCAACGCTCTAACCACTGAGCACACCAGCCAGGGCTGAGGATTTTCACAACTATTGTATAACTTCTGAAAAGTTGATATTAGGGAACCAGAGGTTGAAAAATGATTTCGTGTGCATAGACTTGCCTTTGCTTCTCTGCTGTCTGAAACCAGAGCCAAGAGCTCTGATTTCAAATGAGGGCTGATTTTGTTGCATTTGTCAGGGCCTCCTGCTGACTATCCACATCTGTCTGCAGAGGGACCCCCGTAGCTGACATATGAGAGAGGCTTAGTGTAGACATTAGCTTTACATGAACTGACAGGTAATCAGCGCCTTTTCTCAATCAGCCAGGAGAAGCAGACAGAGACAACTGGGTGGATTCACAGCACAACCGCATCCCCCAGATGGTGGGCAGGAGGCCCCTGCGAGATTTCGTGGGGCTGGAGGACTGCGACAAGGCCACCCGGAACGCCATGCTCAACTTCAGCTTCTTCATCGCCGTCGGAGACATGGACGAAGCTTTCAAATCTATCAAACTCATCAAAAGGTGAGGATTCGGTTCTCAGAGGTGTCGAAGGGATGTGTACACTCTTAGGGTACTTGCTCTCCCCTTCTAGATGAGAGTCTAAGGATCATTAAGTCTTCTGTGACTCTGTCATGCTGTAGTCCCTGGTCTTTTCACTCAGTGAAACGCCGCTGCTCTTGCAGGCACCAGGACACGCCTGGCATGTGCTGCAGAGCAGTGAGTTTTGGCGCAGCACAGCTGGGCGTAGGGAGCAGGTGAGGCTGGCTCTCGGCCTCTGCAATGTTTAGAGCCTCTTGGGCTGTTATTTAGTTGTTTTGATTCATTTCATAGTGTTCTGGACACTTCCTAGTAGAAAGTTCTGCAGTTGCTAAGTATTTGTAATGCCTGTCCCTCTGGGAACAATTGCTACTAAACAAAAAAGATTTGATGATAAACACTCAAAACAGTACAGTGAAAATGCAATTAAAATTACTCTGAAAGAAGTCAATCAAAGCTGTCTAAAAGCAGCTTCCTCTCTGTTCCTGAGAGAATTCAGCAATTCTTCCCGGGGACATTTGAAGGCTTTCAATCTCGAAAGGGTAGAAAAATTATTACAGGATGAAACTAAAGCGGGAAGAGAAAGATGGAAAATTAAGTTGCCTGGAACAAGCCTTCCTCATTGGCAGTGATGGTTTCTGTAACATGGATGCGCCTTTCAAATTAGTGTGTGACCCTGTTTGCTTGGCTTATTTCTAAAACAGGCCAAGCCTTGTTCCAGTTGGGAGGCCTTTTCAACACTGGCCATGTGGACAAGGGGACTCTTGTTGGAAGTGACCTAGAGTGGCTGGATGGCATAGCTCGGCCTTTCTCTGCTCACTTTTCATTTAATATAAACACGATCACAGACTAGAATCAACCACATGGCCAACTTTAAAACTTTAATGAACATTTATATAATCATATACATAATATTATTAAAATTATACATCTTAAATATCTCATTATTCTTTTTCAAAAACAATTATTTTTAGCATATGATTTGGGGGAAATCCATTGTCGGACAGAAGCTCAAAGGGAGGAAGCTCAAACCTAGATGTTCCCATGAGCGTACTGGTTGTGGGGCAGGCACCTGGCTGCTGCTACACCGACTGCTAGCTTTATTACAGATGATTAGGCCATGGATGCTTTTAAATCATCCTCAACTGCTTTATGACTGTTCGCCTCCGCATACCCCAGATGGGGAGCAGGACCATTTGTTCTGACTATCCTGGAGCGATACAGTCTTTGAATTCCAGACTGGCCACCTCACTTCTCTGGAACGTTAAAAGCAACAAAGCTGAAAGTTTCTTGGGGTTGGAGGCTCAGCCAAGTGACAGCCGGGCCTTACCCTGGCTTTGCATGGCACCCACAGCGCCCAGGGTCAACTTCCTGGGCCAGAGGACGGCGACAGCGATTCCACTTCCAGGTGGCATGAGCTCAAGCCGTGCAGCTATCAAAGGACGGTCCTTTAGATGTCGTCAGGCAGTCCTTGAGGATATGGGCCAGTTTTTTAATGTTTTCTGTTCAGCCTGGAGACTTACGGCCTGTTCACCTCTCACAGGCTTAAGAGCTGGGTGGTTTGGAATCCGTGTAGCATTGTGAAGGTATCGCCCGCCAAGTGTTTGACTGCAGAGAGGCCAAAGGTTTCATGTGGGAGAAGTGGACCCCTCTCAGAATTTCTTTAAACAAATAGACTTTCCCCTCCGGCTCCACTAACTGTGCATCTGCCAACATATGACCACAGTATGCAGAGTCTGTAGGAGGGTGGGCGTCTGAGGCTCGGTTGACCAGAAATGAGAATAAGGACATGAGTCACCCAAAGTTTCACTCCCACCAGATCTTTAAAAATGTCTCAACCCTTCTCTGACTGCTAACCCACAAAAAACACATAAAACAGACCAAATTCCTTTTACCACGTGACAGTGTAGGGAGATACAACACACATTTTAGACAGTGGTAAGAGGTTTCCATTTTATTTTAACTTAGAAAAATAATCAGGCACAAACAGACATTACTAACTCCTTCCTGTCCTAAAGCCGTAACCATCTGATTATAGATTCTGAGCCCCTCGAGGAAAATACAGCCATTTCCAGAAAATCTCCCGGGATGTTCTGCTTCACCAAAGAAAGGCTGGCCGCGGTGCCCGTCTCAGCAGGCACAGAATAAATTAACCCCAGACCAGGGCGCTGAGCAGGGCAGCTGCGCCCTCACGTGCATCTTGGGCTGACCGCCTTGCGACGTGCATGAGCGTGAAGCCAGGTTGTGAGTGGGTCGGGGAGGCTGGCACAGACGATATATGATCATATATTTATATAAACATAGTAAACATACCTGTGTATCGTACATATGCATATAGAAGAAACCATAGGAATCGCCGCCTCCACGCAGGCAGTCCCTTGGTTTCTAGACTGTTCCATTACAGTGGACAAAGTCCCAGGCAGGGCCCCTCCCTGGCAGCCGTCAGCACGGTGACTCCACATAGTCATTGTCTAGCCCCCGGCGAAACCGAGCCGTCAAGGAGCGGCTGATGACAATCACTCGGGGTGCCATGCAGTCCTCTCTCCTGTGAAGAATGTTCCAGATGAGCATGGCGGCTGCCAGGGTGGCCAGGAGGCAGGCGCCAATGTTCAGGTAGCAAGACCAGGACAGGCTGGTGTACGGGCCGATTCTGTAGAACGTCACCAGCCCAATGACCAGGATAAAACCTGTAAGTGAAAGACAGGCATTGAGAAAGCCTTCCTCGGAGCCGGGGGAAGCCTGCCGACTCCCCTCTCCAGGCAGCTGTGCCTCTGCCCTGACCCTCGGAGCCGGGGGAAGCCTGCCGACTCCCCTCTCCAGGCAGCTGTGCCTCTGCCCTGACCCTCCGCGCTCCCCGGGTGGGTGAGGAGCCCAGTTCCTGGCGCCGGCCTTCAGGGTGGAGGTGCTCCGCACTCGGCCCGCGTGGGTTTTTATGACCTCTGAGTCTGTAGCTGGGGGTGGGGGTGCAGTGTGCGCCCGCTAAATCCTGCGCAGGATTTAGGGGGTGCAGTGTGCGCCCGCTAAATCCTGCGCAGGATCCTTGCCCGGGGCTGGAAGGAAAGCAGTCTGGCCCCATGTGCGCTTCCTGGACCCTCCAGGGGTCAGGCTCCTGAGCCGACCTCCCCATGAAGGTGGCGCTGACTCGCTTTCCCTCACCCCAACAAACCCAGTGGTGACTGTGTAGGTGCTCTCTGACCTTTATAAACACTCAAAGTGAAAGCAACCCATTTTTCTAAATCTCATTCAGTAACAATTCTGATTGGTGTTTTACTCGGTCTGAATTCCTGTTCCTAAGCGTTTTCTTGTTCTTAGCATTTGCTTCTAAAGAAATAGAGATTTTCCTTCAGAACTCCAGGTGGCCTAGAGCTGCATGCTTAGGCAGGGGCAGAAGCCGAGATCGGAGATGTGTCCGAGTCTCCTGCTGGCGTGTTTGGCTTCTCCTCTTACTTCTAAATAGACGCAGCTGGTTCTAGAATTTCCCTCTCTCCCATACCCCCTGCCCCCGGCTGCATTTGTTTAGAAGGGGAAGGGGCTGTGCTGGGACTGTGGCCAGAGTCTTCCACTGATGGCAGTTCCCACAGACTAGTTCACATTTATTTTTTGTTTTGTTTCATGTGGTGTTTTTATATATATACTAGAGGCCCAGCTCACAAAATTCGTGAGCAGGTACAGTCCCTAGGCCTGGCCTGCGATCAGGGCCATCTTCCCCAGCTGCCTGCTGCCAGCCCTGTCCCCCACCACCACCCACCCCCGGTTCTCCATTCACCATCAGGTGATCGGAGCCTGCCAGCTGGGGAAAGGGACCAAGAGGTGGTCAGTGCGCCTCATAATGACTGGTCCAGCGGTCGTTCTGGTTGTTCCACTGTTAGGGTAAATTTGCATATTACCCTTTTATTATATAGGATAGAGGCCTGGTGCATGGGTGGGGGACGGCTGGCCTGCCCTGAAGGGGTCCCTGCTAGGGGGCGGGGCCAGCCTGGACACAGGGACGCTGGCAGTTTGCAGGCTGGCCACGCCCCCAGCTTTGTCAGGAAGGATGTCCAGAATGACGTCTGGAAGACATCTGGTCTATCTGGTCTAATTAGCATATTACCCTTTTATTAGTGTGTATGTATATATATATATATATATATAATTTCAGAGAGGAAGGGGGAGAGAGAGAGAAACATTCATGATGAGAGAGAATCATTGACCGGCTGCGTCCTACACACCCCCTATTGGGGACCGAGCCTGCAACCCGGGCATGTGCCCTGACCAGGAATCTAACCGCAATCTCCTGGTTCATAGGTCAACGCTCAATCACTGAGCCACGCCGGCCAGGCCAGACTTGTTCACATTGAGTTCATAGCTAACACCACAGCATCATTACTTTAATAATTTTATCTTAAAGGAGCTCCAGAGACTTGATTTTACTAATTCTTACAATAAGAAAGCCAGGACTTTCACCCAAAACTGATGTAATGGATTCAGCTCTGAATCCAGGCTAGAAACCCCGACACTGGGATGGAGGAGAGGCCACCACTGCTCTGCTACCGAGGAAGCTGGTCCTGTCCCTTCTTGTCCCCTGAGATCGTCACACTTCTCAGCTAGGGGGAAAGGGGCTGAATGAGGCAGAGGAAACGAAGGAGGCTGTGGGGTTGAGCGGAGCCATGGCTAGCAGGAGTGAGGACAGAAGCAGAAGCAGAGCCTTGGGAGGCCCAAGGAGCCCCATCTTCTCCACCAACACCCCACCCTCTGATGTGCTGACCTGAGGGAGTCTGTTTCTTGGAACCAAAATGCCTGACAAAGACATAGGCTCTGTGTAACCCAGCGTCGTCCAGATGGGACTCTGGCCCCGCTCAGGCCCGTCCACGCGCCCTGCCCTATGCCCTGGCCAGGCTGCTGCTGCTGCTGTAGTCCCTGCCGCCCCGCACTGTGACATCCACACGTCTGTTCCTGCTGGTCCCACCCCGTGGCCTCCCCTGCTTTCCCCAGGAAACCGCGTCATGCACACCCAGCGTGGCGCGGAGCAGAGAGCAGCGCGACGCCAGCTAATGGTCCTACTAACTCGGGGACACGTCCGTGCTGGGGTGCGGTGTGGGGGACAGGCTTGAATTTTCTAAAAACACGCGGATGTTCTCATCATCACGCACCTTCTAGAATGTATGAATTAAACATTCACCTACCTCAGCCGTGTCGGAAACAATGGTGACAGTGACTAATCTCTATTGTAATTCTTACAGTACTTTGTGGAGCTTTTTATACATGGAAAGCTTCTGGATACTTCCTTTCTGTTAAAAATAGCTAATTCTGTTTGTCATGCACACTGACAAAAAAACTCATTTCTCTCTCCCAGGGAAGGGTGCACCCTCTGCTCACGATTTTATGGCACCGAGTTTTGCATTAGTGTGGAAGGAACTGTAGCTGTTTTTTGTGTAATGAGAATGAAAATGCTTTATGTGTCCTCCACATTTTTACTGCCTTTGGGCATTTGTATCACCCAAGGGAGCTTGTTATGCCTGGTTTCAACAAGACTCGGAAGGATGGGGCCGGATGGGAGCTTAGGGAGAGCGAGTTAGGATCCAGCTTATGTCTGAGATGAGAGGAGCCAGGCCCTGACTGAAGGGGGCTCCCAGCGAGGCCAGTGGGAGCCCGCAGGGAGGGCAGCGTTGACGACTTAGCTCGACCAGAAGGAATTTACCCAGAGCGCAGCAGCTGGTTTGCGTCAGTCACCCACCCGGAGGAGGGGTACTGACGCTTACCCTCTGCTGTGATCGAAACCCCTTCCTTTTTATTTATTTTTAAATATATTTTTTGAAAAGAATTTCTTAAAAAATACATTTTTATTGATTTCAGAGAGGAAGGGAGAGATAGAAACATCAATGATGAGAGAGATTCGTTGATAGGCTGCCTCCTGCACGCCCCCCGGGGGGGATCGAGCCCGCAACCCAGGCATGTGCCCTTGATCAGAATCAAACCCGGAACCCTTCAGTCTGCAGGCCGATGCTCTATCTACTGAGCAAAACTGGCTAGGGTTATTTTTAAATATTTTTTAATTGATTTCAGAAAGGAAGGGAGAGGGAGAGAGAGATAGAAACATCAATGATGAGAGAGAATAATCGATCAGCTGCCTCCTGCACACCCCCTATTGGGGATCAAGCCTGCCACCCAGGCATGTACCCTGACCTGGAATCGAACCGTGACCTCCTAGTTCACAGGTCAACGCCCAACCACCGAGCCATGATGGCTGGCTGTTTCTCTCTTTTTAAACTAAGCTTCTTTTCGTGTTGTGTGTGTTATAAGAATGTTTTAAATCTGTCACGTGGCTTCGGCTGCAGTTCTACCGCATCATTGGTCCTAACAGAACAGTGTGAAGGAATCGGGCCTCTCTGGCCTCCAGGGCAACCCCCTCTCCCAGCTCAGTTACCTGTCTTGAGGTTGGTGTACATCACCGATGAACACAGAGAGCGGACCTTGAATTTCGTTGTAAGACATTTCCGTGGAGACTGGCGAATTATGAGAGCTGGATGGAAAGAGGTGACCCTAATCTAGAAAGGAGTAGAAGGCACTCACTCACCAGACTGGCAGAAGTAGAAAGGGAGGAAACACACGTGTCGGCCCAGGTTCGAGGCAGAGGGTCCCACCTCACTGAGTGGGAGCTCGGGACAGCGTGGTGTTGCCCTAGGGCTAGACCGGAGTGAAACTCCTGCTCATCCAGGAAACGACTGTGCCCCGAAGGTGCAATGTCTGAAACTCGTGTCCACGGGCCACAGTGAGCTCTGGGCCGCCGGGACAGGAGAGGGGCAGGCGCACGGCTGCATGGGCAGCACTGCGCTGGGGTGGGCCGCAGAAACAGTGGTGCGAGAGGACGCCCCTGGGACACAGCTCAGTCACATGGGCATGGCTCCCACCGGCTAAGCCGCCAGGCTGCTCTTTAAGAAAACCTGACGAGGGAATAAAAGTATAAAACACCCGGGAGCCCTGGCCGGGTGGCTCAGTCGGTTGGAGTGTCGTCTCGTACCACAAGGTTGCAGATTCAATTCCCGGTCAGGGCACATGCCTAGGTGGCAGGTTTGAGCCCTGGTTGGGGCATGTATGGGAGGCCCCTGACTGCTGTTTCTCTCTCTCTCTCTCTTTAATTATCAATTAAAAACAATAAGAATATCCTTGGGTGAGGATTTAAAAAACATGGGGAGTGGCCGACACAAGTACAAGACAGCGGTTACCTCCCGGGGGAGAGAGGACACCCAGGGCTTCTCGGTGTTCACGTCAGCGTGTCTTTAGCAGGACACACATGTCTCACTGAGTTCTCTGCATACATTTCACAATAAGACATTAGAATATCTTAGAAGTGCACCTCATTTTAGATTCTTCAATTAACAAGCACTTCCTGCAGTTCGTCCTGACACTGGCAGTCAGCCTCTGCTTTCGCCTGTGCAGTCGGTTCTGTAGCAGCTATTGATGCATTTACACGCTTCTCCTCCAAGCGCACCGTCAGCTCTGGAAGACACACATCATGTGCCCCCCCACGCACAGGTGCCCTGTGGCAGCAGTTGCCCTAGGACGTACCTCAGCCTGGCCCGGGCCCGGGCCTGCCTCAAATCTCCTCCCCCTCTCTTGTGGCTGCCCTGTCTCTGTCACTCTGTAGCCACATTGGTGCCTCTCCGTGCCTCTGAGATGCCAAGTTCCACTTCCAGGCCTTTCCCGGTGCTGCCCTCGCTGTGTTTCAAGAGCCCTGGCGGGAGGGTTGCCTTCTATCATCTGGTCCCTGGTCCCTCAGCCCTCCGCTTAAGCTCACAGCATGGTGCCTCCTCCAGCTGTTGTCCCTGCAGCTGGAGTGTGGCCCACCCATTCGTCTCGGCCTCTCAGAGAGTCACCCAGTTTGAGACAAATGCAAGGAGATCCCCTAATGCAGAGTTGAATGTAGTGTGGTCGCTGGGAAAGAAGACGTGATGAATAGCAGCTTCCGTAGCAAGTCCTCTAAGCTTCTTTATCTCTCTTGTTTTACTACGTTAATTTATTATTAAGGAAATTGTTACTATTGTAACTAATTTTGCCATCTTGAATGAAGGCTCTTCTGAGCTTCTTAATGACTACAACCTGTCAGAGGGACAGGACCCCGGTCCCCACAATTGAGTAGATGTCACTGAGCGTGGAGCCCGGGCTGCTGTGCCGGCACCTGGCGTTGGTTACCGTACGGCATGTTCGGCAGATCTACTGAGATTCCACTCATGTGTGCTTGGGGCGGGGGGCGGGGGTTGCTAAGGCTCGGTGGACTTTTCCTTGGGGACCTGGCATTCTTCTTGGGGAGATAAAGATGAGATTAGTCACTGTAGCGTGGTCTGCCCTGTGAAAGAGACGTTCAGAGCATGCGGTGGGAGTGAGGGGCCAGCACTCCGGCAGTGAGCCGGGACGGTGGCTGGGCGAGCCCGCCCAGAGAGCACTCAGGCGAGGCCTGTGACACCGGGAGACCAGCATGTGGAGAGCGCACTCTGAGCTCCAAGTGGTGAAAACACTAACCCATAGAGCACTCCACAGACTGCGGGGGCAGAGCGGCCACTGACTTCTAACCCCCGGGCAGTGCCAGGGCACCGTCCCAGCACCGAGTGGCAAGACTTGGACGCTGACCCGTGCCCACACTCAAGTTTCCCAGCAGCTCAGGCTACTCAGCTGTACTGTTACTTCTTTTCTTAAGATCACTATTGTATTTTGAAAGTAGGGTAGGCCGTGATTTTTAAAAATATACGGAGTATATATTTTTTATTGATTTCAGAGAGGAAGAGAAAGGGAGAGAAACATCAGTGATGAGAGAGAATCACTGATCGGCTGCCTCCTACTGGGGATTGAGCCCACAACCCGGGCATGTGCCCTGAGTGGGAATCGAACCAGTGACCTCTTGGTTCCTGGGTCGACGCTCAACCACTGAGCCACACCCAGCTGGGCTAGGCTGTGATTTTGTAACCACTGGAATCTGTTTATTATTTCCTCTCTATGTTTAGCTATGTTGCCTACAAGGCACACAAACTGCAGTTTCAAAGTGTGTCTGGTTTTCCCATTACAAGATGAAAGAACGTTCAGGGTATGGATAATTGATTCAAGAAGTGTCAATTTGCCTTGGCTGGTGGTTCAGTGGTTAGGGCACTGGCCCACACACCACAGGGTCACAGCTCGATTCCCAGTCAAGGGCACATTCCTGGGTTGCCGGTTCAGCCCCTAGCCCTGGTTGGGGCATGTGCAGGAGGCAACCAAAGTCAATGGGAATATCCTCGGGTGAGGATTAACACAAGAAAAAAGAAGTGTACATTCACCTGTTCACAGACACACTGGGTGTCGCCACCTCATCCTGAAAACACGAGCAGGAAAGTGATAAAGATGACAGGGCAGGGGCAATGCACGGCCTGACAAATGGCATTTGTACCGAGTGAAAATGGACGAGCGGTGCCTCCTCCTATTTCATCATTTCTCTTGGAAACTTGAAAAGCCAGCAGTGAGCAGCACGGGCTGTTTCCAGCACAGGTGTGGGTGTCTCACTTCCCAGCTGGTGTAACTCAGAGGTGAAGTAGAAAGGGAGAGGTCTCACATTTACATGGCTTATTCTTTGTAAAGATCAGTTTTGGCTTTTGCATTTTTTTAATGCAGCATATAGTCAGAGAAGGGGTTGGCTTCCCTCACACTAAAAAACACATTTAGAAAAACCCTCCTCTGCACCAGGAAGGTGCAAAGAACCTTCTGAAACAGCGGGCCCGGGGGCTGTGCTGCAGGAAGAGCCCAGGCCCCACGGCGGCTGCGTGGCTGCATGGCAGGGCTGGTGCAGTGACACTCACACCCCCCTCGTCCAGGGGCAGCTGCTAGACAGTGTCCGCTGGGTCCAGGCGTTAACAGTCGCCCAGCCCCGCCCGAGCCAATGGGGGTGTGGGCACTGAGCAGACACAGGCAGCGTGGGATCTTCTGTCGGTGCCACGTGTCAGCAGTGAAAAGCCACAGAGACACGGAAAGGCAGAGCATGTGGGCTCCCTGTGCGCCTCCAGCCTCAGCCCAGAGGCCAGGGAGTCGCCTGTACAGACGTCCTTCTGAAATCAAACTAGCCTCTTACTGCCATCGAGCTCTGGCTGAGGGGGAGCGCGGTGTTGAGGCGCTAGGTATGGGGCTATGCTGGTCAACCTCAGATTTTCTTTTTCTGTTACAGCCTGATGTAGAGACCCCTCTCTCCTCAGAATTGTCCCTGGAAAGACTTTGCAGTGATGTTCATGTTTGTCCAGAAACAAATCAAAGGGGAGTTTTAGCAAACACACCGAATTCTGCACGTGGAGTTGGTTCCCTCCTCGTGGATTTCTGTTTGCAAAGGCAGCAGCCCCTTCCTGTGAGCCGGCCTCGCGGTGGGCAGTGTGATTCACACTCAGCCTGCAGAGCGCCCTTTCCTTTCTCTTCCTTCCTGCCCGCTTCCTCGGGCGGCGCTGTCTGTCACGGGGCCTTCCTCTTGAGTGACGGTCAGCACACACAGGTGGCAGAAGTGGAAGCCCGCGGGGCTGACCCCGGAGCTCTTCACCCAGCACACCTGCCTCAGCGTGCACGGCAGCCGAACTGGCAGAGCCGGCACCTGTGACGGAGCTGGCGCGAGGCTTCGAGAGAGAGTATTTACAGAGCAAACCAGCTAGTTAATGGACCCACTCAAGGCACAGCTGTGGTTGGGTTCTTGCTACACTGTGAGCAGAAAAACAGTGGCTGTCCAGTGTTTCTCCCTAGAGCAGTGGTTCTCTACCTTCTGGCCCTTTAAATACAGTTCCTCGTGTTGTGACCCAACCGTAAAATTATTTTCGTTGCTACTTCATAACGGTAATGTTGCCACTGTTATGAATCGTAATGTAAATATCTGATATGCAGGATGGTCTTAGGCGACCCCTGTGAAAGGGTCGTTCGACCGCCAAAGGGGTCGCAACCCACAGGTTGAGAACCGCTGCCCTAGAGAGAGGGATTCTGGAGAAAGGACAGACTGAAGATGTATGATTGATATGATCAGACACGTCCATAAGAGCCAGTGCTCAGAGCAGCATGGAGGAAAGGGAGAACAAGGAGAAATGAGAGGTGCAGTGGGGATGTAGGCTGGGCCATGGGACACAGAGGCAGAAGATAGAAATTTATCCAGACCAAGCAAAACCTCATATTGTCCTATGAGAAGGCCCCTGAGCCTAAGAAAACAGCAGAATTCCCACCAGCTCCTGAGATGCCAAGACAATTACCATTTATCACCTCGACTGACCTTAGAGGACTGATAAAATCAGCATTCTCAGGGGCGGGGGTAAGGGGCTCCTTGTGTGTTTATAGGTTTTGCCATCATGAGAAAAACTCTAATCATTTCCAGAAATGGAAAGAGAAAACCAGCAGACATGAGTCCATGTGAGGCTTTTAAAGTGGCTTTTGACCAGGTTCCACAGTAAACTCCTCTCTTAGTCATCCTGCTCAAGCTTTCGAGGAGGGGACTGGCCGAGGCCAGAGAAAGAGTGCAGCCCCGAGCTGGCGCCAGAGGTGGTCATGCGAGGACTGTTGTCCCGGCTGCAGGGCGCGTGTGCAGGGAAGAGCTCAGTGTGCAGATGGCACCGAACTCTCTACGGTGCCAGTCTTTGGAAACTGGGGTGCAAGTGGCCCGAAACAGACAAGTGCTGGTCCCCGTCTTTGGGAGAAAAGCACGAGGGCTTGGGGCTGCTGGGCAGCTGCATAGAGGAGATGAGGAGCTGTTGGGGAATGTTCCAAGGAGCACCCAAGGCCATTGTGAAGGCAGCTCAGAACGATACATGGAACAGCCGGCCTCTGCAAAGATGGATGGTGCGAACACGGACACCATTTGTACTTGACCTGCATCATTTCATTGCGGTTATTGCACTCTGAGGAAAACGATAAGTTGCAGCGGTTCTCAACCGGTGGGTCGCCGCCCCTTTGGTGGTCAAACGACCCTTTCACAGGGGTCGCCTAAGACCATCGGAAAACCCATATATAATTACATATTGTTTTTGTGATTAATCACTATGCTTTAATTATGTTCAATTTGTAACAATGAAATTGGGGGTCACCAAAACATGAGGAACTGTCTTAAAGGGTCACGGCATTAGGAAGGTTGAGAACCACTGATTAGAGGAAGATCCAGAGCCACTCATGTGATTGACAAGGAGGCCAGACTGAAACTTCCACCGAGATGGAGGGTGAGGGCTACTTATGATGAGAGTTGATAAATCATAAACTAGGGATATTATCAAATATTAGAATAAGAAACCCATGGATGCCTGAGAAGAAACCCTGCGATAAATGCGTGGCTAGTGGACCTGCAGCCACTGTCAGAGGCAGATGGCTTGGTAGAAGCCCCACTTTGGGACATTGCGAGGGAGGCTGTGTTTTTATAATGTGTCTGGGCGTCACAGGCATGGATGCGTGCAGCCCGGGGCACCGTTTCTCGGGTCCTTGATGCGGCAGCACTAGGGAATTTTTTCACGTACATACCAGCATTTTCCAAAACGGATCAGAGGTGGCATATGCACAGGCTTGAATGAGCAGTGGGGGTGAGAGAGGAGGGCTTAGGGGAGGGAGTACATCAGAAGCCTGGTCTTTGGGTCCCCCATTGCATGACCCCATCTTGTTATCAGGCAAGACATTGGCTCCCAAGACGAGGGGGATGGCCTGCTAGCCCAGGGCTCTCAGTAGTGGGGTGCACAGTCCTCCACCCCAGGGGGAGCACCAACAGGCACTGACAAAGGATGGCGAGCCGTGGGGGACACCCACTATGGTTCCAGATCGAGCATGTGCGGCCACAAGGCTCTCAGGCTGGGACTCCGATAGACAGTGCACTGCCCCAGAGGCTCAGCGGTGGCCAAGGAGTTACCCTTCAATGACGCAACTTGACCCAAGTACAGAGCCCTGAATAACCGCTAGATCATTCGTCCCACCTGAAAACGTCATGGAGGGCCACACGTGGCTGTCAGTCCTTCGTAGCCAACAGTGAGGGCCGCTGCAGGAGGGTCACACTTAGGACGTTTCCAAGCCCCCGCAGCATTCTGCCCAGGACAGTCAGCCCGTGGCATGGGCTGAGGGTGCACTGGGGGGCTCCGGCTCTCGCAGCGAGCTCAGGTGGAGCCCTAAGTCCTGACAGAGCACAGAGGCTGTGCCTGGGGACTGGAGCGTCTCTGTGTGGTGGTGTCCAGCAGGGCCGTAGTGGGAAGTCAGAATGCCGACAGCAGCAAGCACAGCTGAAGACGGTCTGCAGGCCTATGATCGGGTGCCACATCCAGAGCCAGGCAGCCTGCTGGCGCCCACTCTCCCCACACGCCCTGGGAAAGCCACTGCTCTCCGAACCCTGAGGGCCCACGGCTGAGCTGCTGCAGCCTGCGCCCCGGCTCTACCTTCTGCTCCAGGATCGGACACAAGTGGTCAGCATCTGCGCTTATCCGAGTCTGGGAAAGACCTTCCACCTCTCGTAGGTGGCGCCCTCTGACCCCCTGTTCGGCGCTGCTGTCCCTGCTCTGACTGCATTTTTGTGTACATCAGTGAGACCACAGACACGAAGAAACAGAGAAGCAGCGAGAGGAGGAACCAGGAGGGTCAAGGATAAAGGAAGTGTGTGGAGTGAGTCAGATTGAAGCTCATGCCTGTGTGAGGCCGTGGGACAGAGCACTTATGCCCGCAAGGCAGGGCCCATGCGTCGCAGCTGCTGGCTCGGGGGCTGGGATGGCCCAAGGGCCCCACCCTGCAGGAGCCTCTGCCGTCATCAGAAGATGAGGGGCACGTGCTCGCAGCCTCACTGTTCGTCGCCTCCAGAGAGGCCTCTACGCTCTGAAGTTGGATACCAGCAGACTGAGTGGTGGGAGGAAGAGAGGGGGTGCCTGACCGTTGGTGTCTGTCATGTACTGGTTACAACAGGAAGAGCTGGGGGGAGGGAGTGGCCGGGGACAGTGCAGAGCCCCTCCATGGTGACTGCACCCTCCCTGCCCCTGACTTCCAGGGGCTGTTAGAGACCCAGCGGGGCCTGGGGTCATCTCTAACATACAGAGTGCTTTCCACAGGGAAAATGCAGGCTTTTCACAGCATATTCAGCTCATGGGGTGGGGATGGAATAAAGGACAGAAAGGAATTTTTTTCACCTTTAAGGTCAATTAAAATTACACGTGGAAAATTCTGCAAAGAACGTAGACACTTGCATGCGGCGGCCTGAACATGATAGAGCAAACCGGGTGAAATGGCTGCTATTTCCTAGGTTTTGGTCCATGGAAATGGCCGTTTTGTAGGGTCCCCAATGTGACCTGGCCCTTTGGAGCCGCAGCTCTGAGGGGCTGAGACTGTCCTTGTACAGACGCAGGCCAGGCACCGTGTAAGCGTGGGTTGTGCCCAGAACGACTGGGAATGAATGAGCAAGTGGGCAGATACCCATCGAGGGCGGCAGGGCCCGGGCGCCCTCCTGGCAGCGTGTGCCGCCTCTGCCCGGTCCCAGCTGTTCCCGGCCCCCAGCTTCGCCATGTGCTTTCCCTTCCTCGTTCCTCCCCTGCCCACCCTCTGGCCCGGGCACTGGGGACTCAAGGTTGGCTTGCGTAACAGGTACTAGCAGGCATTTCCCCCTCCTGGGACAGGATATCCTGGCGTCCTTCAGTCTCCCCTGGCTGTTTAAAACAGACCGGAGCACAGGAAAAAACCTAACTCTAAAATTAGCAGCGCGATAGAAGAAAGGCACATAGCTGCATTCTGTACTGTTTGTCAATGAAACAAGTCTAAACAGGGCCAAATGCATTTCCTTTTTGGGCAAAACAGACCTGTGGGGAGCAGCGGGCAGACACCAAGGGGAGAGGCTGCCTGTGTCCGAAACAGCGCCGGCTGCCGCCCGGTGCTCCTGGCTTTTTCCATCCGCCGCTGCCTGACTTTTCGGTAGAGCCCCGTCCGGCCTGCCCAGAGGGCGTGCTGGCCTGGAAATGCTTAGGAGAGGAGCACATGTCCCTGCCCCCGACCAGCGCAGCCCCCCCACCCCCACCCCGGACCTTTGGCAGCCCTCCCACTGCCAGGGCTGCTGCAAGACAACTCGATTTTAGCTCGTGGGGCTCCCCCCGCCCTTTGAGCTTTTAAAAAATGTTACTTGTAAATAACACTATCTTGTTCTAAAATAAGAGTTTGCAGGAAGTAAGATGTCAGTTTCACACCAAACCCACAATATTTCTCCTAATATTTCTAAATAAATGTTTCAAAGAAATTCTTGAGAAACACTGCAGTGAGTGATTTGATGATCCTGCTAAGAGTTATTTTCAGATCAGGAAATGTTACTTCCATTTCCTCCATGCCACTAAAATGTCTGTTTTTAATCTAGCTTTTCCAATCGCGATTCGAAATCTTCCACTTCCTTCTTGAAGGGATGGAATTTCAGATAGCCCCACGTGATAGACACGGGTTGATTCACTGAGGCGAGAAACTAGTTCTGTGTCACGGCCCTCGGGTTAGCAGAGGGCAAATGGGTGCTCTTCCTGAATCACTCGGAATGTCTGGGTTTTCACCCACAGTCCGTGGAGGAGGGGGTGGGAGTGGGGGGCAGAACGGTCAGAGATCCGTCCTCCTGCCTCATTAATTCTCAGAATCAGCCCAGTGGGGGGCAGACTTCCTCCCCGCTTTGCAGTTGGGTAAACTGAGGTGTGGATTGGGTCACATGGATAGTAACTGATGGAGCCAAGATGCAATCCAGTCCCCTTCGTGCCAAACCCTGCGCTCTCCTCCGGTCGGCCCTCAGCTGCCCCTGCTGCGTCCAGCCTGGGGCAGGGACCTGCTCAGGACCACACCGCCTCCCATTCACGGCGCAGGAGGCCCTTCTGATTCACACCCAGGCGCTTCCCGCACATGAACACCTGCCGGCCTCAGCCTCCTGCTGGGAATTGTTCTCCAGAAGGATGGGGCTGGGACCCGTTATTCCTAGAATGATTCACTTCGGACTTCCCAGCGTTCCTTCCACTGGGCTGGCTGGAACTGCACCTTCAACACTGGGACAAGCTGCCATTCTCCGCCAAGCACGTCAGCTACTAGTGTCTCCTGCCCTGGCCACTTCGTCAGCCTCTTCCCCCTGGGACCACGGGCCGAACTTTTCCCCAGTAGGTATCGGAAAGCCTGAACATCCCAGGTTTCCACGGTGGTTAACCCCAAGCCAGCAAGAAGGAGCAGAGGCCGAGAGAAACCAGCAGAGTAGCCCCTCGAGGTGCCTCCACGGCCACCAGGGCACCTCGGAGCAATTCCACCATTGACACCACCGCTCGCACCCGAGACCACAAGGTGTGCTCATGCCCAGCCCCAGTTCACCCTCCAGCCACCCCCCGGGGCTGTGGCGGCTTCCAAGTTGTTCCAGAGGCTCACTCCCTGGTGGCTCTGGTCCTGGCTGCCCTGCGGAAAAGCGGGGCTGCCTCCCCCCGCCAGGCATAGGCTCAGATGGCACTCGCCCCCCTCAGATGGCAGGCTGCTGCACCCCTCCTCCAGCTGCTGCACCCTCAGGAGGGCGTAACCCAGGCCACCGCCACACGGGCTGCAGGGGCCAGAGAAAGTGCTAGATGCCAAAGACTTTGGAAGACAGCACGTCATCCCCAAGTCAGCACCTTGTCTCAAAATGGAAGAGGGCCGAGGGCCACGCTGGAGATACAAAACCACTGCTGCTCGGATCCTCTCGCGCCCCACCCCGTGTGCACGTTCCTCCGTGTGCACCCTGTTGCTCCTGCCCACAGGGACGGGGGGGGCAGGAGGGTGACCCAGGGGGCCGCTGTGGCATTAGGAGGCCACAATGGGCCTTCCAGCCCCAACAGAAGCTGCCGCTGCTTTGCCCCTCGGGGCCCAGGGGTACTTACTCGCCAGCTGGAACGCAGCAGCCATGGCCTCCTCCCAGCACTGGGAATCCGGCGACATGAGGGGCAGGCCCGTCAGCCCCAGGATGAAAGTGAGCTGGCCCGCAGCGAGGGCCACCGTGGCAACCAGGTTGCAGGCTCGCATCATGTCGAACTGCACTGGAGGGGCCGAGAGGAGAGAAGGCAGGTGGTCAGCGCAGGCGGGCGGCTCAGGGCTGGGTCTCTCTCTCCTCCTGGGGCTCATCCCTCTGTCTGCACTGACAGCCTCACTGAGCTCCCTCTGCCCCCCAACCCAGGCTCCGTGTACTCTGCTCCCCCACCCGCACCCAGTCCAGGAGTGAGGTGCAAGGGACATACACACAGGGCAGAGGGAGCACAGAGCAGGGCTGTGGGCGACCCGCAAGGGCCAGGGGCAGGGGCATCCGGTCCCTTTTCGGCGGCCCTTCTGGGCAGTTAAGGTGGCCACCACAGAGCCAAGTGAGGTCTGTCCGCCTCCGGGGCCCCCCGCCCCCCGCCCATGTCAGGCGGCGAGGGTTTCTGTGGCTCCCTGTCCCTGCCAGGCAACAGTCACAGTTAGGCTTGTGCGGCCTGAGTGGAGTGGAGGTGCTGTGCCGCTTCCCGCCATGGAGCGTGCGTGCGCTCCTCCTCCCCATTGTGTCTCAGCTGCTTCCTTCTTGCCATCCATCTGTCATCCTCAGCCTGCAGGGTTTCCCCTTCCCCGTCCCAGGCCTCCTCCCAGTGCCCGTTCTGGCCTGGGGGTGGCACCACTGGCTCTGAGGCCAGATGGATGCCAGAGCCAGAGGCCCACTTCTGGGAAGTAAGAGCAGATTCTAGGAGATCCCAGAGCCGAGGGCCAAGTGCCAAGAGAGAGAGAGAGAAAGAGAGAGAGAGAGAGAGAGAGAGAGAGGAGAGAACATGCCACTAGATGCATGACAGTCACCACCAAATTAACCCTTTCACCTTCCTGAGCGCTGTGGGTCCTGCTCTCTCAATCGCTTTTCTGCAGGCACAGCCCCTACCCAGGTGGGCTGTACTTCCCCATGATTGAGCTCACAATCTGTAGTCTTCAGAGCAGTCACAGAAACAACTGCCATCACTGTAAGCCCTTCACAGGGCCAGGAGGCGGGGGTTGGGCGAGGTTGGGGAGCCCCAGGGTGCCAGCAGGGCCAGACCTGGTGTGGCGGTGGGTCCAGGGCTGGGAGGAAGGAGCAGACACGGGGCGGAGGGAGGCCGCAGGGCTCTGAGCCTTAGCACAGGGGCGTGTGCTCACCGGGGTCTGCGATTTCCTCCCCTCCCCCAAGGCTGAGGCTGGGGCTCCTGCCTTCTTCTTCACACTGATTTTCTTTGCAATTATCTTTACCATTTATATGACTGTACAGAAGCTCTGCTTCTCTAAAAGATGTAGAACTTAGGGGGTGGAAGTGACCTCATAGATGAGGGTGTGAGACATGACGGAGGTTAACAGCCAGACCCAGAGAAGTCCGTCCGGTTTCCCAGGCTCGGCCTTGCAGGTGAGGAAAGACTTGAATGAACTGCTGGCTGAGGAGGGGAGTGGCCTGGGGTGGACACGAGCACCAGGGGAGCACGTGTTGGTGCGGTGAGACCACATGACAGAGGCTGGGAGAGCCTGGAGCTCAGCACCAGGGACCCTGGCCGATCCCTCCCCATGTTCCGCCTACTGCCCTGCCCACCCGGGCATCCAGCCTCGTCCTTCCTAGCAGCTCTGTGTGCACAGCCCTGCGCTGCACACCCAGCAGTGGCTCCAGGTGGCGTCCCCAAGCTCACAAGCCGCCACCGAGGCCCTGCCCAAGTCCTGGAGGATCCATATTGCAGATGTCCAGAGGCTGTAAAGGATGGAACGTGACGCTCGGGGACTCGCCATGCTGCCTGAGGAGACTCCTCTCTGAGCCGTACTCCCTCCCCTCGGAGGCTGGCACCCACCACGCCCGGGCGTTCTACAGGTTCTAACACTGCCTATGTCATAGCCTGGGCAGCAGGACCTGAAATTTTTTTTAATATGTTTTTATTGATTTTAGAGAGAGTGGAAGGGAGAAAGAGAAACACTGATGTGAGAACGAAACATTGCTCAGCTGCCAACTGCACTTCCCACCACCACCACCAACAGGGATCAAGCCTGAAACCCAGGCCTGCGCCCTAACTGGGAATCGAACCAGCAACCTCCTGGTGCACAGGACGATGCTCAACCAAAGGGGCCACACCAGCCCGAGCCAGTGCCTGCCTGTTAAGGAGCCCAATGTGAATGTGGCACGGATGTCATCTGGCCGGGCAGCATGTGGTGCACACCCCGTCCACCTACATTTCCGGGGAGACGCAGGCCCCCCGCCTGGGGCCGGAGAGCATCAAATCGCCAATGGGCAGGGCATGTACCCAGGATTTAATTATGTTTATTCATGATACATCTCTCTCTTCAGAAAAAAAGCATCAGGTGCCTGACAGGATGCATGAAATAGGGAAAGATGAAAAATGACGGAGAAAACAGGACCAGAGTAAGACTGACACCGGAGTTCGGTTGTGAGATCTCTTTGGGAGCCGAAGGGGGCCCTCAAGTCTCCCATGTTCCCCCCAAACCTCACAGCAAGGAAAAAGCCACCTGGTCAGTAATAAAAGTCGGGATCGCTGCGTCCTGCCCAGCAAGCATCCTCAAGGCGGCTGACTGGATCTGAGGGCAGCTGGAGGACCTGGACTGGCTGGTCCCTGTGCCCCTGCCCAGTCTGCTCAGCACACCCAGCAGCACAGAATCCCTGACCAAAGTCGGGTTATGTCTCCTCCATTTGTTTGCCATAGGGCGTCGCTAGGACCGCTGGCTCAGAGCTGGCCGGAGCCTCCTGCTTCCCCAACCGCTGCCCTGGCTGCCTGCGCAAGGTCTGGGATCTCTAGGGCGGCCTGGCTCTCTGGGCGAAGCAGGACCAGTGATGTGTGACCAGGGACATGCGCGTCCCCTTGGCGTCCCTAGATGGGTCCTGGGGATTGAACTGTGCACCAGACGTCAGCTCCGCAACCCAGACCCCACCGCCCCGTCACGGACGGACGCGATGATTTGACAGTGACAACTGGCCGGTGTGGAGGTGTTCATGCAGAGGCAGCAGGCATCGTCCAAGCACTCCCTGCTTCTTCCTCCCAGTCTCCGTGCCCGGCTAGGTTGTGGGCACAGCGTGGGCTGGGTTGTTCATAAGAGCGAATGGGACTGGGCACTGGCTTGATTTAAGGTGGTGGAGGAAGCCCCCAGCTGCGGGCCACCAGGGCCAGGATGCCGGCTTGCTGCTCCCTGTTCATGTCACAGGGACCTGGTGTGAAGTGGGCTCACTTTGCTCAATTCAGCGTTGCTCAAGAGAAGCTTCTGTAGACATTTCCCTTGTTCTGGGTAAATATTTGATGCTCAGAGATCCATTAAGGGTAGCTGCCACAGGCACCATAGTAATGGCGGGAGGATATTTTAAAAGTTGGTCAGGCCCTGGCCAGTGTGGTTCGGTGGTTAGAGTGTCAGCCCGCATACTGAAGGGTCGCAGGTTCAGTTCCCAGTCAAGGGCACGTACCTGGGGTGCATGCGGGAGGCAACCAGTTGATGTATCTCGCTCACATCGATGTTTCGCTCTCTCTCTCCCCACCCCCTCCTTCCCTTCCACTCTCTCTAAAAAAATCAATGGAAAAAATATCCTCAGGTGAGGATTAACGGAAAAATGTTGGTCAGGGAGCTTAGCAGGTGGTCTGGGACGGACAGCAAACCAGGGCGGGTGAGTGGGGCTGCTCAGACACGTGGCAGGGCAGGAGGGAAGCGCAGCGTGGGCTGGCTGTGTGGGGGTCAGGAGGACCCCGTGTGTCCTCCTGGCCTGAGGTGACCAGTCCTTAGCATGGGGACAGAGGGAGTGGACACACAGGGAGGGCACCTGGTCAGCGTCGGGGACCGTGGCAGGAGTCCTTGAGGCCCAGGGCTCCCCCTCCCATGCTGGGCCACTGGCTTTCGTTGCTCCTCAGGACAGTCCCCTACCAGAAGGATCGTTCTCGACCAGCCAGTTACAGACACCCCAGTCCATATGCATCTGTCCAGTTCCCCACAGGCCCCTGAGTCCTGAGAGCTCATAGAAAAGTCTGAAGTCATTCGTGCACTTGGTCTATTAAAGAGACGTTTCGCTCCCTACTTGCCGGGCAGATAGCCACCCTTCGGACAGACACCCCCTCAGGCTGTGGTGTGGGACTCTGAGTAGACAGAGTGGGTTGCATGCCCCCAGGAACCTCGGCTGAGCCCATGCTTCCTGCAGCCTCCGGTTTTTGCCTATGAAATGGGACGACACCCTCCCCCACCCCCCACCCCCCGGGCTCCCTCACAGGCCGGGGTTCCGAGCCCACAGCAGTTGGGAACAGCCGCACAGCGGGCACATCACATGTTTGCGTTGCTTGAAGATTTGGGGGACACCCCCGACACCATCTAGCAGAGGCCCAGCTGCAGTCTCGTGTGTGTCACATTCCCTTAAAGACACGCTTGTCCTCAGAAGGGATGACACCCACCTGCAACTTAGACCCTCTCCATCACTGGGAGACTTTGCCCATCAGCCACCGTGGCTGCGTAGGTGAACCCTCCCCTCTGGGACACGCAAACCGGACCCTACTTTCAAAGTCAGGCTCCCAGCTTCCCGAGCGGGGACAGACCCAGTGCTCCGAGTGGCCAGCCAGGGCCCGCGATGCCGCGGAGGGGCAGGGGGGCCGGGCGCTGCAGCCGGCCGGTGGTCCCACCACAGTCAGCCCTGCTGGGTCTCCCCTGGGCTGCCTACCGCCGTCACCACCCTGACGACTGTGGAATGAAGTCAGAACTCAGCCATGTGTTCTTAAGCTTCTTTGTTTATTTTTCTCGTTAACCATCTTAACTTCCACCAGGAAAAAAAATGTGTGTTTCTTGGTTTGGTTAATGCATTTGCTCTTTCGCGTGTGTACGCCCGAGAAAAGCCCACTGCTGCGTGAGGAGAACTCTGTCGTGAAGGACAGAGGCAGGCTTGAGCCGAGGAGGACTGAAGTGTGCCTGTGACTTGCCAGGGGAGGGTGGGCACGGAGCTCGGGGGCCCCTCTGGTTCCCCAAGAGCCAGCGCTGCCCCTCAGACCAAAGCACCTCTCACCCGTCAGCAAACACTCCACCCACGTCGTCTGCATGCCTTGCAGGGCCAGCGGGCCCTACCTCCCTAAAGGAGACAGAAAAGCGAGCACTTACGTTTGACGGTGCCTCTGGACTCCTGGAAGCCTGCGGCCTCAGAGCCCCAGCCCAGGGCCTCGCACTCCCTTGTGTCCGCCTGTCCGGGCCTGGCCCCGGGGCTCGGCCCTCCCCGGGCCCTGTCCATCAGCCAGCAGGACCTCCAGAGCCCCACGCTTCGCTTGCGCCCGTCCTCCAGCGTCTGATACACCCAGTTGGGGGTGAAGGCTGCCGCATTGTTGAGGATGAGAGAGACCAGGGCCACCAGCACAGCTGTGGCCACCAGTTTCTGGACAGTCATCACTGACTGCTGGTGCCAACCGCTTGTGGAGAAAGTCCCGGTCCTGGTCAGCTGCTGTGGCCTGGGAGAACCAAGACGCGCTAGGGGCGGCTAGAGGACATCACCGTTCATTCTTGGAGGGTTGGGAAGGCCCGTGCAACAGGTGCCGGTGAGCCCACCTCACGGTCCTCCTTACCCGCCTTCCTGCACCTGGAGCAGGGACAGACCTGCTCTGCAGGTGACTGCGTGGCCCATCCCGAGAAGGAAGCAGGGCACCAGCGAGAGCCCAGAGTCCTGAATGCGCCGTCGTCCTGGGAAGCAGAGGCCCAGGGAGACTGGCAGCCTCTTGTCCCCCACGCGGGAGAACAGAGAGTAACTGGGGAGGAGAGACAGGCGGCAGCGTGGTGTCAGCCGGCCTCACTCCTTACAACCAGCTGCGCTCCGAGCACCGCCCGTGCGGTAGGCAGGCTCTGAGCAGGGCCGCAGGGAGCAGTGCGGGTTCAGCAGCCTCTGTGCTGCCTGAGCCCCTGCCTGGTGCCTCCAACACGAAACGGCTGGTCCTGGAAAGCAGAGAGCTTGCTGTGGGGAAGTATGTGTGTGTGTCTGTGTGTGTGTGTGTGCGCGCGCGCGCACGCGTGCATTTTCCCTCTGTGTCTCAGCAGAGAGGAAATGGTTGTTTTTGAGGCTGTTTTTGGTGAGCTGGAGGGCGTAGCCAACTGCAACAAATAGCTGCCTGTGCAGCAGCCAGACACTAACAGGATGTGTTTCCTGATAGGAAAGGCAGGGGGGCCTTCTGAAGTCCTGCTCCATGACCCTCCTCCCCGGCTCCTCCCCATCTTCCTTTCCAAAAGGGAGGGCTGGGGTGCTGGCCCAGAACAGACCCACGGGCCCACCTGTCTGTCTGGGCCGTGGCCAGCCTGGCACTCGGGTGCTGCCCACAGCGCTCCAGGCAGTCTCCCGTGCTGGGTCTGGGACAGCGGCAGGAAGGTCAGGGCAGGCAGCACGCTGGTGACCAGTCGCCCACCCAGCCCTCCGTTGTTCCTCAGCACAGAGGTACTGCCAGCCCACGGTGTGCCAGGGCCGCCCTTGTCCCAGGGTCATGCAGGTGGAGGAGGGAAACGCTCAGAGGGGAGAGCAGCAGAGGAGGGCCCCCTGAGACGGGCCTTCATGTCCCAGCTCAGACCCACTTACTGCTCAGATCTGGCGGGTCAGGGACCCCCTTGGAGAACTACCAGACCAGGACGTCATCCTTGAGATACGAGAAGGTGGCGCTCTGGACATTCCGCACAGGGCACCCAGCGAGGCCTGAAGGGGACTGCATGTGGGGTCTGGCCTGGGCTGTTTGCTGCTGACGGGAATGTCAGTCTGCACAGCGGATAAGGGACCAGGCCTGTCACGGTGGTGTGTGCTGGACCTCAAGCTGAGCCGTCAGCTGCTGGGGCTTCGACAGGCCTTCATCTGCTCTGCTCAAACCCCTCCGGACCACAGACCAACACTGCGGGAGGTTCTGTCCCACCACCTCGGAGACCCCGCCCAGCGCAGGGCAGTCAGCCAGCCGAGGCCCCAGAGCAGCTGTATGAGCGAAAAGGAACGTCGGCAGCATGGTCCGTGGGCCTTTGCCAACAACGTGAAACCCCTGAGCTCCAGGTAGTACAGCACGTGCCTTGACTGTTTGCCGTCTTCACGTGCTGCCCCAAGGTGTAGGGACCAGCACCCTCACAGGAGAGAAAGTTGGGGCTCAGAGAGGTCACAGAGATGATGCGATGACCTCAGCGGGGGTCAGCTGGCCTGGTCTCCCCAGTCCTCACCTTTCACCTCCCCACTTCTGGAGCTCCAGAGAGTTCCCAGCCGTGGAAGCCCTGGCCCTGGGTGCTTTCCGTCCCAGGTGTGCTCTGGCCCTCTGGGTGCCGCATGGGGCCTGTGGGTGCCGCACACAGGGTGAGGCTGACCGCGCCACTAAGTCTGCATTCCTGAAAGGCAGGGTGTCTTTGGAGAATCTGGGTCTCAAGAAATGTCTGTCCAAATTCTCTGAGGAATTTGACCTATTTTAAGCTTTTCCCCACTTTCCATGGCTTGTGCCAGGAGCAAAGCTGCTGTTCCCACCCCCCTCCCTGTGGTCCTGTCTCTCGGTTCCTGGGACTGGATGGGGGAGGGCCTGACGGTTTTGTCTGCCCTCATTCCCACAGGCAGCCCGTTCTCTCAGGAGGCCTTGAGTGCACAGAGCAGTAGATGGAGGCCTTGAAAAGGCAGTTTTCCCGGGAATCAACTCCCCTCCTTGTGGATGTAAATCACGGATTCTTAACGAGTCTTTAAAGGGCTCGTTTCTGACAAAAAGCAGCACATGGTCTCAGAAACAAAGCTCTGGCTCTGTTTGCCTGCGGAGCAGCCACTGGGCCAGCTCCATCCAGCTGCTTCCCAGGCTGGGCAGGGAAGGTTCCAGGATCCTCAAGGGACTCTGTCGGGTCGTCAGGCCCTGCACCCTCAGTCACTCCCCCGGATTCTGGCTCATGGTGGAGGGGGTGGGGCAGGGAGAGCAGCAGGCCTGGTAGCTGCTGGACTTGAGTTAGGAGTGACCCTGTCCTCAGAGGACACCCCCCCCCCACATCCATTTGTCCATCCTGTGACCGTGGGGGTCCCGTGGGGGATGGAAGCCGGGCCATGGGCCTTCCTGTCCTCCAGAATTCCTGATCTTGGGTCCTGCGTGGGGTCCAGGGCAGCGCCCGCGAGTGCCTCCCGTTCCCGCACACGGGCAAACGGGGCTGCTTATCTTAGAGCAGAGAGGCGGGGAGATTGGCAACAGTGTGTGTGCTGCTGGCAGAATATCAGGCCGTTAATCCTCCAGTCATCCATGCTCTGGCAGGGGGTCTCCATGGAGCAGCTGAGAAGAGGGGCCTCTGGGGCTGGTTCTAGCAGCTTCTCGGAGGACAGGCTTTCCAGAAAGTTGGGCCGGATCCAGGCCGGCCCCTCGGCTGCCCCGGCAGCCTCGCCTCGCGTGCAGGCGCCTCCCTGAGTTGATGCAGTGCAGATGTGTGTGCTGTCCACGGACTGGCTCAGACAACAGGAAACTCTCAAGGCTTGGATGGAGACCGGCCGTGTTTGCTTCTTGGGGTATATGTTGGATGCACAAACCCCAGAAGCGCACACTGGAGCTGGAGCTGCCCATGGAGAGGCAGCTGGTGCTGATGCTGTGCTGGGGGCCAGCCAAGGACTCGGCCGGCCTTTGGGCCGACGTTCTCGCTGTCCCGCATTCAGCTGTGTGGGGAGGCGCCTGCCCCACTGTGGTTCGCTTGGGCAGCCCGGCCCAGCGGGACACCCAAGGATGTGCTTCCAGCACACGCTTTCTCGAGCTCCCACTTGGTGGAGATTTAAATCCAAGGACGGAGCCCTTTGTCACATACGTGCACACAGCATGCCCGATGCTTCTCTAGTCCAGGGAGGCACCATGAACCCCAGTCAGGTCAACAGGGCCCGTCCTCTTCTCCCAAGAGCACTCGGTACCGGCAAAGCACACAGCCTCCGCACAGGGAGATGGGGGCGGGGCAGGGGGGGCGGGGGGTGCAAAGCCCAGGTCTGCCCACTGGGAGAGAGCCGATCCGTGGCTCCCAGGTCTCTCTGCTTGTTCAGGTTGCTTTCCAGTTTAATTGGATTCAGAGACCAACCATCTGCTTTCAAGACAAGGCAGAGGGAAGGGGGAGGGGACAGAAGAGGTCACCCTCAGCCCTCATCATCACCCTCGCACTGGTCTCTTACACCCTTGGCATAGAGTATTTTAAATGAGGTTCCAGTTGTGTGACATCTTTTGGAAAGGGAGCATAAAAGGCCCCGTGTCGCCCAGCCTATGTGGCTCAGTGGTTGAGCCTTGATCCATGAACCAGGAGGTCACGGTTCGATTCCAGTCAAGGGCACATGCCCGGATTTCGGGTTCGATCTCCAGTAGGGGGCGTGCAGGAGGCAGCCTATCGATGATTCTCTCTCATCATTGATGTTTCTCTCCTCCTCTCCCTCTCCCTTCCTCTCTGAAATCAATAAAGATATTAAAAAGGGGTGGGGGGCATGTCTAAACAGGGTCTTGCACAGCAGTCGGGAAGGCCAGGATGAGCCCAAACCCCAGACCGCTACCCACTGCCCAGGGCTGCCCACGCCTACTCGGGGGCCAAACCTTGGAAGCACTGAGGCATGTTTAAAAGGGAATGAGAAGCCTCTGAGGAGAAGTGACAGCTTCCTGCCAGGCCTGTCAGTGGAGAGATTGTGCAGAATTCACTAGGAGCTGTGGGTGAGACCGGTGTCTGCTTTGAGATTCCAGATTTGAGCCAGGACGTGGTGCTCTTACTCACTGTCATTTCCAGGACGAGCGAGCAGTATGCTGGAAAGCCTCGTGGCTGGGTCCGAGGCTGCCTCCTAGACCCCCAGGGCTCCAACGAGCCCCCGCCGCAGGAGGGGCGGCCTCCAGGCTGCATCCAGATGTGTGTTTCTAGACAACTGGCTTCCCACCCGTGGTGCTTCCGCGGGCATTCCCACTAGCACATGAGGACGAGGGAGACAAGCTCCGATTTTCCGCTTACTGTAAGGAAGGACGTGTGGTACAGAGAAGGTGATTTCTTGGCTGGGCCTGCTGCCCGGAGGGTGCTCCTTGCTCCTTGGCCAGCTGGGCTCTGGGGCAGAGGACCTGGCCATAGAGGCAGGCCCACTGCTGGCTTTCCGGGGGTGCCTGTTTGCGACCTAAGAGGGAAGGCTATGGTATATTCTTGTCTGGCCCATTTGGTTGCAAGGAACACAAACCCTCTTAAACTAGCTTAAGCCAAAAAGGGGATGAGGTCCCCAAAGATGGGGAAGGGGCAGGAGGGGCTGACTCGGATGTCGCTGCAGCATGGCTGGCCCCTGAGCTGCGTGTTCTAAGGCTTCTGCTCTCAGCACCTGTTCATCCAAGTCTGAAGGAGAGAAGTGGATTGCGGGGTGGCTTTTGCCCATTGAAAGCTCTACCAGTGGCTCCTACCCCAGAAGTTACTGCCGGGTCCTGTTCCTCAGCGCTGTGGGAAGGCCCCTGTGAGGTTACCAAAGGGGATTGAGCTCCAACGGCCCCTCTCACCCAGGCCTGTCTCGCCCAGGCCATGGCCACCTGGCTGCGTCACTCCTGCCCTTTTGGCCGTCCCTCCGTAGTTACATCTAGTGGATTTTAAAAAGTTCCAGCAGGACCCACGTAGAGCCAAAACATACAGAAGTATTCGTTTGCTTGCAGGAAAGGGCACCTAGCTGTGCAGCGTTTAGACCACAGACACCCACAGTGAGGCCCATCCCACTGGACAAACGCCCAGCTTCCCATCTCAGGAGCTGTTTTCACCCCAGTTATGTCCATGTCAGGAAGCCTGACATGAAAGTCGCCCCTCCCCTCGTCCATCCTTGGGCTACGCTCAGGCAAGGCCGTTAGGTAAATGCCCACGGCACCGAGGCTACAAGCTGGGCCCTGCACACGGAGCACCCCTACCTCACCAGGACCTTGGCTGCGCCTCTCAGAGGCCCCTGTCCTGAGCCTGTGAGCGGAGTGGCCCAAGTCCCTCGTGCTGCTCAGCTGAGCCCAGGTGGGAGGGAAGCAGCAGCGCCAGCCCACCTGCTCCGGAGAGCGTCCTCTCGGGCAGCCCCTGCAAGGACACTGGATTGAGTTTTGTGGAGCCTCATCATTCTTGCAGAGTGGCGTCCAGGGTCTGAAACCATTTCCCGGCTCACACTGAGCCTGGGACCTGCCAGGGAGTGGGGCGGGAGCCCCAGGTCAGTGTCAGCGGGAGTGAACACCCTAGAAACCTTACAATGAACAGGAGGAACCTGTGCCCCTGAACCTTTGATGGGGTGCGCCCAGCCGAGTGCCCTGATGGGCCAGGAGTCCTGGGGACCTGCAGGGCAGCTCTTCGGTCCCACTCCTCAGCTTGCTCTGCAGGCCCCCAGACCTCGCCCCACCAGCTCTGGGATAGGGGAGGGGAGGGGCTGTCCTGGACCCCCTGTGGGTGTGATGGGTGTGGCCAAGAGAAGCCAGTGTTTGCTGAGCGAATGGACCTACTGAGACAGGAAAGAGACATGGGCATTTGTCAACCTACAAAGAAGGCCCTTCTCTCTTAATGGACTGCGTCCTCCTGTCCACTGCAGGGGATGCAGGAATCCTGGGACTGTGGGAGGGACCCTGGTATAAGGAGCCGTGTCCCAGGGCTGCTCAGAAGCAGGTACCATGAAAGGTTGTGCACCAGCCATGGGACCCGGGGGACACGTGTTTTCTTCTGGGGGGTATGTGACCCCTAGTTTGCCATGTTTTCTGTGGATGGAACCCACTCAACTCCCATTTGTCTCCCTTCTTAATGACTCTGCATGTCCACCTCGGTCCCCTGCGCTGCCTGGCATTGGTCGACATGGGGCCCGAGGTTGGGGGGCTGGAAGCTAATGGAGCTGCCATGTCTTCTATCGCAGTGAGGCTGTCTGGGAGAACATGGCACGCATGTGTGTGAAGACCCAGCGGCTGGACGTCGCCAAGGTGTGCTTGGGCAACATGGGCCATGCACGCGGAGCGCGGGCACTGCGGGAGGCTGAGCAGGAACCAGAGCTGGAGGCCCGCGTGGCTATGCTGGCCATACAGCTGGGCATGCTGGTGAGTCAGGCAGCGGATGGATGGGCCCGCTGCCCGGAGGGTGCTCCTTGCTCCTTAGCCAGCTGGGCTCTGGGGCAGAGGACCTGGTCATAGAGGCGGGCCCACTGCTGGCTTTCCGGGGGTGCCTGCTTGCAACCTAAGAGGGAAGGCCATAGTATATTCTTGTCTGGCCCATTTGGTTGCAAGGAACACAAACCCTCTTAAACTAGCTTAAGGCAAAAAAGGGATGAGGTCCCCAAGGAGCCCCCAAGGCCCCTCTCCCCTCTGCCAGGTCTCCTGCCTGCCCTGCATGTCATGGAGCTCGTGGCCCATCGTACCCCAGGAGGCCTCGGGAGACGGATAGACACAGGAGGCAGAAGCTGAGTGCCAGATGGGGTGGGCTGTGGCCGGGGCAGTTCAGATGGCCTGCACCATGTGGGGGTGGGGGGCACACCCTCTGAGAGGAAGGCTGTGGGGCACCCATGTGTCTGCTACATGGGAGAACTGAGCACACCTGAGTGGTCAGCCCATGGCCCCTGGTCTGCAGGGGAAGCGCAGGCTGCTCTGAGGGCGTGGCAGCGGGCCGGCAAAGACATCCCCACTGGACACCGGCCTGGGTGGGCTCAGCTCTTCGTGGAGATAGGATGCCACATCGACATGTAGCATTCATTGTGTCGGTCTCAGAACACAGCCTGAAGTGTCCGTCTGTCCTCGGTCATGGGCTGGTTGGCGGCACGTGTGGCGTCGGCGGTGGGTGGTGTGGGGGCCAGAGCAGTGGCCGCGCTGACGTGCGCTCCCTTCTGCAGGAGGAGGCTGAGCAGCTGTACAAGAAATGCCAGCGCTACGACCTTCTCAACAAGCTCTACCGGGCCTCCGGTCAGTGGCAAAAAGCCATAGAAGTCGCCGAACACCAGGACCGTGTCCACCTGCGCACCACCTACTACAACTACGCCAAGCACCTGGAGGCCAGCGCCGACTGCAGCCTGGCCCTTAGCTAGTGAGCGGGGGGCTCTCCCACTCACCCTGGGACAGGCCCTGGTTGCCTCTTGCTTTTTTCTCTGCCCCAGTGAGGTGGCCAAAGAGGTTCTTAGAGGAAGAGTCTAGATCAACCGTGGGCAAACTACGGCCCGCGGGCTGGATCCAGCCCATTTGAAATGAATAAAACTAAAAAAAAAAAAAAAAAAAAAAGACTGTACCCTTTTATGTAATGATGTTTACTTTGAATTTATATTAGTTCACACAAACACTCCATCCATGCTTTTGTTCCGGCCCTCTGGTCCAGTTTAAGAACCCATTGTGGCCCTCGAGTCAAAAAGTTTGCCCACCCCTGGTCTAGACAGAGGCACCTTCTTAGGGCAGGTGGTGACCTCAGTGGGTGTCTTCCAAGGGGAGCTTGAGCTGTTGCTTTAAGAGAACCTCAGAGGCAGGGCCTCGGCTTCACCTGGCTGCCTCGGGCCCTGGGCATGCTGAGACCTGGGCTCACTGGTGGCGTTGCTGCAGCCCCGGTCCAGCGCGGTGCCCCCCAGGGCAGTGCTGGTGGTGGCGCCTGGGGGCCCGGCCACAGCTGAGCCCTCTCCAGGGCAGGCCCAGGGCAGCGAGGAAGCCCCACTGTCTCCTGGCAACGGGTCCACGGGCCACAGAGCTACAGGCGGGGAGAGAGGCTCAGGCCTGTTTCCATGCACGCAACACAGCTGAGACCGTGGGAACCAGCTGCTCCCTCTCTCCTCCTGCAGCTACGAGAAGTCAGACACCCACCGCTTCGAGGTGCCCAGGATGCTCTCGGAGGACCTGCAGTCCCTGGAGCTCTACATCAATAAGATGAAGGACAAGTGAGTGTCCCCCACGGGGTGAGGGGACATGGCAGGGGAGGCTGGGTTGGCATATGGGGGCCGGGGGCCCGGGGCTGCTCAGGGACCCTCCTCCTGGAGCTTTATGTGTGAGAGTGCGAATCACCCTCTTGGTCCCTCAGAGCCAGATCCTAGGATGCTGGGTGGGGAAGGTCGATGGGGGGTGGAGGGGAGGGCTTTTCTCTGAACATGGTTCCTTCAGACCTCGGGGGCCTCACTCTTGTCCGCCAGCTTCCACGCCTCCTGGCTGCCGGCCATGGGAAGTGCACTCTGAGGGTGGCATTTGGGACCCGGGGCGCATTTCCAGTGGGAGTGGGGACCTGAGGGATCCCTACGGGCTGCTCGCAGGACCCTGTGGAGGTGGTGGGCCCAGTACCTGGAAAGCCAGGCGGAGATGGACGCCGCGCTGCGCTACTACGAACTGACACAAGACTACTTCTCCCTGGTCCGCATTCACTGCTTCCAGGGCAACATTCAGAAGGTAGGCGCGTTCTGGGAGTCGGCCCCGTGGGGGGAGTCGGCCCTCTGCGGGGAGTGAGCTGCAGACAGACGCCCGGGTCTCTCTGCTGGTTTTCTAGGCTGCCGAAATCGCCAACGAGACAGGAAACTGGGCTGCGTCCTATCACCTGGCCCGGCAGTACGAGAGCCAGGAGGAGGTGAGGCAGGCGGTGCACTTCTACACGCGTGCCCAGGCCTTCAACAACGCCATCCGCCTGTGCAAGGTAGGTGGCCGCATGCCGCGCACACGGAGCAGCGGGCGGAAGCTGTGAAACCCAGGCAGGTGGAAAACGGGAAACGGTGCTTTGTCATCGTTTCCCACAGTCGGTGACGAGATTTCCAAACAGAAAAGGTAGAGAATTGTATCGTGAGCATCGCAGCTCCCATCTGGGCTGGCTTCTACCACTCAGGCCTCACTCTGCCTGTCACACTGGTCTCTGCCCCTTCTTCCCCGTCTCTGCTCTCCCCTCCCTGATGGTGTTTGTAAAGCAAGGAGTAGTCACTGTGATGTCCCCGGGCTTCTGAGCCCGCGCTGAGGCTGGCTCACTGCTATGGCCTTGTCCACAGTCCGCCTTTCACAGAAAGCTGCTGCACCCTGTGCATCCATAACAGCGTTCCAGCTCAGGGCCTCACTCCTGGGAAATCCAAAATGTGGAAAGCCCTCACGTAAACTAGTCCCCTCTGAAAATTCTGCTACACACCCCCAGTAAGACATGACACTCATTGGAAACCACGATCACGTGGATTGGCGTGTGTCAAACAGGGAAGATGGGCCCGGCACGGCATCATTCACAGACGGGAGCAGGGACCTCTGAGCCCTGCCCGCCCCCTTCCCGCAGGAGAACGGCCTGGATGACCAGCTCATGAACTTGGCCCTGCTGAGCTCCCCCAAGGACATGATTGAGGCGGCATGCTACTACGAGGAGAAGGGCGAGCAGATGGACAGAGCGGTCATGCTCTACCACAAGGTGAGGAGCGGCCCTGCCCTGGACCCGAAGCGGGGCAGCACAAGGCTCCCGGGAACAGGGGACTTGCCTGGGGGCAAGGGGACCACGCCAGCGGTCTCCGGATCCAGGCGTCCGGCAGCTGCTCAGAGTCGCCCTGCCGTCCACAGGCCGGCCACTTCTCCAAGGCCCTGGAGCTGGCCTTCGCCACCCAGCAGTTTGGGGCCCTGCAGCTCATTGCAGAGGACCTGGATGAGAAGTCGGACCCTGCCCTCCTGGCCCGCTGCTCGGACTTCTTCCTTGAGCACAACCAGTATGAGAAGGCAGTGGAACTGCTGCTGGCCGCCAAGAAGGTAGGGAGACGGCCGGGTCCCCCCCAGGCACACTCGCGGGCCCTGAAGCCCCAGGGTCACCGTTTCCACAGGTACCGGGCACTCGGCTTCACTGTCCCGTGATTGCAGGAAGGCTTTGGCCGCGGCCTCCCTGGGGTACAGGGCCGAGAATAAGCCCACCCTTATAGCCGACCCGAATGTGGACTCACTGCCCGTTGCACCCGTGTCTTCACATTACAACTAGGGAGTTCCACTCTTCTTGTTTGTATGTGTGATAAAATGCACGCAACAAGATTTAAAATTTACCACCTTAGCAGTTTTTTAAGTGTCTAGTCCAGCAGCAGTAGGTGCACGCATGTTTTCATGCAGCCAATCTCTAGAACTCTTTTCATCTTTGCATCTTGTCCCCATTCAACAACTACCGCCTCCCCCAGCCCCGGCACCCTCCGTTTACTTTCTGTCTCTACGAACCTGACTGCTCTGGGGACAGCGTGTGAGTGGAGTTACCCAGTTCTTGCCCTTTTGTGACTGGCTTATTTCACTGAGCAAATGTCCCTGAGGTTCATCCATGTCGTGACATATTGCAGCATTTCCTTCCTATTTAAGACTGAAGCATATTCCACATTTGCCTGTCAGTTCACCCACAGATGGACCCTTGAGTTAATTCTGTTTTTCGACTATTGTGGATAATGTGGCTATGAACATCGGTGTACGAATAACTCTTCGAGGCCCTTCTTTTAGTTCTTTTGGGTGTTTATCCAGAAATGGAATTGCCAGATCATATGGTAGCTGTTTTAATTTTTTGAGGAACTGCCATGCTGTTTTCCACAGTGGCTGCACTATTTACATTCCCACCAGCAGTGCCCACGGGTCCCCATGTCTCCACGTCCTCACCAACACTTGTTATTTTCTAGCCCAGTGGTTCTCAACCTTGGCTGCACATTAGAATCACCTGGGAATCTTTTCAAAATCCTGATTTCTGGGCCTCATCCTCCGGAAATTCTGTTTCTTTGTTATGGGGTGGGGCCACAACATTAGTAACAAAGAAACAGAACTTCCAGAGAGTGAGGCCCAGAAATCAGGACTTTAAAAAGATTCCCAGGTGATTCTAATGTGCAGCCAAGGTTGAGAACCACTGTTCTAGTTAATAGGAAATTGGTAGTAGCCATCCTCATAGGCATGTGCACTAATTTTTTTAAGTAGAAAAATTCTCCTTGATAGAAACTGAATGGGGATATAGAAAATTGTTAATCATACAAATTTAGCCTATCCATTTTATTTTATTTTTTAATATATTTTTATTGATTTCAGAGAGGAAGGGAGAGATAGAAACATCAATGACGAGAGAGAATCACTGATTGGCTGCCTCCTGCATACCCCCAATTGGGGATCAAGCCCGCAACCCGGGCATGTGCCCTGACCAGGAATCAAACTGTGACCTCCTGGTTCATAGGCCAACGCTCAGCCACTGAGCCATGCTGACTAGGCTAGCCTATCCATTTTTTAAAATTGATTTTAGAGAGATAAAGGAAGGGGGGGGAGAGAGAGAGAAATAGTGATTTGTTGTTTCACCCATTCATGCATTCATTGGTTGATTTTATATGTGCCCTTGCTGAGGATTGAACCTGCAACCTTAGCATATCTGGATGACACTCTAACCAACTGAGCTACCTGGCCAGGGCATGCCTATCCACTTAAAAGATCTTTCTTCTGCCCGGCTGGCATGGCTCAGTGGTTGAGCATTGACCTATGAACCAGGAGCTCACAGTTCGATTCCCTGTCAGGGCACATGCCCAGTTTCGGGCTCGATCCCCAGTGTGGGGCATGCAGGAGGCAGCAGATCAATGATTCTCTCTCATCATTGTGTTTCTATCTCTCTCTCTCCCTCTCCCTTCCTCTCTAAAATCAATAAAAATATATTTATACCACTAAAAGAAATAAAAGATCTTTCTTTCTGCAGCCAGAATTATGCAGTTTTGTCTCTCACTACTGAGTGAGGAAGACATTTTTGAACAAATGAAAAGGCACCTATCATGTTCTTGGTTAGAAAGACCCATCTGATCCTCCCTAAGGCCGTCTCAAACTTAACCTGTAGCTGGATAAGTGGACTCTATAGTTTCACAGTGAAAACAGATAAACTGGAATAGCCAGGGGAAATCTCGAAAAGAAGACTCATAAGGGGTCATCAAACCTCCCAGACCTGAAAGCATATCAAAGCTAGAATAATTGAGGTCTGTGCTTGGTCAGGCCTGCAGATCAGTGGGAAATATTAGGAACCCAGAAGGAGAGCCATATGTGTATGCATGTTGAGCATGAGATGCAGGAGCATTCACAACCGTGGAGAAAAGATGAGCTGTTCAGTAACGGGCTGATACAACCAGGTTGCCTCTGGGAGAACAAAGTTAAATCCTACTCAAGTCCTCCATCTGAGTAAATTCCTGGTGGGTAGAAGGTGTAAGCTTGTCAGTGAAATAGCAGTAGCTCCACCAGAAGCTATGAGATGTCACATGGTCTTAAAGGAGGGAAGGTATTCTCTATGATTTAAACCCAAAGCCATAGTGGGGAAGACTGATCAGTTTGACCGAATTTGAAAATAGCACACGGAGAAAACACCATAAAAAGCAAAGATAAGCCGAAACCAGTTTGGCTCAGTGGATAGAGCATCGGCCTTCAGACTGAAAGGTCCCAGGTTCGATTCCAGTCAAGGGCATGTACCTTGGTTGCGGGCACATCCCCAGTAGGGGGTGTGCAGGAGGCAGCTGATTGATGTTTCTCTCTCATCAATGTTTCTAACTCTCTATCTCTCTCCCTTCCTTTCTGTAAAAAATCAATAAAATATATATTTTCTTAAAAAAGCAAAGATAAATAATAAAACGGAGTAAAATATATCCTACCTAAAAGCTAATTTTCTTCATATGTATAGCGTTTGTATCAATCTATAAGAAAGTTACCAAAAACTCAAAGGGAAAGAACAAAGAATATGGACGGATGCTCAGTATCACTCATAATAAGATTGAAACTCACGGAGATTCCATTTTTCAAGGATTAGGATGGTAAAGGTGAAAAGGTCAGAAAGCCCACTAGATTGTCATGGGAAACAAATGCACTCAGGCTGTGGGTGGGAACCCAAGCAGGCCTGTCACAAATAAAATTACATCCCCTTGACCCAGCACTTCTGTCCTCAGAAGGTATCCTAACAACACATTTATACACGTGAGAGTGGCCTAAGCACAAGGGTTGTGCCAGCAAAGGATAACCCGCTTCTGTGTGTCAGCAGGAGAGTTAAATTAGCTGTGGTTTTCGGTCGAGTGGAATACTACGCAGCTGTCCAAAGGAGGTGCGGTTCCTTGCTACTGAGGTGGAATCATCTCCAAGACACAATTCTTTTGTCCCCAAGACATATTCCTATGAAAAATATAAATTTTTTTCTTAAATTTTAAAGACATTTAATTAATTAAATTCCTCAGTTTAAAAATTTCAAAAGAATTCTAGAAGAAAATTAATTTCTGGTTTCCTTTTTCTCCCACAACAAATGTAAGGTTCTTTTGAGCTCGGCATTTCCTTTGTCGCATTCCAGAATGTTAGTAGCATGGAAGACAGTCAAGGGCCACCACTGAGCCTGGCCCGGTTTCCCCTGCGGAGGTGATGGGTGGGAGGGCGACCCCGACCCCCCCCCCCCCCCTCAGTGTCTGTGGCCCCTTCCCAGTATCAAGAAGCCCTGCAGCTTTGCCTGGAGCAGAACATGACTATCACCGAGGAGATGGCCGAAAAGATGACCGTGTCCAAGGACTGCACGGACCTGTCAGAAGAGTCGCGGCGCGAGCTGCTGGAGCAGATTGCCAACTGCTGCATGCGCCAGGGCAACTACCACCTGGCGACGAAGAAGTACACGCAGGCCGGGAACAAGCTCAAGGTGAGCCTGCCGGAGCGGTCACGCGCACACTTGCCCTTTTGTCCTGAGTTTAACCCAATGCGGGGAGTTTCCCAGCCCGGGTTCCAAAGGGTGCCTGCGGGAACCCAGAGGCCTGCGCTCGTGCCTGGCCCGGACCCAGCCGGGGGCGCCGGCTGCCGCGGGTGGGACGGGCCATGCTCCGAGCTCCCAGCCCGGCCCTGGCTCCTTCTCCTCCTAGGCCATGAGGGCGCTGCTCAAGTCTGGGGACACGGAGAAAATTGTGTTTTTCGCGGGTGTCTCGAGGCAAAAGGAAAACTACATCATGGCGGCCAACTACCTCCAGTCCCTGGACTGGCGGAAGGAGCCGGAGACCATGAAGACCATCATCAGCTTCTACACCAAGGGCCGGGCCTTGGACCTGCTGGCGAGTTTTTATGATGCCTGTGCCCAGGTACAGCCCCTGCTCGCCGTCTGGGGGCCCCCGGAGGGTCCTTGGCCCCTGGGTCCTGACCGTCTCGTCTGCGCAGGTGGAGATCAATGAATACCAGAACTACGACAAGGCCCACGGGGCGCTCACTGAGGCCTACAAGTGCTTGTCCAAGGCCAAGACCAAGAGCCCCCTGGACCAGGAGACCAAGCTGGCGCAGCTTCAGAGCAAGATGACGCTGGTGAAGCGGTTCATTCAGGCCCGCAGGTGCGTTCCTGAGGAGGCTGGGAGGTGGGCACTGCACCTTGGGCCCCAGGGAAGCCCTGAGAAGCCCCCCAGGCTCCTCCTCACTGCCAGGGACAAGATTCAGGTTCAATTTCCAGGGAACATTCTTCATAGGAACTTCCTGGACACCTAGACAGGAATAGGTCTGAGCTCCTCTTGGGGGGCCCCTTCGAGCCTGGGCACGTTCTTGGGAAGATTGTTCAGGAAACAACCAGAGACCGATCTGTGCACAGGGCGGGCAGGGCATTCTATGGGCGGGGCCGTTGTACCCCGGGTGGCAGGGACTGTGGTGATCAAACCTATGCTCCGCCCACGGAGGCAGCTGGAGCCTGTGGGAAGGAGGCTCGTGCGGCACATTTTCTCTGTAATTAGGAGAGACCACAAATCTGGGTTTGTACATGACACCAGTTTTTATTGGCAACTCATCCAGCTTCTCCAGGAGCCCACTGTGTAAGCAGCAGCTCAGCTTCTATCTAAACCAATGAAAGCATTTTCCTCATCTGAGAGCAGGACCTTGAAAGAGCTCCACATATATTTTGAACACTGCTGTGCAAAGTGGGGCTTTCTCAGGGGCACTGCTCACTCGGGTGTGTAAGTTCTGGAATATCTGCTGAGTCTGAGATACAGGAGGGAGAAGGGAGGAGATTGGGCAGCAAGGACTGTGCAGCCACAGGACAGGACATTGTGGACAGAGTGGGGGGACTCGTGAGGGCCAGAGGGCAGCCTGCCTAGGGTGGCCAAGTCAGGGTTCGACAGGAACGGGCCAGGTCGTCCTACTGAAGTGGGAGCTGAGCCCCTAGAGCAGAGGTGGGGACCATTTTCTCTGCCAAGGGCCATTTGGATGTTTATAACATCATTCGCGGGCCATACAAAATTATCAGCTTAAAAAATCAGCCTGCTCTATGTGGTCAAACAATTAATTAACTCACCCTAATGCCTTGGCAGGGCCAGACCCAATGATTTCGTGGGCCTTATGCGGCCTGAGGGCTGGATGTTCCCCGCCCCTGCCCTAGAGGCTCTAGCCAACCGCCCTGAGCCAAGTCCTGCTCCGGAAGCTCATGAGGCCCTCCTGGCTCTGTTCTCACTCTCATACCACTTGCTGCTCTTCCACAAACCACAAACGTGTCACTGCGCAGGCCTTTGTTCATGCCAACCCCCTGCCCAACCTCCTCAGCCTCTCGGGTGCCCCCGGCATCACACTGCCCCTCTGTAGACAGTTTCCTGGGCAGGGGGGACTAGGATTGACAAATCTTTGCTGAAGCGCAATACTGGCACTCTGAGCAGTCAGCAAGTTTTTGTTAAGTGAATGAGTGAATTTATGAATGAACTCCCTAGTTATTTTAATTCATGAGAATTACCTTCGCAAAAGATTGGTCCCTGGTTCCCGTGAGCTTCTTTTGGGGCAGAGGGCCCACTCTGACCTCTGACCACCAGTCCAGGTCCTGGGTTCGGGCTCAGGCTGTCTCTACTCTCGGCAGGACGTACGGCGAGGACCCCAAGGAGTCAGTCAAGCAGTGCGAGCTGCTCCTGGAGGAGCCAGACCTGGACAGCACCGTTCGCATCGGGGACATCTATGGCTTCCTGGTGGAGCACTACCTGCAGATGGAGGAGTTCCAGATGGTGAGGGTTCAGGACGATGGACGGCTCAGCTTCCCACCCTCAGCCTGCAGGAGTTGGGAGCTCACCGTGGAGCAGGCACCGCTCCTGTTTTATGGGGGGTTTTTGTTTGTTTTTTATTTATTTTAGCCTTTTGAAAATATGTATTTTTATTGAGTTCAGAGAGGGAGAGGGAGCTAGAGATAGAAACATCAATGATGAGAGAGAATCATTGTTTGGGTCCCTCCTGCAGGCCCACACTGGGGATCAAGCCCGCAGCCCGGGCATCAAACTGTGACCTCCACTGCACCACAGCAACCGGGCTAGCTTTTTTTTTTTTTTTTGAAATAACTTCAAACTAAGAAGTTACAAGAATAATAGAACCCCAGTGTAGTTCCTTTACCAGATCATCAGTTTTTATAACATTTTGCCATATTTATTTATTCATTCTGGATGTATGCCTTTACATTTCTATTGTAGGCACGAAATGGGTATTTATTTTTTGAGCCACTTTGAGAGGTGCGGACATGCTGCCCCTCCACCCCTTAGATTGCTAACTCTCACGTAGACACCTGGGTGTTGAATTGCTGGGTCATAGGATGAGTGTATGTTTAACTTTCCAAGAAGCTACCAAACTTTATTTTCTTTTTCATGGTTCGTAGCAGGGTTATTCTAGTCTTATCGAACGCTAGGAACCAGGCCCATCTCCGGTACCTTCTGAAAGCGTTATGTCAGACTTGTGTCATTTCTTCCTTACCTGTTAGGCAGAATGCGTACATGAACCAACCTGGCTGGGAGGTTTCTTTGTGGAAGGTTCTGATAATTCCGCTTGACAGAGTGGTTCTCAAACATTTTGGTCTTAGAACCATTTTGCCCTAGGAAAGCTATGAGCACCCAGTTTATGTGAATTATATCCACTGATGTGAATGGGAGGGGTGTTTAATTGCCTTCTCGGGTATTTGTAGATCTTTTTTGATGCTACACCAACAAATGCTGTTTCCTAAGTTAGCTGCAGGGAGGAACGGAAGCCCTACCCCTGTACGTCTTGTGCTCTGCTGCATTGGCCCATTGGTTTCTCCTGGATCTTGTACACCTGCATGGTTTTGTAAAATCATGTTGGTCATTTGCAAAATATTGGTTCACTGAGGTAGACAAATGTTAACACATTTCATGATACATATTTTTTTAAATCTCATTTGCTGGTATTACCACCAATCTCATCAGAAAAGTCTTGAAGTATTGTGAAAACCTCCAGCTTGTGGTGGCCCGAAATTCTAACTTCGTTTGAAAACTCACATTTTATCTTTGGCAAAAATACTGTCAGTTACTATTTTCCTCAAAGTGACTGTTTCGCTTTGTTCATTTGTGAAAAAATATCTGCCACATTACCAAGTCTGAATAGCCATAGTTTATCTTCCAGTTGTTTTTACAAATAAGAATGATGTTCCACGCAAGTAACGAATTTAGCTCACAGCCCACACTAGCGTATTTCCTCATCTTCTCCAACATTTGGTATGATCATTCTCTGTTATTTCAGCCATCCTGCTGGGTGGGTGGTGGAATCTCATTGTGGTTTTAATGTCCACTTTCTTTTTTTTTTTTAATTAATATATTTTATTGATTTTTTACAGAGAGGAAGGGAGAGAGATAGAGAGTTAGAAACATCGATGAGAGAGAAACATCGATCAGCTGCCTCCTGCACATCTCCTACTGGGGAAGTGCCCGCAACCCAGGTACATGCCCTTGACCGGAATCGAACCTGGGACCTTTCAGTCCGCAGGCCGACGCTCTATCCACTGAGCCAAACCGGTTTCGGCTAATGTCCACTTTCTTAATGACTAAGTGACTCACTGGCTGTCTGCATACCTCCTCCTGTGACTGTTCAGATCATCTTATTTGGGTGTTTGTCTTATTGTTGATTGTGGTCTTTATATGTTCTAGACACATTTCCTTGATCAGACACATGATCTGCCAGCTTTGAGTTAGGGCCGATTTCATCGCACCTCCAAGGAGAACTCCCTCAGTGCGCGGTGTTGGCAGCCTCCCAGCCCCGGCTGGCGGCTGGCAGAGTGTGAACTGCTGGCCTCTGTGCTCAGTCTCCGGGACTCTTCCTCCTGCTTTTTCTGAGGTCTCTCCCTGGCCTCAGTGCTTTCCGCACACGCATGCGCTGGTCATTATTCAGATAAAGACTCAGAAGGACCCTCGGCAGGTCTGGAGCACGCGAGCTCGCTTTGTCTCGCCCCCTTCCTCACTCCCTCTGATTTTCTTTTTATATTTTGTTCTCAGCAGTTTGATGATGATGTCCATAGACATCATCTGGATTCCATTATGTTCCTCCAAAGAGTATTACTGTTTGTTTCTTTCCCCTCCCTCCCTTTCTGTAATCATCTTTGCTCAACTCAGAGTCCAAACTCTCCCTCGTGTTGGGCAGCCGCTAGAATCTCTGCTCAGTACTTTAGCTTTGGTCTGGCTCCTTGAAGTCTGCCCCTGTCCCCACCACTCGAAGAGTGCAGGGTCCGCCAGAGATCAGGGTGGCGTTGACACTCAGAATTTGAGCTCTCCCTCAGACTCTCTTCTTTCCAACACTTCCTCACATTCCAGCTGTTAGGCATGACCCAATTCCGATGCTGGTTTTTAAGCCAGTAAGGGTTTGGGTTTCTATGTGCCTTTTTTTTTTTCTATATGACTTTCAGCTTCTCACAATAGCCCTGACTGGGGCCTCGCATGTGATAAAAGTTACAATTAGATGGAAAGTCGTCTCCTGCTCCTGCCGTCTTCCACCTGTCAATTCCCTCCGTCTTCCTGCCCGTCTTCCTGCCCGCGGTTGGTCCCCAGGGCCCTCTAAGTTATTTGTGTGTGTGGGAAGGTTGGTCTAACATGAATTACTCTGCCATTACCGGAAGCTTTCCTCCTCATTCTTCTCCATCAGAAGCCTCTGATAACCAACGTAACAGTTATTCCTGGATGCATGTTTCCTTTGTGTTCCACGGGGCATCATATAGACTTTGCTCTGCCTGCAACATCTCCTTCGGCCACCCGCTGCCTTAACTCCCAGATAGTTTTTCTGGTGAGACTACAGTGACCCCAAGGAATCTCTCGGTTCCCCTTCCTCAGTCTCACAAACTGAGTATTGACAAGTTTGTTTCAGAAATATTGCTAGTGAACTCTGCCAACCTCATTAGCGGAGGGTTCCAGAACTCACAGGAAATTTCCAGAATTCAGCAGCAGCTCCCGCAGTGTGAAAGGTCAGCACCATGAAACCCGGATTTCCTGACCTAAGCACTTATTTCCTCTTTGCCCCCCCCCCCACCATGTCCACTCACCCATGTTTTTGTTGGGAGAAAACAACTCTAAATCCAATCTCGACAAAGAGAAAAAGTGAGACAAAATTGGACTGTGAAGATGCTCAGACCACTGCATCCTCTGCCCCCCTCTCCCCCGCCCCCGTCGCGCTGTGTGTGGGAGGCAGCCAATCGATGTGTCTCTCTCACATCAATGTTTCTCTCTCTCCCCCAAACTTCTTTCTTCATTTTCCTCCCGCCCACTCAGTTCTCACTGCCTGTTGAGAGTCAAGTCCTGACAGTTGGACAGTGATATCTTCAGGGGTCAGATGTCTAGTTACATTTCTTTGTTGTCCTTCATTTGTCTTTGGTGACCATGTCTTCCTTCCAGAAACTCTGCTCCCGCCCTTTATTGAAGAAATCAGCTCTGAGACCAAGCAGTTACACCGCTGGGTCCTTTCTGACCACCTAGTTCTTCCCTCCTCAGCTCTGCTTCCTTCCCTTCTCAGTGTAGGCACTTCTTTCTTTCTTTTTTTAGTTAATATATTTTTATCGATTTCAGAGAGGAAGGGAGAGGGAGAGAAAGATAGAAACATCAATGATGAGAATCACTGATCAGCTGCCTCCTGCACGCCCCCTACTGGGGATGGAGCCTGCAACCCCGGCATGTGCCCTTGACCGGAATCAAACCTGGGACCCTTCAGTCCATAGGCCAAAGCTCTATCCACTGAACCAAACCGGCGAGGGCCTCTGTAGGCACTTCTTGCTGCCAGACCTCGTCTCCCCCTGCAGCTCCAGCTACCCTCACCACCCTGGGCTGGCCTCAGTCTTCTTAGTGCTGTGTCCTGCGTGCAGGCAAGTGATAAATTCCTACAGAAGCCACTTCCTGTGTGGCTGTCCTCTTCCTCTGGTCTGCGAACTCCTGGGGGGCTGTACTCTGCCCATCCCCCATCCCTCCAAAAACCATCTTTATATTTTTATCTTTGTAATCTTTATCTTTTATTTACTTTTACTATCTTAGTTATTTTGGTCCAAAATAAAATTGCTCTAAAAGTTTTTATCATCCTTAAGAAATACTAAGAGCTGCCCTAGCCAGGAGCTCAGTGGTTAGAGCCTGGGCTCGTAGACCACAGGTTCCATTCCCAGTCAAGGGCATGTACCTGGGTTGCAAGCTCAATCCCCAGCCCCATCAGGGTGTATATGGGAGGCAACCAATCAGTGTGTCTCTTCACATCAATGTCTCTCTCTCTCTCTCTCTCTCTCTCTCTCTCTCTCCCTCCCTCCCCCTCCTCTATCCCTTCCACTCTCTCTAAAATCCAGTGGAAAAATATCCTCAGGTGAAGATTAAAAACAAATCAATACTAATATCTGATCGTTATTCCTCCTAAAGAAAAATTAAAAGCTCCTAGAAATTTTTATCACATTCTGAATTGATATAAAGTGTACCTTGTGGGTAAGTCTTAGAAGCCACATGAGGCCCTGTTCCTCCATCCTCGTGTGTGGCCCTTCCTTCGGGTGAATGGGTATAGTGAGTGTTAACAGGTGCAGGCAGACATGGCAGCTGTGAGCAGGCACAGCAGGTGTAGGCAGATATGGGCAAGTATAGGCCAGTGTGGTTAGGCACGGTAGGTATGGGCAGGTGTTAGCAGGTGTGGGCAGGCGTAGCAGATGTAAGCACTCCGGTTCTACCTCAGACCCCCCAGCCCGGAGCTGCTCTAGGTGGCACCCTCCTAGTCTACCACATATTCCCACTGGCAGGTCCAGAGGAAGTTCCACAGTTAAACACTGACAATTCCAATTTACCGACCTAGGATCAAGGACCATACATACAAAGACTCACATTAATCGTAGGCCTAATCAACTGGGGTACACTGGATGCTTGGTCAAAATAAATAAGACCAACCATGTACATATTGCTACCTGCCCTCCAACCAGACTCGCCTGTGCCCCGACATACATGGAAAAGATGGAGGTGTGAACCCATCCTTCCGTCAAAGCCTCCCTGGGTGTGCTTACAGATCCTCTCGCTGGGAGCACTGGGGCTGCTTGCTCAGTGCTCCCAGGAAACTGGCTGTACCTGTCCAGCTGGTCGTGCCGACCACAGCTTACAGCACCGGCCATCAGAGCCTGCACGGGCTGTCCCCCGACACCACCACCCTTAGAAAGGCCGGGAAGTCACAGATGGCACCCAGTCCCTCCCTCCAGAAGCAGGGACAGCTTTCCTCTGACCTCCAGGGTCAGGAGTTCAAGGAACCATTGCAGCGAAGGCCGTGGGCCCTCGGTTCTGATGTGAACTAACCCAGTCATGGCTGTTCTGTGTGACGCAGGCCTACAAGTACCTGGAGGAGATGCGGAGGCGGCTGCCCCCCGCCAAGCTGTCCTACTACGTGAACCAGCGGACCGTGGACGCCGTGCACCAGGGCCTGGGCATCCCTCTGGCGCGCGTCGTGCCCGAGCGGGTCCACCACAGCAGCATGGAGGACCCCAAGGAGGCGGACGAGGAGGTGATGGAGGAGGTGGAGAACGACCCCTGAGGGCTGCTGCTGCGACAGCTCTTCTGGAACGTCCTAGTTACCAGCAGCAAGAGCCTGTCTTTTTGAAAAGACTCTTGTGTTTGAGTACACAGCTGGAGGGCCCAGGGCACAGGCGGCCTGCTTAGGAGGGAGTGTGCAATTTTAAGCATCCCTTCCACGTCTCTGGTCCTTTGGAACTTTGGTTTAGCCCCTTTACTGTTGAGGGAGTTGGTTCATTTTTTCCCATGGCATTCTCCAAGCACAGATTTTGAAGCCTAAGAAACTTCTAGAACTTCGCAGACCGAAGACATTAATATGTTCACTGTGCCTCCTCCCAGCACCCAGGAAGGCTGCCTGACATGCATCCAACAGTTTCCAGCAAGATACACAGTTCCTGACCCCAGGGCCATCCTGAGCAGACACCAGCGCGGCCAGTGGTGGGTTCTCTGTCAGGCAGCCTGTGCCCTGGCACTAGCTCCCACTGTGAGGGAGGAGCTGGCACCATGACATCTTGAGGGGAGGGGGGCCCCGGGCTCCACCCACCGGCCGCTGAAGCTCTTTTTTTTAAAATATATTTTTTTTTTTTTTTTTTTATTGATTTTTTACAGAGAGGAAGGGAGAGAGATAGAGAGTTAGAAACATCGATGGGAGAGAAACATCGACCAGCTGCCTCCTGCACATCTCCCACGGGGGATGTGCCCGCAACCCAGGTACATGCCCTTGACCGGAATCGAACCCGGGACCTTTCAGTCCGCAGGCCGACGCTCTATCCACTGAGCCAAACGGGTCCTGGCTGAAGCTCTTCTAATAAAGTTTATTTCCTCAGAGGCGTGCGTCCCCTTCCTGCCCCACGTTTTCATGTCTCCCCTGCAGAGGGCTTGTGTAGGCCCGGAGGTCCCTGTCCGAGCAATGACAACCACAAAGCACCTGTAGCTCCTTTTTATTCTTTGTTGTTTTTTTAACATAACCTGCCATTAGGTGAGGAAAGGGGTTGAGGACATAATGCCAAGAAGCCCACAGGGGCCCAGCAGCCCGCTGCTCTGCCCATCTTGGCAGCTCCCACTGGAGCACATCCAGGCCCTGAGCAGCAGCACCCTCCCCCGCTCCCCTGCCGCCACCTGCAGAGCCGGCTCCTCGGGATCCCCCCACCGAGTTCAGGGTGCTGTCGTTGGGGCAGCACCAGAGGCCCTGCATGGACTCCTGGCTGAGCACTCTGACCTTCTGGGCTATAAACAGCGCAGGCGGGGCCTTCCAGCCTGCACGCTCAGGACCAGGTGACGGCCCACCCACAAGGGGCTGCACCACAAAGCCCACACGTCAGCCTGGCTCCGCGGGCCTTGTGCTCGGCCTCCCGGCCTTCCTTCTTCCAGTGGGAATGGTGCCCAGGGACTAAGGAGGAGACAGTGGGAGGAGCTTGTCTTTGAGTTTCTCCAGCAGCAGCAGCGCCTTTACGGCCAGCATTCTGCAGTCCTCATCCGGGTCCTTCTCAGCCACGTCTGCCAAAGAGGGGAATCACACCAGAGCACAGCATTACATGGTGCTGAGCAGCCGCCCTCTTCAGTTGTGTTTCATTAAGTCTTCCTGAAGGAGGCCCCACGGGGGCCCGGCGTGGCCAGCTGCCCTGGGCTTCAGGCCCCAGACCCTTTGCTGAGTCCCCGGTGAGAGCAGCACCTTAGATGCCAGCAAAGGGCCTTCACTGGGTCCCTGAGCAGGAGCAATGCTCCCCTCCACCCGCGCTGGGAACTCCAGCAGGTGGGGAGGCAGGGGGAGGATAAACACCCCCCCCTCCACAAAACCACTCCAAGGTTGCAGCTCTCACCCCAGGGAAGGAGCCTGCACCCAAGACCATGGACAAGGGTCACTGGATGCCACACGCCTGCAGCACGAGACCCCGAGAAAGCCCAGGCACCGCCCAGAACCGCGCAGACGTGACATGAGACATAATCAGAGAAACCCACACAGGGGCTCTGCACACGACCAACAGTACGAAAGACACTGGGGACAGTGGACTGGAGGAGCTGGGGGTGCAGGACAGCTCGGGCCCCTGGGCTGGACCCGGGGTCCGGCAGAAAGAAAAGGGCCGTCCTCGCACCACTGAGCCCTCAAGTGTGGCCGTAGATTAAATGGTCCAGTCCCAGCCGTGTGCCCTGAAGGTAGAAGTTGGGGGGGGGGCGGGGGAGGTGTGGCTCTGAGGCCGGCTCAGCTGGCTACAGGTGGGAGGTTATACTCATCACAACAGACTTTTTTGTTCGTTTTACCCCGCTACCACAAATTATGCAGTCGAGTTTCCCACATTTGGGGACATCACCGAGGTGGTCACATCTGGAGAACAATGGCTAAGCCTCGCCCTGGGAAAACCACCTTCGTGACCATGGTCTCTCTCCCGCCAGGTAAGTATACAACAGACTTCTTAAAAAGAGCATGTAGGTGAGGAAGATGGGGACAAAGTATGTTAAAACACGAATAATCAGAGAACCTAGGAAGGGTACATAGTGCTCACTTTATGAGTCTTCTAACCTTTCTGAGTTAGAATTTTCCAGAATGAATACAGATGCCATCTCCCACATCAGGGCGCCTTCTCTCAAGTACCCTGCAGGACTCCCCAGAGTGACCCCAACAATGGCCATGTTCCAATACCCACACTGGGGGACACACACGGCCATGGACTGGGGCTTGCTCAGCTCGGAGAATCCCCACGGTGCTCCCTGCACCCTGACGGCCGCTGGCACCCTCCAGGCTGCACTGGCCTCCCGCCCACCTTGCAACTGCAGCCTGGGGCCCCGCGCTCACCTGCCAGCCATGACCGGGCTTCCAGCAGCTCATCTGGTAGGTCTTCCAGCAGCCGCTCAGCCGGGACGCTGAGGAGGACGGAGGAGACAGCAGACAGCAAGCCCCGGCGCACGTAGCTGCTGAGCAAGGTGAGGGCTTAGCCCCAATGGAGCCACAGGCTAGGCAGGGAGACCTCGATTTTCCTCCGAGCACAGCGGCCATGCCGGCAACAAAGCATGCCTGGCCCCGCCTAGCCCCCTTGCTTCTTACTGCAGGGCCAAGCTGCCTCTCGGCCACCCCTAGGAGCCACCAGCAGCCCCATTTCCACTTTCTAGGATTCAGAGCCCACCTGTGTCCACGTGGGGCCACTGCCCTCAGTCCCTGGCCACTCACGTGTCACCATGGAAGCGAAGGGCCCACACGAACTCCAGCAGAGCCTTGCCCATTGACACAGCCACCTGAAACGGCAGAGGTCAATGGCATAAGTCCTGGCACAGTAGGTCCCCACCTTGGACACTTTGCTCAGGTCCAAACACTCCTGTCCCTAGGGCCAAAGTGTGGACCACGGGAAGAACAAACTGCTGGCACACAATCTACACAAGTGGGGGCCATCAGCTGCAGCTCCCAGCTCACCGTGGTATTCACAGCCAGGTACATCAGGGCCCCTAAGGTGTGGGCCAGTCTCCCAAGAACCAATTGGTCATCTCCCAAAAGATCGAAGGTCACCAGAGGCCTACAACACAGAATCAGGTGAATGACGCAGGTCAAACACTCGTCAACTTCCCAACCGCCTGGGCCAATGGACATCCCTGCCTCCTAGCTGCTGCTCCTCACCGCCTATCCCCATGCGGCACCCAGAGCCATATGGGAAGGTGTTAGACAGACACCCAGTCACCCTGCAAGGCTGCCTGGCACAAGCCCCAGCCTGGGTCAGGAAGGAGGGGCCATGCACTTGAGGGAAGCAAGGCCACTTCGGCCTTGCAGCGAAGGCAGCCGCCTAGCCTTGTCCCTGAAGGGAAGGGCTCAGTCCCCGGCCCTCCCCACCATCACCAGAGCATCACTCCATGTGTGGCGGTGGCCAAGGGGACGTCTAGCCCACTCAGGCTGAGACTGGACAAGGAGGCAAAGGGGGGGTGGGCAGAGCACTTGCAGCATCGAGGGAGCACAGCAAGGCTCTGGTCCCACCACAAACCCGACGTGTGACAGAAAATGTGACACTTAATGCCCTTGCCACGTCATTTACTTTAAGCTCCGAACGACCACAGCACAAGTCATGATCCTGCTGCTGCCTAAAGCCCCACCTCGGGCCCCACCCTGGGAAGCCGCCTGTCCTCAGAGGTATCCAGGGCTCATTCCCCAAATCACGGGCTTCCCACTCACCTGTCAAAACCTTGAATGAGGGGGAAGAAGAAGTAGCCAGCCACGGAGTTGAATTCATTGGGGCTGCCAGCTGGTCCCCGCCTGGAAGAGCCCTGCCAAACACACAGGGAGCCACATGGGTGTGGAGCACGGCCTCCCCTCCCCGTGCAGGACGCTCTCCTGGGGGGGCCGCCCTGTGTGCCATGGGAGAGTATGCAGCCTCCCTGGGCCCTACGGGCTGGATGCCAGCAGCACCCAACCCCATGACAACCAAGAACGTCTCCAGCCCCAGCTGGTTTAACTCACTGGATAGAGCGTCAACCTGTGGACTGAAGGGTCCCGGGTTCAATTCCAGTCAAGGGCACATGCCTGGGTTGCAGGCTCAATCCCTAGTAGGGGGTGTGCAGGAGGCAGCCAATCAGTGGTTCTCTCTCATCATTAATGTTTCTATCTCTCTCTCCCTCTCCTTTCCTCTCTGAAATCAACAAAAAATATATTTTAAAAAAAAGAATGTCTCCAGGCGTGGCCAAATGTCCCTGGGGGGCAAGATCAGCCTAGCCTAGGCAGATCCCCAACACAGCCCAGACCAGGTCATCTGCTGCTGACAGAATTCCTGGGCCCTTTTTTCATACCTAATTCTGCATCCATGTCTTAAAACCAGTTCAGTTTGATGCCCTACAGCAGGGGTCCTCAAACTACGGCCCGCAGGCCACATGCAAATACAAATATTGTATTTGTTCTCGTTTTGTTTTTTTACTTCAAAATAAGATATGTGCAGTGTGCATAGGAATTTGTTCATAGTTTTTTTTAAACTATAGTCCGGCCCTCCAACGGTCTGAGGGACAGTGAACTGGCCCCCTGTTTAAAAAGTTTGAGGACCCCTGCTCTACAGCATGTCACGTCACTCAGTTTGTGGCATAGCAGTCCCAACCTTGGACACTTTCCTTTCACAGAACACCAGCACTGGAGCCTCCCTGTCCATGCAGACCAGGCCTCCAGCCTGCCCAAAGTCCCCACCCACGAGGACCCGACCCGAGTACTGGCTGACCTTTGAGAACCGCCGGGTCTTCCTTCTGATCCTCTCGTCCACCACAGCCCGCCAGGTGGGAGCCACGGTGCAGCTGGGCGGGCAGGTGGGGCCCGGGGAGCCACACTGGGAAGTCCTCCCGAGGCGCCCAGGCCGAGACAGCTCCTGGGCTGCCAGAGCCAGGACCTACAGGGGAGAGACCCAGGGCAGCCGCCATCGCTCTGGGGAAGGATTTCTAGCTCAAGGTAAACCGAGTGTCCCGTTAGCACCAGCAGCTCTTGCGTCTTCGAGGGGGAGCTTCAGGAAACCCCGTAGAAAGACAGTGCCACATACCCCATAATCACTTCGCTTTGTGGGGGACAGGGGGGGAAGGTGGGCATGCTCCCTGGAGACCAGCCAGAGCCTTCACTCCCCTCACAAGGGCCACTTCTCTTCCCAAAGCTCATCCAGTCCTGACCGCTGCCTCACAGGAAAGGGTAATGAAGCTACATGTGGGTGGGCCTGAAAACACGAGACCTAGGTGGCCACCAGTATGACTTCCCTTATAGGAAGCACTCAGAACAGGCAAATCCACAGAGAACAGAGTGGACTGGTGGTTACAGGGGAGGAAGTGCTTATGGGCGATGCAAGGTTTTCTGAAAGTAGACAGATCTGATAGACACACAACATTGCAAATGTACCAAATGCCACTGAGTTGTAAACAGCAAAATGGTATATTTTGTGTGTTGTCTTAGTCTTTGCTTTACTCTACAACAGCGGTCGCCAACCTTTCGGAACCACCGGTTGGCAGCCGCTGCTCTACGTAACATGTAGCATCTTAATCAGCGTTAAGTGCACAGTTCAGTGACATTAAGTCCATGCACGCTGCTGTGCAACCATCACCACCATCCACCTCCAGAACTGGTTCAGCCTCCCAAAATGACCCTCTGTCCCCATTAAACACTAACTCCCCACCCTTCCCTCAGCCCACAGCACCCACCATCTACTCTGTCTAAGATTTTAACTCCTTAGGATCTCATGTGTGTGGAATCATACAGTATCTGTGTTGTGTCTCGCTTATTTCACTTAGCAAAACTACTTCCCAACGCATCCACACTGCAGCAGATCACACAGATGCTGGTCTCAGGCTCTGGTCCAGTGACAGGTACTCAGGAGGCCTCTGGCTCTGCCCAGGTAGATTTTGGCAAACACCAGCTCCCTGGCGTTGCACTGGGCCTGGCCCCTCCCATGAGGGCAGCTTGGGCCTGACAAGTGGGCCAGGGGCCCCAGGGCACTCACGTCCAGGATGTCCATGCGCTGCCGGAGGCTGTAGTTGACGGCGTAGAACTGTGAGGTCAGATACTCCGCCACCTGAGCCAGGCAGATGAGAGGTCGCAGTGGATCACAACTTCAGAGGCAGGGCCCCCACACAGACACTAGCTGGGGGGGCACAACCCTGGCACCCCACAGCCAGCGGGACTCACCCGAGCCGGGTCTGTGACGGTGACGGCCACCAGGGCTCTCTGGCGCAGCCCCTCAAATCCCGCCACGCTCGTCTTCTCCTCCAGGTGCAGGAGCACCTGCGCTAGCTCCACACTCACCTGCAAACAGGTCAGGGCGCCTTCAGCCCCCGGACCAGCCCCAAGCCCCCCACAGTGTTCCGTTTCTTTACAATGGAAGGGACACCTCTTGGACAGCCTGGGACTGTTCTCCACCTCCCATCCCAGCAGAGGCCCCAGACACAGGCCTCCTAAGGGGACAGAGAGCCAACGACGCATACAACACGAGCCACACCAGGCTCCCTGAGGGCATTGCTCACTCCCATGACCCTGCCGGCCCAGCCCCTCTACCTGCTCACCTCCCGAGTGGCAGCCGGGCTCCTGACGACCAGCCCCTCAAGGGCCCGCAGGGCTGCCTCCCAGCGCTCCCAGTCCTCAGATGTGGTCAGGGCTGAACCAAAACAGGCCTCCATCATTCCTCGGCCCTGACCTTGACCACAGCAGAGCCAGCAGCCAGGGTCTGGGCGCTGGGCAGAAGGCGGGTGAACCCCCAGAACATGAACAGATCCCATGGACCAACCATCCCAGGGCAGGGCTGTGCTCGGGGCGGGTTCCTTGCCACAGGGCACTCAGCGGGGGCCCATGCCATGTGGAGAGGCCCACCTTCCACGCAGTCCCGGACGTACATGGGCACCTTGCCACTCTTCAGCTCTTGGTCCCCCGACATGTCATAGGGAACAAACTCATCATCGCTGAGGAAGAATCACAGACACGAGGAGCCTGCTGGTCACCCAGGAGCAGAAAGCAGGCAGGAGGGAGTGCCTGAGAGCTGAGGCTGGGCACCCTCCACCAATAGGACAAGCTCCCGAGTCACCAAAATTCATGTCCCAGGCCCTGGCCAGGTAGACCAATTGGTTAGAGTGACGTCCTGATGTCCCGACATGCCAAGGTTGTGGGTTTGATCCCCAGTCAGGACACATATTAGAAGCAACCAATGAGTACTTAAAAAATAGCCCTCGCTGGTTTGGCTCAGTGGATAGAGCATCGGCCTGTGGACCAAGGGGTCCAGATTTGATTCTGGTCAAGGGCACGCACCTTGATTGCAGGTTCCACGCCGGCCCAGGCCCTGGTCGGGGCTTGTGCAGGAGGCAACCAATCGATGTGTTTCTCTCACATCAATGTTTCTCTCTCTTTCCCTCTCTCTTCTACTCTCCCTAAAGACCAATGAAAAATATCCTCAGGTGAGGATTAACATAAACACATACATACATACATACATACACAAATAAATAAGTAAATAATGAAACATAAGAATTCACCTCCCAGTCCCTGAAGCTTCAAGAACGACTGACAGGGTAAGGCTACAGCGAAGCTGAGGCCCTCCATGCTGGTTCTCACACTGGGAGAAAGACTGGAGAGAGCTCAGAGCCAGTACGGCGCTGTAGGCTGACCCATCGTTTTGAGACAAGCCCATCACCCCTCGAGTTCACGTCGTGGCTCTGACACCAGCATGGGGTTGCCCCAGGCCTCAGTGCTTCCCCCCTGCCCACCCCCCCGAGATCTCCGTCCTACCTGTCAAGCTCAGAGTCAGAGCCCTGTGGCCGCACCTGCGGGACTCCACCCTCTACAGTCTGTTCGTCAGAGGTCTCTGCAGCGACTGGAGCGACAGGTGGGCTTTTGGGGAACAAGGAGGAACCCTTCAGGGACAAACTCACAAGTTTCTGGTCCCAGAACCTTTGCTTCCCAAGGAAACACTCCTTCCACCCCAACCCTAGTCTTCTGAGCTTCTGTCTCGGCAACGTGGGTCCAGGATGACAAGACAGAGTCCCACACGCGCGTGCAGAAGCTGCCCACCCGGCCCACCGTGCCCAGCCCCCCGGGTGGGAGGAACTCACCCCGCCTCCGAGGGGCTGTCCGCAGCGGGCTGCGGGGTGGCCAAGGCCAGCATCTCGCAGCTCAGTTCATCCTCTTCATACTGCCACAGGAAAGATGTGGAGTCAGCTGGGATGGGTCTGGCAGGAGCAGCAGAGCCAGGGCCCCTCAAAGGTCCTCCTGCTGCAGCCCTGGTCCAGCCTGACAGCCAGAGCCTTTCAAGAGCAGCCTTGTAAGCCTCCACGTTGCAGAGGGCAGCACTGGGTGTGCTGAAGGCCAGAGGGCCCCCCAATCCTGAGGGAGCCGAGAATGAGAACCCCCAGGACACAGTAAGCGTGGCAATGCCCTGAGGGCTCAGTGGATGGAGAGGAGGAGATGCCTAGGATGACCTGAGAGTTAAACACCCACGGATCCCCTGGGGGACCTGCTCAGGCCCAGCTGAGGGGCAATACCTCCACTCCTTCTAAGCTGTGAACCCTCGGGAGGGCCACCAAGGCCGAGTCCGCACTAACAGAGATGCTCCATAAGCATAGAACCAGGAAGGTGGTGACATCGAGACTAGAGCGACAGCAGCTTGGGGAGACGACGTGGGCACAGCCCTCACTCACCTGGAACTTCAGGGGAGGCCCCTCAGGGTGGATCCGGGCACTGGCCACCTCGGCCACGACCATGCCCAGGCGGCGCACGGCAGGTAAACTGCTGTCCAGGCGGCACTTCACTCCTGCCATTAGGCTGGCCAGCAACTCTGGGGAAACCAACGCCTACATGCTGAATGTGCCGTGGGGAAGGGGGGCAATGGGGACAGGGTGCCCGTGCCACCTGCTCACCGTCCCGGCTGTCCTGGAGCTCAGCGTCCCCCAGGTGCGCCAAGCAGATTAAGACAGCTTTGCTGACATAGCACTGCTGTGCCAGGGGCGCGTGGCGGATGGCGCTGCTGCTGCCCCACGTCTCCATGAGCTCCTTCAGCGCCTGGTGGGCAGCACAACCCTGGCCTGGTCAGACAGCCCCCCGCCTCCCCTCCACCCAGGCAGGATGCTCCTTCCCCATCCCACCAGTCGTCGGCCCTGGGACGCTGCAGGGCCTGAGGGCCTGACAGGACTTGCCTGTATGAGGAGTGGGCGCCGTTGGCTGTCCATGGCCAGGTACCCCAGCAGGCTCTGCAGCACAGGCGTCTGCAAAGGAAGCCGGGCATCTCGTCACTGTCTGCCAGGCAGATACCACCGCCTGCCGCCTGCCAAGGGAGTTGCCCAAGGAGCCAAGGGCTGTCTGCGCAGGAGTCCCGGAGCAGGAACGGGTCTAGGCTAAAGGACGGGTATTTCCCGGAAACGTGCACTGTTCCCGCTACACTTGCTACAGTCATTTCTCTGGGGCCTGAGGCGGCCCGCAGCCCACCTTGCAGCACTCTCACCGTGCATCGGTACTGCAGGAACAGAAGCTTCTGGGTCATCACAAACCGGGCCTTCTTACTCTTCAAAACCAGGTTCCCCAACAGTCGAGCGAGAACTTGAGGCCTGTGAGGCACAGGTGAGGGGGGAGGGGATCTCAACACATGGGGCTGGATCCTGGGCTCTGCTCTAACCCCAGAGAGCACGGGGGTGTTTCAGCTCCAAGTGGGTCCTGATTCTCCCTCTTCCTGATCAACACGGAAACCAGGAGAGCCCAGCACCTCAACGCATCTGAATGCATCGCAGGTTAAACGCTTCACCTAGAGCAGGGGTGCCAGCCTTCCCTATGAAGGACCAGAAACTGACTACCTACAAAGGGACGGCAGGTAAGGTGTCACCTGGACCCCACCTTCTGCCTTCTTGGAAGAGCAGCATTTACAGTGGGAGGGAACCTTGGTTCTTACCCAGGGGCAGTCTCCACAAGCCCGGTCAGCACGGCCTCCATGGCCCGGTCGGGCACGCATTCCACCAGGCGCCAGCAGACCCGCTGCCAGAGGCAGCTGCCCTGGGTGAGTGCTGTCAGCCGGGGCACCAGCACACCCAGGATCTCCTCTGCGGGAAAGCCAACAGGGCCATGGGGCATCCAGTATCCGAAGCCCACAGGCCCACCGGCTGCATAGCCAAGCCCCCACCAAGGAGCCCAGGACAGCTGGCATTAGCCCACCCACGACCAGGCCCAGGCAAGGGGACCACTGCTATTTTAGGACACACAGCCATGCTCCCACCCTCTGCCAGGGAAACATGCGCCTCCCTCCCCCAGGACAGCCACCGAGAGGAAGGGGGAGGGGGCCAGAACACGCTGTGGTTTCTCCCCAGACAGGAAACACTCACTCTGCCTCCCGTAGACACAGGCTTTCCCCACGACCTGAGACACAAAGGAGACAGAGCAGTCTAAGCCGCCTAGGACAGGAAGGGAAAGGAAATTTTAAAGGAGGGCCATGGCAAGGCTATCGAAGAACACCTGACAAGTGGGGCCAGACCTCATTCCTGAGCAGGCGGACTCCGTGTCATAAAAATGCCAATTCATTCACTCTAAACCAGTGGTTCTCAACCTTCCTCATGCCGCGACCCTTTAATACAGTTCCTCATGTTGTGGTGACCCCCAATTTCATTGTTACCAATTGAACATAATTAAAGCATAGTGATTAATCACAAAAACAATATGTAATTATATATGTGTTTTCCGATGGTCTTAGGCGACCCCTGTGAAAGGGTCTCGACCCACAGGTTGAGAACCGCTGCAACCAACCATAATCATAATAGGCTTGTTCTAACTTGAACAGCCAACAATAATAACTGTTTAAAAACCGTTACACACATCTGATCACTTAATTGTCACAATGATCCTCCGAAGTAGGGACGAGTGTGGTGGCACCAGGAGAAGCACTGAGAAGGGCCTGGCCAAGGCGGTCAGCTACTCACAGACACAGGTCGGGCTGAGCCGCCCAGAGGGAGGAAGGGAGGAAACAAGGACACAGGAACCAGGAGAGGGTGGGCGATACCGGCTCCACAAGCAGAGCCAGGATAGTGGAGCCGACCAGGTCTCAGACAGGACCCACGCACAGTGGGAACGACAGGAATTCGGAGTTTGTGATCTAGAGGGGCGCCTGCACAGCCCCTGCAGGTGAAGTAGACTCTGGGCACCTTCAGAACATCCCAGGGCATCACCCAGTAAAAGGCAGTGGGGCTGGGAGGCCTGGCAAGGTAAGAGCCTCACCTCCCTGCGGTCCCTCCCCCTAGACAGTGATGCTGCCTCCTTCGAAGACAGTCCTGCGACTCCACGAAGCAACACGCGTGAAGGGCCTTGAGCAGCACCTGACGCGGCACCAGCTCCACCACCTCAGCTGCTGGAGCGCTGGGCACGCCCATGCAGGACACCTGACCCCACAAATGACGCTTCAAAGACTTTGTGATGAGGGGGTGAACAAAAAGCCACTCCCACAGTGCCCCTCCAGGCAGCCAAGATGGCCAGTGACAAAGACACTGAGAGCCGCAAGCTAACAAGGACAGGCAGACCCTCGTCAACGGCCACGTCAGACGAGCCCTGTCACAGTAAGAACAGTTTTCAGATGTTCCCATCGACACTGAGGGCCCAGCAGTGAGCAGCCCCATCTGGCTGACTTCACCAATGTCCACCCGAGAACTGAAGAAATCAAGAGTCAGCTCCATGTCCTAGCCCAGTGATGGCGAACCTTTTGAGCTTGGCATGTCAGCATTTTGAAAAACCCTTACTTAACTCTGGTGCCATGTCACATATAGAAATTTTTTGATCTTTGCAACCATAGTAAAACAAAGATTTATATTTTTGGTATTTATTTTATATACTTAAATGCCATTTAACAAAGAAAAATCAACCAAAAAAATGAGTTTGTGTGTCACCTCTGACACGCGTGTCATAGGTTCGCCATCACTGTCCTGGCCGGTTTGGCTCAGTGGATAGAGCGTCGGCCTGCGGACTGAAGGGCCCCAGGTTTGATTCTGGTCAAGGGCACATGCCCAGATTGCAGGCTTGATCCCAGTGGGGGGCGGGCAGGAGGCAGCCAATCCTTGATTCTCTCTCATCACTGATGTTTCTATCTCTTTACCCCTCTCCCTTCCTCTCTGAAATCAATAAAAATATATTTAAAAAAATAAAATAGAGTCAGCTCCACCTCCAAGGTCAACAGCCAGGAAGTGGGTAAAACTTCAGCATGTAGGTCATTACCGCCCCAAACAGGAGACAACGTCTGACCCACCAACAGCACCACCCAGAGACTGCAAAGTGCCCAGAGGCCAGGGAGATGGAGGGGATGGCAGATCAAGAAAATGGCTGGAAGAGGGTCACTTTGGGAGGGGGGCGGGCTCACCTCGGAGAGAGTCCACGACCGCCTGCAGCACCCGCACAGCCTCCTCCCCGAGCAGAGGAAAGTAGTTCTGAGGGAAGAACTCAGCTAGGTTCTCATGCTGCAGACAGTTGCCCAGGCGGTCGGGCAAGCCCACCACCTTGATTAGGAGCGCCTCCTGGAGCAGAGGAAAGGCCAGCTCCGCCTGCTGCCGACACTGCCCCTCCATGACAGCAGCCATCCTGCCCGCCTTCAGGAACCGGGCCAGCAGCCTTGCCATCTTCATCAGACGGAAACTGGGACTGAACCAAGAGCAGGTGTGAGGGGCAGAACCCCAACCCCCTCCATCCTCAGCATCCTCGGCCAATGGGAGTAGCAACAGCCGTCATGAAACAGGTAATCCCAACAACTTAATTGGCGCTATTCCGTCCACATACATTGAAAGGAAGAGTATTTAAATCTCACTAAGTAGCTAAGTTTGCCAGCGGGGCACAAGCACCTGCTGGGCCCAGTGCAGGCCCCTTGGAATCACACTGGACACCACTGCCCTCTCCTGGCCGTGCTTTCCATACGGTGCTTGCTTTCTTCAGCAGCCCGGCTTTCCAACCAGGCATCCCCACAGGGGCTGTCCTGTGCTCTGATGTGGAATCTAGGACCCCCACCACCACCAAGGGAGGGGTCCCAGGAGCTTGCTGGGGCACCTGGGTGCCTCACTGCAGAGCTGGGAGCCATAGGGTGAAGGAGAGGACGATGGCCATGCACTGCCACCCCTGACACTTCAGTCTGGAGCTAACCCACTGCCTCAGCCGCAGGGACTCAAACACCCTCGTTGCAGAGATGAACACAAACCAGGTTTGATTTTCAGGTGCCCTGCTATTGGTTGGCAATCCTTCAGGCCATGCGTATGCTTTGGATGTGACCAGCGACCCCGTAATGAGACGCAGACCCACTCACCCAGGGGTGTCCTCAAGGGCCTCCATCAGCACCAGGAAGGCTTGGTCAGCTGGGCCCTCCAGGAAGAAGCTGGCCCACAGCTCCTCCAACTGGCCATTGGGCAGCAGCCCCAGCCAGTCTGGGTTCAGCTTGCTGACCAGACATCTGAGAACGGCCGAAAAGTGGACCCTGGCAAACTCCTCCTGCTCCCCAGGGAGGGCCGGGTTCTCCGTTCCTCCGAGATAGCGCTTCAGGGACCCCAGGGTGGAGAAGATGCAGCCACCATCCTCAGAAGAGGAAAGGGTGTGAACAGCCTCCCGGACAGTGAGGCGGACCGAAGACGGCACTGGGTCCATCCTGTTCAGAGGAAAGGACGTGACAGCGCACGGAGCCGTGGGCATCCACATGGGACCCTGTCTCGGAGAAGGACGCATCTCCCACCCTCTGGCCTCTTATTAAGCAAACTTCCTGGGGACCTCATTCCTCTTCACCCCTTCTGTCACCCAGCAGTATCCCCTCCCTCCCACCTCTTTCAACGTTTTCACCGAGTCCTTTTCAGGACCGGAGGCCCTCTATGACCCCCTCTACAGTAGGTCAACCGGTCCAGGGACACATGCCAGTAGCTGGAGATGGCAGGGGCCAGGGATGCTGGTAAACATTCCACATACACAGCCCTCACAATAGAGGATTATCCAAACCAAATGTCACCAGTGCTGAGGTTGGGAGACCTGGTCTGGAGGCACCCATCAGTGCACTTCCGACTTCCACTCGCCAAAATCCCTTCCTTTTTGGAAACCACCGCCGTCTGTGAGCAGTATTTATTTCGGGTCGAGCCCCCGGCAGGACTAAGTACCATTAAGCATGCGCCAGTCTGTTACCAGTGCACCCAGCCTTTCCATAAGCCTGTATTAGGGGCCCAACGGTGTCCCCCAGAGCCTGGTGCCTCCCGACCCAGCCGGGTCTACGAGGGCGGCGGCACGCAGTGTGCATGCGAGCCAACAGCAGCGATCAGCCGTCCCAGCCCCCTACCCAGCGTGCGGCTGCAGCCCACCTCGCGGCGTGAGCGACGGGAGGGGCCTCGTGGGGTGGGAGGGGTCTCCGGGCCGGGAGGAGGGCCTCGCAGAGGGCAGGGGTCTCAGACCCCGCGCCGCCGCTGTGCACCCGCTGCCGACTCCCTGGGGTCGCCGAGACCCAGCTCTACGCTGGGGCCCATCGCGCGGCCGCGGAGCACGAGCTCCCAGGCCCGGGCCGAGCTGCCGCGGAACTTCTTTGAGCTGGTGGGTCAGCTGACCGACCGCGACGAATCCGCGAAGCCCGGAAGCCAGAAGGGGCGGAGCGGGCGGCCGCATCTGCGCCTGCGCCGGACGGGGGGCGGGGTTTGTGCCGCGCAGCGCAGGGGCCAGAGGAGGGGGCGACGAGGGGGGGGGGGTCACCCTGTGGGTGGGACCGCGCGCCCCATCCTGGCTCGGAGCAGGGTTCCGCAGTGCGCGAGGGGGCGCCCTTCTTCTGCCTCCGTGTGCTCATCACCCGGAGTCATCTCCAGCCCCGCTCAACTCCGGAGGCCAGATCTCTCCCGGGCGCCACGCGTGCGCGCTCCACACCGGCTCCATGGCGCACCGGCCGTCCCCGAGGCCAGGCCCTGCGCTCCAGGATGCGACCGTGATAGGAAAACGCACTGCAGACGGGGAAGCAGTGACAAGGGGGATGGTGTGGGGATGCATGACTGTAGCGGTGTGAGTCCGGGTCCTGGCATAGGAGCCGCACGTTCAGCATGTGACCACCAGCCACACCTGTAGGCAGTGGCTGCCATAATGCACAGCGCAGGTAGGGTACCTTCCGTCCTGGCAGCCTGCGGAAGTGATCCGGGAAGACTTCACAAGAACCTGCCATTTCAGCCCAGACCAGTGATTTTAAACCTCTTTCATTCGTGGTACACATCACTAATTACTAAAACTCTGCAGCACAGCCCAAACCGGTTTGGCTCGGTGGATAGAGCGTCAGCCTGCGGACTGAAAGGTCCCAGGTTCCATTCCGGTCAAGGGCATGTACCTGGGTTGCGGGCACATCCCCAGTAGGAGATGTGCAGGAGGCAGCTGGTCGGTGTTTCTCACTCATCGATGTTTCTAGCTCTCTATCCCTCTCCCTTCCTCTCTGTTAAAAATCAACAAAATATATTTTTAAAAAATTAAAAATAAAACTCTGCAGCACACCAAAAAATACATTACTTGCCAATCTGACAAAAATAGGTATAATTTTTATTCTTTCACGCCGGATGCTATTGTGTTGGCTGCTACCATTTGTTTTATTTGACAATCTAAGGGAAAAAAGGTCAGGTATTGCATGTTTTAAAAATTCTTGCGGCACACGGGTTGAAAATCACTGGCTGTATGCCTTTGTGGGAAAATCTGGGAAACAGTTATTCATCCGACATACATTAATTAAATGCGTGCAGCAAGCACTCTTCCAGGTAAGAGAAAGAAGCAGACAAAGTTCCTTCTCGCATATCAAGTGAGAAATTAAAGGACATGAGCAATACACCATATGGCAAATAGTGATCCGAAAAAGTACGCGGGGAAGAAAATGAGTGACTAAAGGCAGTGCAATTGGGAGAATGGACGGCAGGGGGTGAAAACTGGCTGACCTGGGATATTTCTGGGGAAAAGAAATTATGGCTTGGATGTGGGGGGTGACAGGGAGGGAGGAGTGAGGATGGTGACGTCTTGAGTCGCTCTGGAAATTCCTCCCAGTCCACTTATGGATTAGAGCCCTCAATCTCCACTTCCTACAGCGACTGCAATCATCTTCTATTCCTCTATTTTCCTATGATTCAGTAACTTCTCACAAAACAGTGCACAGAAGACCAATTTCTTAAGCCTTTACATATCTGGAAAAAAATGCCTTTATTCTTTTCTCAGGGTCAATTTACACTTGAGGTGGGTGCACAACTTTAAAATTTGAAACCATTTTCACTCGGAAATGTGAAAGTTTGCTCCTCTGTCTTTGGCAGCCAGCCCTGCTGCTGAGATGGCCAACAGTTCTCTGGGGAAAGTCTCGATCCTTGCCATGTGACCAGGTTTTCTCTCTGGACACTTTTCAGATCTCCTCCTTGTCCTGGGTATTCTAGCACTTGGTGAGAGGAGCTGTACAGTGGGGCCTTGACTTATGAGTGTCCTGACTAAGGAGTTTTTTGAGATACCAGCTGTCTCTCTCCGATTTTTTGCGTTGAGTTGATAGAGTAATTTGAGTTAACGAGCTCCTTAACGAGCTCGGTCTCAGAACGAATTAAACTCATAAGTCAAGGCCCCACTCTATTTTCTGAGCAATTGCTTTAACTTTGCCTTTCAGCTGTGTGTGTGGGGGGGAGGTATCATAGTTTTTACTTTATTTTTTAATATATATTTTTATTGATTTCAGAGAGAGAGAGATAGAAACATCAATGAAGAGAGAGAATCATTGATTGGTTGCCTCCTGCAAGCCCCACACTAGGGATCAAGCCCACAACCCGGGCATGTGCCCTGACTGGGAATCAAACTGAGACCTCCTGGTTCATAGGTCCACGCTCAACCCCTGAGCCACGCTAGCTGGGCATCATAGTTTTTCCTTTCAAGCGCAGCTTCCTTTCTGATTCCATTTTTTGTAGCATCCATTACTTGCCTTGTGAACACAACGCCTTTCTTATTTTTCTAAGGGTATTGATTAGAGCCTTCTTGAGCTTTTCCTTGGCCCGCTGCATTGTCTCCTGGGTTCCTTTACTCTTTGGGCAGATTTCTGTCACTCTTTTCAGAGGTTTCCAAGTGTCTGGTGATGCTTGGCTGAGCTTTCACAGTAAGCAGGAGAGAGTAACCAGGGCAACAGATAAGGGGGACTACGTACTTCTGCAAAGACTGTTTTCCAAATAAAGTCCCATTCACAAGTATAGAAGTTAAGACTTGGACTTACATTTTGGGGGTCACCATTCAGCCCACTACACAACCTGTTCCCAAAATAAATTATGGTGGCTCCCACTCCCATGTCCTTTGTCTTACTCGAGGGAGAGATGTCCTCACAGGATGCTCTGTGCATGGTGCGGTGCTGGGCCCCACTACAGACATGGATCCAAGGATCCCCTGCCCCAGCCAGGTTCTCTGTCCTGCTTCAACTTCCTCTTGGTGGGAACATGAGTCCCTGGCTCCTGCTAAAGCAATCACCCCAGGCCGCCGCCGAGCCAGCCGGACCAGGGCTTTCACCCCATAGAATTATTTTCCAAAGAAACTGCATCTGTTTTAAGCTTGTCTCCTTGGAAACCTCTGAATATCCCGAGCCCGTGGGCTGGGAGGCAAATGCCTTTCGTTTGGTGGCAGGAAGTACCTGACTCCCAGCCAGAGTCAAAAAAGGAAAATTTCTCCACTGAGAGCTGGAGGCAGCATAGGCTGAGGCAGGAGCACAAGGCAGGCAGCGGCATCCTACAGGTTGGTGGCAACTCCCGCTGCTCTTCTCAGAATGGGCTGCCCCGGAAGGACGACCCTGTCCTTCTTGCTTATTTTTGTGCCCGTATACCTGCATGGAGCTTTGTCACAGGAAGCCGGCCCTACGGGGCAAAGAAAACCGTTTTTCGAGAGGCTCCGCAGACTGGAGGAACAGGTAAACACCCACCATGCAGGGCAGGTGGTTTTGTTTGTTGTTGTTGTTGTTTTTTTAATTGGCAACAGAAGGACAGACGTTACAGAAATGGAGTAGTGAGCCTTGGCGTTCTATGGACACAGGTGTGGAGTTTGTAGTTCTTTTTAGCAGCTGATGTTATTTTCACCAATAGCTGGAAACCAGCAGAAAGGTTTCCCAGACAGGTTCTGCGGACAAGTAAGGGTTCTGACACCTGAGGGCTGGGTGGGAGTCAGAGGCTGGGAGCGGGTAGGAAGCCCCCAAGGGTGCATCCAGGCTGCTGGATCTGTGCAGGGGGGAGGAGGAAAGACAGGGCAGGGGAGCGGATGAGGTAGCAGCACTGAGCATGCGGGTGAGGTCTTCGGCCCATCAGTCCTTTGTGGAGCAGACACATCCATGCGGGTCTGTAGCCAGTTCCCCACCCTGCATGGACCAGGCCTGCCTCAAGTGCTCCCCACTTTGACCCGCATAAGCAGTTCACTCGGCCCATCCTGGTGTCTGTCCACTCATAGGGAGGACCCCGAGGGTCAAGGGTGAAGAGTGGGGGACCAGGCTGGTGGCCGGAAGCCCTCACCCAACACAGTGCTACCGAGTGACTTTAAGCTGGTCCCCCCTCCTCCCTGAACTCAGCTGGGATGGGGCTGGTCCTGGTGACTGGCCGGCCACTGGTAGGCACCACAGAAGCATGGCAGGGAAGGCTTGTCCAGAGCCCTCCCGGGCCCTGCCCCCAAGGCTGCTGTGTGCCTCTGCAGTTCCGGAGGTTCCAGGAGGTGACCCTAACACACCTGCAGGCCATTGCCAGCAACTACAACCTGTCCTACAACATCGATGCCCGGTTCCAGAGCTTGGCCCAGGAGAGCCAGGCCTTGGCTCTGGCCGTCAACCAGTCGCAGGCCACTGTGCAGGGCGACCTGGGCCACCTCAAGACCTGGATTCGGAAGACGCAGCGCAGAAGCCGGAAGGTGGACTCCCGGCTGCTGGCCCTGGGTGTCGCCCTGAGGGAGAGGACCCAGCAGCTCACCCAGGAGAGGAAGGAGCAGGCGGCGCAGAGGGAGGCACTGTCTAGCCTGGCCCTGGACATGCGAGCCCTGCAGGACACGCTGGCTCACCTGACGCAGGTTGTCCAGAGCCAGGGCGCCAGGCTGGATGCTCTCAAGGAGTGGCTTCCTGCGGCTTGCCCTGGCACCACAGCCCCTGCCCGGCCTGCGCTGCCAAGCCAAAGCTCCCCAAAGCTGCAGGAGGGCAGGCAGGTGCTCAGAACTTCGCCTGAGCCCCTGGACCCACCTCGGGATTTTGCTGGCCATCTCCAGGGGACACAGGAGCCACCAGGCCCAGACAGCCAGTGGGCACGGCGCCCTGAGAGACTGGGGGAAGGTAAGTCTCATGGGCCTGCCTTCCCTTATCCACCTCCACTTTCCCTCTCACTAACTAAGGAATTGGGCCTCTGATCCCCTCCAATGAGCCTCTCCCCTGTTCTGTGTGGAGGGAACACTGGCTCACGCCCCACATACCCCGTCCCAGAAGAAAGGGGCCATCCAGGTGACAGCCAGCCTGTAGGTCCCCAGCAGGTCAGGCCACCCCTTGGCCTGGGCATGTGGGGTGAATGCACACATGGGGTGCTGCCTGGCGTCAGCACATGCCACTCCGTGTCCGAGGTTGGCCTCATTAGGGCTGGCGGGATCCCACCGATGCTCTCTACTATCGCTACACGAGCCTCTGCAGGGCCCTGGCTCAGCGGGCACCTCGTGGGGCTTGTGCCCGACCGTGGAGGGCCCGGGCCTTTGAAAAGCCAGTTCTGATTTCCCAGGTGAGGGCTTTTCGGCCGAAGCACCACTGACATTTGGGGCGAGGCGGTCCTTCGTTGTGGGGGCTGCCCCAGGCATTGTAGGGTGTTCAGCAGCACCCCCGGCCTCCACCCACTAGTGCCCCTGTATCTTTAACTTGTATTTTTGACCAGGTGGCTCCCACTGTCTTGTTTAGCAGCCTCTGGGGCCCCTTCCTCTGAATCAGGATTTTCCTTCATCCGGGGCATGCTGGTGGCCTCGCCAATAGGACAGGATCAACCCGCTGGCCTCTCAGAAATGGAGGCTATAGATTTGACAACCAAAACGCTGTGCAGACCCTGCTAGATGTACCCTGGGGTGCAGTCACCTCTGGTTGAGAACCACTGCCCTAGATTATGACAGGAGCCCCCGAGGTGGAAAGAGGAGCTGGAGGCCAGCCACAGGAGGCCCTCCATCCTCAAACTCAATGGGATAAGGGGCTAGGAAAGCATTTTTCCAGGCTCCGCCCCCAGCCTGCCAATCAGAACCTCAGACCAGGTGCAGCAACTAGAGGCTACCCTGCTCCTCTCTCCCCCCACCCCCCACCCACAGACAGGCAGACCTGGCAGGAAGTCTGGTGGGCAGGATGGTGGCCCCCAAAGACGTCCATGTCCTGATGCTGGGACCCTGTGGATATGTCACCTCATGCGGCAAAGAGGACTGTGCAGATGTGATTTTGAGATGGGAGCTGATCCTGGCTTATGGCGTGGGCCCAGGGTCATCTCAGCGTTCCTTATAGAGGGAGGCGGGAGCATCAGGGTCAGAGGAGGGTCGGGCAACAGAAGCAGAGGACAGAGGGATATGCTTTGAAGATGGAGGAAGGGCCATGAGCCATGAATGTGGGCATCTCTAGAGGCTGGAAAGGGCAGGAAAGGGCTTGTCCCTGAGTCCTCCCGAAGGAACTAGCTCTGCCAACACCGTGATTCTAGCCCAGTGAGACCTGACCTCCAGGTCTATGAGATACAAAATCTGTGTTGTTTTGAGCCACTGAGTTTATGGAGAATCATTGCAGCAGCCACAGGACACTCATACAGAGGCTCCCTCGTGGTGAGGAGTGTGGGTGCAGGCCTGCTCCCTAGCAAGGCACATGCCTGCCTGGCTCTCCGTGTTCCTGCCTGTCAGACAATGAGACGCAGCCCTCGCAGTTAGCACCTGATAAAAGCCAGCTGCTGGGGTCTTAGGCCCACCTGCCTGGTGCAAAGGAAAAGCCCATAGCATGTATGTTTCTGGGTGTTTCTGGAAGCTTCTGGGTGTTTCTGGGTGACCTGGTGGTGCAGGAGCTGACTCTCCCCACCCCCCTCTGTTTCCAGTCTGCAACATGGGCCCTGCCCTCGTCTTCCCAAACACCTCCACTGAGAACGTGGTCTTCCTCCGCCCCGGCTTCCTCTCGGGCCTGCGGGCCCTGTCTGTCTGCAGCTGGGTCCGAACAGCCTCGGGCCACCTGGGCACCCTCCTCTCCTACGCCACCGCGGAGAATGACAACAAGCTGGTGCTGCACGGCCGCGACTCGCTGGTCCCTGGCTCCATCCACTTTGTGATTGGAGACCCGGCCTTCAGGGAACTCCCTCTGCAGCCGCTGCTGGATGGCCAGTGGCACCATGTGTGCGTCATCTGGACGTCCCTCCTGGGCAGGTACTGGCTCCACGTGGACCGCAGGCTGGTGGCCACCGGCTCCCGCTTCAGGGAGGGCTATGAGATCCCCCCCGGGGGCTCCCTGGTGCTGGGCCAGGAGCAAGACAGCATAGGGGGTGGGTTTGATGGCTCTGAGGCCTTCGTGGGGAGCATGGCTGGCCTAGCCATTTGGGACCGTGCGCTGGTCCCCGGGGAAGTCTCACACCTTGCCACTGGCAAGGAGCTCCCGCCGGGCGCCATCCTGACACTGGCCAATGCCGCCCTGGTAGGTGGATTTGTGCAGAGGGTGAACTGCACCTGCCTCGAGCTCTGCCCCTGAGGTATCACCCCCCGGGAGCTGTGGTCATGCTCTGGGCTGGCAAGAGAAGCAAGTCTCCAGCTGTGCTCAGCCATCCCTGACCCCAGCACACTCCACGGAGGGTCCCCACCCAGACGGGGGTAGCGAGGGGCAGGATGCTGCCACTGGGCCAGGCACACCTGGCGCCTAACATAGAATGTGGGCATCCCATGGGTGGGGAGACAAAGGAACCGGGAGGGGGAGAGAGGGCGGCTGGCAGAGACACGAGTCAGGGTCCCTAAGAATTGTGCTCTTTCCCTTGCGGCAGCATCCTTACAGTTGCCCTCTGTGTGGTGTGCCGTGGTTTTAACAGGGCCGGACCAGGCCAATGGGAGTGCTGGGCTCCCCTGGGGCCTCTCCTCAGGGCGTGGACTCGCTCCCATTCAGGCTGCTTCGGGGGAGAACTGTTTTCCCCGAAACTGCATGGGCAGCTGTGGACTGTCATCGCCGTCTCTCAAGGTGGCTATGGAAGTTTTCCTTTGCTGGTCCTTGTTTCAGAGCCTCATGAAAAGGGCCGGAGAATTCATTGCCTGGCCCCCAACACCACAGCCCCCCATTCACGGGGAGCCCTGGGGGTTCCCTCAAGGTCCTGTGTTGGCTGTTGCAGTTACCTAACCTCCAGGAGAGCAGCCCTGCAAGCAGCACAGTCTATTCGGAAATAAACACTAACGATGGACGGGAAATGCTTTTAAATAAAGCAACTGTATTGGGGCAGAATCACATACTATAAAATCCACTAATTTGAAGTGTTCAGCTCAAAGATATTTAGTAAATTTGCCAAATTATGCCATCATCACCACAATCCAGTTTTAGAACATTTCTGTGGCTCCCTCCCCCTGAAAAAATCATGCCAATTAGTGGTCACTCCTGTCTCTAGTCAGCCCCTTCCCCCAGCTCTGGCAACCCCTGATATGCTTCTGCATCTGTGGACATTTCAAATAAATGGAATCATGCAGGAGTTGTCCTGGTGAGTCTGGCTTCTTTCACTCAGCAAACGCTCTCCAGGTTCATTCGTCTTGTAGTGCGTGTGTCAGTGCTTCATTCCTTCCTATGGCTCAATAACATTCTATTGTGTTGGGCCCATTTTGCTTATCCATTCAGCGATTGATGGCTATTTGGATTGTTTCCAGTTTGGGGCTATTGTGAATAAAGCTGCTATGCACATTCTCACATGAGTCTTTGTCTAGGTACATATTTTTTTTTTTTAATGTATTTTATTGATTTTTTACAGAGAGGAGGGGAGAGAGATAGAGAGTCAGAAACATCGATGAGAGAGAAACATCGACCAGCTGCCTCCTGCACATCTCCCACCGGGGATGTGCCCGCAACCCAGGCACATGCCCTTGACCGGAATCGAACCTGGGACCCTTCAGTCCGCAGGCCGACGCTCTATCCACTGAGCCAAACCGGTTTCGGCTAGGTACATATTTTTATGTATTTTGAGTGGATACCTAGGAATAGAATTGCTGGGTTATATGGTCAATTCATGTCTAAACTTTTATTTTTTTATATATATTTTATTGATTTTTTACAGAGAGGAAGGGAGAGGGATAGGGAGTTAGAAACATTGATGAGAGGGAAACATCGATCAGCTGCCTCCTGCACACTCCCCACTGGGGATGTGCCCGAAACCAAGGTACATGCCCTTAACTGGAATTGAGCCCGGGACCCTTGAGTCCGCAGGCCGACGCTCTATCCACTGAGCCAAACCGGTCAGGGCATTCATGTCTAAACTTTTAAAGAAACTGCCAAACTGGTTTCCAAAGTGGCTGTTATCATTTGACATTCCCACCAGCACTATATGAAGGCTCCCATTTCTCCACACCCTTACCAACACTTGAGGTTATCTGTCTTTTGCATAACTTTTTCTTTTGTAGAATCTAGTTGTACATTAAAAAAAAAATGTCTTGACAATTAGAATAGGCATGGTTTACTTTACGTTTCAGTGCATTGTAAAGTAACCCTATAATATTGGAAATTCCCCCCAAGAAGACCCAAATGCACCTCCTCTCCCTGGTGAGGTGCCCTAAATTAGTCCCTTGGGTCTCTTAGCAGGGTTCCTATCCCTGCAGAGCTCTTTGTGGCCCCAGCAATTCCAGGCCTTCAGCTGACTTAGCCCAGAGCCTCCAAACCCCCCTCAACTCCATGCCCCTCCCCTCCACGCCACCTTTCATGAGTCAAGGTCAGAGGAGGCATCTAGAACTGGAAACCCCCTGGGTGGCCACGTGAAGGCCCCCTGGGTCACTGGCTTCTGCTTCCCTTTGCACTGTCCCGGGACACACCCATCTCCTCTGGCCTTTTCTGGAGCCCTTACTCCATCCCAGTCTGGTGTTAAGGGGGGCGGGATGACATCTTTCCTTTGGGATGACTGGCAATTTGATTACTATTTCCCGAGGGACACGAGGTCCGCTGCATTAGAAGATCACACAGGGCATTACATCCCAACCCTCCCCTGCTTTCGGGTGCTTATAATGCTGCGGGGGGCTTATAATGTCACCCTTCACAGCAGCATTTTGCTGCATGTCTGAAGACCCTAAAGCCATGGGAATTTGGTGGAGAGGGTATTCACTCTGGGCTGTGCATTCGGGATGTTTTGTGGGGATGGGGCCGTCGAAGAGTGCAAAGTGGCTGCGGCAAGGGCTTGGAGTGGGGGCTGAGACAGCGTGGTGGGAGCTCAGGTGGCTGGGAATTTGATACGGATTGGCCTGCCCAGCTGAGGAGTCTGGGCTCTGTCCCACGGGACAAGGAGAGACTGCCCAGGTTTTGGAGCGGAGGAGTCTGATGGTCTCACGTGATCCACCATTCCTGTGGGGTCAGCAGCAAAGTCCACGTGCATTTTGAGGCATGAGCCACGTCCACCTCTAATTCCATCATATCTCACCTTTGACCCGAGTTTGTTGGGTTTCTGGGTAAGGAGGACAAGAGGACCCACAGCCCCCCTCCTCCTGCGGTGGGAGCTGGGTCCTGACAAGCTGCCTAGGCGGGGTGTTCCCTTCCCCCGCCTTTCCTACCCTGGCCCGTTTGTCCTCTGCAAGGGCCCCTTGTCCAGCAAAAGGACAAGTTCAGGCTCCTCACCTGTCTGACAGGGGCGACCTTTGGGACCAGCCCTGCCATGTTTAGCCACAGGGATGGTCCACGCTTCCCCCACAAGCCTGTGATTCCAGGGACTGTTCTCATCACACACACACACACACACACACACACACACACACACACACACACACACCGTGCTCTGCTCAGCTCTTCTGCCTGCCTGGATGCCTTCATACAAACCACACGCAGCCACTCAGGTCAGTCAACCAGCCAGGTCCAACCCAGCCTGCTGCTCAGGGCCTTGTGCGAACCAGCTTCCCTTCCCAGCCTTTGTGCCCTCGTACATTAATTGGGGGCCAGCACTCTAGACACCATCGCTAGAAGGGGCAAAGGCAGGTCATACTAATGAGGAAACACCTTTTTTGAAAGAACGTTGTTTTTAGTATTTCCTAAAAAGTGTTGCCCAATAGTCATGGGGGAAATTTACAACCCGGTTGGGCCTCCTTCCTCTTGTTTTGGTTTTAGTTTTGATTTTATTTTAAATTTTGAAATAGTAGGAAGGGCTCCTTTATCTTCTCAGCCTCAGAGACTCTAAAAAACTGTTAGATAGATATGAGCAGAGCAAGGACGATGGGCCAGGCACAGAAACTCACCAGGGCAGAAAGCCCCAGATGCCTAGCAAGGGGCAAAACTGGGAAAACAAGAACCTCACCCCTGGTAACCTATCCTCCCCTAGCATATCACTGGTCATGCAATTTGGACCTCTGATGTTTCATATCGCTGATCAGGCGGTTTGGACCCCCTGACCTTTTTCTCCCTAAACATAACATCCAGGCCTCAGTTGTATTTCAGCTCCAGGCCCAGAAAAGCAGCAAAACCAGATGAGCGACACCTTGCCTGCCTCAGGACCAGTTACATTGACTAATGACCCTCTGTCCTGGCACCGACCAATCAGTGGAGACCACAACCCTGAAGCACACCTGGAAAGCTGATGAATATTCTATGAAGTCCTCCCCTCAAATTTCCACCTGCAAGAGAGAGATAAACATGCTCAGGACAAAGGACCCAGTGCGTGCTCTCCCTCCAAGGAGCACACCGGTGGCATTTCCTGTCCTCTCCCCCCCACCCAACAGGCACATACCCCTAACCTCTAAGGGACCCCATGAGACTTGCAACCAGGGGAGCAATGGGCAGTGGCAGCTCATCCTGGGCTAACCCTCTGACCCTCTCTCCAAGGTCCCCTTTTCTCTGACTTCCCAGTGAGCCGAGGCAGCCCAGCCTAGGCTCTCCTGTTGCTTCCTCTATGCCCCTCCTTGTGTCACTGTCCTAAGTATGTTTTTGGTGCCACCCTGGACCCAATGCCCTTTGGCTCAGTGCTGTGTAGCCCTTCCCTTTGGTTCTCCCCATCCCCCAACCCCTTTACCTTAAATAAATTAAATTTTTTAAAAATCACTGTCTGTGGTGGCTATTTAGCCTGCCAAAGCACCACCGACTTTAACCTTTCAAGAACTTTAAAAATCTTTTTTTTATTATTTTGGAAATTTTCAAACCTAAATAAAGTTGTGAGACAAATACATGCCATATCACATATATTTATCCTAGATTCATCGTGTTAACATTTTATCACATTTTCTCTCTCTCTGTGGGTAGCTACATGTCATGATTAATTTACCTTGTGAATCATTTGAGATTAAGTTGCAGATATTACATCACAACACATTCTCCTACATATTTCAGTATGTATATCCTGAGACCAAGCTTTTCTGATATAACCCCACATGAGGGATTGAACAATGCTGTAATAATCCTACCTAACCCACAGTGCACAGCCAATCTTTGCCAAAGTCCCAATAATGTCAGGGCCACAGAGCAGCCTTTGGCTACCCTCTTTCATCTCCTTTCATCAAGGGAGGACTGTTCCTTGGCCTTTCTTTGTCTTTCATGACACTGACACTACAGAATAGAGCTGCCTAGTCGTTAGCAGTTGTTCCTTCCATTTAGGTTTATTTGATTCCCCTCCCCGCCATGGGAGTAGGGAAAGTATTTTCTTTCTTTCTTTTTTATTATATTTTTTTTTATTCATTTCAGAGAGGAAGGGAGAGGGAGGGAAAGAGAGAAACATCAATGGTGAGAAAGAATCATTGATCGCCTGCCTTCTGCACTGCATGCCCCCTGGGCATGGAGCCTGCAACCTGCACTGCACACCCCCCGGGCATGGAGCCTGCAACCCGGGATATACCCTTGACCAAAATCGAACCCGGGACCCTTCAGTCCGCAGGCCGAGGCTCTATCCACTGAGCCAAACCGGCTAGGGCAGGAAAGTATTTTGTACAGGAACGCTACAGGAGCGATGTGGTACCCTGCCCAGTGCAGCACAGCTGTAGGCCTGTGACGATGCCAGTGTATGATGGTGATGGTAAGTAAACTTGTCCTTGGTTCAGATGGAGTCTGCCAGATTTCTTACAGCAGGTTTCTTTTCCCTTCCTCACTCTAAGTAATCTGGAGGAAGATACTGTGAGACTGCGTACATATCGTTTCCCAACTGCGGATAGTTAACCCAATGTCTTCAGCTTGCACTAACGATTCTGACCTAAATCAGTCCTTACTACGGCGGTGGCAAATGGCGATGTTTCTAATTCCATCCTTCAGTCCACACTTATTATTTGGAAGAGAGAGACCCTTACATCTCTCCGCCCTCCCTTCCTGTTCCGGGTCCTCTTTCCCTCCGCTAAGTGTTGGTCAGGTCTGACGGACTGGGACTAGGTTGACAGCCTGGAGCTACTCGAGGGGGGTTCTGCTCCCACCAGACTCGGGTGAGCCCCCTTCTAGACCTCCAATGCTGCAGAGCCGGGTCCCGCCCGCCACACCGCGCCGGGCGCCTGGACCACAACTCCCAGAAGGCCCAGCGCGGTTGCCCTTCCCCCGTCCGCGGTCACGTGGACGCCACCAAAGTCATGCGGGCGCAGTCCGGGATCACGTGGTATCGGCGCGGGTCACGAGAACAAACACGGGGCCGCGGCAGGCCATGGCCAACGTCTCTAAGAAGGTGTCTTGGTCCGGCCGCGACCGGGATGACGATGAGGCGGCGCCGCTGCTGCGGAGGGTGGCACGGCCCGAGGCGCGGGCCGGCGAGGGCTCGCCGCTGCTGAACGGGGCGGGGCCTGCGGCCGCCCGCCAGGTGAGGAACCCGGGCGGACTGAGGCCTCGCGCCTGGGCGCCTGGGCGCCCGCCGCCAGAGACTTCCACACCTCCGGGCCCGCGCGGGCCGGGCGGCGGGGCGGCCTCCTGCTGATCTGCGCCGGCCCTGGGTCCGCGCATCAGTCTTCCCTCCCGCGGGAGCTGCATGGCCGTGGGCTTCTGCGCGTCGGGGTCTGGGGCTCTGACGGGCCAAGGGTCCTTCCACGGCGGCGCTCTGCTGGGCCGGTGCTGGCGTGGGCTGCGCGGTGCGCGATCCCAGCGGAGCCTCGCGGGGACTCGGTGAATCAGGACTCGGTGCTTCATCCCCGTGTAAAGACAAAAAAGTTGGGCCGCGGACGGGTTCGGGAACGCGCCCAGGGTCTCCCTTGGCAAATGGCAAAGCTGGCATCGCAACCTAGGCCCTGAGTTCCGGAGTCTCGGGAGTAAGTTCTGGGCCAGCTGCCCAGCAGGGATCCAGGAGCAGGTGGACTTCGCCATTACACTCGGGTGTTTTATGGGGGAGGTGGGCGGGCTAGCACGCTTGCTGTCATGTCCTTGACAGCGCGAAGCTAATATATTCCCTGACAGTTCGCTCCAAAATGGCTTTAAAGGGAAGGCAAATGGAATTCTGCTCAGGTGAATCCGGTTCTGCAGTATTTTTTTTTTCCTCTCAAAATTGTGATAGATGCCTGAGCAACTAGTTTAACAATTCCCAGATTTTAACAGTTTAGGTTGCAGAGTTTTCTTTTTCAATGAGATTAACTGAGGAAGTCCGCCACTCTTCTCTACAGGGATCAGGGCGATCTTAGGAATAAGTACTTGCACTCCGTTTCCCTTAGCGATTCATTGCAGCCAGACACACTAAGCAACAAGTCAGGGTGGTTGAAATGTACTCAACATGTCAGTGATGCAGTTTGTGTCTTTAAATGTTTTCCTATGTATTGTGTTAATTTTTAGTTAATGCACTATTTTTGTTGATGGGTCTGATTTTGTTTTGTGCTTATTCTTTACTTTTTCTCCTCCTGTTCTAGATCTGCCCTTTAAATAATTGTATGGTGTTTAAGGACTAGGAGGGACAGGAGGCTGTTTCTCTAGAACTTATGGTTACGTTTCCCCAGCCCCTTAGAAATTCATTAGACAGTGAAGGTCAGAGCCTGCCTTTTGCTGGGAGGGTGCGGCTCAGCTTCGTTTGAGAGAAGCCTGCTCAGATGCTTTCTGTGTCAGGTCTAAAGTCGCAAACTTGCCGTGGTGGGGATGTGGGTGCTTTGTTATTTTCTTGCAACATTTCTGGTCTTCTTTCCTCTTTTAAAAGGAAGTTATCTGGCCCTGGCTGGTGTGGCTCAGTTGGTTGGAGTGTCATCCCGTGTAACAAAAGATGGCAGGTTCAATCCCCCGTCAAGGCATGTACCAGAGGCAACTGATTGATATTCCTCTCTCACGTTGGTGTTTCTCTCTCTCTCTCTCTCTCTCTCTCTCTCTCTCTTTCTCTCTTCCCCTTCCTTTCTCTCTAAAATAAGTAAAAACATATCCTCAGATGAGAATAAAAAAACAAATAAAATAAAGTTATCTGAAGTCTATAAAAAAGAGATATAAAACTGGCTTTAAGGGCTGACAAGTAAAGGGATTGGAAACCTTGAGGTTGGATTTGGGTTTATCTAGGGACTAAACAAATATGTTGGGGTTTCCCACTTCTCTTTGCAACTAGATACATGAGTTGGCTTTTTTTGAAGGAGCCTGTTGATCTCCTCCCTTAAAAAGCGTTCCCTTAAATCTATGCAAGCTTTTTTGTCTGTTTGCATTTAATAAGAACAGATTAGCTGCTCTTAAACACTTTTTGAATAATTTATTGTGCACCTACTTTGTCCTGGCTGCATGCAGCTTGCCTGGGACACAGAGTTGCACGAAGCAGCTTCCTACTAGCTCCAGACTCATGGAGAAACAGGCCTGTGCTCTGTGAGGGCTGTGTAAGGGGCCCCAAGGACAGGAGAGGTCATATTTAGGTCATTTTTAAAGAGTGCAAGAGCCTCAGGTGAACAGCCAGATGGGAAACAAGGGAATGTGTGTTTGCAACCCTTCGAGGGTTTGGAAAGTGAATCGGAGTGGAGAGTGGAGACTGGAAAGAGAAGTCAGGTCAGACCTGCAGGGGACAGCTGCTTTATCCCCACCACCTAGGCCGGACACAGAGCGCATTCTTTATTTAAAGAATCTTTAGCCCACCTGTGTGAACAAATGCAAAGGGGAGACTAGAGTCATTTGTATGAGGAGCACCTCCCTGGGCCAGGTGCCCCAGGTACCTATCTGCAAAGGAGTTAACAGATGTGCAGCACTGAGCACAGTGCTTGTCATAAGACAGAAAACATTAGTCACTCTCGGCTGCATTGAAAACAGCTGCACAGCCCTGGCCGGGTGGCTCAGTTGGAGCACTATCCCGACACCAAAAAGGTTGCAGGTTTGATTCCTAGTCAAGGTACGTACCTAGGTTGTGGGTTCGATCCCTGGTTAGGGTGCATACAGGGGGCATCTGATGGATGTTTTTCTCTCTGGTGTTGATGTTTCTGTTTCTCTCTCTTCCCCTTCTCTAAACGAATCGTCGGGTGAGGATTAAAAAAACCCAGACAAAATAGCCAGCTGAACAAAAGTGATTGTCTTTGGGTTGCCATTCATGTGCAGCTCCCCTGGCAGCTGAGCCACTCGATGTTGGCTTTCATGCAGGGAGGGCCTGCTCTGGACCAGCAGGCTGAGTTCACGGTTAGGCTGATGCACCCTCCCTAGTGCTGCAGCAGAAGGCAGCTTGTAAGCTGCTCTCAGTCCAGGGCCATTTGAACTAAAATGAAGACCCAGGCCAACAACTGCCCTATGGGAATGCTCTGGTCAACTGGACGTGAGAACTTGACCTCATCACCTCCTGGCCCTTAGGGTTTTTATTGCAGGATGTCCAGAGTTGGATCATGGTGTCATTGCCACCTTAGCACAGGCACAGCCTGCCCCGCTCCTGAGGCAGCTTCTCCGGGCAGAGTGAGGTCAAGTGGCTGCCCTGTGCCCAGGTCAAGCTGCTAAGTGCCCAGTGAGGAGGAGCAAGCGTGACCCTGGGCACGGTGGGCTGGGGACCAACCTGAGCTCAGCCTCTGTCCATCCAGGACCAGGCGTTCAGAGCTACCTGTAGGTTGCTGTCCCCTTCGTGTGGGATATTGGTTAGCCAGTGAGTTCCTGTCTGCTGCTGGGGCACAGAGAGGGTAAGGTCAGCCAGCAAGTCATGGTCATGTTGTGGGCAGTAGGAAGTGGACAGTTTTAAGAACTTATAGAAGGAAATCTGAGCCAGAAACAGATGCTCTGGGGCGGGGGCTGGGTATTTACAGTGGTTGTAAGTGCAGGACATTTCCGGGGACCTTTGCTATGGGAAGCTGTGCCTGAGAATTCCCAGTGGGTGTTTAGAATCATTCTGGGGATCTTCTCTGGGAACTGGGGTTACCACATGAGACTGTGCCTTGCCCTGGTGGCCCACAGCCACAGACAACATCTCAGCATGCCAGGGAGGTGGGGGCTTGCAGGGAAGCTGCGGGCCGGTCATTTGTCATCTGGCCCCTTGAGTTCTGCTCATCATAAGTGAGCTCCTGCCTTTCTCTAGGTGGTCCCCACCACCAGGGCATCCCCTCCAGGAAGCCCTCTGCCTCAGTGTCTTTGTCCTCTTGTCCTTCCTCTTTATCCACTGACCTTCAGCCCCACTTTGTAGGGTCCCAACTGGCCACTCTGCTTCCTCCCCAAGGGCTCCTGTCCAGGACCAGTGTGGATGGGACAGCCACTGCCCTCAGGAAGCTCACAGTCTGGAGCGGCAGACAGAACCCACGGCCTGACAGTGCAGAGAGCTCAGGGACAAGAGTGGCCCCAGGCCTAGCCAGAGGCCTTGGAAGGCACCCCACACCCCCTCCGCAGAGTTCCCACCCCATCTGCCCCTCCCCTGCACAACTTGCTCCTTTTCTTCCTTTAGGTCTCAGCCTCAGTGCCTCCTCCTCATCCCCCCATTGAGCTCAAGTCTTATAGTTTACGCTTACTTGTTTCTGGGAAACTTGTTTTCTTTGACTTGAGCCCCTAGCTGTAGCGGTCTTGCGTGCTCAGTGCTGAGCATGGAGCCTGGAGGATGTTAGAATACAGAGCAGCAGAATAGGACAGCAAACAACCTTTAAGTTGTTTTTAAATTTTGTTTTAATTGTGGTAAAAACATATAACAGAGTTTATCATATTAACCATTTTTTAAATATATTTTGTTGATTTTTTTACAGAGAGGAGGGGAGAGGGATAGAGAGTTAGAAACATCGATGAGAGAGAAACATCCATCAGCTGCCTCCTGCACACACCCCCCACTGGGGATGTGCCCGCAACCAAGGTACATGCCCTTGACCGGAATCGAACCTGGGACCCTTCAGTCCACAGGCTGGCGCTCTATCCACTGAGCCAAACCGGTCAGGGCCATATTAACCATTTTTAAGTGTACAATTGAGTGGTGTTAAGTACATTCACATTGTTGCACAACCATCACCACCTTCATCCCCCAAACTCTTCATCTTGCAAAACTGAAACTGTGCCCATTAAACACTAACTTCCCCTTCCCCCCGCCTCTGGCAACCACCATTCTACTTTCTCTCTCTATGAATTTGACTATTCCAGGGACCTCAAATAAGGAGAATCACACAGTATTTGTTTTTTTTGTGACCAGCTACTTTCTCCTACTATAATGTCATCAAGGTTCGTCCATGTTCTAGCATATTGTAGAATTTCCTTCCTTTTTAAGGCTGAATAATATTCCATTGTATGTATATGCTATACCTGGTTCACCCATTCCTCATCAATAGACATGTGGGTTACTTCCACATTTCAGTTATTGTGCATAATGCTATTTGAGTATGAGTGTACAAATACTTCTTTGAGATCCTGCTTTTAATTCTTTTGGGTATATATACAAAGGAGGAATTGCTGCATCTTATGATAGTCCTATTTTTAACTTTTTGAGGAACTTTCATAATGTTTTCCATAGTGCCTGCACCATTTTGCATTCACACCCACAGTGCACCAGCTTCCAACTTCTCATCATCCTCACCAACACTTGTTATTCTGTTTGGGTTTTTATTCTGGCCAAACTCACGGGTGTGAGGTGGTATCATTGTAGTTTTCTTTTATTAATATATTTGTACTGATTTCAGAGAGGAAGGGAGGAGAGAGAGAGAGATCAGTGAAAGAGAATCATTGATCGGTTGCCTCCTGCATGCTCCCAACTAGGGATCGAGCCCACAACCCCGGCATGTGCCCTAACCAGGAAGTCATGGTTCGAACTGTGACCTCCTTGTTCATAGGTCGACATCCAACCACTGACCCACCCTGGCCACGCTCATTGCAGTTTTGATTTGCCTTTCCCTAGTGATTAGTGATGTTGAGCATATTTTCATGTGCTTATTGGCCATTTGTATGCCTTTGGAGAAATATTGATTCAAGTCCTCTGTCCATTTTTTAAGCAGATTAGGTGTGTGGGGTTTTGTTGTTGTTGTTGTACAAGTCCTTTATACATTCTGGATATTAACCCCTTAGCAAATCTATAATTTGTAAATATTTTCTCCCACTTTATAGGTTTCCTTTTTATTTTGTTAATTGTTTCCTTTGATGCACAGAGTTTTCAGTTGGATGTCCCATTTGTGTTTACATTTTTTAATTTTTAAAATAATTATGGACTTACAGGACATTGAAAGACAGTATAGAGAGGGCCTGCATACCTTCCCCCCAGTTTCATCCTGTGGTTCCATCTTTCATTGTGCAATACAGAAACCCGTGTTGACATCGGCACAGTGCGTGTATGTGGTTCTCTGCTATTAGGCCCTGTGTAGATTTGTGTGAGCGCACCACTGCAGTCAGGGTCAGAGCATGCTCGTTACCACGCACAGCCTTTTGTCCTGCTCTTACAGTCACCCCTCCCCCACTGGTTAGTTCTCATCCCTGCAGCCTGACATTTTGAGAGTGTCAGGTCAGTGGAACCGCACGGTATGTAAATCTTTCACTCAGATCCTGTCCTGGAAGATTGCAGCCAGGCTACTGTGCATGTCCGTAGTTAGAAGAATCAGTATTTAATTTAACTTGTGTTTAAGGAAAGAGAAGAAAACAGATGCAACACCCAATAAATTATTGAACTTTGAGTAAATGGCCTTTTTACCACAAAAGATAGTTCCTAAAAGATGCCCATAAAATTCAGAAAAGAGATGATGAAAACATGAAGGTGTGGAGAAGGGAGAGAGCCCAGCCCAAGGCAGCGGCAGGGCTCAGCCCCTCCCGCTCATCAGCCCTCCTGGGTCCACACGGTTCCGCAGGGTGCCGCCCCTGCTCATCTGGCATCAAGGCCAGGTGCAGAGGACCTTTGTCACCTGAACGAGTGAGTCTCCCCTTCTCTCTCTAGGCTGCGTGTGAGGTCACAGCCTGGCCCCAGAAACGTTTAGATGTGAAAGGAAATGCTTTATGGGGTTCAACTCTGGGCTGCCTTGGTGTGGTGGGAAGGACTGCCTGATGTAATTGAGCTGCTTTACGATCAGTGACAAATAAGATAAAGTGGTCAGACTGCCTCTTTCTGTGGGCTCCATCTGTCAGGTTGGATGGCAAATCGGTTTTCCCATTTTCCTTTCACAGTCCGACTCACGCTGCCTGGGCATTGCTCAGCTGGGCTTGTCCGTCTTTGTGCCCTGTCTGCCTGGCCGGTCTGCATGTGTGGGCATGTCCCCAAGGAAGTGTATTTGGTTGGACTTGCAGCTTGGGCGTGCTTCCAGATGTGTGTCCTGTCTGGAGCATGGGGACTGCAGCCAGTGCCTGGCCACCTCCTGTTTAGAGTTCACTCTTAGCTGGGATCCCTTCCTGGGTCAGCACAGCCTTTCTCATAAGATTCAGCCGTTTGGGGGCACTGTCAATTGTTTTTAGAAGAGAAAACAGCTCTTTCTCTCATTAATCACCTGTTCTGCGGATGTTTACCATATGTACATAGAGAAGTGCACATTGTGCAAGTGGAGCATGATCTCAAGTAGAACACGCACCTCACATGTTACCACCCCAAATATCTGTCCACTCCTAGCCCCTGGAACCTGTGCCTGGGACCTCACATGGAAATAGGATCTTCACAAACATGATCAAGTTAAGATGAGGTCGGATTGGCATAGTCTGACATCAGTGACAGGTGTTCTCTTAAGGAAAGGGAAATTTGGACAGACACAATGAGGAGGTCGTGTGACTACGGAAGCAGAGATTAAAGTGATGCGGCCAGATGCCAAGGAATAAGAGCTGCCAGCACCCATCAAAAGCTAGAAGAGGCAGAGAGGGGCCTTGGGAGGGAGTGCTGCCTGCTGACACCTTGATTTTGGACTCTGGCCTCCAGAGTTGGGAAGGAATACATTTCTCTTGATATAAGTCCCCCAATTTGTTGTAATTGTCTACAGCAGCGCCAGGAGATTCAGACAACTTCCATGTCCTCTGAGCCCCCTCATGCCCTCACTTTTCCTGTCCCCCTAAAAGTAGCCACTTGAGGCAGCACAGGTGGTTCTCACCTGACTGTAAACTTCCTATACTGGACTCACAGTGCACTCTTTGGCTGAATACCCCTCTGAGGTCCATTGTGGAGTGTACGGCAGACTTTGGTCCTATCGTGGCTGCTTGTTTTCCTTTTTTAAATATGTTTTTATTGATTTCCGAGTGGAAAGGAGAGGGAGAGAGAGATAGAAACACCTGTCTATATATACAAAATGCTAATATGCAAAGTGCCCCCGTGGGAGTTAGACCGGAGACTGTGCATTCTATCACTCGCTGTGACGTGCGCTGACCACCAGGGGGTGACACGGAACAAAGGAATGCCCCAGCCTGCAGCCGGGAAGGGAGGCCCTCTGACTGGCAGCTGGAAGGCCCTGATGGGCCCAATTGCTGGCCAGGCCTAGGAACCCTACCCGTGCATGAATTTTGTGCACGGGGCCTCTAGTCAGTGATGAAAGAGAATCATTGATCAGCTGCTTCCTGCTGGGGATTGAGCCCTAAACCTGGACATGTGCCCTGACCAGGAATTGAACCGTGGCCTCCTGGTTCATAGGTCAATGTTCAACCATTGAGCCACACAGGCTGGGCTGGCTGCTTGTTTTTCCACTGCATGTGTAGCTACCAGATGAAATGCAGGGCACCCAACTGCATTTGCATTGCAGAGAAACAAAGAATCACATTTGAGGTCAAGTATGCAATATTTGAAGCATACTGAGCTAACACATGGTTTGTTGCTACTCTGAAATGAAAAGGTAACTGATGCCTGTGTTTTGTTTCCTAGTCCAGGCCGCTGCCATGCCCAGCAGTGGGCATAAGAGAAGCCACACTCCTGTTCTGTCCTTTGTGGTTGACCTGCCCCCTGGGTCCCAGCATGTGGCCTCACTTTAAAGTGGGAGGGTTCTGGGGTTTGAGGGTATTCCTGCCCCTGGAGAGGAGGGCCTCAGACCACGTGTCTGGAGAGCTGGCCTGGAGGCCTGTGGCAGAACTACTGTCTCATGATGGGGGAACACATGGAGAATGGGCTGGGGGGCTCTGGGCCCGGGTTTTCTTGGCCAGGGGAGGATGGCCAAGGTGTCCAGGAGGACACCAGCAAGGTTGCCTGCAGCCCTGGGTTCTGGTGTCTAATCTCTGAAGCTCACTAAAACAAGGAAGGGCAGGGCCCCTGCTGTAGGGAAGGCCTGGGCTTCCCATTCTGAGGCTGGACATCCTGATGACAGGCTGTGGGTGGTGGGGACAGGCCTGGGTCCAGCACTGGCCCTGCTGTCGTCCTCCACACAGTAGGTGTGGGTCTATGCCCTCCCGGCAGGGCCAGATGAGGCCAGACTATCCTGGTGGGGTGGTGATGCTTAGTGTAGCTTGGGCCTGTGGCTAAGTGCCCTGTCATTTCTCTTCTGCTTCCAGTCGCCCCATTCGGCGTCTTTCCAGATCGGACAGATGAGCAACGTGGAGCCGGACGATGAGCTTCTGGACCCAGTGAGTGGGAGTCATTCCCGTTTATACCCAGGAAGGACAGACGAGGCCTGCTTGGTGGAATTGCAACCTAGCCAAAGGCAGACAGTAAATGAAAACCCAGAGGATGACGGGTGTAGGGCTCTGTGAGAGACGTGCGCAAATCTGTGCAGACCTCGGGCAGTTTTGTGTATGGCTCAGTGACAGACGTGGGCAATTCTGTGCAGAGCTCAGGGACAGATATGAACAGGGCCACACAGAACTCGGAGACAGAAATGGGCTGAGCAGAGCTCAGAGACAATGAGGAGCAGACACTGGGGCCCCCAGAGCCTAGGTGACCAGGGAAGGCTATTCTGAGGGGCCATGTTCCTCAAGGCCAAGCCAGGTAGGGGAAGTGTGTAACAGGTGTTGAATGCTGATGGAAAGCAGAGGAAGCAGGCCAGGGCGGGTGCTGTGGCTGGAAGAGGGATGCCAGGTAGGCTGGAGGGGGCCCTGGTGTGGTGGGAAGTAAACTTTGAGTAAATGGCCTTTTTACCACAAAAGATAGTTCCTAAAAGATGATATCTTTTCATTTATTTAGGTCTTCAGTTCCTTCTTTTCAACAATGTTTTATAATTTTCAGCATACAAATCTTACACTTTTGTTATATGTATTTTAGGGAAAAATTTTATTTTATTTTTCATGCTGTTGTAAATAGAGTTGTTTTCTTTAAAAAATATTTTTATTGATTTCAGAGAGAGGAAGGGAGAGAGAGAGCGAAACATTAATCATGAGAGAATTATTGATTGGCTGCCTCCTGCATGCTCCCTACTGGGGATTGAGCCTTCAACCCGGGCATGTGCCTTGACCAGGAATCGAACTGTGACCTCCTGGATCATAGATCAAGGCTCAACTACTGAGCCACACAGGCCCGGCTATGGTTGTTTTCTTAATTGCATTTCAGATGGTTCGTTGCCAATGCATAGAAATAAATTTTATATTTATATACTGATCTTGTATCCTTTAGTCTTACTGAATGCATTCTAACAGTTTTTTAGTCTATTTTGGAGGATTTTCTACATATAAAATAATGTCATCTGCAAATAGAGTTTCATTTATTCCTTTACAATCTGGATGCTTTTTATTTCATTCTTTTGCCTAATTGCCATGGTAGAACCTCCAAGACAGGGCTGAATAGCAGTGGCGAGAGCAAGTCTCCTTGTCTTGTTCCTGAACTCAGGGGAAAAGCTGAGTCTTTCACCATTGACAGTGGACAGTGATGTTACCTGTGGGTTTTTGCTAAATGCCTTTATCAGGTTGAGGAAATTCCCTCTGTTCCTCGTTGTTGAGTGTTTTAATCATGAAGAGGAGTTGATTTTTGTTGTTGTTGTTAGCCTCACCTGAGGATATTTTTTCCATTGCTTTTCAGAGGGAGTGGAAGGGAGGGGTAGGTGGGGAGAAACATCCATGTGAGAGAGATACATCAACTAGTTGCCTCCTGCATGCACCCAACCGGGGGCGGGGGTGAACCCACAACCCAGGTACATACCCTTGACCGAGAATTGAACCCACAACCCTTTGGTGCACAGAGTGATGGTCTAACCACTGAGCTACTGGCTAAGGCAAGAGGGGTTGGATTTTGCCAGATGCTTTTTCTGTGTCTGTTGAGGTCATATGTATTTTCTGTCCTTTATTCTATTAAAGTGGCATTACACTTGTTTCACTCACAAAACTTCTGATAACAAATATGTGGGGGTTTTCCTTACACCAACTAATTCTATTTTTCCGGATACCACCTGGTTGTCCTACAAGTCAGTCCATTCTGACACTAACTGCATGATGTTGGCACAGACACCACAGGCTAAGGGCTCAGTCCTACAAGACTGCCCCCACTTCAGACCCCAGTCACAAGTCCAGGTTGTCATTTGTGCTTTTGACTGACCAGCTATAAATCACAGTTCCCCAGACCCTTTCCTTAGGTCCATAATTTGCTAAAGGGCTCACAGAACTCAGGGAAATATTTTACTTATGTTTACTGATTTATTATAGAGGCTACCATTCAGGAACAGCAGACAGTAGGTGCACAGGGAAGGGTGCAGAACTTTCATGCCCTCCAGGAGCGCCACCCCACAGCACCTCACATGTTCACCAACCCAGAAGTTCTCCAAACCCCTTCATTTAGGGTTTTTATGGAGGTTCCATACATAGGCTGATTAAGTCATTGGTCGTTGGTGATTAGCTCAATCTCTAGCCCCTCTCCCTCCACCGATGTTGGGACTGAAAGTTCCTGTCCTCTAATCACACCTTGATCTCTCTGGCAGCTAGCCCCATCCTGAAGCCTAGGAGCCCCTATGATCCCTCCAGCTCATTAGCTCACATAAGACACTACCCAGAGATGCCCAGGATTTTAGGAGCCAGGTGCTAGAAATTGGCACAAAGACCAATAATATATTCTCCAATGTACCACAGACGTTACAGTAATTGATTTTCAGATGCTAAACTACCCTTGCATTCCTGGTGTGTTGTAGGATCTAACCTGCTGGCGTCTTGCTGAGAATTTTGTGTCTGTGTTCACAGAGGGTGTGTATTTGTAGTGGGTTTCCTTTCTTGTGGCATCCGTGTTCAGCTTTGGGTCAGGAGAGTAGTGACCTCATGAGATGAGTAGACACGTGCTCTGTCCTCTCCTCATTTGTGCTTTGCTCTTCAACGTGCTAGGTTGTCAGTGTGTGACTCTGCCTCTTCCTTTGCAGAATATGGATCCCCCTCACCCTTTCCCCAAGGAGATCCCGCACAACGAGAAGCTCCTGTCCCTCAAGTATGAGGTGGGCCTCCTCCCTGGGTGCCCCTGCCCCACACCGCCCCAGGCACTTCTTCCCCCTCCAGCCTCACCCCCACCACCTGCCCGACGTGAACCCGGGACACCAGGGTCAGTCATTGTGTTGTCTGTGTCACCCTGGTCTGCAGAGCTTGGACTATGACAACAGTGAGAACCAGCTGTTCCTGGAGGAGGAGAGGCGCATCAACCACATGGTGAGTCTGGGGCCGAGCAGCCTGGACACCGCCCTAGGGGCCCACGGGCTGGGCTGGTGCTACTCTCCCACCTGGGTGTGGTGATGGGTCCCCTCCATCTCCCTGCCCTCAGTCCTGTGCCGCAGGTTCTGGTTTGTGTTCTGGAGCAGGAGACACCCAACACCTGATACAGGAAAGGGTGTGTGTGTCACATTTCAAATACAACAAAGAAGGCTGTTCTTAGATGTCAGCTGCAGTGGCCAAGATGTCAACAACTGATTGTGGCTTGGTTGGGAATGTCATCCCCCACCCTCCCCCAATGCTCCATCATCTCTCAGACATTGACCTGAGGCTGCCATCATGGACTTGGGGAATTCCAGGGCCAGTCATGTCGTCGCTAGAGCAGTCTATGGCTGATGTCTTGCCACTGCACTCACCTCTGACTAGTGCCTCCCCCCCCAGGCCTTCCGGACAGTGGAGATCAAGCGCTGGGTCATTTGTGCCATGATAGGGATCCTCACGGGGCTTGTGGCCTGCTTCATCGACATCATGGTGGAGAACTTGGCCGGCCTGAAATACAAGGTCGTCAAGGACAGTATCCTTTTCTGAGGGGGCCCAGCACAGACGGGGTGGAGCTTAGAGCAGAGCGTAGGGTCCCATGAGTGACTGTGCATCCCAGAGCGGGCCCAACAGGAGATATCTCTGGCCTGGGTGTTCGCCCTCCACCTGGGAGAGTTGGGACCAGGCAGTGGAATGTCTCTGAGATATGCAGTTAGTGCATCACCCACTCCCTGCCTCTCACTCCCCCCCCCCCCCCCCGCACCCCCCCTGGTACTTGGGGGTCGTGCTCGTATCAGGGTGTGGCACGCTGGGGATGTGCTCAGATGGTGGAGTTGATACTCATCCTTGATGAGCCCAGATATCGACAAGTTCACGGAGAAAGGGGGGCTGTCCTTCTCCCTCCTGCTGTGGGCCACGTTGAATTCTGCGTTCGTGCTGGTCGGCTCCATGATTGTTGCCTTCATAGAGGTACGGCCACCAGGGAGCCCTGGATGGTGGGAACTGCTCCTGCTCACCTACTGCAGCTTCTGGCAGTGAGGTTCCCGCGATCACACTAGTACAGATGTTAAATGGTTCAGTAAGAATACCCTCCTTACCCTGGTGGTGCGCCCACGCCCACCCCACACGGCAGAGACCATGGGGGAACGCACAGCTCACTTCTAGGAGGTCCCAGTGGTCCAAACAGAGGGGACCACCCACCTGAGGGGATCAGACCCTCCTAGGGGTCCCTTCATTCCAGGACTCTCCCAGAAGCCCTTCCTAGGGCCTGCCTCTTTCTTTGCTCTTCCCTTATGATGAGGCGTTGGAAGGAAGAAGCGGAAACATCCAGCAGCTTCTATCTGGTGTGCAGTGCGGTGCCCCCCTCCCAAGGGGGATCGAGGAACTCTAGTTCCTCTCAGCTAGTGCATGATATGTGCCTCCGGTCTGTCCTAGAGTGTCCCCACTCTGCCCCTGTGGGAGGCACTGCACCTCCTTCCATTTCCACACCCAACCCCTCCCACACCCCACAGCATTTGCACCCTTCGGTGGTCGTTCTACATCTGGGGTGGGGGGGAGTGGGAAGCCCCTTCCCAGGCAGCTGTCCTGTCCAGTCCCATGTCATCCCCTCCCCACCCTGAGCACCATGAGGCTGAGTCTCCCTGGGCCTCCTAATCTACGTCCATTCATTCAGCTTGGCCAGCTCCATGTTCTCTTCTCTCTCCTTCCAGCCAGTAGCTGCTGGCAGCGGGATCCCCCAGATCAAGTGCTTCCTCAACGGGGTGAAGATCCCCCACGTGGTCCGGCTCAAGGTGAGGAGGTGACCCCTGGGCTGGGAGCACGGTGCCCATCATGGGGATTCTTTGCTGGGTTAGAAACCTTTTGTTTGTCCACCTGCACCTCCTAAATTCACCAGACCATGTTGTGTGCTGCTGACGAGCATGTGCATGGATGTGCTGGAAGATTTTGTACATTTTCTTTGGAAAGTGATGAAAACTTTCTCTGCACATTTTATGTAACAGAGAAATGCTTCAGTGGTGTGCGTGCTGTGACCACCGCTGTGGAGCGTGTTTGTCAGTTCCTCACAGGGGTCAGCATTCCAGAAGGAGAGCACCTGTGTGGAGTGGGAGCCTTGCTGTGCGCTCTTTCCATTTCTCAAAGTTTTCCTAATACTCATGCTTACCGTTCTTGATGACACACTCATTCCAAGGGGCTGGCAAGTCAGGCTTCCTCCCATGGCCATTTCTGGTGTTTTGGTCTGCGTGCCTCAGCCGATGCTTTTCTCCCGCCCCCATCTGGGGCGCAGGCGCTCCTGGGGGCCTGGTCACACTGGGGGAGCAGAGTGATGTCAGGGGGAGCAGTTGTGCTGGCCCCTCCGAGTGCCTCTTTGTCGCTCATGGGTGCTGGTTGTTATGTTACTAGTCTTGCTTTGTGTGCAGGGCTATGGCTCAGGTTCTCAGACAGCGTGCAGTCTGTAATCAGAGACTTGACACTCTTTCCTTTGTGTTCCAGACGCTGGTGATTAAAGTATCTGGTGTGATCCTGTCCGTGGTGGGAGGACTGGCGGTGGGAAAGGTAATGCAGCCCGAGGAGCGCTGCTCGGGCCTGAGTCCCTCTGCCCTCCATGTTCTCCTGAACTCGCCTGATGGGGCTGTCCTGCCCTTTCCAGGAGGGGCCGATGATTCACTCGGGCTCCGTGATTGCTGCTGGGGTTTCCCAGGGGAGGTCAACGTCACTGAAGCGAGATTTCAAGGTGAGTCCTCCTGATGCAGATGTCGACAATGAGGGTGACCATGAATGTTCCTTGGAAGGCGGGTCCTTCCTGCTCTGTATCAAGACCATCCTGACTTTGCATCTGAGGGTCTCCACAGAGTTCTGTCCTGGGTGGCTCTCCTGGCCTGCCAAGGAGACTGCTTGGAGCCTGGTTCGCAGGGTTTGGTGGGTGTGCATTTCCCTGAGGAAATGGCCTCAAAGGCCTGTGTGACCTAGAAAGAGGTGAGGAGTGACGTGCTGGCAGACAGAAGATACTTAATATCTAAGATACACTTCAGAATAATGTCACGTTTCCCCAGAAAGCCACCATCTTTTTGATGGGCATTGCACTGAATGTATATACGAATTTGGAGACAGTTAACATTTTTTTACAGAACAGAGTCTTTTAAAATCAAGAATACACTTAAGTTTTTTTTGTTGTTGTTGTTGTTAATCCTCACTTGAGAATATTTTTCCATTGATCCCTTTTTTTTTAGTTTTTTTCATTTTAATTTATCTTTATTGTTAAAAGTGTTACAGATGTTCTCTATTTTTCCCATTGACCCCCTCCACCCCATACCTACCCCTCCCAGGCCTTCACCAGCATATTTTCTGAGTCCATGGGCTATGCATATAAGTTCCCCGGTTAATCTCTTCCTCCTCACCCCCCACCCCTGCCTTCCTTCTGAGATTCATCAGTCTGTTCCATGCTTCTATGTCTCTGGATCTATTTTATCCATCAGTTTATTTTCTCTGTTGATTTTTAGAAAGAGAGGGAGGGAGGAAGGGATACAGCTAGAAACATCAATGTGAGAGAGACACATTGATTGGTTGCCTCCCACATGCCCCCCTAGGGCCAGGGATTGAACCTGTAACCCAGGTACGTGCCCTTGACTGGGAATGGAACCCGAGACCCTTTGGTGCGTGGGCCGATGCTCTACCCACTGAGCCACACCAGCCAGGGCCTAAGGTTTAATTCTTGTGATAGAATCTCTTCGTTATTTTCTCGTGGTTGTTGGTGTGCAAGGAAGCTCTCTCTTGTTGCCTCTTCGGTTCCGCAGTCTTTGTGAACCCAGGAGTTGATGAGTTGACTGTCTAGAGACTCTTCCTCTCCCTCCACCGCCTCCCTCCCCGTCCCTCTCTGAGAAGTGCCCTTGGGGAAGCTGGCTGATGCCCTGCTCCTGTCTGTTCTGCCCCATTGCAGATCTTTGAGTACTTCCGCAGAGACACGGAGAAGCGGGACTTTGTCTCGGCAGGAGCCGCGGCTGGAGTGTCTGCTGCGTTTGGGGCCCCTGTGGGTGAGCAGGGGCCCTGCCTGGTTGACAGGTGACGGCCTGTGTTGGGCAAGCCAGGCTGTCCGTGCCTTGAGAAGGAATAGTTTTGGTGTTTGCAGACTTCGGTGCTGGGTGGTGGTGAGGATGTGGGGTGCCTCCCGAAAGGCCCCATGGCTGCCTCTCATGTGGGCTTGGTGCCGTGGGTCTGGGTGTGAGGGGCTCTGGGTGCGGGGCTCCCTGTGCCTGGGTAAAAACTTCAGGCTGGGCCACTGCGTTGCAGGCGGGGTCCTCTTCAGCTTGGAGGAAGGTGCCTCCTTCTGGAACCAGTTCCTGACGTGGAGAATCGTAAGTGCCCACAGACGGCGCCTCTCCCCGGGTCAGGCAGCGCCCACGTCTCACCTTGGTGTCCTCCGTGATCCAGTAGACACCACACTCTGGGCCCACGCTTCGGTCCCCTCGCCTGAGGGGCCTGTTGAGCTGTGGTTGGAGCCACGCCCCGTTGGATCTTTATGGCCCAGCTCTACCTCACTTGACCCTGAAGTGTTGCCTCCTGCCCTTCCCCTGTCAGTCAGGTCACTGTTCCACCCTGGGGCTCCTTCAGCTCCTCATTGGGAACCCCCAGACCTCATACAGCTTTCCTTGGCTCTGTCCTGGCTTGACCCCACACTCGCCTGGCTTGCCCAGCCTCCTGTCCTTTAGCTTCTGGAGGGGCTCCAGGTGCCTCCTGAGTGAAAGGAGAAGCAGCCCCTTCTCCCACAGCCCCTCCTCAGCTCCCAGGTTCCTCTGGGTGGGCACTGTTGTACTGATGGTGCTTGTTTCTCTCTCTGCCCACAGTTCTTTGCTTCCATGATTTCCACCTTCACACTGAACTTCGTCTTAAGCATCTACCATGGAAACATCTGGGACCTGTCCAGCCCCGGCCTCATCAATTTTGGAAGGTTTGACACAGAGGTAATGTGGCCCGTTGTCCCAGTCACTATTTCTGGTTCTCCGTGCGTGGCCACGGCAGTTTACTTAAGGTTCAGCCCGAGACCTGGGGCTTCTGGGAAACTCCATTTTTTTGCTGAGATTGAGCTCTGTTCATAAGCACCAGGGCCAGGGGTGCTCTTGGGAAGCACACATCCAACCTGGCGTTCAGGGAAGGATGCCCCGGTAGCCAGCCCAGGGGCACCTTCAGGGTTGTCTCCACCATCTGTGGATTGTTGGGCAGTGACACAGACTGTGGTCCTGGGCGCTCTTGCACCAGCTTAGGGCGGGTGAGTAGGAGAAGCCGGCACCCCTAGGAAGGCCGGGACCAGACACTGCAGTTGCCAGACACAGCAAGGGGGTCCTGCTCCGGGCCGTCCTTGCACAGGGACACAGTGGAGCTCTTGGGTTGTTTGGGTCACTAGACGTGTTCCTAGGTCTCTCCTTCCTGCCCCCCTTGCCTCCCCATCTGTCAAGTCTGAGTGGCAAGAAGCTGATAACACATTTCCTCACAGAACATCTGCTCTTCCTCTTTGCACAGACGATGGTGTACACGATCCACGAGATCCCCATCTTCATCGCCATGGGCGTGGTGGGTAAGGGCCATCCCCAGAAGGACACCAACCCACCTGGCCCCACACTTCTCCATCACTCGAGATGGCAGCCCCCAGGGGGAACAAAGCATGTGGTGGGGTCAGGGCTCCTCCAGGGCCACCTCTGGAGAACCCCGCACCATAAAGAAACCAGAGCTCTGCTTCTCCATTGGGAAGCCCATCTAAGAAGTGGACTGGCCCCTCGACAGCATCCATTACTCTCAAAACCTTTCCCTGAAAGGAAGGCAAAGCCTTTCAGAAATAAGCCCCTCTGTCTGTCCATCAGAGCGTGGTGATGGAGCGCGGGTATTTCCACAGACCCCTCCCAGTCCCTCTGCTACGGGACAGCCCAGCCGTCCTTACACGGGACCCCTTCCTGGCCGCAGGTGGTGTTCTTGGGGCTGTGTTCAATGCCTTGAATTACTGGCTGACGATGTTTCGAATCAGGTGAGAAACCTGATCTGTGGCTCCTGGGGCCTTTGAAAATGGACTCATTGTGGGCCGTGTGCCCACAGGGCCACATGCAATGCCACCTGCCCGTGTGCATTCCTCTGTGGTGGCTTGTATGTGAGGGGACAGCATGGGGCTGGGGGATGGATGGGGTAAGGCTAGGGGAGGCCTGGCAGGGGAGGCACTGCCTGTGGATCCAGCAGCCCTGGGGTCAGGGTCTTTCTGGCTTCAGTCTGGTCTGCCCAGGGCCATCTTGAGCCTGGGCATAGTTAGCTGGCACAGCTTCTCTTGCCATTTGGAGAGCCATTACTGGAGCTTTGGGGCGGGGCGGTGGGGGGGGCGAGTTCTGGGCTTGGGGAAGCACTTCCTCCTTCTGCAAAACTTTAAATGATGTTGGAGAGCACCCAGATGATCTGAGGACGTGCAGGAGTCTGGGTAGGTTGATGACTAAACGTGCTGCATCACCCCCCTAATCAGTGTTGTATTATCAGCTCTTAGTATTATCAGCTCTTATCACAGGCCCAGGTTGCCTTGGTAACTGCCCAGGTGTCCAGAGGCCTGGTCCATCCCAGTGTTTGCTCTAGGTACATCCACCGGCCCTGCCTCCAGGTGATTGAGGCCATGCTGGTGGCCGCTGTTACAGCCACTGTTGCCTTTGTGCTGATCTACTCGTCCCGGGACTGCCAGCCCCTGCAAGGCAACTCCGTGTCCTACCCGCTCCAGGTAGGAGGTTGGGCCACCAGGCAGGGGCAGGGCAGGCCTCTGAGGAGGAGCACTCGCTCCCCAGTCCCGGCAGGAGAGCTGGTGGCACAGCAGAACTCAGAGCTCTGGGCAGCACAGGCTGGTGTGTCCTCAGAGAGGGTCGGGCAGGCTGCTGGGTGTCCGGAAAGCTGGTGTTCTCTCGGGCTGGAGTCTCCCGGCCCTCCTCTCAGAATGTGGCCTGACAAGGACCGAGGAGGACTTCAGAAGTGGGGGCTGTGGGTACGGACCCGAGAAACGCAGCCTGCCTCCCCTCCGAGGCAGCAGCCCGACCTCCTCCTGCCACGTGGTTGGCGCTTGATGCTGGGCAGGACTGCCCCATCCCACTGGCCCGTCCTCTCTCCCAACCTTGCAGCTCTTCTGTGCAGATGGCGAGTACAACTCCATGGCTGCCGCCTTCTTTAACACCCCGGAGAAGAGCGTGGTCGGCCTTTTCCACGACCCCCCAGGTGTGTGCTCGGCGCTGTCAGATGCACATCGCCATGGGGCCCTGCCCCCTCTGGCCTGATCTGCAACAGCCCACCTACACCGGGCACAGAAGCCAGAGTAGATGGCGTCAGACTCTTCCATGGTGCTACTCCCTGGTGCTGCTCTAGCGTCATCTCGCCCCTTAGAACCCTTAGGCTGTCTCTGGTGGTTTTCTGTCACAAATAAGAGTGCTAGGACTTTTCCGGTCCTTATGCACGTGACAGGAATCCACACATTTAACAGAGAAGCATTTACATGTGGGGAAAGGCCACGCCCTTTCTAGAAAGTGCTGAGTGAAGCCAGCAGTTGGCACCAGGCCTCCTGACATGCTGGTCCGGGGTTTCTGGAAGTTACCTAGTGTGGAATGTGGCTGGTGGCCTTCTCCCCTGACCCCCGTGGTGCCAGCTGTTTGCACACCGATTTCAGTGGTCACCTCTCAGCCTCAGGTCACTGTCCTGCTGGCTGCACGGGCCCCACTTGCCCTGGCTCCCTCCGTCCCCGGGCAGGGTGACCATCCTCCTGTCTCCAAGGACCCAGCCCTCAAGACCCCATGCTCCGGCCTCTGAAAATGGGGACACTTCCAGGGGCTCACAGGGGTGTCTAGGGGTCAGGATATGACCTGGAGGTGCTGACTGGCCAGCCTCTCTCTACTAGGCTCCTACAACCCTATGACCCTTGGCCTCTTCACCCTCGTCTACTTTTTCTTGGCCTGCTGGACCTATGGGCTGACAGTGTCTGCTGGCGTCTTCATCCCATCCCTGCTCATTGGGGCTGCCTGGGGTCGGCTCTTCGGCATCTCACTGTCCTACCTCACCGGGGCCGCAGTAAGTGGGGTCTCCATGCACCAAGCATGTGGGACCAGAGCTGGGCTGGAGGGAAGGGGCAGTTCTGGTGCTCCAGCCTCAGGGCCACTCTGAGTGAGGGCAGTGGGCTCCCAGTGCGGTGGTCAGCGCCTCAGAACCTCATGGCCGTAGTTTTCTGGCTGCTGCTGTTCGATAGGAACATGCCATTAATGTAGCCGTCCATGTGTGTGGTCCAGAGACAATGTCGGGGGGAGACGCTCAGTGGTTATCAGTGAGCGAAGGTGACATGGAAGGATTGGGCGCCCAGGCTGCGGACACTGGTGACTGACTCTGTGTGTGACAGGCCTTGCCCTGCGCCCCGCGGCCTCCCTGGCCTCCCTCTCCACCTGCCACCATGGGCACCATGGTTTTAATGTTATGCGCAGTCCTTTTTTTTAATGTTAGTTATTCAAACAAGGGTTTTTTAAAAACTAAACAGAGCAGGCGAGTCTCTCCCGCACTGTCCCACCACCCACTCCCCTGGCCAGACGTGGGACAGGCTTTCCTTGGGTCTCAGGTTTCCTCCCGGACACAATGTTTTGTGGTTTTTAATTGCAACATGATTCACATACCATACACCCACCCTTTAAAGTACAATCCAGTGGTTCGATGGTGTGTTCAGAGTGTAACCATTGTTACTATGTCGGTTCAGGACATTGTCATTACCCCAAAGAGAAATCTGTCCCCCAGCATTCACTCCCATGCCCCTCAGCCCTTGGCAGCGCCATCTGCATTCTGTCTCAGTGGCCTTGCCTGTTCTGCCCGCTTTATGTGAGTGGGTCACACACCAGGCGCCATCCGTGTCTGGCTTCTCTCATTGAGCGTGCGTTTTCAGGGCGCATCTGTGTGGTAGCACGTGTTGGATTGTCACTCCCTCGTCGTGCGGGGCAGGCATTTCTGCAGAGGACAGTCACTGCACACGTGGTGCTGGCCTCTGTCCCTGCACGCACCTGTAGCTCTGCCTCCTCCATACACAGTGTCCCCCTGCCTCGTGCTGCCGGGTTCTCCGGCTTATGCCGACGGCGTGATTCATGCAGGGCGTCCTGGATTGGGCCACTCCGTGGGTATTTCCAGGCCTTGTGTTACTGAGGAGGAGCAGGCTGTTTGCACATGTGCATAAGCTCTCCTGGATGTGACATTGCTGAGCCCAGGCAGCCTCGTGCATCTTGGTGGGTTTGGGTAGGGGGTGCCACCCCCAACACCACCTCTGTGTCATCCCCACAGATCTGGGCAGACCCCGGCAAGTACGCCCTGATGGGAGCAGCTGCCCAACTGGGTGAGTCCGGTCTGCCACGTGGGCAACCCAAGGTCAGGAGGGGCAGGTACCTCATGGAGCTCGAAGGCCGGGTGTTCAATTTAGTGTCATCGACCACTCCCTGCAGGGTGTAGCTGGGCCCTGAATGGATGGTGATGGGCTCTTCACAGAGAACGTGGGCAGGCGGGGGCGGGGTGGAGTGGCCTACAGGGGCTCGAGACCACCCTACCTCACCCAGCCCACCTCTCCCTCCCTGGGCAGGTGGGATCGTGAGGATGACGCTGAGCCTGACAGTTATCATGATGGAGGCCACCAGCAATGTGACCTATGGCTTCCCTATCATGCTGATCCTGATGACCGCCAAGATCGTAGGAGACATTTTCATTGAGGTGCAGCTGGTGGGAAAGGCCTGCCTGCCCAGCCCTCAGTGTGGGTCCCATCCCCATGCCCTGGTCTCAGAGCCTGAGAATGTGGGGACTGGGCTCTGTAGAGGAGGGAAGGGGGCCCCTGCAAAGCCATCCCCCACGTTGGTGGTAGGCACAGCGTGCCTGGATCCCTCCCTCAGTGACAGGCACAGTGCTCTCCCTGAATCCCTCCTTGGTAGCTGGTCATTGCACCCTGGGACCCCTCCCTCATGTCAGTACTGTGCCTAATGCCTGTCCCCTCCTCCCCAGGGCCTGTACGACATGCACATCCAGCTGCAAAGTGTGCCCTTCCTGCACTGGGAAGCCCCGGTTACCTCGCACTCGCTCACCGCCAGGTATCACCTTTCCCCGTCTTGGTTTAGGCTGACGGCCTGCAGGCCTGGGGCTTCCTCTCCACACTTCGGCCGAGGGCAGTGAGTGGTGCCGATGCTCTGGCCGGGTGGGTGTGGGCAGCCAGGAGCAGGAAGGAAGCCACCCGCCTGTGTGTGAACATCTGGGAGTTGCTCTCCAGGTGTCGGGGCTGCAGGCACCACCCAGGACGGGTTCTCCCAGGGCAGTACCTGGGCTCTGTGGCCTCCGGGCTTCCAGCATCCCTTCTCGTGGCTACTGCATCCAGCAGCTTCCTGCCTGTTGAACTTCATTTCTGCTGTGAAGAGAGACCATTCAGGAACCCCCAGGGACACATGGTTTGTGACCCTGTGGCCAGCAGTGGTCGAGTGTGTGCTCTTCCACAGGGAGGTGATGAGCACGCCGGTCACCTGCCTGCGGAGGAGGGAGAAAGTGGGCGTCATCGTGGATGTGCTCAGCAACACGGCATCCAATCACAACGGGTTCCCTGTGGTGGAGTCCACCGACGATTCCCAGGTACAGGGCCTGAGTGGGTGGGCCTGGGTCCGCTGCTGTCCCACAGGAGCCCATGGCCTCAGGCCAGGTCCTGCCTCCCACCCTCCCTCACAGGGAAGCCATACTCTTCCCCTGTACCTGTCAAGCAGGGCATGTTGGGCAGGGTTGGTTTGTAGGGACACAGAGACTTGTGTCTGGGGTTTATGGTAGAAGTCCACTAACTGGGAAAGGAGCCGAGTCCCACAGCTGTGTGCGCACTGTCCCCGTGGGTAGGTTAGTGCCAGGCCCGGTGTCATGCTCATACCCCACGCTGCACCGTCAGCCGTGGCTGTGCCTGTTGTCAGGAGAGGCCTGACAGCACATGTGGCCCACCCAGTCCCAAGCTCCCGAAGGTTTGGGGTGAATTTTGTCAGGGCCGGGTCTGCATCTCCCCCAGCACATGCTGCAACCCAGGCACCAAGTTCCTTGCTCTTGGTTGTGAGTCCCCCTGCCCCTCCCAGGTATTTGGGGGTTAGCAAGCCTGTGCCTTCGGCAAAGCCAGTGCCAGTCGACTGTGACCGTATGTTGATGGGGGGTGTGACAGGGATCCTGACTAGAGCCAAGGTCCCCGAGCAGACGTGCTGAACCTGCTGCGCAGACACTGCCTGCCCTCCCGTTCACACCTCTGAGCTTTCAGCAGGGCCTCAGCCAGGCAGGTGCTAGGACTTGGGCTCTGCTCGCAGACAAGGCCATTTGTCTCTCCCTGCAGTCGGCTCGGCTCCAGGGCCTGATCCTGCGCTCCCAGCTGATTGTCCTCTTGAAGCACAAGGTAGGCTCTTTGGCACCTCCGGGTGGCGGGAGATGCAGGCTGGGAGCTGGGGTTCTGACATGCCTTGCCCACTGCCTGTTACCTGCTGCCTGCAGGTGTTTGTTGAGCGGTCCAACAGGGGCCTGGTACAACGGCGGCTGAGGCTGAAGGACTTCCGGGATGCCTACCCACGCTTCCCCCCAATCCAGTCCATCCATGTGTCCCAGGATGAGCGCGAGTGCACCATGGACCTCTCCGAATTCATGAACCCCTCCCCGTATACGGTGCCCCAGGTGTGTGGTTCCCACTTGCAGGGTTTTGAGTGGCCTTCAGTGGTTTGCCAGGGAGGGCGGGGGTGGAATCTGTGGGGAAATGGGAAGAGCTCCGTCCTTACACCCAGGACAAGGATTGGGGGATGGGCATGGCTGTAGAGCCAGACACCAGCAGCATGACTGGGATAGGGCTGGTTGGCATGGGGGGAAGGGGTGCTTTAGGACACATCTTGATGTCCTGGTCGCGGCGGGTGTGATGGGAGACGGCCAGCCCTGAGCTTGGTGGGTCCTGCCTCTGCTCTTGGCTGGAGCCAGTCTGGGCCAGTGGGCAAGCTGAGGCCCTGACCACATTGCAGGAGGCATCTCTCCCTCGGGTGTTCAAGCTGTTCCGGGCCCTGGGCCTCAGGCATCTGGTGGTAGTGGACAACCACAATCAGGTGAGTAGCCAGGGAGGGCAGAGGGCCCCTTTTCCTGCTGGCCTGCCTGCCCTGGCCACAGGTGCACAGGGGCTCTCTGCAGGAGACTCTGAGGCCCAGGATCCAGACTGGCCATATGTCCACCTCCGGGTCTCCCCTAAACTGTGCTGCTCCCCCCACATGCTTCCACAGAGGAGGAGTGGAGCCACTGGATTCCTATGACCTGGCTTTGTTCCCACAGGTGGTCGGGCTGGTAACCAGGAAAGACCTGGCCAGGTACCGGCTTGGGAAGGGGGGCCTAGAGGAGCTCTCACTGGCCCAGACGTGAGACCCTGGCCCTGGCATCTCACCTGGGGTCCTGAACACGCTCCTCGGGCGGCAGCAGATCTGTTGTCCTCAGACCTCGGGATGGCCCAGCCGGTGTGTGAGCGTGACCATCGATGGGCACCTTGTCAGTGTTCCCCACCCTCCCCCTTGCCTCAGCCCCTTGGATGTCACTCTCCATCCTCCTGTTTCTTCGCCCTCAGGGAGCAGATGTTCATGCACATGCTCGCTTCCTCAGAGCCAGCGAGAGGTCACGTGTGCATGTGTGCGTCTCAGTGCGTGTTTGTGTGTGTTCATGGTGTGTTCACGTGTGTGAGGCAGCGAGCAAGCTGGGCCCTCTGGACTTGAGTGCTGCAGGCCCCCAGGGCGGGGCCATCCTGCTTCTCTGCTCCTCATGACTCTCAGTGCTGGACAGAAAGACCACGCTGCCTGGACACTGCCAGCTGGAGGCCTTGGGCCTTGTCCCCACGGCCCAGTCTGCGGCCGTGAGGTGATAGGCCTGTGCAGCTGGGACCTACCTGGGCAAAGGCCCAGCCGAAGGACCAAAGGCAGACTGGAGCTGCTGTCAGGAAGCCGGCTGTTCTCCAGATTCCTGCGTGTGCCCTGGACCACAACCCCACTCGGGAGGCCATGGGCTCTGTGAGGAAGTCTTGGCCAGAGGAGAGCTGAGAACCACCGTGGGCCTGAACCCGAGTTCTGTCACACATGCCACCTGAGCCCTCTGGAGCTGGAGTCCAGATGAACAGCTGTTGCCACTGGGACCGAGGCTGGGAAGGCGGGTCTTCTCAGCATGGGGCTGGGGTGGGCCAGGGGCAATGTTCTGGGCGGCTCTGATTCCGGGCCAGCCGCTGGGCTTTGGGCTGAGCTGCGGAGCCTGCAGCAGGGATGCTGTTCTCCTCCGAGGAAGTTTTTTAAAGGTGATTCCCAAGTCCCCACCCATCTCTGATGAGGTGATTCAGATGCTTTAGTGGGAAGCTGGTGGGTGCTGCGCCTTGGTTTTAGCCCCTTTCAAGGGGGTGGGACCTCGAATTGCAGGTCCAGTCCTGGTGGGGAGTCCTCTGTGGGGGGAGCAGGATCTGAATGTGGGAAGTCTGAGTAGGAGAAATAAAGGAATTGTACCCAGACCGCCTGCGCCAGCTTCCTGTTTCTGCTTAGCGTGGACCACAGTCTAGCAGCCCGGGATTCAAGGGCCATGGGGTGGGGGTGTCTGGGATGAGACCCTCCTCAATGCGTGGTGCGGGAGGGCAGCACCCCAGAGGATGTCACTGGGAGGGAGACACAGATGAGAGGCCAGGAAACCAGGGGGTTGTGTAGCTGGGGCCCTCACACTTCCTCAGGAGGGGACCCCCGGGCACCAACCACGCATCCTCGTTTGAATGTCTGGGCAGCTACAGAGCCCTGTAGGGAGGGCTTCTACCCAGAGACCCTTCCGTCAGCAGGCGGCTCAGCACATCTGTCTCCAACCTGATCTGCTTGGCCACGAGGCGTGTGGTGTGGCTCCCCCTGGAGGAGAAGTTGACAAGCATTCTTGTCACAGGGAAGCCTCAGCCAGCCCTCAGTGGCAGGTCTAGGTGACATGGGGAGGGTGAGGGGCTAGAGGGGCTGGTGCACCGGCCTGAAGTGAGACCTAACCTTCACCAGCCTTCGGACGCGGTGGGGAGAAAGCGAGGACAGCATTTCACTCACTTTGTGTTGAGTACATGTTGAAATGGTATTTTAGATGAACTGGGTTAAATAAAATGGACTACTGACGTTCACTCCACCTGGCTATTTTCTTTTTTTAATGAATTTTATATATTTTTTAAAACTTTATTTTCTGCAAAGCCAATCAAGTGTTGGGTGGGAATGGTGTAAAAGTTATTTTTTTTTTAATTAAATCTTTATTGTTCAGATTATTACATTTGTTCCTCCTTTCCGCCCCCCCCCCATAACTCCCCTCCTCCCAGTTCCCGCCCCACCCTCCGCCCTCACTCCCCACCCACTGTCCTCATCCATAGGTGCACGATTTTTGTCCAGTCTCTTCCCGCATCTCCCATTTCCCTTTCCCCCCCAAGAATAGTCAGTCCATTCCCTTTCTATGTCCCTGATTCATTATAATCACCAGTTCATTCTGTACATCAGATTATTTATTCACTTGATTCTTAGATTCACTTGTTGATAGATGCATGTTTGTTGTTCACAATTTGTATCTTTACCTTTTTCTTCTTCCTCTTCTTAAAGGATACCTTTCAGCATTTCGTATAATGCTGGTTTAGTGGTGATGAACTCCTTTAGCTTTTCCTTATCTGTGAAGCTCTTTATCTGACCTTCAATTCTGAATGATAGCTTTGCTGGATAAAGTACTCTTGGTTGTAGGTTCTTGGTATTCACCACTTTGAATATTTCTTGCCATTCCCTTCTGGCCTGCAAAGTTTCTGTTGAGAAATCAGCTGACAGTCGTATGGGTATTCCCTTGTAGGTAATTGAGTCTCTTTCTCTTGCTGCTTTTAAGATTCTCTCTTTGTCTTTTGCTCTTGGCATTTTAATGATGATGTGTCTTGGTGTGGTCCTCTTTGGATTCCTTTTGTTTGGGGTTCTCTGCGCTTCTTGGACCTGTAAGTCCATTTCTTTCACCAGGTGGGGGAAGTTTTCTGCCATTATTTCTTCAAATAGGTTTTCAATATCTTGCTGTCTCTCATCTTCTGGCACCCCAATAATTCTGATATTAGTGCGCTTGAAGCTGTCCCAGAGGCTCCTTACACTATCTTCACACTTTCAGATTCTTTTTTCATTTTGCTTTTCCAGTTGGGTGTTTTTTGCTTCTTCGAATTTCAAATCTTTGGCTTGATTCTTGCGCTCCTCTGGTCTGCTATTGGGTATAATATTCTTTATTTCAGTCCGTGTATGCTTAATTTCTAGTTTCTTTATCGTAGCATCAAGGGTCTCATTAGTTTTTGTGAGGCTCTCCACAAGTTTATTGCAAGCCCTCAAAATTGCGTTTTTTAGCTCCATATCCTCCATTTCTGTCATGTTTTTTTGTCTCCGCATCTTTTATGCTTTCTTGGTGCACCCCCTTGTGGTCTTTGTGCGCAGTCTTGTTCTAGTTAAGCCTTGATTTTTTTAGTTAATACTGAGGGATTTGACCACCAGGCTGACTGACTGTGAGAATCAGCTGTGTGGAAAACTTCTGTCCTCTGGGGAGGTGCTAATCTAGCCTTTGCCTGAGGCGATCCGGCAAATGGCTCTGGGCAGGGCTTGGGCGGGGCGGGATCAACAGGGCGGGTGGAGGGAGCAGTTATGGCTGCTCTCAGTCCCTTCCCAGAGGCTCTGCTTCTCAGAACCCCGGCAGCCGCTGCAACCTCGGAGAGAAAGCTGCCCTCAGATTCCAACTGACGCCCGACAATCCTGCTTCTCCCGTCTGAGTCTGAGTCCCTAGAGACTTGCCCGGATCTGGAGCCCAGAGTCTGAGACTCCCTCCCGACCGAAAACGACAACCGTGCCCTCAGCCACCAGCCTGCTTTGCGCGCGCACCTCGGTACCTTTGTATTTTCCACACTGCGCCTCCTCTGAGCCTCGGTTTGCTGTTCTCTTTCCTTCTAGTTGAAGAGTCTCTCCTCAGCCAGCATTCCTGTGGTTCTGGGTGATGTCTGTTCCGTCTTTTAGTTGTATTTTTGAAGTGGTTGTTTGCGGCAGCAGTCTCCGGTGTTTACCTATGCCGCCATCTTGGTTCTCCCTGGATTACTTTATTCTGTAAAAGTTATTCTTGCATATTCAGGAACAGCAAGCACTCAGTTACAGAAAATAAGAACTTAAAATATTTGAATCAAAGGCAATACCCTGCTACTTGTATTTTAAAACTGTCATGTTCTTTATTAGCAACAAAAAAACATTTTTATTGATTTCAGAGAGGAAGGGAGAGAGAGAAACATCAATGATGAGAGAGAATCAATCGGCTGCCTCCTGCACGCCTCCTACTGGGGATCGAGCGGGCTTGTGCCCTGACTGGGAATTGAACCGTGACTTCCTAGTTCAGGGGTTCTCAACCTGTGGGTCGTGACCCCTTTGGGGGTCGAACAACCCTTTCACAGGGGTCGCCTAAGACCATCAGGAAACACATATATAATTACATATTGTTTTTGTGATTAATCACTATGCTTTAATTATGTTCAATTTGTAACAATGAAATTGGGGGTCACTGCAACATGAGGAACTGTATTAAAGGGTCGCAGCATGAGGAAGGTTGAGAACCACTATGCCTAGTTCATAGTTAGATGCTCAACCACTGAGCCATGCCAGCCAGGCTCCAGCTGGCTACTTCCTTACTGTGGCTGCTAAGAAAGTTAATGTCCCAGTGTAGCCCACACCTATGGCAACACCCTGTTTCTTTGATAGTCCTTCAGGGCTTGTTTTCTTGGCTGCAGGACTGGCTGTGTTCAGTCCGTCTGGGGTCCCGGCCTTCCTGCTCTGGTTTAACTCCTTGGCATCGCTCCTGCCCAGGCCAGGGGTCTCCTGACCCTAACCTCTGGTGCCACCTCAGATCCTTCCAGAAACAGGCAGTTGGGGAGGCCTTGCAGGAACAGGAGAGTTGAGGGCTCAGGTTCCATTGGCAGTTGGGCCAGAAATTCACGAAGTTCTGGTGAGGAAAAGAAGGTTCCAGAAGAGCCCCGGCTGCCTTGCCTACCTTGGTATTGTCTTGGAAGGAGGTGAGATATGAGGACCGGAGCTCATCCCTTCACACCCCATGTGTCCCCCCAAGGGCCAGGGCTGACTTCCCTGCCTCCCCCAGCCACTCCCCTTCCTCCCTGCAACCACCCTGGTTTCCAGCTCTGGACGGTCACAGGGTGCTAGGCCAGGGCCTCTTGGCAGTGGCCGAAGCCAAAAACAGTGGCTGCTGGTGAAGCTGGGTCCAGTGAACCAGGTGCCAACTGGGGCCAGAGCCAGGAGGACAGTCCAGGGAGGGGCCTGCAGGGGGGTGTGATCCCCAGGTAGCTTCACAGCCTGGGGGCTCCCTCTGGCCTGGCCAGACAGGACATTGTCCCATTTCTGCTGCCCAGTGCTGTGTCCTCAGGCAGGGAGTGCACCTCTGAGGCCGAGTTTCCGGCAGTGGAGCGATGAGAGCCGAGCCCTCTCTGGGCTGGGCTGTGTGACTGAGCAGAAGGAATCCAGTGAGCTGTCTAGGCACACTCCGTGGCAGTTGCACTGATTCTGTTACCCTAAGCTCCATCCAGGAACCAGCATCCCTGTCAGCCCAGAAGGCCAAGTGGCGAGCTCGAAGGTGCCTTCCTGCAGAGCTGGCTGATTGCAGCTCCTCGTCCGGGGCTTCGCCCCCCTCGCAGCTAAGCACTATCACCCTGGAGGACCTGGGGCTCCTCTTGGAGGAAGGGCTGGCCAGCCCCGAGCTCCTGAGTCTGGAGGAGATCTCAGAGAGGTATGAGCCCAGCTGCCTGGCGTCCACCATGTCCGTCCCAGAGCAGGACACCCCCAGGCGCTGGAAGCAGCTGGAGCAATGGTGAGCCCTGCAGGGGCGGAGTGGGAGAGCCACACATCAGCCCCAAGGCACGTGTGCCGACTCGGCCTGCTCCTTGTCCCGGCCAGGGTGGCCGACCTGCAGGCCGAGGTGGTGTCCCTACGGGGACACAAGGACTACTGTGAGCGTGCCACACTGAGCCTTCTCCAAGAGCTGCGCCAGGTGCAGGCCAGTGTGCAGGTGCAAGACTCGGAGCTGAAGAAGCTGAAGCAGGAGTTACAACAGGCAGCTTGGGTCCCTGAAAAGGAGGCCCTGGAGGTGAGACACCCACCTGCTGGGAGGCAGCTCATCCCCACCCACAGGCCGGGCTCCCCCATTCCCAGGGGTCGGGCAGCTGCTTCCTGGACCCTGAGCCCAGCTCGATGCTGCTGCCCAGGCTGGGAGCCCGGAGAATCCCACAGGCTGTGTCTGTGCTGGTCAGGCTGTGAGGGCCCCAGGCCTATACTCAGCCCACACTCTCCTCCTTGCAGTTCCCCAGCCCCCAGAACCAGAACAAGATGCAGGCCCTGGACAAGAGGTATCCCCGTGCTCGCGGTGTCGGTCTCAGCAGGAGGGAAGGGGTTGGGGAGAGCAGTGGCTGGTGCCGGACCCCTCAGAGCATCAGCCCCAGGGTTTTGTTTTCCCAGTTAGTTGTCTTGCCCCGGGAAGCAGTACATGCCCATGGCAGAACTCAAAAGGTCTGGGTTTGTATGAGCCTCGGCAGCCTACAGAGGCCTGGGAAAGGGGTGGGAGGCTTGCTGCGGGGCCCTTGGCTGGGCTTCCAGCCTCTGAAGGCTGCCCAGCCTGCTCTGGGCTTCTCCTGGCCACCAGGAGGGCAGCCAGGCAGGCCCCAGGCAGAGCGGTTCTTGTATGCCAGGTTGGTGGAGGTCCGGGAGGCCCTGACCCAGATCAGGAAGAAGCAGGCACTCCAGGACTCAGAGCGGAAGGGCACCAAGCAGGAGGCCAGCCTCAGGTGGGCACCTCTCGCCTCCCTCCCCAGGGGCTGGTTCTGGACCTGCTGTGTGTGGCCGTGTGGGCGTCACCAAGGCAGGGAGGTGTTCACATACCCTCGGTGCCAAGCTGCAGTTGACAGGGAGCCTCAGACACCTTGTGGATCTTCTGTGGGAAAAGAGACTTGAACTTGGCACCCCAACCATCCCCTTTCCCACAGGTCCCTACCAGGGCCCAGCTCTCATCATGCCGGGGGGAGGGGCAGGGATGCCAGCGTCTTGCCCCCCTCTTTGTGTTTGCTCAGATGAGCTATGCACCTCCGGATCCACAGGTCTGTAGGTCAGCCTCGGGCCCCCAGTGCAGCTTTGGCCTGAGAAGGGCCCTGCCAGCTTCCCTGTGGCTCCCCTACTAACCCCTCCGGCTGGCCGGGTTGCTGTGACCTTTGGCCGGTGCCCTCAGGTTGACCAAGTTGGCCAGGAAGCTGGAACAAGAGGAGCAGAACCGGGAGGTGGCCTGCAGTGCCCTGCAGAGGAGCCAGGAGGAGGCCAGCCAGAAGGTGGACCAGGAGGTGGCCAGGCTGCAGGTACCAGGCAGGGCAGGCAGGCAGCTAGGCTGCCAGAGAGAGGGTCCGTCTGGAGGAAACCCCCACACTCCCAGCCCAGCCTGTGTCCTTCCCCTTACAGGTTCCTCCCCCTCTCCAGCTATCTTTTCAGTTCCCTCCATGTGATCAGACTTGGGGGGTGACCCCAAGTCCTACGCTGTCTAATACAGTGGCCACTAGCCACAGGTGGCCCTGTATATTGAAATTAGCTAACTTTTTTTTTTTATCCTCACCCAAGGATATTTTTTCCCATTGATTTTTACAGAGAGTGGAAGGGAGAGGGAGAGGGAGAGAGAGAGAGAAACACTGATGTGAGAGAGACACACTTGCCTCCCACATGTCCCCTACCAGGGCCAGGAGCCTGCAACCGAGGTACGTGCCCTTGATTGGAATCTAACCCCAGACCCTTCAGTTCGCAGGCTGACGTTCTATCCACTGAGCCAAACCGTCTAGGGTGAAATTAGTTAACATTTTATTTATTTTTTTTTTAATATTGATTTTTTACAGAGAGGAAGGGAGAAGGATAGAAAGTCAGAAACATCGATGAGAGAGATCAATCAGCTGCCTCCTGCACGCCCCCCACTGGGGATGTGCCCGAAACCAAGGTACATGCCCTTGACCGGAATCGAACCCGGGACCCCTCAGTCCGCAAGCCGATGCTCTATCCACTGAGCCAAACCGGTCAGGCATTAGTTAACATTTTAGACAATTTAAAACTCGGTTCCTCCAACATGTGAACCAAATTTTAAATGCTCAGCGGCCACGTGTGGCCAGTGGCTGCAGATGGGGCTGCACTGAGATGGAGCGCCTTCATCACAGAAAGTGTCGTTAGCACCATCTCAGCCACTGCTCCTCCTCCCCTTCCTGTGCAACCAGCACCCAAATCAAGAAACAACCTCAAAGCCCGAAGCCCCTTCCTCGGCCGTTTTCAACCTTGGTGCTTCCCTCATGCACCTCAGAGCTTACCTTCCTGAAGACGCACCTCCCAGTGCTCGCGCCCCTGGGCTGCTGCAGTTCCCCCTCCTGCGGGAGGCGGGGGCGGGGGGGGGGGGGGGGCCTGGGACAGTGGTCGGCAAACTCATTAGTCAACAGAGCCAAATATCAACAATACAACAATTGAAATTTCTTTTGAGAGCCACATTTTTTAAACTTAAACTATATAGGTAGGTACATTGTTATTAACTTATTAATTAGGCTACTCCTAAGGCTTAGGAAGAGCCACACTCAAGGGGCCAAAGAGCCGCATGTGGCTCATGAGCCGCAGACCACGGGCCTAGGAGGCGGGTCAGGGGATGGGGCAGCCTCTTCCGCTCTGCAAATAGAGACCAGGGACTGCGCTGCACGCCAGGGCGGCCCCAGCTGCTGCCCACATAGCTCGGCTGCTCAGCTTCGGGAGTTTCCCTCCCGCCTGGTTCCCTCAAGTGGCTGCTTGCTGCCCACTGGCCAGGAGCTCCGGTGGCATTGGGCCCCAGGGACTCCCAGCATGACAGGCGCCAGGTGGGATGCCTGCCTCTTCCCTCAGCCCACTCTAGGGCCCGGGTCTGCAAGCTATGGCCCATACCTGGTTTTGTCAATAAAGTTTTATCGGCAGACAGCCACTCCCATTCGTTTACTATTGTCCACGGCTGCTTTTGTGCTGGAACCACAGCGCTGAGGAGCTGTTACATAGACCCTGTGGCCCGTAAACCGGAAACATCTACTCTCTGGCTCTTTACAGATCATTTGCCCAGTCCTGCTCCAGGTCACCCTGCACAGGCAGGGAAGCCGGCCAGGGCTGGGGCGCACCGGCACATGCACTCGCCCTCCCTGCCTAAGGCTCCCAGCTCTGGGTGTGGTTTGGTGGTAGCTGCTATGCCTTCTTCCGATCGTTGCTGCTGTGGGCACCAAGTGTGTTCTAGACCTACATGAGCTTGGCCTGCAGACCCCTCACAACCCTGTGCCTGGCCCTCTGGGAGGACATGTGACCCCTGCCTTTCTTCCTAAGGAGGGTGTGGCAGGCCCAGCTCTGTTAGGCTCAGGGACAGCCAGGGCCCCCCTGATGGAGACGGTTGGGCAAGAAAACAAGTCTGAGATGGCATGGTGGGTGGGGGGCAGCTGTGGGAAGAGGGCGCCCAGCACGGTGGCAGCACGGTGCCCATGTGCCCCCTCCACAGGCCCAGGTGACCAAACTGGGTGAGGAGATGAGCCTTCGCTTCCTCAAGAGGGAGGCCAAGCTGTGTGGCTTCCTGCAGAAGAGCTTCCTGGCCCTGGAGAAGGTGGGAGCTGGCAGCTGGCGGGGCTCTGCTGTGCCCCCTGCTCCCTGGCTCACAGCAGTGGACGGGGTCTCCCGCAGAGAATGAAGACCTCGGAGAGCACACGGCTGAAGGTGGAGAGCAGCCTGCGGGAGGAGCTGGAAAGCAGGTGGCGCAATCTCCAGGAGCTGGCCGAGGAGCGCTTGCAGGCCCTGCGGGGGCAGTGCAAGGTGGGCAGCTCGGGCTGGGCACGGGCGGGGCGCCTGGCAAGGGCCCAGGTCTCAGGCCACTTCTGCACTACAGCAGGAAGAGTCCTACCTCCTAGAGCAGTGCCGGGGCCTGGACAGGGCCGTGGTCCAGCTGACCAAGTTTGTGCGCCAGAACCAGGTGTCACTGAACCGCGTCCTGCTGGCCGAGCAGAAGGCCCAGTGGGTATCCAAACGGGGCAGCGGGCAGAGAACGCGGGAGTTGTCAGGCTGGGTGGATGGAAATGGCCCCTCTCCCTGGACCCCAGCTTCCTGATCCCAGTGTCAGGCCCAGTTGGGTGCCTGGCAGAGTAGCCACGCACCCTCAGCCTGCCCCTCACGGGGGACTCACTGTGGCAGCAATGGACACAGCCCTGTTTTGGTGGCCCCTGTGACAGCACTCCCATCCTCTGCTCCAGTGAGTTTCTTGGAAGGTTCTGGAGCCAGCAGCCAGGCTCCCCTCCCTGGCCCAGCTCTGAGCGGCAGGCCAGCCTCCGCTGAGGGACAGTCTCTCTCAGTGGCACCAACCCCCAGGGACACCAAGGGCCACTTGGAGGAAAGCCAGGCTGGGGAGCTGGCTGCCTACTTGCAGGAGAACATGGAAGCCATGCAGCTGGCCAGCGAGCAAGCTCGGCAGGAGACGCAGAGCACACTGGAGCTGGTGAGGGCTGCAGGCGCTGGGTCCGGTCTCCTCGCGGGAACCCCCACCACCCAGCACCCACACTCGGCCCGACCTCCCACAGCTCCAAGAGAAGAGGCAGGCCTTGGAGGGGTCCGTGGCCGAGCTGGTCAGACAGGTGGGGGACCTGAATGACCACTTCTTGGCCCTGAGCTGGAGGCTGGACCTGCAGGAACAGACGCTGACCCAGAAGCTGTGTGAGGTGAGGCTGCCGGGGGGGGGGGGGGGGGGGGGCGGGGGGGGGGGGGAGGCAGCCTGGACAGCGGGGGGTCCTGGCGCCGCTCTGGCTCCCTGAGGGTGGAGGCCTGACCGGCAGGTCACAAAAGTCCCCAATGACTGACTGTGAGGCCGAGGGCGGCTGAGGCCAGAGCCCTCCTGCTCGGAGCAAGCAGCCCAGGTCAGCTGCTGAGACGTTCAGGACCCAGAGGCCTGGCCGCACAGCAGGCTCCACGGAGGGGCCAGCACAGCAACTCTGCCCCTTGGGCTATTTTTCCTCTTTTTCCAAGTTTAATCCACACACTGTACACTTCCCCCCTTTAAAGTGTGTCTTCAGTGTGTTTTTCATGTATTCAGAGTTGTACAACCACCACCGCAATCACTTTTAGAAGGCTTTCATCAGCCCGAAAGGAGGCTCTGCCCTCACTAGCAGTCACTCCCGCCCCGCCCCCAGCCCCTGGCACCCACCATCTGCTTCCTGCTCTGTGGACTGGCCTGCTCTGGACACTTCGAAGACATGGAGTCACACACCATGTGACCTGTGTCTGCTTCCCTCGCTGAGATGGCTTTTTTAAAGTCGGTTCGTGTTGTAGCATTTTTGTCCTTGTGGGGGCTGAGTGCTGTTCCACCCTATGATGGACCACAACTGTTTGCCCGTTTGTCAGTGATGGGCACTGGGCGGCTGCCCTTTTTGGTGACACAGAGGGCACTGCTGTGAGCACACACATACACCCTTTGGTTGTGGGGCAGGCCCCCCCCCCCCCCGCCCGCCTGCACCTCCTCTTCCTGCAGTGTGGGAGGACTGTCTTTCTCTGTCCCTATCCCCACTGACTCACCGGGGGCAGCAGGGGTCGGGAGGGGCTGAGCCAGGCCTGGAGGGTGCCTGGCTGGCCTGTGCGAGGCCTGTGTGCGTGAGCTCAGAGTCAGAGGCGTGCCCAGTCTGTCTGTCCACCCTCCCTGTCCACGCTCCGGCCTCACTGGGTGTCTGTGTCCTAGGCAAAGAGTGAGCGGGAAGATGCGGAGCGGAGATCGATGGAGGGCCTGGCCTGGTGCCGAAAGGAGGCCCAGGCTTACCTGAGGGAGGTGCGGGAGACAGTGGACAGCCTGCCTCGGCAGGTGGGTGAGGGCTGGGGTCGGGCCGCCCCTCCCCTGCGGGCCCACCCTTAGTCGCCAGCCCACCGCAGCCTCTGCTCCGTTTCAGATAGAAGCTGTCTCTGACAGGTGCGTCCTGCACAAGAGTGACTCGGACCTCAAGATCTCTGCTGAGGGCAAGGCCAGGTGAGGCTCCGCTCCCAGAGCAAGTCTGGCAGGACCGCCCCCGGGAAGGGGAGGGAACTCCACTGGGTTGACCACCAGGGAGTGGCCGGGAGGGCACAGCTGTCTCAGAACCACTTGCTGCACCAACAAGCCTTCTCTCAGGTGCTCCCATCTGAGCTCCCAGCATGTGGCAGCCCTAACCCCTCCCAGCCCTGGCTTGGGGGCAGCCTACCCGGATCCCCAAATCTTTCCCTCTGTCACTCCAACCCCCACTAGAGGGGTGTGGCAGAGCAGAGCGCCCCTTACTCTGCCCAGGGTATCCTCCCTCCACTCACCTTGCCCCTCACCCTAGAGCGCTCCCCGCCCCCGAGCCTGGCAGCCTTGGCCTCCCGTACCCACAGAGAGTTCGAGGTTGAGGCCATGCGGCAGGAGCTGGCTGCTCTGCTGTCCTCCGTGCAGCTGCTCAGGGAGGGCAACCCCGGGCGGAAGATTGCCGAGATCCAGGGCAAGCTGGCCACGGTACCCTCGGGCCCCAGTGCCCGTCACGCTAAGAAGAGGGGGGCAGCCCCCTGTGGAGGGTCCCCAGGGAGGTTCACGGATGTCCTGCTGGGGCACTCCCCGCCTTAGACTCTGGAAGTTCCAAGCGGAGGCACCTGTTGGAGCCCCACACGCTGGGGTCATCGGCAATCACGGTGAAAGGAGCGCCTGAGCACTGGCTGGGCCCCCTCTGATCACGGGGCTGTGATGCCCCCGATCCCACCAAGGGGCCAGGTCCTGCTCTGTGTGGGGGAGGGGGGGCTGCTTCCATGTCCACGAATGAGAGGCAGTATTTAGTTTCAGAACCAAATAATAAAATTGGAAAACAGCATCCAGGACAACAAGACCATCCAGAACCTCAAGTTTAATTCGCAAATCAAGATGGTGAGAAGCCACCTGGGCTGGCCCCGGGGCTCCCAGGCCAGGAGGGTGGGCTGCTTTCTGTGCAGAGCCCAACCGCCAGCTCCCCTGGCCCTTCCCAGCCTGCCCACCCTCTGTCTTCAGTTTTCCCTGCCATCTGTCTGTCTGTCTGCATGTCTGGCCTGAGCACCGTTTCCAGGCAGATAAGGCCCTGGTTTGCCCGGAGGAAGATAATCCTGCCTGCAGGCCCCCCTCGGTCCCATCCCTCATTCCCACCTCAGCTCCACCATTGGCCACCCCTGCCCCTGCCCCCAGCGCATGGAGGAGATGGCCACGCTGAAGGAGTGCCTGGAGGGCCCGTGGGCCCTGACGCTGGACAGCAGGAAGGTCCTCGTGTCCCTGATGAGACAGCAGTTCATCAAGAACGTGGCCTCTGGCGAGCTGGTCCCCATGAACCGCTGGGGCGTGTATCAGGCCGTGAGGTGAGCAGTGGGGAGCCGCCTCGGGGTTTAGGTTCAGGGGTGGGGAGGCCCCGTGGGCCCTGAGCCATGTCTCCGGGCAGGTGGCTGCAGTGGAAGGCGGTCCTCATGAACCAGGTCGCCAAGTGGAGGCCACGGACAGTCTTGGAGAGGCCCCTTGGCCAGGAGCCTGCCCACCAGCTCCCCGTCTTGCCCCTTTCCCACAAATAAACATGCCAGTCCTGTATCTGTCAGGGCCTGGCATTCCCTCCAGGGGGTCAGGAGACCCAGGCGGTGGGAGTGGCCAAGAGGCTCCATCCCTGAAGCCTGTCCATCGCCAGACTCCCAGGATGCCCTTCTCCTGCCCAAGCCTAGGGGAGCCCAGCCCCCGCCGTGTTCCTGGGCCTTCCCACCAAGAGGCACAGCAGCCGGGGATCCACGGCCGCTCCTGGTTGCCGCCCCCCACCCCACCCCCCAGTCAGCCCAGCCTCAGGACCTGTGCCTGTCACCCGTGCTCTCCACACCTGCCGGGTGCCCAGCACAGAAGCGGCTCTTCCCGCCCCAATCCGGGGAGCAAACAGTGTCTGATCATGCACTCAGCAGCACCCTCCTCCTGCCTCGCCAAGAAAACGTGGCTCCTCTGGGCAGCTGGCCCTGCCACCTGCTTCGGGGCTTGAGGAGGGCCCACCTGGGACCGGCCGGTGGGTGGGCAGTGGGCGCGTTGGCCTGGGGAATCTCGGGGCTGGGCTGGTTGGGCACAGTGTCTAGACCCCCTGAGCCCACAGCCTCTGGCCACAGCTCTTGTCCTGTCCTCCCTCCTGTGGGCAGAGCTCCAAGGGCTGGAGGCCAGGGTGGCCGGGTCGGGTGCCAGGGCCTTCAGCCCCTGCCATCCCTGCCCTGGCGGCCTCTGGTGGTGGCAGCTCCAGGTCCCACGATGAGCCCTGGCCTTCTTCCTGGGCCTGGAAAGTCCCCACCTAAACTGGTTTGTCCTCCTGGTGGCCACCCATCTTCAAGGGCCCCACAGTCCCTCCCGGGACAGCCCAGAGCTGGAGATTCCAGACCCCCGCTGCCACAGCTCACTGGGCCTCGGCCAGCTGCACCCCCTCCAGGGTCTGGGCGCCCCTGCCTGGCAGCTCTGGGCCGGCCTCCACTGACCAGCTAGCCAGCAGGTCACTGAAGTCGGGAGTACCGGGGTGCAGCAGGCCCAGGGGGCTGGGCGCCGGCTCCTTCCAGAAGGAGGGGGGCAGCTTCCTCTGCGTCATGGGTCTGATGTGGCCGTACTTCTGCTCCAGCCTCAGCCGGTGGCTGGCGGACACCCTGGGCGCTGAGAACTGCCGTAGTCCGTAGTCAAACAACTCGGCCAGGGGCCCCAGCGGCTGCACCCTTTCTCCGCCAAGGCCTGTCTCATGCACCTGCCCCTGGGGACCCCTGGGAGAGTGGACCCCAGGCTCAGCAGCCTTGTCATCGTTGGGGGACCCTCCCTGGGCCAGGCGCACCAGGTCTGCGTAGTAAAGCTCCCTGGCTGAGCTGCTGGCGGGGTGGCCATCGGCGTAGATGTCACAGGCGTCTGGGTCCTGCCCCCCGTCCTTTCGGCCAAAGTACCTCTGGATGTCGCCGCTGATGAGCTCAGAGAACCGCAGCAGCTGCAGTGGCATCTCGGGGCTGCTCGGACCTGGAGGGGCCTCTTCTGGGACAACTATGGCCCAACCTGAGCTGTGGGGGGATGGGCTGTGGGCCCCTGGCCCCTCACCCTCCAGATCCTCTTCGTCTTCCTCCCCTTCCTCCTCCTCCTCCTCCTCCTCCTCCTCCTCCTCCTCCTCCTCCCCCTCTGAAGTGTCCGGGGGCTCTGGGTCTGGGGGCAGGAAGGGCCGAAGGGAGGGCAGGGGCAGCTGGAAGTCACAGAGAGGCTGGATCACGCCTGCCGCCATGTCCTCCACGTTGGAGCTTCGGGGGCCTCCGGGCAGCCGGCGCCTGCTGGGGAGGGGGGTGGAGAGGGGGCAGGTTATCAGTCAGGGCCTGCAGCCCCTGGTGGAACTGGGCACCAGGGCCACTCGTTCTTGGCGAGGGTGCTGAGCTCACAAGGGGGTGAGATTTGGGAGAGACGGGGCGGGGGCACCATGGCAGGGGGCGTGGCGGGAGCAGGGTGGGGGGAGCCTGCAGAGTGCAGGCGAGGGGGTTAGAACAGCCAGTGGCCTGTGGATGGTCAGGTCCTGTGAGCAGCACATCCTGAAGGGTGGTCGGCGGGGAGGGGGGGGGGTTGGGTAGATGACAGGGTGGTGCCATGGAATAGTCGACTTGGGGAGAGAAGTCACAGAAGAGAGAAGCAGGGGAGGTGGGCAGCAGGCGTCCAGGCGCTGGGGTGAGAGTGGGTTTGGGGCCTTGGAGGGCAGAGCCCTTGCCCCAGGACGGGTTGCTATGGTTCCTGAGGTTGCTATGGCTCAGGGTGGTGGTGTCTGCCCCTCACAGGAGTGTTGGGTTGGGAGCACCCCACCATCCCTGAGGTGCTCACACTGAGCCAGGGGACTGGGCTTGGCATCCTCGGGGGGCTTCTCCCACCCCCATTCCTGCCGCCCGTCTAATTCTAATAAGAGCAGTCACAGTGCCAGGCTTTCATTTGTTCCCTTCTGGGAGCAAGGGGTGAATGAGACCAGGCTCCCCGGTGTGGGGGTCAGCAGGAGGTGAAAGGGGCCGGTGGCCTCCTCTTGGCTGGGGCTGGGAGGATGGGGCTGGGAGGATGGGGCGGGGAGGATGGGGCTGGGGAGGATGGGGCTGGGGAGGATGGGGCGGGGGGGGGGGGGGGGGGGGGATGGGGCTGGGAGGATGGGGTCGGGGGGATGGGGCTGGGAGGATGGGGCTGGGGGATGGGGCTTGGAGGATGGGGCTGGGAGGATGGGGCGGGGAGGATGGGGCGGGGGGGATGGGGCGGGGAGGATGGGGCGGGGGGGGGGGGGGATGGGGCTGGGAGGATGGGGTGGGGAGGATGGGGTGGGGAGGATGGGGCGGGGAGGATGGGGCTGGGAGGATGGGGTGAGGACTTGAGGAGGAGACTGTCAGGGGTGCCTCTGATCTCCCCTTGACCTGCAGCCAAGTAGGGGGCTGGGGGCTGGTTCTGAACGCAAAGCCTCTCCCACCAGGGGGCTGTCGGCCTGCCCCCTGCAGTTAGGAAGCCGATGAGTGAACCCGGGAGAGAAGGAAGGAAGGGACTGTGATGTGGAGAGAAGGAGAAGGGGCTCCCAGATTGTCAGAAATCGCCTCCCCGGGGGCTGGGTGAGTCCACAGGCATCACGCGGAGTCAGGCAGACCTGGGGGGCACAGCCCCCCTCCCTGCAGCCTGCTGGCCATGCCGTGCTCCCATCTGGTTCAGGGCTGGGTTCCTCTGCCCTTTAAGTGGGGGCATCTAGTGGCCCCAGCTGTGGGGTGGCTGCTCATGCGGAGGTAGGACAGCCCCATGCCCCAGCCTAGATGGCCTGACCCTGCGCAGCCCTGCTGGTGACCCCCCCAGTGGGTAGGTGGCCCCCAAAGGCCACCTGGTCAGAAGGGCCCACAGCCTTCCCGGGAGGGAGACCCCCGAGCCTCCCGCCTGCTGCCCAGCGCTGCTCTTACCTGTGAGGCCTGCAGCTCTGCGGGGCAGGCCCACCTCCACCTGGGCTCAAGCATTTATAGTCGCTCTGCTGCCGGCCAGGCTGGCAAATATTTGGGGACTGCATTGTCATCGCAGACTGGGCAAATAGAATCCGTTTGCTTTAGCGCCCAGCAACCAGGGCCCAGCCAGGGGGAGCCTCGGCCTGCCTGGGGACCGTAGAGTGTTTGCTGCGCACCCAGCTGGCTCACACCCGGCCGAGGACCCTTATCTCCGCCGCTGATTGGGGCCCCGACCAAGCCTTGTCAAATAGGCGGAAAATTAAATTTCATGCTATTTTGACTTCTGGAGTAGCCTTCTCTAGAGGACATCCTGCTTGTGCGGCGCTCTGGGTGCGCGGGGCTCTGGCCAGCAGCGCACCTGAGCAGGCCGAGGGAGGAAGCGGGGACCACCGCCGGGCCCAGGTGGGGGGCTCATGCTGGCACGGCCCCTGGAGCCCCTGCTCGCCCTCTCCTGCCACCTCACACCCCCCAGAGCTGCCATTGAACCCCTGCTCCTCCCCCAGGGCTTCCTCCCCAGGGTCCGGGCGGAGACCGCGCCTCCCTTCTCTGCTTCTTTTTTTGGCTCCCACACCTTCCTGGGGGGGCGGGGGGGTTGGTACCCCCTCCCAGCCTGTGGAGCTTGCCTGCAGGGCGTACTTGCTACACCTCCCTAATGTGTTACAACCAGGAGCAGGACCAGGAGACCCCAGAGGGTCTGCCCCCTGCCAACCTCCCATCCTCCCGGAGGGCCCAGCCCCTCTGCCCTGTGGTGCTGCATCATGTCCTGAGGCTGCGAACAGAGAGGGATTCTCCCAGTCTGCAGGCCAGACCTCTAAAGTCCAGAGTCTCTTCGGACCCTAGCTGGGTAGCTCAGTTGGTTAGAGCATTATCCCAATACCCCAAGATTTCAGGTTCGATCCCTGGCCAGGGCACATGTAAGAATCAGCTGCCCTACCCGGTTTGGCTCAGTGGATAAGGCGTCAGCCTGAGGACTGAAGGATCCCGGGTTCGATTCCGGTCAAGGGCACGTATCTCGACTGCAGGCTCAATCTCTGCAATCCATGTATCTCTCTCCCCCCCCAACCCCCCGCCCTCACTCTCTCTAAAAATCAATGGAAAAATATCCTCACATGAGGATTAACAAACAAAAAAAAGAATCAGCTGAGCAATGCATAAATAAGTGGAACAACAAATTGATCTTTCTCCCGTCCTCTCTCTCTAAAACCAATTTAAAAAACCCAGGGTCTTCGGGCTGGCTCCTCCCAAAGGCTCTGGTCGGGAACCGGCCCCGCACCTCTCTCCTGGGCTCTGGTGTCACCAGTGCGATCCCTGGCATTCCCTGGTCACTCGGCTGTCCCCATGCCAGTGCCTGTGTCCATGCTCCCTCTTCTTACAGGGGCACCACCACTGGGTCAGGCCCACCCTACTCCAGCCTGAACTCTTCACTTGATCATACATGCAAAGGCCCGATTTCCACCTTAGGTCACATCCTGATGTCCAGGAGGACTTGAGTTTTGGGTACACTGTTCAGCCCAGGGAGGGCCCTCTATATGTGACCATGGCCCCCTCACCCCCACCCCTCATTGTGGCCACTGCCGAGAGCCTTGCGGCCCTGGACCAGACCCTGCGGTGCTGGCTGGGAGGACCCCAGCGTCCCATCCACTGTGGCTCCCAAAGCCACCACCGCTTGTGGTCCAGGTTCTGAGGACAGAGCAGCAGCCTCTCCCAGCTTGGCATGTGTCCCGCCCCTGGGCCCCATTGTTACTCGTGGTCCCTGATCTCCCTCCCCGAAGTGGGGGCCACCCATCCAAGGGGGTGGGAGGGTGTCGGATGCCACTCCACCCCTCCCTGGGTCCTTGCCCTTCAGCCCCAGGCCCCACCCCCTTCAGGAGGAGATGACGCCATCCCACCAGTGATACCCACGACTCCCCTGCAGATGGGGGTCGAGGGGGGTCTGCCCTGCTGATTGCTGCCAGTCACTTTTCAGGCATCCGGAGGGTCACATGTAGGCGTGCAGTGCCGCCCCAGGAACAGGTCCTGCCTGGGCCAAGTTGGTGACCTGCCATGAGTGGGTCTTCGAAGCTGCGGATGTTGTTTGCCTGGGGTAGGACCGGGGAGGGGTGGGGGGAGGCAGGGCCACCGCAGGCCCAGGGAGAAAGGAGGGGTGTGTGACCGGCCCGGCCTCCCTAAGGCCTATGGATACAATTGGTCATCGCGCACCCTTCAGCAGGCCTGGGGTGAAGCCGTGCCTCAGGTGGGGGTGTCCAGCGAGGATCTGCTACATGGGTCCAGTCCGTGTTTGGACCTCAGTCCCCTGGAGACTGACCTCCGTCGTAGCCACAGTTCTCCGAGACTCCGTGGTCTGATGACACTGTTGTCCAGGTCCTGCCTGTGAGGGGCCCTGCTCCAGGCTCTCTCTGCCCAGCACCGCCCAGCTGTCAGCCAGGATCTGCAGGAGGCCTTGGGTGGGGTCCCAGGTGGTGCCGGGGCTGCTGGGGCCCCTGGGCTCCCTCTGCCCAGGTCCTGCTCTGCCTCCTGCTGGCCCAGGGAGCTGCCCACTGTTACCTGCCCTGGACCCCAGGGCAGCAATTTTCACCCGGTGTGCCACCTAGCACACTGTCGCGACACAAGAATTTTTTTACACATGCAATACCCGACTGCTTAGTCAGGAGCACTGACCCCTGCTCCCTTAGGTTGTCAAGTGAAAAGACGACAACAGCCAATACAACAGCCGTCCGGTGTGAAGCGGGTCTTTTCTTTTGTCAGATGGGCACCAAGCGTATCTTTTGGGGTGCCGCGGAACTTTCCTAATTCGTGTATGTGTGTCATGAAATGAAACCTGTTGAAAGTCGCTGCCCTCAGGCCAGCAGCTGCCCCGGCTGTAGCCACAGTGCCCCCTGCTGCTGGTGAGGAAAGGCCAGTGTCAGGCCCACGCTTCTGGCCTCCAGGCCTCCTCCGTGCCAGGCATGGGCTGGGTGCTGGGGGCACAGAGGAAGGTGAGATGCCACCCTGCCCTCGAGAAGGTCCCACCCTAATGGCCAGAGGAGGCGGTTTTGGGGTGCTGATGGGAGCAGGAGCTCATCTGGCTGAACTGCAGGAAGGCGTCCTGCAGACAGGACAGCCTGCCAAGACCCAGACCTCGAGGAGCTGGCACCCCTGTGGTCGACTGCATGATGGCCCCAAGGACGTCCGGGCCCTAAGCCCCAGCAGCTTCGGCCATGTCACCTCACATGGCAAAGGGGCCCTGCAGGGGTGGCTGAGGAAGGACCGTGACGAGGAGGCGATACTGGGTCCCTATCAAAGGGAGGCCAGCGGGTCCGAGTGAGAGGAGGAGAGGTGACCACAGAAGCAGTCCCTGCTGGCTTTGGAGGCGGAAGGTTGCCGCTAGAATCGAAAGCGAAAGGAACTGATTGTCTGCTGGCGCCCCCGCAGCGCAGCCCTGCGGACCTTGATTTCGGCCGGGGAAGCCCATTTCCACGGCCCGGTCACAAACCCGTGTTGTTTGCACCGCTCGGCTTGTGCTCCTTGGTTTCAGCAGCAGAAGGGGACTCCCAGGCGGCAGCACCGGCTGGACAGTGAGGCTGGGCGGCCGCAGGACCCCGGGGCCCGGCTGTGGAGTCTGGACCTTCCTCCCAGCCCCAGGGGAGCCCAGGCGCCAGCTCTTCCCGGTCACAGAAACCAGATCTGAGGTCGGGGCTCTCATGGGGAGAGGGCCCACGGTGGTCAGCCCCGGGCCTGCCCCTTCCTCCGTGAGGCTGCACCGCCCTCCACAGGACTCCTTTCCCATCCTGGCCTCTGCCCCAGGCCCCTGCTCAGTGGAGTCTCGGCAGCAGCTTTGGGTCCCGTAAGCGGCCCAGGGAGGAGGTGTCCGCTCGCACCAGCCATGGGAATACCGTCGACAGACAGCGGCCCCTGTTCTCTGCTGGCATCACCCAGTGCTTGTCTCTGCTGGCCAGAGACCAAGGAGGGAACCCAGCCTAAGACACAGACGTCTGGAGCGGGGTGGGGGGACCAGAGCACATGGGTGTGTGGGCAGGACATCTGGACAGGAGAGGCCTGAGGCCAGAGACCGGGGCAGAGGTATGACCGTCCCAGCGCCAGCCATCAGTGATGGAGCCACAAGGCAGAGTCTGAGGGCTTAAGAGTGGGGGGCAGGTGTGAGAGGATTTAATTAAGAAGCAGGTCTGGGGCCTCAGTAGGCGTCAGAGAAGTAACCCCTTTCTTGCCCCTAGGCCAGGTTCATGATGGGCCCAGGGGTCTGGCAGGTGGACTCGCTTTTGTTACTGGTGAGGCTGGGTTGGGGTACACCCTGAGGGGACCCGGGATGGGCAGAGAGACCCAGTTTCCTACACGTGCCCAGCCCATGTTGGGTGGCCAGCCAGGCCAAGTGGCATGGGTGTCCCAAGCCCCCTGCCGCCCACTGGGCCCCTGGAGTGGGGCTGGGGAGCAGGCACTCTGGCTGCCAGGCCCGGGGCCTGAGCATATGTCCCAGCATCTGCTCCCAGCCAGCCTCCCCTTTGGGGCAGCGTTGGGCCTTTCGGAGGTCTGTGCCCATCCTGTCCCCACCAGCCCCCACCGGTTGTCAGGCCTCAGTCCCCAGGAGAAAGGCTCTGCCCTTCCAAAGGCGGTGGGCCTGCCCGTCTCCACGCATCCCGTATCGATCGTCCCAGGGAAAATCAATAGCTCCAATATGTCAGCTCTCAAGTGGCGCTGCGATGAATTATTCCCGGCACTGGGCACACAAGGGCTGCAGCCTTCCTGCCCATTAGCGGGACATTAGGCCTCCTGCGAGGTTTCTCTGTGTGCTTTGAGATAATGAAGGCTGAGGTGTTAGCTTATGTCCCTGGGAGGCGGGGAGGGGGCCCATGACCAAGAGCAGGCAGGGCTGGCAGTACCAGGTACCTGTCACCCAGTGCTCGGCTGGGCTTGCTGGGGTCAGGAGTGGGGGGAGGAGGGGAGGGCCCCAGAGACACAGGAGGCCCTCGATCCATCTGGTTGTGGCTTTGCCCACTGTGGGCCCCACGGCTTCGAAGGGTCCAGTGCACCGTAGTAGTTGGGGCTGTCACTGCCCCCCACCGGGAGCACACCTGTGGCTGGACAAGGTGAGTTTATGCTGCTTGCAGCCAGGAGAATGTGCCCCCGGGGTCATGGATGTCTCGGTAGAAGGGAGTTAGAAAGGGCTGTGGATTCAGGCCAGGGCTGGGTGAGAGGCTCTGCTCTGGGTTACACACTGTCAGGAAGCAGGCGAGTCCCTGAACGGGTGCCTGCCTCAGTTTCCTGGGGCTGCCCTAACGAAGGACCACCAACCGGATGACTTAAAACAACAGAAAAGTTGTCTCCTCACAGTTCTGGGGGCCAGAAACCCAGAGCCAAGGTGTGAGCAGGGCCACACAGGACTCCCTTGGAGGGCCCCAGGGCAGAGTGCCCTCAGGCCTTTCTCTGAGCTTCCGGTGCTGCTGGCAATCCCGGGCATCCCCTGGCCTCTGGCTCTTCACATGTCCTCCTCCCCTGTGCGCTCAGGGTCTTCTCTCCTCTTCTTATAAGGACACCAGTCATGGGGCTTGGGGCTCACCCTGTCCCGTATGACCTCATTTTAACAAATTACATCTGTTTCCAAATAAGGTCACTTGCCAAGGTTCTGGGTGGATGTGAATTTGTGAGGGACACCATTTGGCCCAGTACAGCATATTTTATTTTTGTTTTTGCTTTTATTTAGTTATCTACTTTAATATATTTATTGATTTCAGAGAGGGAGGGAGAGGGAAAGAGAGATAGAAACATCAATGATAAGAGAGAATCATTGATTGGCTGCCTCCTGCATGCCCCCTACTGGGGATCCAGCCCGCAACCCAGGCATGTGCTCTTGACTAGAATCAAAACCAGGACTTCAGTCCGCAGTCTGATGCTCTATTCACTGAGCCAAACCAGCTAGGGCCACTTTATTTTTATTTTTGACACTATTACAGATGTCCTCATTTCTTCCCCCACCTTTGCCCACCTCCACCCAGCCCCCTAGTACAGCATCTATAATAATAAAAGGGTAATATGCTAATCAGACCAGACATCCTTCCGGACAACCTTCCAGATGAAGCCAAGTCTGTGAGGGAAGCCCGGGTCCTGGGTGCCAGAGGGAAACCAGTGCCTGCAGCCGGGGGAAGGAAGGCCTACTCTTGCACGAATTTCGTGCATTGGACCTCTAGTCTTTTTTTTTTAATATATTTTATTGATTTTTTACAGAGAGGAAGGGAGAGGGATAGAGAGTTAGAAACATCGATGAGAGAGACACATCGATCAGCTGCCTCCTGCACACCTCCTACTGGGGATGTGCCCACAACCAAGGTACATGCCCTTGACCAGAATCAAACCTGGGACCTTTCAGTCTGCAGGCCGACACTCTATCCACTGAGCCAAACCAGTTAGGGCAGGCCTCTAGTCTTAATATATCTTATCAGAAGGAAGGCAGAGGAGGCGAGGCTCCCCCATGGCAGGTAAAGGACAGCCTTCCCTCCTTTAGCCAGAACAGGTGTTTGTTCCTTTTTGAGGTTTGGGCTGTGTCCTTGTTTGTGTTCAGATGTGATTACAAAAGGGTGTGTTTCATGTGGAGCCATCACAGTCATGGCGTGGCCTGGTCTCATGCTGATGTCCTCTGACAGTTTATGTCCAACAGGAGACCCGTTGAGCACCAGGCACCCCGTGGAGGCCAGGGGCCGCCATCCTCTTCAGGCTCCACAAAGCTATGTTCTTTGCATCAGGCCTTTACCTACAACAGAGACCAAGGGGCAGCAGGAGCTTGGGACAAAGGACGGGTCATCCGGACACCTGGGTTTGCTCATTCCTTGTTATGGCCATGAGCTGCTCCTCCCAGACCCTGCCTCAGAGCGCCCCAGGAACCCAGTGGCGGTAAGAGTGCCCTCCACTGCCTCAGGATAGGACATTCCTATGCCGTCCCGTTATTAATCATAACGGCTGTCCTGGGGTCCACCAAGGGCATCCCAGGCACAGAAGCGGTCCTAGCAGCAGCCGCTAAGGAGGCGTGACATTTTACAGCCCATGAAACGGAAGCTGGAGGGGTTCAGTCGCCCATGCAATGTGTCTTCTTTCCGCCACCCATCAGGGCAGTCATCGAGACTGAGAGGGGCTTGGTGGCCCCTCAGAGTGGAGCCTGAGCCCCTGCCTAGCCTCCCGGCTCTGCCCCTACTCTGCTGTCCAGGGCAGCTTGTGCCCTGAGGCCCTAAAGCAGCGGTTCTCAACCTGTGGGTCGCCAACCTGTGGGTCTCGACCCCTTTGGGGGTTGAACGTCCCTTTCACGGGGGTTGCCTAAGGCCATCGGAAAACACATATATAATTACATATTTTTTTTAATTAAATCTTTATTGTTCAGATTATTACATTGGTTCCTCTTTTTTCTCCACCATAACTCCCCTCCACCCAGTTCCCACCCCATCCTCCGCCCTCACTCCCCACCCACTGTCCTCATCCATAGGTGCACGATTATTGTCCAATCTCTTCCCGCAACCCCCACACCCCTTTCCTCCCCCAAGAATAGTCAGTCTATTCCCTTTCTATGTCCCTGATTCTATTACAATCACCAGTTCATACTGTTCATCAGATTATTTATTCACTTGATTTTTAGATTCACTAGTTGATAGATGTGTATTTGTTGTTCATAATTTGTATCTTTACCTTTTTCTTCTTCTTCCTCTTCTTAAAGGATACCTTTCAGCATTTCATATAATACTGGTTTGGTGGGGATGAACTCCTTTAGCTTTTTCTTATCTGTGAAGCTCTTTATCTGGCCTTCACTTCTGAATGATAGCTTTGCTGGATAAAGTAGTCTTGGTTGTAGGTTCTTGGTATTCATCACTTTGAATATTTCTTGCCACTCCCTTGTGATGAATCACTATGCTTTAATTATGTTCAATTTGTAACAATGAAATTGGGGGTCACCACAACATGAGGAACTGCATGAAAGGGTCGCGGCATGAGGAAGGTTGAGAACCACTGCCCTAAAGCATTCCAACCAGGCGGCTGCATCAGCCTAATCAGCAACTCCATACCGAACTCCAGGGCTCTTTGATCTCCACCTCCTCCAGAAAGATTCTGGCCCCTCCTCCCACTTCCTGCCATGTCCTCCTCCCACCCACAGTGGGTGCTCCTGGGAGTCCCTGTGGGCCATTGGGTTTGGCAGTGATTCTGGGCGGAGTTCTGGGGTGGAAATGGTGGAGTGGGGCCCAATGAGGAGGATCTGGGTACACAGATGCCTCTGTTGTCACAGCAACTTTGAACTCCTAGGTTGGGAGCTGAACTGCTGCCAAGCATCTGGAGCTAGGTTTCCTGGGGTGGAGAGCATTCCCAGATGTTGCTGAGTTCAGGGCACCTCTAGCCCGCCACCCTTGCTCTAATGTCTGGAGAGTTCCGGAGGGTGCAAAACTGGTCTTGAGTCTGGTGCTTCTGCCAGAAAGAAGGTGCAGGTGAGGGTCGCTCCAGAGGCAAAGAGGCTGAGCTAGGGAGGCAGCTCATTACAGTCCACAAGGTGGCCTCCTGACCTGATTTTTGTCACTAAGTTACTCCCCTCATCCGCCCCCCCCACCCCCACACACACACATCCCCACAGAGTCTGTGATGATGCCTGTCCTCCCTCCCTATGTGGTCTTCAGACAGGATGGCTCAGACAGAGCCAGGGCCAGTTTGCCTTGAGGGCAGAATACTCCAGCAGCTTTCCCAAGAAGCCAACTGGGGTACCAGGTAGAGCAGAAACCCCGGGATCCCCGCAGGACACCCTCCCAGCCTGACTCCAGGTGAACGGGAGCACACTGCAGCCTCAGAAGATTAGTGCTACGTCGTGCAACGTGATTCCGTTGGGCTGGAGAGGCGGCTGTGTCCAAGTGCAAGATGGCTTCTATGATTCTAGGTGTGCCCTGCTGCGTAGGGTGAGGGAATCATGGCCTTGCGCGGGAAGGCTTGTCTTGCAGAGCGGTTTGGCCAGCCCTGGGACCTGAGCAGCTTTGGGTGCAGATGCCTGCGGTCCCAGGGCGCAGGGGTGCTCACTGCCAGGGGGGAACCCATGGGCAGGCTACGTGCTCACGGAACTCGATCCTAGTGGGGAACACTAATCGAGGGAACAAGATGACTCCTGTGACTCAAAGTCCCACGAGGAGAGCCAACTGGGGCGTCGCAAGGCTGCGAGGAGGAGGCGTCCAGGGACTACGTCAGCACAGCGCGAGGGGTGCAGGCTCAGGGCGCCAATCTGGGGCGGTCCTTCCCGCTAGGGAACCCGCTCTGAGGCCAGTCTGTCGGAATAAGACACCAGTACCCCTCTCCGCCGGCTGGCTTCAATCCCTGCACCACAGGTTAGGAACCCGCAGGCTAGCGCCTCTTCGGGCCGGTAGAGAACTACATTTCCCAGCATGCCCTCGCGGCTCGTAGAGCCGACCTGCGACGGAAGTGGCCTCCGAGAGAATATGCGTCAGTTCCGTTGCGCAAGTGGTCCCACGTTCTGTAGTCGTGAGTGGAGACCTGGAACTGCGTCTGGTTTCCGGTTTCGCGCGACGGAACTGACGCGCGCGGCGCGCGACGCAAAGCCAAGTGCAGAGCGGAGGTCGTGATGAGCTCTGTGCTGTGTGCGCCGGCGGCTGGGTGAGCTCTGTGCGGTCTCGCGGGGCGGAGGACGGGCGCAGCGTGCGGCAAGCTCACTGCTCTTTTTTTTCCAGGGCTGCCCGGGCGCTGAGGCTCGTGCGCTGGGCTTCCCGAAGCCTGCATCCGCCGCCCGGTGGCCGGGATCAGGCCCAGTCCGCAGCCAAGGGCGAGGAAGAGGACGATCCTGACCGCCCCATTCAGTTTTCCACCAGCAAAGCCAACCCGTCCCGTTGGACGGTGGAGCATTCTCTGGGAAAGGAGCAGCAGCGACCCTGGTGGAGGGTCTTGCCCATAAGCCTGTCCCTCATGATTCTGCTCATTTGGTGCGTCGTTAGGGACGAGACCAGCACGGACCGCTGGTTGAAACAGGTATTGGAGGAAGAGGTGCCGGAGCTCAGCGATCCCTCCGAGGAGCCTGGAACTCCAGCTGCCTTTGGAGCAAGAACTTAAAGGGGCAGGCAGCGAGGGACCAGGCAGCGGCCCTTAGGTCTGACGTCGCGTTTGATAGTTTCTGTCGTGGTTCTGTGCGTCCCCAGGCTGAAGAATTGGATGGCGCACCTGGCCACACTGACCCTCGAGGGAGGAGAGAGCAGAATGTCAGCAGACAGGACCCAGTTCTTGGCCTGATACTTTAATGCCCAACGAATATGCACAAAAGACTTTTTTTTAGATCCATATGAAAGATTTTGGATTTGTGATTTTGTTCAACATTATGTTTCCAAAGCAAGTCTGGTGACACTTGTAATCCAGTGTAATCTAGTTTGCTTTCTGAGACAGAATAACTCAGAAGAGTTAAGCTTTTTATTTTACAATGTATTGTGGTATGTATAAATTGATGTTAGTTTTACAAACTAACAAATTGATAATAAATGTTAATTAGCTAATTTGGAATTAAGCCAACCCCCCCCCCCCTTTTGCATCTCATTAAACAAAGGGAGCCTTTTAGTCCTTTTTCAATTCCTTCTTTTTAAATTGATTTTAGAGAGAAGAAGGGAGAGAGAGAGAGAGAGAGAGAGAAGTCGATGAGAGAGAATCATGGATTGGCTGCCCCGTGCACGCCCCCTACTGGGGATTGAGCCCTAAACTGGCATGTGCCTTGACCTCAATCCTGGTGACCTCTTTGCTCATGGGTCGATGCTCAACGCTGAGCCACACTGGCAGGGCTCCTTTGTGGGTTTTTCTTTTTCTTCTTTTTTTTTTTTTTTTTTAATCAAGGCAACAACTTTCTGAATAAAATAAAACCGATGAATTTTTCTTTTGACAAATTACAATATTTTGGGTACCTAAATTATGTTTTTCAAGTACTACTTAGGAATCCTGCTTAATTCTGAAATACAAGATGCATAAAAGGAAGATTTTATTTACGGAAGCTTCTAGGGAAAGGTTTTACCTTGGCATGTACTAGTATACGCCGCTGCTGAAGTTAATTGGAGGTTTCTTCATGAAGATGTTTAAAGGCTGTATGAGTATATGGGCTTCTCACAAGGCCTTTGCTGAAGTTCTTTAAGTGCCTGGCGCACCTTGGTAAATTATGCTTGTCAGGGAGGTGGGACCCATACAAGTATGTGCTTTTTTCTTTCATTGTAATCCTCACCTGAGGATATGTTTATTGATTTTAGAGAGAGGAAGGGGGAGAGAGAGAAAAGCATTAACCAGTTGCCTGTTGTATGCACCCTGACTGGGAATCGAACCCATAACCCCAGTTATGTGCCCTGACCAGAAATTGAGCCCTCGACCTTTTGGTATACAGGTCGGCACTCCAACCAAATGAACCACACCTGCCAGGGCAGTAGATGCATTTTTTTAAAGATGGAGAGTCCTAGTTTTGGCTCAATGGATAGAGCATCAGCCCTCAGACTGAAGGATCCCGGGTTTGATTTTGGTCAAGGGCACATACCGCGGCTGCAGGCTTGATCCTCAGCCCTGGTCAGCGTGCATGCGAGAGGCAACCAACCCTTGTTTCTCTCTCATATCGATGTTTCTCTCTGTCTCTCCCCTCCTTTCCACTCTCTCTAAAAATCAATGGAAAAAATATCTACGGGTGAGGATTAATGACAACAACAAAAGATGGAGAATCCAAGGTTTGGAAAGATTGACCTAATCAGCTCACGTTACATTGTTGGTCCCTAGTGGGAACAAAGAACTAAGATGTCCTTCCTCTGGCCTACTGTGGTTATGAACTCTTTTTTTGTTGTTGTTGTTAATCCTTACCGGAGGGTATTTTTTTCATTGATTTTTAGAGTGGAAGGGAGGGAGGTGGGGAGAGAGAGAAACATCAATGTAAGAGAGACACGTTGATTGGTTGCCTCCTGCACATGCCCTGACCAGGGCTGAGGAACAAACCTGCAACCAGGTATGAGCCCTTGACCGGGAATCAAACCTGAGACCCTTTGGTCCTTGGGCAGATGTTCCAGCATGGAGGCACACTGGCCAGTGCCTCTTTTTTAAAAAAATTAATTATGTATTCATTTCAGAGAGGAAGAAGAAGGAAGAGATAGAAGCATCAATGATGAGAGAGAATCATTGATTGGCTGCCTCCTGATGGGGATCAAGGCCGGAACTGGGGCATGTGCCCTGACCGGGAATCCAAGGGTGACCTGATTCATAGGTTGACGCTCAACCACTGAGCCACATTGGCCCGACAATTGTGAACTCTCGTTTGAGCAACAGGCATTCACACTCAAACCCTTAATTTACTCTTACTAGCTCTTGCAGGAAAAAAAAAATGTCAGAACTAATGAGAAATTTTTTTATGTTAATTAAAAGTGACTCAGCCCTGGCCACGTAACTCAGTTGGTTAGATCGGCATCCCACTACGCCAAGGTTGTAGGTTAAGTTCAGTCCCTGTTCAGGGCACATGCAAGAATCTATGCATAAATAAGTGGGACAACAAATCGATCTTTTTCTCCAATCAAAGAAAAAGCAAACCATATGAGAAAAGCAATGTGTTTGATCTGGAAGCTAGACACTGTAACTTTGTTAGGCAAAAGGAAGAGAAAACACATCATGCCACATGCAGCAGATCCTGAGTTCCTACAGGGTGGCTATCAATGAAGGCTTTTAGGGGTTTTGTCATGAGCTAAAGGAGAACCCCAGGCTCGCTGGCGAGTGTAGGCAGACCCTCCCCATACCTGGATTTGAAAAGGGCTGGCAGCAGAGTAGGCAGACAGGTGAACTGTTACTGAAATCCTTTTATTATTTAACAGTTTTTGTAGTATGCTCATCTTATTTCCCCAACTGGCTGTAGCTTTTCTTTTTCCCAGGGTGCTTGTCACCTTCGCTTCCCGAGATAAGCACCCGATGAGGATTTGAGAGGGAGAGGACTAGTGTAAGCATGCTATAACAGAAGCACTTGCAGTGATTCATGCGATGAGAAATTGTTGGGCAGAAGGAGGTGAAAGTTGTTTTAAAGAAAATCCGAGGAAGAGGAGGTTAAATGGCCTCACATCTTTCAAGCAGCTGAGCAATTTCGGAAGTGCTGTGCATTTCCCTCAACCCCAACCCCCCGAAAAAGCAAAACACTTCTAAATTTACAATGAAGTGTTATTTTATATGTCTAGGTACTACCCCAGCCATTTAAGAATGGTCTTTGGGCCCAGCCAGCATGACTCAGTGAGTGTGGAGCTATGAACCAAGAGGTTATGGTTCAATTCCTGGTCAGGGCATATGGCCAGTAGGGGGCACGCAGGAGGCAGCCAATCGATTCTCTCTCATCGATGTTTCTATCTCCCTCTCCCACTCTGAAATCAATAAAAAATATATATTAAAAAGTAAAAAAGGTCTTTGGAAGCACAAAAAATTACACTGGGTCTTCACAGCCTTGCACAATTCTCTGATCTCTTCAAGGAAGATGCCTCATGGGTAAGAAGGAATAGTAGGCACCTTTACTCCCACCTCTACAGTGAAGATCCCCAGATTTTTTTAATTTTTATTCTTGGTATCCTGACTGGGAATCAAACCAGCAACCTTTCAGTGCATGGGACAATGCCCAACCACTAATTTTTAAATTGAGCCCCATCTTCGTTTTTTGAGCTCGAAAGTGGCTCTCTATACATCAGTACTGGACTTCATAGGTTCCTCAAACAGCTTAGGTGCAAAATGGAATTCATCTCTTCCCAAACCTGTTTCTTTGTTATGTATTCCTCCAAGCTAGGGACCTTGAAATTATTCTGGACTTCTTTTTCTTTCCCCACTTAGTAGCAGCCTTCAAGATCTGTTCATTCCTCCAACAAATGAATGAGTCCTGTCCTCTGCTTCATTCTCCTCCTTAATTTTCTTAGAAAATATATTGATTTTTTTTTTTGCCATTTTCCAGGTTTAAATGTAACATTTGTAGAGGTAATAATTCATTTGGAAAATGAACATAAAAAGAAGATAATCATTTACCTCACCAGCAAATGATAGCTTTTATTTTACTGTAATACTTGTAGTTCAAAAAATAACTTACATACTTGAGCACAAATATATGGAACTGTTATACCTTGCTTTGTTCTTAACCTAAATAGGAGCATTTTTCATGTCAATAGGAGCATTGTTGTTAAATCATGGCATAGCCCTCGAACTTAACCATGTCACCATTACTGTTCTGTTAGGCGCTCTCAAGTGTTTGCTAAGTGACTGATAATGATCTTTACCTGAATCTGATTTTAGGTCAGTTCCTAGAAATGGAACATCATTTTCTGTGAAGTTCAGCACCTGTTTGTCCTCCCAGCTGTGCTTCAGCTTGTCTGGTTGCAGGCCACCAACACTGCAAAATGCTGTTCCGCCCACTCCATGGCTCTTGCCTTGCTTTCATTTGCATTTTTTTTAATTACTAGAGAAGTTGAACATTTTATTTTTGATTTTTTTTAATTTCAGAGAGGAAGGGAGAGGGAGAGAGAGATAGAAACATCAATGATGAGAGAGAATCATTGATCAGCTGCCTCCTGTATGCCCCACACTGGGGATCGAGCCCACAACCGGGGCATGTGCCCTGACCAGGAATTGAACCGTAACCTCCGTGGTTTATAGATGGATGCTCAACCCCTGAGCCACGCCTGGCGGGAAGTTGAACATTTAAAAAAATGTTTCTTATGCCACATATTTACAGAATAATGTACTCTGGGCCTGGGTTGTGTCCTGAAATGCACACCCTGGTTCTTACTCCAGGGCCAGCTGAGCTGGGGCGGCTGCTGCCTGCTTCCCTGAGTTCCCACGCTGTTGGTGTCGATGAGTCTCTTGGATTCTTCTTTAAAAATCAGCTTAACTCACCCATTTAAATGTCCTATTAGAGATATTTAGTATATTCACAGGGGGCACCCATCACCACAATCTAATTTTAGGACATGTTCGGACTCCCTAAAAGAAACTCCGAGCCCTCGAGCAACATGCCCTATGTCTCCCCATCTCTCCCACATCCAGCCCTAAGCAGTTGGACCCATTCTTCCAGCCTCAGCACCCAGCATGGCATCAGAGTCAGTGAGCAGCCTGTGTAGGTTGTTTAATTCCCGAGGACCTGTTGGCTCCATCCCCTGGAGCCCAGCTTACTGTCGGTCGCACAGGGCGAGTGGAATGCTCTGGGCAGCAGTGGGCAGAGGAGAGCTATGCGAGTGCAGGATGGGTGTGCAGCTGGACCACGGGCGCCCGCGGGGGTGGGGGAAACGCTAGGCACCGGGGATGCGGGAGTGGTAGCGGCCCATGTCCGGGGTGTGTCCCCAGCGGGGCCTGGTCTAGGGTCTGCGAGGGTCGCCTGGAGATGGTAGCTGGCCGCTGGGCGCTGGCGGAGCTGCCCCTCCCCGAGAGGCGCCAGCCCAGGCGGCGGGCCGGGCGGGCCGGGTGGGCGTGGCCGCGGGGCCGGGGGCGCCGGTGGGCTCCGCGTGGGGGAAGATCCCGAGGGGCGGGGGCGGGCCCGCGCGGCGCATGCGCGCTGCATTGTTTTGACTGAAAATGCCGTCTGTTTCGAAAGCGGCGGCGGCGGCGCTGAGCGGGTCCCCCCCGCAGACGGAGAAGCCGACCCACTACAGGTCAGTGCCTCGGCCGCCGCGGCGGGGACGGGAGCGGGTCGGGAGCGGCCCCGTGCGCTCCCAGCCGGTGCCCCCGCGCTCCTGGGCCTGGGTGCCACCGCCGGGTGCGGCCTGGGGCCCGGTGCCGCCCCCGTCCCCCGCCCCCCGCGCCATCCCGGGTGTGCGCCTCGCCCGGCCTCCGCCGGAGTGGCGCCTGGTCTCCGGGCGGGTGGATCACCATCCGACTCGGGCTGCCACTGCCTGAGGTCGGAGTCGGTGCACAGGGTCTGGGTGGCACCGGGGCTTGGTAGCTGGGGAACGCCCGGGGGTCCGGGGTCCACGCGCCTCTGTCTGGAGGTCGGGGAACAGCCTGCGGTCGGGGAGGGGCGCGGAGACTGCGCCTGGGATCCGGGATGTGGGACCGTGCCTGGGCGGGGAGGGCGGCCATCTGGGCTGCGGTTGCCTCTGCCTGGGGTCGGAGATGTCACCTGGGCTTTGGGGTCCGGCGCACCTGGGGTCTCGGTGTCGTGCCTGAAAGTGGGCAGTCGTGGCTGTGGTCGGGATGGGGGGTAAATGCATGGGGTCTGGAGGATGACACCTGGTGTCTGGGAAACGCTCCTGGCCCCGGAGCGGGCAGGCGGCCGTCTGGGATCATCTGGAGTGCGAGTGGCAGTCGCGCATTGGGGTGGGGATGGGGTTGGGGGTGGGGATGGGATGGGGGTGGGCTGTGCCTGGAGGGCCCATGCCTGGGGTTGAGGGTCGTGCCTGCAATCGGTGAACCATGCCCGGGGTCGGAGGAATGCGCCTGTACTGGGGATGAGGGGGGCGGGGGCGGTCATCTGGACGCGGAGTGAGGGGCAGCACCTGGGGTCCGGGATGGGGGGCTGCACCTGAAGTCGGAAATGGCACCTGGGCTTGTGGACCGGGGCGCGCTGGAGATGCAGTGTCGCGCCTGTGGTCGCAATGGTGGGCTGTGCATGGGTTCTGGGGGATCGCGCCTGAGATCCGGGAAACGCGCCTCGGCTCACGATGGGGGAGGGCGGCTGTCTGGGGACATCTGGACTCGAAATGGGGGCCGCACCTGGGGTCGTGTTGCCTTGGGCCCACGGGTCAGGCCAACCCTCGCCCCTGCCCCAACCCACGAGTCTCCGGCTGCCTGCTGGCGGCGGCGGCGGCGGCGGCGGCGGCGGCGGAAGCGACCCGCAACACTGTTTGTCTTTTTAGGTATCTAAAGGAGTTTAGGACAGAGCAGTGCTCCCTGTTTGTGCAGCACAAGTGCACCCAGCACAGGCCATTTACCTGTTTCCATTGGCATTTCCTAAATCAGCGTCGGCGCAGACCGCTCCGCAGGCGCGACGGCACCTTCAACTACAGCCCAGACGTGTACTGCTCCAAGTACGACGAGGCCAGTGGCGTGTGCCCCGACGGCGACGAGTGAGTGTGTGTGTGTCGGGGGGGGGGGGGGGGGTCCGGGGGGGAGTGCTGGCCTTCAGGGGGCAGCACCCGCTGCTCTGCCCCTTGACCTGGCCTTGCGGGGGGGGGGGGGGTGCGGGGGGGGGAGCTGGGGAGGGGCAGACCCCCCCCCCCTGGTTATTTTCATCATCTGGCACAACTGTACAAGGGATCCTTTCTTTTATCTGAAGTTTTTCTTATGACCAGGACTGGTTTGGGGGGGGGGGGTAGATTTTCCTATCTTTAGGCCAGTGTGGGAAGAACTGTGTGTCTCACGGAATAAGCCTTGCATGATTCAAACCGAATTTGCTTCACTTCCCACTTTTGATTGCTACAGTTCTCCAAATTTCTTCTATTAGAACCAGCGCAAAGGAGGTACAGCTTTTAGGTTTAGGACCATTTTTGTAGTTGTCCATTGTGTTTATAATGAGAGCTTTAGTTAGAACGTGTACTCACACTATGCATATGTATCTGGAATGTTACCTTTTTTGCTGTTTACATGTTTAGTTGTGTGTTTTTTTTTAAACAATTTTATTTGCAGGCTGCCATTTATGCAGCACTTTTAAAGTTTAGGAACTTGAGGTTTTGTTTGGGTTTGACTTTTTTTTTTTTTACAAGTTTCCTAATGGTGTTTTGAACACCAAGTTTATAGTTATGAGTGCGTGAAATAACAGAGATTCTTCTTGCATTATGAACAACTGTAAGCCTACTTTTGCCCCACCCTGTGTATAGAATGGGAAAACAGGAAAAGTACAGTCAGCTTGTATATTCATAGACAGGTTGGTAGGCAGCAGGGGGTTTTGCTATTTTCCTGTGGGCTGTTTGATGGGGCTGGGGGGCATCCATTCCTGCCAGGAGGTGGGGCGGCATCACTGTGCCCTCCGATCCTCTGAAAAGAGCAGCTTGTTCAGCTTCTGTCTGGAAGGGGATCTGATTTGGGGAGGTCTTCAGGCTCCATCCCTGATCCTCTGAAGGGAGATGATTCAGTGATGAAGACAGTTTTCACTCCCCCACACACACAGTCTGGTGTGATGAGTCTGTTTTCCTTCATTTTCCAGAATGCTTAGGCCACGAAGTCCATTTTTAATCTGTGGTCATTTTATAAACTTTATTCAGTTACTGAAAGGTGTTTCGTTGAAAACCATCTAATTCCATAGTGTTGTTAAGGCAGCTTGAAGCCTGTTTAAATAATGTAGACTGTTCCACCACAGTTAGGATTGCTCTACTTATGTGAAGTTTGAAAAGTGCCTTTTTATATGGTTCTTGAGCCGATGTTTTCTGCAGATGACTCTTCAGAAGAGAGATGTTTTTGTCTAGCCGAGGCCTGGTATCAGTCCCCCAATTCCCGTGGTCATGTCCGTCACCTCTCTGGATCTGGGGTCCTGAGTCGCCCTGCTGCTTGACCCTGGTTTGGGGATCCAGTCTCCTGGCATGTCTGACCCCATCCTAGAGTCCAGTATCGGGATTAAGCGGCAGAATTCATTGGTGGTGCTTTTAATACGTGAAAAGAAAGCATATTTTAACAGCTGTCTTGGGTCCCAGAGTCTGGATGTCTTGATGTTGATTCAGCCCCACTGCTGGGCTTTGGGGATGGGGTCCAGTTCTTATGAGATGAGAGTTCTGCAGTGAACACCTACCTGCAGCTGGTCATTTTAAGCTGGGCGCAAATAGTAGCCAAGTGATATGCAATTGTTCATTATAAAAATATAAAATATTATTAAAATAAAATATTAGTGTAGTCTAAATGGTATACGGTTATCATTGAGAAACAGGACCAAGATGCTTGTTTGGCACTTTCTGTTTTGGATACATCCTGTGTACATCTGTGCACAGTAAGAAAGTCACATGTGTCTTATTAAAGATGTTTGTAACTTCTCTTGAGCACATGTGATGACTTGCTTAACACTCCTCCTGCCCTAGACAGGCTGTCCCCGCCCCGCACAGTTACAAGTTTTTTTGTTTTAATAAGAAACTAGAGGCCTGGTGCACAAAATTCGTGCACAGGTAGGGTCCCTAGTCCTGGCCGGAGATCAGGGCCTTCCTTCGTTCTGCTCCACCCCCTGGTGGTCAGCACAGGTCATAGCGAGCTATCAGCTCTTCAGGATGAGTTTGACAGCCGGACATCTCCCCAGGGGCTCTCTCCTTAGCAATTACTGCTCATTTTGCTCATTCTCTGAGAGAGGGACTTTCCTTTCACCTACAAATGAAATACCCTGGAGTTTGTCCTGTGGAATTACATATTCTGGTTCACAAAAGGTTGCCATGGATTTGTAAATAGATACTACCTTTCAGAGCAAGGACAGGTAGTATCTGTTTCCTTTTTATTTCAGTTCATTGGTTCTTGAAATTTCTATTTTGAGCATTTGTACTGTCAACCTATTATTTTAAAACATGACTATGTATCAAAGAACCAAGACCCTCCAGCCAACCCTTCTGTCAGGTGACAGAAGCATCTAACATTCTTGACACTTGCTGGGGGCAACATGGGGCCGAGCCAGAAAGGGGTGAGGCCTGCAGGAGGGTTGACGCACCTGCCATCACCCTCCTCCAGGGGCCCCTCCCTGGCTGTCACACCCCCACTGTCACTCTTGTTCCTTGGTGGGCAGTCACACTGCCCCTCTCACTATCACCCACCTCCCAGTGGTGCCCTCCCTGGATGTCACCCCCACTCCCGCCGTCACCTCCTGGGAGCCCCCCTCCTCGTCCGTCTCCATGGGCCCCCCTACTGTCATCCCTTTTCCTTGACAGGCAGTTAGTTACCCTTCCTCCTGCGCTCACCTCTTCTCTGGTGACCCCTTCTCTTGTTGTCACTTCCTTTCATTGGCCGGTGGTCAGTCTCCTCTGCTGTCACACCCTCCCCTCCATGGGCATTCTCCCTGTCCCCTCTGGGTGGTCTCTCGCTGTCATCCCCCACCCCACTGTCACCCCTTTTCCGTGGCAGGCAGTCACCCTCTTACCTCCCTCACCCCTCCGTCTGTGGCCTTCTCCACTGTCACGGCCCCGCCGCCGCCCCCTTTCCACGGCGGACGGGCACCCCTTTGACAGGGAGTGTCCCCTCTGCGCTGGAGTGCAGCGGTCCTCCCTTTCCACTGCCCTTTGTTCGGGTGGACACGCCCCTTACCCGGCGCGGGCCGCGATTGGCCGCCCGGGTCACGTGCGCCGCGCCGCGCCCCGCCCCCGTGGGAACTGTTCTCCCGGGCGCGGTGGGACCGCCTGGGTCCGCCTCGGGGTGTGTGCTGTGCGCTTTCCCTGACCTGCGGACGGAGTTGGCCGCGCAGAAAACCGCTCCCGGGGCGGGCCCAGCTCCACAGGGTCGGTGTTCCCACCTGGGCGGATCCACCTCAGGTATTTCCGAGGCCGGGGCTACCAGGAAAGCGGCTTTTGTCGGAAGTTTCTGTGGGTCCAGCCACGTATTGAAAACTGCCCTGCGAGAGGCGTCGGGTGTGGACGGCCCTCGGCCCCCTGCTGTCCGGCTCGCTCACCGCCGGGACTGAGAGTTGTCAGCTTCGGTCTTGGTTTTCGTACCTTGAACCCAGGTTTGGTTGGCACCTCTCGCTACCGGATCCTGCGTGTGTGGAGTTCTCAGTGCTGGTCAGGCATTTACAGGTGTGGGCTCTGACATTTAAAAAGAAAAAGCCCTCCCCAGAGGTGTGGGCGCCCCTCCAGAAGAACATTTTTATTGGAAAACAGTTCAGGCAGTTCCCAACTGTATGTGCGCTGAGTAAATGTCTTCTGTTTTGTTCTCTGTTAACCCTCCTCCTGCCCTAGACAGGCTGTCCCCGACCCGCACAGATACAAGTTTTTTTGTTTTAATAAGAAACTAGAGGGCTGGTGCACAAAATTCGTGCACAGGTAGGGTCCCTAGTCCTGGCCGGAGATCAGGGCCTTCCTTCGTTCTGCTCCACCCCCTGGTGGTCAGCACAGGTTATAGCGAGCTATTGGAACTCCCAGTCTCCCGTTGGAATGCGGAGGGGACACTTTGCATATTAGCCTTTTATATATAGAGATATATATATAGATGGGCCTGCTCATTATGTGGAGTAACTTTACAGGTTGATTCTAGAGATCTGCCTTATTCTTTGTGGGGCTCCCTGCCATTTCTCGCCATAGATACCTCCCCGCTCTCTGCACTTCGGGCAGCTGGGGGCACAGGCCTCTCAGGTGGAGCAGATGATGTGTGACTCAGTGGGCTTTCCCTTGTGAGTTCTGGTGGTAGCTTGTTGATTTAAGGAAGCCTCTCTACATGCCCGAAGTTTGGTGTCCCTGCTGTGTCACACTTGTGTATAGCTTGACCTTTGTTGAAAGATACTTTTGCAGTGTTTAATTTTTTAAAGTTGAGTGTCTTAGTACCTGAGGCTTAGACGGAAGTTCGTTCACTTCAGGGTGGTTATAAATTTGTTGTTTAAGCATTTTACAAGTGCCTTCTGCTTGTGCTTTTTGAGTAAGGTGAAAGCCAAGGGCAGGTGTAGAATATTAGAGCATCATATTCGATAGTTGGGGCTACTTATAGACTAGAAGAAAACACACACTTTTTTTTTTTTTTTTGGTAATCTTCACCCCAGGATATTTTCTCCATTGATTTTCACAGAGTGGAAGGCAGGGGAGAAAGAGACAAACATCCCTGTGAGGGAGTCACATTGATTGGTTGCCTCCTGCACACTCCTGACGGGGGCCAGGAATGAACCTGCGACCCTTCCGTGCTCTGGCCGATGCTCTAACCACTGAGCATGTGGGCCAGGGTGAAAATACACTGTTTTGGTTACAAACTAACCAGCTTAAGAGAATTACAATTAGGTGACTGCGTTGGATCTGTAAAAGACCCATATAAAAATGTTAAAAGCACTGACTGATTGCAAGCACTCCAGTTCCTGTTGCTTTAGGTGAAGGGCTGGGACAGAGATGGTGACCAGGATGAAAGGCCTGGCCCGGGGAGATCAGGTGCCCCTTGGGGCCGGTGGAGAGACGTTTCTGTCCTTGGGAGAGAGTGGTCGCTCTTTGGGTGCAGCGGAAGGAGGTGCACTCGTTGCTGCAGCTGATGCTCCCCCTTAGGGACTAATGAGGGGTCACTGTCCTGGCTCAGGAGTTCAGGGCAGCCCTTGGAAGCCAGAGGCTGCAGGGCCCAGGGATGAACAGATGGATGTGGTCAACATGGGGGGCTGGCAAACCCCGACTCCCAGTGTCTGAGAGGAGAGGCAGTAAGAGGACACACTGGCTTCTCCCTATAAGCTCCACTTTTTTACCACCCCCGCCACCTTGACCCCGGGACCTCTGACCCTGCCCCCTAGTTGTATGCAGCACACAGGTCTTTCTGCCATTGCTCATTTTCCAAACTCCTATCAGTTTGCTTCATTCTGTTCCATTTTGCACCTCAGTCATTTCTGTGCTGTGTTCTGCTCTCCCACTTGTGCCGGAGCTTGGAGGACTTGGAGGGGGTCATCTTGCTTGTCATTCTCAGCCCAGTGTGTCTCCTGGACCAGCCCCTAGACCAGCAGCAGCAGCAGCAGCACCGGGGAACTTGCCCTCCAGGTGATTCTGACCCATTTTCCCGTGTGGGAGCCCTGGCCCAGGCCCAGGCCAGTTCACAAGCGGAAGCTAATGCGCAGTGGGTTTGAGTTCGGTGGCCACCGTGGTCTCACACACATAGACTGGTCTTGTTGTGCAGTAGGTCCGAGTTTGGTGGGTCCAGTTTTGTTTCGGGTGAGAAAGGGGCAATTTCAGGCTCTCCTGGAGCCTTAGGGATAGGGCATCTTTTGTTGTTGTCCCACTTATGTCTGCATTCATTGGTTGAGTCTTAGATGTGCCCTGACTAGGGGTCAAACCCACAGCCTTAGTATGTTGGAATGTCACTCTAAACAATTGAGCTGCTAGGCCTGGGCTGGTTAGGGACAATCTTGTGTTCCTCCCTGCTCCTCCCATCCTGGTTCAGTGGTTGCACAGCCCTGTGGTGGAGCTACGTCCGGGGTGCGGCATGCACCACACCACGTGCCCCTGCGCCATGCCATCGGGAGCCCTGTTTGAGTGACACTGTTCAGGTCACTAATTGTTGTGGACAAGTTTGAGAACCATGGATGTCACCCTGAATTTGGCAAGTGCTGCAAGGCTGGCAGCCGCCCTGGGGATGGCTTAGTGCACTCCTGCGCAAGGAGGAATCTGCAAGTGGTGTCAGGCTGTCCCCGGGGGCCTCTTCCCTAGCCTGGGAGGGGGCCTGGCTTTGTCACTGGGTGTTCTCTGAGGTTTTCCCTTTCACCTCTTAGATGTTCTTAAGGTGAAGCCAATTTCTTCGTATTAAATGTCCTCCAGTATTTTAAGATCAGTTCATGTTTTAATTCATGAAGAAGGTGACATGCTCTGAGTGACAGTACAGTGGGGCCTTGACTTACGAGTTTAATTTGTTCCGTGACGGAGCTCATAACTCAAATTACTCTTATGTCAAATCAAAAGTGAACGAGTGAGACACGTGATGCTGGGCTGATGTTGTGGCGTTCACTGTGACGTTCGCTGCGCCAACTAGCAGTGGGGTATCTGAAGGTGGCTCGTAACCCGAATTTTAGCTCGCAACTCAAAGCAAAAAATCGGCCGAGAGACCGCTGGTATCTCAAAAAACTCGTTAGTCGAGACACTCGTAAGTCAAGGCCCCACTGTAGTGTCTATTTGGTGCTCGGTGCTGGGGAACAAGAAGCCTTGGCCTGACTCTAGTTGCCGTGGCAGTGGTACTGGAGAAGAAACAAATGATGCGCAGAGCTACCCTGAGGGGCCGTTAGGGAACAAATGACACGGTAGATTTAACATTAGGGAAGTCGGGAGCCCTCTGCTGTGCTGCTGCGGCGGCTGTTCGGAGTGAGTTCTGCAGAGAAACTTCAAGGCTGCCTCAGCTCTGGTGTGCTGGTGCCCTCTCCCCAGCCTGTGGGGTTCTTATCCCTGACTTGCAGTACATGCATAGGTAGGTCTGAAGGTTGGAACTGCTTTTGTAAAATGGTGGCTTTCCTGGTAGCTTAAATTGTTTACTTTGTAATAAAAGTTACCACCTTATCTTTTTTCAGTGTGCACTTCAGTGGTATTACATCCATTCACATGGCAGCCATCATCACCATCCATCTCCAGATCTCTTCCATCTCCAAACTGAAATTCTCTCCGCATTGAACGGTTGCTGCTCCTTCCATAATTTTTTATATAAGCAGATATATAGGTATTCTTGTTCCCCATCTTCTGATATGAACACCCATTTCTTCATGTTTTTCCCTCACAGTACCTCCTGGTGCCCCTTCCCTGGTTGTCCATACCGACCCCCCTGTTCCTCAGAGCTGCACTGCCATCTTGTTTATTCTAGGGCTTTGGTTGTCTGCAGCTTTGAGGGTGACAGACAGCCCTGCAGAGATCGCGTTGGGGGCCAGTCTTTTTCTCTTTTGCCAGCTGTCTTTGGGGCCGGTCTCTAGAAGTGGGTCATTCGGGGAGAGAGTAAATGCACCGCCGTCTCGTTCCGTGTCACCAGACGCCCCTCCAGAGAGGTCGCCGTGCTCTGGCTTTCTTCTCCGCAGCCCCCTCTGGGTTCTGCCCTGGAACAGGGGGCCTCGCATGACAACTGCCTCCGTGGTCATGATCCATGACATTTTTTGTCTTGTAGATTCTTTGTTTATTTCCCTAGTCTATTGTTCTGTGAATTCCTGGTCTCTTTATTTCTTCCAGTTCTTTATTTATGATGATAGCAATCTGTATGAGTAAACGGGGAGGGGTCCTGTGTTCTAGGTCAGGTTCCCTGGCGTGGCAGAGGGTTCTCCATGACATTCTCAGAAACTGTGTTACATGGCAGCACTGTGTGAGGACACCAGGAAGGGCTTGGAGGAGCTTGAAATATATATAAAATAGATATAAAATATATCATATATATATTAAACTATAACTTTATAATAGGGATTTTAGGCAAGGGTATGTTAATTAGGATATAGTAATTATGCTAATATTTTGTCATGTCACTTATATCTCCCCAAAATGTTTCTTGGAACTCCTTGTTGGGAACACAAAGGAAACAGTCATCTTCTCTGTGGGCACATAGAGTGCTGTATGTATGCATAACATCTCCTTTTCATACTAATACATAGTGATACGATAGTAATTCTTTTCTTAAAGAATTTTAATTGGTTTTTAGAAAGAGAGGAAGGGAGAGAGAGAAACATTGATGTGAGAGCGATACATCAATCAGCAGCCTCCCACAGTCCCCTACCAGGGATTGAGCCTGCAACCCTGGGCCTGTGCCTTTGACTGGGAATAGAACTGGCAGCCTCTTGGTACATGGGACGACGCCCAACCGACAAGGGCAGTATTTGCCATTTTCAAACGTACACTTCAGCGGCATCAGTTACATTCACAGTGTTAGACAACCATCATCACTATTTCTAAATTCTTTCCATCACCGCAAACAGAAATTCTGTCCCCATGAAAAGTCACTCCGCATTCACCCCTCTTCCAGCCCTTGGTAACCTCCTCTGTTTCCTGTCCCGATGAATCTGACTGTTCTAGGGACCTCATGTGAGGGGAATAGTGACCTTTTGTGTCTGGCATCTCTCACTTAGCATGAGGTTTTACAGGTTTCATCCATGTAGCATGTGTCAGTACTTTGTTCTTTTATGGCTGGATAGTATTCTGTTGTCTGCATAGCCTCCGTTTTGCTTATCTGTTCATCAGCCGATGGGCATTGGGTCCTTTCCGGCTCTGAGCTAGTGAGCATCATGCTGCCACGATTGTGGTGCACAGACATCTCTGGAAATCCTTCATCCAGCTCTTCTGGGTGTGACTCTGGGCTCCCAGCAGCCTTCTAACCTGCCTTCTGCTTGGTTGGCTCCAGTGACCTGGGGACTTACCTGGCGCCATGTGTCTGTCTCCCCTTAGGCCCTGCCCACCCAGGTGCGTAGTTAGGTCTGGGGTGAGCTGCCTGCACTCTGAGCCTAGTTTCCTCATAAGATAAGGGTTTAGAATGGATGGTCACTAAGTCGTTTGTTATTTTACTTTTGGGTCCTGTAAGGTGGCAAAGCGCCACCCATCTGTGCTCTGTGTGGGGAGCCATGCCCACAGGGCCCCCCAGCATCCAGGTCCAAGTCCACCGCCTGCCAGACAGCAAGGTGGCAGTGGGCCTTCCCAAGCCTCACTGTCCTTGGATTTGGGGGCTTGTAGCAACTGGCCCTGCCTCGACTCTCAGGCTGCTCAAGGGGTCATTGCCACAAGGATCCCTGTGTCTCTCTTCCCCTCCTGCCGGGTGCCTTGTCTGGGGGACCCACCTCGCGGCAGGCGCAGTCCCCATGTTGCACATGGACTGAACCCTTCTCAGCCACGTCTGCAGCTGCTGCCTCCCTGCAGCGTGGGACCGGGTCACTGCTCGGCAGCCTGAGACCGTGTGACTCTCTCAGGGAGCGAGCGGGTCGCAGCCGCCCCTGGCCTGTGTGACTGCCCCTCTCGTCCCTCCATCCCCATTCGCTTCTCTCCTGGCCTGTCTCCCACCAGCGTCCTCCTCCAGCCATGGCCCGGCTCCCATGTTTCTCCCCAGACTCTGTCCCTCCCTCCTTCAGGTGCCTGGATGGGGGATGGGAGCGGCCACCACTCTATTTGGTAACGCTTGTCAGGAAACATGAGTGACGTGGCTGAGGCCTGGAAGTGAACTTTATTTTTCCACACTTTGTTCAAGAAATTATCCAGGATGGTTTTCAGGGAAACTCGGCGTTGTGTATTCTACCACGTGTAACTGAGGGATGGGTGTGTGTGTGTGTGGCGGGGGGGTCGCAGTGCCCTGGGCAAGGCTTCCAGATCAGGGGCAAGTGGTCCGGCAGTGATGTCAATCCTTCGGGGAGAGCAGATAGCCGAGGGAAAGAATAAAAGAGCCAGAAGTGGAGCAGGTTGGCGCTGAGGTTGTCCCCAGGCCCTAAGGCCCAGATGGCCTGTGTCCCCCTCTGCTCCCCAGGTGTCCGTACCTGCACCGGACAACCGGCGACACCGAGCGCAAGTACCACCTGCGCTACTACAAGACGGGCACGTGCATCCACGAGACCGACGCCCGGGGCCACTGCGTGAAGAACGGGCCGCACTGCGCCTTCGCACACGGTCCCCTGGACCTGCGGCCCCCGGTGTGTGACATCCGGTGAGTGGGCGTCCCGCCCCGGGCAGGCGGGGAACCGGCTCACTTCCCCAGAGTTTCAGGCATCACTGGTCCTAAGCAGCTCTTTTCCTGGGCTTTGATTTTATTCTAAAAAGTTTCCTTCCTTCTGACTCGTGCAACATGGAGCTCCCTAGGGGGTGAGGGCGATGAGCGAATCCCTATGAAACACCACCCAGCTCTCAAGTCATTAGGATTTGGGTCGAGACCGTTGTCCCAGGACAGGGGGGTGCCCGAGGGACGCAGGATACTGTCCTGAACCCCCCAGGCCACCAGCCTCTCCGGGGACATATGGGGGCTCCTTAAAGTGATAGAACCGAGTGAGTCTCTCACCTTCGGGAAGGGCTTGGACACACTCCAGAGCCGTAATCGCTGTGTTGTTTGGTCGCAGGGAGCTGCAGGCCCAGGAAGCCTTGCAGAACGGCCAGCTCGGCGGTGGGGATGGCATCCCTGATCTGCAGCCTGGGGTCTTAGCCAGCCAGGCCATGATCGAGAAGATCCTGGGCGAGGACCCCCGGTGGCAAGGTAACCCCATGGCCGCCACTGAGGGTGGGCAGGGGAGCCCTGAGCACTGTTTGTAAAGTGACCTCCGCAGTGGACCTCATTGCCCTCGTTGGTAGATCAGATGGGGAAACTGGGACTCATTGAGTCGAGTACTTTACCCTCGGTCCTGGGGGCTGTGGGGGATGTTGGAACTGAGGGGCTCTGAACCCAGGCATCCCGCCCCCCGGCCACTTCACGCCACGGCTTCTCTGGGGGGAGGGTGCACAGCTGGCACAGCTCCTTCCCACATGGGCCCTCCCAGAACTGGGCTGCTGTTCATGGCGCTGCCTGCCCTGCCCTGCCCTGTGGGCCTCTGCGTGGCCTTCAGATCAGCAGCCTTAGGTCCCTGGGGGTTTGTTTGAACTATGGCCGTATCCCTTGGGACTGTGGGGCCCTACCCCTGGCAGCCTCCACAGATGATGGCGATGGGCAGTGAAATCTTTTTTGTGGTAAAATACACATCACATAAATTTGTCATTTTAACCACTTTAAAGTGAACGATTCAGTGGCATTTAGTCCATTCCCAATGTTGTGCGACCAACACTCTAATTCTAGAACATTCCATCACCCTGGATGGAAACCCGGTCCCCATTAAGCAGTCCCTCCCTGGTCCCTGGCCCCCACTGGTCTGCGTTCTGTCTCCTTGGATTTGCCTGTTTTGGAGCATCCCAAAGAGCAGTGAGGGTTTAAGAAAACCCCTCTAAGTAATACTGTGTCTCCCCCAACTTCCCTCACTGACTCTCACATGCATGAACCACGCTGCGGGACTGTAGTCCGTGAGCAGTGAGTTCCTCTGCTCACAGAATGTCTGTGCTGGGGCTGCGGTCCCAGGGGTGAATTAGTAAAGGTGATGGCACAGGCCTTTGCGGATTCCCCTCCCGCCTCCTGCTCCCCCGCCCTGGCCCTGGCACTGTGTGTGGCACCTGCGTGGCCAGCACTGAGGACTTGGGACTGGGCCCCCAGCTGAACCAGCACTGAGGACCATGGCCTTGGCCTCGTCTGGGATGTGGAGGGGGCCCAGGGACCCTACTCCAAGTTTCAGGGCGACCGCGTGTGCTGTTGAGGTCCTCCCCATGTTGTGATGTCACTGCTGGGGGCAGATCTCCCCCCGGGAAACGCTGTGTGCCCACAGCTCCCCGCTTCCTAGCATCGAGGATAAGTGCTTCACTCAGGATTGTTTTGTTTTTCTGGAAAACGCCTTTGAGAACGTTCCATTTCTTGTTTCCCAGCTGGTAGCCCTCCCTGACTTCTACCTGCTACAGCCGGTGCTCTGGGTCCCAGCACCATCAGGGGCTGAGCTTGAGGAGAGACAGTGGGAGGAGGGGATGGCAGGCTGGCCCGAAGCTTCGCAGGGCCCTACGGAGTAACCTTGGTGCCTGCGCCTGGGTTTGGGTCAGGAGTCTGTCTGGCTCACGTGCTCTGGCTTCTGTTTTCCAAGTGCTCGAGACCAGCGGTCGCCAACCGGCGGTCCGCGGACCACAGGTGATCCCTGAGGCCCGAAAGGTTGGCGACCGCTGGGCTAGACACCACCAGTGGCGCTGAAACCACCTTCTTCTTCAGAAGAGCCATTGCACACTGTCTTTCTGTGTTTTTGTTTTTCACCCATAGGTGGTGGTTTAGATTGTTAATTAGTAGATTTCATTTTATTTTAATTTTTTATTTATTTTTAATATATTTTATTTATTTATTTTTTTTTTTTTTTTTTTTTTTTTTGTTTATATTTTCTAATGTTTTATTGAGTTTATTTGCATCTAAGTTCATTAGATATATTGATCTGTAGTTTTTTTTTTTTTTATTTTTTTATTTTTTTTTTTATTTTATTTTTTTCGCTAAAAGTATTACAAAGTGTATTACATAAGTGTCCTTTTTTCCCCCCCGCCCTTGACAGACCCCTGCCCTCCCTTACCCCCCAGTGTCTTATGTCCATTAGTTATGGTTATATGGATGCATACCAGTCCTTCGGTTGATCTCTTAATCCCCTCCCTCCTCCCCCCCAACCCTCCCTGGCCTTCCCACTGCAGTTTGACAATCAGTTTGAGGCAGCTCTGCCTCTGTATCTATTATTTTTCAAAAGTTTGTAATGGTCTTTATTATCCATGAATGAGTGAGATCATGTGGTATTTTTCCTTCATTGACTGGCTTATTTCACTTAGCATAATGCTCTCCAGTTCCATCCATGCTGTTGCAAATGGTAAGAATTCCTTCTTTTTTACAGCAGCATAGTATTCCATCGTGTAGATGTACCACTGTTTTCTAATCCATTCATCTACTGATGGGCACTTAGGCTGTTTCCAGATCTTAGCTATGGTGAATTGTGCTGCTATGAACATCGGGGTGCATATATCCTTTCTGATTGGTGTTTCTGGTTTCTTGGGATATATTCCTAGAAGTGGGATCACAGGGTCAAATGGGAGTTCCATTTCCAATTTTTTGAGGAACCTCCATACTGCCTTCCATAGTGGCTGCACCAGTCTGCATTCCCACCAGCAGTGCACAAGTGTTCCTTTTTCTCCACATCCTCTCCAGCACTTGTCGTTTGTTGATTTGTTGATGATGGCCATTCTGACAGGTGTGAGATGGTACCTCATTGTTGTTTTGATTTGCATCTCTCGGATGATTAGTGACTTTGAGCATGTTTTCATATGTCTCTTGGCTTTCTGAATGTCCTCTTTTGAAAGGTGTCTATTTAGATCCTTGGCCCATTTTTTGATTGGATTGTTTATCTTCTTTTTGTTAAGTTGTATGAGTTCCCTATAAATTTTGGAGATTAAGCCCTTATCAGATATGACGTTGGCAAATATGTTTTCCCACGAGGTGGGTTTTCTTGTTGTTTTGTTGATGGTTTCTTTTGCTGTGCAGAAGCTTTTTATTTTGATGTAGTCCCATTTGTTCAGTTTCTCTTTAGTTTCAACTGCCCTAGGAGCTGTATCAGTGAAGAAATTGTTTTGGCATATGTCTGAGATTTTGCTGCCTTTGTATTCTTCTAGAATTTTTATGGTTTCCTGTCGTACATTTAAGTCCTTTATCCATTTTGAGTTTATTCTTGTGTATGGTGTAAGTTGGTGGTCTAGTTTCATTTTCTTGCATATATCTGTCCAATTTTCCCAACACCATTTATTGAAGAGACTATCTTGGCTCCATTGTATGTTCATGCCTCCTTTGTCAAAAATTAATTGAGCATATTGGTTCGGGCTAATTTCTGGACTCTCTATTCTATTCCACTGATCTATATGTCTGTTCTTGTGCCAGTACCAGGCAGTTTTGAGAACAGTGGCTTTGTAATACAGCTTGATATCTGGCATTGAGATCCCACCTACTTTGTTTTTTCTCAGGATCGCTGCAGCTATTCGGGGTCTTTTTTTATTCCAGATGAATTTTTGGAGAGTTCGTTCTAGATCCTTGAAGAAGGCCATTGGTATTTTAATGGGAAGTGCGTTGAATGTATAGATTGCTTTGGGTAATATGGACATTTTAATGATGTTGATTCTACCAATCCAAGAACATGGTATGTTCTTCCATCTGTTTATGTCTTCCTCTATCTCTTTTTTCAACGTCCTATAGTTTTCTGAGTAGAGGTCTTTTACCTCTTTAGTTAAGTTTATTCCTAGGTATCTTAATTTTTGGGGTGCGATGGTAAATGGGATTGTTTTTATAATCTCTCTTTCTGAAAGTTCACTATTGGTATATAGAAATGCCTCGGATTTCTTGGGGTTAATTTTGTATCCTGCTACATTGCCAAATTCATGTATTAAGTCTAGTAGTTTTTTGATGGAGTCTCTAGGGTTCTGTATGTATAATATCATGTCATCTGCAAATAAGGACAGTTTTACTTCCTCTTTTCCAATTTGGATGCCTTTTATTTCTTCTTCTTGTCTAATTGCAATGGCTAATACTTCCAGGACTATGTTGAACAGGAGTGGAGAGAGTGGACATCCCTGTCTTGTTCCTGTTCTTAGGGGAAATGGTGTTAGTTTTTGTCCATTGAGTATGATGTTGGCTGTGGGCCTGTCATATATGGCTTTTATTATGTTGAGGTATGATCCTTCTATTCCCACCTTGCTGAGAGTTTTTATCAAAAATGGGTGTTGGATTTTGTCAAATGCTTTTTCTGCATCAATTGATATGACCATGTGGTTTTTTTCTTTCAATTTGTTTATGTGATGTATCACGTTTATTGATTTACGGATGTTGTACCATCCTTGCATCCCTGGGATAAATCCTACTTGGTCATGGTGTATGATCCTTCTGATGTACTGCTGGATCCGATTTGCTAAGATTTTGTTGAGGATTTTGGCATCTATGTTCATGAGGGATATTGGCCTATAATTCTCTTTCATTGTGTTGTCTTTACCTGGTTTTGGTATTAGGGTGATGCTAGCTTCATAAAATGTGTTTGGAAGTGTTCCATCCTCTTGGACTTTTTGTAGTAATCTGAGGAGGATAGGTTTCAGTTCTTCCTTAAAAGTTTGGTAAAACTCCCCTGAGAAGCCGTCTGGTCCTGGGCTTTTGTTTGCTGGAAGCTTTTTGATGACTGCTTCAATTTCTTCCATCGTTATTGGCCTATTGAGATTTTTAGATTCTTCCTGATTGAGTTTTGGAATGTTGTATTTTTCTAGGAATTTGTCCATTTCCTCCAGGTTGTCTAGTTTGTTGGAGTAGAGTTGTCCGTAGTATTGTTTAACAATCATTTGTATTTCTTTGGGGTCTGTTGTTATTTCGCCTCTATCATTTCTGATTTGGTTTATTTGGGACCTCTCTCTTTGCTTCTTGGTGAGCCTGGCTAGGGGTTTGTCAATCTTGTTTATCCTTTCAAAGAACCAGCTCTTGGTTTCATTGATTTTCTGTATTGTTTTTTTGGTCTCTATTTCATTGATTTCTGCTCTAATCTTTATTATCTCCTTCCTTCTGCTCACTCTGGGCTTTTCTTGTTGCTCTCTTTCTAATTCTTTGAGTTGTAGAGTTAGATGATTAACTACCATTTTTTCTTGTTTTTTGAGGTAGGCCTGTAGAGCTATAAACTTCCCTCTCAGGACTGCTTTCATTGTGTCCCAGAGGTTTTGGATTGTTGTGTTTTCATTGTCATTAGTGTCCAGGATGTTTTTAATTTCTTCTTTGATGTCATCGGTAACCCAATCAATATTTAATAACATGCTATTCAGCTTCCAAGTGTTTGAGTATTTTGGGTTGTTTTTATTGTGGTTTATTTCTAACATTATGCCATCGTGGTCTGAGAAGATGCTTTTTATGATTTCAATCTTCTTGAATTTGTGGAGACTTTGCTTGTGACCCAATATGTGGTCTATTTTTGAATATGTCCCATGAGCACCTGAGAGGAATGTATATTCCGCAGCTGTGGGGTGAAGTGTTCTGAAGATGTCAATTAAGTCCATCTGATCTAGTGAGTCATTTAGGATTGCTGTTTCTTTGCTGAGTTTTTGTCTAGCGGATTTATCCAGTGATGTTAGTGGTGTATTAAAGTCCCCTACTATGATTGTATTGTTGTCGATCTCTCCCCTGATACCTTCCAGGAGTTTTCTTATGTATGTGGGTGCTCCTGCATTGGGTGCATATATGTTTATCAGGGTTATATCCTCTTGTTGTATTGATCCCTTTAGTATTATGAAGTGGCCTTCCTTATCTCTGGTTATGGCCTTCACTTTGAGGTCTATTTTGTCGGATATAAGTATTGCTACCCCAGCTTTTTTTTCATTTCCATTTGCCTGAAAGATATTTTTCCATCCCTTCACTTTCAGTCTGTGTGAGTCCCTTCTAATGAGGTGGGTCTCTTGTAGACAGCAAATGTATGGGTCATGTTTTTTTATCCATTCAGCCACTCGATATCTTTTGATTGGACCATTTAGTCCATTTACATTTAAAGTTATTATTGAAAGGTACTTGTTTGTAGCCATTTCTATTTTTTTGTGGCTGCTTTCTTTCTGGGCTTTTTATTTCTTCTTTTTACACCAGTCCCTTTAGCATTTCTTGCATTGCTGGCTTGGTGGTGATGAACTCCCTTAGCCTTTTTTTGTCTGTGGAGCTTCTTATTTCCCCTTCAATTTTGAATGATAGCCTTGCTGGATAGAGTATTCTTGGATTCAGTCCTTTGCTTTGCATCACTTTGTAGATTTCCGTCCATTCTTTTCTGGCCTGATGTGTTTCTGTTGAGAAATCGTTTGATAATCTGATGGGGGACCCTTTGTAGGTAACTCTCTGTTTCTCTCTTGCAGCCTTTAAGATTCTCTCTTTGTCTTGTACATTTGCCATCGTTATTATGACGTGTCTTGGTGTCGGTCTTTTGGGGTTCATCTTGCCTGGGACTCTCTGTATTTGTGTAACTTTTTTCTTCCCCATATCTGGGAAGTTTTCTGTCATTATTTCTTCAAATAGATTTTCTAATCCTTGCTGCTCTTCTTGTCCTTCTTGCAGCCCTATTATGCGTATGTTACTTCGTTTCATGTTGTCCTGAAGCTCCCTTAGGCTCTCCTCCTGTTTTTTAATTCTTTTCTCCAGTTGCTGTTCAGATTGAGCTTGTTTCTCTGCCTTATCTTCTAACTCACTAATTCGGTCTTCTGCTTCTTCTAGTCTGCTGTTGAAACTTTCCATGGTGTTTTTGATTGTAGCTATATCACTTTTCATTTCTTCCTGATTCTTGCATAGGTTGTTGATTTTCTCATCCATCCGGTGAATGAATTGTACAACCATCATTCTGAATTCTTTTTCTGTCATGTTGCACGCTTCAGCTTCATTAATTTCCTTTCTTGGTGATTCTTCATTGTCTTTCCTCTGGGTATTGTGTCGTCTCTTCATTCTGATTATCTCCTGATGGTTCAAAGGTTGAGTTGCGTGGGCCTGGGCCGTGCGCAGTGGGAGGCTCCCACCACCCTAGTGTCACTGAAGAGCTCTGACACTAAGATGTGTGGTTGTTGTTGGTTGGTGGGAACCAGGCTCGCTCTGTGTCAGTGTTGCCAACACTCAATGTGGCCTCGCGCGTGCCCTTAGAATTAGGGACCCTGCCTGCACTGTGCTGAAATAGAGGCCCCCCTGACGCGTGTTTAGCACCAGAGCAGAGCCCCCTAGCTTGCGCCAGGAGTCAGAGTTCCCCAAGAGTTCAGTATCAGAGTCTCTGTTGCTTCGCGCAACCTCACCTTGAGAATCAGGGTCCCTGTGTGCCCTTGCACCAGGAATTGGATTCACTGGCTCTTAGTATGAATGCACAGGAAATCAGGATCTCAGGCGCAGGTGATAAGAAACACAGTCAAGTCACTGGTGCTTGGTGCTGCCTCCTGCCCTGAGAAACGGGGTTTCTGGGCCTGTGCTAGGCGGACAAACTCCCGTTCGCGCGATTGCTCCCAGCCCAGGGCTCTCTATTTTATTTATTTTTAATATATTTTATTGATGATGAGAGAGAATCATGGATCGGCTGCCTCCTGCACGCCCCCTACTGGGGATCGAGCCCACAACCCAGGCATCTGCCCTTGACTGGAATCGAACCTGGGACCTTTCAGTCCCCAGGCCAATGCTCTATCCACTGAGCCAAACAGCTCGGACCGTAGATTCTATTTTTTAGGGAAGTTTTCGGTTTACAGAAAATTTGCACGTGCACAGATAGTACAGAGTTTCCATGTTCCCTCAGTTTGAACATCTTGCATTATGTACATTATTACAGTTAATGAACCAAGAGTGATACATTATTATTAATCTCCACAGTTTACTGTAGGGTTAGCCCTGGTGCTGTCCATTCTCTGGATTTGGACAAATGTATAACGATGTGTATCTATTCATGTGGCATCGCACAGAGTAGTGTCACGGCCCTAAACATTCTCTGTCAGCCTAGTCGTCCCTCTGTCCCCCCACCCCCTGGAGACCACTGAGCTTTTCTCTTTTTAAAAAATGTATTTTATGCGCCCTGACTGGTTTGGCTCAGTGGATAGAGCGTCGGCCTGTGGATTCAAGGGTCCTGGGTTTGATTCCGGTAAAGGGCATGTACCTTGGTTGCGGGCACATCCCCAGTAGGGAGTGTGCAGGAGGCAGCTGATCGATGTTTCTCTCTCATCGATGTTTCTAACTCTCTATCCCTCTCCCTTCCTCTCTGTAAAAAATCAATAAAATATATTTTTTGAAAAAAAATGTATTTTATGGAAAGGAGAGGGAGAGAGAGAGAGAGAGAATCATTGATTGGCTGCCTCCTGCACACACCCTACTGGGGACTGTGCCCTGACCGGGAATTGAACCGTGACCTCCTGGTTCATAGGTCGACACTCAGCCATTGAGCCACACCAGCCAGATGACCACTGATCTTTACTCCATTGTTTTGTCTCGGGTAGTTTTGCCTTTTCCAGAATCATCCAGGTGTGGCCTTTTCAGACCGGCTTCTTTCGCTTAGTAATATGAATTCAAAGTTCCTTCCTGTTTTTTCATTGCTTGATAACTCATTTCTTTTGTCACTGAATAATATTCCCTTGTGTGGTTGGACTGTGGTTTATTTACCATTCACCTACTGAAGGACACCTGTGAGCCTCCGTGTCTCACAGTTATGGTCATGCAGTTCATTTATGTGTGTTTCATGCCACTTGGCACAGGACCTCGTATCTGTCCCAGGCACTTGGTCAATACTTGTGAATAAATGTCTTACAATTTTTATTTTCTTAAAGTCAGCTTTCTTGTTGCCCAAACCCCTTTGGTTGTCTCTATGCCCTGCTGTGTGGCTAGCATCACTTGTCATGTAAGAAGCAATCTGAAGCTGAATGTGGCCTGGACGGGTGGTGTGGTCATGTAACGTACACTGTGCATAGCGCTGCTGCTCTCACCTGCACCGTGGGCAGGACTCGCACCTCCCACCCCCCTCCCTCCCTCCTGCTGGTTCCTCAGCTACCAGTGCTTAGCCCACCGAGCAGATGTATTTAAAAATAACAGCATATTAATAAGTAAATTGGTAGTTTCAAAATAGTCACGTGGATGTAAAGTACAGCATAGGGAATATGGTCAATATTATAACTATGTCTGCTGTCAGGTGGGTACTAGACTTATCGGGGGGATCACTCGAAAATTGTGTAAATGCCTAACCACCGTGCTGTACACTAGTATGAAATAATATTGAATGTCAGCTGTAATTGAAATAAAACCCAGCATATGTAATAAGGTGTCAGTTATTAACCAGCCCAAGAGAGGATAGGAGTTTTAGGAATCCTCTCATTGGTTACTGCTTTTTTAAAAATATATATTTTATTGATTTTAGAGAAGAAGGGAGAGGGAGAGAGAGAGAGAGAAACATCAATGATGAGAGAGAATCATTGATCCGCTGCCTCCTGCATGCCCCTCCCTCCCCCCACTGGGGACTGAGCCCGCAACCCGGGCATGTGCCCTTGACCAGAATTGAACCCTTCAGTCCGCAGGCCAACGCTCTATCCACTGAGTCAAACCAGCTAGGGCTGGTTACTGCTTTTAAATGACCCTGGTGGCTTTCTGTGTGTTTTTGCTTTGGAGATAAAATCCAGATACATGAAGTTAATCGTTTAAAACATGGACTTTAGGTTTTAGAGGAGTTTTAGGTTTGACATGAGTGGAAAGTACAGAGAGCCCTGTGCCCCCACATGCCCACGTCCCCACCACAGAGGGACACTGGGTACAGTCTTGAACCTGTGTCAACGCGTGATCACCGAGAGCCCATTGTTTATGCCAGGGCTAAAGCGAACCATTTTAAAGTGTGTGTTTCAGTGGTTTGTGGTATATTCACATGTGCAACCACCACCTTTCTCTGGTTCCACACTCTGTCTGGCTTCCCCACAGCAGCCCCATAGCCATCATGTCACTCCCCCCTCTCCCCTCCCCCAGCCCGGCAACCACTCGTCTACCTTCTGTCTGTGGAGTTGCCTGTTCTCCACATTCCCGATAAGTGCAATCACACATACGTGGTCTTTTGTGTGTGGCCTCTTGCACTGAGCATCATGTGTTTGAGGTTCACCCACACTGTAGCTTGTGTCATAGTATTTTCATGGCCGAATACTATGCCTCTGGACGGATGGAGCACACTGTTTCTTCCTTCCTCTGTGGACGGACACTTGGGTGTGCATCCTTTGGGCTGTGTGACTAGGGCTGCTACGAGCACATGTGCTGTGAGCATGCGTGTATTCGTTTACATGGGGACTCCTGTTTTTCAGACACCAACTTCGTGCTGGGCAGCTACAAGACCGAGCAGTGCCCGAAGCCGCCACGCCTCTGCCGCCAGGGCTATGCGTGTCCCCACTACCACAACAGCAGGGACAGGCGGCGGAACCCCCGGAGGTTCCAGTACCGGTGAGCCCGTGCCCACAGGCCCCTGGGCCTTTGCCTCCTTCCTCCTCCAGGCCCTGAGCTTCCTGTCCCGCTTTTCCTTTGAGCAAAGAGCCCCTCTGCTTACCTGCTGCCACCTCCCTTGCCTGGGGGACCCGCTGTCTTCCTGGAGAGTTGGGTACCTGTCATTGTTCTTCCTCGGAGTCATTTCACAGTCAGGGAGCAGAGAGCCTAATTTAGTAGGCTCCAAGTATTAGTGACCAAATATTAGCTGGAAAAGGTAAAGTGAGTTTACTGCATATGGAAGGGTTAGAAAATAAGGATTAAAAAAAACAAGAAAACAAAAAGTCTTACCACTGGTGGTATTTTTTCTATGAAACCAAACACGTTACAATAATGCTGCCAAGTACACGACAAAGGGAGGATTTTGGTTAGACTTTTCATAGTGTAGGCGGGAAAAGTCTCACATCCAATTTTTTAAATTTCTTTATTGATTTCAGAGAGGAAGGGAGAGGGAGAGAGAGATAGAAACATCAATGACAAGAGAGAATCATTGATCGGCTGCCTCCTGCACGCCCCCTACTGGGGATCGAGCCTGCAACCCAGGCATGTGCCCTTGGCTGGAATCCGACCTGGGACCGTTCAGTCCACAGGCTGACGCTCTATCCACTGAGCCAAGCCGGCCAGGGCCTCACATCCAATTCTGAAACAACCTCGAGAAAAGATGGGCTCGCCGCCTCCTGGCTTCGGGAGGTCCGGCCGCTTCCCCGAGATGCTGCTCACGCCAGCGTGGGGACCCCCGACGTAGACTCCCTTTAGTTTCTGTGGAAAATAACCCCGGGCTCCTGAGTACTGTCTGGGTCCAGATGGCACTCACCCTGCGCTTGCCTGTCCTCAGAGGGAAAGAGGCCGGTCCTTGCAGGGCCGTGTGCCAGTGGGTGCACCGTCCTGAGAGGCGAGCCCGGCGGCAGGCGGGTAGACCAGCACCCCCCGGCACGCACAAAGCTGGTCTCCTCTAGACCCTCCTGTGACTCCCCCTGTCGCCCAGGTCCACTCCGTGCCCCAGCGTGAAGCACGGCGATGAGTGGGGTGAGCCCTCGAGGTGTGACAGTGGGGACAGCTGTCAGTACTGCCATTCACGCACGGAGCAGCAGTTCCACCCTGAGGTACGAGCGGGGAGGCGGGGCTCCAGCTAACCGGTCAGTGTAACTCATAGCCCGGAGAGGGTGGGTCTGGTGGCTCCTTGCTATGTTTGGGGGGTCCCCCTAGAGCAGCAGTTCTCAAACTGTGGGTTGCGACCATCGGAAAACACACATAGCATATCAGATATTTACATTACGATTCATAACAGTAGCAAAATTACAGTTATGAAGTAGCAACGAAAATAATTTTATGGTTGGAGGTCACCACAACATGAGGAACTGTATTAAAGGGTCGCGGCATTAGGAAGGTTGAGAACCACTGCTCTAGAGAGACTCACAGGGCTCAGCAAAGCCATTGGGTCCGCAGTTAGGGCTCGTTACACTGTAAGGGTACAGCGTGAAGTCAGCAGGGGGCAGGGCCCCCGGGGGGCAGGGCCTGGGGAGGCCCAGCGTGAGCTCCCAGCTGTCCTCTCCCAGGGAATGACGGACGGCACTCACTTCTCCCAGTGCCTTTGGGGACAGCACAGAGTGTTGCCAACCAGGAAGTCACCTGAGCCTTGGTGTCTCGGGTTTTTGTTGGGAGTCGACGGTGGAGACATAGCTGACCTGGGTCGAGTTGATGCCGTGGGGTCCAGGGCCCCCGCCGTGGGTCATATTGTCATTATCCAGGGTGGCCAAGGCCAGGCAAATAGACACTTACCGGGCAAGACATTCGAGGGGCACTGAGGTCCCCCCCCAGGAGTTGGTCAAGGTCAGTCCTTCCTTTGGATCGTGCAGGGTGTGACCCCCAGAGCCTGCTCAGCTAGCCAGAGCTCACGTGGATTTGTGTTCAAAACAACTAAGCCAACAAGCCCCCTTCAGAGCCTGGGTTCGCAGGAGAGCACGGGGCCCAAGGAGGGTGGGGGCCAGGGCTGGGCTGCGGGAGGGGTCGAGGGTGAGAGGGTGGATGTCCACCCACAGGGGTGGTAGTGTGTGTGCTGATCCCTGTGAACTGAGGGGTGGGCTCATGTGCTGAACTCCACGGGCCTAGAGGGGAGGCAGGGCCAGTGGGTGGCGGAGGAGGGCTGCTGGGGGCCTGCACAGCCTGGTCAGGCGTGAGTTGTCCTCCTCGGGCAAATGGCTGCCTCGGGCGCTGGGAGGAAGGCACTGAGCTGGTGCTGAGCACGCAGGCATCGGGCTTGTGTGAACTTGGATAAAAGTCCAGCCTTCACCTCCGGGCCTCCTCTCTCAAGCCTAGACCTGCATTTCAGGCCCCACCACAGCCGGTCTCAAGTTTTTATTTCCTCCTCTTCTAGTCACATGATCATTTATTCATTGGAGTTTTGAAAACTCCTCAGAAAAAATGCTGTGCCTGTTCACACCAGAGTGTTTGAATAAAGTCTCACCTCACCTGGCTCTCACCCTGAGGTCACGACTGTCCCATTCATTTCTGTGGCTCAGCACTCTGGTTCTTACCTGTTTCCCCAACTCATGCTCTTCTTTTTTTTGTTTTGTTTTGTTTTGTTAATCCTCACCCAAGGACATTTTTCAGTTGATTTAAATAGAGAGCAGGGAGGGAGGGAGAGAGAGAGAAACATTGATGTGAGAAAGACACATTGGTTAGTTGTCTCCCACCCTTGCCCAGGGCCAGGTACATGCCCCTGACCGGGAATCAAATCCACGACCCTTTGGTGCACGGACCGATGCTCCAACCACAGAGCTACACTGGACAGGGCTCATGCTCTTTTTTTCTTTTTTTAAATATATTTAATTGATTTTTTACAGAGAGAAGGGAGAGGGATAGAGAGTTAGAAACATCGATCAGCTGCATCCTGCACACCTCCTACTGTGGATGTGCCCGCAACCAAGGTACATGCCCTTGACCAGAATCGAACCTGGGACCCTTCAGTCTGCAGGCCGACGCTCTATCCACTGAGCCAAACTGGGCAGGGCTCATTCTCTTCTTTTTATATGGCTCATGTAGGTGCAGAATTGGGACTGAAAACCCGTGGACACCAGTGAATTTTTACTTAACTGTGTTTACTCTTAATGTTGTGACTTAACAGAGAAGAAAACAAGTGAATCAGTGGGGCATTTGCACCTGGTTTTATTTCAGGCCTGCCTGTGGAGTTGCAGCCACAGCGAACGACGTGTGATGTCCTGTGTCACATACCACGTTAGCTCTGGGGTGTTTGCCATCTATTTTTACACACATGCCTTGGTGCATACATTACATTTGTTGATGCTTAAGCAAGACAAAACTCAGAATAGTTAGCATGACCTTCCCTCAGGGGTCACTGAGCACCAGCAAGCCTAGCCCTGTGTGCACTAGAGGCTGCCCTGGGCGTGAAAGCAGGCGCCAGAGCGAGGGAGCGCGTGACTGTGCCACCTGAGGCGCCCTGGGCTGCAGGAAGGGGTGGGGACCCATCCAAAGGGTGGTGATTGCATTTTGTTTCCTGAAAGTGCTGTGCTTTAAAATGCACATAAAGTGACATGTAGCTTCCTGATGTTTTTAGTGAATTTGAGACCCTTTGAAATTGTTTTTGTTGGCGTGATTGCCTAGCAGACAGTTGAGTCAAGGGCACTGAGCAGGTGGGAAGGAAGGAGGGTGGTGAGGTGTCGGTGTGGGGTCTGGGCAGGAGTGCAGAGATCCTGCCGTGGCAACGCCCACAGGGCGCATCTGCAGCCCTGGGGCTGGTCTGCTCCTCCTGGGTCCCGTGTGCTGCGGGGCCAGACCCCGGTGTTGTTGACAGCACGAGAGTATCTTCGACCCAAGTGGGTGGATTGGGTCTGGTCATGGGGTGGACATGCGTTCATTTAATAGGCGTTTCTTGAATGCACCTGCTGTGTACCAGGCACTGAAGCAGGTGCATCTTTCAGAAAACGCCATGTGGAGAAGCTGAGTGTGTGGCTTTAAGGACAGGTGCTCCAGGCCCTCGTTCCCGGACTGGCTGGCCCTGTGTCGAGGAGGGGATTAAGGACTACGGGCCTTCAGGGAGGGGGCCACGCCACACCCCTCTCTTCTGAAGACTCCTGTTTCGATTGGGAGCTTGGTTCTCTATGTTGTGGTGCATCCTCTCTGGGCTGGTCACGGAAATCCATTTCCAATCGAGTCTCCACTTTATGTTATGTTTGTTCCTAGATCTACAAATCCACAAAGTGCAACGACATGCGCCAAACCGGCTACTGCCCTCGGGGTCCTTTCTGTGCCTTCGCACATGTGGAAAGTAAGTACAGACGCCCAGTGGGCTCTGGCTTAGCCGCTGCCGTAAGCCCATCAGGGGAGACAGCGCACAGGCTCATAGACTCTGTTCATCCTAAGCAGGCTCTCAGGATGGGGGAGCAGGTGGGAGCGCCCCACATGCCTTTGGAGTTCCTGGGGTGGGAGCTGTTGCAGGCTGGGCCTTGTGGGGCCCAGAGGGGCCCTGCCTCCAGGTGTTCCGGGCTCCTGAGTACAGTGGCTGGGCACTGGCACAGTTTTTGTGGGTCGGGGCTAGTTTTGAAGGCCAGATGGGCCCATAGAATGTTCCCAAAGGCAGAAATGAGCCTCTGTGACAGGGGTGCACGCAGACCGGCCCTCCCCCTTGGTGTTCCTCGGCTTCCTCCTAAAAGCCTGCAAGTTGGGATCCAGGTGTGTGTATAGTGGCCAGCTCCCGTTTACTTTCTGCTTGTTCTTTGGGTGGGAGGGTGGCTGTTCTTGCTGAAAGTTCACATTGTTTTCTGATGCTCAAATCACTCGCGTCTCACATCGAACACTGGAGGGTCTTGTCGCCCTGACAGCTCCCGGGTGTTTCAGACGCCCTCTCAGAGGCCAGTGCAGGCTCTTTCCCTAATTGCAGGGGATCCTTTAGCCCACAACTCTGCAAAGCCAGCAGCCGCTCACAGCCTGCTCTCCCTTTCCCCAGAGAACCTGGGAATGGCCACCGACTGGGGCTGCCGAGACCTCACGCCCACCAGCAGCTCCACGGCCAGCAGCGGCCCACCTGGAAACGTGAGTGGGTGGCGCCCCGAGGGGGCTGCCTGGGGGGCGGCTGACTCTGTCCTTTGGTTTCTAATCAAATTGTAAGGGGCAGATGGTTGTGTTTCCTGAGTAACACGGTTGAAGACAACCTGCTTTTGGGTTGGCAGCTCCTAGAAGACGCTAGAGGATTGCCGTTTGCCCAGCGCTCGCATGCACGGTCTTGGGCTGACCGTAAAGGAAGGGCCCACAGCCAGCAGGGTCCTCTCAGGGCTGTCTGCCCCCTGGGAGGGGAGGTGCCGGCTGAGGGCGGGCGTGGGCAGGTCCCTGACCGTGAGCACCCCCGGGTCTCAGTCAGGGTGGTCCTAGAGGTTTGCGGGGCAGTGAGAGATGGGGGTCACTTCTGGGAGCTGATGGCCCTCCTGGGTTAGGACCTCCATGTCGCTGAGGACAGAGTACGATGGTGGGGACAGGGTTCAGACCTGGTGTCCCGCCCTCACTGCCAAGGCCGTGGCCTCCTATGTGTGCCCTCACGCCGGGTGTTTTGAGGGGGCAGAGAGGACCCTCTTCCTTAGGCGAGCTTGGTGACGTGGGTGCATGAGCAATTTCATTTGTCCTGTTGGAGTCACCAAGAAAGCGTCTGGCTGCAGACGAGGCTGAATTCCTTCAGTTTGGCAGCGAGCTGGGCTGCTCTTGCAGGCGAGCCCATCCTCCTCCCTGGGTCAGGCCCGCACTGAGGGTCCCCCTGGATCAGGCCTCGCACTGAGGGTCCCCCTGGATCAGGCCCGCACTTAGGGTCCCCCTGGGTCAGGCCTCGCACTGAGGGTCCCCCTGGATCAGGCCTCGCACTGAGGGTCCCCCTGGGTCAGGCCTCGCACTGAGGGTCCCCCTGGGTCAGGCCTCGCACTGAGGGTCCCTCTGGGTCAGGCCTCGCACTTAGGGTCCCCCTGGGTCAGGCCTTGCACTGAGGGTCCCCCTGGGTCAGGCCCACACTTAGGGTCCGGGTTCTGGGAGCCCCTCCAGCACTTAGGAAGGGTAGGAAGGGCTGCACCTGTATTTGCCACCTCACAGGTCTTCGGTTACATTGGGAGAGACTCATATATACAAATTTAATCATTTCAAAGTGAAGAGTGGCATCTTTTTTTTATATGTATATTTTTATTGATTTCAGAGAGGAAGGGATAGGGAGCAATAGAAACATCAGTGATGAGAGAGAATCATTGATTGGCTGGGATCAAACCCGCAACCCCAGCATGTGCCCTGACCAGGAATCCAATCGTGACCTCCTGGTGCATAGGTCGACGCTCAACCACTGGGCCACACCAGCCGGACAACAGTGGCATCTTGTGCATTCACAGGATGCAGCCACCACCTCTCTAGCTGGACTCAGCCCTGTTGTCTTTCCATGACAACTGGTTGTCTTTCCATGAGACAATTCACATGGACCCGAGGGCTGGGAGTGAAAAATGAGGAAGAAGCTAAAATCCTCTAAGAAGTGTTCATTAAAATGATTTGAGCCCAGCCGGTATGGCCAAGTGGTTGAGTGTTGGCCCTTGCACCAAGATGTTACTGGTTCAATTCCCAGTCAGGGCACATGCCGGGTTGCAGACTCGATACCCAGTCTCCCCGCCCTAGCCGGTTTGGCTCGATGGACAGAGTGTCGGCCTATGGACTGAAGGGTACCAGGTTCGATTCCAATCAAGGGCATGTACCTTGGTTGCAGGATCCCCAGCCCGGTGTGCAGGAGGCAACCAATCCATGAGGATTAACAAAAAAAGAACAAAAGAAAGAGGTGGTGTTCTAGAAGGGGAGGGGAGGGGCCACCTGCCCAGGGGTGGGGAGGGAATTGCCCTGAGTCAGTGATGGCGAACCTTTTGAGCTCAGCGTGTCAGCATTTTGAAAAACCCTAACTTAACTCTGGTGCCGTGTCACATATAGAAATTTTTTGATATTTGCAACCATAGTAAAACAAAGACTTATATTTTTGATATTTATTTTATATATTTAAATGACATTTAACAAAGAAAAATCCACCAAAAAAATGAGTTTTCGTGTCACCTCTGACACGCGTGTCATAGATTCGCCATCACTGCCCTAAGTCATTCTTGGCCTCAGGTGTCAGTCTTTCCAAAACTCGCCAGCTCTTGAAGGGGACCCCTGTAGTGAAAGGCTTGTCTGGGGTTTGTCCCCGTTGTGGGTTCAGGGTGCATGGAGCTGACATGCTACCTTCACACAGCCTAGCCTGGAGGTCAAAGGTCAAAGTCCAGGTGTAAGAAATGGAATCCAGGAGGACCGATGCAGAGCTAGCAGATCTGAATGCTTTCTCTATGTTATGAGACTTTAGTACTTGTCAAAGCTTGGGTCTCTGTGTATTTTTATTTTTAATCAACTATGTTTTCTTTTTTCTGTTGCAGGCAAAGTGGAGGGACTCACCTGCTGACGGCAGCCAGAAAGCCAGTGAGCACGACAGTAAGCAGGTACCATTCTCCTGGGATGGGATTTCCCATCATCCTGTGGTCGCGGGACAGCAGGCCTGGGTTATGGCTTCCTAACTTGGTCATGCTCACTCCTGGCACAAAGTGGCCTGGTTAATGTTCACCTGTAATTTAACTACGTATTTAGTTCGTTAGTTTATTGATGAGAGAGATTGTGTGAGACAGAAAGAGCAAGAGCGAGAGCGAGAGCGAGAGAGAGAGAGAGAGAGAGAGAGCGAGAGAGAGAGAGAAACATCAGTTTGTTGTTCCACTTACTTATGCATTCACTCATCTTTTGTTTGTGCCCTGCCTGGGGATCAAACCTGCAACCTGGTATCGGGATGATGCTGTAACCAGCCGAGCTTCCCAGCCAGGGCGTTTAACTGTGTTTTTCATTATCTTCTTAAAGTCGTCTGTTCCACGCGTCCTTTGTTTTAATGTTTAAAAAATTGCATCGTGTAGGCAGACCTTGGAGAAATTCTGGTTTGGCTCCCAGACCGCTGCAATAAAGCGAGTATGTCAGTTAGGTGAGTTGTAATCTTTTTCCTGCTGGAGGGTTTTGCCTTCAGTTTGTTAAAAAAAAAAAAAAGGCAACATCTGCAAAGCACAATAAAACAAGGTCTTCCTGTGCCTTGGAAATAATAAGACCCAAACCTTTAAAAGTTTCCCCCGCAGGGAAGTAAGACAGACCAGTAGCTGCTCTGAATCAGTGCCCTGGGGCCACTGTAACAAAGCACCGCAGACGGAGCTGAAACAGAAGTGAGTCCTGGGGTCAGGGACACGGCCTTCTCCCTGTCTCCTCGCAGCATCTCCCCTGTGCCTGTGGTCTGTCTCCGAATCTCCCCTTTTTATAAAGACACCAGTCACAGTGATGAGGACCCACCCTAATTTTAACTCGATTCCCAGGGCGCTAAAGATCCCGTGTCCAGGTAACGTCACACTCGGGGTTCTGGGGTCAGGACTCCAACATAGGAGGGTCTGGGGACACAGGTCAGCCCAGACAGCATCCAGGATCATGGACTTGGACCTCAGGGACCACCGGTTGGCGACCGCTGCTCCAGGCCACAGCTTATTGTCCCATCCTGAGATGATGGTCAGGATGTTCTTCGGGGTGTTGCTCACTGTTTCCCCTCCTCGGTGAGGCTGAGGGGGAGCTTCCAGCGGAGCCCCCTGTCCTGAGGCTTCAGCAAAGTTGGGACCTTGCTCTCTGTTCTGCCCAGCCCAGCTTTCAGGCTTGTTCAAACCTAGTCTGTCTGGAGAAACCTTTTTTTTTTCTTTTTTTCAAAACCCGTGCCCTAAGGACTCAGAACACTTGTTTTTATCCGTCTCTGTAACCAGCAGAGCTGAAAACATCCGGAAGGCCTGGCGAGGGGGGCAGGCAGCAGGGGCTCACCTCCGGCAGGACTTCACCGGCCGACACTGTCTGGGGGTCTTTAAGTTCCTACCTGACAGCACCTCTCCTTCCCTTCTCCCTGGTCTTCTGGACGCCGGCCCCCCCCTCCCCAGGGCAGGTTTTTCTCCAAATGGCTGTCTGAGCAGCCTCTGTAGTCACGCGTGTTCTCTTCAGAGCTTCCGAAGCAGGCGTTTGAACGCGGCAGAAGGACAGTTGAAAGGAAAAATGCAACTTAGTTATTTTGTGATGGTTTTTCCTTAAGAGATGAAAGTTGACGGGATGTTCATTAAGAACCTGAAACATGACATGTGAGGAATAAGGTGGCCAGTGGGCACATTGCCTGTCTCAGAGCTGCGGGAGGAGGGCCTGAGGAGCCGGAGGGCTGACTCGCCAAGTCGCACGGCGAGGGACCCCCATGCCAGTCAGGGCCCAGCAGCCCCCGGAAAGGGTGGGCGGTCCCAGTGTGTGAGCCGCCCTGGGGGTCGCGCTGCCCCCACCAGCTGCTGTGTCTCACATGGTGGCACCTGCCCCACTCAGGCGCTGAGTAAACTGGCCAAGTTCATCTGCAAGCCAACTCTTGCCTGTGCTCAGAGGCCCCGTCCACTCCGTCCCAAAGCCTGGCTCCAGGGCAGCGAGCGCCAGGGTGGCAGGATTAAAGGGCCAGCTGCAAGGGTCCCTAGGCTAGGTTAGTGTTGCCAGCCTTTCTCCGCCCCCCTCCCCCAAGACCTACTCCCACCCCTCACTCCCTGCCCCCAGATTCCTGCTCAGGTAGAAAGTCTGGAGGGTACGCTGAGGCGGCATAGTGCTCTCGGACAGGCGGCTGCCCTGGGGACCCCTCCCCTGCACATGGGCGCTGGTCTACTACATCCCTGGGCCCCTTCCATCTCCTCTGTGTCAGCTGCAGGTCCATGGGTCCCCACTGTCCCTGTGTTACCAGCCCTGACTGTGGCTCTTGTTTCTGGGGCCTCGGCCATTTGGTGGGAGTGGGGAGCCCCAAGTGCCTCTCTGTCCGGAGTTTTTGTTGATAAACTGAGGTGGTTCAATTCCTGCTTGGTCTGGCCCCTCCCCAATTCCCGTCTTCCTTCCTGGTGGTCTCCTCCTCAGAAGCCTGCTTACCAGGCCGCATGTGATGGAGCACGTGACGCAGAAGAGTTGAGGCACCATCGTGGCCCAGGAGATGATCCGTGTGGGCTGCAGAGGCCGGAGACACTGTCCCCGGTGTGCCCAAGCCCAGGACTCACTCTTGCCCCTCCCGAGAGGCCCAGTGTAAGGCAGCCAGCCCCAGAGCACACCCTGTGCAAGCCCCGTGGTTGGACAGTCATCGTCCTGAGCACCTCGGGGCACTTGTTTCCTTGCTAACATGCACGCTCTTCTAAAAGATGCATCTTTATTGTGGAAAGTATTGCAGATGTCATTCCCTTCCCCCCCATTGATCCCCTCCACCCGCTCCCGTCCCCTCCCAAGCCTTTCCCGCACTATTGTCTGTCCATGGGTTTTGCGTACATACCTATAAGTTCATTGGTTAATTCTTCCTGTCCCCCCTTCTCTCTGAAATACCTCAGCCTGTTGTAACAAGCCCCAAGTCACTCCAAGGTCCACTTGGCCAAGTGTCTCATGTTGGTGGGAGTGGCTCTCCTCCAGCCTGCCGCTCAAAACAGGCAGACGGAAAAGCTTCATGACACTGGGGTTGGTGATGGTTTCTTGGATAGGACACCAAAAGCACAGGCAACAAAAGCGAAAATAGACGTCACACATCATCGAAATTAAAAACTTGTGTGTCCCCTGGCCGGTGTGGCTCAGTTGGTTGTGTCATCCCGTGCACCAAAAGGTCATCGGTTTAATTCCCAGCCCGAGCACATACCCGGATTGCTTGGTCCCCAATAGGGGGCATGTAGGAGGTAGCCAATCGATTTTTCTCTCTCACATGGATGTTTCTCCTTTGCTCTCCCTTCCCCTCTCTCTAAAATCAGTACAAACATGCTGGAAAACAAAAAAACTTTTGTGTCAAAGAACACTGTCAACAGAGGAAAAGGCAGCCCACGGGAATGAGAGAAAACATTCGCAAATCATGTGTCTGATAAGAGGTTAACATCCACAATTTAACAAGAACTCCTACAACTCAACAGCAACAAAACAATCCAACTGAAAAATGGGTCTAGGACTTGAATAGAAATTTCTCCAAAGCAGATATACAAAAAGCTCCTAAGCACATTGAAAGATGCTCAACACCACTGGTCATTGGGGAAATACAATTCACATCTGTTACCAAACTCAAGGGGTTCACCACTTGGGGTACTCTATTTAAAAGCAAGAGGTGAGTCCTGGCCAGTGTGACTCAGTCGGTTGGGCATCCTCCCATGCACCAAAGGGTTGACCAGGTTGTGGGCTCGATCCCCATGAGGGATGTGCAGGAGGCAGCTGATTGATGTTTTGCTCTTACATCAATGTTTCTCTCCCTCTCTCTTCTTTTCTCTCTAAAAATTAATTAAAAATTTTAAAGTAAAATAAAAAGAGGCCCTGGCTGGTGTGGCTCAGTTGGTTGGGCATTGGCCTGGGCACCAAAGAGTTGCTGGTTTGATTCCTGGTCAAGGCATATGTCTGGGGTTGCGGGCTGGTCCCTGGTAGGGGGCGTATAGGATGCAGCTAATCAATGTTATGCTCTTACATTGATGGTTCTCTCTCTCCCCCTCCCTTCCTCTAAAAGTCAATAAAAATAAAAAGACAGGTGAGCCCTGGCAGGGTGGTTCAGTTGGTTGGAGTGTCATCCCATACACCAAAAGGTTGCGGGTTCAATCTCTGGTTGGGGCACGTATGGGAGGCAACAGATTGGTGCTTGTCATATCAATGTTTTTCTCTCTCTTCCCCCTTTTTCTCTAAAAACCAATATCCTCAGGAGAGAATTAAAAAACAAAAAACAAGAAGTGGTTGTCACGAGGTAGTTTTATTTACTTGCAGCAAGTAAAGGACACAGGATTTACATCCAGAGCTCTGCCTCCTCGAAGGGAGGCTTGGCCATTGCTTACCTACATTATTTGGTCAATGACATGTTGATTGCTTCTTTGCAGTTGGTTACTGTCATGTCTTGAGTTCCCCCTTCAGCTTATCCTATTTACTGCTGCATCTGCAAAATACCGTGCTATATTTTAACATTTAGCAAGAAATAACATTTAGAACTGTCCATTGAGATCCTTGTCCTATCTAACACATTGACAATAAGATATGACTTCCATACTCATTAAGATGGCTGACATAAGAAACAAAAACAGACAATAAGAGGTGTTGGTGAAAATGTGGAGAAATTGCAACTTTTATGCATTAGAAAACAGTATGGTAGTACCTTGAAAAATTGAAAATAGAACTACCATATGATGGAGCAATTTCACCTCTGGATATACTGTATACCCCAAAGAATTGAAAGTAGTGTCTCAAAGAGATGTTTGTCTACCCATGTTCATAGCAGCATGATTCAGAATTGCCAAAAGATGGAAGCAACCGAAGTGCCCATCAACAGATGAATGGATAAGCAAACTGTGGTGTATACATACCATGGAATATTATTCAGCCTTAAAAAGGCTACAACTCAGGTGAACCTTGAAGACTGTTAGCTTGGGCCATAACAAAACACCATAGACTGGCTGGCTAAAATAACAAATTCATTTCCTCACAGTTCCGGAGGCTGGAAGTCCAAGATCAATGGGTAGGCAGGTTTCATTTCTCCAAGGCCTCTCTTTTGGATTACAGACTGCCCAAGTCTCGTATGTGCTCACATTCTATTTATCTGTGTGTGCACATCCCTGGTATTTCTTTGTCTTTTTATAAGGATACCAGTCTTACCAGTCCTATCGGATCAGGACCCCACTCTTACTACCTCATTTAACCTTAATCACCTCCTTCACTGCCCTGTCTCCAAACACAGTCATCAGGGGGTTGGGCTTCAACACTGGTGTCTTGGAGGGACATAGACATTCAGTCCATAAAAAAAGATAACTTTGCTAAGTGAAGTGAGCTAGACACGAAGGACCACATATTGTATGATTTCTTGCATAGGAGTTCCCTAGAAGAGTCAGATTCATACAGATAGAAAGTGGAATGGTAGTGTTAGGGGCTGGGGGAGGTAGGGGTAGGGAGTAAGTATTTGATGGGGACAGAGTTTCAGTTTGAAAAGATGGAAAAGTTATGGAGATGGATGGTGGAGATGTTGCTCAACAATGTGAATGTCCTTAGTGCCACTGAATTGTGCACGTAAAAACGGTTAAAGTGGTAAATTTTATGTTAGTGTATTTTACCATAAGAAAGAAGAAAATGAACTGGGCAAAGCTATTATGGGCATGGTTCCCCATCTCGCCATGTGTGTCACACTCCCCTGGTGATGGGGACCCCATGCTTGGCCCATCCTGGTACATGTGTAACTACCATGGCCTCAGTGAGAGGGCCCAACAGGATGTTGTCATCAAATTCCTGGACAAATTGTCCCTGATGTCTTTCATGGGGCATGTCCTCCTGCCGTGTGACTTGATTTGTGTGGGTAAGTGAAGTCACAGTATGTGCCTCAGGCTGGTGACTCCGGGTCAGGCTGTGTGTGGGATTTAATTTGGGGCATCTGCAGTGTCCTCCATGGGTTACAGGGAGGCCTGTGGTCACACCTCCACGGCTGGAGGGACAGAAACACTTGCTTGTGGGTGACCTCAAGGAGCATAGGGGACACAACTCTCCAGACTTCTGCAGTTTGAGTTTTTATTTTTAAACTAGAGGCCTGGTGCACGAAATTCGTGTACTGGGGGGGCTCAGCCCGGCCTGTGCCCTCTCGCAGTCCAGGAGCCTTCAGGGGATGTCTGACTGCCGCTGCACTCGCCAGATGTGAGCCCAGCTTCTGGCTGAGCGGTGCTCCCCCTGTGGGAGCACACTGACCACCAGGGGGAAGCTCCTACATTGAGCGTCTGCCCCCTTGTGGTCAGTGCATGTCATAGCGACCGGTCGTTCTGCCGTTTGGTCGATTTGCATATTAGCCTTTTATTATATAGGATTGTCACTTCAAACATACAGTGGTGATCAGTTCCAGGGTCTCTGCACCTGTGGACCGTGGTCTGCCAAGGGACGCTCTCTTGAGCAAAGCCAGTGGAGGGGGTTGGGAGCCCGTGAACACAGGCCTTGGGGCCAAGTAATATTCACTTTGAAAAACTGTTCTCTGCAGATTTCTGTCTGACAAAATGCATAGTAGCACTCCTTATTATGGAAAACTTCCCTTAGGTGACAAACTGGTAACCCACCTTGTCGTTGGTCTTGTTGTAGCTGCCCCAACCCCAGGTTAACTTCTGTATAATTTTGAGGCAGAACCCAGACATCACATAATTTCACCTCCATATAGCTCTGACTCCCGATGTCCTAGTAACTTCGGAGTCTGCCTTTAAACTCAGTGTGGTCTGGCCAGTGTGGTTAAGTGGTTGAGTGTCGGCCTATAAACCAGGAGGTCATAGGCACATGCCTGTCAGAGCACATGCCTGGGTTGCAGGCTCAATCCCCAGTAGGAGCGTGCAGGAGGCAGCTGATCAATGATTCTCTCACATCATTGATGTTTCTATCTTTCTCTTTCTCCCTCTCTGAAATCAATAAAACTATATTTAAAAATAAATAAAATCAATAAAAAGAAAGAACAATATAAATGAACAAACAAAACAGAAACAGACTCATAGGTACAGAGAACAGACTGATGGTTGCCAGAGGGGAGGGGTTTCGGGATTGGAGACAAAGCTGAAGGGGCAAAGCTGAATGGTCCAATGGGGCACTGGAAATATCAGGGGGAACACTGTGAAGTATACCAGGTGTACCGGTTAAAAATGCGGATTTTTTCAATAGATGGAATTACACATATGTTGATATATATGCGATTTGATATGTATGCTATTTTGTTGTATTGACATCAAGCTTTAAAACTTCATATGTCGTTTTCTGAAGGTGTTAACATCATAGATGTTTTTACACTTAAAAATGTCGAATTTTGTGCCAAAATAAAGAGCATTTGTGGGAAGTTCTAATTCATTACTTTATTTTGAAGAAAAGTGCTGCTGAAAGTAATCATATACTTCGGAAAGCTTATGGTGAACATGCTCCATCTCAAGATACTTGTGAACGCTGGTTTAAATGCTTTAAAAGTGATGATTTTGATGTGAAAGACAAAGAATGTCCAGGTCAACCAAAAAAGTTTGAAGACCAACAATTACAAGATTCGTGTCTAACTCAAAAACAACTTGCAGAAATATTAAACGTTGCTCAGCAAACAATTTCCGAACATTTACAAGCAACGGGAAAGACTTTAAAGGAAGGAAAATGGGTGCCACATCAACCGAACGAAAGACAAATGGAAAACCGAAAGTCATGAGTTAAATGTTGCTTCAGCGGCATGAAAGAAAGTCTTTTTGCATCGAATTGTGACTGGCAATGAAAAGTGGATTTATTTTGAGAATCCCAAATGCACAAAGTCATGGATTGATTCAGGTCAACTATCAACATCCACTTCAAGGCCAAATCGCTTCGGAAAGAAGACAATGCTCTGCGTTTGGGGGGATCAGGAAGGTGAGGTGTACTACTATTATGAGCTTCTAAAACCAGGTGAAACCGTTAATACTGATCGCTACCAACAACAAATAATCAACTTGAACCACACTTTGATCATAAAACGACCAGAATGTGCCAGAAGACACAGCAAGTAATTTTGCTTCATGATAACACACCTTCACACACTTCAAAACCAGTTAAAGACACGTTAAAAGATCTTGCCTGGGAAGTATTAACCCACCCGCCGTATTCACCAGACCTTGCTCCTTCAGATGACCACTTGTTCCGACCAATGGCACATGCACTTTCTGAGCAGCACTTCAAAACGTACAAAGAAGTGGAAAATTGGGTCTCTGAATGGTTTGCCTCAAAATAAGAAAAGTTCTATTGGGACGGTATCCACAGATTACCTGAAAGATAAGGGAAATGTGTAGCTAGCGATGGAATTACTTTGAATAAAGCACTTTTGATGTTTCTCTTGAAATGATCGTGTTTTCTTTGATTATAAAATCCGCATTACTAACCGGTACACCTAGTATGATTGTCTAACCAATATGTTATACACCTAAAAATAATACAAATAATATTGAATGTACAGTAAACTGTAATATAAAAATAAATTTTTTAAAATAAAATGAAATAATAAATGCAGTGTGGGCTGGCTCCCAGCTCTGTCCGGGGCATTTTCACTGTAGGCTTTTCTTGTGCACAGCGCCCTGCACATTCGAGGCTCTTCATCCAAGCCTGGGCCAGCTCTCTGTGTTTCATCTGTTGTCTATCATATAAAGATAACGTGAATGTCCCCATTTTTTATTTTTCTTCGGTAATGAGGTTATGGGACCATGTCATCAGTTTTCAGAAGAGGGCTGGTTCTCAGCTACTTTGTCTGTGGGTGGTTTGTTTTCTAGTGTTGAATGCCTCCTTTTGAAAACCGCTTTCTGCAGAGTAGTTCATTACATGAGACTTCCTAGATCAGTGGTCGGCAAACTGCAGCTGGCGAGCCACATGCGGCTCTTTGGCCCCTTGAGTGTGGCTCTTCCACAAAACACCACGTGCCAGTGCGATTGAAGCTTCGTAGCCCATGCGCAGAAGTAGGCATTTTGTGGAAGAGCCACACTCAAGGGTCCAAAGAGCCGCCTGTGGCTCGAGAGCCGCAGTTTGCCGACCACTGTACTAGATACATTTGTTCCTGTCCCTGGGCGATTGGCAGCTAGTGATTCTGCTTGTCTAGGTCATTGTAAATAAGTAGACATTTAGGGGTCAAGTCCACTTGCATTACTTTTTGCCTTGGGGGTGGAGTTAGCCAGTGCTTCTGTGTGCCCGGGGCTGCACTAAGGGCATGCTGCTTTAGTTGGTGCAGGTGCGTCTGCTCATCTTGTTTGTGTCTCTGCACAGAACCACCTGGCGGTGTTTACAGTGGTTCACCCGCTTGCTCCCAGCGTGAGCTCCAGCGTGGCGTCCAGCCTGGTGTCCAGTGCTGGTTCCAGCGGCTCCTCCCCCACTGCTCTGCCCATTCTCTCGGCCCGTGCCCACCCACTGGACCCCACTGGCAGTGCCCTCGAGTCCATCCCAGGTAAGCCCAAGACTCTGGTTTCCCTGACTTCTCTTAGCACTTACCTTGTAGCATTTGGGGAATAAGGTGGAAAACCCACCTGTGATTTTGGTCATCTGTCACTTTGGCTGTCTGGCACATGGTCGTGGAAACCTGCCTCACCAGCAGCCCGGGCTGGGGCTGCAGATCTGATGAGGAGCCCTCGGGTGGGGCAGCTGCATAGGCCTCAGGGCAAGGCAGAGAATGGGAGGCTCTAGGGAAATTGAAGAGGGAGTTGGGGGGACGGCGAGGGCACTGGAAGGTGGGGGCTATGACGAAGGTGGAAGGGAGTAAGGATGAGTGCAGAAGGCAGTGGGCACGACTGCCGACTATAGTGGTTCCCTAGCTGCTAGGAGTCAGTGAGGGTTTGTGGACTGATGAGCCCTGTGATTGGAGCCAGGCTGGGAGAACCTGCCTGACGACCTGGATGGAGGCCTGGGGCTCAGGTGGGGACTGTGGTGAAAATGTAGGGAGGAGCAAGATGGACTGACAGCTAAGAGGGTGGTGGTGGGCTGTGCCTGTCCCCTTGGCCCCCTCAGGCCACATCGGAGTGGTGGGGCACCTGGGACCGGCGGAGGGTGCTCTGCATTGCTCAGCTGACCCTCGCACACATCTCTGTCCTGGTACCGGGAGGTTCAGGGAAGGCCTTCTGTTTGTGGAAGTTCCAAACTCTCTGTCCCAGAATTGGCTGGGAAGGTGTGGCTGTTGGCCAGGAGTCGGCTGCTGCTCCGATAAGAGTCCCAGCCTGGGCAGCACAAAATTTTATTGTTATGGATAAGCACAAACAATTCTTAAAGGAAAGCTTCTTTTCCCCAATATAAAGGTAGTAATAGTAAAATTTGAGCATAAGAGCAAATTAATTAGGAAAATGGAATTCCTGCCCCTGAATAGGTGAGGCTTCGCTCACCTGAGCGAAATACAGAACCAGGTGCATCTATACTTTGAAAGTGGACAGGTTTGACTTAAGATTGGAGTTACATATTTCTGTAATTTTTGCAGTCATTATCTAACACCTAAGGGGTGTCCTCAGCCTGTTTTAGTATGTCATTGACCATCTTGCTGTGTATACTTTCATTGACTTAAATATTTCTTGAACTAACTACCAGGAGGTAAAGAGGTGAATTTTTGTTCAGGATCAACATTGCCTCCATTTACAGATAATACATTTCTGTTGCTGTTGTTAAAATAATGAGCTTCTATCAGTGTGATCCTCACGTCTTCTATGCTCACCCTCCTGAGATCACATGTAAGATTATGGCCTAATACTGCCCCAGTTATGGAAGTAACTGCCCTCTGGCCCCAGGAGGGCCGTCGCTGGGCAGTGTTTCTACTGCTGAGAACTCCCACCACCGACGTGCTTTGGGGCTAACAGGTGTAGACTGGATGTTTCCTCCTGGGGTACAGTTTCATTCAGGTTATATCATTACAAATGCACTGAATCAAAATTCATTTTAAAAGTATTCATTTATTCATTTAGCGTAAACTAAAAAATAGGTGTGGTTTCCAGACTATTCTTTATTTAATGGATTTTGTGGAATCATCTCGGGTCATTTGACAGATTTCATTTCCTTTGCCTTTCACTTTATATGAACAGGTTTCAGATTAAAACATTGCCCTAGCAGGTTTGGCTCAGTGGATAGAGTGTCAGCCCATGGACTGAAGGGCCCCGGGTTCGATTCCAGGTCAAGGACACATACCTGGGTTTCAGGCTCCATCCTGCCCGAAGCAGGAGGCAACCAGTCAATGTGTCTTTCTCACATCCATATTTCTCTCTCTCTAAAAATCAATGGAAAAATATCCTCTGGTAAGGATTAACATCGTCATCATCATCATCAATGGTGACCATTAAGTCCTGCAGTTGTGAGTGTTGATCTATGAACCAGGAGGTTATGCTTCAATTATGAGTCAGGGCACATGCCCTGGTTTCGGCTAGATCCCCAGTGGGGGACATGGAAAAGGCAGCCAGTCAATAATTCTCTCTCATTGATGTTCCTATTGTCCCTCCCTCTTTGAAATTAATAAAAAAATATATATTTAAAAATAGTGACCATCAACCCTAGCCGGTTTGACTCAGTGGATAGAGCGTCTGCCTGTGGACCCAAGGATCCGGGGTTGGATTCTGGTCAAGGGCATGTACCTTGGTTGCAGGCTCCTCCCCTCCCCAGGCCCTGGTCTTGGCTCCTGTAGGAGGCAACCAATCTTTCTCTCACATGATGTTTCTCCCCGTCTTTCCCTCTCTCTTCCACTCTCCCTAAAAACCAATGGAAAAAATATCCTCAGGTGAGGATTAAAATAAATAAAATTTAAAAACAGTGACCATTAAAATAGTAACCAGAGGAGCTCATTGCTGGAAGCGCCCAGCGGCAAAGAGCAGCGAGAGCCATGATTCCCAGCACCCGGGGTCGCCGTGGGGCGGGGCCGGGGCGGGGCCGGGGACAGAGCGGCGCCCTCTAAGGTTTGCGTAATCGGGGCGGGGCGCGCCGAAGGCCTGCGTCACTCGTGGGCGGGGCCGGGGCGGGGCGCGCCGAAGGCCTACGTCACTTGTGGGCGGGACAGGCGCGCGGTGGGCGGGCCGCGGGCCGTATTTGAATCCGCGGTGGCGGTGGCAGCAGTGGAGCGGACCGTGAGTCAGCATCCGCAGCCCGGTGTCCTCCGGGAGCGGGTCGTCGTTAGGCGAAGCTACGGAGCGCACCGTGCGCCCCTCTCAGGTGAGGTGCGCCCCCTCCGCGCGCCAACACCCCAGGTGAGGTGCGTCTCCCCACCTCTCCTCCGCGCACCTTGCCCCTCAGGTGTGCCTGCCCTCCCCTCCCGATGCTTGCTCTGGTCCTCGGTGCCCGCGCCCGGTGGGAGAGCAGGGGTGGGCACCCGCTTTCCTAGGGGCTGCGGCGTGAGGGGAAGGCGATCTGCCCGCCTGAGGAGCTGCTCTGCAGAGGCGCCCGCGGGTCCCTGCGTGGGCGCTCGCCGCCAGGCTGCTCGGCGGAGCCTTCATCACCTAGCGGAGGTGGGCGTCTTGCTCCCGGGAGAGGACGGTTTCCCGTCTCATCCGCGAATCGCCGCCCGCGCCTACCCTGTCGGAAAGGGAGACCCGCGAGTAGCAGGTGTGCCGGGTGCTTGTCTGTCTTGTAGTTGGGGGCGGAAGGCGCGGACCGGGTGGGTGCGGGGAGCTCCCCCGGCCGCGGGTCCCCCAGTTTGGCCTTTGATTCTGTGCACGGTATGCGTTGTCCCCGTGAGTCCCCTGACCCTGGGACCGCAGCGCCTCTCCAATGTGCTGTGTCACGTCAGGAACGGGGCTCTGCCAGAGCCATTACTCAGCAGCTTTCAGCTAATTTCTCATTACCATCGGGAAGGTCCCTGGATCTTGGCAAGGCCGGTTCTGGGCACAATTTATGTATGTAGGTGGGTTCATCTGCATTTTGAGTGTGGAGGCCTTTTTACTAGTCAGTTCTTCCTTTATTTTGGGAGACCGGGTCTGCGCTCAGGGAGCAGCAAGGTGTGGTAGGATGAAAGTACTGCTGGTGAGAAAGTGGGCCAGGACACATCCTGGGAGCCTGGTCTGCCTTGTAAGCTGAAAGCAGGCTGTGGTTTGCCAGGCTTGGCCCCTCTGATGCCCCTCTGCACCCGAGGAGGCAGCAGGGGTGCACTTAGGTGCCGAGTCATGGGGTGGGGTTGGGGGAGCATCGGGAAATAAATCGCTTTCAGGAGAGCAAAGGCTCCAGCAGTCGAGTTTGCCTCCCCTTTTGTGCCTGTGTTATTCAAGCAGTGCTTCTGGAACTCTGTTGGCTTCGAGGCTGACCTTCTCTAACCTGATCCTAGGACTGCAGGTGCTGAGGGCTGAGTCCATGTTTTCAGGCCCAACTAACCCGCATGTTCAGAGCCCTAGGCTGAGCAGATATGCCAGATCAGCTCATGAAGGGTGCATGTGGGCTTCCATTCTTCTGGCTGCAGCACCGGGAGCCTGGAGAGATGGAGGAGGCAGGGCAGAGTGAAAGGGTTGGGTGGGGGGTGGGGGTCAGTGCTCTTAGAAGATGAGTCCGCACATCTGTCAGCACTGGTTCGGGTGCACTCATACAGTCTCTAGGCTGACGTGCAGGAATGGAGCAGGGGGAGATTCTGAGAGGGTTTTGGAGGCTGAGCAGGAGTTCTCCCAAGTCTAGTGGGGCTAATGAAAGCCGCAGCCTATGGCAGCAGTGTCACGGCTTGAGGACAAAAGAGGAACCATTTTGGGGTGGAAAGGCTGCTTTGGCAGGACCAGGATGGGGCAGAGTCCAGCCAGGAAGTGTTGACCTGCATGCCAAGGTGGCGCATTCTTTTTTGGGAGGCAGGCTTAGCTAAGGCCAAGGCCACTCTTGAGACAATTCAGGTCAGGGTGAAGGGGCAGGGCAGCCTGGAGAAATGGCTGGAGTGTGGGGCCTAACTGATGTGTGCTGAGGGAGGAGGAGGAGCTAAGGGTTCCCACAGGGCTCCTGGTCAGTGAGTCATCCCAGGTGCACCAGTTTGAGGGAGGCACCTGTGCACAGATTGAGGAGGCAATGCAGCTGTACTGAGGGCCATCTGGGGCATCTAGCAGTGAGGGCTGCAGAAACCATGTGTGTCTGGACCTGGAAGGGCTGCTGAGCTCCCTTCCGAGGAGAGTGGGAGGGCTAAGAAGTTGCCCCTGGCAGAGGAGGGTGGAGAGGGACTGGCAGCAGGCAGGGGCTGCATTTGACCAGAGAGGTTTGGGGGCACATGGCCGGAGGGCAAGGTCTGGGCGACAGATTGAAAAGTGAATTGGAAACTGAAGATGGCAAGGAGGAGGGGGGTGGCCAACAGAAACAGGCCTGTGTGAGAGCCTGCAGGGCTGTAGTGTCCTGGGGAGCAGGTGCCAACGAGAGACTGGAATTCGCAGCAACAGGACAGGTCTGTGGAGGAATCCCAGGAGGTCTGGGCTCTGGGTCTGTGGGAGGTGCCCATTCAAGCACCAGAGCACAGCCTGCAGGGGGTGGATCAGGTGGGCATGTCCCCAGGTAATCTCCTTTGTTGTGGGCTGAATTATGTTTTCCAAAAAGATATGCCTCAGTCCTACCCCTTGCCACTGACCTGGGAACATGACCGTACTTGGAAATGGTCTTTGCCAAATAGGTAAAATGAGGTCATTAACATGAGCCCTAATCCAAGATGACTGCTGTCCTTAAAAGAGGGAGGAGATTTGGACACAGAACAGAGGAGAGCCAGCCATGTGATGATGGAGGCAGAGACAGGGTGATGCACCCACCAGCCAAGGAAGGCCAAGGGTTGCTGCCGAAGCCGAAGCTGGAAGAGGCAGATGGAGCCTCCAGAGGGAATGCAGCCCTGTGCACCCTGATCTCAACTTCTGGCTGCAGAGTTGGGAGGATGGATTTGTGGTGTTTGAAGCTGCCCGGCCTGTGGTGCTTGGTTTCAGCAGCTTCCAGACACAGAGGCTCCTGGGGCCCTGGATGTTACGAAGAAGCTGCCTGTGGAGAGGGAGGAACTGGCTGCAGAGAAGGGCTCGAGCAGCACAGCTGACGGGGAGAGGGAACCCACGGAGGGAGACGGCAGGGCAGAGGTCGGCGCTGCCCCTGTGGGTCCCTGCCTCAAGGTCTTCCTGAGGTCTGGACTGTGGCGTCAGGCTGTCTCCACATTGCTTGGCTGTGCCGTGGGTGCATCAGGGGAACCTGCTGGAGGAGCTGGTCCAGCTGAGCTGCTGTTGGCACATTCAGGAGGCCACAGTGAGGAATGTTCATTGTCTTTCCATCACCTTCTCAGGGACAAAAGAGCTTGAGGTGCTGCCAGCCTGGGGCCTGCTGTCTGCTGCCCCCACTGTCGTCCTTGCACAGTTAGGCATCTGCAGGGTCAGTGTCTCCAGCTCAGCACCTTCCCGCCTCTCACAGGTGGAATCTAGGGATTCTTGAGGGCGGGGGGGGGGGGGGGGTGGCAATAGAACCCCACTTTTCCAGATAAGACCTTCAAAGTCTTTAACACCTTGTGTCAGTAGTTCTCCTTGGGAGTGGGCATGGCCTTGGTACCTCCCACTGCTCCTGGTGACAGATAACTGTGTGTGTGTGGGGGGGGGGGGGGGTGAGTACAGTGTTCTCCAGGTGACTTGGTAGCTTGGCTGGGATGCTCTGATGCTGGGGTTGGCGGGGCCGGGGGGGAGGGGGCTCAGAGTGATCCCCCAACACCCTCTCTGGCCAGTGGAGCATGGTCTTCACTCTCTGCTCTGGGCCCTGGTTCCCAAGCGGGCCACGTTGTGATGACACAGCAGTGATGACACAAGGAGACAGATGCAGGCCCTGGGCCTCTCCAGGCAGTGCTGCTCCCTTGCATCCTGGACACGAGGCCCCCTACCTGTCAGTGTGCGCAACAGACCTCACACCACAGAGACTGAGCACCGCTCATCAGCTAGGAACCCTCTTGTGGTCAACTCACCTAGTCCCCCCAGCAGCTGAGGACAGTGTAGCTGGGGATGCCTGTCTGGGCTGGACCCCGCATCTGCTCTATATGTGCACCACAGCGGGCTCCCCATAGATTTGCTTGTGCTGAGGACTTACATTCTTTGGAAGTCACACATCTCTTGTCCCATATTTCCTGCTGATGACAGTAAATGCATCTCATTTAAAAAGGCAGCAGCCCCCTCCCCAGCGTAGGCAGCTTCCCCTGTCCCTTGAGTCGCACTTTGCTCAACTCTTACATTTGAATGCAGTTTGAACCACCCAGCCCAGCAGTTCCTCCTGCAGCCTGGGCCCCAGCTGCTTCCTGCATGACCCTGTGCAGGAGACGTGGCTGTGCCTCTGACGTGGCCTGTAGTCTGGGCAAAGCCAAGTGCGGGGCATGATCGGACTGGACAGTGGCTCCTCTCCTTGGGCCGCTTCAACCTGATGTTGCTGGTAGGACGTGGTCCAGGGGACTCTGTGACACTTGGCACCAGGCAGCTGGGGGCAGGGCGGAGGCAGGAGCTTCCAGAAGCCCAGTTCGCTCACCCAGAGAAGCAGGTCTGACCAGAGTCCCCATGGTGTGTCCCTGGGCTGTGGAGATGTCTGTCCTGGGGCCAGGGGCAGGGTAGGGTGACTTTGTGGCCTCTTGAAATGAGACCTGGTGCATCTGACCAGGCATCATGGGGGGCTTAGGGGACCCTCAGCCACCAGGGGGGACAGGGCTCAGGTACATAGGAGAGGCCCACTTCTGGGACGGGCTGCTGTGGGGGAGCGAGTGGGTCCCCAGAGGTGGGGGGTGGAGCGAGAGAGGTGCTTAGTGCCAGAACTCCTGCGTGCTGTGCCTTCGATGCCACCCCGCTCTCCTGTAGATGAGACCTGACTTTGGGGTGGGAAGGCTGCTCTGGCTCACGGGGTGTGTCCCAGGGTTTTTCTGCCTGCTGCCCCTCCCCTGGGCATTTCCCAAGGGTCTTGGGGCCACACCTTCCCTGAGCTGATCCTGTGGGACCCCAGAGACTCCTGAGTCATGCTCCGGCTTAGGGGGCTGGTTGGCCTGACCTCGGCCACCCAAAGACAGCTTCCTGCTCATGTGCCGAGCCAGTGCTGCTCCCTCCGTCCTGCCTGCAGGTTTCTGAGGAAAGCTTTTGGCGGCGGGGCAGCTCCGAGGGCCCCACCGTTCATTCCCATTTTGTTGAGCAGACGTGCCTGGGGTGTATGGTGTCCTCGGTGAACAGAGGGAATGGGAGGGACCCGCTCAGTGTTAGGGTGGGAGAACAGGATGCGGGTCACCCTGCTGTGGCCCTGGTGCGGGGATCGGTGGTCCCTGTGTTAGTGCAATGCAGCCTCACACCGTGGACTGTGAACCGCTTTCCCGTGGATAGCACCCTCTTGGAATTTTCGTTTACTAGTTAAGTGTGTTTACTTGGTCAAATGTCGTCCCGTGAAATCTAAACGTGGAAGCTGACTTCAGTGAGGTGAGGCCGTGCTTCAGGGCCCACACGTGGGACGCCTGGAGGCTCTGGCTGTGCAGGAGGAGAGAGAGAGTCCAGCTGTGGAAGGCGGGCAGGGGTGTGTTCCCTGTCCCTGCTCCCCAGAGAGCCAGGCATCCTCCCTGCTGCAGCTGAGTGTTTCTGAGCAATAACAGGTGTCTTGTTGGACAGGTTCTGCCTTAGATCTCCATCTTAGTGATGTAAGCCTCGCTCCCCTGGATAAGGAGCTGGACGAGCAGGACGGAAGTGACCTGGGACCCACAGGTAAGAACGGTGACACCTGGCGCTCTTGTCAGGGTGCCTGGGGCTGGCCGGGCCTTTCCTTTCAAGAATCCTTAAATGGTCCTAGGGTGGGAGAGGTCCCATCCCCCTCCGCCAGGACCTGCAGCCCCGGCAGGATCAGCCTCACATCTCCTTGGTTTGCCTCCATCTGAGCAAAGTGGCCCCTGCAGAGATGGATGGAGGTGGGGTGTGCAGAATGGGGGCCACGGACGGCCAGCCTTCACAGCCTTCCGAAATGTTTAACCACTGCATTGGCATGAAGACGGATATAAACACATACTGAATCATTTTTTTTGGCCTAAAAGCTCGTCTTTTTCTTCTGCTTTTTTAAAATATGTTTTTTATTGATTTCAGAGAGGAAGGGGGAGAGAGATAGAAACATCGATGATGAGAATCATTGATCGGCTGCGTCCTGCACACCCCCGAGTGGGAATCGAGCCCACAACCCGGGCATGTGTCCTCACAGGAAGGGACCTGTGACCTCCTGGTTCATAGGTCGATGCTCAGCCACTGAGCCACACCAGGCGGGCTTATCTTTTTCTTCTGATGTTAAAACACATTAATGTTTCTGGGGGCCCTAAAAGTCCTGGGACCACCATGCCAGTGGGTACGTTGGCTGTGGGGTCCTAGTGGGTGTCTGTCTCTGTGGGATCCCTGCTGAAACCCTTGTCCTGTGCACTTGCCACTTCTCTGAGTGGTTGGGAGCTATAGACACATCTGTGTCTGCACCGCCACATGGTCGCTGCAGGCCTGGGAGCCCCAGCACCCCCACCCCGTGCCCCCTCACCCTGGCTGCTGCACCCCAGCTCAGAGGCAATGCTGTGCTGTTTCCTGGGCAGAGGTCTGCTGCTGCCTCTCACTAACCTGGCCCCTCCACTCTGCACAGGTCAGAGGTCGCTGGGGGGCTCAGAGCCCGTCACCATTCCTGGCTGCCTGGCCCGCTCCCCATCCCTGCAATCCTCGTCATCCCTGTCCACCTCCCCGCTCAGCTCGCTCTCCCAGTCCTTGTCGGGGCCTCTTGTCTCCTCGGCCATGACGCCCCCCCAGCAGCCGCCACCCCTCAAGTCGGAGCCCAGGGTGCTGGGCTCCTCGGCCTCGTCCTACAACTCCCTAGGTGAGCTGGGGCTCGTGGGGGAGGGGCTACCCTGTAGTGGCAGTTCACTGCTGAACAAACCAAGGTGCGGGTGGATGTCCCCACTTGGTTGCCCTCTCATTTAAGGCTCCACCGTGCTGCCCTGCACACTCCCTGTGGTGTGGGCCTTGGCATATATCCCAGGCGACCCCTTGTCCACACATCTGCTGCTTGGCCGGTGGTGCCCTGGGGCTCGGACCTGGATTCGCTTGTCTGCCTCTGTCAGGGTCTCTGTGCCCTGGCCATGGTGTGGCAGCACTGCAGCGCGACCTGCCGTGCGCGTGCAGTGGAGCTTCTGAGGCTGTGCTGGGGCAACGCACCAGAGACCCAACACAGGAGCAGGCGGATTTGCAAAAACGGAACAGTGCCATTTCTTGTTTTACATTATCCTTTCATTGAAAAGTGTTGTTTGTTTTATGTAACCTGTTATACTTTAAAAGAATTAGTATTTTTAAATATCTCTTTAATTCCCAACTGGTCATGCACCACCTAACGACTTTGTGGTCAACGGACGGCATATGTGACGGTGGTCCTTGGGGTTCTAATGGAGCAGTGGGAGGCTCTGTGGTTTGGGGGGGACTGTCTTCTCTGGTGGGAGCAGTACATGTGGAGCTTGGCAGCAGGTTCCCCCTCTCAGCGCCTCCGTTTAGAGTCGGTTAGTCACCGGCCTGTGTTGGCACAGAGGGCGCCCCGCCCTTGCAGGGTAATCGCTGTACATTGTTTGTTGAGGACCTCAGCTCCTGTCCGGTCCACAGGAGGGGCTTAACAAGGACTGAGTGCCACTGCCACTTTTTTTTTCTTTTTTCAAATATATTTGTATTGATTTCAGAGAGGAAGGAAGAGGGAGAGAGAGAGACAAACATCAGTGATGAGAGGGAATCATTGATCGGCTGCCTCCTGCACGCCCCCCTGAGGATGGAGCCTGCAGCCTGAGCATGTGCCCCTGACCGGGAATCGAACTGTGACATCCTGGTTCATAGGTTGATGCTCAACCACAGCCACGTCGGCCACGCAGCCACTTTAGAAGATGGTTTCTGTGGTGGTGTGGAGCCAGCCTGTCCCTGTACTTTGGAAACATTTTCAGGTTGTAATGCTGTAAAGCATAGATAAGGTTTTTCTTCCATTAATTCAGTGCCAGTGAGAGCCCTTTATGCCAGTTGAGTCAATAGAACCAAATTCCCAAAGTCGAAATACTGAGTCCTCAATTCTACCCCCTCTCCATGTTAAACACCCCCTTTTTTAATGAAAACCACAGGGTTCTTTAATCTGACCACGGCTCCAACATGCAGTAGCCAAAACCACATGGCCACGACAGTGCATGTTCCTTTCTCTCTCCGGCTTCACTTTTATTCTGACTAATCCTCACTCCCTCCTGGCAGTCGCTGTTGTGATCTGGTCTCACCCAAACAGTCTCTCCTTGTACTTCCAGTCGGTCCAGCCCACATCTGTCCAGGGAGCAGCACTGACGGCTTCAGTGTTGTTTCTGACCCGTCGGGAGGGGTGTGGGACAGTGTCTATGAAGTCTGCGGTAGTGGCAGCAATAACCTGGGCCTCATTCACTCACCACTCACTCTCCCGGAGCAACTGCTGCCAGGCTTGCAAGCTCAGTACTACGTGCCCTCCGCAGGTGTGCCATTGTTCACCTTTTATACTGTACTTCTACTGTATCTTCTGTTTAGATACACAAAAACTTACCATTGTGTTACCGTTTCCTACAGTATTCCGTACGGTGACACGCGGTACAGGCCTGTAGCCTGGGAGCAGTAGGCTGTACCGACGGCCCAGGTGTGCAGTGGGCTACACGACACCATTTCGGGTTGTGTGAGTGCACTCCGTGTTGTTGACACAGCAACGAAATTGCCTGATGGTGCATTTCTCAGAGTTTCCCCTGTTGTTAAGTGACACGCGACTCTGTCAACAAATGTCACGTTGTCTATTGTGGGAGCTCTTTAAGCCCAAGCTCTCCGGGGCCTCAGGACCGTACATGTGTCAAGGATTCTTGGGACCAGAGTTTGCGAAGTCCTGCTCCACAGGCTGCAGTCACAGAAACTTTGAATTCATTTCTCTCTGTTTAAACCCCACAGGTGGCTGGAGGGGGGCCTGGCTGGAAGGGCAGGGGCAGCAGCCTTGTCTGTGGAGCCCCAGAGGTCCCAGGTCCTGCCTGGGTGTCCATCAAGTCTCAGCATGCCTGGGGCTGACATCTGTCTCCTCCACACTCAGGTTTGAATGGCGTCCCCGGGAGCATCTGGGACTTTGTTTCCGGCAGCTTCTCTCCCAGCCCGTCCCCCATTCTGAATGCCGGCCCCACATCCACTGCAAGTGCGAGTCCAAATGGCGCCGAACTGGCACGGGTCAGGCGGCAGCTGGACGAGGCCAAGAGGAAGATCAGGCAGTGGGAGGAGTCCTGGCAGCAAGTGAAGCAGGTGAGTCCTGGGGAGGTGCCAAGCTCAGGGGAGACCAGTGTGTATGCAGGGTGCCCCCTGCCCCGTGCCAGCCACTACAGCCCCCTGGGTTTCAGGCCTGTGACGCATGGCAGCGGGAGGCCAAGGAGGCGAAGGAGCGTGCGCTGGCAGCGGACAGTGCCCGGCAGCTGGCACTGCAGAAGAAGGAGGAGGTGGAGGCCCAGTTCAGGCAGCTGCAGGAGGAGCTGGAAGGCCGGGGCATGTCCACACTCCCGGGGCTGCGGGGCTGCAGCGACATCGGTGCCATCTCACTGCCCAAGCTACAGTCGCTGCAGAGTCAGCTACGCCTGGATCTGGAGGCGGTGGACGGGGTGAGTCCTGGTTTCGGCTTCCAAGGTACCCGATGTCTGCCCCTGGCCGTGTGTGAGACAGGTGATGGCTGGAACCTGGCCTACCACTCCTCCTCCTCCCGTGCGGTCCTTCTCTTGACACTCTCCTCCTCCTCTGCTGACCGTGGCCAAGGTCTGGCTGCAGTGCACATACCTGATCGCTTCACCTCCGAGGCAGTCTGCGGGTTGTGGCTCTTCCCTGGTTAAAGGGCTGGGTCAGCCCGAATCTGGACCCACCAGCCACAGGTCACGGGCCTCCATCCTGGCCTGTCCTTCCCACGCAGGCGTAGACCCCAGGAGCCAGTCTCCCCCTTAAAGGTCTTGTGGAAAAGCAGCTCTACCTCCATCTCTGTGTTCCTGGGGTGACCCCTGGCACGGGTGTCCCATCCTAGTCCTGAGCCTTCCTGCGCTAGCCATTATTTTCACGTGCTCTTGATCACCTCTGGGGGTCAGTGGTGGGAAGGGGCTTTCTGTGACCTGCCAACTTCTCACCTGCAGGTGATCTTCCAGCTCAGAGCGAAGCAGTGCGTGGTGTGCGGAGAGCCGGCCCGCGGCGCCGTCCTGCAGCCCTGCCAGCACCGTGTGCTCTGCGAGCCCTGTGTGGCCAGTGCGCCTGAGTGCCCCTACTGCGAGGGCCAGCCCCTCCAGTGGTGACAGCAGCCATGGTGGCCTCACTTCCTGGTGCCACCGACGTCGGGACCCCAGCCCAGCTGCATCGTTTCATGGTATTCTCGTAGACCTTAAAGGCAAACCCACCGCACCCACCTGCAGCCCAGGTTTCGGATGGGCACAGTAATGACATGGGGTTTGCGGTCCTGACACTACTGTGACCACATCCTGGGAGTTCACGTCCCGGCCAAGCACTTTGTAAGCAGAGGAATTTACGTGGACGGTCTCAGCTGCTATAAGCTGCTTTCTAGGTTCATGTCTTTTTAATATGCCATATGAAGCTTTGTATGTGTACTGTGAACTTAAAGTATTTCCTATCAGTTTATTGTAATTCATAGTATGGTAAATATATTAGATTTCATATTCTGAAATTAGTACTTATGAAATGAGCATTTATCTAGTAGTGAGAAATGCCTAGGATTTTTATAGGTTTTAAATTAAGTGCAAATAGTATTTATAGCAGAGTGATTATTGAAAGACATACATTTAGATGTTTTTAATTTTATGAAAGGAACTGTTCCTAACCATGTGCTCGTGCACACTAATTGGAGTTTTATTTCCCAACATCGTGCAAAGTGAGGGAGCTCAATTACGCATCTATGACCCGTGGCCACTTTTTCTAAGTGCCTGTGCCTTGCAAAAGGAGAATGGTTCACTTGGTTTTATTTTCTCCCTTGAAACTTTGTAAGACAATTTGATACTAGTGAAAAGTGCAACCAAGGGGTACATCTGTTTTACAAGCCGCTTTGCATAGCTTCCTGGAGCTGGCCCCTGGGCACTCCCCACACCTGGGACCACCTGGCCTCCTGCCAGAGTGGGCAGGCTCGCCCGTCTTCACATTAGACCTCAGGCGACACTTGGGACACTGTTGTCTGAACTGTGCGTCTAGGTATTGTCAGTCATCCGTGAAGACCTGCTGTGCCAGGGCAGGGGCTGCCCTGAGGACCTGGCTCTAATGCTGGTCCCCGGGCCCCCACGTAGCAGCCTGGCTTCAGGTCCATGGAGGAAACGCCCGAGAACGGGTCTGATTTAGTGATGACCTGTCTTCTCTGGCCTACAATGGGTCATTTTTTTCTAGAAATCTGGGAGGAAGTAAAAGATGTCTGTAGTTTACCCCAACTTTGCTCAGTGAGGCCAATCTCGATTGCTGTGAGGAAATCTTCGCAGAACCCGCCATTTGGGAGGCGGGAGCAGGTACTGGCCCCTCTAGCCTGGAAGTGAACACTTGTGTTTTCTACTTGCCTGGGGCTTTGCCAAAGAATTTTAATAGCATTTTTAAAGCGCAAAGTGACTAGGTAAAAATTTTTATCAGTGACCAAATTAGAATGTATTTACTATAATAAGTTTAAAACATTTTTAACATAAGAAACTGATAAACAGTTATCATTTTAAAGGTGGATCCATGACATTCCACAGCTAGTGTGCTACTAAAGGTTAACTATTGACTTGGTTTTAATAAATCCTGTTTTTAATTATAGTGATAATGATTTATTAGGTCTTAGAAATTACGTATATTTTGTGCTACTGTTATCACTGTTTAAAATTATTTTTTATTAATATTTATGCACTTGTTTTCCATGTTAGGCCTTCGGCCTTTTTGGGGATAACAGGACCGTGTTTATTACTGATATCTAGCCTAGACATTTTACAATTATAAACAATTAAGAACAATTAAGCTTTAGGTCTATTTATAAGCTACTCGGTCAGTTCTGTGGAGTTTGGGGGCCATAGGTGTAGTGCCCACAGGGGTACCACAGCGGGTGTTCGGGCGCAGCCCCTGAGCACTTACCCTTCTTAGGTCAGGACTTGCTCTGAGAATAGATGTGTGGTGGGAAGACCAAAGAACCATCCAGAATGGAACTCCCAGGGTGCCCGGGCGCAGTTAGGGCTGTCATTGTGGTACACCCCCAGGGGGCTGCTCCTTGGGGTCCTCCCCCACCACCTGCAGGGGCCCTGATCTTATGAGGGAGCCACCCTTTGCAGGCCTCATGGGCTTAGGGGCCTCACCATCCCCTCTGTGGGTGGGAGGGGAGTGCTGGGTGTAGCAGTGAAAGCCGTGTGGTGCTCAGTGTCTCAGCTCTAGTGCTCAATATTAGCAGTAATATTATTGTCATACTACTCGTGCAGCTGATCAGCAAACCTCAACTCAGTGTGTGGATGCTTCATGTGGACTAATTTATGAAAGCCCCCAATCTGTATGTTCTGAGTATTTAGATGAGAATGTTATTGGAATGGAATTTTCTTAACCCAGAAGGTAGTATTTATAAGGCATAATCATTTACTTTAGTGAATTGTTTAAAGTTAACACTTGTTTAAATTTTTTTACACTACAACATTTATGCAATGGTTTACAGAATTCATGGAATTATTTTTATCAGTATGGAATTAAAACTTTGAATCTTTATTTGTCCGCATCTTTGAGTACAATCCTGAGAGCCACTGGCCTGGAAGGCACAGAGGAAGCACACCCTGCTCGTCGCGTGCTTTTCCTGGGCCTTCTCGCTCTGCACCAGGGTCCCGGCCTGCTGCTCCGTCCTGCTACAGGATGCCAGTCCGGTCCGTCTTCAGCCCTCGCCCAGGTCATAAAGTGTTCCCAAGCAGCCCTGGGCTGCCAAGTAGCTGCTCTGCTGTCCTGTCTGTGGGTATCTTGGAGCCCAAGTGCTCAGAGCTGGAAGTTTCTACCAAAACACCAGGAGGTGACAGGTCAGGATCTGGCTCACAGGCAGCAGGTCCCAAGGTGGGCTTGGGCCCCCAGGCGCGACTTACCCACAGGCTTAGTGTAGGGGATGCCATGTTGGGTCAGCACACTTTGAAGTCTTTTAATCTCCTTTGATAGTTCTTTATGTGCCTGAAACAGAGAAGTTCAAAGGGCACGTCAGGCCCCTGGGCGGGAGGCCGTCTGTGTCCAGAGAACTTGGCTCCCACCCTCCCAATCTGTACCTTACTGCAGCTGTCCAAGGTCTCAAACACCAGACCCTGAGCACCGCCTTCCTGTGTGGATTCACTTTCTTCTGGGCTCTTTAAATAGCCAGCATCCTGAAAAAGTGCTCTGAGCAACTTCTCATAGCCCTGCAGGTCAGAGATGAAGAGGAAACACCTCATAAGTTCCTCGCTGTGCTGCACCCAGCCAAGGGGGTGCCCACCGCAGCACCTCACCTGGGAAGTGATCAGCTCGTCGGCCAGGTCCTGCTCCACCTGGTCCCACCTCTGCTGCAGGGCCGTAGGCAGGGCTGGGTACACTAAGATCCAAGTGAACTCAGACTTAGCTGAGCCCCTCTACCCCACCTCCCAGGGCTCCAGCATCCTACCTAACAAGGAGTGGGGATGGCAGACAAGGGGCGTCTCGAAGGTCAGTGCGTAGACACAGGTGCTTGGCTCAGACACATGAGCCAATCGGTTGCTTTTTCCACAGGTAAGCTCCACCTGGGGGGAAACTTGGTTGGTAAGTGGGTAAAGCAGCCCCATCCCCAGGCCACGCCCTACACAGCTCCACCTTGCTCTGCCGGCTCCGGGAGTGGCAGGAGTCACCGTCCCTCATCCACATGCCCCTGAAGGTGTTATTGGCGATTTCCCACTCGTGCCAGATGCTGAGGAGGAGCAGAGCATAAGTTTGGGTTGGGTTGGGGAGCTCCACACCAAGCAGCCTGTAGCTACTTACTCATCCCCACACCCAGCTCACCCGAGGATCCCACTGTAGGCGTTCCAGCGGAAGGTCTGCTCGTGCTGGGTCACGTTGTGGAATGGGCAGAACTCGTACTTGTACCTGGGGGTACAGCTGCTGTCAGGGGTGTTCCCAGCCCCCGCCCCTGCCACCCCTCCCCTCACTCACGTGGACTCCACCAGGCTGAAGCACTTGCCAGAAAGTCTGAAGAGATGCGCAGGCCCTAGAAGGGAAAATGCCACATGCTGAGTCCCGTGTAAGAGCAGGCACGTGGAAAAGCAGACCAGGCGGAAACAACTGACAACCCACAGAACGGGCCGTTCAGGGAAAAGGCTGGTTTAAACTTTAAAAATGGAGCACGGGAGTTTGGGCGATGTCAGCAAAATCTTAGACTGAGCTCCAAGCTCGTGTCCCTGTAACGTCAAAAGAGCAAGCAGAAACAGGCTGGGCTAACCTAGGAGGAATTCTGAAAACAGGTTTACAGCAACCACGTGGACAGAAGGACAAAAGCACCTTCAAGCTGGTAGCACAGGTGTCTTGTGCCACCCCTAACCCTCCTGCTGGTCACAAGGAGCAGGCCGACCTTATCTGCAACGTTCCACCCTGGCTGGGGGCTGCCGGAGGACTGGTCTTTGTTTTGCCTACCTCAGACCTCAGGTGGGAAAAGTGGGCACTGCTCATGAAAGCTGCAGGGGGCCTAGAGACTCAGAAGTTCGAGGCAAGACTCTAGGACAGTGATGGCGAACCTATGACACGCGTGTCAGAGATAACATGCGAACTCATTTTTTTGATTTTTCTTTGTTAAATGGCATTTAAATATATAAAATAAATATCAAAAATATAAATCTTTGTTTTACTGTGGTTGCAAATATCAAAAAATTTCTATATGTGACACGGCACCAGAGTTAAGTTTGGGTTTTCAAAATGCTGACACGCCGAGCTCAAAACGTTCGCCATCACTGCTCTAGGAAGTAAAGACATGTACATGCCTAATAGCAAGATGCACCTCAGGCTGCTCTCTACACTCAGAATATGCCCAGATATTGGTGAAGATCTGCCCCATCGTAGAGCCAGTCTGCAAACTAACTGGCAGAGGTAACTGTTTTCAAAGACCCGTTTTTTCAATAAAAATTACAAGGCATACTAAGAAACAGGAACACACTGCCTATTCAAAGGCAAATACTGAGAGAAGCTCAAACAGTGGACTTATTAAAGACTTTACTTATTTTTAAATATGTTTTTATTGATTTTGGAGAGAGAGGAAAGTACAGGGAGAGAGAGAAACATCAATTGGCTGCCTTCTGCATGCTCCCTACTGAGGATTAATCCTTCAAGCCAGGTATGTGCCCTGACCAGAAATCGGTCAGACCAGCCACCTCTTGGTGCATGGGATAATGCTCAACCAACTGAGCCACACCACCACAGCCAGGGCTACTAAACACTTAAATACCTTAAATATGCTCCAAAAACTAAAAGAAAACACAAATAACTAAAGGATATCAGGAAAATGATGTGGGCAGAGGTAGATCTGAACAGACAGAAGAAAGAATCAGTGACCAGAGCCTAAGAAACCTGTGGGACACATGGGAGTCCCCGAAGGAAAAGAGAGAGGGACAGAGAGATTAGTTGAGGAAATGATTGTCAAGAACTTCCCAATTTGATAAAAGACGTGAATCTCCAAATCCCAGAAGCTCCAAGTATAATGAACTCAGACCCACATCAAGACACAAGAGACAAATGTCAAAAACCAAGTCTTGACAAGTAGATGGAATTACAGCAAAATGTGCCCAGTGTATTTGCCTGCTTACAACACTGGGAGATGTGTTTGCCAGTAAGCTGCTCATCACAAGAGCACCAGACTTGGGGGTGTAATCTCCAGCAACTTGCATGCCCTCTGAAAGAAGGGTTTTCTGTGCTGTGAAATGCACAGAACTTATACTTTGCTATGCACGACTGTTGCTGCAATTGATATTGTGTGAAACCTGGGAGGGTGGTCTTTGGGGTTCTCAGGGGCCAAAGGTAATTTTTGAGTTGGGGAGCCAGTTTGGGGTGGGGAATTTCACCTGGGCCTCTGCTCTTTAACTATATAAACATTTATCTGTATCTCTATGTCCAGGTCTGGGGGGCAGGAGGAATCTATAAAAGACCAACAGTCTTACTTTATCTTACTATACTTCACAAAGGTTCTAAATGTGAAGAGTTTACTTGGACTGCAGTAGCCCATTGGTTGTTCATATATTTAAATAAAATGGTCTACAACTATTTTTCAAACAAACAAAAAAAACAAGTCTTGAAAGCTGTAAGAAGTGACCTGTCTTCAATAAGACTACCAGCTGATTTCTCTGCAGAAACTTTGGAAACCAGAAAGCAGTGGGATGAAAATTCAACCGAGGATTCTACTAGTATATCCAGGGAAAATATCCTCCAAAAATAAGGTAAACAAAAGCTGAGGAAGTTCACTGTCAATTAGACCTGACCTACAAGAAACACTGAAGGGAGTCCTTCAAGTTAAAATGAAAGGACTATAAAAACCTCCAGTAAAGGGCAAATTACAAAGCCAGCATTGCAATTCTGCTTTGTAAACACACAGAATTTAAAAGACAAATGCATAAAAAATTATAAATCTATGTTAGCAGGTGCACAATGTTTAAGAGGTAATCTGTAAAAACAAGGTTGATAGAGAAACAGCTATGTAGGAGTAGTTTTTATATACAATTGAAGTTAAGATGGTATAAACTCAAATAGACTAAGAACTTTAGAATGTTACATAATCCCCATAGTAACCACTGATAAAAATAACTATATGTAAAATATACACAAAGGGGGAAAAGTGGAAAATCAAACATGTCACCTAAGAAAAACAGTCAATAAAAACTAATGGAAGATGCCAAAACCGGTTTGGCTCAGTGGATAGAGCGTCGGCCTGTGGACTGGAAGGTCCCAGGTTCGATTCCGGTCAAGGGCATGTACCTGGGTTGCGGGCACATCCCCAGTAGGAGATGTGCAGGAGGCGGCTGATCGATGTTTCTCTCTCATCGATGTTTCTGACTCTCTATCTCTCTCCCTTCTTCTCTGTAAAAAAATCAATAAAATATATTTTAAAAAAAAAACAAAAAAAAAAACAAAAAAAACAAAAAACTAATGGAAGAGCCCTGGCCAGTGTGGTGCAGGGGCTAGAGCTTAGGCCCACGCACGGCAGGACCACAGGTTCGAGTCTTGTCAAGGGCACATACCTGGGTTTGTTTCCAGGTAAGTTTGATTCCCCGCCCAGTTTGGGGGGTGTGCAGAGGCAACCAATTGATGTCTCTCCATCTTTCTCTCTCTTCCCCTCCCTCCCTTCCACTCTTTCTAAAAATGGAAAAAATATCCTTGGGTGAGGATTAACAACAAAAAACTAATGGAAGAAACAAAGGACAAAATCAATAAAAACATGTATTTCTTAAAAGCACAGATTGGCCTGGCTGGTGTTGTTCAGTGGTTAAGCACTGATCTATGAACCAGGAGGTCACAGTTCAATTCCCAGCCAGGGCACAAGCCTGGGTCGCGGGCTCGATCCCCAGTAGGGAGTGTGCAAGAGGCAGCTGATCAATGTTTCTTTCTCTCCCCCTCTCCCTTCCTGTGTGACATCAATAAAAATATATTTAAAACAAAAAAGGCACAGATTGGCCAAATGAATTGAAAATAAATTACTTATATGAGACTCACTTTAGGTCTAAAGACACAAGCAGGTTGAAAATGAAAAGATGGAACATTCTCCAGGACAGACCATATATTATGACACAAAACTATTTGTTAATAAACTTAAAAAGACTGAAATCACAGTTACTTTTCTGATCACACTGAAAAACAAATCAATAAAAAGTGGGAAACTCACAAGTATATGGAAATTAAATAACACAATCTTAATCACTTGGTCAAAGAAGAAATCACAAGGGAAGTTAGAAAATACTTTCAAACAAAAACACAAGATACTGAAACTTACAGGATTCAGTGGAAGCAATGCTAAGAAGGAAATTTATAGCTGTCAAAACATTCAAGCCTTGGCCGGTTTGGCTCAGTGGATAGAGCACTGGCCTGTGGACTGCTGGCTTCGGGGTTTGATTCTGAACAAGGGCATGTACTGCCATTGCAGGCTCCCGGCCCTGGTCAGGGAGCATGCGGGAAGCAACCAATCGATGTGTCTCTCTCTCACATCAGTGTTTCTGTCTGTCTCTCTCTCTCCCTTCCATTCTCTCTAAAAGTCAATGGAAAAAATATCCTCGAGTTAGGATTAAAATAAGTAAATAAATCTATATACATAAAAGCCTAAGCAACCGAAGGACCGGTCACTATTATGCACACTGGCAACCAGGGGGCAGACACTCCCACAGCCAACCTCCCACGGCCCCTCCACCCTACCAGCCAACCTCCTGCAGCCCTGATCGGCACCGATAGTCAGCCAGGCTGAGGAACCCCACCCGTACACGAATTCGTGCACTGGGCCTCTAGTAAATAAATAAAAGTATATATATAAAAAAATTCAAAAAACAAGATTTCAAATCAATAACCTACATTTTAATATGTCAGAAAAAGAGCATATTAAACCCAAAGCAGCAGGAAGAAAGAGGAAATTTATCAGTAAAACCAAAAGTTGGTTCTTGAAATCAAGTTGGTTCAACAGAAATCAACAAATCTTTAGCTAGACTGTTTAAGAAAAAAAGATTACTCAAATTATTAAAATCAGAAATAAAAGAAGAGTCATTACTATCAATTTTTCAAAAATAAAAAGAATTATAAGAATACTATGAACAACTTGATAACCAACAGATTGATAACCTAGATCAGTGATGGTGGACCTTTTGAGCTCGGCGTGTCAGCATTTTGTAAACCCTAACTTAACTCTGGTGCCGTGTCACATATAGAAATTTTTTGATATTTGCAACCATAGTAAAACAAAGACTTATATTTTTGATACTTATTTTATATATTTAAACACCATTTAACAAAGAAAAATCAACCAAAAAAATGAGTTCGCATGTCACCTCTGACATGCATGTCATAGGTTCGCCATCACTGACCTAGATGAACTGGACAATTCACACACAATTATCAATTCTTCTCAAATTCTTCCCAAAAAACTAAAGGGGAGAAATACTTCCTGACTCAATTTTCTAAGGCCGCATTCCCCTGACAACAAAGCCAGAAAGACACATTTCAAGAAAAGAGAACTACAGATCAACATCTCTTATGAATTAATGTAACCCCCCCCCCAACAAAATACTAGCAAACTGAATTCAATAACACATTGGACTCTATGCCATGACCAAGTAGGGTTTACTCCTAGAATGTAAGGATGGTCCAAAAGACAAAAACCAATCAACTAATAGTATACCCACTAACAGAAAGGGGGGATAATCATAGGATCATCCCAACTGTTCTAGAAGCACCTGAAAAAATTCAAGTTTCACCATAAAAAACTCAACAAATGAGGAAGACAAGGAGGCTTCTTTAACATAATAACGGCATCTATGCACAATCCATAACTAACATCATACTCAACGGTGAAAAACTGAAAGCATCCCCCAAGATCAGAAACAAGACAAGGATGCTCACAGCACTGCTATTCACTATTCAACTTCATACTGAAAGTTCTAGCCAGAGCAATTGGGCTAGTAGTAAATAGTAGTAGTAATAGTAGGAGGAGGAGGAGGAGGAGGAGGAATAATAATAAAAGGATGAATTGGAGAGGAAGAAGTAAAATTACTTTGTCATGTTTGCAGGTGGCATATTTATAAATGTAGAAAACCCTACAAAAATATGCTAGAGCAAATAAATTTAGCAAAGTTGCAGGATATAAAATTGATGCTCAAAACCCAGTGTGTTTCTATACACTAACAATGAACAATCCAAAAAAAGAAATTTAAGAAAATATTTCCATTTACAATAACATCGAATAGAAGAACATTTAGGAATAAATTTATTCAAGGAGGCACAACACTTATCTACTGAAAACTACAAGTTACTGCTGGAAGAAATTAAAGACATACATATAAAGAAAGATTTCCTGTGTCTATGGATAAAAAGATTTAATATTAAGATCTCAACTACCAAAAGTGACCTAGTTATTCAATTGTAATCCATATCCAAATCCCAATGGTACTGGAAGTGCTAGCCACAGTGATCAGACAAGAAGAAAACATAAAAGGAATCCAAATTGGAAAGTAAAACTCTCATTATTTGCAGATGACATGATATTGTACACAGAAAACCCTAAAGACTCCACCAAAAAACTAGATTTAATAAATGAATCCAGCAGTGTAGCAGGATACAAAATTAACACCCAAAAAATCTATGGCATTTTTATACACCAATAATGAATTGTCAGAAAGAGAAATTCAACAATCCCATTTACCATTGCAACAAAAAAATTAAGATGCTTAGGAATAAACTTAATCAAGGAGGTAAAAGACTTGTACTCGGAAAACTATAGGATGTTGAAAAAAGAGACAGAGAAAGATATAAACAAGTGGAAGCATATACCGTGCTCATGGATTGGTAGAATTAACATTATTAAAATGTCCATACTACCCAAAGCAATCTACAGATTCAATGCAATCCTTATTAAATTACCAAGGGCATATTTCACAGATCTAGAACAAATACTCCAAAAATTTATATGGAACCAAAACAGACCCAAATGGCTGCAACAATCTTGAGAAAAAAGAACAAAGTTAGAAGGATCACAATACCAGATATCAAGTTATACTACAAAGCCACCGTATGTCCCCTACCCATGTTCTATGCTCTTCCTTGTTTCAATGTCCTAAGTGTGTTTTTGCTGTGGTCAATATGTTATTGCTTGTTTTTCTAATAAATAAATAAATAAAACACTTTTCCCCCCACCCCCGCCACACACACTCTGCTTATCACACCTACAGAGCATCAAACATTCTACACTTCATTTACTTCTTTGTTTATTGCCTACACCCCATTAAATTCTCCAGTCCATGAGGACAAGTATTGTACGTTTTGTTCTTTCTGTATCCTCAGCACAGACCCTAACGCACATAATATTCAATTAAAAAATTATTGCAATGTGTTTCTCATATTCAATACTCACTTACTGCCCTGACCAGTTTGGCTCAGTGGATAGAGCGCCAGCCTGCAAACTGAAGGGTCCCAGGTTCGATTCCAGTCAAGGGGATGTACCTTGGTTGCAGGCACGTCCCCAGTGGGGGCGGTGTACAGGAAGCAGCTGATGGATGTTTCTCTCTCATCAATGTTTCTAACTCTATCCCTCTCCCTTCCTCTCTGTAAAAAATCAATAAAATGTGTTTTTTTAAAAATACTCATCAACCTAACCACATCTGGGATCCTGTCACATGACTTATAAAGAGGCAGTCCCTACCAGGTATGTTCTTCACAGCATTGTTTCTAATGGCCAAAAAATGTAAACAACATATCCTACATAATAAAAGCATAGTATGCAAATTGTCCCCTCCCCGGGGAGTTCCACCGGGAGTTTGACCAGGGGGCGAGGCCAGCAGGGGAAGGGAGGGAGGTCGGGCTGGTGGAGGTGGCTTCTAGAAACCCTACCAGTGCACGAATTTCACGCACTGGGCCCCTGGTTGCTTAATAATAGCGGAATGCAGAGCCATCCTATGGAATACCAAGCATCAAGTGAAAAGAATGAAGACCTACATCCACCACCGTGAAGAATACAAGACACACAGTGAATGACAACAGTAAATGCATAAACTTATACATATAGTGGTACTATTTTTTAAAAAGACACAATGTAAAGATCACAAAAAAAGTACTACACGTTTCATGAAAAAGCATAAAAGTCGTCTGGAAAGACAGACACCAAACTATTAACAGAAGTTGCCTCTAGAGAAGGAAATAAAGCACTAAGTTCGGGGGCAACTATTTAACTTGGTACAAGAATGTTCTGAAATGTCGCGCACTCAAAAATAATTTTAAAAGGCTGACAGACCAATGCATGAGCCTCTAAGCCCGAACTCCCAGGGCCCCTCATCCGACGCCGTCCGTCCCTACCTGCCCGCACCCCCTTCCCCGGGAGCCAGCTCCCGAGCGCTGACCCGGTCCCCCCGGAATCCAGGCCAGTTCCCTGCTCCCCGCTGGCCACCACCAGGTCAGCGGCCAGGGAGCGGCACTCACCAGACACGGGGGAAGGGTCCCTCTTGGGCTGCAGGCGACTGGTCTGGGGCAGGAACGGGTTGTTGAGCCTGCGGGAAGTGGCAGGGTCAGGAAGAAACCGGGCCCTGGGTCGCCCCTCGACCCGGCCCGCGGCTCCATGCAAAGCTGCTCACCCGAACGTGTTGGGCTCCTCCACCACCTTCATCTTGGCGGCGCCCGCGTACGTGGGTCCTGTGGGGAACCGGGCGTGAGAAGGTGGGGACGGGTCTGGGAGGGGCCCGGGGACAGGTCGGGGAAGGGCCTCGGGGTCGCCGGGGCCTGGGCAGGGCGCGCCAGGGGCCAAGACACTAACCATATGCCGCGAGCGCCAGCAGCAGCAGCAGCAGGCGCGCCAACGCCACCGCCATCACCCCCGGCGCCTGCAGGGCGCGCGGTCACGTGAACGCCGACGGGTCACGTGAGCACCGCCGGGTCACGTGAGCGCCGGAAATAGTAGGCGCGCCTGTCGCAGGCTTAGCGCGTGTAGCGGTGTAGCCGGGCTGCCGTGGAGGGGCTCGCCCGCGGGTCTGGGTGCCCTGCTTCCACCATGGGCCGCCGGAGGGCAGCGCGCGGGCCGGGCGCCGAAGGCGGCCGCACTCGGCGTCCCGCGGGCCGCTCTCTGGAAGCGTTCGCCGAGGAAGTGAGCGTCGCGCTGCGCGGTAAGTACGGTGTGATTGGCGGCGGGCCCGGGGCTGGGGTCGGAGGCCAGGGCAGGTCGGCGGAGCCGCGCGTGACCCGGCCCCGTTCTCCACCCGGTGCAGCGTCCGTGGAGCCAGACACGGCCGAGGACAGGGACAGCCGGAGCCCGGCGCCGCTGCCTTGCACGCTAGCCATGTGGGAGCTGGGCCACTGCGACCCCCGGCGCTGCACCGGCCGAAAGCTGGCCCGCCTAGGCCTGGTGCGCTGCCTGCGCCTCGGTCACAGGTTCGGCGGCCTGGTGCTCAGCCCCATGGGCTCCCAGTACGTGTCCCCCGCTGACAGGTAGGCACGAGGAGCCGGGAGGGCGGGGTGCCTGCCTGGACCCTTATCTTAATAAGCCCCGACTCTGGCGCATCACTCCTTTCAGGGCTCACCTATTGATACCTGTCTGTCTAGTTTGTCCCAATTGCCCAGCGTAGAGCCCAGAATATAGATCTCAAATAAACGTGAAGAATTGAGCTGCCCCAGAGCTTGGCTTATAAAGGGCCCCTGGAGGTTGTTTGGGGCAGGGGATGGTTTTACTGTGTCCCTAGCGAGGCCAGTCTCCAGGGACATACCTGTTCTAGGGCCATCGCCAAGGTGGTGCTGGCCCCCAGAACCCTATGCTGCTCCTGGCAGACAGCTGGTGGCACAGTCGGGCGTGGCTGTCATCGACTGCTCCTGGGCCAGACTGGAGGAGACGCCCTTTGGGAAGATGCGGGGCAGTCACTTTCGGCTGCTGCCTCACCTGGTGGCTGCCAACCCTGTGAACTATGGCCGGCCCTGCAAACTGTCCTGTGTGGAGGCTTTTGCGGCTACCTTCTGCATCCTGGGTGAGTGTCCCGGCCTGGCAGCCTGGCTATGCCCCCAGCAGTGTGTTTTCTACTGGCAAGTCCCAGGAGAAACCGTGAGGGTGTGGGCAGAGGTGGTTGAAATGGAAAGGTCAGGGTTTCTATCCCAGTTCCCACTTAAAAGTTTTCCCCCTGTGGGGTTGAGGTGGCAACATGAATAGCTGGCCTGCCAGCACTCAGATTTGGCCTGTTATCTTGGCACCACTGCCCTGAGAGTCCTCCATCACCCTTCAACTCATCCTCAGGGAATTTATGGTCCCAATAGAGGCCCAGGTGGGCAGGGGGATTGAGTGGCTGCAGAGGCAGGCATGGGCTGTCTGGACTTAGGATAGTGTCTGGCAGGTGCTTTTAGCTCCTGGGACACACAGCATTGGGTACGCTGGGGACACACTCAGGATTGGAAAGGGACTGTTGACATTCCTGGGTTTCCTGTTTCTGCGGCATCAGGCTTCTCAGACCTTGCTGTCATTTTGCTGCGGAAGTTCAAGTGGGGCAAGGCCTTCCTAGACCTGAACCGTCAGCTCTTGGACAAGTATGCAGCCTGCTGTGGCCCAGAGGAGGTGCTGCAGGCAGAGCAGGAGTTCCTGGCCCATGCTAAGGAGCGCCCTGAGGAGGCGATCGGTGAGGCCTGGCATGGATGTGAGCCTCCCCACCCCCCAGTTGGGAGCCAGGACCCTCCATGCCTGCCACCTCTTTGAGAAGCTCTAGGGGTGGAAGGCTGGGTTCTGCTCAAAGCTCACCTGTCACTGTCCTCTTTGCTCCCTCTGTTCAGATCCCTTTGATGTGGATTCAGGTCGAGAGTTTGCAAATCCCAACAGGCCCGTGGCTGGCACCCGGTAGGTCCTTAGGCTTCCCACTTTCCTGACAGCTCAGACCCAGGCTGTCCTCAGCCTCTGGCCTCAGCCCTTCCTGCTCTGCAGAAACCGGGTGGGAGGGTTGGCTGTGGAGATGGGGGGTATGGACGTCCCACTGAGAGGCTCTGGATTCAAGAACACGGGGAGTAAGAGGAATTTGTACTCGGCCTGAGGGCTCTTGTGGGTCAGGTGGTGCCTTTAGTGAAACAACTACTTCCAGGTTGCCCAGGGACAGTGATGACAGTGACAGTGAGGAGGAGTCTGAGGCACTTGGGCCTGAAGCTGAGGATGGAGACTGCAGCAGCAGCAGCAGCCCAGAAGAGGAGGAGACGCGGGAGCAGGGGTCAGAGGCCAGGGCCCCTGCCGAGGTTTGGAAAGGAATCAAGAAACGGCAGAGAGACTGAAGGCTCCAGACGTGTATTTTTCAAGGCAGAGTGATGAGGAAACCTAGCGACAGCAGTGGAACTGGTGGGAACGACGACAGGCCTGGCGGTCCTGGCTCATCGCATCTACGAGCAGCACTGGGCTCTGTCGGGTTCTCTCCCAAAGCTTCTATCACACCTTGCTCTGGGTCCTGCCTCAGAGTCCCTAATGAAGCTGCAGGGACACTTCGTGAGCCTCTGTTTCTCTGCACTTGGCCTCGGCGCTTGGGGGAACTCTCAGCCTCTGGTGAGGCTGACCCTGGCTGGAAAGGTCTGGACAGTGGGGGTGGCGGGCCATGGAGGAGGTCTTGTGTGGGTGCGAACATGTATGTGATAGGAGAAGCCAGCGTGGAGCCCCTTACACTGACCCACCAGCCTCATAGAGTGACTCAAGGCACCCCCTCCTGGCATGAGGATCCGGGTGGGGGACTGGAGACCTGTGATATTCTTAGCAAACCTCCACATGCCCCTCCTGTGTGGAGGGTTCTGGAGCCCAGAGAGGGTGAGAACACTGTGGCTGTCACTTTCCCTCCACCTGGTGCCTGGGAGCTGCTTCACTCCAAGGTTTGGGTTGTTCAGACTCAAACCCTGGCCTTCCTGCCTCTCAGCCTAGTGAGCGCCCTCCCCCCAACCCCAACTTCTAAGACAACTCGGCTGCAACACTGGTGACATTGGGGAGGGACCGTTCTTAGTTGGGGAGAGTACTGTCTGGTTTATTGGAAGATATTAATCAGCATCCCTGAACTTTGTCCACTGGTACCAGAAGCATCCCCTTCAACCTCCAGGTGTGACAAATAAAATGTCTCCAAACATGACCTAAAGTCCCCTGGGGGGCAAAGCCCCCTCCCACTGGGAATCGAGTGCCTGGGGGCAATGGAACCCCCAGGAGGCAGCTGGGGAAGCTCACCTGGTGGCCAGGCTTCCTGTATTCCCTGTCCAGTGGGTAGCTGCTGGCCCGGCCCCGCCAAGTTGGCCACCCAGATACAGGGTTAGGGGGGTCCTTGCTGGGTGCAGGGAGTTCATAGCACATACCACATGGACACACCAGGGCAGACAGGAGCTGGGGGACCCAGCTATAGCACAAATGCCACATAGCAGGGGAGGGGGCACCACAGCCCTGGCTGCACTAAGCTGGTCACAGGATGAGGTGACACCGTGGGGACTTGGGGGGGTTCTGGGGCTCGCAGCTGCAGGGGTCTCATGGGTCCGCCTCCATGAATTTCTCCAGCTCCCGGAGTCTCTTGACAAACTCCTGTGCCTCCCGGTTGGTGCGGCCCTCCAGCATCCTCAGTGCAGACCTCACTGCAGGCAGGAGGGCCAGGGCAGCATCAGGCCCTGCCAGCCCTTAGACCCTCTGCCCCCTGGTTCCCCACTTACCCTGGGCTCTGGGCCGGCGCAGGTGCAGGGTGATGGGCTGCCCAGTCCTCGTGCTTCCCCCCACCTGGGGCCGCACGATGCCGCCAATGCTGCCCAAGCCGAGAGCTGCCTCCCCTGCAAAGTCGTTGGTGGACAGCCAGTCGTGATCCATGACCGTAAAGAGCACACAGGCACCACGGCGGCGGCACACCTCTGCTGGCACGGAGCTGCAGGCAGGCAGAGGGCAGTCACCTAGCGCCCTGCTGCCTGCTTGGCCGGGTGTTGGGCAGGTGGGGGCAACACTCACAAGTAGAAGAGTTCATCATACACCGGGTGCAGTGTCCGGCTCTTGACCTGGGTCCTCTGGCTGTGCACCAGCGGGAAAAAGTGCGGCGGGCCCAGCTCCACAATCACAAAGGGGTCACTCAGACCTGGGGGGCAGGGCTGTGAGCAGACTGCCACCATCCCACTGGCCTGTCCCCACCTAGCCATGCCTCTGCCCCTTACCGTTAGCATCCAGGGGGAGCAGGTCAGCAGCGTGCAGTACTTCCACCACCAGCCGCTGCTCAGCTGCCTCGTAGTAGCAACGGACACTCAGGCGCCCACACCGGTTATGCTCTAGTGACCTCTGCAAGAAGGCCGGTGGGCCCGTGAGCTCAGCTTGGGCTCGGGTGAGGCCATGTGCCCACTCCTGGACCACGTACCTGCTTGAGTTTGTCCAGGTAATACTGCTCAATGCACTCGCGGGTGGAGCACTTGTGCAGGCGCAGCTCCTCCTCCAGCCTCTGCAGGGAGAGGAGGGAAGAAGGTGGATGCCAACTCCTCCCTGAAGGCAGGGCAGTGGCCCAGGTGAGGCCTCACCTTGTAGCTTCCGTCCCTCAGGTTCTCCAGGGGCAGACCCTGTCCATCTGCGTGGAAGAAAGTGACCAGGGCCTAGGGCGGGGCAAGAAGGGAGAGATGTCAGACTGGCGTGTGCTGGGGCAGTGGACCAGAACAGGTGGAGCATTGAGTTTGCATAGCACCAGGGTTCTGGGAGCCCAGGGCAGAGCCACCTGTCACACCGGGGGCATATCAAAAGCCCCCAGGAGCTTGGGGGAGTGCTGGTGCCTGAGGCCAGACACTGCCTTAACAGGTAGCGCAGGTGCTAAATGACCCAGGTGGGCTGGCAGGGAGAAATGCCCTGGTGGGTGCTTCGAGGAAGAGCTGTCCAGACTTGGCAAGCTAATGCATCTTGCCTGGGGCAGCGGGGCCAAGGGCGGGGCAGCAGCCCCCCCACCCCCATCTCCCCTGCAGCCCAGCAGAGGATGGCACCTCCACAAGGTCCTACCTCCAAGGTGAAATGGAAGCGGCTGTAGAAGTCGGCAGAGACGTCAAGGTTGGTGCCCAGCGCCTGCAGAATGGCCTGCAAAAGCAGCTCCCAGAGGGCCTCCAGCACCCTGCAGGGACACAGCATCTGTGACTGGACCCTGGCCCGCCCTGCTCCACCCGGCCCAGTCCATACCTGTTCAGGTTCTCCTTCTCCAGCAAGGCGTTCAGCAGGGCCAGCTTCTCATCTAGGTATTTCATGAGTGGGGCCACAGCCTGCGGAGAGGGTCCTCAGGGCCAGACTGCACCCGGGTCCCCCCACACACACTCCCCACCAGGCTGAGCCCTCAGCCGGCCGAGCACTCACCTCATCGTTCTGGATGGAGTCAGGTGAGAGGCTGATGTGCTGCACGTACTTCCTGATGTCACCCACCATCTGAGGGAGAGCAGGGCTCAGCGCTGAGGGGAGTGGGGGTAGAGGGGGAGCCAGGTCCCTACCCCACCTTCCTTGCCCACCTTGGAGGTCAGGTGCGCCGTCACAGTGCAGGCCTCCCGCTGCAGGTCCTCGTCCAGGGCCTGTGTGCAGTTGAGCAGAGCGCGCGGGAGCCCTCCTGTGAGCCCCGCGGCCCCCTCTGGCCATGCCAGGCCTCGGAGTGCCTGGCCAGCAGCCCGGCGCAGGAGCTCCACATTGTTGAGGACCACGCAGAGCTGGAGAGATGTGCCAGATTGTGTGTGTGTTGGAGGGGTTAGTGTTCCTGTGGTCATATGGTGGCCCCACCCACCTCCTACCCCCATCCACCTGCCTGCCAGCCCACTCACCGGCTCACTCACTGCCTCGCCTGAGGCCCTGGGCTGAGTGTCCACCTTCTTCCGCAGCAGCTCAGTGTAGAAGAGGGCAGCCTCACACAGGTCCTGGGAGGACACAGGGGCTCGAGAGCTGTGGGCCACATCTGGCCCTGCGGACCCCTGCGGACCCCGACCTATTCTTGGGCTGTAGTTCCCACCTGGCTAAGCTGGGTGCCCAGCCCCTGGGCCTGGACAGGGTCTGGCCATGCTAAGCAGGTCCACAGCTCCTGGATGTGGCTGAAGCAGAGACTTGCAGTGGCCACCGAGCTGCTGTGCTTGGAGTTCTCCATAGGCTCCAGCTGGAAGGGCAAAAGGCAGCCTGAGTTTTGGGGGGCCCTGGATGGGTCCCAGTACCCTCGAGCCAGGTGCTCACTCACTGTGTCCACATCAACAGCTCCCTGCAGCCTCCATTTGGCCTGGTCCCGCAGCACCTGCAGCCAAAGCTTCACGGCAGGTAGGAATGGGGCGTGGATGCCGACCAGGGCCAGAGAGCGGCTGTCCCTGCAGCAGGAGGCCAGCAGTCAAAAGCACGCCCACCTCAGGCACCCTGAGCCAGCATGGCCTAGGGGCCCTGGGCTAAGCAGCACCCAGGAGAGCCTCCTGCACAGGGCCCTTGGGCTCCGGCTCCAGAGCCCGCCTAGAGGAAACTAGAGAACACCGGGAGGGGGCAGGTGGGGAGGGAAACAGGTACACGGAGGGGGAAGTGGAGGGAGGGAGTAGGACAGGGGAAAAGGGAAGGGTGAGGGGGACAGGACACCCACCGGCCCAGGATGCTGCTCCAAAAGCGCTGGATGTCTGCCAGGGACAGGTAGAGCTCGAAGAGCCGGGACGCCACCTCGAGGGTCATTTTGGAGCTCAAGTCCTCCGTCAGTACCCACACCTCCTCAGCTACCTGCCCGGAAAGGTGGAGTCAAGCTGCCAGCAGCAAGGAAACCCAGGCCCCTTCCCGGCCAGAAAGGCTCTCCCCATCCCCCTGCCTCACCAGACGCTCCAGCTGCCGGAAGGTGAGGGTAAAGAAGTCGATCTTGATGATGCTGCAAAGGACACATCTCAGACCCCTGCTCTCCCCTGGCCCCTGGCCCCAGTGGCAGCACTTGAGGGGCTGGGCGCAGGGGCGGCAGGAAGAGCCCGGGGGCCACCTGTGGAAGAGGCTGGCGTAGATGCTGTAGCAGGACTGCAGGTCCTCATAGATGACGTCAACCAGCTCCACCAGCCCAGCAAGTCGCTGCGGTCCCGGCTGCAAGGAAGCAGGGTTCCCACTGTGTCCACACTGCGCCCCCTGCCACACTCCCCTTCCCCTGCCCCCACGGCCAGACCCTCTTTGAGCTGTACCTGCTCACGAGGACTCTTGGCGTTCAGGAGCCTGTCGTACCATTCCCGGTTTCCTCTCTGCATGGCGGCAGTAGGGGGAGGGGAAAGAAGGGCAGAGGGCCGGGGTTACAGCAGGGCCAGGGCCAGGGCCAGAGGGTGGGGCACTGGCAGCCAGAGGTGCAGGGCAGGGCCGTGGCGGGACAGGTAGCCCTGACCAGGCTACCAGACGCACTTTCAGGGCAGCAGTGATGTCGGTGTTTAGCTCCGTCTCGAAGGGGCAGACTTCAAAGGAAGGCTGGAAGAGCTGCAGCTTGTCCAGGCACCTGGTGGAGGAGCCACAGCTGACGGGCGGCTGCCCCGCCTGGCCCCCTGCCCCTCCTGTGCCAGCAGCCGCACCCACCTCAGCAGCAGCTCCAGGCGATGTATGGCGGTGCTGTTGGTGGCAGGGAAGTAGTCCCGCAGCTGGCGCAGCAGCCGCAGCGCGAACTCGGAGAAGGCAGAGAAGCTGTCGGCCAGGCTCTCCTCCTGGGGGCACAGGGCCCTTTAGAACTGATCCCTCGGGTCCTCCCCCGGGACGGGGCCAGCGAGTCAGCAAAACTTTGCCCCGAGGAGCAGCCTCCAGCCCCACTGACCTCTCGCTGCTGCCCTCTCCAACCTCAGCCTCCACAGCTTCCCCTGGGGCCTAGCGGCACCGACGGCCTCGCGTTTGCACCACCCGCTGTTCCCTCTGCTCTGTCTCTGCAGCGCCCAGAACTCCCTCTGTTGTTCCCGCTGACAGCCATGACCCCCCTCCAACACACCCCCGTCTCAGTATTGCACACCACCTGCTCTTCCCCAAATCAACTCCCTCGCGGGACATGAACCGACAAAGAGAGGACTGGCCCTCACTGCGGGCCCCAGCCCGAGCAGGCCCTCAGCACGCCCACCAAGAACATTTTCAGGCCGCACGGCCAAGCCCACCTGCTCCTGGGGCAGTGAGGCCGCCTCTTCCCAGTGCGCCTGCATGTCCTCCAGCAGCCCCAGCAGGTAGCCGTAGTCCAGGGTGCAGGTCTGATGGTGGCGGCTGCTGACCTGCCAGTGCCTATGGGGGCCCCCAGCCCAGAGCCAGGGCAGCGGTGTCGGGCAGGACCCTACGTCTAAGAGACCTCCGAGCGCCCCGCCCACTCACGGGAACGGCCTCCTCATGCCCCGCCCAGCCAATGCCACCGCACCGCCCCTCGCCCGCCCCGCCCAGCCAATGCCACCGCACCGCCCCTCGTCGTGCGCCCCGCCCACTCACAGCACCGCCAGTTGCAGGGCAGACAGGTTGCTTTGAGCGCCGTGCAGGCAGAGCACAGTGGCCGCCGGTGCGCTGAGGTCGCCCCGCCAGCTGCTGGAGTTGGGCTGGGGGAGGGACTGGGCGTGGGTGGAGGTGGGAGACCCTCAACCCCTCCCGCTTGCGGTCCCGTCGTTTGCCTTCCCCAGGCCGTGCCCAGCTGCCGCGGGGACCCGAGGGCGCCTCTACCTCCTCGGCTCGGTGCTCGAACTGCAGCAGACGGCTGAGCAGCAGCAGATAGGACAGGAAGCCCGACCGCCCGCGCTGGCTCATGCCCGTATCCCTCTGAAACACAGGGCCCTTCATCAGGGGCCCGAGCCATGGGCTGGGGTGCAGGGCCGGGGTCCCCACGGTTCCCCACAGCTCCCCACCTGCGTGGTGATCAGCTTGAGCACTAGCTGGCAGTCTCCCTGCACGCGGGAGGCGCTGGAGCGTGGTTCCAGCTTGAACCATCGGTCCTCGCCAGCCACGGGCACCTCCTGCAGGAGGGGGGTTCAGAATGGCGAGTTCTCAGATGCTGTGGGGCTGTGGGCAGAACACAGGCCTCCACGCTTCCCAGGGGACTGGGGTGACTAGCACAGAGTGAGCACTCGGGGGTGCTGGGACAGAGTCCCAAGGAGACTGGCCCTGCGCGCCCCCCCCCCCCCCTTCAGTGAGGCTTTCCCCCATGGCCCTAGAAGGATGGAGGACTGGGGGGGGGATTACGGGACACAGCCACTGGCAGTGCCTCAGTGAGTGAAGCCTCCGCACCCACTCACCCAGATGGGTATGTTGAGGCAGCCCAGGAAGTCATCAGTGTGGTCCTCTGTGGGCCCCGCCTTCCCGTTGGCACGGGCCGACTTGACAATCTGTTTGAAATACCTGAGCACAGCAGGGTGGGCATCACACGTGTGGTCTCTGGGGAGCCACCAGCACTGGGAGGGCACAAGGGTCCCACCTGCTGTACCTGCCCATGCCCTTCAGGCCGATAACTTCATTTAGCTTCCTGCATGCCTCCACCAGGGACACATCATCGTCATGGTCCCTGAGGAAGGGGTCACCCGGCTTGTCTGGAGCCCAGCCCAGCCCCGAGTGCCCCCTCCCACTACCCTCAGCCCAGAGGCACCCACAGCCCCTGCCTGCAGGGCACAGGGTCTATACCAGATGTCTAGGTGCAGCTGGTCCGTGCTGACATCCTCGATCTCACTACAAGGAAAATAGAGACATCTGTGAGGGGCTGCCCAGGGCTGGGCAGGGACCATTTTAGGACACACAGGGAAGCGTCCATGACAGGCTGTGTGGCCCTGAGGACACGGATCTCAGGAAATGACAGTGGTCCTCTAGCAAGTGGGCATATGAAGCCACCTTGTTTCCTAGGCAGGCACTGAGGCTACTTACAGGGGTCACCCTCTGGTCACAGCCACCCCCGTGTACCCCAGGGCTGGGCTGGCACTGCAGGCAATGCCTCCCTGACCATCTGCTGGGTGAGGGCGCTTACAAGACGAAATGCTCCTTCCAGACAGGGTTCAGGGTGCTGCTCTTGACCTCGGTGACCTGGATGCTCTTCGCTGGCTGCGGGCTGCCACGCTTGGCACCCTTCCGGAAGCTGAAGCGCTGCTCCTTGTGCGGGCCTGGTTCCCGCGGGGTGCCCGAGGCCGACAGGATGCCCAGCATGCAGTATGGGTCACTGAAGCCTGGGACACAGTAAGTGCCTCAGTCCCTGACCCCAGGCGCCCCTCCTCTCCACAGTAACCAGGTCTGGGAGCAGCTAACACGTCCGGGCCGGTCCTCGCTCACCATTGGGGTCTTTGGCCAGCAGGTTCTTGGCACGCATGACGGACACTTTCAGGGCATATGTGGGGGCCTGTGGGCAGAGAGGTGATGGGGAGCCTCTAGGGGTTCAGCCCTGCCCTGTGCCCTCCACCCAAGTCCTTGAACATGGGCATGTGGCTGGTCAGCTCTGCACAGGCAGGTGGCAACCTCACCTTGGCCTTCTTCACTCTCTCAATGGCCTCTGCATGCTCCTCGGGGCTGGTGCCAAACACCTGTGGGGCGCAGGCAGGTGTGAGGGCCCAGATGACCCCCAAAGCAAGGCCGGCCATCCCCGTGGGGGCCTCAGGCATGGCCCCAGACAGGGACGTCCGACTGCAAATGTCATGGGTAGGGGTAGCACACAGGTGAGAGAAAAGATGTGTCTGCTGTCCTTCCTACCCTTCTGTGTGTGCGTGTGTGTGTCCACCCTTCCGGTGTGCCGGTCAGCCTGTATGTGTGTCTCTGTGCACACACACATACGTGTATGTTGTGTACATGGTGCACATTTGTGTGTTGTTCAGGTGACTGACAGTGATGTCAGTGGTGGACAGTGGTCACAGTCCTTTTCAGAGCAGGACAGACCGGGCCAATGGGGCTCACCTGCTGAAGGTAGCTCAGTAGGGCCTCCTGGTCGTCCACTTGGTCGGGGCCCATGGTTCCTGCTCGATAGAGGACGGTGTACAAGGCTTCCTCATAGAGCATCTCTACCTGTGGGTGGTGTGGGGAGCACACCCTGAGTCCCTTGCCACCACACCCCTGTCTCCCTTTAGGCCCCTTGGGCCCACCCTCTATGTGTCCATCCCCGAACCCTCAGCAGCTCCTCCCACTGGCAGAGATCCACGCCCTGCCTCAGTGCCTTTGCACCTGCCTAGCCCTCTGCTGGGGGCTCCTACTCATCCCTGACCTCTGCTCCTTACTCACTTGCATGGGGAGGCCTGGCCCACCACCCAGACACCTTTACTGTCCACCGAGTCCCAGACTCTGAGCCTGGCACACAATAGGTGCTCGCAGCCTCACTCTAGGGCCAGAACCCCATCCCTCTTACCTCCTCCTGGGTCAGGGCTCTCAGACCACGGTTGGGGTCCACAGGCTCGGTGGGGGCTGGCGAGCTGCTGCGCAATAGGACCTAAGAGGGGGTGCTGGGGTGAGGGTCTCCGAAGGTGGGGGGGTCCTGTGGCTGATTGGGTGGGGGGGTGATCCAGGGAGGGAATGGAGGGATGGAGGCCAGATGTGGAGCGGGCAGGTGAGGAGGCCTGGCACAATGCCCCCCCTGCTACACAGCAGTGCTCGAGACCCATCCTCACCTCAGGGCATGGCAGGCTCCGTCTGCCTTCCTCCTTCTTCAGGATGAGGCGCATCTGGGTGAAGAACTCCACGCCATCCCCTGGTTTCCTGCCGAGAAAGGCCAGGCGTGGGATCAACAGACCCTCCCCAAAGCTCAGGGCTCAGCACACGCTGCCGGCTCAGGACCAGCCCCCAGCCCACATGACTGAAGGCAGGCCTTGGGGCACAGCGCGACGTCCACAGGGCATCCCATGTTCTTGGGCACAGACCCTCCCCGGCTCCCTTTGGGCCATGGGGCACCCACCAGGCCCCCGTGGCGGGCTCCTGTGGGTCTGCACTGGCGCTCCCTGGCTCCTCCTCAGTCCTCCGGCGGAAAGATGGGCAGACCTGCACCTGCCTGAGCACGCTGCTCTTGATCTCCAGCAAGGTGGACATGGTGGGGGCCTGCGGGCAGAGAGCACGGCTGTGCCTTCCGGTCCTCTGTTCCTTCATTAGTTCAGCAGCATTGCCATACACTCCCCAAGAAGCTTCGCACAACAGATTTAGCAATTACTAAATTAACCAAAAACCAACAGAAGCCATGATCCTGGGAACAGCCTGAGGCAGGAGGAGAGGGCACCTCGGCAAAGAGGGCTGGCACTATCATGGCCACCAGAGGCAGGGGGGTTTGGGAAGGCAGAGGCTGGGGAGATCACCCCCCCCGGACTGTGCCAAGTCACTTGGTCTCTCTAAGTCATCAGCGTGGGCAGAGGGCCACTGTCATTTCCACTTGAGTGGAAGGGGCTGCTCCCTCTGCAGCCCCCAAAGCCAGAGTAGCAGCGGCTGCTTGAGCTGTTGCCAGGGCAACCGCCAGCCGCTGTGTCTGCATGTGACAGGGGCTACAGGGGCTCTACATCTCACAGGCAAACGTGACGCAGGAGCCCAGTGGCCTGAGCTGCAGGGATGGACGTGTCTGTGAGAACCAAATGTTCAAGGCGGTGGGGGGGGGGGGGGGCAGCACCCTACCTGTATTTTCCACTCAGCATCTCACTGCATAATGCTCAGCCCTGGAAAGGGGTGCTGCTCTGTTCCCCTCATCGGGATGAGGAAACTGAGGCCCCAGGGTGAGGAAGCTGCCCAAGGCCACAGAGCCAGCAGGCAGCCGGTAGTAGAGGCCAGGTCCCCCTGGGTCCTGTGTCCAAGCACTAAGCTCCTGGCACATCCTGAGTCCTAGGGTCTAGGTGGGCCACCCTACCCCTCATCTGACCGTACCTCCCTCCTCCCTTAGCCCAATGCAGAGATGGGGGCCACAGCGGTGTCTGGGCACAGGTGTCTGGGAGTGATGGCTCATTCCGAGTGCTCAGAGACGACTCAGGTTCCCCTGGGATCCTGGGCTGGGGATGATCTCGTGGCACCCAACAGCCCCGGCCCTGGGAGCCAACCGGCACCTCACCCAGAGCTTCAACAGTGGGCCTGCGGCCAGCCCCCCAGGAAGCACTCACTGGCTGCCAAGGCCCCTCAGCCCATATGGGGCAGGAGTGAGCCTGGCGCAGAGCTACAGAGCCCTCTACCTGTGTGATGGACCCCAGTGGGACTGCTTCCCAAGATGTCCCTGCCTCCAACCCTCAGGGCCTGGGCAGCAGCACAGAACATCCCTGCTAGTGCCCAGGCACCAGGACCAGAACCACAGCTCCCATTGGTCCAGCCAGCAAACTGAGGCCAGCCATGTTGGCACTGGGCCAAACCAAATGACCAGGTCTGCTTGGTCCCCTGGCTGTCTCCAAGGCCCGGGGTGAATGGGAAATGACAATTCTGCAAAGTGGATGCCCCATTTCACAGCCCTGGCCAGGGGTGACTTGCTCAGAGCCAGGATTCAAACCCAAGGCTCCAGGCCAGGCTGTCTCCCGCTAGCCTCTCGGTGGTTCTGAGGCAGGTGAGTCTGGGACGGCTGAGCTGAACCAAAAAGCCAGGTCGGCCTCCTCCGTCAGTGTCCCCGTGGCCAGCTGGGCATCCTCAGAGGGATAAACACCTTCAGAGCGCTGGATGCCCTTCTCACAGAAATCAGGTCCCTGGCAACTTGGGGGTGGGGGTAGGGAGTGGCAGGATGTCTGGCCTCACATGCTAGTTCTCCATGCCATCTTCTCGGTCTTCTCTTTCCAGCCTGGTCCCTACTACCCCTTCCCCTCTTTTTCATTGATTCCTGATTCCCATCTCTCCCAGGCCCCAGTGACTTCCCAAACAGTGTAAGCCTGCACAACCCAAGGGCGATGCCCATTACAAATGCTGCTCCCTGGGGTCTCAGCCCAACCTGGTCCCTGGGGAGGGGCCCAGGAGTATGAATTGTAACCAGCTCTGCAAGTGTTCTTAGAGCTCCATGAGACCAGCTGTCAAGGGTGGCTAGATGCTTCTGGAATGAACGCATGAACAATGATTTTACCCCGTGAGTTCATTATTCCTTCGAGGTCCCATCTTACCGTCCTTACCTGTTTCCACGCAATGTTCTCCATGCAACATCCCCCCCCCCGCCCCGCGCCCCGCACTTCGCTCACTGACCCCCCTCCCCAACCCCTCCGTGCTGCCCACGGGAGCCTGGGCCCCCACCAGTTTTGTAGGGGTCTTTCCCCCAATGGAGGGAGGGTGGTGCAGGAAGTTGGGAAGATGATCAGATGAGTATGTATATTTTTAACCCCCCTAGCACCCTGGGGTAGGTGAAGGAGATGGGCGGGGCTTTCACTGATTCGGATTTCGGGGAGGCCAGGGTCCTACGAGGATCGAGGATCGTGGGAGAGTGGGAGGGACCGTGCGCTGGGGTGTCTTCCTTCCCGGCCGGCCGGTTGCCTGGGAAACACCGCAAAGCGTCTTCAGGGTCCTCAGCCGGGTCCCCATCCCCCCCACCCCCCCCACGCAGACTGACCAGCCGCCCCGACCCCGACCCCCTCCCACTCCTGTGCTCCCAGGGGAGGGCGCACAGCGGGGCGCGGGTAGAAATGCCGGAGATCCGCTCCTCCAAGCTCGCACGGGCCTCAGTTTCCCCGGGGCCGGGGGCGAGTCTTTGCGACCTCCCGCCGTCCTCCGCCGGGGGGGCCTCCCAGTGCCGCCTGGAGGAACCCACGCAGGAGGTGAAGGGGTCGGCGTCCCAGGTCCATCCGGGTGGGTGCCGGCCAAGCTTCGACGGCGCGAGATGGGGGTCGCAACACTCACCGTGGGCTTGGGGTCCTGCGGTGGGGATGGGGTCCCTGCGGGCCCCCTTCTCACACGGACCCTCCGGGACGCCCTGGACAGCGACCGCTCGCAGCCAGGCGCGCCTACGACTGAGCGCAGCTGACCCACCGCTGCTGAGGCCCGAGGGTGGGGGTGGGGGCGGGATCTGGCCTGCTCGCCCCGCCCCTGCGGGCCCACCCCCGAACACCCCCTCCCCCTCCCGTGCACCCCCGCGTGCCCTACCGTGAGCGAGGCCGGGCGAGGGTCCCTGCTCTCCCTGGGCCGGGGCCAAGGAGCTCCCTCCCCCAGGGGTCGGGGCGCAGAGCTGTCAGTCAACCCATCGGCTGTTGCCGACCTGAAAGCAGGCTCAGCTCTGCGTCAGGAGCCCCTCCCGAGGCCAGAGTCACTGAGACCGAACAAGAGACTTTTGGGGAAGGGCTGTGCAGCCACCTCCAGAGTCATCCTCCCAGCCCCGCGCTGTCCCCGGTGGCAACCTGGAGCAGGCCTGGGTCTGGGGACTTCGCCATCTCGGGCCTAACAGCTCCCTCCTCTTAAGGGGACGAGTCCACACCAGGGGCAAGGGGTGCTGCAGTCATCAACCCAGGATGCCCGTAACGACCATGACTCCCTGTTGAGGTGATCGTCCCCATGGTCCCGATGAGGCCCCATACACCCCAGGTTGAGCCACAGTCCTGGTCACACAGCCTGTGGAACCCCAGGGCCTGAGCTGGACCCCACCCTCGCATTTCCCAGCCCACTTTTAGGGTCCCTTTCTGGGCTCCCCACTCCATATCCACACAGCATTCTGGAACTTGACCGCGGTCGCCTGGAGAGCTTGTTAACACAGATTGCTGGCCCACCCCAAACCTACTGATTCCAAGTCTGGGTTGGGGCAGGCCATGTGCAGGTCTACAAGCTCCAGTGCTGGTGGGTGTCTGGGCTACACTGGAGGATTGTGGGGGCTGTGCAGAGGTTCTGTTCCTGCGGTGTGCAGTGTCCCCGGATCCCAGCCCTGCTTTTGGCTCACCCTGCTGGATCCTCAGAGCACCTTGTCCTTGGGGATCAGACAGAGATTTGGAGTTTTCACCCTGGAAGACAGAAACACAAGCCTGGAACCCACAGCTCAGGCCCAGAGGCAAGGCCAGGGGTCAGGCAAGCTGAAGGGAGACCCAAAGGCTGGAGTAACAGGGCTCCAGAGCATAGCTCCACGCAGGGAGGCACCAACCTTAACCACTGCATCTTTCAGCGAATTGCCCACCTACAGGGTGCTTCTCCCCGTACACAGGGGTGGGGTGGACATCTCTCTGATGGGGCTACCACCTGTCGCAGCTTCCAGATCCAGACTCACATCATGCTGCTCTATACCCACCCATCGTTGTAGGAAGAAACAAAGAACTACCGTGAGAGAGAGAGAGAGAGAGAGAGAGAGGCACTGCAGGGGGATCAGAGACTGCATTGCAGGGTGCGGGGACAGAATTGCAGGTTAGGTTTCCTATAAGCTCTGTCCCGAGGCCCTACTTCCATCCTGACCCAGCACAGCCAGGCAGATGAGGCAGAGGCTGTTCAGGATATGCATGGGCTGCTTGGGACAGAGATGAGTCATGGAAGCAGGAGCCGGGCCTGGAGTCATGCCACCAGCTGCTACTGGGCTTCCTTCTGCGGGGTACAGCAATCCTATGGGCGCAGCTTGTCCTTCCCTGGGGGACTGGCAGGTCCTGAGCCAGGATCTTGGAACTTGTGCCCCCACCCCTGCAATTTTATGTCAGATTCTATCAACCTGTTGGAACAAACACCAGTCCGGTTGCCATGGTGATCAAAATGGCTTGGGAGAAAGAACTGAGACTCTGTAGCAGCTGTAAACAGGAAGTTAGGAGGGGCTGCTGCTAGGGGAGGAGGCCCCTGTTTGTACCACCCATCCATGCCCTGGGGGACCCAGGGGCGGCCCAAAGCGGAGGCACCAGCCCTGAAACTAATTAACTAGCCAGATGGCAGAAGGCCCCAGGAGACTTCACCATTCTCTGTAGATAAGTGAACTGAAGCCCAGAGAGGGGAAAGGGCTTGTCTAGGGCCACACAGCAACAGGCTGGATCCCAAGCTTAGCCCTGAGCCTGTTTCCCTAGGAAAGGATGAGCCCTAGGACTTCCCTCCACACACACTGCCAGGGGCTGGAGCGATGGTCCCATTTGTAGCTGATCCCTTCATTCTCCCGGCCTGTTCTGAGCCTGAGTCAGGCCCACCTGAGTCAGTGTCACCCTGGCTCCTCTGGCCCAGACCCCTGACAGTGGTCCTGAGCAGCACAGACAGTTGTCCTGCTTTGGAGGTGGTAAGAGGAGGTGGGGGGCAGGAGGGGGTCACGTCACAGCAGCTGTGTGGGCACAACATTCTGCCTAGAGGTCAGGGCTCTGTGGAGCTGGTGGGGAGGTGGGGGTCATACCCGCTGGGCTCTGACAGGAAAGCGCCTGGCAGGTGTGTGTGTGTGTGTGTTGGGGGTGGGGGTGGGGGGACTGGCTTTCCCTCCTAGGGCCAGGAGAAAAACACCCGGCTCTGGGCTCTGGATAAGCACTCTGAAGGCCAATGCAGAGCAGGGAAAGGCTGGCACAGGAGATGAGGACACGGGTGAGTCCACCCCACCCCTACAGGCTTAAATAACCCACCAGCTCACACTCTGGGGGCAGCCCTTGGAATTGCAGGCCCGGCCTCCTGGCAGTCAGGGTCCTCCCAGGCCCTCCGAGCCTCTGCACCAGTCCAGGACAGAGGCAGGAAAAGGGGCGGCCATGGGAGTGGGGCCAGGGTTCCTGCCTGCCCTCGTGGCAGGACCCTGAGGACTGCGGGAATCTGTTCCATCGCCTGGGCCATTGTGAGTGATTCTGCCAGCAGAGGTGGCTCCAGGTGGGAAGGGGTTTGGCCCAAAGGCCCCCTGCCTGAGAGGCTGCTTCCTGGGGCACAGTCACCAGCAGCTCAGTGGGGTCCTGCTGTTGCCAGTACCTGCACAGGTGAGCCTGTGCCAGGCCTGGGACATGGCAGCAGAGCACCATCCATTGTCTGTCCGCTGGCCTTCCTGTCAGCTTCTGGCCCAGGAGCAGAGGTGTGACCCTGGCAAGGACACCTCCCGCACTCACCACTTGGTGGGGCCAGGGCAGCATCAGGAGAGAGAGCAAACGGTGGACCTGGCAGCCGCTCCTCCACAGAACTGCACCGTTCTTTGCACAGCTGAGGGCTGAGATGCCTTGTCCCTGGCTCTGGAGGCTCTGAGTCCTTCCTCCTTGGAGGAATGGAAGGGACAGCATGAGCACCCAGCTGACATTTCTGCAGGAGGGCATCCTGGAAGGGGTGGGTGGGCACCTGGAAGGGCAGAGCTCAGGAGGGAGGAACCCAGGTCTGTGCTCTGTGACTCTGCTGTTTTATTTTCTTCTAGATCAGGGAAAACGGTCTCCTAACAGATGCCACAGCCTTTGGGCCAAACTGCTGGAGCCAGGTGTGGGGCCTGGGGGCAGCAGGGAGGATGGGACCCTGGTGCTCCAGCCCCGTGGGGCCCACAGCCTCCGCAGATGGGGTCACTGTGCTGGAAGCCTGCGTCTCCTGGGCCCCTGCCGCACAGGTGCCCCTCGGCCTCCCAGCGGAAGCTGACTCAGACCTGTCCGCCTATCAATGCTGGGCCTGCGACCTGCCAACTTGTCTTCGGTCTCAAACTGGAGTCTGCTCATGGCAGAGCTTGATGTGGGAAGGCCTTGGGCCAGCAGGTCAGGGAGCAGTATGGCCTGTGTGAGCAGACAGGTGTGAGGACACAGCACTGGCACAGCTGGGACAGTCCAGGAAGGACACAGGACCCCGAGCCTGGCCAGACGACTTGGGCCTCTGAGCAGTCACCCCTGGGGAGATGGAGGCTGAGGGCTAGCTAGCCCCATCCCACCCGTGGTCGGGCTCCTTGCTCTGCACCCAGGCCATGGCCAGACCAAGCCCCCGCCAGCCCTGGACACAACACCCCAGGGGCCCATCAGGGTTTGAACTGAGAGCTTGTGTGCACCTTGGCTGTGAGGATGGTGTCCTGCTCCCCAAGAAGGTCCATCTAGGTGACAACAGCCCCAGATGCCCAGCCAGGAGACCATGCTCCAGCAGGCCACGAAGACGCAGGGCACGGCCAGTACAGATGTGTGCCAACCTTGCCTGCCCATGCCAGGGTCTCAGCGGGCACAGGAGGGATCTGACCACAGCACCAGGGGACATCACCCCCACCCCTGGGTCCCTGAGGGTCTAATCCTGAGACCACAGCAATAGGGAGCAGGGGGTGACCTGTGTGGGAGGGGGCAGGAAAGGACACACCCTGCAGGCAGCAGTTTGTGGAAATGTTTTAATTAGAGGATTCTTAGATACAGTGGTTAATCTATTGCCCACAATTCCTCACTAATTAGGCGCCTCATGCTGGGAACACACTCTCTTCCCTTACAGTAGAAACAGAATGATCACATTTCATAGTTCTCCTGTTACAAGATTCACATCTTTGTTAAGCCAAGAACTGTGGCACAAAAGGACATTTCATTAGCCAAAGTCACGACAATGTGCTAGAAACATCGATTACTTTAGAATGCTTTAACTAGAAAATATATTGCATTTCCATATATATTAACCATATACATGTGTAACTATTACTAAGTGTAATTCAGTCATTACAAAATAAGACATTCTGGGAGGGGCTATACACATGACCCACTGAACCCCCCGCATGAGACCCTCTGCATCAGAAATAATCATGAACATCAAACCGAGAGCTCAGAAACCCAACAGACGTCCAGCTAAGCAAGTGAACAAGGCACTGGGCCCTTGGGCCATGCTGTTGGCTGAGGGGCCACATTTCTTAGGGTGAACAGAGGCACCCCTTCCTGGCTGACCTCACCCCTTGGGGGACCACCCCCACCTCAGTCTGCACGCCAGAGCCACAGGCAGCCTGGTTCTGAAAGGGTCCTCGGGCGGGAGGGCGAGGCTGGTCGGTACAGGGCCACGTCTGGACCGCTGTACTCATCAGCTGTGCTCACTGGGACCCAGAGGCCAGGTCCCCTCTGTCACTTCCTGTCTCCATGCACGCACTTCCCCAGAGCCAGGACTCAGGACTCCTGGAAGATCCGTTGTGGGCTCATGTTCCAGGGTTCTTTCTGAGAGCAGCCTCCCTGGGCTCCCAGGTTCAGAGCGTTGCAGGACACAGAAAGAACCTGTGACAGTGGCCCTCGGAGCTGCTCGCTAGGGGTGTCCCGGTGCCCAAGACCACCTGCACCCAGGGGTGGGGACTTACGCGGTGAGCGTGGAGGGCCAGGATGCTACACGCAGAGGCCCAAGGGCAGTGCCGGGCGTGAGGAGGCTACATGCCACGGCTCAGCCACCTGGCCTGGGTGTAGGCATCGCCTCCTGATGGCTCAGGCGGAGCGCGCTTTAGGAGAGTCCCGACACAAATTCCAACTTGGCCAGATCTGAACTCCAGGGCTCAACAGCCCAAAGACCCAGGTGGGGTGGACAGAAACCCCGGACACACAGCATCTCTGTACACAGCACTATTTACAAAGGACTAGGACAGGTGCCACGCAGGACCCAGGAACAGGCAGCGAGGCCTGCTGGGGCCGAAGGCGGTGCTCTGTGGGGCCTGCAGCTGTGGAAAGGGGATGGGGAGACACCCCCTGAGGCTGCCTCCTCATACTTTTAATGACAATAATGCAACAAAAACCTTTATATAAACAGTTTATTTACTCTAAACAGCAACACAGACAAAACGCCATATAAACACAAAGGAAGTGATGCGAAAACAAGAGGCTGGCTGACTTTGGATCTGAGGCTCATAGCAACACAACCCGGGTTCTGCGGAGAGAAGGACAGAGGCGCGAGGGAAGGGGACAGGCCGATTTCCTTTCCATACAGCCAGCTGGAGGGTAGTGTAGCTCTGACAGGGGAAGCATGCCTGCACCCGCGAGCAAAGGGAACTAGCTCCTCAGGGACTCATAGAAGTATAAAAGTTTATCATTTTACAGCAGTTGAAATACTGACATCAATATTAAAATAAAAGCAAGTTTTACATAACAATCAAAATACAAAAGACTGAAGGAAGAGACCCTGTATGAAAAACTGGGCAATTCAGCAAGTGGAGAACTGTGTACCAGTGGCGGAAATGGAAAATGGCGCCCGCCCACCTCCCCTAGGTGACTAGTTATTGTATAGAGCAATGCTAGATCTGCAAGTGTTGTAAACAAGTTCTTGCCAAACCAATCCCTTCCTTTTGATGTTGCCGCAGGTCGCTGCTTATGAGGGTGCAAACTTCTTGGCTTGTGCTCGAACCCTTTTCTCATATTCCACTCTGTTTTGGCTGAGGAGGTCAAGAGAGAGACAGGTTAGAATAGCCTGGGCTGGTCTAACCAGTGACCAGCAGTTTTCTCTCTCTTCTGTTTGAAACAGCATTAGTCATTTTGGAGAGAAAATACGGATCGCTCATCTAGTCTCAATAACAGACACAGACATCTGCTGGGTTTTCCCAGGGGACTCAGTCCCGAGTGTGAAGGTACGGAGCGGGGGCAGCTTTCTGGTGGTCGGAGGACCTCAGCTGGGACTCCAGTGTGAGAGGAGGTGCCAAGGGAAGGGGGCTGGTGGGCACTGCCCCAGGCCAGGGAGGTGCAGCAAACTTGCCATCAGAGGAGACCAGCTGCCACCAGGGGATCACTGTGACCTCGAGGCCCTTGGGTACACGATGCATTTATGAACAGGGCTCCTGACACCCCAGGTCAGAGGTCTCGTCAAATACTTCAGGGGCCGGTCAGGAGCCCTCCTTGGAGCTCAGGCGCAGTGTGTGCACTCAGACCCTGATAAGAAAGCCAGGGCTCCTTCCAAGCTGTGCTCGCAACAAGCAGGCCTCAGAGCACTGGTCCCTGCCCACGACGCAGGCCCAGGGTTGGCACAGAGGGGCCAACAGAATTTCTCTTAGCTCTGCCCAGTGCAGACCACGGGCCCTGGCACCCCAGGCCTCCTCTCCAGCCTCTCTGGGGAAAGGCTGCAATGGCAGCACCAGGAGAGGCGGAAACCTGCCTGGAGCCTGCCCTGAGCTGGCATGGTGCCCAGGTGCACATGGTCCCAGGAGGCCAGTGTCGGCACCACGCCTGGCCGAGAGCCAAGAATGAGGGCCAGAGGACAAGCTTCTACCGCCAGGCCGTGCTGCGAGCAGCCTGCGCTCCTGTGCTTCCACCCTGGCCGAGGTCCCAGACCCCCAGGGTGGAGGCAGCTAGCTAGGAGGGCTCTGGAAGGAGCTGGAGGCAATAGCAGAGGCAGCCCAGTCCAACCCTGCCATTTTCCAAGCGAGGTTTGGCACAGGGTGTTTGCCCTAGAGCACCTGCCAGTGTAGGGCACACCCTGTGACCTTCCGAAAACACAAGAAAAGAGATCTGAAAAAAGAGATTAAGCATATTTCACAAAAGGTGCTTTTAAACATGCTTACAGGAGAAATGATGTCTCATTCCTGTGAAGCAGTGGATGATGCCACCGGGCATGTAAGGACCCGTAGTACAGAGGAGATGCTCCAATCCCGAGTAGGCACCAGCTGGGAGCATCCACTGGCACACAGCAGTGCCCGCTGACCCCATGCTGCGAGTGCCGCAATACCACAACTCAACAGTGAGCGCCATGACAGACGGGGCTGTGGGCCAGTGGCGCGCCATCAAGACACACGCACAACTCGCCCAAGGCATCATACCCACACGGCCACACACCGGGCCTGGCAAGCTCTCTCTAAGGCCAGCAAGAAGACATTTTGGCTTTGTGGACCTATCGCAATGGCTCAGATACTAAGGACCCAAGTGGCCCTATTTACAGAGGCGTAGGCTGACATGGCCTGATGCAGACAGATGTTGCAGTGCAAACGACACAGCATCCAGTTCAAGGGTCAAGATATGAGAACTCCTGGAATTGCTGATGCACAGCAGCCAAGTAAATTTAAGGCAGCTCCACTGGAATCACTCACAGCAATTCCTCTGGCTGGGAGGAGAAACTCCGCCCCTGCCCAGGAGCGGCTCGCCACTCTTGGCCACCAGGGGGCGCCCCGGGCCAAAACTGGGCTGGACCCAGGAACTTGAAGCCATTTGGGAGGGGAGGGGGCACCTCTTGCAACCTGGTGCTTCTCTTCAGATGAACTCAGGCCACCTGAGCTGCTCAGAGAGCCTACCTGTTGCAGTTCCACAAACGCCCCCTTGGAAAGAACAAGCCCCCGTTCAGTCAGCCTCTCCCTGTGGGTCAGGTTTCTGAACATGGGTAAGTGGAGCAATAGGGTCAGAGCTGCCAATTCGGCATAGCACCCTGCCCAGACCAGCTAGGGAGGCTGGCCAGGAAGGCCAGGGTCCTCCCCACTGTCCAGCCAGCCAGCCCCACGTGCCAGGTTTAGCGCCACTGCTCACTCTAAGAAACACCAGGCCCTCTTTTCCAGAGCACCCAGATGACCAAGAGCAAGTTGGGAGCGCCACTTCCCTAGCGGACCATCCCCCTGGACCTGCCATACCCAGGCTGGGCCCAAGGAGGGCAGAGGTGGGAGGTCCATGGCCTCTTCCTCCAGTGTCCACACCCTTCCCTTTGAGCTGAAACGGGCTCCAGGAGGCACAGGATTTGACTGGCGATATCCCATCAGGGGCAAAGTAGTCCAGTAGGAGCCCATGTCATCGGGCTGCCTCCTGCCAACCCCCAACATGGCTCTGGCCACACCAACCCTGGTCGCCCATTCTTGCCACCACAGGCCCTTTGCACATGCAGCTCCTCCTCGGAAGCCTCCCTGGTCACCTCAGTCCCCCCTTTTCGGCACCAAGCCCAGGTGAGCTGCCAGGTGAGCTTGTGTGTTTGCCGCCCTCTGAGGGTCAGGACTATCCACCCGCCCACAGCTTGCCTACTGCTCCCCTTCCTACAGGCAGCCTGGAAGGAACTTCTGGGGAAGGGGAAGGCTGTGCGAGCTGATGAGAGAGGTCACAGCAAGAGGGGCCAGATCACTAACCAGTAAATTGTGTAGGCCTCTGCTTGAGCTGGATCTTGAATATTTGGTTCATTTAGAAGTTCCTGTATTCCTAATAAGATCTGTGTGAGAGAGAAAAACAAAGCAAGGTGGGAGGTCAGCAGTTCAAAAGGCAAACTCTGGTCCTGAAGGAAGGCTGAGGCGAGGCCCTCGCGCTGCATACCTGCTTAATTGTGATGGCTGGCCTCCAGTCCTTGTCTTCCTCAAGGATGGACAAGCACACAGTGCCCGAAGGGTACACGTTCGGGTGAAATAATGGTGGTTCGAATTTGCCTAGACCACATGGAAAAAAGGAAATGTGTTTTGGTGACAGCTGTCCTACAGAATGTCCTGTCCTGATGACCCCTCCCCTTCCCCTCCCATCTTCCCTGCACCTTGCTGGTCATCAGGCATTTCCCAAAACCTGTTTACAAAAACAAAATTGGCCACAAAGCAGGAGGAGGTGGGAAGAGGTAGGAGAGGAGCAAGTGTGCCTTCCAACGGACTCAGAGGTAGAGCCACATCACTCCCCAGGACCTGCTTCAGGACAGTGAGAGTCAGAGGACAGCCCCAGACGGCCTCCCCAGCCGGTCTGGGCTTGAGAAGATGGGAAGGGGCAGCTGCAGCAGGTGACTAGGTCCTGGGGAAGCAGCCAAGGTCCTTCCAAATGAGAGTTTATTTTCTTTTTAAAAAATTAACACAGCCCTAACTGGTTTAGCTCAGTGGATAGAGCGTCGGCCTGCGGTCTTAAGGGTCCCAGGTTCAATTCCGGTCAAGGGCACGTACCTTGGTTTCGGGCACATACCCAGTAGGGAGTGTGCAGGAGGCAGCTGATCGATGTTTCTCTCTCATCAATGTTTCTAACTCTCTATCCCTATCCCCCTTCCTCTCTGTAAAAAATCAATAAAATATATTTAAAAAAAAAAAAAATTAACACATGTAAAAAGTTTGAAAATATAAAAGAACAGGAAAAAAAAATTGCCATGAGCACTACCCAGGGACCATTAACCACAGCTGACATTTTAGCATTATTTTTTTATCCTTTTTTCTGGGTACTTTCTTTTTTTTAAACATTAATTTTACCTAGAAAAGTGTAGCAAGTCTAGTACAACCTGATGAATTACTGACAAAAAATAAATACAATCCACTAACAGCAATAGCTTCTCAGAAAACTCCCTCATAGATCGCCCACTCCATTTGCCCAACTAAACCAACCTGTAATCCCAGAAAGGACATCTTGAACTGTCTGTGCACAACCCCCCCCCCCCCCCCCCCCCCCGCACTCATGGGTCATGTCCCCTCACAGGCGGTGGCAGTTACTCACTCCTGTTGCTGCGCAGCAGCCCCTGGGAGACTGGCCGCACACAACTTGCCCACCTCACTGCAGGTGCACATGTGAGTGAATACTAATACAGCTCTGATCGCTCCTGGATGTGAATTCTGGTGCACACATGTGCATTTCCATCTGGAAATGCTGGATCACAGGGTGTCTGTGTTGAATGTGGATAGATACTGCCAGTTTCCAAAGAGGCTGTACCTACTTACAACTCACTGCTTCACAGTATTGCCAACACCTGGTGTATCAGCTGTGGACTTCAGCCATTATTACTATTTTTTAAAAATATGTATTTTTGCCCTAGCCTGCTTGGCTCAGTGGATAGAGCGTCAGCCTGCAGACTGAAGGGTCCCGGGTTCGATTCCAGCTGAGGGCACATGCCTGGGTTGTGGGCTCGTTCCCCAGTAGGGGGCGTGTAGGAGGCAGCCAATCAATGATTCTCTCTCATCATTGATGTTTCTATCTTTCTCCTCCCTTCCTCTCTGAAATCAATAAAAATATATATATATATTTTTTAATTTCTTTATTGATTTCAGAGAGGAAGGGAGAAGGAGAGAGAGAGAGATAGAAACATCAATGATGAGAGAATCATTGATTGGCTGCCTCCTGCACGCCCCCTACTGGGGATCGAGCCTGCAACTCAGGCATGTGTCCTTGACCAGAATCAAACCCAGGACCCTTCAGTCCACAGGCTGACACTCTATCCACTGAGCCAAACTGGGCTGGGGCCCCGACTCGGCCATTCTTAAATGAATCATGATTGCCTCTAATGGCTCTAAGTTGTATTTCCCTGATGACCTCTGGGGGTGAGCACCTTTCATTTACTGGGATAAACTGGCTACTTCTTTGGAGAAGTTCTTGTTCAAGTCTCTTGTACACTTTTCTATTGGGTTGTCTCACTGATTTGTAGGAGCTCTACATATTCTGGACACAAGCCTTCTGTCAATTACATGTCTCACAGGTACCTTCTCCCACTCTGAGTTTGCATTTTTGCTCTTTTAATTGTACATTTGGTGAACACAAGTTCCTAATTTGAATTTAATCTGATTTATCAATCTTGTTTCTTAGCTAGAGAAGTGTACCAATGATGAATACTAGCATTCCCCAGGCCCCCAGCCCCACTTCCCCGTCTCTTCTGGCTTTCTCCCATATGAAGTCACCTCCCGACTCCGCACATCACTCATCGCGTGGCCTGTTGACTTTATAACAGGACTCCAGCATACGCTCCTCTGTGTCTGGCTCTCTCCACTCAACACCACGTTTGGGAGACTCACTCCTGCTGAGCGCGTGTAGATCCCTCGTTCTTGCAGCTGCGCTTACCCGTTCTATTCTGAATGGACACTTGGGTTGTCTCCAGCTTTTGGCTTTTACAGACAGAGCTGTCATAAACATGCTGTCCATGCCTCTCGGTGGACATGTGTATGCATTTCTATTGAATATTTACTTGAGTTGACAGCTGGGGCCAAGGGTAGGGATAAGTTTAGCTTCAGTAGACATGCCAGACAGCTTTCCAAAGGAAATGTCCAAAATTTACTCTTTCTCTGGTGCACCTACGTGGTGTCTGCTGCTCGGCATCCTGTCCTTCGCCTGTTCACGCTGTGGCTGTAACTTGTAATTCCCTGGTAAGAAGTTACATCTCTTTTTGTGCTGATTGGCCGGGTGGAGAACCTCTTGCCAAGGGCCTGTTCCATCAAATGGTTATATTTTTCTTATTGATTTGTGGAGGCTGTTGATATATTCAATATAAGTATTAATATATAGATATAATTTTCTCCCCTCTTCACTGCCAGTGGTGTCTTTTGGTGAAGAGATGGTCTTTTTTTCCCCCCAGTGTTCAGCCTTCTATTAGACTCCGCCTCTCGGAGGAGCCCACTCCCTGTGGGTAGGGTGTTCTGGGAAGGGCAGGGGGGGCTCTGTCACCCTGTCCTTGGGAGGACCGTGTGTGGTAAGGTTTGTGAGTTTGTGGCAGTGTCTGGGAAAGGGCTTCATGCCCCATGGGGTGCACTTGCAGTGGTGCACAGGGCCCTTTCTGGGGGGACAGCCTGGGGATGGGCAGGCAACAGCTGAGCCTTGGCTCTCCTTTGGGGCCTTCCCTTGGCACCTTCAGGCCCAGCTCCCTAGGTGATCCTTTCTTGGAGGGTCAGTGGGCACACCTGCCTCACAGCAGCTGTGTGATCCTTGCCTGGCACTGCCTCTCTGGGCCTGTTTCCTCTACTGGGAGCTGGGCCCTAACCTCTCAGAGGGAGGCTCCCCTGAATGGGTCCCCTGGGCATAGACTGTCTGTGTGTGGAGCAGGTGACTGGGACAGGGGCCTAGACATGGGGGCCTTGGGAGGCCTAGTTGTCTTTGTCCTTGGCACCGTGTTTGAGGATGCGGGTGAACTCCACGTAGTTGAAGTTGCCTTTCTTGACAATGGGAGCCTCGTGGTACATCTCGTCCACTTCCTCATCTGTGAAGCGGTCACCCATGGTGGTGAGCAGCTCCCGAAGATGGTCCTCATGGATAAAACCTGAGGCCTCTTTGTCGAAGCAGGCAAAGGCATTGTGGATCACGTCCTCGGGGTCCGTGCCATTCAGCTTCTCCCCAAACACGGTCAGGAACATGGTGAAGTTGATGGGTCCAGGGGCCTTGCTCATCATGCCCTCCAAGTACTCATCTGTGGGGTTCTTCCCCAGGGAGGCCAGCATGTCATGCAAGTCCTCCTTGTCAACGAAGCCATCTCGGTTCTGGCTGATCATGTGAAGGCCTGCTTAAACTCCTGGATCTGGGACTGGTCAAACATCGCAAAGACACTGGATGTGGCCTGCTGTGGCCGCTTCTTGGTGGTCTTGACCTTGGCTCGCTTACTAGACATCTTGGCTTCAGGTGGGTGGGGCTTCCCTGGTGCGGGGAAGGTACTCTCTCGGTGCGCAAAGCTGGTGCAGAGCCGGGTCAAGAGATGGTCTTAATTTCAGTGTAGTCCAATCGATCATTTCCCCTCTGGGGGAAAAGCACTTTTCATGCCTTCCTGGTTAAGAAAGCTCTGCCTATCCAAGCCATGAAGACATCCTCCTGTCTTCCTCTAAAAGCTGTACTGTCCCACCCACCTTCCCACTGGACATCACAATCCACCAGGAAGGCTTTGGTCTATAGGGGGAAACTGAGCTCTCCTTATTCTTCCACTAGGACAGTCGGCTGTCCCGTCCATGCATGAGAAGACCATCTTCTCCCCACGCACTGCAGTGTCAGCTCTCATAAGTCACTCCATTGTACACCTGCGTTTTTCTGGACTCTCTGCATCTCAACTACTTTAGGAGGTCTCAACCGGATTCATGTCTTGCCTGTCCTGCTAACGGGTCTGGGTACTTTTTACCCAGTGAGCCCCAACTTAGGCCTCACCATCCTCCCCTCCTAAAACTCCAAGGGCCACAGCAAGTCTTGGCACTCTGCATTTCCTACATTTTATAGCCTGTGGTGTGATAATTTCCACAAAAATCTGCTTGGGTTTTGACTGGGATTACACTGAATTTGTACATCAGCTTGGAGAGAACTGACATCTTCATAACAGCGTGCCTTCTCATCCGTAAACCTGGCCATCTCTGGTTATTTAGGCTTTCCTTCCTTCTCTCGTAAATGTTCTAGTTTTCAGTATAGAGGTCTTAAATGTCTTTACTGGATTTACTCCAGGGTACCTGATGCTACTATAAAAGGTATAGTTTAAAAATGTTCATTTGGCCCTGGCTGGCTTAGCTCAGTGGATGGAGCATCGGCCTGCGAACTGAGGGGTCCTGGGTTCGATTCTGGTCAAGGGCACATGCCCGGGTTGCAGGCTCGATCCCCAGTGGGGGGCGTGCAGGAGACAGCCGACCAATGATTCTCTCTCATCATTGATGTTTCTCTCTCTCCCTCCCTCTCCCAAATCAATAAAAAAACCCCATATATTAAAAAAATAAATAAATAAATTAAAAAAAAAAAGTTCATTCGTAGCCCTAGCCAGTTTGGCACAGTGAACAGAGCATCGGCCTGAGGACTGAAGGGTCCCAGGGTCGATTCTAGTCAAGAGCACATGCCTGGGTTGCAGGTTTGATTCCCAGCCCCAGTCGGGGTGCGTGTGGGAGGCAACCAATTGATGTGTCTCTCTCACATTGATATTTCTCTTTCTCTCTCTCCCGCTCCCTTCCACTGTCTCTGAAAATAAATGAAGGAAAAAAAATGCCCTTGGGTGAGGATTAACAACAAAACACACACACACACACACAAAAAAACATTCATTTGTTGCAACTGTATGGAAATGGGTTTTTATATGTTAAGGTTTTATTCAGCAACTTTAATAAACAGACTTAGAGAAAGATGGTCTTTGGCAGCCGTGGGCAAACTACGGCCCGCGGGCCGGATCTGGCCCGTTTGAAATGAATAAAACTAAAAAAAACCAAAACAAAACAAACAAACAAACAAAAAAAGTACCCTTTTATGTAATGATGTTTACTTTGAATTTATATTAGTTCACACAAACACTCCATCCATGCTTTTGTTCCGGCCCTCCGGTCCAGTTTAAGAACTCATTGTGGCCCTCGAGTCAAAAAGTTTGCCCACCCCTGGTCTATGGTGTAAGCCTTCCTTTTCCATTTCTCTGCTGGGATTTCTTTTTCCTACACTGCTACATTTGCTTAGAATTCCAATACAATGTTGCATAGAAGTGATGAAAGCAGCTATCTCACTTCTTATTTAAAGTAATACCTACACATGACACACACACACAAAATTCAAACAGCAAAGAACCACTTCAAATGAAGTAAGGCTCCATCCCAGTGGTTACGTTATGAACTGATAATTTAAGTAAGTCTTCTGCTAGATGCTATTTTAATGGGAAACATACTTCTATCTCTTAAATCACTAACCACGAGTTAACATGTAGTCTTGCCTTCCCACATGCCGGGCACTTTCAGACACACCGAGGCGCATTCAATTAACCAGCTGTGGACGGTATCTGTTGATGTCTAGCTGCCAAGGGGGAGAGATTTGGTGCCTTCTCCCCCTCATCCTGAGTTTTGTTAAACTGCATCATGGTCTACCTGTGGCTGTTTTAAACATGGCTGTGGCCTTTTCTTTCTCCGCCTTCTGTTGGCGTAGTGTGCCATCCATCCAGGCTGCAGATGCAGGCCCGGGGTTGGGTGTGAAATTCTAACAGATGACAGGTCACAGCAAAAACATTCCTCTGAGGAGTAAGGTTCTGAATGGTGCTTCTCCTGCATGTCCATCCCCATCCGGGGCAGGCATGTTGTGGCCTCATCCCTGACAGGCATAAGGGTTCAGGAGCCTCCCCTGGATCTCATGAACATTCATGCTAGGGCCCGGGAGCTTCCCAGTTGTAGAGAGAAAACTGGACACTTGGTTTGTTAGGTGGACCTCCCACCCCGGGGCTAGAAACACTCAGATCCACAGTCATCCGTAAGGATCAGTGTGACGCAGCCACAAGGATCAGAGCACCGGGGCCACCCTGTGTGAGCAGAGTGTGCAATAACCGACACCCCCGGAGGCCGGGCTCTCTGAAGAGGACTCAGATCTCTGCTGGAGCACGATCAAAGCCAACCTTTGAGGACTTCGTTGTACTTACATTTCGGAGGTGAGGATGGATAGTCATCTTTGAAGAGCATGCGTAGCTTAAACAAGCCTCCTTCCCAAGGGGTCTGTTGGGAAATGAAGCTGTGATGAGATGTGTGCTGCCTCTTGCTGCAGAGGCCCAGGAGGAGAGGGGCATGCTGCTGCTACACGGCCCCAGTGACCCTGCCCACAGCTCAATGACCCCACAACAGGACTGGCGGAACCTCCATGAGCCCTGAGGGCCAATGGGAAAGAGTCCTCCCTGGAGAGGAGCAGACAAGCGGCCCATGGCGGGGTGCAGGGTCTGTACCTGAGCAGCAAGGTAAGGACTAAGTGAGCTCAAATGCAGACCCCCTCCCTCAGGTCCCACCTGTCCCTGGTCAGCCTCCAGCTCTTCAGTCCAACACTCCTTCAAAACTGGGAGGGCGACAGCTACAGCCCACCAGCCTCACTCACCTAAGATAAAGGGCCACGTATGGGTTCAATGGAGGCTGGGGTGCATGCTGGGCCCTCAACAGTCTCAGTTGAAGCAAACCCAGACCACATTTTCTTGTGGACAAAGTCCTAATCCTGCCAGCTCAAGGCAAGGGAAGGAGACTGTCAAGAAAACACCATGGCTGAGCATCGTGGATTCTCAGGAGAGACCATGGAGGGGGAAGTGGAGGCAATGAGGCCTTAGCACAACCCAAAAGCCTCCGGGGTCTCCTCCTTCCCTTGCAGTCACCAGGAAGAGCCATATGCTGGGCTGTTGGAGACCCTCACTCCTTAACGCCTCAAACGCACTGGTTCTAACTGGCCCAGATACTCAGCGGAGCACTACCTTGGGAGGACTGTGGCTGTGTGTGAAGGATATGTGGGCCCCATGCAGCCATCACAGGTGGTCAGGGATTTGCCACCAGTTCAGGCTCACACACCCATGAGTGTTGCGGTCTGGGCTGGTTCAGGAGCCTCCCCTGGATCTCATGAACATTCACGCTAGGGCCCGGGAGCTTCCCAGTTGTAGAGCGAAGACTGGAAACTTGGTCTGTTAGGTGCACCTCCCACCCCGGGGCTAGAAACACTCAGATCCACAGTCATCCGTAAGGATCAGTGTGACGCAGCCACAGGGACCAGAGCACTGGGGCCACCAAGTTTATCCTGGGCCCTCAACAGTCTCAGTTGAAGCAAACCCAGACCACATTTTTTTGTGGACAAAGTCCTAATCCTGCCAGCTCAATGCATCCAGGATACATTCCCTCTGCTGATGCAGGGACGTGGGGGTGCTGTCAGGCCCCCAACTTAGAATCAGGGCTCAGTACATCCAGGATAAACTTGAAGGCCTGCGTGGTTCCTACAGCCCCTTCTCCATCCTGTCTCCAAGACTCCCTTTGCTCCCAAAGATGCAGCAGGATCTGGGCCTACTCCCCCTGCCGCAGCTCAGTTCCTTCCTTTAGCATTAAAACTGCCAGGGGCCGGTGGGGTGGTGCCACATGTCACACCAACCTTGTCCCACCATTTCATGTCCCCTGGCCTGTGTGATCACCACGTTAAGTACACTTGAACCGAAGTCCTTCTGAAGGGTCCGACCGTTCCCAACAGTCCACCCCACACCTGAGCACGGGTGCTTCTTACCCCCTTTTTCCCTGGAATGGCACACTCCCAGTTCATGAGGTTCATTGTGCCGTCGGGGTTTTTTGTGGGGACAGCTACAAAACCCTGCGAGAAAACCACACACAAGCGCATCAGTTCTGTGGCAGCTCATCTTCGCTGCCCACAGGAACCCTGTGCCTCCCACCCCGTCAGGGAGAGGACCCACTGAGCTACATGGAGAAATCAAGCTTTCCTTACAAATGGGTGGTCTTTTCTCCAAGCTTTCCTCTCCTGGGCGAGTCTGCTGAGGGCGATCCCCGACATATTCAAAGTCCTGAAAGAGACAGCAGGAACGCGATCAGGAGGAAAACCTGGTTCCTTCGGCCCCTTCCCTCACCTGCCCAGTGAGCAGACTTGTTTGCAAGAAAAGTGGGTAAGTGAAGGCTCCCACATGGGCCATAGAGACCATGCATGCTCTTAGCAAGCGGCCCCACCCAGCGTTTGGATAGGCCCCAGGCCCCGACTCCAGCCTTCTCCTACAGGCAGATCACCAGAAAAGAGGCCCGGGCCTCCTGGACACCTCCATGTGGGTGCCTTGTCAACTGCCTGGCCCCAGGGCTCCACGACAACCCCTCACGCTCCATTACATGGTGACACAGAGGATCAGAGAGGCGAAGCCACAGGCGTGGGTCTCAGACCTGCTGGGTGCTGTGCAGGAAGGGATGCCGAGTACTCCCGGCAGACACCTGGCACCCGTGCCCCCCAACCCCCACTTTAGTCACACCCAGCAGTGGGGTCCAGTCCCACCATCATACACACAGGAAAGGCAGGACCAGGTGGGGATACCCAGAATGCTGGCTTGAGACCTGGGAAGGGCCGGGATGAATCGCTTCCCTCTGCTGATGCAGGGACGTGGGGGCGCCGTCAGGCCCCCAACTTAGAATCAGGGCTCAGAATTCAGATTCAGGCCTAGCCAGGATGACCTTATTCTTGAAGGCAACCAAGAGGCAAAGTGCACCAGGGCAGGGGGCAGCTCAACTGCATTGTGGAAACGTCCAGACAGCTCACCAGGCCCAGCAGTCGACAGACCCACGTGTCCCCAGGGTCCCGGGCTCTTTCCTCTGCCCCCTCCACTTTCTCATCCTACAGCCCCACCCTGGCACTCCCCAAACAAGTAATGGATCAAGGCCCGTCTCCCATGTACTTTGGGAAAGTCAACAAAAGGGAAGCAGCTAACAGAGCCCAGGAACTCCTCGGAGCACCAGGCAGCAGTGAGACCTCAGCAGGCCTGGACCACAGACTCTCAAGGCTCAGTGCCTTTAGCTGTTCAAATGAACAGCCTGGAGCCCTCAGGTAAAGCAGCATCTCCAGGTGCCTGGCACGCCAGACCAGACTGCAGGGCACTGAATCGTAACGTTGCCTCCAGCTGCCCATGAGAAAGCAGATGCAGAGGTGACACGGTCACAAAACCTGCTGGAGAATTTGACCCTAAGTGTGCTGGTTGGTCCTCAAAGTCCATGGAAACACTGAAGATACCTTGGATGAAGCACATGCATTTACCATAAACAAGGCTTCCCCAAGCCTTCAGATTGATACTGAGGCTAGGGGAGAGGTCTCCTCTCTGCCTCTGCAGGGAAAAGGTCCAGCACAAGGGCCTGAGTACAATGTGGGGTGCCCTCCACAACCACAACAGGGTGCTCAACCCTGTACGGAAAAAACACATCTCCAGCAGGGCATCACTCGACAGCAGCCGTGCTCTCCTGCCCAGCATGGACCACTGCCCCAGCCTCCACACAGGCCTGTTCTGGAGATAGGAACTGAGGTCCAGAAGGACCTGCCCTGAGGCCGGAGCCTCAACGCAAACCCAGGTGGTCTTCTGACCGGGGGTGGGGGGTGGCAGGGCTACTCTCTCCTGCTGCAGTGTCCCTTGCTCAGTAACTACTATTTCAATCTCCCCACCTCACCCCACCCCACCCCGACCTACAACTCCCTCAGCAACCCAGATGGTGCTCTTCACTCCAGTAGCCACACCACCTGACTGTCCTGCCCAGTCCCCCAAGGCTCACACTATTTGTGGAGGAGGTGTTAGGTAAGGCCAACAGTTCAACAGCAGGCATCAAATGCACATTCCCAGGGCTCAGAGGCGACTGTGGAGTCAGGAGCTCTGGGAGGCCCCGGTGCTTTGGGTTTTGGGCAGCTCTTGAACGACTATTTTCCCAAGAAGTAGGCACAGGAGGAGGGTATGGGGTTGCCTTTGCAGAAAAGCACTGTCGCCTCCAATCCCACCTAGGAGCCCAGGTCTCAGGAGCCAGTTATAAACCGCCAGACCAACTGGATGTGGTACATTTTCAAGAAACAGGGATGTTTATGTTATCACAAGAAAAGTGGGGAAAAAACAAAAGCCCTCCGTCAAGGGTGACAGGTGCACCAACTTGGACTGTGGTCCTCAGCTCCAGCATTGTGACTCCAGAACACACCTTACCCAAGACTAAGTCCAAAGTAGATTAACACTGGCTCGCACCCAGTGGAACTGCTCACTGCACCACACAACCCCGAGCTCTGGTCTGCCCATTTCTTCCCCAGGGGGTGTCTGCCCAAACCACTGAGGTGCTCATGAAGAGCCTGACAGGATGCTGCCCTGGGGGCTCACAGGGGAGGAAGTTGTGTGCTGGGAAGCACTAGGTGCTGGAGATGCAAAGCAGCACCATGGGGGCCAGAGGCACCTGCTCTAAACAGTGGCCGCCTGGCAGGAGACTGTGCCAGGCAACATGGTTCAGGAACAGTAGGGCTAGTGGGCCAGAGGAGAGTGGAAAGGGAAGGCCTGCGTGAGGGACGTGAGGGCCTCCGGGGTGGTACACAGAGGAGCAAACCAGCAGCTTCTGTCAGAAGTGGGCAGTGACAGTGGTGACTGACTGGGAGGCTTGAGTTGTAGCCCTGATGTCGGAAAAGTCTTCATTTCTAAGTTTCTCTAAGTCTTCACTTCAACTGATTCTAAATGGCATGAGCCCATGTTATCCACATCCTCACCTCCAGGTTGGAGGGCACAGCACATGCTAGCCTCAAAGTACTGCCCCTGCCCCCAGCGGGCAGGCCCCTCATCGCTGGCCATGGCAAAGCCGACAGCACAGGCTGGCAGGATGCTTCTGCTGGATTAACACAGAAGTTCAGTGACCAAAGACAAGCAACCTGGGAAGCATTGTTTAAGTGAGGCACAAGGCCCTTAGCCAGGCATCGAAGCTGGTTTCTGAAGCCCAGGCCAGCTCTGGAACACTGAGCAACCGTGGATACTGTGTAGGGCCACACAATGCTCCCAGGGCTCAGGGGGGCTGAGGCCAGCAGGGTGATCCCCAGCGTGGCCTGCCTCCTGCTGACCCTGTGCCAGGACCCGCCTCTTCTGCTCTGAGGATGGAACAAAGCTGCACACGAACACCCTGTGCCTCGCTGTGGTTGTCCCAGGTATGAAAGGTTAATAGTGAGCGGCAGTTCCGCAGGAGTGCCAATGGACCAGATCAGGCCCTAATAAGACGCTTTCCGCCATCAGGGCAAAGAGCCACAGGTGTTTACCTGCAGTGTCCCAGGCAGACACCTGTCTGCAAGATGGTGCTTCCACTCCTGGTAGCCTTTCCAGTCCAGGAGAAAGCAGCCAGTTTGTTACATTTTAATTACAAAACAGAAGCCTCATTCAGAATCCCACTTAGAACTGACTCCGCCTTCCCCAACAGAGAGAAACATAAGGAGCAGCTAAGTTAAGATGCTTCAGAGCAGCAAAGTTGCAGATTCAAAGATAAAATACTATCCATGAACTACTAGAGACAGCAGCCTGCGGGGCAAAGGCTGGGTTCCCCAGGCTCAGTGGGGAGGTCTGCCCATGAACCCACGCTTCTCAGATCAGCTCTGCTGGTTGACAGCAGAGACTTCAGACCCACTTACTGGCTTTGTGAGTGTGGCAAGTTGTTCATCTCCCCCAAACCTCAACTTCCTCATCTGTAAAATGGGCATAGGTGGCCCAGGTTGAAACAAACACAAACTCCCTCAGGGGAAGGTATGCACTTTGCCTGATCTCTGCCCAGGCTGCACTTCCGGTTCTTTCTCGACAAATCTCCCAGGATCCCAGGCTGTTTCAGAAGCAAGGTCCCAACCCCGAGAGTCACCAAAGACACAACAGCACGCACAACTCACCCCGGAACCACCCAAAAGGTCACAAGCAAATCAGGACAAACTAGCGTCCATCTCCTCTGCCTGTTGGACATGTTCTCTACCTAAAGGTAGCGATTCCTTAACAGCCAGCTACATTCAGAGCTGTATTCTTGGAAAAAGAAACAAAAAAGCCAACTTAGCCAACACAGTAACTTTGCAAACCGAGGAGCTAAGCATGCTTTCAAAATACACCAACCAAACCACTTAAAAAAACTGTGATTTAGGGACGACTTCAGGCCGTGATCCTCCTTCCCTTCCTTTCCCTCCTACTCACGAAAACATCAGTTCCAAGCTCCCTTCAGCGGGTACAAAGCCACCTTAAACACAAAAGGAAACTCTCCTTCCAGCCGAGTGCTGATGTTCAGGGTCCCACCAACGGCAAGTGGAGCTCCTTGGAGGCGCAGGAAAACTCAGACTTGTTTTGCATTTCAGGCATCACCTCCCCCCCACCCCCAATCCAAGCAGCAATTTTGCAATCCAAGACTTTTAACTCTCTCCGCTGGGCCTCTCTGAGCGCCACAGGTTTGTGTGCGGACCCGTGACCCAGGAAACGCACGTCCCTCCGCGGAGGGGAAGCTGCTGTCAACCCCGCGTGGCTCCCCGGCCGCACCGCGAGCCCACGCCGGGGGGACGCCGACACTTTCACAAGGGAAAGCGACGGAGCCCCAAGGCCGGGACGCCGCCGAGGCCGGCCCAGCTGGGTCGCGCCGTAGCCCGCGGCGTCAACAGCTCCCAGGCGGACGGTTCCCGGGCGCGGGGTCGGGGTCAGGTCGGGGGGCGCGCAGGAGGCGGGGGTGGGGGCCCAGGGGACCGTGGGTGGAGGAGCCCGGCCCGACGGCGGCGGAGGCCCGCGCTGCCGAGGTCTGGCCCCCGTCCCGCCGCCGCCGCACCCTGTGCGCCTTCCACCTGGGCTCACCTAGGGCGGCCGCGGCCCGGCGAGCGAGGCGGACGAAGCGGCGGCGACGGAGGCGGCTCGGCACTTCCTTTGTCTCGGGACTTCCCTCCCGAGCCCGCTCCGCGCGCAGCCCGAGCGCTCCGAGGACCCCGGCGCGGGCGGGGCGCGGGCGGGGCTTGCGGGGTCTGTCCGCCGCGTGCCTATATCTCGTGCCGCCGCCGCCGCCCGGCGTCCCGATCGGCCCTCGCTGCCGCATGCCACGTGCTTCCCGCGCCCCGCCGCCACGCGTCCGCGCCCCAGGCTCGCCCAGGGAGCCCAGTCGGGGGGCGGCTTTCCAGTCAGGCGGCGCCCTGGACACCTGTGCTCTTAAAGGAGCCGCATCCACAATGTGAGGGAGTGTCTGCAAACTCCCCTTTGCGATACGCGCGTCCACTCGAGGACACGCCGGTAAGCAGCTGGGGGAGGCGGAGACCGAGATCTCCAAGGGCTCCCCGGATGCCCCGCGGGCACCTTTCCGGGCACGGGTCCCATTGGTCTCCTTAGGGCTAAGGCCCAGGGTTGGGGGACAGAGGCCACCGAGGCCTAAGGAATCCCAGAAGCGTCGCAGCACGGCGGCGATCCTCCGGTTACGGCGCCCTGTGACACCCTTTGCAATTGGCCAGTTCGGAGCGCTGGGTGGGGCGTATGTCAAATTCGTCCAATGAGCTAACCCGGTACAAACGGCCCCGAGCGGGCCTGACCGACGGGAAGAGAATTGCGGACGCTCCCTAACTCTGATGTTGGCCCAGAGGGAGGGGTTCCGGAGCTGCCAGCAGGCGGGGGAGGGGCCAGCTGGGAGCCCCCCCCAACCTTCCCCCGCCCGCCCCCCCCCCCCCCCCCCCCGGCCGCTGCAGTCAGGGTCTGGGGCCCACCCCTATCCCTGTGGGAACGCTAGGCACCTCCCGGTGGGGCCGCCTCCAGCCCCAGCCCCCGGGCCAGCTTCGCTAGCCAAACCCCAGCTCTGGGTGGGGAGAGGGCGCCTGATAGGTCCGCCTGCTCAGCCCGTCTGTGGGCGTTTTGGGATCAGGCAGCGGTGGGTGTGGAGGGCTTCTGGGCGCCAGAGGCGGGGTGGGGGCCCAGGACAGCGGCGGCTACCTGCTTTCACTCACTGCCCCCCCCCCCCCCAAGTCCCCCCATCTCCCTTCTTTCTCTCTCTCTGCTTCCTTCCCCCCCGCCCAGAGTCTCCTATTTGGTCCCGGGTGGGGACCACAGGCCCGGTATCCTATCGCCCACATCTGGCCCAGTGCTCCTAGCAAATGCCAGTGGAGGAGTTCCATGTGCTCCCAGCATTCCTTTACTCTGCAGGAGTAGAATGAGGCTGGGGGGTCTTGTGGGTGTGGTGGCTCTGCCGGCTGAAGAGGGGTGTTGCCTCGGGTAATTCCTGGTCAACAGTGGCCCAGAGAGAGGGCCTGGTGGTGGTAGTGACCAGGGTCTCAGGTGACAAAGCCAGAGGGCCTGACCCCCTTGAACAAAATGCGAGCATTCCGAATCCATCCCAGACTCCGAATTCCAAAGGGGCTGCCGGCTTCTGGGTTCCCCAAGCTGGGCCTGGGCTGGGACGTGGCCTCCATCCTTCCCTTCACCAGGCAGCTGCAGGTCTCCAGTTTGGGGTGCAGGACCCTCAGGGATTTGTGTGAGTCGCCTGTTCTCGGGGCTCCCAGCTTTTAGTTCATCGGTGGTCCTGGAACTGGGCATTGTAACAATTGCCCCAGGTAGACCTACTGTTGTAATGTACCCCACGAATCACACAAGGACGCCTCAAGAAGTCGAATTAAGGAGTCACATTTATTGCAAATCTGGGACTACGAGAGGGCATTTTGCTCTCCAAATCTCACAGTCATAAGATGGCCGCACCACCGGATTTATATAGGCCAAAATCACAAAGGTATCGATTACATCTTTGTGTTTGGAATGAGGGACCCGATTTGCACAAAGCAGTTACAGAAGCGAAATTGAGCCGATTAGTTATCTACAAAGATTAATGATAGTTTTGGGTCTTCGGACCGCTGAGTTGACAGAAACACATTATCTAGAGCCCTCGGGTCTTGGGACCACTGGGTCAACGGAAACACATTTTCTGGAGCCATCGAGGCAATTTAGAGTAATTGTGCTGTCCTGGTCCCCAGGTACAGAAGAATGTGCTTCCTAAAACCAGTATGACCACAACCAATGGGGTATTCACATTACAATCAATAGGGCATTCAATCGAATGGGATAATTTATATCATTCAGAAAATCAAAGTAACTTTTCTATTATTTTAGCAAGCAAATAATGACAGAAGCGGAGTCAGCAGGGTTAAAATATTAAACATTTACCCAAACATGGTTGCTACCATGATTCACTACTGCACAGCACATGGCTACCGAGCTACATTGGAAGAACACAGCTTTCTGCTGAGGCACAGAGGTCTCTGGCTCCAACCCCATCTTTCTCACTCAGATTCCAGGAGGTTTTGCACTGGGCTGCATGGGGACGCACCCAGCAACTCGCAGGGGCCAGGGAAGAGGTGGTGGCCATTGTTGGAGTGAAGAGAGGAGAACCAGGCCCACGTGAGCTCAGCTCAGCTCGTGGGGCGCAGAGAGAGGGTAGTGCTGACCAGGTGGGGTAAGGAGGGGTGTAGTTTGGGGCTGACCAGGTGTGGCATGTCAGTGTGGAGGGCCTGGGCCAGATCCTATGGGCCCTGAGGAGTCATGGAAGGTTGTGGAGCAAGAGCTGCAAGACGAAGTCCTGGTCCCGTTTGTGTGTGGTGAGGGGGTATTTGGAGATGGAGGAGACGCAGCCCCTCAGCCCTGGTTGCTGAGTTCCAACCAGCAGAGAGAACTCCCATCCTGGTGGGAAGCAGTGTGAGGCCCAAAGGCCCCCACGCTGGAGGGAGAGTGTGGGGACTGGCGGAAGGAGGAGGGAGCACTTACCTGGAGGGAGGGTTGGAGGAGGGCAGGGGGTGGGCAGAAAGCTGCCTCAGATCTGGTTTCCTCAGCCCAGGACCCTGGCACACATGTTTTTTGTTTTTTTTTCTAATATATTTTATTGATTTCAGAGAGGAAGGGAGAGGAAGAGAGAGATAGAAACATCCATAACTTTAAATAGTATTTGCACATCAGTTTTTTAGTTATTGGCTTATGTTACTTTTAATTTTCTAAAGAACTTATTTGGAAGTTTTTATAGATCGCTGATTAAAACTGAGATGTTAATACTTACTAAAATTTAATGTTTTTTTTTTTTTTTTTTTTTAAGAAACATCAATAATGAGAGAGAATCATTGATTGGCTGCCTCCTGCATGCCCCCTATTGGAAATCGAGCCCGCAACCCAGGCTTGTGCCCTTGACCAGAATTGAACCTGGGACCCTTCAGTCCACAGGCTGACTCTCTATCCACTGAGCCATACCAGCTCGGGCAGCACACATGTTCTTGGTGATGGCTTGATCATCCATTCAAAAGTCAATTCACAGCATTTATCCAGCACTTACTTTGGCCTCAAAGAAGCACACTGCTGTGTTGTAGACAGGGCTACATGGCAGGGAACAGTGGGCAGCATCCACGAGCTGAGAGTGGCCCCTTGCTGACAGCTAGCACGAAAGCTGGGACCTGGGGCCTTCAACAGCAAGGAGCTGAATGCTGCCACCACCAGTGAGTTTGCAGGAGGCTCCTGAGCCTCAGGGGAGGACTGGAGAATGCAACCCCAGACGTGCAAGACTCTGAGCAGGGGACCCTCCTAAGCCTGGGCTTCTGATGCACAGAACCTCTGGTAATAGATGTGCCTCATTAAAAACTGCCAAGTTTGCCCTAACCGGTTTGGCTCAGTGGATAGAGTGTCAGCCTGCATACTGAAGGGTCCCAGGTTCGATTCTGGCCAAGGGCATGTACCTTGGTTGCGGGCACATCCCCAGTGGGGGGTGGTGTGCAGGAGGCAGCTGAATCAATGTTTCTCTCTCATCGATGTTTCTAGCTCTCTATCCCTCTCCCTTCCTCTCTGTAAAAAATCAATAAAATATATTTTTAAAAAAAGCTGCCAAGTTTGTGGTGATTTGTTACAGGGTAACAGCTAACGAACACACCTGGTTAGACAGGGTGGTCAGGGTGGTCAGGGAGGTCTGTGAGGGGGTGGCCTCCAAACAGATCTGAAGGGGGAGCAGCATGCAGCTGTGGGGAGAGCTCGGGAAAAGGAGCGGGAGGTGGGGTGAGCAGGGAGGGGCTGTGTGGCTGGGGCAAGGGGAGCAGGGGGAAGGGTGGTCTGGGATGGGGCTGGAACAGGCAGTGGGACCAGACCTTACATGGCATTCCCCGTGCGCTAAGGAGGATGCTGTGTGTCCAAAGTGCATCAGGGAGAGAGTGGGGGATTTCACTGGGCTCAGCCCCCTGGGTACGAAGGAGAAACTGAGGCTGCAGAGGGTGAGGGCTTTGTGGACAGTCGGTGAATATCAAACCCAGGAGAAGGATTCTGGCTGATTCTCCCAGGTCAAATGCCCACCCTGTGGGAGGGGGCAGTATGATTGGAAGCTGTCTGGAGTAGGAGCCCCGCCCAGATCATTCTTACACACCGCCCCCCCAACACACTTATCTCCTACTCCCAGCTCTCCCTGCTGCCTTTTGGGGGCCAAGCTGTGGGCACATAGGTTTGTGTGCAGGGGGCCTGCTCCAGGGGCTGAATGAAAAAGGAACAAGATCTATATACAAAAAAATGAAGTTGGACCCCTACCCATACCATGTACAAAATTAACAGCCTAAACATAAGAGCCAAAACTATAAAACTCTTAGAAGAAAACATAGGAGAAGATCTTCATGACACTGGATGTGACAATCATTTCTTGGCTATGACACCAAAAGCACAGGCAGCTAAAGAAAGGAATAGATACATTGGACTTTATTAAAATAAAAAACGTGTGCATCCAAGGACACAGTTAACAGTTGTAAAAAGGGATCCCACAGGATGGAAGAAAATATTTGTAAATTACATATCTGATGAGGGGTTAGTATCTATACCAGTGATGGCGAACCTATGACACACGCGTGTCAGAGGTCACATGTGAACTCATTTTTTTGGTTGATTTTTCTTTGTTATGGCATTTAAATATATAAAATAAATATCAAAAATATAAATCTTTGTTTTACTATGGTTGCAAATACCAAAATATTTCTATATGTGACACGGCACCAGAGTTAAGTTAGGGTTTTTCAAAATGCTGACACGCTGAGCTCAAAAGGTTCGCCATCACTGATCTACACTATCCTAGTATAAAGAACCCCTTCAACTCAACAAAAAACAAACAGCCCAGTTCAAAGACGGGCAAAGAGTCTGAATAGACGTTTCTCTAAAGGAGATACACAGGCGGCCAAGAAGCCCATGAAAAGAAGCTTAACACCTTTAGTCATGATGGAAACACCAATCAAATCCACCAAAAGATACCACTTCATACCCATTAGGTGGTTTTTATATTTTAAAAATGGAGAATAATGAATGTTGGTGGAGATGCGGCGGTATGAGAAGCCGTGTGCGTCGCTGGAGGGTATGTGAAATGGTGCAGCTGCTGTAGGAAAGTTGGACTCGTCTCCTGCAGCAGGGGAACCATCCATCCTCGGAGCATCAAGAATCTCAACTTCCAGCTATGGGGCGGGGGGTGCATGCAGACTGCAAGGGGACCCTGGGGGGGGCACTGCACTTGTGCCCACGGTCCCCTCCCCGCAGCCTTCCTCTCCACCATCCTAGCAGGTGCTGTGCTCCCTCCTGGCTGCAGCTGCATTTGGGACACACCCTGGTCTCCAAGGGTCTCCCTGCCCTGCAGCCCGGCCTGGCCAGGCTGAGCCTTTCACACATTGTTCCTGTGTAGCAGTGACTTGGCTGGTCACTCTGCTTCCCTTCCAAGGGGCTCTCTTTGCAAGCCCCCCAAGGGACCCTCTGTCCCCAAAGGGCTGGGACACCCCTCATCCCTCCTTGGCTCCCCAGCTCCTGGCCTGGCCCCACAGGGACAGGAGCACATCCTAGTGGCCCCAAGCTGGGGTGCTTGGGTTGAGGGAGGGTATCATGCTCCCCCCATCTGTGCACGTGTGAAGCTGGTCGGCTGGTCTCGACCTTGCTCAGTCCCATCCACTGGGTGGTTCCTGCATTAGAACCGAGGAAGGAGCTCAGTCTGGGATGGGCTCTGTCTGCCTGTGCCATCCCTCCTGGGTTTCAGTGCTTCTCCGTGCCCCCAACGAGAAAGGAAGAGGGTCATTGGGTGCCAGATCAAGTCACCAAAGAGAGAGGCTGTGACCAGGCTGAGCATTCAGAACCTGGCAGGAGCTCGCCTCCTGCTGTGTCCCCCTCCCAGCCACAGGGGTTGGCACCATGAGAGGGGATCTCTATTTCTGCTCCAACCTGGCCAGCAGGTAGCTGAGCCACCAGGGCGAGAAGAGGCTGAGTGTGTCCACTGAAAGGAGAGAATGAAGGACTTCCTGGTGGGGCTGGGCCGCCCCCTCACCACTGCGCAGACAGAGCCTGGTGCCAGCAGCTTGGCCCCCAAACTCCCGAAACAGCAGAAAAAGGCTTGGAGCAGAATGCACGGGCTGGTGGCCTGCCTTCTCTCTCCAGACTGCTTCCCACTGAGTCATACATGTATTGCATGTACTCATGCAGTCATCATCTCTCCCTGCTTATTGAACATGGGGCCAAGGAAGGGTTTGTTTTGAGAGAGAGAGAGAGAGAGAGAGAGAGAGAGAGAGAACTGGGCACACCCAGAGGTACCAGTCCTCATGCCCTGCAGGCGCACACACCCATGAATGCATTCCCAGAGCCCTCTGCTCAGCCCTGGTCCAGCATCTCCCCCGATGCCCCGTCAGACTCCGCCCCCCCATGTGTAAATGAGGCCTTTTGAGGACCCCAGAGCCGCTGCCAGCGGTCGCCCTGGCCCACCTGGGCGAGGCAAGTCTCCTCTTTCAGGGCAGCCATCTCACCCTCAATCCGGAGGCTAAGGTGCAGAGACCTCTGACTCCGCCCAGATCATTCCTACACCCCGCCCCCCAACACACGCATCTCCACCTTCCTGCCTCCAGGCCTTTGCCCACACCAGCCCCTCCGAGGGCTCGCCCTTCCCTCCCCCAACTGCAGCTAGGTAACCCCCTCTTACTTGGTCTAAATCCCCTCCCGCTCCCCCAGCCTCTGGGAATCCTCCCAGTTTATGCTATAACCATCTGTTTGCGGGGGGGGGGGGGGGGGGGGAGAGGGGCAGCGGGGGCGGGGGGGTGAGTGAGTCTGCCTCCCCACCTGCGCCCAGGTTATAGAAAGTGTTCAAAATATGCCAGGCGGAAAAATGCCAGAAATCGGGTTGTTCTAATGTGGCATCGGCGTTTCTAGGCGCTGGCGTCTGTGGCCGCCAGGTGGCAGCAAAGCTCCCGCAGGTCCCAAGTGGCAGCGCAATCAAGGCAGGTTCATCCTGTGCCCAGGGGGCCAGTGGCTGGCAGCGCGCAGCCGGGCACCGCTGACCGAGCATTTGTTTGCTTACTCATCTAGGTAAATACATGTGTTAAAAGGAGACTTTCCCTCACAACTGGCTAGGGACAGCCATCCATGCCTTCCTCGCACCTATAGAAACAGCACAAAACAGATGACGCTAATTTATACCAGGATGGCGTGACCTGCCCAGACTCGGGCCTCTCCAGTTCTTCCTTGTTAAAGGTGGAAGAGGGGGAGGGAGAGAGGGCGGACACCCAGACTTGGTAAGGTGTGAAAGTAACCACCGTGGCCCAAAGTAGAGCCTTTTCGTTTGCTTTAATCCAACGGTTCTCAACCTGTGGGACGCGACCCCTTTGGGGGTCGAACGACCCTTTCACAGGGGTCGCCTAAGACCATCGGAAAACACATACATAATTAGATATTGTTTTTGTGATGAATCACTATGCTTTAATTACGTTCAATTTGTAACAATGAAATTTTGGGGTCACCACAACTTGAGGAACTGTATTAAAGGGTTGCGGCATTAGGAAGGTTGAGAACCACTGCTAATCAGAAGGATTTTACAAGAAACAAGAATGCCTTCTTCAGTCATTAACTCGAAGTTATTTAATGCAGGCTGCTGGAACCCCCAAGAAACATCTGTGGACATGTGTTCTACACGTTCCCCCTCGGAACGATGAGCTTAGAGTGGACACCAACATGCTCCGAGGCCGTGGTGACATGTCCCGCCTGGTTTCCTGGTGCTGCTTCTACATCCTAGACTCCAGGTCCCCGTGCTGCTCAGACCTCAGGGGCCTGTCCCTGCCGCTGAGCTGGGTCTGGGTCCCTGGCTGCCTGCCCCCGAGGAGGGAGACAGTCTCAGGGCGGCCAGACACCCTGCCCGAGCCCCGAAGCAGGAAGGTCAGCTCAGCCACCTTAGGGGCTCTCCTGCCTCAGGGCCAGCCCTGCCATCTTCCCTTCCACCAGGGCCCCTCCCAGGGATTACAGCCATGTTTGCCCCTTGCCTGGCCTTGCCCACTGGCTCCCACCTGGCAGGCTGCCATGCTGACTCGCCTGCCATGTGCTTTCTCCAGATAATGAGCTCACGCCCCTGAGGGGTCTCCAACATCACAATATCCTTTGTTCCCTTTGAGACAACAGATTCTTACTCAGTGTGTGTTTGTGCTGTGCGCCCAGTGTGGAACTGGGGTGCAAGGAGTCAGGAGTGAGAACCTATCTCTACCGCCCCCAGAGTGAACAGTCCAGAGGTGAGGTAGCTGAGCAAAGGGGGACTGGCCTTACAGTGAGAGTCACATGACTAGGGGGATGGAGGAAGGGCCTCGCGGAGGCCTTGTCACATAGGTCCGCGGCCTCCTGGAGGCAGTGCTGGGAGGCCAGCGAGGCATTTTCCAGAGCTAATGGCAAGGGACGTGCAGTCAGAGAGGGAGGGGCTGGGGAGTGATTCAGAATGGCCAGGGTGGACAGCAGGGACGGGGCCAGCAAGGAACTTCGATGTTGTCCTGTGGGAGGTGGAGGTGGGAAGGGTCCTGGTGGCGTGAATGGGTTTGTGCTCTAGTAGATCACAGAGTGTGCACTAGAGGTCAGCACCTCCAGGGAGGCCAGCTGACTCTTGATGAAATCGGGGGTGGTGAGATTTGGTGGCTGAGACAGGGAAGAGGAGAGAGGTGGGTGGGTGGAGGGTTATCTAGGACTTGGGCTCTTGGGGGTGGGGGAGCAGGGGAGGTCAAAGGTCACACCCAGCCTTGAGGCTGGCTGGCTGGGAGCTGGAGGTCCCATGGGGGAAGCTGGGGTTGCAGGTCTGTGGAGCCTAGTGTGGAGCATGTTGGGTTCCGAGGGCCATGAGACACCCGGGCAGGTGCAGACCTGTGCGTCCTGGCTGTGCAGGTGTACCTGGAGCCCCAGGATGGAGGAGACTACCCAGGCGGGGTGGCCGGAGGGCAGGAAGACCTGCTGTCAGGCGGACTGGGACCACCAGCATTCACAGGCTGTGGCAAGTGGCTCTGCAGAGGAGCCAACAGAGGATGCACACGGGCAGGTGGGAGGTGGGGCAGCACCAAGGAGAGCAGAGCAGCAGGGGGATGGCCTGGAAGGGCAGGCAGCCGGTTCCATTTTGTTTTAATATTGAAAGTCCCCTCCCATGTGACCCAGCAAGTCCACTCTTAGGTATAGACCAGTGGTTCTCAACATTCCTAATGCCACGACCCTTTAATACAGTTCCTCATGTTGTGATGACCCCCAATTTCATTGTTACAAGTTGAACATAATTAAAGCATAGTGATTCATCACAAAAACAATATGTAATTATATATGTGTTTTCCGATGGTCTTAGGCGACCCCTGTGAAAGGGTCATTCGACCCCCAAAGGGGTCACGACCCACAGGTTGAGACTCAAAGGAATTGAAAGCAGGACGGCCCACGGGAACATGTCAAGGAATGTTCATGGCATTACCATTCGCCACAGCCACCAACTGGGAACAACCTGCAGGCCCATCAACAGACACACGGTTAACAAACTGGTCCACCCACACAATCGACTGATAGGAGGCCGAACAAAGGAAGAACCCCACACACATGCCACAGCATGAATGGACCTGGAGAACGTGCTGAGTGAGAGAAGCCAGCACAAAAGGTCACGGAGTGTGTGATTCCAGTCGTGTGAAATGCCCAGAACAGGCAAACCACAGAGACAGAAAGCAGAACGTGGTTACTCCGGGCAGGGTGTGGGGGAGGAGTGGCTGCCTCACACACACAGGCTTCCTTGTGGGGCATGAAAATGTTCTGGAACTAGATAGAGCTGGTGGCTGTTCAAAATTGGGAATGTTCTAATGCCACTGAACTGTTTACTTAAAAAACGGTTACAATGCAAATTTTATGTTTTGTTTACTTTATAATAATCCTATATAATAATCCTATATAATAAAAGGCTAATATGCAAATCAACCTAACGGCAGAAAGACAGGTTGCTATGATGTGCACTGACCACCAGGGGGCAGATGCTCAACAGGAGCTACCCCCTGGTGGTCAGTGCAGAGTGCAGCTCAGAGAGAAGCTGGGCTCACTGCTGGCGAGCACAGCGGGAGGAGCCTCTCCTGTCTCCACAGCAGCTGGACATCCCCCGAGGACTCCCGGACTTCGAGAGGGCGCAGGCCGGGCTGAGAGACCCTGGGGAGGCCATACTCTTCAGGCCTCACACAGCCTGAGCACCAGGGCCGCTGCGCCCGCCTGTGCTGTGCAGATCCCTTCTTGTTCTGGGCTCCATGCCACACCCGCAGTGATCAGTGGGTTTTCACTTGATAACTGGATCGGAGTAGTTAGTGTTCCCTAGTGTACACACTGCCTCCAAAGCCAACGGTGCCACTAAGCCCCGTGCCTTTGTTTTTGCTGGCAGGAGGTGCAACATATAAGTTGCCCTTTACCTTGGAAGGGGTGTCTCAGCCACCCCCAAGCACTGCACCCTAAAAACCCCATCGATGAGTCACGCCCTCGCCAGGCAGGTGTCTCACTAGAGACCGGCTCCTCCGTTCTAATGACCGTGATGTCATCTGAGCGCAGGACCCGTGAGGTGCCCTGCTGGATGGCTGGCTTATCACGGGCTAGACTCCGGGTGCTCACTCGTGTCCCCTCCAGGCGACCGACCGCAAGCTGCTGTGATCCTCCCTCTTGATGGGGATTGGAAAACTCACCAGATCAGAAGTCACCTTTCAAGAGCCCGAGGCTGTGCTGATTTGTCCTAGTCAAGATGCTAGCATCACAGCCACGGCTGCTGCTCACGACCCGCTCTAGAACCCACACAGTGTCTGCAGGGACCCTACTGTGCATTCACTGGGCTGTGACGAGCCTCCTCCGCCCCCGCCCCATCTCCGTGCTCTTGGCCTCTGCTCTCTGCCGCCCTCTGCTGGCCGCACCTTGTGGGCCGGGCTCCTTCACTTGGGCAGTTTTTTGTTTTATTTTTTAAAATATATTTTATTGATTTTTTACAGAGAGGAAGGGAGAGAGAGTTAGAAACATCGACGAGAGAGAAGCATCGATCAGCTGCCTCCTGCATATCTCCTACTGGGGATGTGCCCGCAACCAAGGTACATGCCCTTGACCGGAATTGAACCTGGGACCCTTCAGTCCGCAGGCCGACGCTCTATCCACTGAGCCAAACCGGTTTTGGCGTTTTTTTTAAAAAAATATATTTCTTTATTGATTTCAGAGAGGAAGGAAGAAGGAGAGATAGAAACATCAATGATAAGAGAGAATCATTGATTGGCTGCCTCCTGCACGCCCCCTACTGGGGATTGAGCCCGCAACTCAGGCATGTGCCCTTGGCCAGAATCGAACCTGGGACCCTTCAGTCCCCAGGCCAACACTCTATCCACTGAGTCAAACCAGCTAGGGCAACTTGGGCAGTTTTTATTCACGTTTGGGGGTACAAACCGAGTGCTCACTCCGTGCCAGGGGTCCAGGGACGAACCGAAGACACAGCTTTGCCCTTGAAGGGCTCTCAGGAGGACGGGTGCTTTGGGGGAAGTGGCTGGAGCGGGGCTGGGGGGACAAAACTGGAGCTGCTTCTGGGCTGGGCTCAGCGCTGAGCCACTGGGGACCCCTCAGAGGGCACAGGGGCCTGAGCCGGGAGCCGTACCGGCAGGTGGGCTGGGCGTGCTGGGCACTGGGGACCGGCTCCTGGCCAGCACCATGGGGTGCTGTCCTCCGCTGGTCGCTGACCTGGCCCGCTGAGATGCTTGAAGAGGGCGGCCTGCAGTTAACCCTCGTGGCCACACGGGGGCGCGTCCGGCCCCACGCTCTCTGTGGAGGAGGGGTGTGTCAGGGCAGGCAGCTGGTGGAACAGGTGCCCGCACACCTGGCCTCTGTGCAGGTGGGGGCTGGGCTGCCTGGACTCCTAGGGGCGCGATTGACAGGCGACTGTTGAACTTCTTGGCGTGGGCCCTACTCCAGGTGTCTGCTCTCATCCTCCTTGAGTTGGGGGCTCACTGCGTTGCTGAATGAACTTCTGGTGTTTGCTTCCTCTTTGCTAGGCTGCTCCCCTCTTTTGATGATCCTTGATCGTATTCTTCGCGCAAGAATCTCCTCTGGGTTATCTTTCCAGGGACCCAAGTTCACGGAGCGGGGCCAGATGAGCCTCCAGACTGGATGTATGTGCTTGTACCCACCCGCTGTCGGGGTTGAACAGCGGCTCCCACAGGTCTGTCTGGGTCCTCATCTCTGGAACCAACGGAAATTACATAACCCGGCACCTGACTTGATTAAGGAGTTGAGAGGAGGAGCTTCCCCTGGATTAGGGGGGGGCGGGGGGGACCCTAAAGGCAACCACATGGGTCTTTATGAAAAGCCCAGAGGCCACGTGAGCGCGGAGGCAGGGAGTGCAGTGCGGTGGCCGCCACTCCAATTTATAAAAAGAGAGAAAATAAACGCATTCCTGTGTTTCCATCCACCAGGTTTGGCAGTTTGTTGCGGGAGCCCCAGGAAATGAGCAAACCCACCCCCTCAGCACACGGCAGTCCCCTTTCTCTACGTCCCCCCACATCTGCGGGCGCCTGTGTGTTTAAGTTTTCCTTTCTGACAGGGGTGATCCCCAGAACCCTGCCAGCCATGCTCACAGCAGCCTGAGGGGGGTGGGGATGCCTGCTCTCCCTCCTCTTTTCACGAAGGCGGGCTCACTGGGTGCACTTACCTGGACACGTTCACCAGCTTTAAGTGTGCGCTGTGACAACCCTTTGGACAAATGCTCACAGTCTCGCAAGACGTCCTGCTGCACCTGGCAGAGGCGACAGAGACAACAGGGGGCAGCCCAGACTCCCTCACATCCTGTCCTTGTCCGGCCTCCTTGGTGCCTCCAGCCATCGCCCCTCAACACCAGGCCTTTGCTGTCCCCTGTCTGTCGCCAGGGGCCCCTCGGGCCTCTAACTGACACAGCTTTCACTCCTGCCTTCTCCGTGGCCAGGCTGATGTATTTCCGGGCTGTCTAAAAAAGGACCACAAACTGGGGGGTTTGAAAGAACAGGAATTAATTGTTCACGGTTCTGGAGGCCAGAAATCTGAAATCAAGGTGTCAGCAGGTGAGTTTGTTCCAGAAACTTCAAGGGAGAATCTGTTTCATGCTTCTCCCGGCGTCTGGCGGGTAATTCTTGGCATCCTTTGGCCTATAGACCATCGCTCCGGTTTCTGCCTCTGTCTCCCATGGCCTTCCCCTCTCTTTCTTTTCTTCTAAGGACACCAGCCATGGCTCTCAGGACTCACCCAAATCCAGGATGACCTTGACTCCATTCCATCTGCAAAGACGGTGGACATGATTTTGCAAGGACGCTATGCCGGTTCTCTGTGCCCAGGAAAGGGAGCCAGGCTCTACATGGATCTATTTCTTAAGAAAATATTTTTTATTTTTTAATTTTAGAGAGAGAGAGAGAAACGTGGATTTGTTGTTCCACTTACTGATGCTCTCATTGGCTGATCCTTGCATGTGCCCTGACTGGGATTGAACCCTCACCCTTAGTGTATTGGGACACAGCTCTAACCAGCTGAGCTACCCTCAGGGCTCCACATGGACCCATTTCCTGGGGGGTGTGAGCTGCACCCAGCACCCTTTCCTGAAACCCCTTTCCTGCTGCAGTCGCCAGAGTTGTGTGTGGCTGGCCTCCAGGGCGTCCCTGGCCCAGGAGTCAGCAGATGTGTGGCCAGCGGCCTGACATGGGCATGACCCAGGGCCCCACATGGGCCGAGTGTGGGATGGACAAGGGTCCGGCAAGAGACCTGGCCCCACCCTTCTCCATCCTGCAGGTTGGGCCTGGCTCCCTGGGTGGTACATACTGTCCGACCCAAACACTCCTGCACATCCACGCCCATGACACGCAGCTTCCTGCAGGCTGGGACCCTGGCTGTGGGGCAGGGGAGGACGTGTGCCCCATCACTCCCTCTCCCCTGGGCCTCCCCCACCTGCAGCGAACAGTCACAGCCCATGGATATGCCCCTGAAAGCAGTGAAGTGTCATCATGGACACCAAACCACCCTCCCCTGCCCTCAGACCCTGCTTGCCAGGGGAGCCCGCACCTCAGCCATGTGGGTGGGGCATGAGGGCTGCTCCTCCCAGTTGTCAGATGCAGCACTGGTGTCCCCTGGGGACTGTGCATGCCTGGCTGCCCCTCCGATGGCACCCGAGCCTTCACTCCAGTTCTGCTCTGTGACTGCAGACTCTACCTTGTCACCTCGTCACCTCATCGCCTCCGCATCTGCCACCTCCCTCAGTTCCCTCTTTGCCCTGAGCCCATCTCAGACCTTTTCCCTAATAAATGGGGGGTGGGGGTGGGGGGGAGGAATGAAATGATACTTTTTAGAGCAGGTTTAGGTTCATTAAATTGTGTAAATGGCCAGCGCACCCCCCCCCCCCCCCCCGCCAACAGTTTCCCTCCCTCGAATGATGCTCATTAGTGTGGTTCCTTCGTTACAGCTGATGAACCGCTACGGACCCACTGTTATTAGCTGAGCCCACAGCTCACCGCAGGGTCACCGCTGTGCTTCCTGTGGGCTCGGCATGGGTGAGGACCTGTAGCCACCGTCACGCTGCCTCTTCCTCTGGCGTCCCCACCAGCCTCGCTCCCATCGGACCTGCAGCCCCAGGAGCGCTTTTCTCACGGCAAGTTCCCACCTGACAGCCACAGAGGTGCATCTGGTTCAAAAGGTCACACTCGGGTGTGGGTTTAAAAGGTCACATTGAGCTCGGTGGGGGCCCCTCTCCAAGAAGTGACCAAACAGACTCCCTGCAGGGCCTGCCAGGCGCACACAGCAGCTCTCGGACACACAGTCCCTTCCCCACTCCCTTATTTCCAGTGGAAACACCCCAACCCGCCATCAAAGGCCCATTTTTCTCTCAGGTGAAAAGAGCACCTGGTGAGATAAGCACATTAAAGCCACACTGAGGCCCTGTTATCCAGGCAGCAGATGGGCAAAGCCGAAAAGCCCAGGCGGGCCGGGTTGAGGGGAGGCCGGCTCGGTGGGGACGCAGGGGCTGCTGGTGGGAGTGAAGCTGGGGCAGCCACCTGGGGAGCCAACCAGGCAAACCTCCTGCATGCTCTGGGATGAACCTACAACCCAGGTTTTGTTTGAATCGTCACTGAGGATGTATCCCATTGCTTTCAGAGCAAAGTAGGGAGGGAGGGAGAGAGAGAAACATTGATGTGAGAGAGGCACATCCACTGCTTGCCTCCTGCATGCAACCCAACTGGGAGGGAACTGCAACCCAGGTGCGTGCCCTTGACTGGGAATTGAACCCAAGACCCTTCAGTGCGGGGCTGAGGCTGTAATCAAGGAGCCCAAGCGGCCAGGGCAGGGCTTTCCTTTCTGGCTGGACGTGATGGTCAGAGGCGCCGCCTCCCCATGAGCTTGCTGCTGGCGGGAGGCCCAGGCCCACCTGCTGCTCATTTGCCCTCTCCCAACCGGGGACCCAGGTGGTTGGTGGCCACCCAACCACAGTGGTGCTCAGGCCTGTGGGGTGGCGGCTTCCACACTGGGGCCCAAGTGGAGGCATCAAAACTACACCCTCAAGGCGGGACCTGGGAAGCACAGCTGAAGCTGTGAAGGTGGCTCTCTCTGGGCAGGAAGCCCGTCCTGCCGGCCACAGGGCACGCTCCCCCCCTGTGCTGGGCTGCATATCTGGCGCTTTGGCCAGAGGAGTCATGCTGTGCTGTCTGTTCCTAAAACACATAGATAGGAAGGTACTGATACTCTACTGTGTCGGGAACTAAGGTTTCGTAACTTTGTGGTTTTTGCAAATAAAAATGCTGTAATTCCTGTGGTCTGGGCTGCAGTTCAGCCTCTGCTTCGGCAGGGTGCTATAACTGTAGTCACTGGCCAGCTTAATAAAGGCTCCTAAATTTTGATCTGAGTGTCTGGTGGTCGTCTCCGCCGGTCACCCCATAACACCCACCAGTGACTGTCACCTGGGTCCGGGACCTGGGAGGCCTGGGCAATGACCCTGGAAGTAGGAACAGCCCTGCCTATGTCACTGCTGGGACCTGAGGGCGTGGTGCTCCCCTCCCTGCACAGGGGTGTCAGTCCTGGTCCCGAGAAGGGGACTGACTCGGCCAGGGGACAGCAGAGGCCCCTGAGCAGCTATAGCTGTGCCCTGTCTCTTGGATCTCCCAGTGCCCAGGGACTGGCAGTAGGAAGCAGAGGCACCGAGGTGGCAGGTGTCTTTGTGTCCTGTGGCTGCCTAAGGAATTACCAGACACTCGGGGTTCTTTAAACAATGGGGATTTACTCTGAGCTCTGGGGCCAGGTGTCCAAAATCAGCCGCCATCAGAGGGTTCCTTCTCTGAGGCTCAGGGAGAGAATGAATCCCAGGCTCCCTCCCAGCTCCTGAAGGGTGGCCATTCCTGGTGTTACTGGCTGCACCGCCTAATTCCAGTCTCCGCCTCCATGGCCACATGGTCTGCACTCCTGTCTCTGTCCTCTTCCCACAAGGACACCAGTCATATTGGATGAGGGCCTCTCCTTCATGCCCTCATCCAACCCTGATTACATTGCAAAGGCTATTTCCAAAGGAGGTCCCATTCACAAGTGCCAGGGGGAAGGACTTAGGCATATGTTTTGGGGGACACACGTACCCCCTAAAAGCAGGGACACTTGACTCTGCTAACCCAGAGGGGGTAGAGCTGTGGCCGCCATGGGCAGGAGGAAGGTGTGTAGCCCAGGTGAACCCCGGGGTGTCCCAGGTTCCCTCGCCCTATTTTGATGGTAAGTGGACAAGTGGAGCAGGCAAGGCCTCCCAAGGGCTTGGGACCAGGAACGAGGTCCCTGAGGGGTCCCAGTCAGGGCCAGGCCCGCAGAGGTGGGACTGAGGGGGAGGGGACCTGGAGAACATGATCGGGACCCCTGCAGAGGCAGGGCTGGCCTCTGCCCTCCAGCCCTTCTCTCTGGCTTCCCCAGGAAGAGCATCTGCTGGAGCCCGAAGGGGCTGCTCCCCAGCTGTGCCAGGGACAGAAGCCCTGGGCGCTCACCCTCCTGGGCACTAAGTCATTTCCTTGGGCACTTGAGAGCCTGGCTCTAGTTTCTAGGCTGTTGAGACACCTGGTGTGGCTCCTGTGGCGACCAGCTGGTGCTCCCCTCCCATCTCAGCATCTGTTCAGGGAGTGGCCCCAGGAACTCTGGGGGCTGCGCAGGATGACTAGCAGTGTCCGATGGCTCACAGTTGCCACTTCTCCCGGGGGAGCTATTCCAAATGCAGCTCCTCCCAGGCTCAGGCTCTGGGCAGCGGGTCTGAGGTACACCTGTGAGAGCTGCTCCCAGCTGAGACCTGGCTCTTACTTGTCTGCGCAGCTGTCCATGGGCCTCTGGTGGCAGGGGAAGCAGGCGGAGCGGCATGGCCCATGGACCCTCCAGTGGTGGGCCAGCTGAGCACACGTTTTTTCCTTTTTTGTATCAGGTTGTTAAAAGAACAGGAAGGCCCCTATTTTGTTCTTTTGGTGTATTAAAAAAAATTTTTTTTTGTTAATCCTCACCCAAGGATATACTTTCCATTGATTTCTGGAGAGAGTGGAAGGGATGGAGAGGGAAGGAGAGGGGTGCGGGGGAGAGAGAGAGAGAGAGAGAGAGAGAGATTAGTGGGAGAGAGACACTTTGACTGGTTGCCTCCCACACATGGCACCCGCACTGGGAATCGAACCTGTGACTCTTTTGTATGTGGGACACTGTTCTGACCATTGTTCTAACCACTTGCCCAGACTAATTTGTTATATTTTGAATGTCCAAGGGCACTTGGTTATTATCTGATATGAGAAGAAAACAGTATGTAATCCTTGTTTCATAAATGCAGTATCTTCTCCTACCTCCCTGAAAACTTACTCAAACTTCTTCTATTTCTCATCATTGCTAGTTGAATAGGTTTGAATAACTTTTTTTTCATTTGTTTTTACTTTGGTTTCTAACTTTCCAATTCAATGCTTTCCTGGTCAGCCCCAACAGTTTTCTTCATATGTAAGAGCAAATCACTAAGTTTTGGGCTGGTTTATGCCAGAAATTACCACCAAAAACAAGTATACTTAGAGAGAGGAAGGGAGAGGGATAGAGAGATAGAAACATCAATGAGAGAGAGGAACATCATTGATCAGCTGCCTCCTGCACGCCCCCTACTGGGGATTGGGCCAGCAACCTGGGCATGTGCCCTGATTGGGAATCAAACCAGGGACCTCTTGGTTCCTGGGCTGACACTCACCTGCTGAGCCACACCAGTCGGGTGCAAGAATACTTTTCTAAGGAACAGAAACAACTGTGTTTATTAACAGTTCAAATGCTGACTCGCATCTGTCAGCCTGGTTGGCTGGTGGACTAGTTGAATCTGTTCTAAGATGACTGGCAGAGACCTGGGCTTCCCAGATGCCAGTCCTCTGTTTTGCTGGGACCAAAGGTTCTCTAGAGATGGATCCTCAACCTCCTCCTGGGGTGACCCCGACTGCAGGAGGGAGAGGACGGCCTGGGTCCTGACCGTGTGTCCAGCCTCCTGGCTCTCACCACCTTCCTGTGAGCTGGGTGACCCTCTTCAGCCCCTGCCAAGATCTGAGTTGCCTGGGTCCCTCAAGTTCAAGGTGGCCCCATCACCATGTGTCCTGCACAGTGAGGTGGCTTCACCCAAGCACCAGAACAGGGGGTTGCACTTCTCCCCAAGCCCCTCTTCTTCATCCCCTCCATCTGATTCCCAGCGGCCCCTCACCGATGCCGTCTCCTCCTTCTTTGCTGTGAGCTGATACCGTGCATTTGTCTGCTGCTGTGCTGTCACTGAGGCTGGGTCTAGGAGGATGGGCATGTTGGCCGGGCCATTAGCCGCCCTGAATCACTAGACAACCACTCGGTTCCCGTTCCCACAGCTTTATGGTACCAGCTGCCTAGTTTGCCTCACTCTGCCCTGTGGCTTCCTGGGACACCCCCACCTGTATTTTCCTCCTCAAAAACTTGGGGGTCACTATGAATGTTCCAGACTTGCCTGCAGTTCACATTCTATTGGGATTTTGGAAGAGTTGATATTGGATGACACCGTCTCCTGTTAACAACATTGAATGACATTTTATTTCGTGTGAGTGTCCTCCTCAAGGAAGTTTTGTGGTTGTCACGGACTCTAGATTAGGAATGTGTGGACCTGGTGGTGAACGGAGTCTCTACCACATGGCATCGCATTAGCTATGCCTGGGGTTAAAGATGAGTTTCTCCTTCTTTCTCTCCTGATTTGTGTGTAAAACATTTATCTTCCATCTAGACACCTTGGGAAACTTAATCTTCAAACCTTTTCATTGAGGCTTTTTGCTTTTCTGGAGGAAGATGGTATTATCTGCCAATGATAGTCATGACATTTCCCCCCCCAGACCCTCAAACCACTTGTTTCTGTTTCAGGCAGATCTGCTCCTAATGCCCAAATGCTGTCTTTTCCCAGGTCTGGCCCAGCTGGTTATGGCCCAGCCTGGTGCCGGGGGACGGGAAGCCTGGGTCCAGCATCAGGCTGGGCGTTGGGGCCTGTGGCCTCTCGCTGACACCTCTGTGACTTGTCTTCCTGTCATCTGGGCTGAAACCAGCCCCAAACCCACATCCAGTGTTGAGGTGGGTGAAGGTGGGGGCTCTGTCCAGACCAGAGGCAGGGAGGGAGGAAGCCCCCTTATCACCCAGAGATCTCCCCCCTGGGCCTGTGGGACTTGCTGGGTCTGGGAGCCCAGCACCTTCCCTCCTCGGTGCTCGCTCCCCCCTCCACAGGGCCCCCGGCCATGTTGGATCCTGGTTGTTTCCTGTGGAGATCCCCAGTGTCCCCTGAGGATTCTGGGTGCCCCCAGAGACACCACCGTCTCAGCAAGGATGACAGGGACTCTGGCCCAGGAGGGAATGATGGGTTTCTAGAGACCTGAGCTCATCTAGGTGCTGCAAGGCATCCCTTGATGGTCTCCTCACTGGGCTCACGGGGCACAGAGGACCGGGCAGTGGTTCAGGTGTGGGAAGCCCTCTTCCTTCTCCTCTCAAACCACTGTCTGGTCCTGTCCCATGCTTGGTGGAGAATGATCCTCAGAATGTCAAAGGGCAGAAAAGCCTGTCCCTGGCGGGTGGCCGGCCTCTGCCTGGGATTGAACTTAGGGGACAGAGCTCCTCCATTCAGAAAGCAGGGAGTGTGAGAGGGGGGTTGGCTCCCAGTGCTGTGGGGGTGCAGTCGTGTGCAGGAGGTGAGGAGAGGTGAGGAGAACTAGCACTAAATTGGCACCTCTCACACCCTTTCCTGTGCATTTTGACAAAGCTTGGTCATGCATAGGATGTATGAGGACAGCTGAGCAGATGCCTGAGTGTCCTGGGGCGGCCGTTACAGATGCCACAGACCCGGACCTTTAAATAAAACTTTATTCTGTCACAGTGTTGGAGGCTGGAAGTCTACAATCAAGGTGTCAGCAGGTCCCACAACCTCCAAAGACTCCAGGGAAGCTGCCTCCTCCATCTCATGGTGTTGCTGGCAAACTCTGTCTGCAGGTCCAGAGAGTCTGTTCTTTTTGGGGGACACTGTGAGCCTCAAAAGAAGGAGGGGGGCAGGGGCGCACTGGGCCTGCTGCTCTCCTCTCCCCTCCCCCCGGCCCTGCTCTTGGCTCAGGTGCCAGCCCCCATCCCATCCGTGCCCCTGCTCTGTGTTGTTTCAGAGCATCTGATTACTTATCATTTATTTAGTTCCTCACCCGAGGATATGATTATGGATTTTAGGGAGAGGCAGGGAGAGACATGTGAGAAACATCGGTCGGTTGCCTCTTGTACTCGTCCTGATCGGGGAATGAACCCTCATCCTAGGTATGTGGTCTGACTGAGAATCAAACCTGAGTGCACAGGATGATGCAAAGCATCTCATTTCTTTCTTTTTCTTGTGCAAACTGTCATCTTACCACTGAAATGTGTCCAGACCAATATTTTTATTATTTTTGTTTTTTGTTAATCCTCACCCAAGGATATTTTTCCATTGATTTTTAGGGAGAGTGGAAGGGAGAGGGAGCGACAGAAACATCTATTTAAGAGAGACACATTGATTGTTTGCCTCCTGCATGAACCCCAACCAGGGTCGCGGAACCTGCAACCAAGGTATGTGCCCTTGACCGGAGTCGAACCTGGGACCCTTCATTCCACAGGCTGACGCTCTATCTCCTGAGCCAAACCAGCTGGAGCTCCAGCACCAATACTGAGTTTCTTCTCAGAGAGGAAACACCATGTGGTCACCATTGGTCCCACTGAAGAGATAAGCCCCGCCTCCTCCCATGCCCCACCCAAAAGGAGGGCGGCTACCCATTGGGCCTGTCTGGCAGGAGGATAAAGGGGCTCAGAGGGCCCAGGACAGAGGCAGACAGACCTGGCATGGTGAGGACGCTGCTCCAAGCCCCATCCTCTCCCTTCCCAGGCTGTGTCCCCGCCCCACATCTCCTCACTGGCTCTCTACCCTCCCCTCTCCCCCTGCAGATGCTGTGGCTGCTGGTCCTGACTGTCCCCTGTCTGGGGGGCTCCGTACCTGTGACCTCAGGTGGGTCCTGACCCCCAAGCCTGGCTTTTCTCCAATCCCCTGACTCTGACCTCTCAGAGGCCACCCCTGGGATGGGTGGTGGTCCCCCTCTGAGGGTGGCTCTGGGAGGGACTGAGGATGGGACCATGCTGAGTGTTGGGCAGCGGTGCCTGGGTCCCTGATGGCTCCTCCTCTGCTTCCCCAGATCCCGGACCAGGGACTGAGCTGGTGGGCATCGTGGGGGGGCATGATGCTGCCAATGGGGCGTGGCCGTGGCAGGTGGGCCTGTGGGTCTTGGATCCAACAAGTTCTCAGTGGAGTCTCGATTGTGGGGGCTCCCTCATCCACCCCCAGTGGGTGCTGACCGCTGCCCACTGCATTCCAGGGTAAGTCTGACTCTGCCAGCACCCGGGGTCGGGGTGGACAGTGTCAGGAGGCATGTGATGTGTGTTGGGGGCAGATGCTGGGCTGAGTGGCTGCAGACCCCCCACCAGGATTCAGCTTCCTGGCGCTCCCCTTGCCCACCACAGAGGGGAGGTCTCTGGGCTCTGAGGGACTGGCCCACTTCCTGCCACAGCCTCTCAGAAGCCTTTGGCCTTCTGTCCCCAGGAGATACCCAGTGACTTGGCACTTTAAGGTCCAACTAGGACGAATGAGACCCTCATACAATGACAGTGTGCACGTGGCTAGGATCATCCGCCACCCCAACTACAGCCTTGAAAATGAAGGACCAGGTGGGGCGGACGTGGCACTTCTCAAACTGGAGGCCCCCGTGCGACCATCTAAGCATGTCAGGTGGATCTGCCTCCCGCCAGCCTCCTCCGCATTCCCCCCAGGCACAAGGTGCTGGGTGACTGGCTGGGGCGACATTGCTTTTCAAGGTAAAAACCAGAACCAGGATGACACCCGGGCGATGCAGGGGGCGGGCCAGGCTTTACAGAGGAGGCTCAGCTGGGGTCTGAGCTGGGCTCCCTTCGGGGTCTCCCTTGGGTGTAGGAGGCAGACAGCTCAAGAGGAGTCTGTCAGGAGCAGAGACTGAAGTAGCATGAGTGAAGCATGGCCATGGGCATTTTTAAAAAAATATCACCAAGTGATATTTTTTCCATTGATTTTTAGAGAGAGTGGAAGGGAGGGGGAGAGAGAAACATTGATGTGAGAGACATAGCTATTAGTTGCCTGCCTGACTGGGGCTGGGGATTGAACCTGCGACCCAGGTACTTGCCCTTGACCAACAATCAAAACTGGGACCCTTAGGGCCAGTGCTCTCACCACTGGAAACACTGGCCAGGGTGCCATGGGCATTTCTCTCCCTCACTCTGCACCAGGCCGTGTTCTTCCTTCCAGAGGTCCCCGTTCTCCCTGAGTCTCGATAGTGGGATGGAGAACAAGGAGAGAGAACTTCAGTGACGTGCTCCAGGAGTCACTATTAAATGGACAAAGTCAAATTTGACAGTAGGGCCCCTCACTCTGCATTTTTTTGGGGAAAGCAGTTGCTCTGATTTTTCCCAATAAAAATTATTTGTGGATAAAAAATATATTTCTCTGTTTCTTTTTGGAGCTTGGTGCCCACAGTGTCAGCCTAGAGATTATCAGCCCATTGGCCTCGAGTGAACCCAGACAGTTTGGGTCGTGGGTGACTCCCTGGGTCCCCCTGGGGGCACTGAGGCTCAGCGTGTGGTTCTAGAACCCGAGGCCTGTGACTGTCCGCCCCCTCAGGACCACAGGCTCACTGGGCTTCTTCTCACAGAGCCTCTGCCGCCGCCTGAAAATCTGCAAGAGGTGGAGGTCCCCATTGTGGCGAATGAGTTCTGTCGGCGGCAATACCGCATGATCGAGGAGGATATCAAGGACGACATGCTGTGTGCTGGGAGCCGGGTCCGGGTCCGGGGCACCTGCCATGTGAGACCCCCAGACTGTGGCCTCTGTCCGTGGCTCCTGCCTGCAGGGGCCCTGAGTACTGACTACCTGTCTCTTCTTCCCACAGGGTGACTCTGGGGGCCCCTTGGTCTGTAAATGGAGGGAGACCTGGGTGCAGGTAGGCGTGGTGAGCTGGGGGCACAAGTCCTGTCTTCCCAAATTTCCTGGAGTCTATGCCCGAGTGACATCCTTCTTGCCTTGGATCCACCATCATATTCCTTCCTTGAACCCGGGGCCGGGCAAGGATGCTGCCCATGAGATGAAGACAGGCCCTCCAGGGTGTCTTGGGGACCCTCCCAGCTCCCTCCCAGTGCCAGCTCTTCATTGTACCTAGCGCTCCTCCAACCCTCCCTCCGCAGCCCCTCTGAGATCCTTCTGCCTCAGCACGTCCATCAGCCTCTCTCCCCTGACAGGCAAAAGGGAGAGGTGGGATGTGCTCTGAAGTGGGGCGGGCACTGCAGGACTCCTGCCTCCTCCCCACCCCCTGTAGCTCATTAAACTGCATGAAAAACTGCTCTGGACTCAGTGGACTTACCTGTGGGCGTGGCCAAGGCGGCCAGTGGGTGGTCCCTGCTGCTGGGGGAGCCCAGGCCCTGGGAGGTGAACCAGGTGGGATGGGCAGCTTTGGCTGCAGCTGGAACAGGGCGACCTGGTGGCTCTCCTGGCTGGGGTGGGGGTGAGTCTGCTGCCCGGGGCTGGAGGCCACAGCCCGGAGGGCCGCCCCCCAGTGGGTACAGACCGTCCCTCTTCCTCCTTCAGTCGCAGTCAGTGTGTCATGGAGGCTTTAATGACTTGGACGTGGCCGCATGCAAACAGGAGGTGCTGTGTTTCCATGGTCACCGCTGCTCCCTCTGACCCTGCGGCGCGCTGAACCCCCATTTTCCAATGTGATCAACTCCTGGGACCAAATGAAGTGCAGCCTCATTTCCACGCAGACTCTCAGTCTCCCATTCTGAGCTTCTCCCGAGCAGGGCGGACCTGCAGGGGCTCGGGACCAGCCAGTCCCCCTCTCTCTGTCCCACCCTCCTGTTCCCGGGTCCTGGTTGGTTGGAAGTGGCCAGAGAGGAGGGTGGAGACGGGACCCCCCATCATCCCGAGGCCGCTGTCCTGGCGTTGTCGACCCTGCTGGAGACACACCGGGGTGCACCGTCTCCTCGGGCCCCACAGAGGCCCTCCTTTCTCCTCGGGGGCGGGAGGGGCTCCCAGTGGACAGAGGAGCTTCAGTTTCAAATCCAGGGAGTAAGAAGGGGCTGTGGAGCCCCTCCTGCCCCAGGCAGTGAGGTGCACTTCCTGCTGGAGTAGGATTTGGGGGGCATGGCTGGTGCCCCGCTGGGGTGGGTCCTGCACCTGCAGGTTGGGGCCAGGACCCAGGAGGGCCTGTGGAGCCTGAGGCGGCCTGCACTGTGGGTGAGGGGGCTCCATACCCTGCAGCGACACGCTGGTCCCCAGTCTGATTCTACAATGGGGTGGCGGCCTCCAGACCTTGCAGTGCCTGGACCCCTGCCCCCCGAGGCCAGGGTGGAACAGCCCTCCTCTCTCACTGTAACCCGATCTTTAGGGAGAGTGGAAGCTCCAGGGCAGGCGGATCAGGAGCTGTGTCCCCCATGTGCCCTGAAGTCTGGGTTCCTGGCAGCCAGGAGCTCTCCAGGAAAGCCTTTTCCTGGGAAAATGAGGCCCAAGACTCAGCTGGAAGGCACCACCATGCAGATGGCCTCCCTTGGGGATCTGCTCCGCCCAGGGAGGGAGGAGGGGGTGACACAGCACAGCCTGGCCCTGTGCCCTCGCCCTTGGGTTCCAGGCACACGTTCTGTCTAAGTGACTGCCTGCCCACGGGGCCCTGTGTGTGGGCGGCTGCCAGGTGGTCCACACACATCCAGGTCCCCTGTGCCCCCCAGGAGGGTCTGGGCTGCCTGCCTTCCCATTGGACTCTGGGGATGGTGAGTGTTTGTAGGGCTTTCCTCCCTGGGTGAGGGTGTAGTCAGACTTCAGTGTTTCCAGGGTTAAGAATGGGGGTCGGAGTGTCTCAGAGGCCAGCGCTCCCAGGGGAGGGAGAAGGACCTAGGACTTGGTGTTGGAGGGAAGGCTGGAGTGAGACACGCCTGGGCCTGGGCCTGTATCTGCAGGCATGGCCATGGGGTGAACCCGCAGGACTCTCTCCAGAGGATGAGAGGATGGGCTCAGGGCTGTTCCCCCTCCCCCAACCTCACTTGTCTGGAATCACAGCCAGAGCACCTGGCTTCCCAGGCTCAGCAGTAAGACAATGTGGGCGGAGCCAGATGCCTGGGTGGAGATTGAGGAGCAGGGCATGTTGCCTCTTTTCTCTGAAATCTGTTCTGACTGAGCCCCTGGCCCGTAGTGGTGAGTGACACTGAGCCAACAGGGCTGTGTCCCCAAAATAAACCCCTGCAGGGCCTGGTCAGTGCCCATGGGGACCCTGGGGAGGGCCCACAGGTGTTGGCTGAGGTGACAAGAGCCACCTTCAGAGCTTGGAATGGAGACTCCATGCAGGGCCATGCCCTTCCAGGTGGACATCACACCTCAGTCACCACCAGGCTCTCCCCCTGTGTGGTGTCCTGGGGTCACAGTGACAGCCCACGACTGGGGAGTGTGAGCTTAAAACAACACAAATGCATCCTCTTACCGGCTGGAGGCCAGGAGCCCGGAATTAAGTTGTTCTGGGGCCACACCTGTTCCCAGGCTCCTGCTCCTGCAGCTGCTGGTGGTGCTGGGACCCTTCCTTGTGGAGGAACCCCTGGACCTCCACCCCGTCCTCCCCACCACTCTGTGCTCTCCGAATCCTCATCTCTTCCTACAAGGAACCATCATTGGATTTAGGGCCTCCCCCCTCCACTCTGACAACATCTGAACTAGTTGCATCTACACTTATTTCTAAAGCAGGTCAGCTTCCGAGGGACCGCACTGGTCCACACTGACTCCCTCACTGGTGAGGTTACAGGCCACCAGGCTGTGTGCTCCTGAGAGGGGGAGCGCACCCCTGAGGAGGCAGGGCCTGGCCACAGGAAATCTTTAGGATTCCCACTGCCCAGCACCCAGGGCCCCCCTCAAAACAACAGGCCAGTGAGGGCCTCTGCCCCTCTCAGGGAAGCAGCATGCTCCCCACCTCACAGTGCCCTCCAGCCCCTGACGCTGGCCACACAACAGGCTGCCGGCTCTGAGTGGTCCCAGCGCTGGTCAGGGCTCTGCTGCAGGTCCAGGCTGCACTGGCGTCACAGGACACAGCAGACACGATGGTATTAAAAGTATTGGTGATGGGCAAGCCCCGCGGGGGGCAGGACAAGGCAGGCCATGCAGCCTGCACTGAGGAACATTCCTGAGATGTGAGTGACAGCTGGTGTCTGGGTACATTGAGCTCCTTGTGTCTGGAGGCCACGGAGCAAGATGTGCCACCATCTTGGTGGGACAATGACACTGAGCACCAGGCAGAGGCAGGGCTGCTCTGTCACAATGGGGGGCAGGAAAGGTGAGGGCCCTTGCGTGTCTCTTGCCTCCCCCTCGTCAATGTGATGGCAGGTGGACACGTGCAGCCGCCCGGCCTGAGAAGTCCCTGTGACCAGAGCTCAGCCCCTCAGGGATGGGGGTCTGGGTCGTGTTACCAGGTAAGTCCCAGAGTCCCAGTTAGTAGCAAAGGGTGGGACCCAGGTGGACAGTGGAGGGGCCCTGTCAGCCTCAGTTGTACCCTGAGTCTCTGCTTCCCAGTTTCCTAGGTAGGGACTCCTCGGTGTTCCTGCGGCCGCCTCCTCAGCACACAAGACAGAAGGTGGTGGACGCTGCCGGACACAGATGTTGGCCAGGTCCCCTTTCAGGACAGGACCTGATGGGAGGCCTGGCAGTTCCTCTGGCTGCCTCACCCGGGCAGGTCCCACTTGGCTGGCGCAGGGAGAGGCAGGGGCTTGCACTGTGTCCCAGTAGTGGCCGTGGCCTGGGTCTCCCTGTGGGCTGGTCAAGGTGTCATCAGCCTACAATGTGCTCCAGCCTCGCCCTCTGCCCATCTTTGCTCCGTCCACCTGCCTCCCAGATGCCTCTCCCTGACTTGTACCCACAAGAAATCCAGGCTGCACTGCACAGCCAGGGGGCCCCTGCCTGCCCTTCCTGTGCCAGGTGATGAAGGGGTGCAGAGAGGGTCCCAAGGAGGATGCCCCTGCTCAGACCCCAGCTTCTCCATCCCACACGGGGACCCCGGCCCCTGGTGGTCTCACTGAGGCCCCTGCCATCCCCGCAGATGCTCTGGCTGCTGTTCATGAGTCTCCCAGGCAATTGAGTGGCCTTAGCATATCATTAGCATATTATACTTTGATTGGTTGAACGGATGACCAGATGACCGAACACTTAGCATATTAGGTTTTTATTATCCTATATAATAAAAGGCTAATATGCAAATGGACCAAACAACGGAACAACTGATTGCTATGACACGCACTGACCACCAGGGGACAGATGCTCCACGCAGGAGCTGCCCCTGGTGGTCAGTGCGCTCCCACACGGGGAGTGTTGCTCAGCCAAAAGCTTGGCTCACATCTGCCGAGCACAGTGGTGGTGGTGGAATCCTCTCCCACTTTCGTGGCAGGCGGGCGGTTAGGAGTGAGAAGTACGGACTTGGAGAGGGCACAGGCTGGGCTGAGGGACACCCCCCCCCACCCCGGTCCCTGAGTGCACAAATTTCATGCACCAGGCCTCTAGTATAGGATAATAAGGCCCTGAAGTCTCTCCTCCTGGAAACCCCTCAGTTCTGGGCAAGCCAGGATGGCAGGTCCCTACCACACAGGGCTTGTGAAGGGGGCATGTGCTTTGGTGGCGGTGACTGCAGCAGACTGGCTGCGGTGCCTGGCAGGACAAGGGCTGGGCTGTGGGATGAGGGGTGGGTGGGGAGGCTGTGGAAGCAGCTGGCAGTGAGAACTGGGAGCAGGGTAGGCTGGAAGCTGGGAAGGTACCCATCAAGGGGCCACAAGCCATGGACACAGCGTTCCATCGCCAGCTCTCCCCGGCTGGCTGGGAGACCCTGGGGAGACCGTGCTCTTCAGGCCTCGCACAGCCTGAGCACCAGGGCCGCTGCACCCGCCTGTGCTGTGCAGATCCCTTCTTGTTCTGGGCTCCATGCCACACCCGCAGTGATCAGTGGGTTTTCATTTGATAACTGGATTGGAGTAGTTAGTGTTCCCTAGTGTATACACTGCCTCCAAAGCCAATGGTGCCACTAAGCCCCGTGCCTCTGTTTTTGCTGGCAGGAGGTGCAACATATAAGTTGCCCTTTACCTTGGAAGGGGTGTCTCAGCCACCCCCAAGCACTGCACCCTAAAAACGCCATCGATGAGTCACGCCCACACCAGGCAGGTGTCTCACTAGAGACCGGCTCCTCCGTTCTAATGACCGTGATGTCATCTGAGCGCAGGACCAGTGGGGTGCCCTGCTGGATGGCTGGCTTATCACGGGCTAGACTCCGGGTGCTCACTGGTGTCCCCTCCAGGCGACGGAAGCTGCTGTGATCCTCCCTCTTGATGGGGATGGAAAAAACTCACCAGATCAGAAGTCACCTTTCAAGAGCCCGAGGCTGTGCCGATTTGTCCTCGTCAAGATGCCAGCATCACAGCCACGGCTGCTGCTCACGACACGCTCCAGAACCCACGCAATGTCTGCAGGGACCCTACTGTGCATTCACTGGGCTGTGACGAGCCTCCTCCGCCCCCACCCCATCTCCCTGCTCTTGGCCTCTGCTCTCTGCCGCCCCCTGCTGGCCGCACCTTGTGGGCCGGGCTCCCTCACTTGGGCAGTTTTTTATTCATGTTTGGGGGTACAAACCGAGTGCTCACTCCATGCCAGGGGTCCAGGGACGAACCGAAGACACAGCTTTGCCCTTGAAGCGCTCTCAGGACGGCGGGTGCTTTGGGGGAAGTGGCTGGAGCGGGCTGGGGGAACAAAACTGGGACCCCTCAGAGGGCACAGGGGCCTGAACCGGGAGCCGCGCAGGCAGGTGGGCTGGGTGTGCTGGGCACTGGGGACCGGCTCCTGGCCAGCACCATGGGGTGTTGTCCTCTGCTGTCGCTGACCTGGCCGACTGAGATGCTTGAAGAGGGCGGCCTGCAGTTAACCCTCGTGGCCACACGGGGGCGCGTCCGGGCCCACGCTCTCTGTGGAGGAGGGGTGTGGTCAGGACAGGCAGCTGGTGGAACAGGTGCCCGCACACCTGGCCGCTGTGCAGGTGGGGGCTGGGCTGCCTGGATTCCTAGGGGCGCGATTGACAGGCGACTGTTGAACTTCTTGGCGTGGGCCCTACTCCAGGTGTCTGCTGCATCCTCCTTGAGTTGGGGACTCAGTTCAGGGGATCCCTCTGCTCACCCTTTGGGGGCTCACTGCGTTGCTGAATGAACTTCTGGTGTTTGCTTCCTCTTTGCTAGGCTGCTCCCCTCTTTTGATGATCCCTGATCGTATTCTTCGTGCAAGAATCTCCTCTGGGTTATCTTTCCAGGGGCCCAACTTCACGGAGCGCGGCCAGATGAGTCTCCAGACTGGATGTATGTGCTTGTACCCACCCGCTGTCGGGGTTGAACAGCGGCCCCCACAGGTCTGTCTGTGTCCTCATCTCTGGAACCAACGGAAATTACATAACCGGGCACCTGACGGGATTAAGGAGTTGGGAGGAGGAGCTTCACCTGGATTAGGGGGGGGCCGGGGGGACCCTAAAGGCAACCACATGGGTCTTTATGAAAAGCCCAGAGGCAAGGTGAGCGCGGAGGCAGGGAGTGCAGTGCGGTGGCCGCCACTCCAATTTATAAAAAGAGAGAAAATAAACGCATTCCTGTGTTTCCATCCACCAGGTTTGGCAGTTTGTTGCGGGAGCCCCAGGAAATGAGCAAACCCACCCCCTCAGCACACGGCAGTCCCCTTTCTCTACGTCCCCCCACATCTGCGGGCGCCTGTGTGTTTAAGTTTTCCTTTCTGACAGGGGTGATTCCGAGAACCCTGCCAGCCACGCTCACAGCAGCCTGGGGGGGGGGGGGTGCTCTCCCTCCTCTTTTCACGAAGGCGGGCTCACTGGGTGCACTTACCTGGACACGTTCACCAGCTTTAAGTGTGCGCTGTGACAAACCTTTGGACAAATGCTCACAGTCTCACAAGATGTCCTGCTGCACCTGGCGGAGGCGGCAGAGACAACAGGGGGCAGCCCAGACTCCCTCACATCCTGTCCTCGTCCGGCCTCCTTGGTGCCTCCAGCCATCGCCCCTCAGCACCAGGCCTTTGCTGCCCCCTGTCTGTCGCCAGGGGGCCCCCTGGCCTCTATCTGACACAGCTTTCACTCCTGCTTTCTCTGTGGCCAGGCGGGTGTATTCCCGGGCTGTCTAACAAAGGACCACAAACTGGGGGGTTTGAAAGAACAGGAATTAATTGTTCACGGTTCTGGAGGCCAGAAATCTGAAATCAAGGTGTCAGCAGGTGAGTTTGTTCCAGAAGCTTCAAGGGAGAATCTGTTTCATGTTTCTCCCGGCGTCTGGCGGGTAATTCTTGGCATCCTTTGGCCTATAGACCATCGCTCCGGTTTCTGCCTCTGTCTCCCATGGCCTTCCCCTCTCTTTCTTTTCTTCTAAGGATACCAGCCATGGCTCTCAGGACTCACCCAAATCCAGGATGAACTTGACTCCATTCCATCTGCAAAGACGGTGGACATGATTTTGCAAGGACGCTATGCTGGTTCTCTGTGCCCGGGAAAGGGAGCCAGGCTCTACATGGATCTATTTCTTAAGAAAATATTTTTTATTTTTTAATTTTAGAGAAAGAGAGAGAAATGTCGATTTGTTGTTCCACTTACTGATGCTCTCATTGGCTGATCCTTGCATGTGCCCTGACTGGGATTGAACCCTCACCCTTAGTGTATTGGGACACAGCTCTAACCAGCTGAGCTACCCTCAGGGCTCCACATGGACCCATTTCCTGGGGGGTGTGAGCTGCACCCAGCACCTTTCCTGAAACCCCTTTCCTGCAGCAGTCGCCAGAGTTGTGTGTGGCTGGTCTCCAGGGCGTCCCTGGCCCAGGAGTCAGCAGATGTGTGGCCAGCGGCCTGACATGGGCATGACCCAGGGCCCCACATGGGCCGAGTGTGGGATGGACAAGGGTCCGGCAAGAGACCTGGCCCCACCCTTCTCCATCCTGCAGGTTGGGCCTGGCTCCCTGGGCGGTACATACTGTCCGACCCAAACACTCCTGCACATCCACGCCCATGACACGCAGCTTCCTGCAGGCTGGGACCCTGGCTGTGGGGCAGGGAGGGCGTGTGCCCCATCACTCCCTCTCCCCTGGTCCTCCCACACCAGCAGCGAACAGTCACAGCCCATGGATATGCCCCTGAAAGCAGTAAAGTGTCATCATGGACACCAGACCACCCTCCCCGCCCTCCCCTGCCCCCAGGGGAGCCCACACCTCAGCCATGTGGGCGGGGCATGAGGGCTGCTCCTCCCAGTTGTCAGATACAGCACTGGTGTCCCCGGGGACTGTGCATGCCTGGCTGCCCCTCTGATGGCACCCGAGCCTTCACTCCAGTTCTGCTCTGTGACTGCAGACTCTACCTTGTCACCTCGTCACCTCATCGCCTCCGCATCTGCCACCTCCCTCAGTTCCCTCTTTGCCCTGAGCCCATCTCAGACCTTTTCCCTAATAAATGGGGGGGGGGGGGAGGGTTTAAAAATATGTTTTAGAGCAGGTTTATGTTCATTAAATTGTGTAAAAGGCCAGCGCCCACAGTTTCCCTCCCTCGAATGATGCTCATTAGTGCGGTTCCTTCGTTACAGCTGATGAACCGCTACGGACCCACTGTTATTAGCTGAGCCCACAGCTCACCGCAGGGTCACCGCTGTGCTTCCTGTGGGCTCGGCATGTGTGAGGACCTGTAGCCACTGTCACGCTGTCCCTTCCTCTGGCGTCCCCGCCAGCCTCGCTCCCATCCCACCCGCAGCCCCAGGAGCGCTTTTCTCACGGCAAGTTCCCACCTGACAGCCACAGAGGTGCATCTGGTTCAAAAGGTCACACTCGGGTGTGGGTTTAAAAGGTCACATTGAGCTCGGTGGGGGCCCCCTTCCAAGAAGTGACCAAACAGACTCCCTATAGGGCCTGCCGGACGCCCACAGCAGCTCTCGGACACACAGTCCCTTCCCCACTCCCTTATTTCCAGTGGAAACACCCCAACCCGCCATCAAAGGCCCATTTTTCTCTCAGGTGAAAAAAGCACCTGGTGAGATAAGCACATTAAAGCCACACTGAGGCCCTGTTATCCAGGCAGCAGATGGGCAAAGCCGAAAAGCCCAGGCGGGCCGGGTTGAGGGGAGGCCGGCTCGGTGGGGACGCAGGGGCTGCTGGTGGGAGTGAAGCTGGGGCAGCCACCTGGCGAGCCAACCAGGCAAACCTCCTGCATGCTCTGGGATGAACCTACAACCCAGGTTTTGTTTGAATCGTCACTGAGGATGTTTCCCATTGCTTTCAGAGCAAAGTAGGGAGGGAGGGAGAGAGAGAAACATTGATGTGAGAGAGACACATCCATTGCTTGCCTCCTGCATGCAACCCAACTGGGAGGGAACTGCAACCCAGGTGCGTGCCCTTGACTGGGAATTGAACCCGAGACCCTTCAGTGCGGGGCTGATGCTGGAATCAAGGAGCCCAAGCGGCCAGGGCAGGGCTTTCCTTTCTGGCTGGACGTGATGGTCAGAGGCGCCGCCTCCCCATGAGCTTGCTGCTGGCGGGAGGCCCAGGCCCACCTGCTGCTCATTTGCCGTCTCCCAACCGGGGACCCAGGTGTTTGGTGGCCACCCAACCACAGTGGTGCTCAGGCCTGTGGGGTGGCGGCTTCCACACTGGGGCCCAAGTGGAGGCATCAAAACTACACCCTCAAGGCGGGACCTGGGAAGCACAGCTGAAGCTGTGAAGGTGGCTCTCTCTGGGCAGGAAGCCCGTCCTGCCGGCCACAGGGCACGCTCCCCACTGTGCTGGGCTGCATATCTGGCGCTTTGGCCAGAGGAGTCATGCTGTGCTGTCTGTTCCTAAAACACATAGATAGGAAGGTACTTACATCAGTCCAGGCCTTGAGATATGGTCTCATGGTACTTCTTCAATATGCTGTACTCTCTGTTCCTAAAACACATAGATAGGAAGGTACTGATACTATACTGTGTCGGGAACTAAGGTTTTGCAACTTTGTGGTTTTTGCAAATAAAAATGCTGTAACTCCTGTAGTCGGCACTGCAGTTCAGCCTTTGCTTTGGCAGGGTGCTGTAACTGTAAGTTGCTGGCCAGCTTAATAAATGCTCCTAAATTTTGATCTGAGTGCCTGGTGGTTGTCTCCGCGGGTCACCCCATAACATTTGGAGGCCCCTAGTGAGATCCGCTCTGGCCGAGTTGCCGGTGGACACCCCGGATGCCCCAGGCGAGGACACTCCAGTCTCTGTCCTGGGTCCCAGGGAGGCGGAGTGTTTCCTCCCAAAACTGCAATCCGAAAACGACGAGCCACCTGGACCTCCAGCGGGGAGGTAAGAATCTGGTATCTGTCTGTGGAACGTTCCCATTAGGACTCAAAAGAGGGCTGGACGCAGCGGAACCTAGGAGTCTGACTGCCCAACGCGACGGAGTCTGGGGGTCCTGGTCTGGGCAACCTTAGGTTGGATTTGTCTGGTTTGTTTTGTCTTTTTTCTTTGTTGTCTTTGTGCCGTCTGGCTGTACACATGAGAGTATTTGTTCTGTTTAATTTGTTTAAAGATAGGGCAAACTGCGCTATAGAGGGAAGACAGTAGATAACTTTTAATTGCTTTTCCCTGATGTATAATTTTGCTGTGTTAGGTTAAAATTTTAGAAGTCTAGGGTTAATTTAAAGGTATAAGGTTGCAACCCAAAGAAGTTTAAACAAAGGCTTGTTAGGTTAAGATTAGTACATTTTCTCTTTACAGTAGGTCTCTGTTGGGGACAGCATCCGCTCTAACTGGAGGAGGAAGAGAACTGAAAACTGCTCCGGAGCGGGTGTGAGATGGGGTAGTGGCGGTAGGATTCACTAGATAGGGTAGTAAGCTCTCAGCCTGCCGAGATGGAGGAGCCTTAGGCTGGAGGACAGGGGGATGGTCAGAGAGGTCAAAAGTGGTAAAGGAGGAGGCTTAGAGTAAAGAAGGAAAAATCTAGGCGGGAGAGCAGCTAAGGACAGAGGAAATGGTTAATGCATAAAAAGGGGGGCATCAGCAGGGAGAGCAGGGAGAGATAGTTTTATGCTGATTTTTACTTATCTGAACTATGCTGGACTCAAGGTCGCAAGCTGCTACTAAGCACAACCATTTGTTACAGTTTGTCTCTGTCAGGTCACAAGCCCACCTCCTTCTGTGCCCAGGCCTCATCATCCCTCTGACAGACAGCAAGGATCTCTTGGCTCTGAGAGAAAACTCTGTCCCGCCTCAGCACAAAGCAGTTACAGAAGAAATCCAATGCCCATTTCCCCTGAAAGAATTCAGAGCCAGGATCCTTAAGGTAATAGTAGGCAGTTATACAGACATGAGCAGAGCAAGGACGATGGGCCAACTGGCACTGACTCCCCAGAAGCAAGAGGGAACTAGGCTGCAGACGAAGCAGCCCGGGAGGCTACCCTAAAACCAGTGGGGCCTTTACAGATTCTAGTGACTCTTCCAGACCCTGAACTACCCATCCCACCAGCTTACATGGAAACCCAATCTAAAAAAGCTGAAATCCATAACCAATCTTTACTCAAGTTCTTTCAGGCTTTATAGTCTACCCAGAAAGCAGACCAGAAGCACGTCCAAGATGCTCTGCCTGTATCCAGTTCATCCCTTCCAACCTGGTGACACTGTTTGGGTAAAGAAATTTGCCACCCGAGGACTGACTCCTGCCTGGAAAGGACCACTCCCACGGCAGTCAAGGTTGATGGGATCCTGATGTAGCTTCATCACACCCGGCTTAAGACAGCCCACGCAAAACAGAGAGTCCAGGACTCTTTGGACCCTCTAGAGATTACTCCTGGCCCTTATCTTATAAACAGACCAACTGACGTTATTTGGCAAAGAATTCCTCAGTGATCGATATAACTCCCTCCCCAACAATGACCCAAAAGAGTCAATGATTTGACTCATGTACATAAAACCAGTGGGGAATGTGCTGGGCTGCATATCTGGTGCTTTGGTCAGACGGGTCATGCTGTGCTGTCTGTTCCTAAAACACATAGATAGGAAGGTACTGACATCAGGCCAGGCCTTGAGATATGGTCTCATGGCCCCTTCTTAATATGCTGTGCTCTCTGTTCCTAAAACACATAGATAGGAAGGTACTGATACTATACTGTGTCGGGAACTAAGGTTTTGTAACTTTGTGGTTTTTGCAAATAAAAATGCTGTAATTCCTGTAGTCTGCACTGCAGTTCAGCCTCTGCTTCGGCAGCGTGCTGTAACTGTAGTCACTGGCCAGCTTAATAAAGGCTCCTGAATTTTGATCTGAGTGACTGGTGGTCATCTCCACGGGTCACCCCATAACACCCACCAGTGACTGTCACCTGGGGCCTGTCCCTGGAGGCCGGGGCAATGACTCTGGAAGTAGGAGCAGCCCCGCCGGGTCACTGCTGGGACCTGGGGGTGTGGTGCTCCCCTCCCTGCACAGGGGTGTCAGTCCTGGTCCCGAGAAGGGGACTAACTCAGCCACGGGACAGCAGAGGCCCCTGAGCAGCTATAGCTGTGCCCTGTCTCTTGGATCTCCCAGTGCCCAGGGACTGGCAGTAGGAAGCAGAGGCACCGAGGTGGCAGGGGTCTTCGTGTCCTGTGGCTGCCTAAGGAATTACCAGACACTTGGGGTTCTTTAAACAACCAGGATTTACTCTGAGCTCTGGGGCCAGGTGTCCAAAATCAGCCGCCATCAGAGGGTTCCTTCTCTGAGGCTCAGGGAGAGAACACATCCCAGGCTCCCTCCCAGCTCCTGGGGGGCAACCATCCCTGGTGTTACTGGCTGCACCGCCTAATTCCAGTCTCCGCCTCCATGGCCACATGGTCTGCCCTCCTGCCTGTCTCTGTCCTCTTCCCACAAGGACACCAGTCATATTGGATGAGGGCCCCTCCTTCATGCCCTCATCCAACCCTGATTACATTGCAAAGGCTATTTCCAAAGGAGGTCCCATTCACAAGTGCCAGGGGGAAGGACTTAGGCATATGTTTTGGGGGACACACGTACCCTCTAACAGCAGGGGTACCTGACTCTGCTAACCCAGAGGGGGTAGAGCTGTGGCCGCCATGGGCAGGAGGAAGGTGTGTAGCCCAGGTGAACCCCGGGGTGTCCCACACTCTCTCACCCTATTTTGATGGTAAGTGGACAAGTGGAGCAGGCAAGGCCTCCCAAGGGCTTGGGACCAGGATTGAGGTCCCCGAGGGGTGCGAGTCAGGGCCAGGCCCCCAGAGGTGGGGCTGAGGGGGAGGGGACCTGGAGTACATGATAGGGACCCCTGCAGAGGCAGGGCTGGCCTCTGCCCTCCAGCCCTTCTCTCTGGCTTCCCCAGGAAGAGTGTCTGCTGGAGCCCGAAGGGGCTGCTCCCCAGCTGTGCCAGGGACAGAAGCCCTGGGCGCTCACCCTCCTGGGCACTAAGTCATTCCCTTCGGCACCAGAGAGCCTGGCTCTAGTTTCTAGGCTGTTGAGACACCTGCTGTGGCTCCTGTGGAGACCAGCCGGTGCTCCCCTCCCATCTCAGCATCTGTTCAGGGAGTGGCCCAGGAACTCTGGGGGCTGCGCAGAATGACTAGCAGTGTCCGATGGCTCACAGTTGCCGCTTCTCCCGGGGGAGCTATTCCAAATGCAGCTCCTCCCAGGCTCAGGCTCTGGACAGCGGGTCTGAGGTGCACCTGTGAGAGCTGCTCCCAGCTGAGACCTGGCTGTTATTGTCTGCGCAGCTGTCCATGCGCCTCTGGTGGCAGGGGAAGCAGGCGGAGTGGCATGGCCCATGGTGGGCCAACTGAGCACATGTTTTTTCTTTTTTTGTTTCAGGGTGTTAAAAGAACAGGAAGGTCCCTATTTTGTTCTTTTGTTGTATTAAAAAAAAATTTTTTTGTTAATCCTCACCCATGGATATACTTTCCATTGATTTCTGGAGAGAGTGGAAGGGATGGAGAGGGAAGGAGGGGGGTGCGAGGGAGAGAGAGAGAGAGAGAGAGATCAGTGGGAGAGAGACACATTGATTGGTTGCCTCCTACACATGGCACCCGCACTGGGAATCGAACCTGTGACTCTTTTGTATGTGGGACACTGTTCTGACCATTGTTCTAACCCAGGGGTAGGCAAACTTTTTGACTCGAGGGCCACAATGGGTTCTTAAACTGGACCGGAGGGCCGGAACAAAAGCATGGATGGAGTGTTTGTGTGAACTAATATAAATTCAAAGTAAACATCATTACATAAAAGGGTAAGGTCTTTTTTTTTTTAATTTCAATAGTTTTATTCATTTCAAACATTTTGACAAGAATGTTTTGACAAGAATGTAAACACTAATTATTATAATTTGAAACTTCAAACAAATGGAGGAATCATAGCACAATAACATACCTTATATTGAAGATGGCAAAGGCAAAATAAAATTGCCTAACAAAGGAAAGGTACAAAAGCCTTTTAAATTATACTTAAATATAATAAAATAATTTAAAACTAAAACAAATAGAAAAGAACAAAATGTGTAAACAGTAAATTAAACATTTTCTTTAGTGCAACTTCCAAATTATGCCCGGGACGTAGATGTAGACAGCAATATAGACTGGGTTGAAAGGTTTTTGGTCTTTAAAACATCAACTTCAGTGGGAACAGTTTTGTTGGTCTCCTTTTTTAGCTAATGCATCAGAGTCTGGAGTTAGTTTTGTTGTGGCTATTCTCAGGATAGATCTGAGGAGTTGGTCAGTTAAGCTGGATCTGTGAGGGGCTTTGTTGATGTTCATGACGCTAAATGTCTGCTCACAAACAGGTTGACCCAAACAGCATCAGTGTCTTCTGTGCCATCCTCCGGATGTTTGGAAAAGTGGCTTCATTAAGTGAAGCATAAAAGTCTCTTAGTTCAAGAGAGCTGAATTTCTCCTTTAGGATGAAGTCAGACTGAAGATCGATGAGTTCCAGTTGCACCTCTTCTGGTGCTGTTTTAGGGTTTTGTGACAAAGGACAGGTCACCAGTTGAAGTGACTGGTTAATTTTTTCAACATCAGAAAACTGACGACAGAATTCTGCATGCAGGTCATCCAGTGATTTGCTGTATTTCTTCACGTTTTGGATGGTCTCCTTCTGTGTGGCTAGTGCGGCAAAATGAGTGAAGACTTTGTCTGAAATTTGTCTGGAAAAGAAAATCAGCTTCGATTTAAAGGCTTTCACATTAGTGTATATGTCATGTACATACTGATCTTTTCCCTGTAGCTTCACATTTAGCTCATTCAAATGTGAAAATATATCTACAGCAAATGCAAAGTCACACAGCCAATTCTTGTCACTCAGCTCAGTAAATTTGTCAGACTTCCCCTTTAATTTCAAAAATGCACCAATCTCTTCTTTGAGCTCCCACACTCGTTGGAAAACTTTGCCCAAACTCAACCAGCGGACACGAGAGTGGTAAAGTAAGTCGTGGTGATCCGCATCAGTTTCCTCCAGAAACTTAATACACTGACGGTGCTGAAGTCCCTTTGCTCGAATGAAATTAACAAGCTTTACGACGGGATTAACAACATGATTAAGTTGTAATATAGACTTGCACAATGATTCCTGGTGAATAATACAGTGAAGAAAAATAACATTTTGGTTAGGGTTCTCCTCTTTCACTTTATTCTGAATTCTTTTTAGCAGTCCAACATTTTTTCCAGTTAAATTTGGAGATCCACCTGTCGTGACATTAGCAAGTTTACTCCATGGTAGCTTCATTTCCTCGATGACAGTAGACACCCGGTCATACAAGTCCTCTCCCCGTGTTTTTCCTTTCAGTGGCTCCATGGCTAAAAACTCCTCCGTAATTTCAAAATTGTCACTAATCCCTCAGATAAAAATTAAGAGCTGAGCAGTGTCCTTTACGTCATTACTTTCATCCAATGCTAGTGAATAAAACTTAAAGAACTGTGCCTTACTATTTAACTTGCTGGCCAAGTCTTCATCAATCAGTTCCACTCGACGAGTCACTGTCCTGTGCGATAAGCTGAGTTTTTCAAACTTGCCTTTGCTCTCTGGACACAAGAGACGTGCTGTCTCTATCATACATTCTTTCAAAAACTCGCCTTCAGAGAGAGGTTTGCTAGCTTTTGCTAATTTGAATGATAGCATAAAACTTGCTTTGGTAGTGGTCTCTTGAATTGCAGTTTGTCTGTGAAAGACATTTTGCTGAGCCTGTAATTGAGCCATCAACCTCTGTGCAGTAGCCTCCCGTTCTTGAGGAGACTGCTTGCTAGCATAGTTGCCATGCTTTGTGGCAAAGAGATGGCTGAGATTGTACTCTTTGAAGGCTGCAAGTGTTTCCTGGCATATCAGACATACCGGCATTGATCGGACTTCGGTGAAAAAATATTTTGTTGTCCACTCCCTCTTAAACACTCGGCATTCACTATCCACTTTCCTTTTCTTTGGTCCACTCATGTTTAATATTGGGCTAAAACCAACAGTACCATTCTCTTACTAAATTCTTTACTAAAATAAGACAGTAAAGTATAAAAACAAGTGATTAAATTTGCTCTACTATAACATTTTTGGTCTTCTAAATATATATATAACAAAATCATCTGAAAAAGTTCAGACATGGGACAGAGGCACACCCTGACCACAGAGAACAACCCCTTTCCTCCATAGGAAACCTGTGTATCTTTCACACAGGCCCTTTGTTTATGGTAACACACATAGCTGCACATTGCTGTGTCTTCCAGACACACTTGTATGGGAGGTGCTAGGGCAGTGCAAAACATGGGTAACCAGTAGTTACCACTAGCACTTCTGTTCCTGGCATAAAACAGCCGCAGTGCACATAGTGTGAAAGAGCCCATTATCAATGTCAGATTGCATCCACTGGACTCTATAAAAACAACCAAGTGCCACTTTTAAATGCCCATTGCAACAGTTTTTCTTATTAAAAGCTGGAAATGGCAGGATATTTATATATATACCCCTACTGTGACAGCCTGGCAGAGCATTACAAAGGAGAAAACCCAGCATCTGGTGATGTCCATAAGTACAAGACTTCAGGCTGTCATTACCAGGAAAGGGTTTCATCCAAGTATTAGATATGAACATTTGATTTTCAGTTTTTCATTTGTCCAATTACTTCTGAAACCCTGAAATTAAGCGATTTTGTAATAAAATCTTTAGTTCATCACATTTCTCTGCAATCTTTTTGTTCAACCCACTGAATTAGGGTTCGTTCACACTAGCCATGCTGCCGTTGCAGTGTGGTGCAGTACTGCAATGCAGCGCAGCTAGGGTTAATGCAGGGTACACAGGTTTCCATCATGTTTGCGTTGATGCTAATGTGCAGTGGTGCATGTTAACACAAATGCCCTGTCGCACACATTTTTACAGGCGCAAGGGGGAGAAGCAAATGCAGCGCAAAATGCATGTTTTGCCGCTAACACATGTGGTTAGTGGCCACGGTAGCGTTACTGATACCGCATCCGTATCAGCAAAAAAATGCAGCCGCAGCATGGCTAGTGTGACATGTCTTCTGTGTGTCTTTTTCCCTGCTGCACGCGTCCGCAGTGGGGAAAAAAAAACTGCAGTGGATACAAGCCCTAAAAGCTGAAAGTCTTTGTTGTTTTATTAACAAGTCATTGTGATGTACAGAATGTGGGAACAAAAAAAAAAAATTGTGTTTGAGTAGAGCTCTTAATCTTACCTCAGAAAGGCTCTGATACTGTGCTCTCCAGGGGTGTGTCTCCCTACATCACCAAGATAACGTGTCTACGCATTCCCAGGGTGATGTCGGGAGACGCGTCCGCGGGCATTACAAGGAGACTCTGGAAGGTTGAGAGGTTGTTCCTTCTACTGAATGGGCGGATATAAATTCGCCCACTCAGAAGAAGGAGCTGCGGCCCTGTTTCCCAACGTTGCCATGTTAACACTGTTGCTGGTGAAGGAGCCAAGAGGAGAGCAAGAGAACCCTCCGCTCTTTCGGCTCCGCGGCCGGATAGAACAGCCGAATGGACCGGATCCCGCCCGAGGGCCGTAGTTTGCCCACGGCTGTTCTAACCACTGGCTCAGATTAATTTGTTATATTTTGAATGTCCAAGGGCACTTGGTTATTATCTACTTGGTTATTATCTGATATGAGAAGATAACAGTATGTAATCCTTGTTTCATAAATGCAATATCTTTTCCTACCTCCCTGAAAACTTGCTGAAACTTCTTCTATTTCTCATCAATGCTAGTTGAATAGGTTTGAATAACTTTCTTTTCATTTGTTTTTACGTTGGTTTCTAACTTTCCAATTCAATGCTTTCCTGGTGAGTCCCAACAGTTTTCTTCATATGTAAGAGCAAATCACTAAGTTTTGGGCTGGTTTCTGCTAAAAATTACCACCATAAACGAATATACTTATAGAGAGAGGAAGGGAGAGGGATAGAGAGATAGAAACATCAATGAGAGAGAGAGGGACATCATTGATCACCTGCCTCCTGCACGCCCTCTACTGGGGATTGGGTCAGCAACCTGGGCATGTGCCCTGATTGGGAATCAAACCAGGGACCTCTTGGTTCCTGGGCTGACACTCACCTGCTCAGCCACACCAATTGGGGGCAAGAATACTTTTCTAAGGAACAGAAACTGAAAGGGTGAGGGCTATGCCCTCCATCTTGCCCCGTATCCTCCATGTTGGGGTAGGAGCCATGTGCTCAGACCCCCTTCTTCTCGGAAGCCCAGGCCTCTGCTGGCCACGCCGGGGATTTCTTTAAACTAACCAATGACAGTTGAGGGATGTGCGCGCCATAAGAATTACCGCATCCTATGTAACAAGACCCAGCTTGCGCCTGGCCAATCGGCAGGGCCCACAGTCCCCTCACTCCACCCCCTATTAAAACCCTGGTTTTTCTCACGGCGGTCTCTCTCGGCCACTTGGCTTGCCGTTGTGTCAGTGAGTGTGGTGGACGGGGAGCTCAAGCTAGCTTGAAATACAGAGTCTTATGGTTTTGCATCGGACATGGCTGGCTCCCTAATGTGGTTTCTTGGGGATCCTGAAATCTGGGCATAAGAGAAACAACTGTGTTTATTAACAGTTCAAATGCTGACTCACATCTGTCAGCCTGGTTGGCTGGTGGACTAGTTGATTCTGTTCTAAGATGACTGGGCAGAGACCTGGGCCTCCCAGATGCGAGTCCTCTGTTTTGCTGGGACCAAAGGTTCTCTAGAGATGGGTCCTTCACCCTCCTCCTGGGTGACCCCGACTGCAGGAGGGAGAGGACGGCCTGGGTCCTGACCGTGTTTCCAGCCTCCTGGCTCTCACCACCTTCCTCTGAGCTGGGTGACCCTCTTCAGCCCCTGCCAAGATCTGAGTTGCCTGGGTCCCTCACGTTCAAGGTGGCCCCATCTGCATGTGTCCTGCACAGTGAGTGGCTTCACCCAAGCACCAGAACAGGGGGTTGCACTTCTCCCCAAGCCCCTCTTCTCCATCCCCTCCATCTGATTCCCAGTGGCCCCTCACCGATGCCGTCTCCTCCTTCTTTGCTGTGAGCTGATACCGTGCATTTGTCTGCTGCTGTGCTGTCGCTGAGGCTGGGTCTAGGAGGATGGGCACGTTGGCTGGGCCGTTCACCCGCCCTGCGTCACTGGACGGCCACTGGGTTCCCATTCCCACAGCTTTATGGTACCAGCTGCCTAGTTTGCCTCACTCTGCCCTATGGCTTCCTGGGACACCCCCACCTGTATTTTCCTCCTGGCAAACTTGGGGGTCACTTTGAATGTTCCAGACTTGTCTGCAGTTCACATTCTATGGGGATTTTGGAAGAGTTGATATTGGATGACACAGTCTCCTGTTAACAACATTGAATGACATTTTATTTCGTGTGAGTTTCCTTCTCAAGGAAGTTTTGTGGTTGTCACGGACTCTAGATTAGGAATGTATGGACCTGGCCGTGAACGGGGTCTCTACCATATGGCATCGCATTAGCTATGCCTGGGGTTAAAGATGAGTTTCTCCTTCTTTCTCTCCTGATTTGTGTGTAAAACATTTGTCTTCCATCTAGACACCTTGGGAAACTTAATCTTCAAACCTTTTCATTGAGGCTTTTGGCTCTTCTGGGAGGAAGATCGTATTATCTGCCAATGATAGTCATGAGATTTCCCCCCCAGACCCTCAAACCTCTTGTTTCTGTTTGGGGCAGATCTGCTCCTAATGCCCAAATGCCGTCTTTTCCCAGGTCTGGCCCAGCTGGTTATCGCCCAGCCTGGTGCCGGGGGACGGGAAGCCTGGGTCCAGCATCAGGCAGGGCGCTGGGGCCTGTGGCCTCTCCCTGACACCTCTGTGACTTACCTTCCTGTTACCTGGGCTGAAACCAGCCCCAAACCCACATCCACTGTTAAGGTGGGTGAAGGTGGGGGCTCTGTCCAGACCAGAGGCAGGGAGGGAGGAACCCCCCTTATCACCCAGAGGTCTTGCCCCTGGGCCTGTGGGACTCACTGGGTCTGTGAGCCCAGCCCCTTCCCTCCTGGGTGCTCGCTCCCCGCACCACAGGGCCCCCAGCCATGTTGGATCCTGGTTGTTTCCTGTCGAGATCCCCAGTGTCCCCTGAGGATTCTGGGTGCCCCCGGAGACACCAACATCTCAGCAAGGATGACAGGGACTCTGGCCCAGGAGGGAATGATGGGTTTCTAGAGTCCTGAGCTCTTCTAAGTGCTGCAAAGCATCCCTTGGTGGTCTCCTCACTGGGCTCATGGGGGACAGAGGACCGGGTAGTGGTTCAGGAGTGTGGGAAGCCCTCTTCCTTCTCCTCTCAACCCACTGTCTGGTCCTGTCCCATGCTTGGTGGAGAATGATTCTCAGAATGTCAAAGGGCAAAAAAGTCTGTCCCTGGTGGGTGGCCAGCCTCTGCCTGGGTTGGACTTCGGGGACAGAGCTCCTCCATTCAGAAAGCAGGGAGTGTGAGAGGGGGGTTGGCTCCCAGTGCTGTGGGGGTGCAGGCGTGTGCAGGAGGTGAGGAGAGGTGAGGAGAACTAGCACTAAATTGTCACCTCTCACACCCTTTCCTGTGCATTTTGGCAAAGCTTGATCATGCATAGGATGTATGAGGACAGCTGAGCAGATGCCTGAGTGTCCTGGGGCGGCCGTTACAGATGCCACAGACCCGGACCTTTAAACAAAGCTTTATTCTGTCACAGTGTTGGAGGCTGGAAGTCTACAATCAAGGTGTCAGCAGGTCCCTCTCCCTCCAAAGGCTCCAGGGAAGCTGCCTCCCCCATCTCATGGTGTTGCTGGCAAACTCTGTCTGCAGGTCCAGTGAGTCTGTCCTTTTTGGGGGACACTGTGAGCCTCAAAAGAAGGAGGGGTCAGGGGGCACTGGGCCTGCTGCTCTCCTTCCCGCCCACCCCACCCGCTCTTGGCTCAGGTGTCAGTCCCCATCCCATCCGTGCCCCTGCTCTGTGTTATTTCAGAGCATCTGATTACTTATCATTTATTTAGTTCCTCACCGGAGGATATGCTTATGGATTTTAGGGTGAGGAAGGGAGAGAGATGTGAGAAACATCCATCGGTTGCCTCTTGTACGTGTCCAGATCGGGGAATGAACCCTCATCCTAGGTATGTGGTCTGACTGGGAATCGACCTGAGACCCTTCAGTGTACAGGACAAAGAAAAGCATCTCATTTCTTTCTTTTTCATGTGAAAACTGTCATCTTACCACTGAAATGTCTCCAGCACCAATATTTTTCTTATTTTTATTTTTTGTTTTTATTATTTATTTATATCTACACCCAAGGATATTTTTCCATTGATTTTTAGAGTAGTGGAAGGGAGAGGGAGAGACAGAGTGAATCTTCAATGTGAGAGAGACATATTGTTTGCCTCCTGCATGAACCCTGACCAGGGCCAAGGAACCTGCAACCAAGGTATGTGCCCTTGACCAGAGTCAAACCTGGGACCCTTCAGTCCACAGGCTGACGCTCTACCCAGTGAGCCAAACCATCTAGGGCTCCAGCACCAATACTGAGTGTCTTCTCAGAGAGGAAACACCATGTTTCTTATCTGATAGCTGGTCCGCTGGTCACCACTGGTCCCACTGAAGAGATAAGCCCCGCCTCCTCCCAGGCCCCACCCAAAAGGAGGGCGGCTTCCCCTTGGGCCTGTCTGGCAGGAGGATAAAGGGGCTCAGAGGGTCCAGGACAGAGGCAGACAGACCTGGCATGGTGAGGACACTGCTCAAAGCCCCATCCTCTCCCTTCCCAGGCTGTGTCCCCGCCCCACATCTCCTCACTGGCTCTCCTCCCTGCCCTCTCCCCCTGCAGATGCTGTGGCTGCTGGTCCTGACTCTCCCCTGTCTGGGGGGCTCCGTACCTGTGACCTCAGGTGAGTCCTGACCCCCAAGCCTGGCTTTTCTCCTAACCCCTGACTGACCTCTCAGAGGCCTCCCCTGGGATGGGTGGCGATCCCCCTCTGAGGGTGGCTCTGGGAGGGACTGAGGATGGGGCCATGCTGAGTGTTGGGCAGCGGTGCCTGGGTCCCTGATGGCTCCTCCTCTGCTTCCCCAGATCCCGGCCCAGGGACTGAGCTGGTGGGCATCGTGGGGGGGCATGATGCTGCCGATGGGAAGTGGCCGTGGCAGGTGGGCCTGTGGGTCAGGAATCAAACAAGTTCCCAGTGGAATCTCATTTGTGGGGGCTCCCTCATCCACCCCCAGTGGGTGCTGACCGCTGCCCACTGCATTCCAGGGTAAGCCCCTACTCTGCCAGCACCTGGGGGGGTGGACAATGTCGGAGGCATGTGATGTGTGTTGGGGGCAGATCCTGGGCTGAGTGGCTGCAGACCCCCCACCAGGATTCAGCTTCCTGGCGCTCCCCTTGCCCACCACAGAGGGGAGGTCTCTGGGCTCTGAGGGGCTGGCACACTTCCTGCCACAGCCTCTCAGGAGCCTTTGTCCTTCTGTCCCCAGGAGAAACCCAGTGACTCGGCATTTTAAGGTCCAACTAGGACGAGTGAGAGCCTCACACCAGGACAGACTGCAGGTGGCCAGGATCATCCGCCACCCCAAGTACAGCCTTGAAAATGAAGGACTAGGTGGGGCGGACGTGATACTTCTCAAACTGAAGGCCCCTGAGCGACCATCTAAGCGCATCAACTGGATCAGCCTCCCGACAGCCTCCTCTGCATTCCCCCCAGGCACACGGTGCTGGGTGACTGGGTGGGGCATCACTAATTTTCAAAGTAAGAATCAGAACCGGATGACACCAGGGTGAAGCAGGGATCGGGCCAGACTTTACAGAGGAGGCTCAGCTGGGGTCTGAGCTGGGGTCCCTCCAGGGTCTCCCTTGGGTGTAGGAGGCAGACAGCTCGAGAGGAGTCTGTTCAGGAGCAGAGACCAAAGTAGCAAGAGTGAGGCATGGCCATGGGCATATTTATTTTTTTTTTAAATATCACCCAAGGTTATTTTTTCCATTGATTTTTAGAGAGAGTGGAAGGGAGAAGGGGAGAGAAACATCGATGTGAGAGACATAGCTATTAATTGTCTTTGTGATTGGGGCTGGGGATTGAATATGCCACCCAGGTACTTGCCCTTGACCAACAATCGATCCTGGGACCTTTCGGGCCAGTGCTCTAACCACTGAGACACACTGGCCAGGGTGCCATGGGCATTTCTCTCCCTCACTCTGCACCAGGCCCTGTGTCTTCCCTTCTGGGGTCCCCATTCTCCCTGAGTCTCCATAGTGGGATGGAGAACGAGGAGAGAGAACTTCAGTGACGAGCTCAAGGATTCACTATTAAATGGACAAAGTCAAATTTGACTGTAGGGCCGCTCACTCTGCATTTCTTGGGGGAAAGCACCTGCTCTGATTTTTCCCAATAAAAATTATTTGTGGAGAAAAATATATTTCCCTGTTTCTTTTTGGAGCTTGGTGCCCACAGTGTCAGCCTAGAGATTATCAGCCCATTGGCCTCGAGTGAACCCAGAGAGTTGGGGTCTTGGGTGACTCCCTGGGTCCCCCTGGGGGCACTGAGGCTCAGCGTGTGGTTCTAGAACCCGCGGCCTGTGACTGTCCACCCCCTCAGGACCACAGGCTCACTGGGCTTCTTCTCACTGAGCCGCTGGCGCCGCCCCAAAATCTGCAGGAAGTGGAGGTCCCCATCGTGGCGGATGAGATCTGTTGGCAGCAATATCTCAGTAATGGAGATGTTATCAAGGAAGACATGCTGTGTGCCGGGAGCCGGGGCCGGGACGCCTGCAAGGTGAGACCCCCAGACTGTGGCCTCCGTCCGTTACTCCTGCCTGCAGGGGCCCTGAGTACTGACCACCTGTCTCCTCTTCCCACAGGGTGACTCTGGGGGCCCCTTGGTCTGTAAATGGAGGGGTACCTGGGTCCAGGTAGGCGTGGTGAGTTGGGGGCACAAGTGCGGTCTTCCCAACTTTCCTGGAGTCTATGCCCGAGTGACATCCTTCTTGCCTTGGATCCACCATCATATTCATTCCTCTCCTTGAGCCCGGGGCCGGGCAAGGATGCTGCCCATGAGATGAAGACAGGCCCTCCAGGGTGTCTGGGGGACCCTCCCTGCTCCGTCCCAGTGCCAGCTCCTCATTGCACCTAGCGCTCTCCTTCATCCCTCCCCCAACCCCCAGCTGCTCTGAGATCCTCCTGCCTCAGCACCTCCATCAGCCTCTCTCCCCTGAAGTCGGGGCGGGCACTGCAGGACTCCTGCCTCCTCCCCACCCCCTGTAGCTCATTAAACTGCAGGAAAAACTGCTCTGGACTCAGTGTACTTACCTGTGGGCGTGGCCAAGGCGGCCAGTGGGTGGTCCGTGCTGCTGGGGGAGCCCAGGCTCTGGGAGGGGGACCAGGTGGGATGGGCAGCTATGGCTGCAGCTGGAAGAGGGCGACCTGGCGGCTCTCCTGGCTGGGGTGGAGGTGAGTCTGCTGCCAGGGGCTGGAGGCCACAGCCCGGAGGGCCGCCCCAGAGGGTGCAGACCGTTCCCCTTTCTCCTTCAGTCGCAGTCAGTGTGTCATGGAGGCTTTAATGACTTGGACGTGGCCGCATGCAAACAGGAGGTGCTGTGTTTCCATGGTCACAGCTGCTCCCTCTGATCCCGCGGCGCCGAACCCCCATTTTCCAATGTGATCAACTCCTGGGACCAAATGAAGTGTACCCTCATTTCCCTGCGGACCCTCAGTCTCCCGGGTCCTGTTTGGTTGGAGGTGGCAGAGAGGAGGGTGGAGAGGGGACACCCCCCCGTCCCCCCGAGGCTGTTTTTCTGGCGCTGGCGCCCCTGCTGGAGAGGCACCGCGGTGCACTGTCCCCTCAGGCCCCGCACAGCCTCTCCTTTCTCCTCGGGGGCGGGAGGGGCTTCCAGTGGACAGAGGAGCTTCAGTTTCAAATCCAGGGAGTGAGAAGGGGCTGTGGAGCCCCTGCTGCCCCAGGCAGTGACGTGCACTTCCTGCTGGAGTAGGATTTTGGGGGCATGGCTGGTGCCCGGCTGGGGTGGATCCTGCACCTGCAGGTTGGGGCCAGGACCCAGGAGGGCCTGTGGAGCCTGAGGCGGCCTGTACTGTGGGTGAGGGGGCTCCATACCCTGCAGCGACAGGCTGGTCCCCAGTCTGATTCTACAATGGGGTGGCAGCCTTCCAGACCTTTCAGTGCCAGGACCCCTGCCCCCGGAGGCCAGGGTGGAAAGCCCTCCTCTCTCACTGTGACCCGGTCCTTAGGGGAGGCCCTGACTCCGAGTTAGGGAGAGTGGAAGCTCCAGGGCGGGCACATCAGGACCTGAGTCCCCCATGTGCCTGGGACAGAAGTCTGGGTTCCTGGCAGCCAGGAGCTCTCCAGGAAAGCCTTTTCCTGGGAAAATGAGGCCTGAGACTCAGCTGGAAGACACCACTGGGCAGATGGCTCCCCTTGGGGATCTGCTCTGCCCAGGGAGGGAGGATGGGGTGACACAGCACAGCCTGGCCCTGTGCCCTCGCCCTCGGGTTCCAGGCACACATTCTGCCTAAGTGACTGCCTGTCCTCGGGGCCCTGTGTGTGGGCGGCTGCCAGGTGGTCCACACACATCCAGGTCCCCTGTGCCCCCCAGCAGGGTGTGGGCTGCCTGCCTTCCCATTGGGCTCTGGGGACTGTGAGTCTTTGCAGGGCTTTCCTCCCTGGGTGAGGGTGTAGTCAGACATTAGTGTTTCCAGGGTTAAGAATGGGGGTCTGAGTGACTCAGAGGCCAGCGCTCCCAGGGGAGGGAGAAGGACCTAGGACTTGGTGTTGGAGGGAAGGCTGGAGTGAGACAGGCCTGGGCCTGGGGCTGTACCTGCAGGCATGGACACGAGGTGGACCCGCAGGGCTCTCTCTCCAGAGGATGAGAGGATTGGCTCAGGGCTGATGTTCCCTCCACCCCGCTCCAACTTTCCTGGAATCACCACCCTAGCACAGCTTCCTGGGCTCAGCACTAAGGCAAGGTGGGCAGAACAGATGCCTGGGTGGAGATGAAGGGTTCTTTTGCCTCTGGTCTCTGAAATCTGTTCTGACTGAGCCCTGAGCCCACAGGGGTGGGGGACACTGAGCCAGCAGGGCTGTGTTCCCCAAAATAAACCCCTGCAGGGCCAGGTCAGTGTCCATGGGGACCCTGGGGAGGGCCCACAGGCGTTGGCCTCTTCCCCTTGTCTGAGGTGAGAGAGACACCTTCAGGGCTTGGAATGGAGACTCCACGCAGGGCCATGCCCTTCCAGGTGGACATCACACCTCAGTCACCACCAGGCTCTCCCCCTGTGTGGTGTCCTGGGGTCACAGTGACAGCCCCCGACTGGGGAGTGTGGGCTTAAAACAACACAGATGCATTCTCTTACCAACTGGTGGCCAGGAGCCCAACTCAAGTTGTTCTGGGGCCACAGCTCTTCCCAGGCTCCTGCCTCCTGCAGCTGCTGGTGGTGCTGGGACCCTTGGTTGGGGAGGAACCTCTGGACCTACACCCCGTCCTCCCAACTCCTCTGTGCTCTCCGCATCCTCAACTCTTCCCACAAGGAACTGTCATTGGATTTAGGGCCTCCGCCCTCCACTCTGACCTCATCTGAACTAGTTGCATCTGCACTTATTTCTAAACTAGAGGCCCGGTGCACAAAAATTTGTGCACTCGGGGAGGGGGGGGGTTCCCCAGCCCGGCCTGTTCCGTCTCGCAGTCTGGGACCCCTCGGGAGATAACGATCTGCTGGCTTAGGCCTGCTCCTGGGTGGCAGAGGGCAGGCCCAATCCCTAAGTGCAGCCCCTGGTCAGGCTCAGAGCAGGGCTGATTGGGGAGTTGGGGCACCGCCCCGTCATGCACAGAGCAGGGCGGATCGGGAGGTTGCGATGCCACCCTCAGTCATGCTCAGGGTAGGGCTGATTGGGGGGTTGGGGCACTGCCCCCTGTTACACTCAAGGCAGGGTCGATGGGGAGGTTGTGGCGCCACCCCCTATCAGGCACAGAGCAGGGCTGATCAGGGGGTTTGGGCGCTGCCCCCTGTCACGCTGATCCCGGTGCCGGGAGGCATATTACCCTTTTACTATATAGAATAGAGGCCTGGTGCATGGGTGGAGGCTGGCTGGTTTGCCCTGAAGGGTGTCCTGGATCAGGGTGGGGGTCCCCACTGGGGTGCCTGGCCAGGCTGGCTGAGGGGCTGAGGGCTGTTTTCCCGCTGGCAGTTGACTAAAAGCTCCCAACTGCTCCTTTTTTTCTTTCTTTTTTTTTATTCTGGGCCAGCTTTAGCTCTGAGGCCTCGCTGCTGAAAACATGGATACAATGTTGCGGTCTGGGGCTGACTGACAGCCGGTTTTGTTTAGCTTCTTATTTGCAACATAGTATATAGTTGCTTAGAGTTGCAGTTGAGAGTCAGGCAAGTGAGGCGGGGAACATTGGAGTCTGCAGTCCCTGGAGGAAGCAAGCCTCATGTTCGCTTCCAGCTGCCTGGCTGCCGGCCGCCATCTTGGCTGACAGTTAATTTGCATAAGGATACGCTGATTAGCCAATGGGAAGGGTGGCGGTCGTATGCCAATTACCATGTTTCTCTTTTATTAGTGTAGATAAGTATTGGTATTGGTACAGAAGTATCAAGAATTTTTTAGAATCAAAGAGAAATTTTGAACCTTCAGTGGAAAGTGCCCTGTGAAAATTCAGAATAAACACAAATAAATTTTACACCTAAACCCATTTTAGTGAAACTGCACAATGTCCACATGAAAAGCCCACAGAGACAAGTGAGAGTTTAACCTAAAGGAAATGACATCAGACGCAGGGGATTGCTGATCAGCAACAGGAGGAGGAAGGAGACCCTGGAGCAATTCCTTGGAAGTGGTGAGGAAACATCACCACCAACATAAAATTTTATTCCCAGGTAAACTGTCACACAATATTGAGGAAAAAATAGTGATATTACAAAACAGAAGACACACAGAGTGTCTTATCACCTTCAGACACTCATTAACAGAACTATTTAAGGATTTATTCCGGGAAGAAGAAATACTAATTCAGAGGAATGTGTGGGACAAATGAAACAAAGCATTAATGGGAAAACACACTGCATGCCATTCTCCAGACACCCCTGAGTGGCCATAAGCATTGACTGGCCTCCTTCATAATCAGAGGAAAACTGAGCGAAATAAAGGACATGCAGTGTCACACTCATCAGCTTGGAGAAAATGAAAAAGTGCAATAAAACCACATGTTTGCAAAGATGTTGAGAAATGAGCAACTCATATGTGGAATCTAAAAAAAAAACAAAGCAAATGAACAAAGAAAACAGAAACAGACCCATAGATACAGAGAACAAGTGGGTGGCTGCCCAAGGGGAGGGGGTGAGTGGTGAGGATAACATTAATAAGGAAAAAGACACAAAGCTGTCATGATCTCTATATTTATGACATGGTGTGTATCTGCAAATAAATTTAAAAAGAAGAGGGGGCTCTGGCTGGTTTGGCTCATTGGTGAGGTGTCCGACCGCAGAGTGAAGAGACCTGGGTTTGATTCCCAGTCAAGGGCATGTGCTTGGGTTGCAGGTTTGATCCCCAGCCCAGCATTGGGGTGCCTTCAGGAGGCAAGCAATTGATATGCCTCTCACATTGATGCTTTTCTCTCTCCTCTCTCCCCTTCCCTTCCCTTCCACTCTCTCTAAAAATCAATGGAAAAAAATACCCTGGGGTGAAGATTAACAAAAAAGATAAGAAGAGGGGATGCTGAGATAAAGTGCAGGTGGGCATTCAGGCCAGCAGCTGTGTGTGGGAGGGAAGGGGGGAGGGCAGTGCCCTGCACTGCTGCCCTGAGCAGGAGTCCTTCTGGCCTCAGGCCGCCATTGGGGTCCCAGGGTGTGGGTCTGAGTAACAGGAATGGATGCACAGAGTGAGGGTGGGGCTGGGTGGGCATCAGGGTCAGGATCAAAGCCGGGGCTGTGATGAGGATGTCTGAGCCCTGATAGGGGAAGGCTGAGGGCAGATGGGCAAAGGGCACAGCTTCTGTTACCTAACAGCCCCATTTTGCAACACTGCAGTGGAGGCTCGGCCAGCGAGGGCAGCAATGTGCCAGCGTCCACGGGTCCTCACGGGTCACAATGGAGGTGTTGGACCCGGGGCAGGGATGGCTCCTGGAGGCCCTCATTCATGGCACTGGCTGTCCCATTCGGGCCCCACCAACCACGGGACAACTGTGACCACACTGACCATGACACTGACCTCACTCACTCTGCCCGATGGCTCAGAGGGACACAGGCCTCAGCGCAGCTTTGTGTCCACAGGACGGCCTTGCTCCTCACCGAGGGCAGCGCCTGTGACCGGCTTCCAGGCAATGCCCACTCTCCAGTGCCCGCTGGGGCTCTGATGAAGGCCCCCGAGTTCTGTATGCTGCTCCCTGGAGCCTCTGCTGGTGGCTGTCCTCCCACAGCCAGGCCCTCTGTCCTAGACCCGGGTGCCAGCCTGTGACATGAGGCTGTCGGGGCTCCACCTCCACCATCCCCTCCTGCCTCCTGCTTGCTCTCCACTCTCCACGCTCCCTCCCCCGCTAGACCCAGGCCCCCTGGTCCCCACCGTGTTCTAATGGGTGGGCATCTTGACTGGCATCACCTGGGCTCCCTAGGCCCTGCCTGCTGGGCTCCTACTGCACAGGCCCCGCAGCTGGAGGTGCAGCCGCCTCCCTGTGGTTTCCCATGGAGCAGCGTCCAGCAGAGGAAAAGGCCTGGGTTTGATTCCCAGTCAAGGGCCTGTGCTTGGGGCCAGGCAGCAGTGTCCAGCTCCAAGGCCCCTCCCAGAGTGGCCTCCTCAGGTCACACCTGGCTCCAGCTGCTGTGGGCTGGGTTCCCAGATGCCACAGACAGAGGCTCGGGAGCCTCCAGACAGGAATCAGGGTTTAGGAGCAGGAGGCCCCTGGGTCAGGGAGGGCCAGGCCTGCGTAACTTTCTGTCATCCATCTCCAGGTGGGGACAGCGGGAGGGGCATGGCCTTGGTGAGCTGGCCCCCAGCTGTCCCAGCAGCAGGGCTGGCCCCTCCTTCCTGAAGGGACCCGAGGGAGGCTTGTCAGCATCGGCCAGGATGCCGCTCTGAGGAAGTCACCGCTGAGGACACATTGCATCCACGGCCAGGAAAGTGCGTCAGCTCCTGCCTTGTTTCTGTCCCTCAGGTGGCCAAGCCCGGTTCCCACGGGGAAGGGATATGGTGAGGGGCACAGACTGAGGCAGCCCGCAACGTGTCTCCCGTGTGCCAGAGAAGAAAGGAGGAGTGGGGTTCCAGGAATGAGGGAGCAACAAGGGCACACCTGGAGGAGGGGCGCCAAGGAGAGGAGAGGTCATGGAGAGGTCATGGTCTCAGTGACTGTGCTGTGCAGCCAGCGGGTGCAGGGGGATCTCAGAAGAATGGATGCCCAGGTCACTGCACTAGCAGTTGCACCCAACTGTCCTAGCAGGGGCACTAGCTCCACCACGTCCAACCCCAGCGCCCACCCCGCCCCTGGAGGACAGAGGGAGAGGAAGAAGGGGTACCAAGCAGAAGCCAGCCTTTGTGGCCTCCCCCTACTAGAGGGCGAGGGTGAGCCCCCAGGGAAGCCGGGAAGATAGTGCGGGTCCCTCCTGCAGAGTCCTCAGCATCTCCCAGCACCTGTCACTGTCAGGCGCCCAACATACCATAGGCCGCCTGCAGGTGCAGCTCGGGGCCTACACCCCGGTGTCCAAAGAGGGGTCCCCTGGCTCAGCGCTGAGCCCAGCCCAGAATCTGCGCTTTTGTTCCCCAGCTCCCTTCTAGCCATTTCCCCCAGAGCTCCAGACATCCTGGGAGCCCTTTGATAGCAGAGCCGAGTCTCAGGTTCATCCCTGAACCCCAGGAGCGTGGGGGAGGGGCTGGGCACTGAGTGGGAACTCAGTTTTCACCCCCAAATGTGAACAAAAAACTGCCTAAGAGAGGGCACCCGGCTGACAGGAAACAGCCACCAGGGGGCGGCAGAGAGCAGAGGCTGGGCTCCTGCAGGGTCCCCACCCAAAGCACCCTAACCCTCCCCCAGTCCCCACTCCATGTTTCCTCCTTAAATTTGATCAACTGTTGTACAAATTGTCAGTTATAAAAAGTCATAGGAATGTACAGTATAGCATAGGAAATATAACAATGTTGTAATAACTATGTATAGTGTCAGATGGGTACCAAACTTATGGGGGCGAGGTGGATGATCCCTTAAGTTATAGGTTATATGAATGTCTAATAACTATGCTGAAGACCTGAGACTAATATAATGTTGTATGTCCGCTGTGATTGAAGTATTTTAAATTGTTATTTAAAAATAATATATTTGATCAGATATTTAATAAAATCTGGAATTTCAAAAAATTCTATTACTGTTAGAAATGAAATAAACAGAAAAAGTATGGAAAATAGAAACAATGCGCTATTTTGTGGTCCAGGTAGAGGCTGGGGCTGCCGGTTCCTCCATCCCAGGCAGGCTCTGTGTCTGGCCCAGGAGACTGAAGAGAAACAGCCTCTGCCCCAGGGACAAAACCCCCACCCACTCAGGCTCCAGCCTCCCGGCCCAGGTGTCCCTCATCAGAGACTGGCTGCTGTGGGGCCCTGAGCAAGGCTTTGACCTCTCTGAGCCTGGGTGTTTCTGTCTCAAAATGAGAAATGAGCCCTAGGCGATTTGGCTCAGTGGATAGAGCGTCGGCCTGGGGACTGAAGGGTCTCAGGTTCGATGCCGGTCAAGGGCATGTGCCTTGGTTACCGGCACAACGCCAGAGGAAGAGGCAGCGTGACGGTGGCTACAGGTCCTCACACATGCCGAGCCCACAGGAAGCACAGCGGTGACCCTGCGGTGAGCTGTGGGCTCAGCTAATAACAGTGGGTCCGTAGCGGTTCAACAGCTGTAACGAAGGAACCGCACTAATGAGCATCATTCGAGGGAGGGAAACTGGGGGTGGGGGTGGGGGGGAGGATGGCCTTTTACACAAATTAATGAACCTAAAACGGCTCTAAAACATATTTTTAATTCTCTCCCCCCTCCCCCACTTATTAGAGAAAAGGTCTGAGATGGGCTCAGGGCAAAGAGGGAAGCTGAGGGAGGTGGCAGATGCGGAGGCGATGAGGTGACAAGGTGACAAGGTGACAAGGTAGAGTCTGCAGTCACAGAGCAGAACTGGAGTGAAGGCTCGGGTGCCATCAGAGGGGCAGCCAGGCGTGCACAGTCCCCGGGGACACCAGTGCTGCATGTCCGACAACTGGGAGGAGCAGCCCTCATGCCCCGCCCACATGGCTGAGGTGCGGGCTCCCCTGGGGGCAGGGGAGGGTGGGGAGGGTGGTCTGGTGTCCATGATGACTCTTTACTGCTTTCAGGGGCATATCCATGGGGTGTGACGGTTCGCTGCAGATGGGGGAGGACCAGGGGAGAGGGAGGGATGGGGCACACGCCCTCCCTGCCCCACAGCCAGGGTCCCAGCCAGCAGGAAGCTGCGTGTCATGAGCGTGGATGTGCAGGAGTGTTTGGGTAGGACAGTATGTACCGCCCAGGGAGCCAGGCCGACCCTGCAGGATCGGGGAGGGTGGGGCCAGGTCTCTTGCTGGACTCTTATCCAGCCCACACTCGGCCCATGTGGAGCCCTGAGTCATGCCCGTGTCAGGCTGCTGGCCACACAACTGCTGACTCCTGGGTCAGGGTCGCCCTGGGGACCAGCTACACACAACTCTGGCGACTGCAGCCGAAAAGGGGTTTCAGGAAAGGGTGCTGGGTGCAGCTCACACCCCCCAGGAAATGGGTCCATGTGGAGCCCTGCGGGTAGCTCAGCTGGTTAGAGCTTCGTCCCAATACACTAAGGGTGGGGGTTCAATCCCAGTCAGGGCACACGCAAGGATCAGCCAATGAGAGTATCAGTAAGTGGAACAACAAATCCATGTTTCTCTCTCTCTTTCTCCCTCCACCCCCTTCCTCTCTTTCTCTAAAATTAAAAAATAAAAAATATTTTTCTAAGAAATAGATCCATGTAAAGCCTGGCTCCCTTTCCCGGGCACAGAGAACCTACATAGCGTCCCTGCAAAATCATGTCCACCAGGAACCTCGGAATGTGATGTTTCAAACACAGGGTCCTTGCAGATGGAATGGAGTCAAGGTCATCCTGGATGAGGGTGAGTCCTGAGAGCCATGGCTGGTGTCCTGAGAAGAAAAGAAAGAGAGGGGAAGGCCATGGGAGACAGAGGCAGAAACCAGAGTGATGGGTCTATAGGCCAAAGGATGCCAAGAATTACCTGCCAGACGCCAGGAGAAGCACGAAACAGATCCTCCCTCGAAGCTTCTGGAAAGAACTCACCTGTTGACACCTTGATTTCAGATTTCTGGCCTCCAGAACCGTGAACAATTAATTCCTGTTCTTTCAAACCCCCCAGTTTGTGGTCCTTTGTTAGGCAGCCCGGGAATACACCAGCCTGGCCACGGAGAAAGCAGGAGTGAAAGCTGTGTCAGATAGAGGCCAGGGGGCCCCCTGGCGACAGACAGGGGACAGCAAAGGCCTGGTGCTGAGGGGCGATGGCTGGAGGCACCAAGGAGGCCGGACAAGGACAGGATGTGAGGGAGTCTGGGCTGCCCCCTGTTGTCTCTGCAGGTCGCCTCCGCCAGGTGCAGCAGGACGTCTTGTGAGACTGTGAGCATTTGTCCAGAGGGTTGTCACAGCGCACACTTAAAGCTGGTGAACGTGTCCAAGTCAGTGCACCCAGTGAGCCCGCCTTCGTGAAAAGAGGAGGGAGAGCAGGCACCCCCCCCCCCCCCGCCCCTCAGGCTGCTGTGAGCGTGGCTGGCAGGGTTCTCGGGATCACCCCTGTCAGAAAGGAAAACTTAAACACACAGGCACCCGCAGAGCTTGGGGGGACGTAGAGAAAGAGGACTGCCGTGTGCTGAGGGGGTGGGTTTGTTCATTTCCTGGGGCTCCCGCAACCAACTGCCAAACCTGGTGGATGGAAACACAGGAATACGTTTATTTTCTGTCTTTTTATAAATTGGAGTGGTGGCCACCGCACTGCACTCCGTGAAGTTGGGCCCCTGGAGAGATAACCCAGAGGAGATTCTTGCACGAAGAATACGATCATGCATCATCGAAAGAGAGGAGCAGCCTAGCAAAGAGGAAGCAAACACCAGAAGTTCATTCAGCGATGCAGCGAGCCCCCAAAGGCACCACGTTGAGTGAGCGGAGGGATCACCTGAACTGAATCCCCAACTCAAGGAGGATGAGAGCAGACACCTGGAGTAGGGCCCACGCCAAGAAATTGGACTTTAACAGTCGCCTGTCAATCGCGCCCCTAGGAGTCCAGGCAGCCCAGCCCCCACTTGCACAGCGGCCAGGTGTGCTGGCACCTGTTCCACCAGCTGCCTGCCGTGACCACACCCCTCCTCCACAGAGAGCGTGGGCCCTGGTGCGCCCCCGTGTGGCCACGAGGGTTAACTGCAGGCCGCCCTCTTCAAGCATCTCAGCAGGCCAGGTCAGCGACCAGCGGAGGACAGCACCCCATGGTGCTGGCCAGGAGCCGGTCCCCAGGGCCCAGCACACCCAGCTCACCTGCCGGCGCGGCTCCCGGCTCAGGCCCCTGTGCCCTCTGAGGGATCCCCAGTGGCTCAGCGCTGAGCCCAGCCCAGAAGCAGCTCCAGTTTTGTCTCCCCAGCCCCGCTCCAGCCACTTCCCCAAAAGCACCGGCCGTCCTGAGAGCCCTTCAAGGGCAAAGCTGTGTCTTCGGTTCGTCCCTGAACCCCTGGCACGGAGTGAGCACTCGGTTTGTACCCCCAAATGTGAATAAAAAACTGCCCAAGTGAGGGGGCTGGCCCACAAGGTGCGGCCAGCAGAGGGCGGCAGAGAGCAGAGGCCAAGAGCACCGAGATGGGGCGGGGGCGCGGGGAGGGTCGTCACAGCCCAGTGAATGCACAGTAGGGTCCCTGCAGACACTGCGTGGGTTCTGGAGCGGGTCGTGAGCAGCAGCCGTGGCTGTGATGCTGGCATCTTGAGTAGGACAAATCGGCACAGCCTCGGGCTCTTGAAAGGTGACTTCTGATCTGGTGAGTTTTTTCCAATCCCCATCAAGAGGGAGGATCACAGCAGCTTCGGTCGCCTGGAGGGGCACCAGTGAGCACCCGGAGTCTAGCCCGTGATAAGCCAGCCATCCAGCAGGGCACCCCACGGGTCCTGCACTCAGATGACATCACGGTCATTAGAACAGAGGAGCCGGTCTCTAGTGAGACACCTGCCTGGTGTGGGCGTGACTCACCAATGGCTTTTTTAAGGTGCAGTGGTTGGAGGTGGCCGAGACACCCCTTCCAAGGTAAAGGGCAACTTATATGTTGCACCTCCTGCCAGCAAAAACAGAGGCACGGGGCTTAGTGGCACCGTTGGCTTTGGAGGCAGTGTGTACACTAGGGAACACTAACTACTCCCATCCAGTTATCAAGTGAAAACCCACTGATCACTGCGGGTGTGGCATGGAGCCCAGAACAAGAAGGGATCTGCACAGCACAGGTGGGCGCAGTGGCCCTGGTGCTCAGGCTGTGCGAGGCCTGAAGAGCATGGTCTCCCCAGGATCTCCCAGCCAGCCGGGGAGAGCTGGCACAGGAACACTGTGTCCATGGCTTGTGACCCCTTGATGGGCACCTTCCGGCTTCTTGCCTGCCCTGCTCCTAGTTCTCACTGCCAGCTGCTTCCACAGCCTCCCCACCCACCCCTCATCCCGCAGCCCAGCCCTTGTCCTGCCAGGCACCGCAGCCAATCTGCTGAAGTCACCGCCACCAAAGCACATGCCCCCTTCACAAGCCCTGTGTGGTAGGGACCTGCCATCCTGGCTTGCGCAGAACTGAGGGGTTTCCAGGAGGAGAGACTTCAGGGCCTTATTATCCTATCCTAGAGGCCTGGTGCATGAAATTTGTGCCCTCGGGAGTAGGGGGGTCCCTCAGCTCGGCCTGTGCCCTCTCGCAGTCTGGGACTCCTCTGGGGTGATCACTTGCTGGCTTAGGCCTGCTCCCCGGGGGATTGGGCCTTAGCTGGCAATCAGACATCCATCTGGCAGCCCAGCAGCCCTCAGGGGATGCCCATTTGCCAGTGGGGAGCAGACCTAAGCTGCAGTTGAACATCCTTAGCGCTGCTGAGGAGGCAGGAGAGGCTCCCACCACGACTGCTGTACTGACAGCCATCAGCCTGGCTTGTGACTGAGCAGAGCTCCCCGCTGTGAGAGCACACCAACCACCAGAGGGCAGCTCCTGAATTGAGCGTCTGCCCCCTTGTGGTCAGTGTGTCATAGTGACTAGTCATTCCCAGTCTTTCTGCTGTTAAGGTCAGTTTGCATATTAACCTTTTACTATATAGGATAGAGGCCTGGTGCACGGGTGGGGGCTGGCTGGTTTGCCCAGAAGGGTGATCCAGATCAGGGTGGGGGTCCCGCTTGGGTGCCTGGCTAGCCTGGATGACGGGCTGATGGCTGTTTGCAGCTGGTCACACCCCCTTCATGGTGGGGGTCCCCACTGGGGTGCCTGGCCAGTCTGGGTGAGGGGCTGAGGGCCGTTTTCAGGCTGGTGGACGACTGAAGCTCCCAGCTTCTTCTTTTTTTTTCTTCTGGGATTTATTTTCCTTCTATGGCTGTCACAGGAGCTGAGAGCTGGCTCCAGCTCTGAGGCTGTAGCTGGCTAAAAGCAGGTATCTGGGTTTGTTTAACTTCTATAATTGCAACATTGTTGCATCTGGAGCTCAGAGCTGGCCTGCGACAGGAGGGGAACCTTGGCTTCCTCTGTCACTGGAGCAAGCAAGCCTCACGTTCGCTTCAGCTGCCTGGATGTCGGCCACCATCTTGGTTGGCAGTTAATTTGCATATCTCGCTGATTAGCCAATGGGAAGGGTAGCGAAGTTATGGTTAATTACCATGTTTCTCTATTATTAGATAGGATACTAGAGGCCTGGTGCATAAAATTTGTGCACTCAGGGACGGGGGGTAGGGGGGGCCCTCAGCCCAGCCTGCTCCCTCTCCAAGTCTATACTTCTCACTCCTTACCGCCCGCCTGCCACAAAAGTGGGAGAGGATTCCACCACCACCACTGTGCTCGCCAGATGTGAGCTAGGTTTTTGGCTGAGCAACACTCCCCCTGTGGGAGCGCACTGACCACCAGGGGCAGCTCCTGCATGGAGCATCTGTCCCCTGGTGGTCAGTGCGTGTCATAGCAACCAGTTGTTCTGTTGTTTGGTCCATTTATTATATAGGATAATAAAAACCTAATATGCTAAGTGTTCGGTCATCTGGTCATCTGTTCAACCAATCAAAGTATAATATGCTAATGATATGCTAAGGCCACTCAATTGCCTGGGAGGCTCAGGAACAGCAGCCACAGCATCTGTGGGGATGGCAGGGGCCTGGGTGAGACCACCAGGGGCTGGGGTCCCCGTGTGGGGATGGAGAAGCTGGGGTCTGAGCAGGGGCATCCTCACCTGGAGAGACCCTCCTTGGGACCCTCTCTGCACCCCTTCATCCCCGGCCACAGGAAGGGCAGGCAGGGGCCCCTGGCTGGGCCATGGGCAGAGGGAGCTGCTCCTCTCTCAGGCCCACCCCAGGTCAGGGGGTCAGTCAGCAGGCGTCGAGAAGCTGCTGCTGGGCCCTGGTGCTGCCTCCCCCGGACCTGCTACTGCTGTCACTGGGCAGCAGCCATGTCTAACTACAGGGATCTCAGCCACAAAGTACAGCCAGGCCAGCGACCTGAGCAAGGAGAGCTGCCAAGAGGGTGCAGTATTGCTGGAAGAAGCCCCAGAGCGCTGGGCCCAGGCCGGCGGGCTCAGGGAGGAAGAGCCCCAGAGCTGCTGCTGGGCCTCTCAAGCCACAGGGCAGCCTCTGAATCCGCTGGACCCTGTGAGGCAGCGTGGAGCTCGCCACCATCTGACTAGAGCATGCCATCTGCCAGGCATGTGGCCTGTGGCCACCCTCACTGCCGCCAGCTGAGGCCATGCACACTGCCCCCTGCAGGGTGCTCCCTGGAAGCTGCACCAAGACGGGCTTTCATGCGGGTACAAGTCAGGGAGAGGCACCTGGGAGGCAGGTGGACGGAGCAGAGATGGGCAGAGGGCAAGGCTGGAGCACATTGCAGGCTGATGACACTTTGACCAGCCCATAGGGAGACCCAGGCCACGGCCCCCACTGGGACACAGTGCCAGCCCTGCCTCTCCCTGCGCCAGCCAGGCCTCTGTGTCTGGCAGCGTCCACCGCCTTCTGCCTTGTGTGCTGAGGACGCGGCTACAGTACCACCGAGGACTCCCTGCTCAGGAAACTGGGAAGCAGAGGCTCAGGGTACAACTGAGGCCGACAGGGCCCCTCCACTGTCCACCTGGAACCCACCCTTTGCTACAAACTGGGACTCTGGGACTTACCTGGTAGCACGACCCAGACCCCCATCCCTGAGGGGCTGAGCTCTGGTCACAGGGACTTCTCAGGCCGGGTGGCTGCCCGTGTCCACCTGCCATCACATTGACGAGGGGGTGGCAAGAGACACGCAAGGGCCCTCACCTTCCCTGCCCCCCATTGTGACACAGCAGCCCTGCCTCTGCCTGGTGCTCAGTGTCATTGTCCCACCAAGATGGTGGCACATCTTGCTCCGTGGCCTCTGGACACAAGGAGCTCAATGAACCCAGACACCAGCTGTCACTCACATCTCAGGAATAGTCCTCAGTGCAGGCTGCATGGCCTGTGTTGTCCTGCCCCCCCCCCCCCCCCCTCGGCGGGGCTTGCCCATCACCAATACTTTTACCACCATCATGTCTGCTGTATCCTGTGAGGCCAGTGCAGCTGGACCTGCAGCAGAGCCCTGACCAGCGCTGGGACCACTCAGAGCCGGCAGCCTGTTGTGTGGCCAGCGTCACGGGCTGGAGGGCGCTGTGAGGTGGGGAGCACGCTGCTTCCTTGAGAGGGGCAGAGGACCTCACTGGCCTGTTGTTTTGAGGGGGGCCCCTGGGTGCTGGGCCGTGGGAATCCTAAAGATTTCCTGTGGCCAGGCCCCTGCCTCCTCAGGGGTGCGCTCCCCTCTCAGGAGCACACAGCCTGGTGGCCTGTAACCTCACCAGTGAGGGAGTCAGTGTGGACCAGTGCGGTCCCTCGGAACCTGACCTGCTTTAGAAATAAGTGCAGATGCAACTACTTCAGATGGGGTCCGAGTGGAGGGGGGGAGGCCCTAAATCCAATGATGGTTCCTTGTAGGAAGAGGTGAGGATGCGGAGAGCACAGAGGGGTGGGGAGGACGGAGTGGGGGTCCAGTGGTTCCTCCACAGGGAAGGGTCCCAGCACCACCAGCAGCCGCAGGAGGCAGGAGCCTGGGAACAGGTGTGACCCCAGAACAACTTGATTTCGGGCTTCTGGCCGCCAGCCAGTAAGAGAATGCATCTGTGTTGTTTTAAGCCCACACTCCCCAGTCGGGGGCTGTTACTGCGACCCCAGGACACCACACAGGGGGAGAGCCTGGTGGTGACTGAGGTGTGTTGTCCACCTAGAAGGGCATGGCCCTCATGGAGTCTCCATTCCAAGCCCTGAAGGTGTCTCTCTCACCTCAGACAAGGGGAAGAGGCCAATGAGTGTGGGGCCTTCTAGGGTCCCCATGGGCACTGACCTGGCCTGCAGGGGTCTCTTTTGGGGGACAAAGCCCTGCTGGCTCAGTGTCCCCCACCCCTGTGGGCGCAGGGCTCAGTCAGAACAGATTTTAGAGACCAGAGGCAACGGGCCCTCCTGTCCATCTGCAGCCCAGGCATCTGGCTCCGCCCACCTTCCCTTACTGCTGAGCCCAGGAAGCCAGGTGCTGGGGTGGTGATTCCAGGCAAGTGTGTGTATAGGAGGGAAACAGCAGCCCTGAGCCCATCCTCTCATCCTCTGGAGAGAGAGCCCTGCGGGTCCACCCCGTGTCCATGCCTGCAGGCATAGCCCCAGGCCCAAGTGTGTCTCACTCCAGCCTTCCCTCCAACACCAAGTCCTAGGTCCTTCTCCCTCCCCTGGGAGCGCTGGCCTCTGAGTCACTCAGACCCTCATTCTTAACCCTGGAAACACTAAAGTCTGACTACACCCTCACCCAGGGAGGAAAGCCCTACAAAGATTGAGACCCCCGAGCCCAATGGCAAGGCAGGCAGCCCTCACCCTCCTGGGGGGCACAGGGGACCTGGATGTGTGTGGACCACCTGGCACCTGCCCACCCACAGGGCCCCATGGACAGGCAGTCACTTAGGCAGAACGTGTGCCTGGAACCCAAGAGCGAGGGCACAGGGCCAGGCTGTACTGTGTCACCTCCTCCTCCTTCCCTGGGCGGAGCAGATCCCCAAGGGGAGCCATCTGCCCGGTGGTGTCTTCCAGCTGAGTCTCAGGCCTCATTTTCCCAGGAAAAGGCTTTCCTGGAGAGCTCCTGGCTGCCAGGAACCCAGACTTCAGTCCTGGGCACATGGGGGACGCAGCTCCCGATCTGCCCGCCCTGGAGCTTCCACTCTCCCTAACTCGGAGTCCAGGCCTCCCCTAAGGACCGGGTCACAGTGAGAGAGGAGGGCTGTTCCACCCTGGTCTCGGGGGGCAGGAGTCCTGGCACTGAAAGGTCTGGAAGGCCGCCACCCCATTGTAGAATCAGACTGGGGACCAGCCTGTCGCTGCAGGGTATGGAGCCCCCTCACCCACAACACAGGCAGCCTCAGGCTCCACAGGCCCTCCTGGGTCCTGGCCCCAACCTGCAGGTGCGGGACCCACCCCAGCGGGGCACCAGCCATGCCCCCCAAAATCCTACTCCAGCAGGAAGTGCACCTCACTGCCTGGGGCAGGAGGGGCTCCATAGCCCCTTCTCACTCCCTGGATTTGAAACTGAGGCTCCTCTGTCCACTGGAAGCCCCTCCCACCCCCGGGGAGAAAGGAGGGGTCTGCAGGGCCTGAGGGGATGGTGCACCGCGGTGCCTCTCCAGCAGGGGCGCCAGCGCCTGGACAGCGCCTTGGGGGGATGGGGGTCCCCTCTCCACCCTCCTCTCTGCCACCTCCAACCAACCAGGACCCAGGAGCTGGGGGGGCCGGAGGGTGGGGCCGGTAAGAGGGGGACTGGCTGGTCCCGGGTCCTGCAGGTCCGCCCTGCTCGGGAGAAGCTCAGAATGGGAGACTGAGGGTCTGCGTGGAAATGAGGGTGCACTTCATTTGTTCCCAGGAGTTGATCACATTGGAAAATGGGGATTCGGCGCGGCCACCGGTCAGAGGGAGCAGCGGTGACCATGGAAACACAGCACCTCCTGTTTGCATGCGGCCACGTCCAAGTCATTAAAGCCTCCATGACACTCTGACTGCGACTGAAGGAGGAAGAGGGACGGTCTGCACCCTCTGGGGCGGCCCTCCGGGCTGTGGCCTCCAGGCCCGGGCAGCAGACTCACCTCCACCCCAGCCAGGAGAGCCTCCAGGTCGCCCTCTTCCTCGCTGCAGCCATAGCTGCCCATCCCACCTGGTCCACCTCCCAGAGCCTGGGCTCCCCCAGCAGCAGGGACCACCCACTGGCCGCCTTGGCCATGCCCACAGGTAAGTCCACTGAGTCCAGAGCAGTTTTTCCTGCAGTTTAATGAGCTACAGGGGGTGGGGAGGAGGCAGGAGTCCTGCAGGGCCCACCTGACTTCAGAGCACACCCCGCCTCTCCCTTCTGCCTGTCAGGGGAGAGAGGCTGATGGAGGTGCTGAGGCTGGAGGATCTCAGAGCAGGTGGGGGGTGGGGGGTTGGAGGAGCGCTAGGTGCAATGAAGAGCTGGCACTGGGAGAGAGCAGGGAGGGTCCCCCAGACACCCTGGAGAGCCTGTCTTCATCTCATGGGCAGGAACGAATATGACGGCGGATCCAAGGCAAGAAGGATGTCACTCGGGCATAGACTCCAGGAAAGTTGGCAAAACAGAACTCATGTCCCCAACTCACCACGCCTACCTGGACCCAGGTACCCCTCCATTTACAGACCAAGGGGCCCCCAGAGTCACCCTGTGGGAAGAGGAGACAGGTGGTCAGTACTCAGGGCCCCTGCAGGCAGGAGCAACGGACAGAGGCTACAGTCTGGGGGTCTCACATGGCAGGTGCCCCGGCCTTCGCCCCCGGCACACAGCATGTTCTTCTTGATAACCTTGCCCTCCGTGAGGTATTGCCAATGACAGATCTCATCCGCCACGATGGGGACCTCCACTTCCTGCAGATTTTGGGGCGGCGCCAGCGGCACTGTGAGAAGAAGCCCAGTGAGCCTGTGGTCCTGAGGGGGCGGACAGTCACGGGCTGTGGGTTCTAGAACCACACGCTGAGCCTCAGTGCCCCCAGGGGGACCCAGGGAGTCACCCAAGACCCCAACTCTCTGGGTTCACTCGAGGCCAATGGGCTGATAATCTCTAGGCTGACACTGTGGGCACCAAGCTCCAAAAAGAAACAGAGAAATATATTTTTCTCCACAAATAATTTTTATTGGGAAAAATCAGAGCAGGTGCTTTCCCCCAAGAAATGCAGAGTGAGCGGCCCTACTGTCAAATTTGACTTTGTCCATTTAATAGTGAATCCTGGAGCAGTCACTGAAGTTCTCTCTCCTCATTCTCCATCCCACTATCGAGACTCGGGGAGAACGGGGACCCCCGGAAGGGAGGACACAGCCTGGTGCAGAGTGAGGGAGAGAAATGCCCATGGCACCCTGGCCAGTGTGTCTCACTGGTTAGAGCACTGACCCGAAGGCTTCCAGGTGTGATTCTTGGTCAAGGGCAAGTACTAGGGTTGCAGGTTCAATCCCCAGCCCCAGTCGGGAAGGCAACTAATAGATATGCTTCTCACACCGATGTTCCTCTCTCCTCTCCCTTTCACTCTCTCTAAAAATCAATGGAAGAAATATCCCTGGAAGATATTTTTTTAAAAAGATGCCCATGGCCTTGCCTCACTCTTGCTACTTTGGTCTCTGCTCCTGAACAGACTCCTCTCGAGCTGTCTGCCTCCTACACCCAAGGGAGACCCCGGAGAGACCCAGCTACGACCCCAGCTGAACCTCCTCTGTAAAGCCCGGCCCGCCCCCTGCATCGCCCTCAGTCTCCTCCTCCTACTCCCAAGTGTCATCCTCATTCTCACCTCCAGGAGCAATGTGGCCCCAGCCAGTCACCCAGCACCGTGTGCCTGGGGGGAATGACGAGGAGGCTGGCGGGAGGCGGATCCACCTGACGCGATTAGATGGTCGCACTGGGGCCTTCAGTTTGAGAAGTGCCAAGTCCGCCCCACCTAATACTCCCTTTTCAAGGCTGTACTTGGGGTGGCGGATGATCCTGGCCACCTGCCGTCTGCCCTGGTGTGAGGGTCTCACTCGTCCTAGTTGGACCTTAAAATGCCGAGCCTGTGGGTTTCTCCTGGGGACAGAAGGACAAAGGCTTCTGAGAGGCTGTGGCAGGGAGTGTGCCAGCCACTCAGAGCCCAGAGACCTCCCTCTGTGGTGGGCAAGGGGAACGCCAGGAAGGTGAATCCTGGTGGGGGCTCTGCAGCCACTCAGCCCAGCATCTGCACCCAACACACATCACATGCCTCCCGACATTGTCCACCCCACCCCCCAGGTGCTGGCAGAGTAGGGACTTACCCTGGAATGCAGTGGGCAGCGGTCAGCACCCACTGGGGATGGATGAGGGAGCCCCCACAAAAGAGAATCCACTCAGAAGTTGTTGGATGAAAGAACCACAGGCCCACCTGCCACGGCCAAGCCCCAATGGCAGCATCATGCCCCCCTATGATGCCCATCAGCTCAGTCCCTGGGCCAGGATCTGGGGAAGCAGAGGCGGAGCCATCAGGGACCCAGGCACTGCTGCCCGGCACTCAGCATGGCCCCATCCTCAGTCCCTCCCAGAGCCACCCTCAGAGGGGGATCGCCACCCATCCCAGGGGCGGCCTCTGAGAGGTCAGTCAGGGGTTTGGAGAAAAGCCAGGCTTGGGGGTCAGGACCCACCTGAGGTCACAGGTACGGAGCCCCCCAGACAGGGGAGAGTCAGGACCAGCAGCCACAGCATCTGCAGGGGGAGAGGGCAGGGAGGAGAGCCAGTGAGGAGATGTGGGGCGGGGACACAGCCTGGGAAGGGAGAGGATGGGGCTTTGAGCAGCGTCCTCACCATGCCAGGTCTGTCTGCCTCTGTCCTGGACCCTCTGAGCCCCTTTATCCTCCTGCCCAGACAGGCCCAAGGGGAAGCCGCCCTCCTTTTGGGTGGGGCATGGGAGGAGGCAGGGCTTATCTCTTCAGTGGGACCAGTGGTGACCAGCAGACCAGCTATCAGATAAGAAACATGGTGTTTCCTCTCTGAGAAGACACTCAGTATTGGTGCTGGAGCCCTAGCTGGTTTGGCTCAGTGGATAGAGCACCAGCCTGTGGACTGAAGGGTCCCAGGTTTGATTCCGGTCAAGGGCACATATCTTGGTTTCAAGTTCCTCAGCCCTGGTCAGGGTTCATGCAGGAGGCAAACAATATGTCTCTCTCACATCGATGTTTCCCTCTGTCTCTCCCTCTCCCTTCCACTCTCTCTAAAAATCAATGGTAAAATATCCTTGGGTGAGGATTAACAAAAAACAAAAATAATAAAAATATTGGTCTGGAGACATTTCAGTGGTAAGATGACAGTTTGCACATGAAACAGAAAGAAATGAGATGCTTTGCATCGTCCTGTTCACTGATGGGTCTCAGGTTTGATTCCAAGTCAGACCACATACCTAGGATGAGGGTTCATTCCCCGATCAGGACTCGTACAAGAGGCAACCGATGGATGTTTCTCACATCTCTCTCCCTTCCTCTCCCTAAAATCCATAAGCATATCCTCGGTGAGGAACTAAATAAATGATAAATAATCAGATGCTCTGAAACAACACAGAGCAGGGGTACAGAGGGGATGGGGGCTGGCACCTGAGCCAAGAGCAGGGGCGGGGGGGGGGGGGGAGCAGCAGGCCCAGTGCTCCCCTGCCCCCTCCTTCTTTTGAAGCTCACAGTGTCCCCCAAAAAGGACAGACTCGCTGGACCTGCAGACAGAGTTTGCCAGCAACACCATGAGATGGAGGAGGCAGCTTCCCTGGAGCCTTTGGAGGTTGTGGGACCTGCTGACACCTGGATGTTACACTTACAGCCTCCAACACTGTGACAGAATAAAGTTTTGTTTAAAGGTCCGGGTCTGTGGCATCTGTAACGGCCGCCCCAGGACACTCAGGCATCTGCTCAGCTGTCCTCATACATCCTATGCATGACCAAGCTTTGTCAAAATGCACAGCAAAGGGTGTGAGAGGTGCCAATTTAATGCTAGTTCTCCTCACCTCCTGCACATGCCTGCACCCCCACAGTGCTGGGAGCCAACCCCCCTCTCACACTCCCTGCTTTCTGAACAGAGGAGCTGTGTTCCCCAAGTTCAATCCCAGGCAGAGGCCATCCACCTGCCAGGGACAGGCTTTTCCGCCATTGACATTCTGAGAATCATTCTCCACCAAGCATGGGACAGGACCAGACAGTGGTTTGAGAGGAGAAGGAAGAGGGCTTCCTACACCTGAACCACTGCCTGGTCCTCTGTGCCCCGTGAGCCCAGTGAGGAGACAAACAAGGGATGCTTTGCAGCACTTAGAGAGCTCAGGTCTCTAGAAACCCATCACTCCCTCCTGGGGCCAGGGTTCCTGTCATCCTTGCTGAGATGCTGGTGTCTCTGGGGGCACCCAGAATCCTCAGGGGACACTGAGGATCTCGACAGGAAATCTAACGGGAAAAATGATTGCCTTTTTGAGCAATCGCTTCTTGAACCGCCTTCCACAATGAATTAGGTTGGAGAACTGAGGTTGCACTCTGTTGTCAAAGGGCATGTGCTCTTCTGTTTTCTGCTTTTGTGTGCACTACTGTCTACAGCAACATTATCCCTCACAGTCAAAAGGCAGAAACACCTCAAGTGTCCATGACAGATGAGTAGGGAGGTAGAACGTAGTCCATCCATGCAATGGAGCGTTATTCCGCCATGAAGCCAAGGAACCCCGGTGTTTCCAGCAGCCCCAGAAGCTGGGAGAGAGGCCGGGGGCAGATTCTCCCCCAGAGCCCGGAAGGAACCAACCCTGCCCACACCTGGGTTTCGTGAGATTCCCACAACCTTGAGATTAGATATTATAACCTCAGTTGTTAGAATTTACTTATCATAGACACTCCTTACTCTTGATTCATTAACATTTAAGAGGACTTATTTTTCTTCTCAAGCAACTGCACACATCTAAACTTCATAGAGAATTTTATTCTTTTGGCTCATGACCAAGAACTTTTGTGCAGAAGGCAACTTGATCTTGAAAGTGTTAAAGAGAATAAAACGAGGCAGAGAAAACTTATTATGCTTAGCAGTTTTCTTGCTGAAAGCTTGCAGCCTTGAGCGCGACATAGCCTAGTCCAGTCGTGGGCAAACTACGGCCTGCGGGCCGGATCAGGCCCGTTTGAAATGAATAAAACTAAAAAAAAAAAGACCGTACCCTTTCATGTAATGATGTTTACTTTGAATTTATATTAGTTCACACAAACACTCCATCCATGCTTTTGTTCCGGCCCTCCGGTCCAGTTTAAGAACCCATTGTGGCCCTCGAGTCAAAAAGTTTGCCCACCCCTGAGACAGCGAAACTTTTGAGCTCGGCGTGTCAGCATTTTGAAAAACCCTAACTTAACTCTGGTGCCGTGTCACATATAGAAATTTTTTTATATTTGCAACCATAGTAAAACAAAGATTTATATTTTTGATATTTATCTACACTAATAAAAGAGAAACCTGGTAATTAGCGTACGACCACTACCCTTTTCATTGGCTAATCAGTGAGTATATGCAAATTAACTGTCAGCCAAGATGGTGGCCGGCAGCCAGGCAGCTGGAAGTGAACATGAGGCTTGCTTGCTGCGGACTCCAACGTTCCCCGCCTCACTTGCCGGCCTCTGAGCTACAACTCTAAGCAACTATGTACTATGTTGCAAATAAGAAGATAAACAAAACCCCAGAAACCGGCTTTCATTCAGCCGGGCTTTAGCAACATTGTATCGATGTTTTCAGCGGCAAGGCCTCAGAGCTAAAGCTGGCCCAGAATAGGAAAAAAAAAAAAAGAAAACAAGGAGCAGTTGGAAGCTTCAGTCACTCGCTTCCGGAAAACAGCCCTAAGCCCCTCACCCAGACTGGCCAGGCACCCCAGTGGGGACCCCCACCCTGATCCAGGACACCCTTCAGGGCAAACCAGCTGGCTCCCACCCGTGCACCAGGCCTCTATCCTATATAGTAAAAGGGTAATATGCCTCCCAGCACCGGGATCAGCGTGACATGGGGCAGCACCCAAACCCCCTGATCGCGCTGCGGCTCTGTGTGTTACAGGGGGCGGGGCCACAACCTCCCTATCTGCCCTGCTCTGTGCCTGACAGGGGAAGGCGCCCTAACCCCCTGATCATCCCTGCTCTGTGCCTGATAGGGGGGAGCTCCCCAATCCCCTGATTGGCCCTGCTCTGTGTGTGACAGGGTGCAGCGCCCCAACCCCCCCCCCCCCCCCATGGGCCCTGCTCTGTGTGTGACAGGTTAGAGCCATAACCTCTCCATCGGCCCTGCCCCGAGTGTGACAGTGGTGGCGCCCCAACCCCCTGATCGGCCCTGCTCTGTGGGTGATAGAGGGTGGCGACCCAACCCCCCTCCACGGGCCTTGCTCTGTGTGTGACAGGGTAGAGCCATAACCTCCCCATTGGCCCTGCTCTGAGTGTGACAGGGTGCAGCGCCCCAACCCCCTTATCCGCCCTGCTCTGTGTGTGACAGCGGGGAGCTCCTCAACCCCCTGATCGGCCCTGCTCTGTGCGTGACAGGGGGTGGCGCCCAACCTCCCCATCAACCCTGCCTTGAGTGTGACAGGGGGCGGTGCCCCAACCCCCCAATAGGCCCTACCCTGAGCGTGACTGAGGGTGGCATCGCAACCTCCCGATCCGCCCTGCTCTGTGCATGACAGGGTGGTGCCCCAACTCCCCAATCGGCCCTGCTCTGAGCCTGACCAGGGGCTGCACCTAGGGATTGGGCCTGCCCTCTGCCACCCGGGAGCAGGCCTAAGCCAGCAGGTCGTTATCTCCCGAGGGGTCCCAGACTGCGAGAGGGCACAGGCCGGGCTGAGGGACCCCCCTGCCCGAGTGCACAAATTTTTGTGCACCGGGCCTCTAGTTTTATATATTTAAATGCCATTTAACAAAGAAAATTCAACCCCAAAAATGAGTGGCATGTCACCTCTGACACACGTGTCACAGGTTCACCATCACTGGGATAAACACTAGACCTCAGGGGACAGGAGGAACCAAGGACTGAACCCCTATGTCAGCAGAAGGGTTTGCAGCCAGCAGAAGGTAATAAAACCCTGCCTCCGCCTTCAGTCACCGCCGATTGCTTTTTGGGCCTCAGCCCACCTGCACCCAGGTGCCTGAAATTAAAGTTATTTAGATACATGATGGCCTCTTAGCATGGGTGAGTGACCCCAGCCCACTCTGAACCTTTCAGATCTTATTCATCTTAAAATCAAGTGCTCAAACAGAATTCAGTGGTGAGAGAAGAGGGGGTACTAACTAGTGCAGTCTAGCACTTTTTCAGTTTTTGTGTCAACAAAATATATTTCATTCGCCCTGGCTGGTTTTGCTCAATGGCTAGAGTGTCAGCCCTCAGACTGAAGGGTCTGAGGTTGGATTCCAGTCAAGGGCACATACCTGGCTTGCAGGCTGGATCCCTGGTCCTGGTGGGGGCGTGTGCGAGAGGCAACGAATCAAATTGTCTCTCTCACCTCCATGTTTCTCTCTGTCTCTTCCCCTCCCTTCCACTCTCTCTAAAAATCAATGGGGAAAAAATACATAAACTGATGAACAAAAATAGATACAGAGACAAATGGCAGGAGAATTGGGGCGGTTAGAGAGCAACCAAAGGACTGGGCATGCATATGAGCATAACCAATGGACACAGACACTGGGGCAGTGAGGGCTTGCCCAGGGTGGGAATGGCTGGGGGGGAAGAGAGTGGTCAATTGGCCGGGGGTGGGGGTGGGGGGGGGAGGAGACATATGTACAACTTTAGACAATAAAAAAAAAAAAAGCCTAAAAATATATCCTGGGTGAGGATTCACAAAATTAAAAAGAAATTTCACTCAGGGATTTTCTTGTCAAATACAATTGTGTCTTGGGACCCAAGGTTAGATCTCTATTCAATCAAAGCAAAAGAGTTTAATGATAACTTTTTTAAAAAAATTAAATCTTTATTGTTCAGATTATTACAGTTGTTCCTCTTTCCCCCCCATTAGCTCCCCTCCACCCGGTTCTCACCTCACCCTCTCCCCTTACCCCCCCGCCCCACTGTCCTCATCTATAGGTGCACAATTTTTGACCAGTCTCTTCCCACACCCGCCACATCCCTTTCCCCCCTGAGAATAGTCAGTCCACTCCCTTTCTATGCCCCTGATTCTATTATATTCACCAGTTTACTCTGTTCATCAGATTATTTATTCACTTGATTTTTAGATTCACTTGTTGATAGATGTGTATTTGTTGTTCATAATTTGTATCTTTACCTTTTTCTTCTTCTTCCTCTTCTTAAAGGATACCTTTCAGCATTTCATATAATACTGGTTTGGTGGTGATAAACTCCTTTAGCTTTTCCTTATCTGTGAAGCTCTTTATCTGACCTTCAATTCTGAATGATAGCTTTGCTGGGTAAAGTAATCTAGGTTGTAGGTTCTTGCTATTCATCACTTTGAATATTTCTTGCCACTCCCTTCTGGCCTGCATAGTTTCTGTTGAGAAATCAGGTGATAGTCGTATGGGTACTCCCTTGTAGCTAATTGATTGTTTTTCTCTTTTTTTTTTTTTTTTTTTTTTTTTTTTTTTTTTTTTTTTTTATTTTTTTTAAAAATATATTTTATTGATTTCTTACAGAGAGGAAGGGAGAGAGATAGAGAGTTAGAAACATCGATGAGAGAGAAACATTGATCAGCTGCCTCCTGCACATCTCCTACTGGGGATGTGCCAGCAACCCAGGTACATGCCCTTGACCGGAATCGAACCTGGGACCCTTCAGTCCGCAGGCAGACGCTCTATCCACTGAGCCAAACCGGTTTCGGCTGATTGTTTTTCTCTTGCTGCTTTTTTTCTTTGTCTTTTGCTCTTGGCATTTTAATTATGATGTGTCTTGGTGTGGTCCTCTTTGGATTCCTTTTGTTTGGGGTTCTCTGTGCTTCCTGGACTTGTAAGTCTATTTCTTTCACCAGGTAGGGGAAGTTTTCTGTCATTATTTCTTCAAATAGGTTTTCAATATCTTGCTCTCTCTCTTCTTCTGGCACCCCCATAATTCAGATGTTGGTACACTTGACGTTGTCCCAGAGCCTCCTTACACTATCTTCATATTTTTGGATTCTTGTTTTCTTTTTGTTTTTCCAGTTGGGTGATTTTTGTTTCTTCGTATTTCAAATCTTTGACTTGATTCTTGTGATTCTGTAGTCTGCTGTTGGAACTCTGCATAAAATCCTTTATTTCAATCAGTGTATGCTTAATTTCTAGTTGGTTCTTTTTCATAACCTCATGGGTCTCACTAGATTTCTTGAGGGTCTCACTAAATTTATTGGCGGTTTCCAGAAAATTCTTGAAAAACCTTAGAAGTGTGGTTTTGAACTCTATATCCAGTAGTTTACTTTCCTTCAGTTCTGTCATTTGTGACTTGTTTCTTTGTCTTCGCACTTTTTATGCTTCCCTGTGTTGATAGAATGACTTTCTGTGTTTGGTGGCCTATAGGGCCCAGTGGCTCAGCCTCCCCAATTACCTGAGGTGGACACTCTTGGTGCACCCCTTTGTGGGCTTTGTGCACAGTCGTGTTGTAGTTAAGTCTTGATTGTTGTAGGTATCACTGGGAGGAATTGACCTCCAGGCCAATTGGCTGTGAGAATCAGCTGTGTCTACGGTGGGAGAAATTCTAAGCTGGGGACACCCTTCTGGGGCGAGACTTGCTTCAGTGGGGCTTTGGTGCTCACTGAGTCTGCCCCCTGAGTGTGTCCTTTATGGATCTGAGGAGTTGTAATCTGGATGGTCCCACTCTGACCACTGGGTACACTGGCTCTTGGATCTCTAAGGAGGTGCTAATTTAGCCTCTCTGAGGCTACCCAGCAGGAGCTATGGAGAGATTTCTCTTCTTTGTTTGGAATTTGGAGGTGCCCAGATGAGGCCCAGCTGTGAAGCAATGCAAGCTGCTGTGGGGCCTTGGACTTTCTTTTGGAAGTTCTGGGTCTCTCTGATTCAGCTGCAGTTTGTTAGGTAACTTTCAGGTTGCAAAGAGCCAGGCCTTTAATATGCAAAAGCCTCTGTGCACAGCTTGAGTGGGGCGGGGTCTCAGAGGATCAACAGGGCAGAGCAAGCAGCTATGGCTGCTCCCCAGTCCTATCCTAAGAGGCCCCACGTCTCAGTGTCCTGGTAATTGCTGCAAGCACCTCTGAGAGAAAGCTGCCCTGGATTTCTGCCCGATGCCAGACAGTCCAGTTTCTCCCCGTATGAGTCTGGGTCCCCAGAGACTCACCTGGAACTGGATTTCAGAGTAGTCAGGAGCTTGAGACTCCCTCCTGATTGAAAAAGACAACGGCGTCCTCAACTGCCAGCCCTTTCCACCTGCACCGTGTCCTCAGTTGCCAGCCCTTTCGGCTTGCGCAACCTTACCTCTGCACTTTACTTCTGCACCTCTTCTGAGTCTCAGTGCTTTCCTCTTTCCTTCTAGTTGTAGAATTTCCACTCAGCCAGCCTTCCTGTGGTTCTGGATGATGTCCGTTTTGTCTTTTAGTTGTATTTTTGAAGTGGTTGTGCCAGGCAGCAATTTCCAGTGTTTACCTATGCCGCCATCTTGGTTTCTCTCCTAATGATAACTTTTTACTCCCACACACCTGTCATCAAAACTTAGAAGTTGGCTTGTCATGTGTCCTGAGAAATCCTGTGAATGGGATTCTGTGGGAAGGGCTGTCCATTGATAAGAGCTTACAGCTTGAGGATGCTGTGTCTCCCACCCATGGTCAGCACATTTCTTCCCAGGTGGTTTGTAGTAGTTTCTGGAAATGCTATCTTACTGATTCCTCTTCTCAGTGGCCATTGGCAGTGTCTAGAAGGCCTGTGGGGTTTCAGCGCTGGACCTGTGTTGATGGTGTGCAAAGCTGCCTTGCGGCACTCATATTAGTTCTAACATTGTGAGCAGATGGTTTGGGTGTTCCGTGTAGAGCGCCGTGTTGTTCCTGGTGGTCTCCTCTCCTCCCCCCTGATTCTCACAACTTTTGTGTATTTCTGATCGTTGTGTGCTGCCTGGAGTCACCTGCACTGTCCTGGCCTCCCTGTCCATCATCCTTCATTCAGGGGTGGGCCTGCCAGAATTCTCTGGGTAAGCAGGATGTTTGCTGTGGCTCTGGGAAAGCCACCCTCATCAAATTTAGGAAGTCACCGTTGGTCCAAATTTGCTAAGAGTTTCATCACAAGCTGTGGTTGTGGTTATCAACAACAAGAAAGTATTTTTCCATATCTATTTCAGATTGTCACGTTTGTTATCTATTTCTGCTCCGTTACTGCAGTAAATTGCACTAAGTGGTGTTAAACTGTGGTGGTTTAGACCTTCCTCGGTTTTATGGTAATTATTTTACACATTGGGACTTGGTTTGATAATGTTTTACTTTGGATTTTTTCAATCTTTGTTCATAATGGAAATTGGCCTGAAATTGTCCTTTCTTCTATGGGCCTAGTTTTGTTCTCCAGAAAGTGTGCCCGGGAGCTGCCTCTCTTGCTGTCCCTGGAAGATCGCTGGGCCTTGAAGTCTTAGTATAATTCTCTAGGAAGCCAGGCTGTGGGTAACTCCCCGTGTTGTACTTTATATGTTAGTTCTGGGTGGATGTTCACCTCCCAGAAGCAGGCCTTTCATGATTATAAATCTGGTCCCGCTTCCTTTTCTGGTAAAGTCAGTTCTCAGGAGTTATAATCGCCAAAAAATGGTCCATTTCACCTGAGGGCAAGTTTGTTTAAGGTGGTTGTTCATACTAACCTCTTCTGAGTTTTAAAAATCTCTGCCCTGACCGATTCGGCTCAGTGGATAGAGCGTCAGACTGCTGACTGAGGTGTCCCGGGTTCCGTTCCGGTCAAGGGCATGTACCTTGGTTGCTGGCACATACCAGATGTCGGGTGTGCAGGAGGCAGCTGATTGATGTTTCTCTCTCATCGATGTTTCTGACTGTCTGTTCCTCTCCCTTCTTCTCTGTAAAAAAAAAAAAAAAAAAAAAAAAAAATCGATAAATATATATAAAAAATATATATCTGCCCTGCCCATGTGTCTGGTCTCCTCTTTATTACTGATATTATTTGTACACCATGTTTCCAGCCTGATGGATCTTGACACAGGTTTGCTTATTTCATTAGATTTAAGGAACTCACTTTTGACTTTGCAACCCTATAATTTCTTTATTAGCTAGTCCAGGTGCTTCTTTTATGCATTTTAAATTTCCATTGACTTTCTTCCTTTAGTTAGCCTGTCTTTTATTCTGTTTCTTTTGCTCTCTTTCGGTTTCCTCTGACATAATTTTTCTCACTTCTTGACTTAAACAGGACATTCTCTGTCCTATTTGTACTAAATCCAGAAAGGACTGGTCATTTTCGTCCAGGTACAAGTCACCAAGTCTCTGTAAAGATTAAGAAGTGGAATTTTCACCATTGTGAGTTATATATACTTTTTAATTTCCATTCTTTGCAAATGTAGGATGGCTTCTGCCCATTTTTTATATAAGTGTGAGAAAGCTTGAAATAACAATGTACCTGTTGTTTTCCAATACAAGGAAACAGTAAGTGACGTCTGAGAACAGAAATACAAGGTCAGTATTTACCGGGGATGTAAACAAAGATGGAGAAATAAAATATCCAGTGTCAGTAACAAAAGATGCTTCACAGGACGCCCCTCATAAACTCAGACAGTGAACTTGTGGGCAAGTGGCCTTGTCACATGGTGTCCAGTTGTGACCTGCTCCTGTTCAACGTCTATCGAAGTCACATGTGACCATATCACTGCAAGTAATATGACCTTCCCAATCCATGCAACTGAACAACCACACACACACACACACACACACACATGCACGTATGCCCACACACATGCAGAAGATGATGCATGGGCACACATGGAGGGAGGTCTAGGAGGTTCTGTTGCAGAGAGACCAGCCTGGGGCTGAAAACTCAATCGTGGGTGGCAGTGTGCCTGTGGCACTCTGGGTTACAGCCCTTTTCTCCAGCCTGCCCTGGAGCCAGGGGAAGGAGTCAGGTGATAGCACCTGGGCCCTTCATCTGGCAAAATTGATCACCTCAGGGGAGAGCAATCCAACTACCAACCAAGACACTGGGAATGTCCCACAGAGAGGCCGCTGCACCTCCAGCTGCTGGGCTTGTTTAGTAGGAAGCCCCCTACGGTCTTTCTGCAGCTACTAGGGTTCAGGAATCTGGGAAAGGGCTGCACATAAATTAATGAAGAGACTAGAGAAGAAATATGAATTGGGAAGTTATTTTGGGAGGCCAGACTGAGGCTCAGTTCTAAAGACTAAGTTCCCTGAACCTCTGGACCCAGGGCTTTTTATTCCCACGCTTTGCCCTTTAGCAAGCAGATACGCATATCAAAGGTAAGGTTTGGTAAACAGTAAAGGATGATCAGCTTAGGGGAATTGCCCTCAGCTGTTTGGCAGCAGGTAATAATATGCAGATTTTCAGCCCTGCTGAAGCTCCAAGTTCCATAGCCTTCTGATGAACATCTTGCAGAATTATGTCCTATTGGAATTAGCCCCAAGAGGAAGCCCAGTAGACAAACACTAAGGGACCCCAGGTGATGCCCATCAAGATTCCTACCCATTAGAACAGGGTGGGGACCCGGGTGCCTGGGTCTCCCAGAGGAGGGAGGGTGGAGTATGGAGAGCAAGTAGGAAGAAGGAGGTGATGGTAGAGGTCGAGCCCAGACAGCCTGAGTGTCACCGGCTGGCACCTTGGGGTCTAGGACAGAGGGCCTGGCTGTGGGAGGAACACCACAAGGAGAGGCTCCAGGGAGCAGCACACAAAACTCCAGGCCTTCGTCAGAGCTCCAGCGGGCACTGTGGAGTGAGGTGCTGCCTGGAGCCGGTCACAGGTGCTGCCCTCGGTGAGGAGCAAGGCCGTCCTGTGGACACAAGTTGTGCTGAGGCCTGTGTCCCTCTGAGCAGTGGGGCAGAGTGAGTGAGGTCAGTGTCATTGTCAGTGTGGTCACAGGTGTCCCGTAGTTGGTGGGGCCCGAATGGGACAGCCAGTGCCATGAATGAGGGCCTCCAGGAGCCATCCCTGCCCCGGGTCCCAACACCTCCATTGTGACCCGTGAGGACCCGTGGACGCTGGCACATTGCTGCCCCCACAGCACCCCGACGCCACCCTCACTGGCCCAGCCTCCACTGCAGTGTTACAAATGGGGCTGTTAGGTAACAGAAACTGTGCCGTTTACCCACCTGCCCTCAGCCCTCCCCTATCAGGGCACAGACATCCTTATCACAGTCCCGGCTTTGATCCTATCTCTGATGCCCACCCAGACCCACCCTCACTCTGTGCATCCATTTCTATCACTCACACTCTGCACCTTGGCATCCCCTATGCCAGCCTGAGGCCAGAAGGACTCCTGCTCAGAGCAGGAGTGCAGCCTGTTATGCCCAGATTTCAAGACCCCAAAAGACACCACCAGGGAGTGCCAAGTCTGATGCAAAAGCATAGAGTCTTTTATTCAAGCCCGGGCTTGGTCCCCCTCTACCTCCATTACTGGATGCGAGAGAGAGAGAGCCCGGAGTCCCAAGAGAACAAAGAATTTATAGGGCTTGGGGTCAGGGGGTTGGGGGCACACGTGGACCACTGATTTGGCCAATTCCGGTTGGTTGAGTGAGGGCCGGGGGCTAGTGACGCAAGGGCAGGGTGCAGTTAGGGTCTGGATACACAAAGACAGGGGGTTGTTCAGCATACTTTCAGCCTTGAGTTTGTTTTCCCTTGCATTCCCATTGGCTGAGATAAGAGCAGGCTGAGTAACTGATACATTGTATGGCTTTTGCTGGAAGAGGAGGAGTTAGGAACACAGCTATCAGTCCTGTTCTGTCCTTTCACAGGGCAGGGCCCACTCACCCTTCCACACACAGCTGCTGGCCTGAATGCACTTGTGAACTTTACCTTAGCATCCATCTTCTCATTTTTTTGTTAATCCTCACCCAAGGATATTATTCTACTGGTTTTTTAGAGATAGTGCAAGAGAGGGGAAGAGGAGAGAGAGGGAAACATCAATGTGAGAGAGACACATCGATTGATGGCTCCTGCAGGCATTCTAACCAGGGCTGAGGAACAATCCTCCAGGTAAATGCCCTTGACCAGGAATGAAACTCATGACTCTGGTGCTGGGACCAATGCTATAACCACTAAGAAACCCTGGCCAGGGGCCATTCACATTCTTTCTAATGGGAAAATGATTGGGTTTTAAAAAGTCGCTTCTCGAGCCGCCTTCCACAATGAACTAGGTTGGAGAACCGAGGTTGCACTCTGTTGTCAAAGGGCATGTGCTCTTCTGTTTTTTTGCTTTTGTGTGCACTACTGTCTACAGCAACATGATCCCTCACAGTCAAAAGGCAGAAACACCTCAAGTGTCCATGACAGATGAGTAGGGAGGTAGAACGTAGTCCATCCACGCAATGGAGCATTAGTCAGCCATGAAGCCGAGGAACCCAGGGGTTTCCAGCAGCCCCAGAAGCTGGGAGAGAGACCGGGGGAAGATTCTCCCCCAGAGCCTGAAAAGAACCAACCCTGCCCACACCTGGGTTTCAGACTTCTGCCTCCAGACTGTGAGAATCCATCGCTCTTGGTTTGCGACCCAGGTTGGGGCACTTTGTTATGGAGCAAACACAGCTATTGAGAAGGAGCAGGAGGAAAGTACCCAGTAACACTTCCTGTTGGAGTTCTAGTACAGGTTGGTGCAACCTGTACTATCTGGAACTGAATTCAGGGTGACAGGAAACCTGGAACTTGGCGGGTGGCAGAGAGCAGCAGGGAGGAGAGGTGCCCAGGGTGTCCCTTGTTGGGGGCGGGGAGGGCTGGACACTAACCAACAACAGGGCACGTGTGCGTTTTCCTGTGAGTGCCTTCTCCCAAGTCCTGGCTGTCCCCCGGGCACCCGTGATGGAGCGGCCATCACCTCTATAGCGTCTCCCTCCTGGACCAATGACATGAAAGCAAAGGGCAGAGAGCAGGAGGGAGGTGGCAGCAAGTGAGAGATGTCAATCAGCTCTGATGGGCAGAGGCAGATGGAGGAGGGGGAGGGGCACACAAATGCCTGCTGAAGGGGGCTTGTTCCCATAGAGGGCCCTTCACACCCACAGAGATGCTCAGGATGTAGAAGCCAACTGACCCAAAAGGAAACTGAGCAGGAAACGTACAAAGGACAATGTTCCCTGGAAACATTATGTTCAGTGAAATCAGCAGGCGCAGAGGCCACACAGTGTGCTTCTGTTTATGTGAACTTGGAACCGGACAACAAGTGGGTCCAGGCTGCCTGTCACCACTTCAGTCAATTCAGCAGAGACGGGGTTGAATCATGTAAGAGAGTTTATTCAAATTCTGGCAGCAGGAGGGGAGAGCAGCAGGTCATCCACAGAAATCTGCTCTGCACCCCCACCCCCCCATGAGCCAGGTGCTCATATTGGGAAGAAGGGCAGGGATGACATGGGAAAGTGGACAAGAGGTAATCATTACAGGTTACAAGTCATGCAGGCTGGAGTCTTAGGGGTCACAGAGGGTAGACGTCTCTGGGCACCTGGGACCAGACTACAGGTAATAGGGGCTGGGGGTTGTGAAGACAGGTGCCTCCGGGACTAGATTATTTCAGTCACCAGGTGGTAAATCTCTCCATTAATGACAAACAGTTCTCCGGACAGGAGGACGGACTGCATTCCCATGCTAGCTGCCAGGGCCCAGGGCGCATACTCCCAACCAGGTGAGACTGTGCTTTCTCTGATCAGAAAAGAACCATCATGATTAACAGAGCATGATTAACATTTCTTATAATTATAGTGAACAAAAGCATTTTTCTTTGACAAACATTGGAACAAATACAATTGTTGAAATTTTCATGAGATTCACACAACCTTGAGAATAGTTATAACCTCCGTTGTCTGCCGGAAGCCGGCCCATCCTTGCTTCTTGACACAGTCGCTGCAGGAAAGAAACATCTGCACAGCATATGTTTCAAGGGACCTGGCATATATAGCATGCTCTTCTTAATATGTTTGCTCCCCTTAGTGCTATGTGTTTTAACCAAGGTCACCTCTCCGAGAAAGGTTGTTTCCCCAGGTAGGAATTTTCCCCTGAAGTTAGGGAGGGGATAAAACCCCTTAACTAAGTGCCAGGCGGGTAGTTAATCACTTTAACTACAAACAATCACGCTTAATCTACATAATCTTTACTCCCTGGAATGGAGATAAGAAACACCCCAACCTTTGCAATAGAAATTGACAGGATTAAAATCAACTGGTATAAATACAGACGTAACAAGACAATAAACATCAGAACCTGGCTGGAGATCCTGACCAGAACCTTGCTACAGAACTTGGTTGGAGATCCTGAGCAGAACCTGGCTACAGAACTTCGCTGGACATCCTGGCTAGAGATCCTGGCTAGGCTGCTGATCAACTGAAGCCTGTCTCCATGTCATTCCTTCTTCGCCGACTCCGTCCACACCTTTGGGGACCCCTGGACCTGCTGGTGTTGGACCCCAACAGTTGTCAGAATTAACTTACCGCAGACATGCCTTACTTGCAATTCATTAACATTTAAGAGGATTTATTATTTTTCTCAAGTAACCACACACATCTAAACATTATAGAGAATTTTATTCTTTCGGCTCATGACTAAGAACTTTTGGGAATAAGGCAACTTGATCTTGAAAGTGTTAAAGAGAATAAAACGGGGCAGAAAAATCTTATTGTGCTTAGCAGTTTTCTCCCAGAGAACTTGCAGCCTTGAGCGCTCATAGCCTAGATAACCACTAGACCTCTGGCGATGGGAGGAACCAAGGACCGGACCCTTACCTCAGCAGAACTGTTTGCAGCCAGCTGAAGTTATTAAAACCCTACCTCCACCTTTATTCACCACTGATTGCTTTTTTGGCCTCAGCCCACCTGCACCCAGGTGTTTGAAATAAAGTTATTTTGATACATCATGGCCTCATTCATTGGTGAGTGACCCCAATTCACTCTGAACTTTCAGATCTTATTCATCTTAGAATCAGGTGCTCATACACAACACTGGGGCAGGGAGAGGGGACACTATCTAGTGCCAGTGTAACACTTTCTCAGTTTTTGTGTCACCAAAATATATTTCACTCGCCTTGGCTGGTTTGGCCCAATGGTTAGAGTGTCAGCCCTCAAACTGAAGGGTCTCAGGTTGGATTCCAGTCAAGGGCATGTACCTCCCTTGCAGGCTGCATCCTTGTCCCTGAACGGGACCTGTGGCAGAGGAAACCAATCACTGAGTCCCTCTCTCCTCAATGTTTCTCTCTGTCTCTCCCCTCCCTTCCTCTCTCTATAAAAATCAATAGGAAGGAACCAAGATGGCGGCATAGGTAAATACCTGAACTTGCTGTCTTGCTCAACCATATCAAAACTACAACTAAAAGAAAAAAACAAATATCATCCATAACCAAGGGATGGCTGGCTGAGTGGAAGTTCTACAACAAGAAGGGAAGAGAAAAATGCATGTAGACTGGTAGGAGATACAGAGGTGCAGTAGAGGAAAGGTATGGAGGCGCACATGGAAACAGGCTGGCAACTGGGTACACTGTGTTCTTTTTCAATCTGGAGGGAGATACAAATTCCCGAATGCACTAAATTCCAGCACTGGGCTAGACTCTGGGGACCTAGACTCATACAGGGTGAAACTGGACTGTCTAGCATCAGGATGGAACAGGAGGGCCGCTTTGTCTCAGAGGTGGCCGCAGCGTTCATTGTTCCTGCACAAGGCCTTGGGACACAGAGACCCAGGGACCTATCTGGGAAAGGGCAAAAGGGCAACCATTGCTGTTTGCTCTGTTACATGATTCCCTGAGACCACGCCCCACCCAATTTACAACTCCACCCAAGCTGTGCACAGAGGCGTTTGCATATGAATGGCCTGGCCTTTTGCAATCTAAAACCTAACAAACTGCAGCTGGGTCAAAGAACACCAGAGCTTCCAAAAGAAGGCCTAAGGCTCATCAGCAGCCTGCATTGCTTCACAGCTACACCTCAGCTGAGCGCCTCCAAACCCCAAACAAAGAGGAGGAATCTGCAGATCCCTCTGTAACTCCTGCTGGGTGGCCTCAGGCAGTGGCTGACTTTGTACCTCCTTGGAGATCCAAGAGTCAGTGTACCCAGTGGTCAAAGTGAGAACACACCAGATTACAACTCCTCAGATCCATAAGAGACACACTCAGGGGGCAGACTCAGTGAGCACCAAAGCCCCACTGAAGCAAATCTTGCTCCATAAGGGTGTCTCCAGCACAGCAGTTCTCCCATGGTAGACACAACTGGTCCTCACAGCCAATTGACCTGGTGGTCAATATCTCCCAGTGATACCAACAGCAATCAAGGCTTAACTACAAGATTGCGCACACAGCCCACAAAGGGGTGCACCAAGAGTGTCCACCTCAGGTGACTAGGAGACTGAGCCACTGGGCCCTATAGACACCTAACACACAAAGCCACTCCTTTATCAACACAGGGAAGCAGCCAAAATGCGGAGACAAAGAAACATTTCACAAGTGAAAGAAAAGGAGAAAAGCAAACTACTGGATATAGAGTTCAAAACTTCGATTATAAGGTTACTCAAGAATCTTCTAGAAATCTCCGAGAAATTTAGTGAGACCCTCAAGGATACGAAAAAGGACCAACTAGAAATTAAGCATACACTGACTGAAATAAAGAATAATATACAGAGATCCAACAGCAGAATAGAGAATCCCAAGAATCAAGTCAAAGATTTGAAATACAAAGAAGCTAAACACACCCAACCAGAAAAGCAAAAAGGAGAAAGAATCCAAAAATATGAAGATAGTGTAAGGAGCCTCTGTGACAACTTCAAGCGTACCAACATTCGAATTATGGGGGTGCCAGGAGAAGAGAGAGCAAGATATTGAAAACCTATTTGAAGAAATAATGACAGAAAACTTCCCCTACCTGGTGAAAGAAATAGACTTACAAGTCCAGGAAGTGCAGAGAACCCCAAACAAAAGGAATCCAAAGAGGACCACACCAAGACACATCATATTAAAATGCCAAGAGCAAAAGACAAAGAGAGAATCTTAAAAGCAGCAAGAGAAAAACAGTTATCTACAAGGGAGTACCCATATGACTGTCAGCTTATTTCTCAACAGAAACTTTGCAGGCCAGAAGGGAATGGCAAGAAATATTCAAAGTGATGAATGCCAAGAACCTACAACCAAGATTACTTTATCCAGCAAAGCTATCATTCAGAATTGAAGGTCAGATAAAGAGTTTCACAGATAAGAACAAGCTAAAGGAGTTCATCACCTCCAAACTATTACTATATGAAATGCTGTAGGGTATTCTTTAAGAAGAGGAAGAAGAAAAAGGTAAAGATAAAAATTATGAACAACAAAGTGACAACAAATACATATCTATCAACAAGTGAATCTAAAAATTGAGTGAATGAAAAATATGATGAACAGAATAAACTGGTGAATATAATAGAATCAGGGGCATAGAAAGGGAGTGGACTGACAATTCTCAGGGGGAAAAGGGTTTGGGGGTGCGGGAAGAGACTGGACAAAATCGAACACCTATGGACGAGGACAAAGGCGGGGGTTAAGGGCAGAGGGTGGGGTGGGAACCAGGTGGAGGGGAGCTGTGGGGAGAGAAAAGAGGAACAACTGTAATAATCTGAACAATAAAGACTTATTATTTAAAAAAAATCAATGGGGCCCTAACCAGTTTGGCTCAGTGGATAGAGCGTCAGCCTGTGGACTCAAGGGTCCCAGGTTCGATTCTGGTCAAGGGCATGTACCTTGGTTTCGGGCACATCCCCAGTAGGGGACATGCAGGAGGCAGCTGATTGATGTTTCTCTCCAATCGATGTTTCTAACTCTCTATCCCTATCCCTTCCTCTCTGTAAAAAATCAATAAAATATTTTTTAAAAAAAAATCAATGGGGAAAAAAATACAGAATTGATGAACAAGAAAAGATCCAGAGACAAATGGCAGAGGAGGTGGGAGGGGTTAGAGAGCAACCAAAGAACTTGTATGCATGCATATTAGCATAACCAAAGGACATAGACATTGGGGTGGTGAGGGCTAGCCCAGGGTAGGAATGGCGGAGGGGGAGGAGTGGAGGGGGAAGGTGTCACTCAGTGGGGAAAAAGGAGACATATGTAAAACTTTAGACAATAAAAGAAAAAAGTCCACACACAAAAATATCCCGGGGTGAGGATTAACAAAATAAAATAGAAATTTCACTCAAGGATTTTTTTGTCAAATATAATTGTGTCTTGCGACTCAAGGTTACATCTCTTTTCAATCAAAGCAAAAGAGTTTAATTGTTGGGGTCCAACCCCATCGGGTCCAGGGATCCCCAAAGGTGTGGACGGAGTCGGCGATGAGGGAATGGCATGGGTTCAGTGTTCAGTTGATCAGCATAGGGAGGTTCTCTCTAGCCAGGTTCTTTGTCCAGGTTCTCTTGCTATGTTCTGTCTAGGTTCTCCAGCCAAGTTCTGTGGCCAGGTTCTGTCCAGGATCTTTTGCCATGTTCTCTGGCTAGGTTCTGGTTAGGATCTGATGAGGTTCTGATGAGGATCTGATGAGGATCTGATGTTTATTGTCTTGTTACATCCGTATTTATACCAGCCGATTTTAATCCTGTCAATTTCTATTACAAAGGTTAGGGCGTTTCTTATCTCCATTCCAGGGAGTAAAGATTATGTAGCTTAACTACCCGCCTGGCAATTAATTAAGGGGTTGTATCCCCTCCCTAACCTCAGGGAAAAATTCCTACCTGGGGAAACAACCTTTCTCGGAGAGGTGACTTTGGTTAAAACACATAGCACCAAGAAGGTGAGCAAACATATTAAGAACAGTATGCCATATATGCCAGGTCCCTTGAAACACCAAGGATGGACCGGCTCCCGGCATTTAATGATAACTTTTTACTCCCACAAACTTGTCATCAAAACTTAGACGTTGGCTTGTCATGTGTCCTGAGAAATCCTGTGAGTGGGACTCTGGGGGAAGGGCTGTACATTGATAAGAGCTTACAGCGTGAGGATGCTGCGTCTCCCACCCATGGTCGCATTCTATCTGTCCATGTTATTTGGATCTTTTGTCCTTTAGCTCAACTGGACAATGTCCTCTCTGACATCTTGCACATGTTTTGTTAGATTTCTTCCCAGGAGGTTTGTAGTAGTCACTGGAAATGCCATCTTACTGATTCCTCTTCTCAGTGGCCATGGGCAGTGTCTAGAAGGCCTGTGGGATTTCAGCGCTGGACCTGCGTTGATGGTGGGCAAAGCTGCCTCGCCGCACTCATACTAGTTCTAACATTGTGAGCAGATGGTTTGGGTGTTCCGTGTAGAGCGCCGTGTTGTTCCTGGTGGTCTCCTCTCCTCCTCCCTGGTCCTCACACCTTTTGTGTATTTCTGATCACTGTGTGCTGCCTGGAGTCACCTGCACTGTCTGGGCCTCCCTGTACATTCCTCATTCAGGGGCAGGACTGCCAGCGTTCCCTGGGTAAGCAAGATGTTTGTTGAGGGCTTTGGAAAGCCACCCTTAGCAAATTTAAGAAGTCAACCTAGGCCCAAGTTTGCTAAGAGTTTTATCACAAACTGTGGTTGAATTTATCAACCAAAAAAAATTATTTTTCCATATCTATTGAGGTTATCATACGGTATTTTACCATCTATTTCTGCTCTGTTAATGTGGTAAGTTGCACTAATTGGTGTTCAACCACGGTGGTTTCGACCTTCCTGGGTTGTTTGGTAATTATTTTACACATTGGGACTTGGTTTGATAATGTTTTACTTTGGATTTTTTCAATCTGTGTTGATAATAGAAATTGTCCTGAAATTGTCCTTTCTTCTATGGGCCTAGTTTTGTTCTCCAGAAAGTGTGCCCGGGAGCTGCCTCTCTTGCTGTCCCTGGAAGATCGCTGGGCCTTGAAGTCTTAGTGTAATTCTCCAGGAAGCCAGGCTGTGGGTAACTCCCTGTGTTGTACTTTACATGTTAGTTCTGGGTGGATGTTCACCTCCCAGAAGCAGGCCTTTCATGATTATAAATCTGGTCCTGCTTCCCTTTCTGCTAAAGTCAGTTCTCAGGAGTTATACTCGCCTAAAAATGGTCCATTTCACCTGAGGGCAAGTTTGTTTAATGTAGTTGTTCAAACAAACCTCTTATGATTTTTAAAAACCTCTGACCTGTCCATGTGTCTGGTCACCTCTTTATTACTAATACTATAGGCCCGATGCATGAAATTCCTGCCAAGAGGGGAAAAGGAAGCACGACTCCCTCATCCCACACTGTGCCCTCTCCAAATCCAGGACCCCTTGGGGGATGTCCAACTGGTGGTTTAGGCTCCATTGGGCCGAAACTGGCAGTTGGACATCCCTCTCGCAACCCGGGAACAGTCACTCCTAACTGTCCATCTGTGTACTCCTAACCAGTTTGCTCCCTGCTCCTTAGCGCTACCATTGAGGCAGGAGAGGCTCCCGCCACAGCTGCTGTGCTCACCAGGCATGAGCCAGGCTTCTAGCTGAGCGGCACATCAACTGTGGGAGCCTGCTGACCACCAAGGGGCAACTCCTTTGTTGAGCGTCTGCCCCTGGTGCTGAGTGCGCATCATAGTGACCAGTCATTCTGATCATTCCCTGTAATGGTTACTGGGCTTTTATTATATAGACTAGAGGCCCGGTGCACAAAAATTTGTGCACTTGGGGGGGGAGAGGGGGTCCCTCAGCCCATCCTGTCCCCTCTCGCAGTCTGGGACCCCTCAGGAGATAATGACCTGCTGGCTTAGGTCTGCTCCTGGGTGGCAGAGGGCAGGCCCAATCCCTAGGTGCAGCCCCTGGTCGGGCTCAAAGCAGGGCTGATTGGGGAGTTGGGGCGCCGCCCCCTGTCATGCACAGAGCAGGGCGGATCGGGAGGTTGCGATGCCAACCCTAGTCATGCTCAGGGTACAGCCGATTGGGGGGTTGGGGCACCGCCCCCTGTCACACTCAAGGCAGGGTGGATAGGGAAGTTGCGGCGCCACCCCCTGTCATGCACAGAGCAGGGCCAATCAGGGGGTTGGGGCGCTGCACCCTGTCACACACAGAGCCATAGGACGATCAGGGGGTTGGGGAGCTCCCCCCCATCAGGCACAGAGCAGGGCTGATCAGGGAGTTGGGGCGCCTTCCCCTGTCACGAACAGAGCAGGGCGGATAGGAAGGTTGTGGCACCGCCCTCTGTCACACACAGAGCCGCAGGGCGGTCAGGGAGTTTGGGCACTGCCCCCTGTCACGCTGATCCTGGTGCTGGGAGGCCTCTCGGCTCCGCTGATCCCGGTGCTGGGAGGCATATTACCCTTTTACTATATAGGATAGAGGCCTGGTGCAGGGGTGGGGGCTGGCTGGTTTGCCCTGAAGGGTGTCCTGGATCAGGGTGGGGGTTTCCACTGGGGTGCCTGGCCAGTCTGACTGAGGGGCTGAGGGCCGTTTTCAAGCTGGCGGGTGACTGAAGCTCCCAACTGCTCCTTTTTTTCTTTTTCTTTTTTTATTCTGGGCCAGTTTTAGCTCTGAGGCCTCGCTGCTGAAAGCAGGTTTTTGGCCTTTGTTTACCTTCTGTATTTGATACAATGTTGCAGTCCGGCTGGCTGAAGCCTGGCTGACTAAAGCAGGTTTCTGGGGTTTTGTTTAGCTTCTATATTTGCAACATATTTGCTTAGAGTTGCAGCTGAGAGGCCGGAAAGTCAGGCGGGGAATGTTGGAGTCCGCAGTCACTGGAGCAAGCAAGCCTCCCTGTTCGCTTCAGTGCATGGCTGCCGGCCGCCATCTTGGCTGGCAGTTAATTTGCATATCTCCCTGATTAGCCAATGGGAAGGGTAGCAGATGTACAGCTAATTACCATGTTTCTCTTTTATTAGATAGGACTAGAGGCCCGGTGCACAAAATTCGTGCACTGGGGGGTGGGGTTCCCTCAGCCCAGCCTGCCCCTCAGTCCGGGAGCCCTCAGTGCATGTCCTACTGACGGCCACAGTCTGGCAGCAGAGGCTCAGAGCAGGCGTCGTGTGTGTGTGTGTGTGTGTGTGTGTGTGTTTGTGTGTGTGTGTCCCTGCTGGGGGTCTGTCCCCAGCCACATTGGGGTTCAGAGTAGGTGCTGTGTGTGTGTGTGTGTGTGTGTGTGTCTGCTGGTGTCCTGCCCCCAGCCACACCTTGGAGGCTTGGAGCAGGCACCCTCTCTGTTGATCTCTCAGACTCCTGGCCTCCACTGCTTGTTCTACTCTCCCTTGAGCTGTGGCCAGGGTGGGGTGCTGCCTGCAGGCCGCGCTTTCCTGATCGCTGCTGCGACCCAGGAGCAGGCGCACATGGGTGCTGCCTCCAGGCCACCCTTTCCTGTTCACCAATCACCATGGGGTCCCAGCTGGGGGTGGGGCTTAGGCAGCGCAATTCTGCTGCCTAAGCCTCGCCGCCCAGGCCTGCACACAGGGCCCAGATGGTGGCCTGCGCTGTACTATCCTGCCTGCAGTATGCAAATTATCTGCCATCTTTGTAGGTGGATAATTTGCATATCTCACTGATTAGCCAATGGGAGGCGTAGTGAAGATATGGTCAATTACCATCTTTGTCTATTATTAGATAGGACTAGAGGCCTGGTGCACAAAATTCATGCACTGGGGGGTGGGGTTCCCTCAGCCCAGCCAGCCCCTCAGAATGGGAGCCCTCAGTGGATGTCCTACTGATGACCACAGTCTGGCAGCAAAGGCTCGGAGCAGGGGTCCCGTGTGTATGTGTGTGTGTGTGTGTGTGTGTGTGTGTGTGTGTATGTGTCTGCTGGGGTCCTGGCCCCAGCCACAACTTGGAGGCTTGGAGCAGGCACACCTCTCTGTTGATCTCTCAGGCTCCTTGCCTCCACTGCGTGTTGTACTCTCCCTTGAGCTGTGGCCAGTGTGGGGTGCTGCCTGCAGTCCACACTTTCTTGCTCACAGATCACTGGATCGTCAGGGCACCCAGGATCAGGCCCTGCTGGGTCCTGCCTGTGGGCGGCATTTTCCTGCTCTCTAATCGCCATGGGTCCCAGCGGTGGGCGGGGTTTAGGCAGCATGGGGCTTAGGCAGCACACGGGGGTCCTGGATGGGGGCGGGGCTGCACACAGGGCCCGGATGGCGGCTAGGGCTGTCCCACCCTGCCTGCAGTAGGTAAATTAACCGCCATCTTTTTTGGCAGCTAATTTGTATATCACGCTGATTAGCCAATGGGAGGCATAGCAAAGATACAGTCAATTACCATCTTTGTCTATTATTAGATAGGATTATTTGTGCACCATATTTCCTGCCTGATCAATCTTGCCAGAGGTTTGCCTATTTCATTAGATTAAGGGACTCACTTTTGGCTTTGCAACCCTATTTTTCTTTATTATCTAGTCCAGGTGCTTCTTTTATTCATTTTAGATTACCCTTGACATTTTTCCTTTAGTTAGCCTATCTTTTATTCTGTTTCTTATGCTCTCTTTTGGTTTCCTCTGACATAATTTTTCTCACTTCTTGACTTAAACAGGACATTCTCTGTCCTATTTTTACTAAATCCAGAAAGGACTGGTCACTTCCCTCCAGGTACAAGTCACCATGTCCCTATGAAGATTAGGAGGTGGTATTTTCACCATTGTGCATTATATATACTTTTTAATTTGCATTCTGACATTTATTTAGAAGTATATTTTTTAAATTTTCAAACGTAGAAGGGCTTGTGCCCATTTTTGATATAAGTGTGAGAAAGCTTAAAATAACAGTGTAGCCTGTTGTCTTCCAATACAAGGCAACTGTAAGTGACCTCTGAGAACAGAAATTCAGGCTTAGTATTTACTGAGGATGCAAACAAAGGCAGAGAAATAAAATGTCCAGCGTCAGTAAGAAAAGATGGTTTACAGGACGCCCCTCATAAACTCAGATAGTGAACTTGTGGGCAAGTGGCCTTGTCGCATGGTGTTCAGCTGTGATCTGCTCCTGTCCAATGTCTATCAAAGTAATATGTGACCATAAAATTGCAAGTATCTGACCCCCCCCATCCATGCAACTGAACAATCACACACACACACACACACACACACACACACACACACAAGCATACATGCATGTATGCCCACACACATGCAGTAGATGATGCATGGGCACACATGGAGGGAGGTCTAGGAGGCTCCGGGTGCAGGGAGACCAGCCTGGGGCTGAAAACTCAGTCATGGGCGCAGTGTGCCTGTGGCACCCTGGATTCCAGCCTTCTTCCCCAGCCTGCCCTGGAGCCAGGGGAAGGAGTCAGGTGATTGCACCTGGCACTACTTCTGGCAAAATTGATCACCTTAGGGGAGAGCAATCCAACTACCAACCAAGACACTGGGAATGTCCCACAGAGAGGCCGCTGCACCTCCAGCTGCTGGGCTTGTTTAGTAGGAAGCTCCCTATGGTCTTTCCGCAACTACTAGGGTTCAGGAATCTGGGAAAGGGCTGCACATAAATTAATGAAGAGACTAGAGAAGAAATATGAATTGGGAAGTTATTTTGGGGGGCCAGACAGAGGCTCAGTTCTAGTGACTAAGTTCCCTGAACCTCTGGACCCATGGCTTTTTATTCCCACGCTTTGCCCTTTAGCAAAGCAGATACACATATCAAAGGTAAGGTTTGGTAAACAGTAAAGGATGATCAGGTTAGGACAGTGGTTGGCAAATTGTGGCCCCTTGATTATGGCTCTTCCATAAAATACCACATGCGGGCGCGCAGGTACAGTGTGATTGAAACTTCGTGGCCACACTAAAGGGGCGAAATAGCCGCATGTGGCACCGCGAGCTGCAGTTTGAAGATCACTAGGTTAGGGGAATTGCCCTCAGCTGTTTGGCAGCAGGTAATAATATGCAGATCTTCAGCCCTGCTAAAGCCCCAAGTTCCATAGCCTTCTGATGAACATCTTGCAGAATTATGACCTCTTGGAATTAGCCTCCAGCAGAAGCCCAGTAGGCAAACCCTAGGGAGCCCAGGTGATGCCCATCAAGATTCCTACCCATTAGAACAGGGTGGGGACCCGGCTGCCTAGGTCTCCCAGAGGAGGGAGAGTGGAGTGTGGAGAGCCAGCAGGAGGAAGTGGGGCGTGGTGGAGGTCGAGCCTGATAGTCTTGGGTCACAGGATGGCACCCGGGTCTAGGACAGAGGGCCTGGCTATGGGAGGACAGCCACCAGCAGAGGCTCCAGGGAGCAGCACACAGAACTTGGGGGCCTTCGTCAGACCCCCGGTGGGCACTGTGGAGTGGGGTGCTGCCTGGAAGCCGGTCACAGGCGCTGCCCTCGGTGAAGAGCAAGGCCGTCCTGTGGACACAAAGCTGCGCTGAGGCCTGTGTCCCTCTGAGCCGTCGGGCAGAGTGAGTGAGGTCAGTGTCATTGTCAGTGTGGTCACCATTATCCTGTGGTCGGTGGAGCCCGAATGGGACAGCCAGTGCCATGAATGAGGGCCTCCAGGAGCCATCCCTGCCCCGGGTCCCAACACCTACATGTGACCTGTGAGGACCGTGGTCGCTGGCACATTGCTGTCCCCACAGCACCCGCACTCCGCCCTTGCTGCCCCAGCTTCGATTGCAGCGTTGCAAAATGGGGCTGTTAGATAACAGAAGCTGTGCCGTTTGCCCACCTGCCCTCAGCCCTCCCCTATCAGGGCACAGACATCCTCATCACAGCCCCGGCTTTGATCCTATCTCTGATGCCCACCCAGGCCCACCCTCACTCTGTGCATCCATTCTGATCACTCACACATAGCACCTTGGCATCCCCTATGCCACCTTGAGGCCAGAAGGACTCCTGCTCAGAGCAGGAGTGCAGGGCAGGGCCCACCCGCCCTTCCTCACACAGCTGCTGGCTTGAATGCACTTGTGCACTTTCTCTTAGCATCCGTCTTTTTATTTTTATTTTTTGTTAATCCTCACCCGACGATATTATTCTACTGGATTTTTACAGAGAGTGCAAGGGAGGGGAAGAGGAGAGAGAGAGAGAAACATCCGTGTGCGAGAGACATAGCAATTGATGGCTCCTGTAGGCATCCAGACCAGGGCTGAGGAACAATCCTCCAGGTAAATGTCCTTGACCAGGAATGAAACTCATGACTCTGGTGCAGGGACCAATGCTATAACCACTAAGAAACCCTGGCCAGGGGCCATTCACATTCTTTCTAATGGGAAAATGATTGGGTTTTGAAAAGTCACTTCTCGAGCCGCCCTCCACAATGAATTAGGTTGGAGAACCGAGGTTGCACTCTGTTGTCAAAGGGCATGTGCTCTTCTGTTTTCTGCTTTTGTGTGCACTACTGTCTACAGCAACATTATCCCTCACAGTCAAAAGGCAGAAACACCTCAAGTGTCCATGACAGATGAGTAGGGAGGTAGAATGTAGTCCGTCCATGCAATGGAGCATTAGTCAGCCATGAAGCCAAGGAACCCCGGTGTTTCCAGCAGCCCCAGAAGCTGGGAGAGAGGCCGGGGGCAGATTCTCCCCCAGAGCCCGGAAGGAACCAACCCTGCCCACACCTGGGTTTCAGACTTCTGCCTCCAGACTGTGAGAATCCATCGCTGTTGGTTGTGCAGCCCAGATTGGGGCACTTCGTTATGGAGTAAACACAGCTATTGAGAAGGAGCAGGAGGAAAGTAGCCAGTAACACTTCCTGTTGGAGTTCAAGTACTGATTGCAAGCAGGCGGGCTCACCATCTGGAACTGAGTTACTGGGAGGAAGGAAACCTGGAACTTGGCGGGTGGCAGAGAGCAGCAGGGAGGAGAGGTGCCCATGATGTCCCTTGTTGGGGGCAGGGAGGGCTGGACACTAACCAACAACAGGGCACGTGTGCGTTTTCCTGTGAGTGCCTTCTCCCAAGTCCTGGCTGTCCCCCGGGCACCCGCGATGGAGCGGCCATCACCTCTATAGCGTCTCCCTCCTGGACCAATGACATGAAAGCAAAGGGCAGAGAGCAGGAGGGAGGTGGCAGCAAGTGAGAGATGTCAATCAGCTCTGATGGGCAGAGGCAGATGGAGGAGGGGGAGGGGCACACAAATGCCTGCTGACAGGGGCTTGTTCCCATAGAGGGCCCTTCACACCCACAGAGATGCTCAGGATGTAGAAGCCAACTGACCTCAAAGGAAACTGAGCAGGAAACGTACAAAGGACAATGTTACCTGGAAGCATTATGTTCAGTGAAATAAGCAAGCGCAGAGGCCACACTGTGTGTGCTTCTGTTTATTTGAACTTGGAACCGGACAACCAGTGGGTCCAGGCTGCCTGTCACTACCTGAACCAATTCAGCAGAGACGGGGATGAATCATGTAGGAGCCTTTATTCCAGTCCTGGCGGCAGGAGGGGAGAGCAGCAGGTCACCCACAGAAATCTGCTCTGCACCCCACCATCAGCCACTGCTTATATCGGGTATAAGACAGATGACGGGGAAAGTAGGAAGGACAGGCATGAGAACGTGGGAACTGGGTAATCATTACAGGTTACAGGTCATGCAGGCTGGGGTCTTCGGGGTCACAGAGGGTGGATGCTTCTGGGCACCCTGGACCATATTACAGGTAATAGGGGCTGGGGGTTGTAGAGAGCAGGTACCTCTGGGACTAAATGATCTCAGTCACCAGGTGGTAAATCTCTCCATTAATGACAGACAGTTCTGGGGACAGGAGGACGGACTGCATTCCCATGTGAGCTGCCACTGCCTAGGGCGCACACTCCCAGCCAGGTGAGAATGTGCTTTCTCTAATCAGAACAGAACCATCATGATTAACAGAGCATGATTAATATTTCTTATAATTACAGTGAACAAAAGCAGTTTTCTTTGACAAACATTGGAACAACTACAATTGCTGAAATTTTCATGAGATTCACACAACCTTGAGATTAGATATTATAACCTCAGTTGTTAGAATTTACTGATCGCAGACACTCCTTACTCTTAAATCATTAACATTTAAGAGGACTTACTTTTCTTCTCAAGCAACCACACACATCTAAACTTCATTGAGAATTTTGTTCTTTTGGCTCATGACCAAGCACTTTAGTCCAGAAGGCAACTTGATCTTGAAAGTGTTAAAGAGAATAAAACGGGGCAGAGAAAACTTATTGTGCTTAGCAGTTTTCTTGCAGAAAGCTTGCAGCCTTGAGTGAGGCATAGCCTGGATAAACACTAGACCTCTCGCAAGGAGAGGAACCAAGGACCGGACCCTTATGTCAGCAGAAGTGTTTGCATCCAGCAGAAGTTAACAAAACCCTGCCTCCCCCTTCAGTCACCGCTGATTGCTTTTTTGGCCTCAGCCCACCTGCACCCAGGTGCCTGAAATAAAGTTCTTTTGATACATGATGGCCTCATTATCATAGGTGTGTGACCATGGCCCATTTTGAACCTTTCAGATCTTATTCATCTTAAAATCAGGAGCTCAAACATAAGACACTGGGGAGGAGAGAGGGGATACTCACTAGTGCCAGTCTAGCACTTTCTCAGTTTTTTGTGTCAACAAAATATGTTTCACTTGCCCTGGCTGCTTTGGCTCAATGGTTAGAGTATCAGCCTTCAGATTGAAGGGTCTAAGGTTGGATTCCAGTCAAGGGCACCTACCTAGGTTGCAGGCTGGATCCCTGACTCTGCTGTTGGTGTGTGGTAGAAGCAACCAATCAAATTGTCTCGCTCACCTCCATGTTTCTCTCTGTCTCTCCCACTCCCTTCCACTCTCTCTAAAAATCAATGGGGAAAAAAATACAGAAACTGATTAACAAAAATATATCCAGAGACAAATGGCGGGCGGGGGGCGGGGGTGCGGGGCGGTTAGAGAGCAACCAAAGGACTTGTATGCATGCATATTAGCAAAACCAATGGACACAGACACAGGGGCAGTGAGGGCTTGCTGGGTGGGAATGGCTGGAGGGGAAGGGAGTGGTCAATGGGGGGGGAGGTGGAGAGGGGGGCGGAAGGAGATATATGTAAAACTTTAGACAATAATTAACAACAATAAAAAAAAGACAAAAAAAGAGAAAAGCTTAAAAATATATACTGGGGTGAGGATTAACAAATTAAAAAAAGAAATTTCCCATTTTTGTTGACAAATACAATTGTGTCTTGTAACCCAAGGTTAGTTTTCTTTTCAATCAAAGCAAAATCATTTATGATACCTTTTTACTCCCACAAACCTGTCATCAAAACCTAAAAGTGGGCTTGTCCTGTGTCCTGAGAAATCCTGTGAGTGGGATTCTGTGGGAAGGGCTGGACATTGATAAGAGCTTACAGCGTGAGGATGCTGCGTCTCCCACCCATGGTCAGCGCATATCTGTCCATGTAATTAGGACCTTATGTCCTTTAGCTCAACCGGACAATGTCCTCTCTGAAATGTTGCACATGTTTTGTTAGATTTCTTCCTAGGTGGTTGTAGTAGTCACTGGAAATGCCATCTTACTGATTCCTCTTCTTAGTGGCCATTGGCCGTGCCTAGAAGGCCTGTGGGATTTCAGCGCTGGACCTGCGTTGATGGTGGGCAAAGCTGCCTCACCGTACTCACACTAATTCTAACATTGTGAGCAGATGGTTTGGGTGTTCCGTGTAGACCGCCGTGTTGTTCCTGATGGTCTCCTCTCCTCCTCCCTGGTCCTCACACCTTTTGTGTATTTCTGATGGCTGTGTGCTGCCTGGAGTCACCTGCACTGTCTGGGCCTCCCTGTCCATCATCCCTCATTCAGGGGCGGGGCTGCCAGCGTTCTCTGGGTAAGCAGGACATTTGCTGTGGGCTTCGGGAAAGCCACTTTTATCAAATTTAGGAAGTCACCTTCGGCATAAGTAGGCTAAGGGTTTTATCACAAACTGTGGTTGAATTTATCAATCAAAAAAAAAAAGTACTTTTCTATATCTATTGAGGTTATCACATGGTTTTTATCATCTATTTCTGCTCTGTTATTGTGGTAAATTGCACTAATTTGTGTTAAACACAGTGGTTTAGACCTTCCTGGGTTATTTGGTAATTATGTTACACATTGGGAGTTGGTTTGATAATGTTTTACTTTGGATTTTTTCAATCTATGTTCATAATGGAAATTGTCCTGAAATTGTCCTTTATTCTATGGGCCTAGTTTTGTTCTCCAGAAAGTGTGCCCGGGAGCTGCCTCTCTTGCTGTCCCTGGAAGATCGCTGGGCCTTGAAGTCTTAGTGTAATTCTCCAGGAAGCCAGGCTGTGGGTAACTCCCCGTGTTGTACTTTATATGTTAGTTCTGGGTGGATGTTCCCCTCCCAGAAGCAGGCCTTTCATGATTATAAATCTGGCCCCGCTTCCCTTTCTCCTAAAGTCAGTTCTCAGGAGTTACACTCCCCTAAAAATGGTCCATTTTGTTATGCCGAGATTTCAAGATCCCCAAGAAACCACATCAGGGAGCCAGCCAATCCGATGCAAAAGCATAAGAATCTGTATTTCAAGCTAGCTTGAGCTCCCACCCACCAGACTCACCGACACAACGGCAAACCAAGTGGCTGAGAGAGAGAACCCCGACTAGAGACCGGTTATATAGGGGGGGTTGGAGTAAGGGGAGGAGAAAGGATTGTGCTTTGCTGATTGGCCAGTTGCAAGTCGATGTCTTGTTCCTGGGTGTGGCTAGCAGAGTCTTAACTTCCGGGAAGAAGTTCCTTGTCAAACACGTGGCCAAGGTAAGATGGAGGACATAGCCCTTACTCTGGGGCAAGATGGAGGGCCTAGCCCTAGCCCTTTCACATTTCACCTGATGGCTGTTATCCCCAGATCTCAAGATCCCCAAAAGACCACACCAGGGAGCCAGCCATGTCTGATGCAAAAGCAGAGGGTCCTTTATTTTGAGCTAGCTCGACTCCCCCTCCTGGCCGACGCAGCGACAGGAAGCAGAGTGAGACCACGTGGGAAAAACAGGGTTTTAATAGGAGGTGGAGTGAGGAGAGGGGAGCTGACTGTGGGCCCTGCCGATTGGCCAGGCACAAGTCGGGTCTTGTTACACAGGATGTGGTCATCTCTATGGCACGCACGTCCCTTGATTGTCATTGGTTAGTTTAAAGAAATCCCGGCCGTGGCCAGCAGAGGCCTGGGCTTCCGAGAAGAAGGTACTTTCCTGAGCACATGTCTGCCCCAAAATGGAGGACACAGGGTAAGATGGAGGTTGTAGTCCTCGCCCTTTCAATGGCAAGTTTGTTTAATGTGCTTGTTCATACAAACCTCTTCCGAGTTGAAAAAATCTCTGCCCTTTCTGTGTGTCTGGTCACCTCTTCATTACTAATATTATTTGTGCATCATTTTTCCTGCCTGATGGATCTTGCCACAGGTTTTCCTATTTCGCTAGATTCAAGGAAATCACTTTTGGCTTTGCAACCCTATGATTTCTTTATTATCTAGTCTAGATGCTTCTTTTATGCATTTTAAATGACCCCTGACTTTCTTCCTTTACTTAGCCTATCTTTTATTCTATTCCTTATGCTCTTGTGGATGAAAGGGGCCACATGCTGACCTGACAAGCTCAGGGGAGGCCTGCATGGCGGTCTTGCAAACTCAGAGACCTAAAGTAACCACAAAGGATGGTCTGAAATTAAACCTTAGCTAAAGCAGTTAAGGTGGGCAGTTACGTGCTAGGCCAGTATCTTCACTGACAAGGTCAACCTTTACCTTAACTGAGCCTATCTGTCTTTTTGCATCTATGATAATGTTGTAATAATGTACCCTGCGAATCACACAAGGACTCCTCAAGAAGTCTAATTAAAGAGTCACATTTATTGCAAATCCGGGACTATGAGGGGCCATTTCCCAAATTTCATAGTGATAAGATGGCTGCAACACCAGACTTATATAGGCAAAAATCACAAAGGTATTGATTACATCCCAGGATTTGGAATGAGGAACCTGGTTCGCAAAAAAGCAGTTTACAGAAGCAGAATTAAGCATGTTAATTATAGTTTTGGGTCTCTGGATCACTGAGTTACCAGGAACACATTATCTAGAGCCATCGAGGCAATTTAGAGTAATTGCACTGTCCTGGTTTTGGGGACCACTGAGTTGACAGGGAAACATTATCTGGAACCCTCAGGTCTTGGGATAATTGTGCTGTCCTAGTTCCCAGGTACAGAGGAATTTGCTTTCTAAAACCAGTAAGATCACAATCAACGGGATATTCACATTACAATCAATAAGTCATTCAATTGAAAGGGATGATTTATATAATTCAGAAAATCAAAATAACTTTTCTATTGTTAAGCCAAACAGCAGGGTTAGAGTTAAACTACAGTTTCTACTTGAGATGATTGCTACAATATTTCAATAACATAACCTTGAAATGTCTGGGTAAATTGTAACTTCCCTTTTTCTGGAGCCCCTGGGGCACAACCAAATGTGCTGGGTGCCAGGACAGATACCACAGATTCCTTCATTATCATGTTAATTGATCCTGCAGCCACCTGAGTATGTGTCCATCATTTTACTTTTTATCCAATCCCAGGGGTTTCCCTGCTTTGCCTATCCCTCCTCCTTAATCTATCACCAATGAATTTCATGTAACCCACCTATGTCCCTCCTTTGATTGTAAATGTATAAATACAAATGTAACCCCATCATTCTCTGGAGAATTATCTCAACTCGTTGAGGTTCTGCTTCCCGGCATATGTCGACAGTTTGGCTCAAATAAACTCCCAAAAATTCTTTACAGGTTTCAGTGGTTTTTTTATGTTAACACTCTTTTGGTTTCCTCTGACATAATTTTTCTCACTTCTTGACTTTCCAGGACATTCTCTGTCCTATTTTTACTAAATCCAGAAAGGACTGGTCACTTCCCTCCAGGTGCAAGTCACCATGTCCCTATGAAGATTAGGAGGTGGTATTTTCACCATTGTGCATTATATATACTTTTTAATTTGCATTCTGACATTTCTTTAGAAGTATATTTTTTAAATTTCCAAATGTAGAAGGGCTTGTGCCCATTTTTGATATAAGTGTGAGAAAGCTTAAAATAACAATGTAGCCTGTTGTTTTCCAATACAAGGCAACTGTAAGTGACCTCTGAGAACAGAAATTCAGGCTCAGAAATTCGAGGATGTAAATAAAGGCAGAGAAATAAAATATCCAGTGTCAGTAACAAAAGATGGTTTACAGGACGACCCTCATAAACTCAGTGAACTTGTTGGCAAGTGGCCTTGTCTCATGGTGTTCAGCTGTGATCTGCACCTGTTCAACGTCTATCAAAGTCATATGTGACCATAAAACTGCAAGTATATGAGCGCCCCCTCCATGCAACTAAACAATCAGACACACACACACACACACGCACACACACACACACACGCATACATGCACCTACGCCCACACACATGCAGAAGATGATGCATGGGCACACATGGAGGGAGGTCTAGGAAGCTCTGGTGCAGGGAGACCAGCCTGGGGCTGAAAACTCAATCATGGGTGGCAGTGTGCCTGTGGGACCCTGGGTTACAGCCTTCTTCCCCAGGCTGCCCTGGAGCCAGGGAAATTAGTCAGATGACTGCACCTGGGCCCTTCATCTGGCAAAATTGGTAACCTCAGGGGAGAGCAATCCAACTACCAACCAAGACACTGGGAATGTCCCACAGAGAGGCGGCTGCACCTCCAGCTTCTGGGCTTGTTTAGTAGGAAGCCCCCTAGGGTGTTTCCACAGCTACTAGGGTTCAGGAATCTGGGAAAGGGCTGTGAAAGGACAGAACAGGACTGATAGCTGTGTTCCTAACTCCTCCTCTTCCAGCAAAAGCCATACAATGTATCAGTTACTCAGCCTGCTCTTATCTCAGCCAATGGGAATGCAAGGGAAAACAAACTCAAGGCTGAAAGTATGCTGAACACCCCCCTGTCTTTGTGTATCCAGACCCGAAATGCACCCTGCCCTTGCGTCACTAGCCCCCGGCCCTCATTCAACCAACCGGAATTGGCCAAATCAGTGGTCCACGTGTGCCCCCACCCCCGACCCCAAGCCCTATAAATTCTTTGTTCTCTTGGGACTCCGGGCTCTCTCTCGCATCCAGTAATGGAGGCAGAGGGGGACCAAGCCCGGGCTTGAATAAAAGACTCTATGCTTTTGTATCGGACTTGGCGCTCCCTGGTGGTGTCTTTTGGGGTCTTGAAATCTGGGCATAACAGGCTGCGCATAAATTAATGAAGAGACTAGAGAAGAAGTATGAATTGGGAAGGCATTTCGGGGGCCAGACAGAGGCTCAGTTCTAGTGACTGAGTTGCCCAAACCTCTGGACCCATGGCTTTTTATTCCCACACTTTGCCCTTTAGCAAAGCAGATACACATATCAAAGGTAAGGTTTGGTAAATAGTAAAGGATAATCAGGTTAGGGGAATTGCCCTCAGCTGTTTGGCAGCAGGTAATAATATGCAGATTTTCAGCCCTGCTGAAGCCCCAAGTTCCATCAGCCTTCTGATGAACATCTGGCAGAATTATGTCCTGTTGGAATTAGCCCCAAGAGGAAGCCCAGTAGTCAAACCCTAGGGAGCCCAGGTGATGCCCCTCAAGATTCCTACCCATTAGAACAGGGTGGGGACCCGTCTGCCTGGGTCTCCCAGAGGAGGGAGAGTGCAGTGATGGAGAGTGTCCCTCTGAGCAGTCGGGCAGAGTGAGTGAGATCAGTGTCATTGTCAGTGTGGTCACAGTTGTGACGCGGTCAGTGGGGCTCCAATGGGACAGCCAGTGCCATGAATGAGGCCTCCAGGAGCCATTCCTGCCCATGGTCCCAACACCTCCATTGTGACATGTGAGGACCAGTGGACACTGGCACATTGCTGCCTGCACAGGACCCACACCCTGCCCTTGCTCTTCCAGCTTCGATTGCAGTGTTGCAAAATGGGGCTGTTAGATAACAGAAGCTGTGCCGTTTGCCCACCTGCCCTCAGCCCTCCCCTATCAGGGCACAGACATCCTCATCACAGCCCCGGCTTTGATCCTATCTCTGATGCCCACCCAGGCCCACCCTCACTCTGCGCATCCATTCTGATCACTCACACATAGCACCTTGGCATCCCCTATGCCACCTTGAGGCCAGAAGGACTCCTGCTCAGAGCAGGAGTGCAGGGCAGGGCCCACCCGCCCTTCCACACACAGCTGCTGGCCTGAATGCACATGTGCACTTTATCTTAGCATTTGCAGTCTTATTTTTTTTTTTGCCTTTTTTATATGTCTATTCCAGGTTTTTTTAATTTTTATTGTTTTTAATTGTTTTATTGCTTAAAGTATTACAAAGAGTATTACATATGTCTCCTTTTTTTACCCGCCCTTAACAATCCCCCGGCTCCCCCTACCCCCCAGTGTCTTATGTCCATTGGTTATGCTTATATGCATGCATACAAGTCCTTCGGTTGGTCTCTTACCCACACCCCTCCCGCCCCTCAACCCTCCCCGGCTTTCCTGCTGTAGTTTGTCAGTCTGTTTGAGGCAGCTCTGCCTCTGTATCTATTTTTGTTCATAAGTTTATAATGGTCTTTATTATCCATGAGTGAGTGAGATCATGTGGTGTTCCTTCATTGACTGGCTTGTTTCACATAGCATAATGCTCTCCAGTTCCATCCATGCCGTTGCAAATGGTAAGAATTCCTTCTTTTTTACAGCAGCATAGTATTCCATTGTGTAGATGTACCACAGTTTTCTAATCCATTCATCTACTGATGGGCACGTAGGCTGTTTCCAGATCTTAGCGATGGTGAATTGTGCTGCTATGAACATATGGGTGCACATATCCTTTCTGATTGGTGTTTCTGTTTTCTTGGGATATATTCCTAGAAGTGAGATCACAGGGTCAAATGGGAGTTCCATTTTTAGTTTCTTGAGGAAACTCCATACTGTCTTCCATAGTGGCTGCACCAGTCTGCATTCCCACCAGCAGTGCACGAGTGTTCCTTTTTCTCCACATCCTCTCCAGCACTTGTCGTTTGTTGATTTGTTGATGATAGCCAGTCTGACAGGTGTGAGATGGTACCTCATTGTTGTTTTGATTTGCATCTCTCGGATGATTAGTGACTTTGAGCATGTTTTCATATGTCTCTTGGCTTTCTGAATGTCCTCTTTTGAAAGGTGTCTATTTAGGTCCTTTGCCCATTTTTTGATTGGATTGTTTATCTTCCTTTTGTTAAGTTGTATGAGTTCTCTATAAATTTTGGAGATTAGGCCCTTATCAGATGTGACATTGGCAAATATGTTTTCCCACGCAGTGGGCTTTCGTGTTGTTTTGTTGATGGTTTCTTTTGCTGGGCAGAAGCTTTTTATTTTGATGAAATCCCATTTGTTCATTTTCCTTTCGTTTCAAGTGCCCTAGGAGCTGTATCAGTGAAGAAATTGCTTCGGCATATGTCTGAGATTTTGCTGCCTTTGGATTCTTCTAGAATTTTCATGGTTTCCTGTCATACACTTAAGTCCTTTATCCATTTTGAGTTTACTTTTGTGTATGCTGTAAGTTGGTGGTCTAGTTTCATTTTCTTGCATATATCTGTCCAATTTTCCCAACACTATTTATTGAAGAGACTATCTTGACTCCATTGTATGTTCTTGCCTCCTTTGTCAAATATTAATTGAGCATATTGGTTCGGGCTGATTTCTGGGCTCTCTATTCTATTCCATTGATCTATATGTCTGTTCTTGTGCCAGTACCAGGCAGTTTTGAGAACAGTGGCTTTGTAATACAGCTTGTTGTCTGGTATTGAGATCCCACCTACTTTGTTCTTTCTCAGGATCACTGCAACTATTCGGGGTCTTTTTATATTCTAGATGAATTTTTGGAGAGTTCATTCTAGATCTGTGAAATATGCAGTTGGTATTTTAATGGGAATTGTGTGTAATTTATAGACTGCTTTGGGTAGTATGGACATTTTAATGATGTTGATTCTACCAATCCATGAACACGGTATGTTCTTCCATCTGTTTATGTCTTCCTCTATCTCTTTTTTCAACGTCCTGTAGTTTTCTGAGTAGAGGTCTTTTACCTCTTTAGTTAAGTTTATTCCTAGGTATCTTAATTTTTTTGGTGCGATGGTAAATGGGATTGTTTTTTTAGTCTCTCTTTCTGAAAGTTCACTATTGGTGTATAAAATGCCTTAGATTTCTTGGGGTTAATTTTGTATCCTGCTACATTGCCAAATTCATGTATAAAGTCTAGTAGTTTTTTGATGGAGACTTTAGGGTTTTCTTGTATAATATCATGTTGTCTGCACATAAGGACAGTTTTACTTCCTCTTTTCCAATTTGGATGCCTTTTATTTCTTCTTCTTGTCTAATTGCAATGGCTAATACTTCCAGTACTATGTCAAACAGGAGTGGTGAGAGTGGGCATCTCTGTCTTGTTCCTGTTCTTAGGGGAAATGGTGTTAGTTTTTGTCCGTTGAGTATTTTGGGTTGTTGTTATTGTAGTTTATTTCTAATATTATGCCATTGTGGTCTGAGAAGATGCTTGGTATGATTTCAATCTTCTTGAATTTGGGGAGACTTTGTTTGTGACCCAATATGTGGTCTATTTTTGAATATGTCCCATGAATCCTTGAGAAGAATGTATATTCCGTGGCTTTGGGGTGAAGTGTTCTGAAGATGTCAATTAAGTCCATCTAATCTAGTGAGTCATTTAGGATTGCTGTTTCTTTGCTGATTGCTTCTCTAGAGGATTTATCCAGTGATATCAGTGGTGAATTAAAGTCCCCTACTATGATTGTATTATTGTCGATCTCTCCTTTGATATCTTCCAGGAGTTTTTTATGTATTTGGGTGCATATATGTTTATCAGGGTTATATCTTCTTGTTGTATCGATCCCTTTAGTATTATGAAGTGGCCCCCCTTATCTCTTGTTATGGCCTTCACTTTGAGGTCTATTTTGTCCAATATAAGTATTGCTACCCCAGCTTTTTTTTCATTTCCATTTGCCTGAAAGATATTTTTCCATCCCTTCACTTTCAGTCTGTGTGAGTCCCTTCTTCTGAGGTGGGTCTCTTGTAGACAGCAAATGTATGGGTCATGTTTTTTTTATCCATTCAGCCACTCAATGTCTTTTGGTTGGAGCATTTAGTCCGTTTACGTTTAAAGTTATTATTGAAAGGTACTTGTTTGTAGCCATTTCTTTTTTTTGTGTGGCTGTTTTCTTTCTGAGCTTTTTATTTCTTCTTTTTACACCAGTCCCTTTAGCATTTCTTGCACTGCTGGCTTGGTGGTGATAAACTCCCTTAGCCTTTTTTTATCTGTGAAGCTTCTTATTTCCCCTTCAATTTTGAATGATAGCCTTGCTGGATAGAGTATTCTTGGATTCAGTCCTTTGCTTTGCATCACTTTGTAAATTTCTGTCCATTCTTTTCTGGCCTGATGTGTTTCTGTTGAGAAATCATTTGATAATCTAATGGGAGATCCCTTGAATGTAACTTTCCGTCTCTCTCTTGCAGCCTTTAAGATTCTCTCTTTGTCCTGAACATTTGCCATGGTAATTATGATGTGTCTTGGTGTGGGTCTTTTCGGGTTCACCTTGTTTGGGACTCTCTGTGCTTGTGTGATTTTTTTCTTCCCCACCTATGGGAGGTTTTCTGATATTATTTCTTCGAATAGGTTTTCTAATCCTTGTTCCTCTTTCTGTTGTTCTGGCACCCCTATTATTCGTATGTTGTTTCGTTTCATGTTGTCCCATAGCTCCCTTAGGCTCTCCTCCTGTCTTTTAATTTTTTTCTCCAATTGCTGTTCAGTTTGGGTGTGTTTTGTTTCCCTGTCTTCTAATTCGCTAATTCGGTCATCCGCTTCTCCTAGTCTACTGTTGAAACTTTCAATGGTGTTTTTTATTGCAGCTATATTGCTCTTCATTTCTTCTTGGTTCTTACATAAGTTTTTGATTTTTTCATCTGTTTCTTCTAGGACCCTTAATCTGAATTCTTTTTCTGTCATGTTGCAAGCCTCTGTATCACTTAGCTGCTTTTCTGGCGAGTCCTCCTTTTCTTTCCTTTGGGGGTTTCTTTGTCTACCCATGTTTGATCGTACCGCCATATCTAGATGTTGAGTCGTTCAGTGGCTGCTCCTTGGGTGACAGTGGCTCCTCGGGCTGCAGTTGCTCCTCGGGTTGTTGTGGTAGCAGCTGCTCCTCAGTTGGTAGCAGCTCCTCTGGTGGGTGCTGTTCACAGTTGTGGTGGCTCCTCTGGCTGGTGGGGGGAGGCTTCACACACAGCTGCTGTTCCTCAGACAGAGGGTGTGGTGATCAGGAAGCTGCTGTTCCTTTGATGGGGGCGGGCTACACAAGCAGCTGCTACTCCTTTGAGTTGTTACTGTTAATCTCTTAAGTGTCCTCAGGGCAAGGTGCTTTCCAATAGGGTGTGTCAACTGTCTTCCCTCCTAGGCAAGGCAGATGTCTATCCTCCCAGGCAAGGCAGATGTCTATCCCCCCAGGCAAGGCAGATGTCTATGTGGCTGTGTGAGGGAATGACTGAGCCGAGGAGACTTGGGGTGTCTGCCTTCTGAGCTCTGTCCCCTGAGTCCCCAGTGCTGGCTTCTGCTCTCAGAGCTCCAGTCCACTTCACCTTCCCTCTGCCAGAGCACAAGGTGGGTGGCTCCACAGGGAATGTTTGTGCCTTGGGCCTTTAAGAGGGTGCCTGAACTTTCAGATGCCACTCCCTGGCAGACAGCACCCCACTGATTTTCACAGCTTGATGTTATGTGGATACCTTCCTCAGTTTGGTGCTCTCTGCTGGGGTGCCCAGCTCCGAGATAAGATCCCAGAATTCTCAGTGGCACCTCCCCCTCCTCCACCACCAGCTGAGATATCTCTCTGGGCCTTTAGTTCCCCTCTGTGGGTCACATCTCTGCCCCTCCTACCAGTCTCTATGCTGGCTTCACCTTTGGTCCTTGGGTATCAGGTTTCTCTCCTGTGAGTTTTCCGTTGATTATTCAGGAAGCCTTCTCGTACTTCAGTTGTAATTCCAGCTTGTTCCTGGGAGCATGACCATGCAGCATCCTCCTACTCTGCTGCCATTTTTAATCCCTTATTTTTTTTGTTAAACCTCACCTGAGGATATTATTCTACTGGATTTTTAAAAAATATATTTTATTGACTTTTTACAGAGAGGGAAGGAGAGAGATAGACAGTTAGAAACATCGATGAGAGAGAAACATCGATCAGCTGCCTCCTGCACATCTCCTACTGGGGATGTGCCCGCAACCCGGGTATATGCCCTTGACCGGAATCGAACCTGGGACCTTTCAGTCCGACGGCCGACGCTCTATCCACTGAGCCAAACCGGTTTCGGCTTCTACTGGATTTTTACAGATAGTGCAAGGGAGGGGAAGAGGAGAGAGGGAGGGAAACATCAATGTGAGAGAGATACATTGATTGATGGCTCCTGCAGGTATCCTAACCAGGGCTGAGGAACAATCCTCTGGGTAAATTCCCTTGACCAGGAATCAAACCCACAACTCTGATGCAGGGACCAATGCTCTAACCTGTAAGAAACCCTGGCCAGGGGCCATTCACATTCTTTCTAATGGGAAAATGATTGGGTTTTCTGAGCAATCGCTTCTCAAACAGCCTTACACAATGAACTAGGTTGGAGTACTCAGATTGCACTCTGTTGTCAAAGGGCATGTGCTCTTCTGTTTTCTGCTTTTGTGTGCACTACTGTCTACAGCAACATGATCCCTCACAGTCAAAAGGCAGAAACACCTCAAGTGTCCATGACAGATGAGTAGGGAGGTAGAATGTAGTCCGTCCATGCAATGGAGCATTCGTCAGCCATGAAGCCATGGAACCCCAGGGGTTTCCAGCAGCTCCAGAAGCTGGGAGAGCGGCCTGGGGAAGATTCTCCCCCAGAGCCTGAAAGGAACTAACCCTGCCCACACCTGGGTTTCAGACTTCTGCCTCCCGACTGTGAGAATTCATCGCTGTTGGTTGAGCCACCCAGATTGGGGCACTTCGTTATGGAGCAATCACAGCTGTTGAGAAGCAGCCGGAGTAAAGTAGCCAGTAACACTTCCTGTTGGAGGTCTGGTACTGGTTGCAAGCAGGCGGGCTCACCATCTGGAACTGAGTTCCCCGGGAGAAAGGAAACCTGGGACTTGGCGGGTGGCAGAGAGCAGCAGGGAGTAGAGGTGCCCAAGGGGTCTCTTGTGGGCAGGGAGGGGTGGACACTAACCAACAACAGGGCACGAGTGCGTTTTTCTGCGAGTGCCTTCTCCCAAGTGTTGACTTGCAGAAAGCCTGCAGCCTTGAGCGCAGCATAACCTAGAGAACTACTGGACATCTGGCGATGAGAGAACCAAGGACCGGGCCCTGACGTCAGTACAACTGTTTGCAGCCAGCAGAAGGTAATAAAACCCTGCCTCCACCTTCAGTCAGTGCTGATTGCTTTTTCGTCCTCAGGCTACCTGTACCCAGGTGCCTGAAATAAAAGTTGATACATGATGGCCTCATATCATAGGTGAGTGATCCCCACTCCAAACCTGTCAGACCTTATTCATCTTAAAATCAGGTGCTCAAACAGAAGACACTGGGGAGCTGCGTAGGGATACTAACTAGTGCCGTCTAGCCCTTTCTCAGTTTTAGTGTCAACAAAATATATTTCATTTGCCCTGGAAGCTTTGGCTCAATGGTTAGAGTATCAGCCCTCAGACTGAAGGTTTTCATATTGGATTCCAGTCAAGGGCACGTACCATGGTTGCAGGCTGGATCTCTGGCCCTGGTCGGGTGTGTGGGAGAGGCAACCAATCAATGTGTCTCTCCCACCTCAATGTTTCCCTCTGTCTCTCTCCCTCCCTTCCACTCTCTCAAAAAATTAATGGGGAAAAAATACGTAAACTGATTAACAAAAATAGATCCAGAGACAAATGGCAGGGGAAGTGGCGGGGGGAGGGGGAGGCGTAGAGAGCAATCAAAGGACTTGTATGCATGCATATTAGCATAACCAACGGACACAGACTCAGGGTGGGAATGGCTGAGGGGGTGTGAGGGAGTGATAAATCCGGGAAAAACTTTAGACAATAAAAAAAAGACTGCCCCTCCCCATAAAAAATATCCTGGGGTGAGGATCAAGAAAATAAAAAGAAATTTCACTCAGGGATTTTCTTGTCAAATACACTTGTGTCTTGTAACCCAAGGTTAGTTCTCTTTTCAATCAAAGCAAAATAGTTCATGATAACTTTTTACTCCACAAACCTGTCATCAAAACCTAAAAGTGGGCTTGTCATGTGTCCTGAGAAATCCTGTGAGTGGGACTCTGGGGGAAGGGCTGTACATTGATAAGAGCTTACAGCTTGAGGATGCTGCGTCTCCCACCCATGGTCGCATTCTATCTGTCCATGTTATTTGGACCTTATGTCCTTTAGCTCAACAGGACAATGTCCTCTCTGAAATCTTTGATCCTGTCCTTGCTACCCACGCAGCCCCACCCTCACTCTGTGCATCCATTCCTATCACTCAGACCCCGCACACTGGGACACTCAATGGTGTCCTGAGGCCAGAAGGTCTCCTGCTCAGAGCAGGAGTGCAGAGCACTGCCCCCCTCCCTTCCACACAAAGCTGCTGGCCTGAATGCCCACGTGCACTTTACCTCAGCATCCCCTCTTATCTTTTTGGTTAATCCTCACCCGAGGGTATTTTATTCCATTGATTTTTGGAGAGAGTGGAAGCGAAGGGGAGAGAGAGGAGAGAGAAAAGCATCAATGTGAGAGGCATATCAATTGGTTGCCTCCTGCAGGCACCCCAACGCGGGACTGGATATCAAACCTGCAACTCAAGCACATGCCCTTGACTGGGAATCAAACCCAGGCCTCTTTGTTCTGCGGTCCGACACCTCACCAATGAGCCAAACCAGCCAGGGCCCCTCTCTTCTTTTAAAAAATTATTTGCAGAAATACAGCATGTAAATATAAAGATATGACAGCGTTGTTATTTTTCTTTTTAATTTTTTCCCCACCCGTCATCCCTCTCCCCTTGGGCAACCACCCACTTGTTCTCTGTATCTATGGGTCTGTTTCTGTTTTCATTGTTCATTTGTTTTGTTCTGTTTTAGATTCCACATATGAGTTGCTCATTTCTCAACATCTTTGCAAACATGTGGTTTTATTGTACTTTTTCATTTTCTCCAATCTGATGAGTGTGACACTGCATGTCCTTTATTTCCATCAGTTTCCTCTGATTATGAAGGAGGCCCGTCAATGCTTATGGCCACTCAGGGGTGTCTGGAGAATGCCATGCAGTGTGTTTTTCCATTAATGCTTTGTTTCCTTTATCCCACACAATTCCTTTGAAATACTATTTCATCTTCCAGAAATAAATCCTAAATAGTTCTGTTAATGAGTGTCTGAAGGTGATAAGACAATCTTCGTGTCTTCTGTTTTGTAACATCACTCTTTTTTCCTCAATATTGTGTGACAGTTTATCTGGGAATAAATTTTTATGTTGGTGGCGATGTTTCCTCACCACTTCCAAGGAATTGCTCCAGGGTCTCCTTCTACCTCCTGTTGCTGATCAGCAATCCCCTGCGTCTGACGTCATTTCCTTTAGGTTAAACTCTCACTTGTCTCTGTGGGCTTTTCATGTGGACATTGTGCAGTTTCACGACAATAGGTTTAGGTATAAAATTTATTTGTGTTTATTCTGCTGAATTTTCACAGGGCACTTTCCATTGAAGGTTCACAATTTTTCTTTGATTCTAGAAAATTCTCAGATATGTATGTACCAATACCACCTTTTAGTTTTTCCAGACAGTTTTTTATGTTCCTAACAAGAGGTTCTCAATCTCTAATAAACCTCTGAAGTTGGAGGCTCTCAAACCATCAAACAAGAAGCACTTTCATGTTTTACGGGGATTTTCATGATTCCTCTGTTACTGAGATGCTGATGTTGAAAACCAACTAAGCCAACATTCAGGCTCACTTTGTGAATGGTCCTCTACCCCCCAAATCCCTTCTAAGCTCATGCCTCTGTCCCCACCACCTCTGTCCCTGTCTCCTCTGTCCCCACCACCTCTGTCCCCACCTCCTCTGTCCCTCTGCCTGGAGCCCCTCCCCCTAATGCCCACCGTCGCTGGTGCTTCATGAGCTGGGTCTGGCAGCTCAGCCCCGTCAAACCCTCCCGGCAGGTCCAGGCTGGATGGACATGCCCTGTGTCCCCCCAGCTCTGTATTCAGCACTCACCTCCACACAGTGTCCCACACTCACTGCAGTGCTGTGTTTATGTCTGTCCTCACCTCCCTGTGGGTTCCCAGAGCCCAGGAACCCATTCAGTGAACTCCTTGCTCCCGAGACCTTGTCCATGCTGGGCACATTAGAATAGGATAATTAAGGGAGGGCGGGGAGAAGGGAAGATAAATAAGAAGAAACAAGTATGAAATAAGAGAGAGAGAAGAACATAGAAGAGCAGAAAAGGAAAATAAGAAGCAGATGAAGGAGGGAAGGAAGACAGGAAGAGGAAGTGGAGGGGTGGAGGGAGGGGCACTGCGACAAGCATAACCCGCATGAGCTCCCAGAAATGCCATCACAGGGAACTGAGCCCTGGAAACCTCCTCACACCCAAACACGGAGACTTGGGACCCGGGGACTCTAAGGGAGGCCCCAACTTCGCCCTCAGTCACCATCATGATGAGTCCCTGCCACCATCTCAGCCACGGCTTGTAGCTGGCTTTTCCAAGTTTAATAGGAATCTGAGAGTGAGCAGGAGGCCATGTGCCAGGCCCCTTGTCCTGGCCCCCCTACTGTGAGAGACACCAGCCTGGGAAGCATCTCCTGTGTCTGCCACCTAAAGTCAGGACAGAAGGGGAACCCAGAGGGCAGGAGGCTCTTGATACTGTGGAGGGTGAGAAGAAGGGTGAGGAGGTGGGAGCATGAGCCTGGGATTGGGGAAGAACAGGGGTGTCCACAAGGAAGATTGAGGGCCTCCCCATCATGGGAACCCTGCCTGGACTCATCTAGGATCCAGGGGGCAGAGGGACATACTTCCGGATCCAAGAAATGTAGCTCATCACCCGGGCATACACCCCTGGGAAGTCGCGATGACCACAGCTGTATCCCCAGCTCACGATCCCTACCTGGACCCAGGTGCCTTCCCAGCTGCACACCAGGGGGCCCCCGGAGTCACCCTGTGGGGAGAGGCAGGACTCAGTGAGCATCTCCACACGGGCCACTGCATGGAGTTTGAGTCTCGATTCCTTGGGCCAGGCGGGGACGGAGGACCGAGGAGGGGACAGGTGGGGCTCACCTGGGAGGAGTCCTGGCCCTCACTCCCAGCGCACACCATGTCATCCTTGATGATCTGGCCAGTGTTGGTGGAAGAGTTCTGGTAGCGCTGGTTACAGACCCTGTTCCCCACCATGGGAACTATCACCTCCTGCAGCTGGTAAGTCCGGAGCAGCGGAGCTGTGGGGAGGGGCTGGCTGAGAACCAGGGCTGGTCCAGGCTTCTGCTCCTTCCCAACAACAAGGTACTCCTCTCATTCCTTCTGGGCCAACCCTGGCCATCAGCCAAGGGCACAGGGAGTCCCTCTGTGAGCCCCGAACCTCGAGTCTAGAGCAGCTACACCTACCCTGGGACTGAGCTTCCCAGCATCCACCAAACACATTCAGTTCTAGGATGCAGCACTTCATCAGCCAGAGTCTGGGCTCCACAGGCCTTAGGACGGGCACTGAGGAGAGAGTGATCCCGGGAATGTTCTCCTTGAAAAGGAAGGGATCAGGGCTCATCCCAGAGAAATGCATCACAGCAAGAAGGAAAGACTTCTGAGCTGATGGGTTGGGTTTTCATTCTGATTTAGGGACATGCCTCTCGCTCCCAGACTGGCTCATCCTCAGGAGGACAATCAAGGTCCACACACCCCCACGGGCCGAGGGGAGGACCCAGGCAGAGCCACGGGAGGGCCTGTCAGCCTGGCAGAGCAAACACCTGTGTCCTCAGTGTCCATGAATCTGATCATGAAACCCCAGCTCTGCACACATGTAGGCTCAACAGGAAATCCCCCCTCTAGTAACCAAATGTAGAATTAGCACATGGCCCAGAACTTCCACTCCTAGTCTGTACCCCAAAGAACTGAAAACAGGGATCCAAGATGGAGACAGAGTAGGTGGAAGGGACACTCACCTCCTCCCAGAACCAAATCGGAATCGCAACTAAATTATAGACTCTCACCCTGAATAACCAACTGAAGACTGGCTGAAAAGAAGTCTCCTCATTAAGGACACATGGAAGAAGCCACGTGGAGACACAGAAAGGGCTGCATTGAGAGTTAGGAGGGACACCTCAGCTGAAAAGGTCCCCTCTGAGAAGGGAGGGGTCTCCACCCCATCCTGAGCTCCCAGCCTGGAACACCAGTGCCTGGAAGAGGAGCTACACAACATCTGGCTGTGAACTCAGTGGGGACTGCAATTGCCAGAGTGAGACAGGAGACTGATAGGCACCCAGATGCCCTTTTAAAGGGCCAGTGCACAAACATCTCATTGGGAGATACTCAACCTGGGCTCCAGTGGAACAACAGCAGCCCAGAGTGGACGGGACCCACACAGGGAGAGATTAGTTGTATAGCTTTAGGAAGAGGGCCGGAGGGGCAGCCTCCATTATCCAGGGGTGAGTCCTCTCCAACACCACCCACAGATGCCATCTTTCCTGATTTGAACACTCCCCTCCATAGGGCATCAGCCTGGGGGATTGCACTTGCCCCACCTCCTCCAGGCTCCCAGTGGTCCCGCCCTACCAAGTCATGCCCTGCTGGGGAGTCTGCCAGCTGCAACCAGCCTGGGCCCACACAGTCTTTCTCAGAAGCTCTGGAGGAGGTCTGAGCAGACTCCAGGGCTGTTGGAGACACACAGGGAGAGACTGAGTTGTGTGTCTCTGAGTTGGTGGACATTTCCCAGGCACCCGACTAGCTCCACTGTGCAAAACCCGCCCTCCTCACTGCCAAATCCTAATCTGTGTGATCCTGAGGAACTCTACTGGCCTCATGCTGATGACTCCCAGTTTATGTATTTTTTTGCCATTGATTTTTAGAGAGAGTGGAAGGGAGGCGAAGAGACAGAGAGAAACATGGAGGTGAGAGAGACACATTGATTGGTTGCCTCCCACACATGGAACCTGCACTGGGAATTCAACAGCTGACCCTTAGGTGGGCGGGCCACTCTTCTAACCATTGTTCAAACCACTGGCCTGGACTAATTTGTTATATTTTTAATGTCCATGTGTAGTTGGTTATTATCTGCTTGGTTATTATCTGCTTGATATGAGAAGAAAACAGTATGTAATCCTTGTTTCATAAATGCAGTATCTTCTACCTCCCTGAAAACTTACTCAAACTTCTTCTATTTCTCATCATTGCTAGTTGATTAGGTTTGAATAACTTTTTTTTCATTTGTTTTTATTTTGGTTTTTAAATTTCCAATTCAATGCTTTCCTGGTCAGCCCCAACAGTTTTCTTCATATGTAAGAGCAAATCACTAAATTTTGGGCTGGTTTATGTCAAAAATTACCACCAAAAACAAGTATACTTAGAGAGAGGAAGGGAGAGGGATAGAGAGATAGAAACATCAATGAGAGAGAGAGAGAGGGACATCATTGATCAGCTGCCTCCTGCACGCCCCCTACTGGGGATTGGGCCAGCAACCTGGGCATGTGCCATGATTGGGAATCAAACCGGGGACCTCTGGTTCCTGGGCTGACACTCACCTGCTGAGCCACACCAGTCGGGTGCAAGAACACTTTTCTAAGGAACAGAAACAACTGTGTTTATTAACAGTTCAAATGCTGACTCGCATCTGTCAGCCTGGTTGGCTGGTGGACTAGTTGATTCTGTTCTAATATGACTGGGCAGAGACCTGGGCTTCCCAGATGCCAGTCCTCTGTTTTGCTGGGACCAAAGGTTCTCTAGAGATGGATCCTTCACCCTTTTCCTGGGATGACCCCGACTGCAGGAGGGAGAGGACGGCCTGCGTCCTGACCGTGTGTCCAGTCTCCTGGCTCTCACCACCTTCCTCTGAGCTGGGTGACCCTCTTCAGCCCCTGCCAAGATCTGAGTTGCCTGGGTCCCTCACGTCAAGGTGGCCCCATCTCCTCGTGTCCTGCACAGTGAGGTGGCTTCACCCAAGCACCAGAACAGGGTGTTGCACTTCTCCCCATCCTCCTCTTCTTCATCCCCTGCATCTGATTCCCAGCGGCCCCTCACCAATGCCAGCTCCTCCTTCTTTGCTGTGAGCTGATACCGTGCATTTGTCTGCTGCTGTGCTGTCACTGAGACTGAGTCTAGAGGATGGGCAGGTTGGCTGGGCCATTCACCTGCCCTGCGTCACTGGATGGCCTCTCGGTTCCCGTTCCCACAGCTTTATGGTACCAGCTGCATAGTTTGCCTCACTCTGCCCTGTGGCTTCCTGGGACACCCCCACCTGTATTTTCCTCCTCAAAAACTTGGGGGTCACTTTGAATGTTCCAGACTTGCCTGCAGTTCACATTCTATAGGGATTTTGGAAGAGTTGATATTGGATGACACCGTCTCTTGTTAACAACATTGAATGACATTTTATTTCGTGTGAGTGTCCTCCTCAAGGAAGTTTTGTGGTTGTCACGGACTCTAGATTAGGAATGTATGGACCTGGCCGTGAATGGAGTCTCTACCATATGGCATCGCATTAGCTATGCCTGGGGTTAAAGATGAGTTTCTCCTTCTTTCTCTCCTGATTTGTGTGTAAAACATTTGTCTTCCATCTAGACACCTTGGGAAACTTAATCTTCAGACCTTTTCAGTTGAGGCTTTTGGCTTTTCTGGGAGGAAGATCATATAATCTGCCACTTGTTTCTGTTTGGGGCAGATCTGCTCCTAATGCCCAAATGCCGTCTTTTCCCAGGTCTGGCCCAGCTGGTTATCGCCCAGCCTGGTGCCGGGGGACGGGAAGCCTGGGTCCAGCATCAGGCTGGGCGTTGGGGCCTGTGGCCTCTCGCTGACACCGCTGTGACTTGCCTTCCTGTCATCTGGGCAGAAACCAGCCCCAAACCCACATCCAGTGTTGAGGTGGGTGAAGGTGGGGGCTCTGTCCAAACCAGAGGCAGGGAGGGAGGAAGCCCCCTTATCACCCAGAGGTCTCATCCCTGGGCCTGTAGGACTTGCTTGGTCTGGGAGCCCAGCCCCTTCCCTCCTTGGTGCTCGCTCCCCCCACCACGGGGCCCCCTGGCCATGTTGTATCCTGGTTGTTTCCTGTCGAGATCCCCAGTGTCCCCTGAGGATTCTGGGTGCCCCCGGAGACACCAACATCTCAGCAAGGATGACAGGGACTCTGGCCCCAGGAGTGAATGATGGGTTTACAGAGACCTGAGCTCATCTAAGTGCTGCAAAGCATCCCTTGATGGTCTCCTCACTGGGCTCACGGGGCACAGAGGACCAGGCAGTGGTTCAGGAGTGTGGGAAGCCCTCTTCCTTCTCCTCTCAAACCACTGTCTGGTCCTGTCCCATGCTTGGTGGAGAATGATCCTCAGAATGTCAAAGGGCAGAAAAGCCTGTCCCTGGCAGGTGGCCGGCCTCTGCCTGGGGTTGGACTTCGGGGACAGAGCTCCTCCATTTAGAAAGCAGGGAGTGTGAGAGGGGGGTTGGCTCCCAGCCCTGTGGGGGTGCAGGCGTGTGCAGGAGGTGAGGAGAGGTGAGGATAACTAGCACTAAATTCGCACCTCTCACACCCTTTGCTGTGCATTTTGGCAAAGCTTGGTCATGCATAGGATGTATGAGGACAGCTGAGCAGATGCCTGAGTGTCCTGGGGCGGCCGTTACAGATGCCACAGACCCCGACCTTTAAATAAAACTTTATTCTGTCACAGTGTTGGAGGCTGGAAGTCTACAATCAAGGTGTCATCAGGTCCCACTCCTACCAAAGGTTCCACGGAAGATGCCTCCTCCATCTCATGGTGTTGCTGGCAAACTCTGTCTGCAGGTCCAGCGAGTCTGTCCTTTTTGGGGGACACTGTGAACCTCAAAAGAAAGAGTGGGGCAAGAGCGCTCTGGGCCTGCTGCTCTCCTTCCCCCCACCTCATCCCACTCTTGGCTCAGGTGCCTGCCCCCATCCCATCTGTACCTCTGCTCTGTGTTGTTTCAGAGCATCTGATTATTTATCATTTATTTAGCTCCTCACCGGAGGACATGCTTATGGATTTTAGGGAGAGTGGAAGGCAGAGGGAGAGACAGAAACATCGATGTGAGAGAAACACATTGATTGTTTGCCTCCTGCATGAACCCTGACCAGGGCCGAGGAACCTGAAACGAAGGTATGTGCCCTTGACTGGAGTCGAACCTGGGACCCTTCAGTCCACAGGCTGACGCTCTACCCAGTGAGCCAAACCATCTAGGGCTCCAGCACCAATACTGAGTGTCTTCTCAGACAGGAAACACCATGTTTCTTATCTGATACCTGGTCTGCTGGTCACCACTGGTCCCACTGAAGAGATAAGCCCCGCCTCCTCCCATGCCCCACCCCAAAGGAGGGCGGCTACCCATTGGGCCTGTCTGGGCAGGAGGATAAAGGGGCTCAGAGGGCCCAGGACAGAGGCAGACAGACCTGGCATGGTGAGGACGCTGCTCCAAGCCCCATCCTCTCCCTTCCCAGGCTGTGTCCCCGCCCCACATCTCCTCACTGGCTCTCCTCCCTGCCCTCTCCCCCTGCAGATGCTGTGGCTGCTGGTCCTGACTCTCCCCTGTCTGGGGGGCTCCGTACCTGTGACCTCAGGTGGGTCCTGACCCCCAAACCTGGCTTTTCTCCAATCCCCTGACTCTGACCCCTCAGATGCCGCCCCTGGGATGGGTGGCGATCCCCCTCTGAGGGTGGCTCTTGGAGGGACTGAGGATGGGGCCATGCTGAATGCTGGGCAGCGGTGCCTGGGTCCCTGATGGCTCCTCCTCTGCTTCCCCAGATCCCGGTCCAGGGACTGAGCTGGTGGGCATCGTGGGGGGGCATGATGCTGCCAATGGGGCGTGGCCTTGGCAGGTGGGCCTGTGGTTCTTCGATCCAACAAGTTCCAAGTGGCGTCTCGATTGTGGGGGCTCCCTGATCCATCCCCAGTGGGTGCTGACCGCTGCCCACTGCATTCCAGAGTAAGTCCCTACTCTGCCAGCACCCGGGGGTTGGGGTGGACAATGTCGGGAGTCATGTGATGTGTGTTGGGGCAGATGCTGGGCTGAGTGGCTGCAGACCCCCCACCAGGATTCAGCTTCCTGGCGCTCCCCTTGCTCACCACAGAGGGGAGGTCTCTGGGCTCTGAGGGGCTGGCCCACTCCCTGCCACAGCCTCTCAGAAGCCTTTGGCCTTCTGTCCCCAGGAGAAACCCAGTGACTCGGCACTTGAAGGTCCAACTAGGACAACTGAGACCCTCATACAGTGACAGTGTGAAGGTGGCCAGGATCATCCGCCACCCCAAGTACAGCATTAAAAAGAAAGCAGTAGGTGGGGCGGACGTGGCACTTCTCAAACTGGAGCCCAGGCTCTGGGAGGGGGACCAAGTGGGATGAGCAGCTATGGCTACAGCAAGGAAGAGGGCAACCTGGCGGCTCTCCTGGCTGGGGTGGAGGCGAGTCTGCTGCCTGGGGCTGGAGGCCACAGCCCGGAGGGCCGCCCCAGAGGGTGCAGACCGTCCCTCTTCCTCCTTCAGTCCCAGTCAGTGTGTCATGGAGGCTTTAATGACTTGGACATGGCCGCATGCAAACAGGAGGTGCTGTGTTTCCATGGTCACCGCTGCTCCCTCTGACCCCGCGGCGCCGAACCCCCATTTTCCAATGTGATCAACTCCTGGGACCAAATGAAGTGCAGCCTCATTTCCACCAGATCCTCAGTCTCCTGCTCTGAGCTTCTCCCAAGCAGGGCGGACCTGCAGGGGCCCGGGACCAGCCAGTCCCCCTCTTACCCGCCCCACCCTCTGGCTCCCCCAGCTCCAGGGTCCTGGTTGGTTGGAGGCAGCAGACAGGAGGGAGGAGAGGGGACCCCCCCCCCCCAACTCCCCAGGCTGCTGTCCTGGAGCTGGCGCCCCTGCTGGAGACACACTGCTGTGCATGGTCCCCTCAGGCTCTGCAGAGGCCCTCCTTTCTCCAGGGGGTGGGAGGGGCTCCCAGTGGACAGAGGAGCTTCAGTTTCAAATCCAGGGAGTGAGAAGGGGCTGTGGAGCCTCCTCTGCCCCAGGCACTTCCTGCTGGAGTAGGATTTGGGGGGCATGGATGGTGCCGACTGGGGTGTGTCCTGTACCTGCAGGTTGGGGCCAGGACCCAGGAGGGCCTGTGGAGCCAGAGGCGGCCTGTACTGTGGCTGAGGGGGCTCCATACCCTGCAGCGACAGGCTGGTCCCCAGTCTGATTCTACAATGGGGTGGCGGCCTTCCAGACCTTTCAGTGCCAGGACCCCTGCCCCCCGAGGCCAGGGTGGAAAGCCCTCCTCTCTCACTGTGACCCGGTCCTTAGGGGAGGCCCTGACTCCGAGTTAGGGAGAGTGGAAGCTCCAGGGCAGGCGGATCAGGAGCTGCTTCCCCCATGTGCCCGGGACTGAAGTCTGGGTTCCTGGCAGCCAGGAGCTCTCCAGGAAAGCCTTTTCCTAGGAAAATGAGGCCTGAGACTCAGATGGAAGGCACCACCATGCAGATGGCCCCCCTTGGGGATCTGCTCTGCCCAGGGAAGGAGGAGGGGGTGACACAGCACAGCCTGGCCCTGTGCCCTCGCCCTCGGGTTTCAGGCACACGTTCTGCCTAAGTGACTGCCTGTCCACGGGGCCCTGTGGGTGGGTGGCTGCCAGGTGGTCCACACACATGCAGGTCCCCTGTTCCCACCAGGAGGGCGTGGGCTGCCTGCCTTCCCATTGGGCTCTGGGGACTGTGAGTCTTTGTAGGGCTTTCCTCCCTGGGTGAGGGTGTAGTCAGACCTTTAGTGTTTCCAGGTTTAAGAATGAGGGTCTGAGTGACTCAGAGGCCAGCGCTCCCAGGGGAGGGAGAAGGACCTAGGACTTGGTGTTGGAGGGAAGGCTGGAGTGAGACACGCCTGGGCCTGGGGCTGTGTCTGCAGGCATGGCCATGGGGTGAACCCGCAGGACTCTCTCCAGAGGATGAGAGGATGGGCTCAGGGCTGTTGCCCTCCCCCCACCCGCCCCCCTCTACTTGCCTGGAATCACCACCCTAGCACAGCTTCCTGGGCTCAGCAGTAAGGGAAGGTGGGCGGAACCAGATACCTGGGTGGAGATGGAGGGGCCTTTTGCCTATGGCTCTGAAATCTGTTCTGACTGAGCCCTGCGCCCACATGGGTGGGGGACACTGAGCCAGCAGGGCTGTGTCCCCATAAAGAGACCCCTGCAGGCCAGGTCAGTATCCATGGGGACCCTGGGGAGGGCCCAGAGGCGTTGGCCTCTTCCCCTTGTCTGAGGTGAGAGAGACACCTTCAGGGCTTGGAATGGAGACTCCATGAGGGCCATGCCTTTCCAGGTGGACATCACACCTCAGTCACCACCAGGCTCTCCCCCTGTGTGGTGTCCTGGGGTCGCAGTAACAGCCCCCGACTGGGGAGTGTGAGCTTAAAACAACACAAATGCATTCTCTTACCGGCTGGAGGCCAGGAGCCCCAATCAAGTCTTTCTGGGGCCACACCTACTCCTAGGCTCCTGCCTCCTGCAGCTGCTGGTGGTGCTGGGACCCTTGGTTGGGGAGGATCCTCTGGACCTCCATCCTGTCCTCCCCACCCCTCTGTGCTCTCCGCATCCTCACCTCTTCCTACAAGGAACAGTCATTGCATTTAGGGCCTCCCCCCTCCACTCTGACCCCATCTGAACTAGTTGCATTTGCACTTATTTCTAAAGCAGGGCAGCTTCCGAGGGACCGCACCGGTCCACACTGACTCCCTCACTGGTGAGGTTACAGGCCACCAGGCTGTGTGCTCCTGAGAGGGGGAGCGCACCCCTGAGGAGGCAGGGGATGGCCACAGGAAATCTTTAGGATTCCCACGGCCCTGCACCCAGGGCCCCCATCAAAACAACAGGCCAGTGAGGGCCTCTGCCCCTCTCAGGGAAGCAGCGTGCTCCCCACCTCACAGTGCCCTCCAGCCCCTGACGCTGGCCCCACAACAGGCTGCCGGCTCTGAGTGGTCCCAGCGCTGGACAGGGCTCTGCTGCAGGTACAGGCTGCCCTGGCCTCACAGGACGTAGCAGACACGATGGTGATAAAAGTATTGGTGATGGGCAAGCCCCGCGGGGGGCAGGACAACACAGGCCATGCAGCCTGCACTGAGGACTGTTCCTGAGATGTGAGTGACAGCTGGTGTCTGGGTACATTGAGCTCCTTGTGTCTGGAGGCCACGGAGCAAGACGTGCCACCATCTTGGTGGGACAATGACACTGAGCACCAGGCAGAGGCCGGGCTGCTGTGTCACAATGGGGGGCAGGGAAGGTGAGGGCCCTTGCGTGTCCCTTGCTACCCCCTCGTCAATGTGATGGCAGGTGGACACGTGCAGCCACCCGGCCTGAGAAGTCCCTGTGACCAGAGCTCAGCCCCTCAGGGATGGGGGTCTGGGTCGTGCTACCAGGTAAGTCCCAGAGTCCCAGTTAGTAGCAAAGGGTGGGATCCAGGTGGACAGTGGAGGGGCCCTGTCGGCCTCAGTTGTACCCTGAGCTTCTGCTTCCCAGTTTCCTGGGCAGGGACTCCTCTGTGGTCCTGCGGCCGCCTCCTCAGCACACGAGGCAGAAGGTGGTGGACGCTGCCGGACACAGATGCGGGCCAGGTCCCCCTTCAGGACAGGACCTGATGGGAGGCCTGGCAGTTCCTCTGGCTGCCTCGCCCCGGCAGGTCCTTCTTGGCTAGTGCAGGGAGAGGCGAGGGGTGGGCACTGTGTCCCAGTGGGGGCCGTGGCCTGGGTCTCCCTGTGGGCTGGTCAAGGTGTCATCAGCCTGCATTGTGCTCCAGCCTCGCCCTCTGCTCAGCTTTGCTCCATCCACCTGCCTCCCAGGTGCCTCTCCCTGACTTGTACCCACAAGAAATCCAGGCTGCACTGCACAGCCAGGTGGCCCCTGCCTGCCCTTCCTGTGCCAGGGGATGAAGGGGTGCAGAGAGGGTTTTCCGTGCAGCTTCTGGAGAGCACTCTGCAGGGGGCAGTGTGCAGGACCTCAGCAGGCCACATGCCAGGCAGATGGCTTGCTCTAGTCAGATGGTGGCGTGCTCCATGCTGTTTCACAGGGTTCATCGGATTCAGGGGTTGCCCCGTGGCTCGAGGGGCCCAGCAGCAGTTCTGGGGATCTGCCTGCCTGGGCCCAGCGCTCTGGGGCTTCTTCCAGCAAAACTGCACCCTCTTGGCAGCTCTCCTTGCTCAAGCCGCCGGCCTGGCCCTGCTTTGTGGCTGAGATCCATGCAGCCAGACATGGCTGCTGCCCAGTGACAGCCGGTAGCAGGTCCGGGGGAGGCAGTGCCAGGGCCCAGCAGCTCCTCACCGCCTGCTGACTGACCCCCGACCTCGGTGGGCCTGAGAGAGGAGCAGCTCTCTCTGCCCATGGCCCAGCCAGGGGCCCCTGCCTACCCTTAATGTGCCAGGGGATGAAGGGGTGCAGAAAGGGTCCCAAGGAGGGTCCCTCCAGGTGAGGATGCTCCTGCTCAGACCCCAGCTTCTCCATCCCCACACGGGGACCCCGGCCCCTGGTGGTCTCACCCAGGCCCCTGCCATCCCCGCAGATGCTCTGGCTGCTGTTTATGAGTCTCCCAGGCAATTGAGTGGCCTTAGCATATCATTAGCATATTATACTTTGATTGGTTGAACGGATGACCAGATGACCGAACACTTAGCATATTAGGTTTTTATTATCCTATATAATAAAAGGCTAATATGCAAATGGACCAAACAACGGAACAACTGATTGCTATGACACGCACTGACCACCAGGGGACAGATGCTCCAAGCAGGAGCTGCCCCTGGTGGTCAGTGTGCTCCCACAGGGGGAGTGTTGCTCAGCCAAAAGCTTGGCTCACATCTGGCGAGCACAGTGGTGGTGGTGGAATCCTCTCCCACTTTTGTGGCAGGCGGGTGGTGAGGAGTGAGAAGTATGGACTTGGAGAGGGCACAGGCTGGGCTGAGGGACATCCTCCCCACCCCCTGTCCCTGAGTGCACAAATTTCATGCACCAGGCCTCTAGTATAGGATAATAAGGCCCAGAAGTCTCTCCTCCTGGAAACCCCTCAGTTCTGGGCAAGCCAGGATGGCAGGTCCCTACCACACAGGGCTTGTGAAGGGGGTATGTGCTTTGGTGGTGGTGACTTCAGCAGACTGGCTGCGGTGCCTGGCAGGACAAGGGCTGGGCTGCGGGATGAGTGGTGGGTGGGGAGGCTGTGGAAGCAGCTGGCAGTGAGAACTGGTAGTAGGGTAGGCTGGAAGCTGGGAAGGTACCCATTAAAGGGGCCACAAGCCATGGACACAGCGTTCCATCGCCAGCTCTCCCTGGCTGGCTGGGATACCCTGGGGAGACCGTGCTCTTCAGGCCTCGCACAGCCTGAGCACCAGGGCCTCTGCTCCCGCCTGTGCTGTGCAGATCCCTTCTTGTTCTGGGCTCCATGCCACACCCGCAGTGATCAGTGGGTTTTCACTTGATAACTGGATTGGAGTAGTTAGTGCTCCCTAGTGTACACACTGCCTCCAAGGGCCAACGGTGCCCCGTGCCTCTGTTTTTGCTGGCAGGAGGTGCAACATATAAGTTGCCCTTTACCTTGGAAGGGGTGTCTCAGCCACCGCCAAGCACTGCACCCTAAAAACGCCATCGATGAGTCAAGCCCACAACAGGCAGGTGTCTCACTAGAGACCGGCTCCTCTGTTCTAATGACCATGATGTCATCTGAGCGCAGGACCCGTGGGGTGCCCTGCTGGATGGCTGGCTTATCACGGGCTAGAGTCCGGGTGCTCACTGGTGTCCCCTCCAGGCGACCGAAGCTGCTGTGATCCTCCCTCTTGATGGGGATGGAAAAAATTCACCAGATCAGAAGTCACCTTTCAAGAGCCTGAGGCTGTGCCGATTTGTCCTAGTCAAGATGCCAGCATCACAGCCACGGCTGCTGCTCACGACCCGCTCCAGAACCCACGCAGTGTCTGCAGGGACCCTACTGTGCATTCACTGGGCTGTGACGAGCCTCCCCCGCCCCCGCCCCATCTCCCTGCTCTTGGCCTCTGCTCTCTGCCGCCCCCTGCTGGCCGCACCTTGTGGGCCGGGCTCCCTCACTTGGGCAGTTTTTTATTCACGTTTGGGGGTACAAACCGAGTGCTCACTCCATGCCAGGGGTCCAGGGACCAACCGAAGACACAGCTTTGCCCTTGAGGGGCTCTCAGGACGGCGGGCACTTTGGGGGAAGTGGCTGGAGCGGGGCTGGGGAGACAAAACTGGAACTGCTTCTGGGCTGGGCTCAGGGCTGAGCCACTGGGGTCCCCTCAGAGGGCACAGGGGCCTGATCCGGGAGCTGCGCCAGCAGGTGGGCTGCGTGTCTTGGTCACTGGGGACCGGCTCCTGGCCAGCACCATGGGGTGCTGTCCTCCGCTGGTCCCTGACCTTCACTGGTCGCTGACCTGGCCCGCTGAGATGCTTGAAGAGGGCGGCCTGCAGTTAACCCTCGTGGCCACACGGCGGCGCTTCAGGGCCCACGCTCTCTGTGGAGGAGGGGTGTGGTCAGGGCAGGCAGCTGGTGGAACAGGTGCCCGCACACCTGGTGGCTGTGCAGGTGGGGGCTGGGCTGCCTGGACTCCTAGGGGCGCCATTGACAGGCGACTGTTAAATTCCAATTTCTTGGCGTGGGCCCTACTCCAGGTGTCTGCTCTCATCCTCCTTGAGTTGGGGATTCAGTTCAGGGGATCCCTCCGCTCACTCAACGTGGTGCTTTTGGGGGCTCGCTGCGTTGCTGAATGAACTTCTGGTGTTTGCTTCCTCTTTGCTGGGCTGCTCCCCTCTTTCGATGATCCATGATCGTATTCTTCGTGCAAGAATCTCCTCTGGGTTATCTCTCCAGGGGCCCAAGATCACGGAGCGCGGCCAGATGAGCCTCCAGACTGGATGTATGTGCTTGTACCCACCCGCTGTCGGGGTTGAACAGCGGCCCCCACAGGTCTGTCTGGGTCCTCATCTCTGGAACCAACGGAAATTACATAACCCGGCACCTGACGTGATTAAGGAGTTGAGAGGAGGAGCTTCCCCTGGATTAGGGGGGGCCGCAGGGGGGGGACCCTAAAGGCAACCACATGGGTCTTTATGAAAGGCCCAGAGGCAACGTGAGCGCCGAGGCAGGGAGGGCAGCGAGTTGGCCGACACTCAATTTATAAAAAGAGAGAAAATAAACGCATTCCTGTGTTTCCATCCACCAGGTTTGGCAGTTTGTTGCGGGAGCCCCAGGAAATGAGCAAACCCACCCCCTCAGCACACGGCAGTCCCCTTTCTCTACGTCCCCCCACATCTGCGGGCGCCTGTGTGTTTAAGTTTTCCTTTCTGACAGGGGTGATCCCGGGAACCCTGTCAGCCACGCTCACAGCAGCCTGAGGGTGGGTGGTGCCTGCTCTCCCTCCTCTTTTCACGAAGGCGGGCTCACTGGGTGTACTTACCTGGGCACGTTCACCAGCTTTAAGTGTGCGCTGTGACAACCCTCTGGACAAATGCTCACAGTCTCGCAGGACTTCCTGCTGCACCTGGCGGAGGCGACCTGCAGAGACAACAGGGGGCAGCCCAGACTCCCTCACACCCTCTCCTTGTCCGGCCTCCTTGGTGCCAAGAGCCGTCCCCCCTCAGCACCAGGCCTTTGCTGTCCCCTGTCTGTCGCCAGGGGGCCCCCTGGCCTCTATCTGACACAGCTTTCACTCCTGCTTTCTCCGTGGCCAGGCTGGTGTATTCCCGGGCTGCCTAACAAAGGACCACAAACTGGGGGGTTTGAAAGAACAGGAATTAATTGTTCACGGTTCTGGAGGCCAGAAATCTGAAGTCAAGGAGTCAACAGGTGAGTTCTTTCCAGAAGCTTCAAGGGAGGATCTGATTCCTGCTTCTCCTGGCGTCTGGCGGGTAATTCTTGGCATCCTTTGGCCTATAGACCATCGCTCCGGTTTCTGCCTCTGTCTCCCATGGCCTTCCCCTCTCTTTCTTTTCTTCTCAGGACACCAGCCATGGCTCTCAGGACTCACCCTGATCCAGGATGACCTTGACTCCATTCCATCTGCAAAGACGGTGGACATGATTTTGAAGGGACGCTGTGCCAACTCTCTGTGCCCGGGAAAGGGAGCCAGGCTCTACATGGATCTATTTCTTTTTCTTTTGTTTTTTGCTGATAAATAGACAGGTTTAATGATGCATTGTTCTTCACACAGATGCCTGAAGATTCTATAACTAAAATCCAGGAATACACAAGTAGGCAACATAGACCAGCCAGATCTAAAATAAACTGGCTTCTTATGACTACCCTGTAAACATCACAGCTCTTCTTCTGTCCAAAACGAACATAATCTCACATGAAAACAGCTAATGTAGGGGAACCAGAAACCTAGTTTTGTGGCCAAAAGTAAAAACCGAAGGGAAAATAGCAATTTGGTGGTTAGTTGGTGAAAGCAGGGAATCCGGAGCCCTTCACTGTGCTGCTTTGCTCTTTTTGTCCCTCTTCTTCAGCCCATCCATGTTTGCTCTCAGTAGGTTTGAATGAGCCATCTGAAACTTATTCACTTCTTTGGAGCTCACCACTGTGCTAATCTTCTTTTTCCCATCAGTTGCTCTTAACAGACACTTGTTGTCTGAGGGCTCGAAGCCCTCCACTGAGCCCTTCCTCGGAATGGGTTTAGTTCGGCCATCATCTGCTCACTCTCCAGCAGAACCATCCCGGCTCGGCATCTATTTCTTAAAAAAATATTTTTTATTTTTTAATTTTAGAGAAAGAGAGGAAGGGGGTGGGGGGAGAAAGAGAGAGAGAAACATGGATTCGCTGTTCCACCTATTGATGCTCTCATTGGCTGATCCTTGCATGTGCCCTGACTGGGATTGAACCCTCACCCTTAGTGTATTGGGACGCAGCTCTAACCAGCTGAGCTACCTGCAGGGCTCAACATGGACCCATTTCCTGGGGGGTGGGAGCTGCACCCAGCACCCTTTCCTGAAACCCCTTTCCTGCTGCAGTCGCCCGAGTTGTGTGTGGCTGGTATCCAGGGCGTCCCTGGCCCAGGAGTCAGCAGATGTGTGGCCAGCGGCCCGACACGGGCATGACTCAGGGTCCCACATGGGCCGAGTGTGGGATGGACATGGGTCTGGGAAAGCAGTGGTCTGGGCCCCCAGGACAGGCACCATTGCATCTGGGCACAGTTGCTCATTCTCCCTCATTCTTGGTGGCAAGCACAGGCTCCACCAGCATCAGTGCTGGAAGATGTACGGGAATGAGGGCTACGGAGCCACAAGGGGGCGTGCCAGCAGCAGTCCCCAGCATCAGCAGACTCCAGGGACACAAGTCAGGAAGGAAACCCCCTGTGTGACTCCGGAGCAATGTGTGCCGCTGGGAAAGTATAAAGAAAAGCAACGAAAGGCAGGATTGGGGTCACCAACCAGACACCCTGAACGCGCGGTCTTTTTGGGTCTGTGTGTGCCTGGGGTCCTGTGTGTCCAGCATCCCTGGCACCTACCCTTTCTCAACCCCTAGCCGTTGGCCCGTGTGAGGTTTGGCCCAGGTGGTGTAGGTAGAGGGGCCCATCGGGGCCATTTGGTGCATGGGGACCCTGGGCCCTGGGCTCCAGACCCCGGCAGGGGTAGGAACATCCCCTGGCAGGGTCTCACCTCCTATTTCCAAATGTTAGCGGAGAAGCAAAATTCACCCACTGCGCCCCATTGTCCCGATGCACTTCTCCAGACTCACCTGTTCCAAAAGCATATCATCTGTCTATTCTCCCAGCAGGACATGGCCTCATTGGGGGCAGGGCTTCCAAACACAGGGTCCAGTCCGGCAGCCGAGACTATGATCACGACCAGCACCTGCCGGTCCAAGTTCAAGCAGAGCCTGTCTGCTGGGGGGGCGTGGGCATCACCCTGTCGAACCTGGAGGCCGCCCTGACATTCTCCCATCATGGCAGCCTGGTCTCCCTCCCTCCACCTGACCAGGCTGGACCTGTGCTGGTCACCCAACCTCCACACCACAAGGGGCAGACATCATCCCTCATTTTAAAAAAAAAATATTTTTATTGATTTTTTACAGAGAGGAAGGGAGAAGGATAGAGAGTTAGAAACATCAATGAGAGAGAAACATCAATCAGCTGCCTCATGCACACCCCCTACAGGGGTTGTGCCTGTAACCAAGGCACATGCCCTTGACCGGAATCGAACCTGGGACCCTTCAGTCCCCAGGCCTATGCTCTATCCACTGAGCCAAATCGCCTAGGGCTCATTTCTCATTTTGAGACAGAAACACCCAGGCTCAGAGAGGTCAAAGCCTTGCTCAGGGCCCCACAGCAGCCAGTCTCTGGTGAGGGACACCTGGGCCGGGAGGCTGGAGCCTGAGTGGGTGGGGGTTTTGTCCCTGGGGCAGAGGCTGTTTCTCTTCAGTCTCCTGGGCCAGACACAGAGCCTGCCTGGGATGGAGGAGCCGGCAGCCCCAGCCTCTACCTGGACCACAAAATAGCGCATTGTTTCTATTTTCCATACTTTTTCTGTTTATTTCATTTCTAACAGTAATAGAATTTTTTGAAATTCCAGATTTTATTAAATATCTGATGAAATTTATTATTTTTAAATAATAATTTATAATACTTCAATCACAGGGGACATACAACATTATATTAGTCTCAGGTCTTCAGCATAGTTATTAGACATTCATATAACCTATAACTTAAGGGATCATCCACCTCGCCCCCATAAGTTTGGTACCCATCTGACACTATACATAGTTATTACAACATTATTATATTTCCTATGCTATACTGTACATCCCTATGACTTTTTATAACTGACAATTTGTACAACAGTTGATCAAATTTAAGGAGGAAACATGGAGTGGGGACTGGGGGAGGTCAGGGTGCTTTGGGTGGGGACCCTGCAGGAGCCCAGCCTCTGCTCTCTGCCGCCCCCTGGTGGGGGCTCTGGGCCAAGGATGCTGCAGGAGCTACAGCCTCTGCTCTCTGCTGCCCCCTTGTGGGAACTCTGGGCCAGAACACTGCAGGAGCCCAGCTTCTGCTCTCCGCTGCCCCCTGGTGGGGGCTCTGGGCCAAGGATGCTGCAGGAGCCCAGCCTCTGCTCTCTGCTGCCCCCTGTTGGGAGCTCTGGGCCAAGGATGCTGCAGGAGCTACAGCCTCTGCTCTCTGCTGCCCCCTGGTGGGAGCTCTGGGCCAAGGATGCTACAGGAGCCCAGCCTCTGCCCTCTCCCCTCCCCTGATGGCTGCTTCCTGTCAGCCGGGTGCCCTCTCTTAGGCAGTGTTTTGTTCACATTTGGGGGTGAAAACTGAGTTCTCACTCTGCGCCCAGCCCCTGCCCCATGCTCCTGGGGTTCAGGGATGAACCTGAGACTCGGCTCTGCTATCAAAGGGCTCCCAGGATGTCTGGTGCTCTGGGGGAAATGGCTAGAAGGGAGCTGGGGAACAAAAGTGCAGATTCTGGGCTGGGCTCAGCACTGAGCCAGGGGACCCCTCTGTGGACACCGGGGTGTAGGCCCCGAGCTGCACCTGCAGGCGGCCTATGGTATGTTGGGCACCTGACAGTGGCAGGTGCTGGGAGATGCTGAGGACTCTGCAGGAGGGACCCGGACTATCTTCCTGGCTTCCCTGGGGGCTCACCCTCGCCCTCTAATGGAGGGAGGCCACAAAGGCTGGCTTCTGCTTGGTACCCCTTCTTCCCCTCCCTCTGTCCTCCAGGGGCGGGGTGGGTGCTGGGGTTGGACGTGGTGGTGCTACTGCCCCTGCTAGGACAGTTGGGTGCAACTGCTAGTGCAGTGACCTGGGCATCCATTCTTCTGAGATCCCCCTGCACCCGCTGGCTGCACAGCACGGTCACTGAGACCATGACCCCTCCATGACCTCTCCTCTCCTTGGCGCCCCTCCTCCAGGTGTGCCCCTGTTGCTCCCTCATTCCTGGAACCCCACTCCTCCTTTCTTCTCTGGCACATGGGACACACGTTGCGGGTTGCCTCAGTCTGTGCCTCTCACCATATCCCTTCCCCGTGGGAACCAGGCTTGGCCGCCTGGAGGGACAGAAACAAGGCCAGCAGCTGACGCGCTTTCCTGGCTGTGGATGCAATGTGTCCTCAGCGGTGACCTCCTCAGAGCGGCATCCTGGCCGATGTTGACAAGCCTCCCTCGGGTCCCTTCAGGAAGGAGGGGCCAGCCCTGCTGCTGGGACAGCTGGGGGACAGCTCGCCAAGGCCATGCCCCTCCCAGCTGTCCCCACCTGAAGGTGGATGACAGGAAGTTACGCAGGCCTGGCCCTTCCTGACCCAGGGGTCTCCTGCTCTTGACCCCTGATTCCTGTCTGGAGGCTGCCGAGCCTCTGTCTGTGGCTTCTGGGAACCCAGCCCACAGCAGCTGGAGCCAGGTGTGACCTGAGGAGGCCACTCTGGGAGGGGCCTTGGAGCTGGACGCTGCTGCCTGGCCGGCCATGGGAAACTACAGAGAGGCTGCTGCACCTCCAGCTGCGGGGCCTGTGCAGTAGGAGCCCAGCAGGCAAAGCCTAGGGCGCCCAGGTGATGCCAGTCAAGATGCCCACCCATTAGAACACGGTGGGGACCAGGGGGCCTGGGTCTCCCGGGGGAGGGAGCGTGGAGAGTGGAGAGCAAGCAGGAGGCAGGGGGGATGGTGGAGGTGGAGCCCCAACAGCCTGGGTGTCACAGGCTGGCACCCGGGTCTAGGACAGAGGGCCTGGCTGTGGGAGGACAGCCACCAGGAGAGGCTCCAGGGAGCAGCACAGAGAACTCGGGGGCCATCCTCAGAGCCCCAGTAGGAGGGCACTGCGGAGTGGATGCTGCCTGGAAGCCGGTCACAGGCGCTGCCCTCGGTGAGGAGCAAGGCCGTCCTGTGGACACAAAGCTGCGCTGGGGCCTGTGTCCCTCTGAGCCGTTGGGCAGAGTGAGTGAGGTCAGTGTCATTGTCAGTGTGGTCACCGTTGTCCTGTGGTTGGTGGGGCCCGAATGGGACAGCCAGTGCCATGAATGAGGGCCTCCAGGAGCCATCCCTGCCCCGGGTCCAACACCTCCATTGTGACACGTGAGGACCCGTGGACGCTGGCACATTGCTGCCCCCTCAGCATCCCCACCCCGCCCTCGCTGGCCCAGCCTCCACTGCAGTGTTGCAAAATGGGGCTGTTAGGTAACAGAAGCTGTGCCATTTGCCCACCTGCCCTCAGCCTTCCCCTATCAGGGCTCAGACATCCTCATCACAGCCCCGGCTTTGATCCTGACCCTGATGCCCACGCTGCCCTACCCTCACTCTGTGCATCCATTCCTATCACTCAGACCCAGCACCCTGGGACCCCCAATGGCGGCCTGAGGCCCGAAAGACTCCTGCTCAGAGGAGTGCAGGGCACTGCCCCCCTCCCTCCCACACACAGCTGCTGGCCTGAATGCCCAGGTGCACTTTATCTCAGCATCCCCTCTTCTTATCTTTTTTGTTAATCCTCACCCCAGGGTATTTTTCCATTGATTTTTGGAGAGAGTGGAAGGGAAGGGAAGGGGAGAGTGGAGAGAGAAAAGCATCAATGTGAGAGGCATATCAATTGGTTGCTTCCTGCAGGCACCCCAATGCTGGGCTGGGGATCAAACCTGCAACCCAAGCACATGCCCTTGACTGGGAATCAAACCCAGACCTCTTCGCTCTGTGGTCCGACACCTCAACCACTGAGCCAAAGCAGCCAGGCCCCCTCTTGTTTTTAAAACTATTTGCAGTTACATACCATGTCATAAATATAGAGATCATGACAGCTTTGTGTTTTTTTCCTTTTTAATTTTATACCCACCTCTCAACCCTCTCCCCTTGGGCCATCACCCACTTGTTCTCTGTATCTATGCATCTGTTTCTGTTTTCTTGGTTCATTTTTTTTTTTTTTTTTTTTTTTTTAGATTCCACATATGAGTTGCTCATTTCTCAACATCTTTGCAAACATTTGGTTTTATTGCACTTTTTCATTTTCTCCAACCTGATGAGTGTGACACTGCATGTCCTTTATTTCCCTCAGTTTTCCTCTGATTATGAAGGAGGCCAGTCAAGGCTTATGGCTACTCAGGGGTGTCTGGAGAATGGCATGCAGTGTGTTTTCCCATTATTGCTTTGTTTTCTGTGTCCCACACGATTCCTCCGAATTAGTATTTCTTCTTCCTGAAATAAATCCTTAAATAGTTCTGTTAATGAGTGCCTGTAGGTGATAAGACACTGTGTGTTTTCTGTTTTGTAATATCACTATTTTTTCCTCAATATTGTGTGACAGTTTATCTGGGAATAAAATTTTATGTTGATGGTGATGTTTCCTCACCACTTCCAAGGGATTGCTCCAGCGTCTCCTTCCACCTCCTGTTGCTGATCAGCAATCCCCTGCGTCTGACGTCATTTCCTTTAGGTTAAACTCTCACTTGTCTCTGTGGGCTTTTCATGTGGACATTGTGCAGTTTCACTACAATGGGTTTAGGTGTAGAATTTATTTGTGTTTATTCTGCTGAATTTCACAGGGCACTTTCCACTGAGGGTTCACAGTTTTTCTTGGATTCTAGAAAATTCTCACATATCTATGTACAAATACTATGTTTTCGTTTTTCCAGACAGGTTTTTATGTTCCTAACAAGGGGTTCTCACTCTCTGCTAAACCTCTGAAGTTGGAGGCTCTCAAACCATCAAACAAGAAGCACTTTCATGTTTTATGGGGGTTTTCATGATTCCTCTGTTACTGAGATGCTGATGTTGAAAACCAAACAAGCCAACATTCAAGCTCACTTTGTGAATGGTCCTCCACCCCCCAAATCCCTTCCAAGCTCACGCCTCTGTCCCCACCTCCTCTGTCCCCACCTCCTCTGTCCCCACCACCTCTGTCCCCACCACCTCTGTCCCCACCACCTCTGTCCCTCCTCCACTGTCCCCACCACCTCTATCCCCACCTCCTCTGTCCCCACCACCTCTGTCCCCACCTCCTCTGTCCCCACCACTTCTGTCCCCACCACCGCTGTCCCCACCTCCTCAGTCCCCACCACCTCTGTCCCCACCACCTCTGTCCCCACCACCGCTGTCCCTCTGCCTGGAGCCCCCCTTTCCCCTAATGCCCACCGTTGCTTGTGCTTCATGAGCTGGGCCTGGCAGCTCAGCCCCGTCAAAACCTCCCGGCAGGTCCAGGCTGGATGGACACGCCCTGTGTCACCCCAGCTCTGTGTTCAGCACTCACCCCCACACCGGGTCCCACACTCACTGCAGTGCTGTGGTTATGTCTGTCCTCACCTCCCTGTGGGATCCAGGAGCCCAGGACCCACTCAGTGACTCCGTGCCCCTGAGACCTTGTCCATGCTGGGCACATGTGATCAAAGATAATTAAGGGAGGGAGGGAGGGGAAGAGGGAAGAGAACTAAGAAGAAACAAGTATGAAACAAGAGAGAGAGAAGAACATAGAAGAGCAGAAAAGGAAAATAAGAAGCAGGGGAAGGAGGTCGGGAAGGAAGAAGGAAGAGGAAGTGGAGGGATGGAGGGAAGGACACCCGACAAGCATAACCCCCATGAGCTCCCAGAAATGCCATCACATGGAACTGAGCCCTGAAACCTCCTCACACCCGAACCCGGAGACCTGGGACCAGGGGACTCTGAGGGAGGCCCCCACTGCGCTCTCAGTCACCGTCATGATGAGTCCATGCCACCATCTCAGCCGCAGCTTGGAGCTGGCTTTTCCAAGTTTAATAGGAATCAGAGGGTGAGCAGGAGGCCATGGGCCCAGGCCCCTTGTCCTGGCCCCCCTACTGTCAGAGACACCAGTCTGAGGAGCATCTCCTGTGTCTGCCACCCCAAAGTCAGGACAGGAGGGGACCCAGAGGGCAAGACGCTCATGACACTGTGGAGGGTGAGACGAAGAGTGAGGAGGTGGGAGGATGAGGCTGGAATTGGGAAAGAACAGGGGTGTTAACAAGGAAGATTGAGGGTCTCCCCATCATGGGAACCCTGCCTGGCCTCATCTAGGATCCAGGGGGCGGAGGGACATACTTCCGGATCCAAGAAATGAAGCTCATCACCCGGGCATACACCCCAGGGAAGTCGCGATGACCACAGCTGTATCCCCAGCTCACGATCCCTACCTGGACCCAGGTGCCTTCCCGGCTACACACCAGGGGGCTCCCGGAGTCACCCTGTGGGAAGAGGCAGGACTCAGTGAACATCTCCACACGGGCCACAGCATGGAGCTTCTGAGTCCCGATTCCCTGGGCCAGGTGGGGACAGAGCACAGAGGACGGGGCAGGTGGGGCTCACCTGGCAGGAGTCCTGGCCCTCACTCCCAGCGCACAGCATGTCATCCTTGATGATCTGGCCAGTGTTGGTGGGAGAGTTCTGGTAGCGCTGGTTACAGACCCTGTTCCCCACAACGGGAACCATCACCTCCTGCATCTGGTAAGGCCGGGGCAGCGGGGCTGTGGGGAGGGGCTGGCTGAGAACCAGGGCTGGTCCAGGCTTCTGCTCCTTCCCAACAACAAGGTACTGTTTCCAGTCCTTCTGGGCCCTGACTCTTAGGTCTAGAGCAGCTACACCAGGCCAGGGACTGAGCTCCCAGCATCCACTAACCCCATTCAGTTCTAGGACGCAGCACTTCATCAGCCACAGTCTGGGCTCCACAGGCCTGAGGATGGGCACTGAGGAGAGAGTTATCCCAGGATTGTTCTCCTTGAAAAGGAAGGGATGAGGGCTCACCCCAGAGAAATGCATCACAGCAGGAAGGAAACACTCCTGCGCTGATGGGTGGGTCTTCATTCTTATTTAGGGACCTGGGCACTGTGAGATCATGACAGGCCCTGCCTCTCCCTCCAGGACTGACTCATCCTCAGGAGGACAATCAAGGTCCACACACCCCCACGGGGCGAGGGGAGGACCCAGGCAGAGCCTCAGGAGGGCCTGTCCTCCTGGCAGAGCAAACACCTGTGTCCTCAGTGTCCATGAATCTGATCATGAAACCCCAGCTCTGCACACATGTAGGCTGGGAAATCCCCCCTCTAATAACCAAATGTAGAATTAGCACATGGCCCAGAACTTCCCCTCCTAGTCTGTGCCTCAAAGAACTGAAAACAGGGATCCAAGATGGAGACAGAGTAGGTGGAAGTGACACTCACCACCTCCCAGGACCAAATCGGAATCACAACTAAATTATAGACACTCAACCTGAATAACCAACTGAAGACTGGCTGAAAAGAGGTCTCAGCATTAAGGACACATGGAAGAGCCACATGGAGACGGACAGGGAGGGTGGAGACACAGAAAGGGCTGCATTGAGAGTTAGGAGGGACACCTCAGCTGCAAAGGTCCCCTCTGAGAAGGGAGGGGTCTCCACCCCATCCTGAGCTCCCAGCCTGGAACACCAGTGCCTGGAAGAGGAGCTACACAACATCTGGCTGTGAACTCAGTGGGGACGGCACTTGCCAGAGTGAGACAGGGGACTGCAAGGCATCCAGATGCCCTTTTAAAGGGCCAGTGCACAAACATCTCTATGGCAGGTACTTAACCTGACTGGGCTCCAGTGGACCGACAGCAGCCCAGAGTGGACAGGAGTCATACAGGGAGAGATTGGTTGTATGGCTTTGGGGAGAGGGCTGGAGGGGCAGCCTCCATTATCCAGGGCTGAGTCCTCTCCCACAGGCCGACAGATGCCGTCTTTCCTGAGTTGAACATCCCCTCCGTAGGGCATCAGCCTGGGGGAATGCACCTGCCCCCACCTCCTCCAGGCTGCCAGTTGGCTCAGCCGACCAAGCTCATGCCCTGCAGGGGAGTCTGCCAGTTGCAACCAGCCTGGGCCCACACAGTCTTTCTCAGAAGCTCTGGAGGAGGTCTGCGCAGACTCCAGGCTGTTGGAGACACACAGGGAGAGACTGAGTTGTGTTTCTCTGAAGTGAGGGCCATTTCCCCAGACACCCGACTAGCTCCACTGTGCAGAGCCCTCCCTCCTCTCTGCCAAATCCTAATCTGTGTGATCCTGAGGAACTCTACTGGCCTCACCCTGATGACACCCAGAGACCCTACCCCACTGCAAAGATTTGAAGACCCCAGGTGGGTGGTGGGTGCTGGGTGGTGGGGGCTGGCCTTGTTGTGCCCTGAGACTTTTGTTGAGTGGTGTCACACCCAGCGCTGGCTCTGAGTTTGAATCTGTATCAACCTGATGAACATCACTCACCATAACCCAGGGACTCATTGAGAAACTACCTCATGCACCTCAACTACCACAGCAGGGCTCTCCTCACCACACACGGGACATTCCTGGGGCACCTAGCTTAGCTGGAGGCTCTATCAGTGGCTGAACCTAATGGCAACTGGCAGGCAGAGGCAGATTTTGGGGTGCTTTGGGCCTTTTGTGTCCTGACACAGGTTTGGTATTGCTGGGAATCAGCCTCAGTATGCAGCTTGGCCCCTGCCACGTGCACCCAGGCCTGGCAGAGGGAGGCACCAACTATGGAGCACTTCGTAGCGTCTAACAGGCAGCCCAGGATAGGTCACAGGCAGTGTCTGACCTTGACCTGCACCACAGTGCCTCCCTGGGGACCCCAGAACCAGCCCACAGCAGAGAACAATCAATGAGCTCCACAAGCGGCACACTCAAAGGGAGGTCTCTGCAGGCACAAGACCCTGCTGGGGCCAATTCTGCTTCATGGGGTCAGCCTACTCACAGCAGCTCATACAGTGTGATTAGGGTCAATACCCAGTCAGTCAGCTTGAGGGTCAACCCTGCCTACCACAGGCCAACAAAAATCAGGACTCAACTACAACAGCAGGGTTCCCCGAACTCACACCAGGGACATTCCTGGGGCACCCAGCTTAGGGAATCAGGGAGTCTGCTCCACTGAGCTCCACAGGACATGTACTCCAAAAGCCACCCTACCAAGACTGGGGACATAGCAGATCTACCAACACAGAGAAACAAATACAGAGAGGCGGCCAAAATGGGGAGACAAAGAAGCATGCCCCAAATGATAGAACAGGAGAACAAGCTCCTAGATCAGGGAACAGACTGGTGGTTGCCAAAGGGGGAAAGGGATGGATTAAAAAATACAAATTGGTAGCTACAAAACAGTCACAGGGAATGTGAAGTACAGATTAGGGATTATAGTCAATAATATTGACATGGCTGTGGATGGTGCCAGGTAGGTATAAAAATATCCGGGGTTGGGGGGAGACACTTTGTAAAGTATATGATTGTCTAACCACCATGCTGTACGCCTCAAGCTAATACAAAATAATATTGAATAGAAACTGTCATCGAAAATGTCTTAACGACTTGAGAACAGGGTCCCTGGCGGTGCCTGAACACACAGGTCACAGCAGCGTGACTCACAACAGCCAAAAGGTGGAGACGGTCTGTCGTTCAGGAAGGACGACAAAATGCTCCCTCCACCCAGTGGGAGGTGACTCGGCCACAAAAAGCAATGCGGTTCTGACACAGGTTACAGCACAGCTGGGCCTTGGCAACGTCATCCCACATGAAAGAGCAAACATGCGGAAGCCACAGGTTGCATGATTCACATTTACATGAAACGTCCAGAACAGGTAAATGCATAGAAGAGGACAGGAGCTCCGTGGTTGGCAGAGCCTGGGGAGGGGCAGTGACCGTGTCCTGGAGACCAGGCTTCGTGTGTGAGGAGGAGAAGTTCTGGAGATGGTGGTGCTGAGGCTGCACAACATGGTGAATGTGCTGAACGCCACTGAACCGCGCACTGACCAATGTCATGTATAATGTTATGCACATGTTGCCACAAGAAAAAGGCGGAGGATTCCCCCAAATTGCCGAGAATCAAGTGTTGTCAGCAAAGCCACAGCCACACCCCCTGCGGGCTGCCCTGTGTCCACACCCCCAGCGGGGTCCCTGAGCCTTACCTCCGAGGCTGCTGTAACCCCAGCCGCTCACCCAGCACATCTTCCTCTCAGGGACCCTCAGCGAGGCAGGTGGGAGGGGGACCAGGCCGATGCGTCACAGGGGCCTCCAGTTTCAGCAGGGCCACGTCCGCGCCCCCCTCTGCAGACAGGCTCTGGTTGAACTTGGGGTGGCGGACGATCTTAGTCACATTTGTCAGTGTGTCATGGTCATAGAGTCTCAGCTGCCCAACTTGAACCCTGAGGCCATAGGCCTCCCAGTCCCCCCTGGGGAGAGGGACCAGGAGCCTCTCAGAGGAGCCACCAGGGCTGAGCCAGTCTGGGCACAGCAGCAGGGCTGGGGCTGCACTAACTGTGTCTCCCCCGAGAGCAGGGGCCCTGCCCACAGCGCCCCTCCCATCAGCCCTCTGAGAGTTTCCCACCCCCACCCCTGCCAGGGGGCCTCGGCTGTGTGGCTCACCGCTGGGTGCAGTGGGCTGCGGTCAGCACCCACTGGTGGTGCATGAGGGAGCCCCCACAGAGGTGCTGCCACAGCTCCAGCTCCTTATTGTACCTTCGGACGCTGACCTGCCAAGGCCATCTCCCAGGGGGGCATTGTGCGCCCCCACGGGGCCACCCTGCTAAGTCAAGGAGCCAGGACCTGGGAAGCACAGGGGACGCCATCAGACACCCAGCAGGGCCCCTCGCACTCAGTCTCTCCCAGGACGAACCAAGGAGGCCCACCTGAGTTGACGCTGAGGGACCTGGGCAGCCTGAGCAGAAGATGGGGACAGGGAGTCAGGACTCACCTGGGAACGAGGGCACGGAGCACCCCAGGCCTGGAGGGTCAGGAACAGTAGCCACAGCATCTGCGAGGATGGCAGGGGCCTGGGTGAGACCACCAGGGGCTGGGGGCCCGTGAGGGGATGGAGAAGCCGGGGTCTGAGCAGCGGCATCCTCACCTGGAGGGACCCTCCTTGGGACCCTCTCTGCACCCCTTCATCCCCGGGCACAGGAAGGGCAGGCGGGGTCCCCTGGCTGGGCCATGGGCAGAGAGAGCTGCTCCTCTCTCAGGCCCACCCAGGTCGGGGGTCAGTCAGCAGGCGGCGAGGAGCTGCTGCTGGGCCCTGGCACTGCCTCCCCTGGATCTGCCACCTGCTGTCACTGGGCAGCAGCCATCTCTGGCTGCATGGATCTCAGCCACAAAGCACAGCCAGGCCGGCGGCCTGAGCAAGGAGAGCTGCCAAGAGGGTGCAGGTGCTAGAAGAAGCTCCGGCGCTCTGGGCCCAGGCAGGCGGGCTCAGGGAGACAGAGCCCCAGAGCTGCTGCTGGGCCCCTCGAGCCACAGGAAAGCCCCTGATTCCACTGGACCCCGTGAGGCAGCGTGGAGCTCGCCTCCATCTGACTGGAGCATCCCATTTGCCTGGCACGTGGCCTGTGGCCACCCTCACTGCCACCAGCTGAGGCCCTGCACACGGCCCTCTGCACGGTGCTCCCTGGAAGCTGCACCGAGACAGGCTTTCATGTACCCTGCGGGTACAAGTCAGGGAGAGGCACCTGGGAGGCAGGTGGACGGAGCAGAGATGGGCAGAGGGCAAGGCTGGAGCACAATGCAGGCTGATGACACCTTGACCAGCCCACAGGGAGACCCAGGCCACGGCACCCATGGGACTCAGTGCCAGCCCTGCCTCTCCCTGCACCAGCCAAGAGGGACCTGCTGGGGTGAGGCAGCCAGAGGAACTGCCAGGCCTCCCATCAAGTCCTGCCCTGAAAGGGGACCTGGCCTGCATCTGTGTCCGGCAGCGTCCACCGCCTTCTGCCTCGTGTGCTGAGGAGGCGGCTGCAGGACCGCCGAGGAGTCCCTGCCCAGGAAACTGGGAAACAGAGGCTCAGGGTACAACTGAGGCCGACAGGGCCCCTCCACTGTCCACCTGGGTCCCACCCTTTGCTACTAACTGGGACTCTGGGACTTACCTGGTAGCACGACCCAGACCCCCATCCCTGAGGGGCTGAGCTCTGGTCACAGGGACTTCTCAGGCCGGGTGGCTGCATGTGTCCACCTGCCATCACATTGACGAGGGGGGTAGCAAGGGACACGCAAGGGCCCTCACCTTCCCTGCCCCCCATTGTGACACAGCAGCCCTGCCTCTGCCTGGTGCTCAGTGTCATTGTCCCACCAAGATGGTGGCACGTCTTGCTCCCTGGCCTCCAGACACAAGGAGCTCAATGTACCCAGACACCAGCTGTCACTCACATCTCAGGAATGTTCCTCAGTGCAGGCTGCATGGAATTGCTGGTACAACAGAGCCCTGTCCAGCGCTGGGACCACTCAGAGCCGGCAGCCTGTTGTGGGGCCAGCGTCACGGGCTGGAGGGCACTGTGAGGTGGGGAGCACGCTGCTTCCCTGAGAGGGGCAGAGGCCCTCACTGGCCTGTTGTTTTGATGGGGGCCCTGGGTGCTGGGCCGTGGGAATCCTAAAGATTTCCTGTGGCCAGGCCCCTGCCTCCTCAGGGGCATGCTCCCCTCTCAGGAGCACACAGCCTGGTGGCCTGTAGTCTCACCAGTGAGGGAGTCAGTGTGGACCAGTGCGGTCCCTCGGAAGCTGCCCTGCTTTAGAAATAAGTGCAGATGCAACCAGTTCAGATGGGGTCAGAGTGGAGGGGGGGAGGCTCTAAATCCAATGATGGTTCCTTGTAGGAAGAGGTGAGGATGCGGCGAGCAGAGAGGGGTGGGGAGGACGGGGTGAGGGCCCCGGGGTTCCTCCACCAGGAAGGGTCCCAGCACCACCAGCAGCTGCAGGAGGCAAGAGCCTGGGAACAGGTGTGGCCCCAGAAGAACTTGATTGCCAGCTCCTGGCCTCCAGCCGGTAAGAGGATGCATTTGTGTTGTTTTAAGCCCACACTCCCCAGTCGGGGTCTGTCACTGTGACCCCAGGACACCACACAGGGGGAGAGCCTGGTGGTGACTGAGGTGTGATGTCCACCTGGAAGGGCATGGCCCTGCATGGAGTCTCCATTCCAAGCCCTGAAGGTGTCTCTCTCACCTCAGACAAGGGGAAGAGGCCAATGCCTGTGGGCCCTCCCCAGGGTCCCCATGGGCACTGACCTGGCCTGCAGGGGTCTTTTTATGGGGACACAGCCCTGCTGGCTCAGTGTCCCCCACCGCTGCAGGCCCAGGGCTCAGCCAGAACAGATTTCAGAGCCATAGGTAACAGGCCCCTCCATCTCCACCCAGGCATCTGGCTCTGCCCACCTTCCCTTACTGCTGAGCCCAGGAAGCTGTGCTAGGGTGGTGATTCCAGGCAAGTTGGAGGGTGGGGGGTGGGGAGGAGACAGCAGCCCTGAGCCCATACTCTCATCCTCTGGAGATAGAGCCCTGCAGGGCCACTCCGTGGCCATGCCAGCAGACACAGCACCAGGCCCAGGCTTGTCTCATTCCAGCCTTCCCTCCAACACCAAGTCCTAGGTCCTTCTCCCTCCCCTGGGAGCTCTGGCCTCTGAGTCACTCAGACCCTCATTCTTAAACCTGGAAACACTAAAGGTCTGACTACACCCTCACCCAGGGAGGAAAGCCCTACAAAGACTCACAGTCCCAGAGCCCAGTGGCAAGGCAGGCAGCCCACACCCTCCTGGGGGGCACAGGGGACCTGGATGTGTGTGGACCACCTGGCACCTGCCCACCCACAGGGCCCCGTGGACAGGCAGTCACTTAGGCAGAATGTGTGCCTGGAACCCAAGGGCGAGGGCAGAGGGCCAGGCTGTGCTGTGTCACCGCATCCTCTCTTCCGGGGAGGAGCAGATCCCCAAGGGGGCCATCTGACCGGTGGTGCCGTCCAGCTGAGTGTCAGGCCTTATTTTCCCAGGAAAAGGCTTTCCTGGAGAGCTCCTGGCTGCCAGGAACCCAGACTTCAGTCCAGGGCACATGGGGGACACAGCTCCTGATCTGCCCGCCCTGGAGCTTCCACTTTCCCTAACTCGGAGTCCAGGCCTCCCCTAAGGACCGGGTCACAGTGAGAGAGGACAGCGTTTCACCATGATCTCGGGGCAGGGGTCCTGGCACTGAAAGGTCTGGAAGGCCGCCACCCCATTGTAGAATCAGACTGGGGACCAGCCTGTCGCTGCAGGGTATGGAGCCCCCTCACCCACAGTACAGGCCGCCTCAGGCTCCACAGGCCCTCCTGGGTCCTGGCCCCAACCTGCAGGTGCAGGACCCACCCCAGCGGGGCACCAGCCATGCCCCCCAAATCCTACTCCAGCAGGAAGTGCACCTCACTGCCTGGGGCAGGAGGGGCTCCACAGCACCTTCTCACTCCCTGGATTTGAAACTGAAGCTCCTCTGTCCACTGGGAGCCCCTCTGACCCCCGGGAGAAAGGAGGAGCTCTGTGGAGCCTGAGGGGACGGTGCACCGCGGTGCCTTTCCAGCAGGGGCGCCAGCGTCAGGAGAACAGCCTCTGGAGGGATGGGGGTCCCCTCTCCACCCTCCTCTCTGCCGCCTCCAACCAACCAGGACCGGGGAGCTGGGGGAGCTGGAGGGTGGGGGCGGGGAAGAGGGGGACTGGCTGGTCCTGGGCCCCTGCAGGTCCGCCCTGCTCAGAAGAAGCTCAGAGTGGGAGACTAAAGATCTGGTGGAAATGAGGCTGCACTTCATTTGGTCCCAGGAGTTGATCACATTGGAAAATGGGGGTTCGGCGCCGCGGGGTCAGAGGGAGCAGCGGTGACCATGGAAACACAGCACCTCCTGTTTGCATGCGGCCACGTCCAAGTCATTAAAGCCTCCATGACACACTGACTGCGACTGAAGGAGGAAGAGGGGCGGTCTGCACCCTCTGGGGGGCGGCCCTCCGGGCTGTGGCCTCCAGCCCTGGGCAGCAGATTCACCTCCACCCCAGCCAGGAGAGCCTCCAGGTCGCCCTCTTCCTAGCTGCAGCCATAGCTGCCCATCCCACCTGGTCCCCCTCCCAGAGCCTGGGCTCCCCCAGCAGCACGGACCACCCACTGGCCGCCTTGGCCACGCCCACAGGTAAGTGCACTGAGTCCAGAGCAGTTTTTCCTGCAGTTTAATGAGCTACAGGGGGTGGGGAGGAGGCAGGAGTCCTGCAGTGCCCGCCCGACTTCAGAGCACACCCCGCCTCTCCCTTTTGCCTGTCAGGGGAGAGAGGCTGATGGAGGTGCTGAGGCAGGAGGATCTCAGAGCAGGTGGGGGCGGGGGGAGGGATAGAGAAGGTGCTAGGTGCTATGAAGAGCTGGCTCTGGGAGAGAGCAGGGAGGGTCCCCCAGACACCCTGGAGGGCCTGTCTTCATCTCATGGGCAGCATCCTTGCCTGGCCCCGGGCTCAAGGAGAGGAATGAATATGACCGCGGATCCAAGGCAAGAAGGATGTCACTCGGGCATAGACTGTAGGAAAGTTGTCAAGACCGCACTTGTGCCCCCAGCTCACCACGCCTACCTGGACCCAGGTACCCCTCCATTTACAGACCAAGGGGCCCCCAGAGTCTCCCTGTGGGAAGAAGAGACAGGTGGTCAGTACTCAGGGTCCCTGCAGGCAGGAGCAATGGACGGAGGCCACAGTCTGGGGGTCTCACCTGGCAGGTGCCCCGGCCTTCGCCCCCGGCACACAGCATGTCGTCCTTGATAACCTTGCCGATCTTGAGGTATTGCTGCCGACAGATCTTATCTGCCACGATGGGGACCTCCACCTCCTGCAGATTTTTGGGCGGCGGCAGCGGCACTGTGAGGAGAAGCCCAGTGAGCTTGTGGTCCTAAGGTGGCGGACAGTCACAGGCTGCGGGTTCTAGAACCACACGCTGAGCCTCTGTGCGCCCAGGGGTACCGAAGATCCCAACTCTCAGGCTTCATTCCAGGTCAATGGGCTGATAATCTCTAGGCTGACACTGTGGGCACCAAGCTCCAAAAAGAAACAGGGAAATATATTTATTATCCACAAATACCTTTTATTGGGAAAAATCAGAGCAGGTGCTTTCCCCGAGGAAATGCAGAGTGAGTGGCCCTATGGTCAAATTTGACTTTGTCCATTTAATAGTGAATCCTGGAGCTCGTCACTGAAGTTCTCTCTCCTTATTCTCCATCCCACTATCGAGACTCAGGGAGAACGGGGACCCCCGGAAAGGAAGACACAGGGCCTGGTGCAGAGTGAGGGAGATAAATGCCCATGGCACCCTGGCCAGTGTGTCTCAGTGGTTAGAGCACTGGCCTGAAGAGTCCCAGGTTTGATTCTTGGTCAAGGGCAAGTACCTGGGTTGCAGGTTCAATCCCAAGCCCCAGTCGGGAAGATAATGAAAAGATATGTCCCTCACATCAATGTTTCTCTCTCCCCTTCCTTTCCACTCTCTAAAAATCAATGGAAGAAATATCCTTGTGTGATACTTAAAACAAAAAAATGCCCATGGTCATGCCTCACTCTTGCTACTGTGGTCTCTGCTCCTAACAGACTCCTCTCGAGCTGTCTGCCTCCTACACCCAAGGGAGACCCCGGAGGGACCCAGCTCAGACCCCAGCTGAGCCTCCTCTGTAAAGCCTGGCCCGCCCCCTGCATCACCCGGGTGTCATCCTGGTTCTGGTTCTCACCTTGAAAAGCAATGTTACCCCAGCCAGTCACCCAGCACCGTGTGCCTGGGGGGAACGCGGAGGAGGCTGGTGGGAGGCGGATCCACCTGACGAGGTTAGATGGTCGCAGGGGGCCTCCAGTTTGAGAAGTGCCACGTCCGACACACCTTTTGCTTTCTTTTTAATGCTGTACTTGGGGTGGCGGATGATCCTGGCCACCTTCACACTGTCACTGTATGAGGGTCTCAGTTGTCCTAGTTGGACCTTCAAGTCCCGAGTCTCTGGGTTTCTCCTGGGGACAGAAGGCCAAAGGCTTCTGAGAGGCTGTGGCAGGGAGTGGGCCAGCCTCTCAGAGCCCAGAGACCTCCCCTCTGTGGTGGGCAAGGGGAGCGCCAGGAAGCTGAATCCTGGTGGGGGGTCTGCAGCCACTCAGCCCAGCATCTGTCCCCAACACACATCACATGCCTCCCGATACTTTCCACCCCCCCACCCCCCGGGTGCTGGCAGAGTAGGGACTTACCCATGAATGCAATGGGCAGCGGTCAGCACCCACTGTTGATTGATGAGGGAGCCCCCACAATTGCGACGCCACTTTGAACTTGTTTGATTCCTGACCCACAGGCCCACCTGCCACGGCCACGCCCCATTGGCAGCATCATGCCCCCCCACGATGCCCACCAGCTCAGTCCCTGGGCCGGGATCTGGGGAAGCAGAGGAGGAGCCATCAGGGTCCCAGGCACTGCTGCCCAGCACTCAGCATGGCCCCATCCTCAGTCCCTCCCAGAGCCACCCTCAGAGGGGGATCGCCACCCATCCCAGGGGCGGCCTCTGAGAGGTCAGTCAGGGGATTGGAGAAAAGGCAGGCTTGGCAGTTAGGACCCACCTGAGGTCACAGGTACGGAGCCCCCCAGACAGGGGAGAGTCAGGAGCAACAGCTGCAGCATCTGCAGGGGGAGAGGGCAGGGAGGAGAGCCAGTGAGGAGATGTGGGGCGGGGACACAGCTGGGAAGGGAGAGGATGGGGCTTGGAGCAGTGTCCTCACCAAGCCAGGTCTGTCTGCCTCTGTCCTGAGCCCTCTGAGCCCCTTTATCCTCCTGCGCAGACAGGCCCAGGGGAAGCCGCCCTCCTTTGGGGTGGGGCATGGGAGGAGGCGGGGCTTATGCCTTCCATGGGACCAGTGGTGACCAGCAGACCAGCTATCAGATAAGAAACATGGTGTTTCCTCTCTGAGAAGACACCCAGTATTGGTGCTGGAGCCCTAGCTGGTTTGGCTCAGTGGGTAGAATGTCAGCCTGTGGACTGAAGGGTCCCAGGTTCGACTCCGGTCAAGGGCACATACCTTTGTTTCAGGTTCCTCGGCCCTGGTCAGGGTTCATGCAGGAGGCAAAAAATCAATGTGTCTCTCTCACATCGATGTTTCTGTCTCTCCCTCTGCCTTCCTCTCCCTAAAATCCATTAGCATGTCCTCGGGTGAGGAGCTAAATAAATGATAAATAATCAGATGCTCTGAAACAACACAGAGCAGAGGTACAGATGGGATGGGGGCAGGCACCTGAGCCAAGAGTGGGATGAGGCGGGGGGAAGGAGAGCAGCAGGCCCAGTGCGCCCTTGCCCCACTCCTTCTTTTGAGGTTCACAGTGTCCCCCAAAAAGGACAGACTCGCTGGACCTGCAGACAGAGTTTGCCAGCAACACCATGAGATGGAGGAGGCAGCTTCCCTGGAACCTTTGGAGGGAGAGGGACCTGCTGACACCTTGATTGTAGACTTCCAGCCTCCAACATTTTATTCTTTGACAGAATAAAGTTTTATTTAAAGGTCCGGGTCTGTGGCATTTGTTATGGCCGCCCCAGGACACTCAGGCATCTGCTCAGCTGTCCTCATACATCCTATGCATGATCAAGCTTTGTCAAAATGCACAGCAAAGGGTGTGAGAGGTGCCAATTTAGTGCTAGTTCTCCTCACCTCTCCTCACCTCCTGCACACGCCTGCACCCCCACAGCGCTGGGAGCCAACCCCCCTCTCACACTCCCTGCTTTCTGAATGGAGGAGCTCTGTCCAACCCCAGGCAGAGGCCGAACACCTGCCAGGGACAGGCTTTTCTGCCCTTTGACATTCTGAGAATCATTCTCCACCAAGCATGGGACAGGACCAGACAGTGGTTTGAGAGGAGAAGGAAGAGGGCTTCCCACACTCCTGAACCACTGCCCGGTCCTCTGTGCCCCGTGAGCCCAGTGAGGAGACCATCAAGGGATGCTTTGCAGCACCTAGATGTGCTCAGGTCTCTAGAAACCCATCATTCTCTCCTGGGGCCAGAGTCCCTGTCATCCTTGCTGAGATGTTGGTGTCTCTGGGGGCACCCAGAATCCTCAGGGGACACTGGGGATCTCCTCAGGAAACAACCATGATCCAACATGGCCGGGGGCCCTGTGGTGGGGGCAGCGAGCACCCAGGAGGGAAGGGGCTGGGCTCCCAGATCCAGCAAGTCGCACAGGCCCAGGGGCGAGACCTGTGGGTGATAAGGGGGCTTCCTCCCTCCCTGCCTCTGGTCTGGACAGAGCCCCCACCATCGCCCACCTCAACACTGGATGTGGGTTTGTGGCTGGTTTCAGTCCAGATGACAGGAAGGCAAGTCACAGAGGTGTCAGCGAGAGGCCACAGGCCCCAACGGCCAGCCTGATGCTGGACCCAGGCTTCCCGTCCCCCGGCAACAGGCTGGGCGCTAACCAGCTGGGCCAGACCTGGGGAAAGACGGCATTTGGGCATTAGGAGCAGATCTGCCTGAAACAGAAACAAGAGGTTTGAGGGTCTGGGGGGAAATGTCATGACTATCATTGGCAGATAATACGATCTTCCTCCCAGAAGAGCCAAAAGGCTCAACTGAAAAGGTGCTAAGATTAAGTTTCCCAAGGTGTCTAGATGGAAGACAAGTATTTTGCACACAAGTCAGGAGAGAAAGAAGGAGAAACTCATCTTTAACCCCAGGCATAGCTAATGCGATGCCATATGGTAGAGACTCCGTTCACGACCAGGTCCACACATTCCTAAACTAGAGTCCGTGACAAACACAAAACTTCCTTGAGGAGGAAACTCACACGAAATAAAATGTCATTCAATGTTGTTAACAGGAGACGGTGTCATCCAATATCAACTCTTCCAAAATCCCAATAGAATGTGAACTGCAGGCAAGTCAGGAACATTCAAAGTGGCCCCCAAGTTTGCCAGGAGGAAAATACAGGTGGGGGTGTCCCAGGAAGCCACAGGGCAGAGTGAGGCAAACTAGGCAGCTGGTACCATAAAGCTGTGGGAACAGGAACCGAGTGGCCGGCCAGTGACGCAGGGCGAGGGAATGGCCCAGCCAACATGCCCATCCTCCTAGACCAGCCTCAGGGACAGCACAGCAGCAGACAAATGCACGGTATCAGCTCACAGCAAAGAATGAGGATACGGCATCGGTGAGGGGCCGCTGGGAATCAGATGGAGGGGATGAAGAAGAGGGGCTTGGGGAGAAGTGCAACCCCCTGTTCTGGTGCTTGGGTGAAGCCACCTCACTGTGCAGGACACATGGTGATGGGGCCACCTTGAACGTGAGGGACCCAGGCAACTCAGATCTTGGCAGGGGCTGAAGAGGGTCACCCAGCTCAGAGGAAGGTGGTGAGAGCCAGGAGACTGGACACACGGTCAGGTTCCAGGCCGTCCTCTCCCTCCTGCAGTCGGCGTCACCCCAGGAGGAGGGTGAAGGAGAACCTTTGGTCCCAGCCAAACAGAGGACTGGCATCTGGGAGGCCCAGGTCTCCGCCCAGTCATCTTAGAACAGAATCAACTAGTCCACCAGCCAACCAGGCTGACAGATGCGAGTCAGCATTTGAACTGTTAATAAACACAGTTGTTTCTGTTCCTTAGAAAAGTGTTCTTGCACCCGACTGGTGTGGCTCAGCAGGTGAGTGTCAGCCCAGGAACCAGAGGTCCCAGGTTTGATTCCCAATCAGGGCACATGCCCAGGTTGCTGGCCCAATCCCCAGTACGGGGCGTGCAGGAGGCAGCTGATCAATGATGTCCCTCTCTCTCATTGATGTTTCTATCTCTCTATCCCTCTCCTTTCTGCTCTCTAAGTATACTTGTTTATGATGGTAATTTTTGACATAAACCAGCCCAAAATTTAGTGATTTGCTCTTACATATGAAGAAAACTGTTGGGGCAGACCAGGAAAGCATTGAATTGGAAATTTAAAAACCAAAATAAAAACAAATGAAAAAAAAGTTATTCAAACCTATTCAACTAGCAATGATGAGAAATAGAAGAAGTTTGAGCAAGTTTTCAGGGAGGTAGAAGATACTGCATTTATGAAACAAGGATTACATACTGTTTTCTTCTCATATCAGATAGTAACCAATCAGATCATAACCAAGTGCCCTTGGACATTCAAAATATAACAAATTAGCCTGGGCAAGTGGTTCAATGGTTAGAACAGTGGCCCACCCGCCAAAGGGTGACTGGTTCAATCCCCGTGTGGGTTCCATGTGTGGGAGGCAACCAATCAATGTGTCTTTCTACCACTTGTCTCTCTCTCTCTCTCTCTTCCCCCATCTTCCTTCCCTCTCCTTCCCTTCCACTATCTCCAGAAATCAATGGAAAATATATGCTTGGGTGAAGATTAAAAAAAAATTGTAATAGAACAACAAAAAACAACAACAAAAAAATGGGCTTTCCTGTTCTTTTTTTTTTTTCTTTCTTCCTGTTCTTTTAACACCCTGAAAAGAAAAAAACACACGTGTGCTCTGCTGGCCGACCACTGGAGGGTCCATGGGCCATGCCGCTCCACATGCTTCCCCTGCCCCCAGAGGCGCATGGACAGCTGCGCAGACAAGTAAGAGCCAGGTCTCAGCGGGAGCAGCTCTCACAGGTGCACCTCAGACCCGCTGCCCAGAGCCTGAGCCTGGGAGGAGCTGCATTTGGAATAGCTCCCCTGGGAGAAGAGGCAACTGTGAGCCATGGGACACTGCTAGTCATTCTGCGCAGCCCCCAGAGTTCCTGGGGCCACTCCCTGAACAGATGCTGAGATGGGAGGGGAGCACCGGCTGGTCTCCACAAGAGCCACAGCAGGCGTCTCTACAGCCTAGAAACTAGAGCCAGGCTCTCAAGTGCCAAGGAAATGACTTAGTGCCCAGGAGGGTGACCGCCCAGGGCTTCTGTCCCTGGCACAGCTGGGGAGCAGCCCCTTTGGGCTCCAGCAGATGCTCTTCCTGGGGAAGCCAGAGAGAAGGGCTGGAGGGCAGGGGCCAGCCCTGCCTCTGCAGGGGTCCCTATCATGTACTCCAGGTCCCCTCCCCCTCAGCCCCACCTCTGGGGGCCTGGCCCTGACTCGCACCCCTCGGGGACCTCGTTCCTGGTCCCAAGCCCTTCAGAGGCCTTGCCTACTCCACTTGTCCACTTACCATCAAAATAGGGCGAGGGCGCCTGGGACACCCCGGGGTTCACCTGGGCTACACACCTTCCTCCTGTCCATGGCGGCCACAGCTCTACCCCCTCTGGGTTAGCAGAGTCAGGTACCCCTGCTGTTAGAGGGTACGTGTGTCCCCCAAAACATATGCCTAAGTCCTTCCCCCTGGCACTTGTGAATGTGACCTCCTTTGGAAATAGCCTTTGCAATGTAATCAGGGTTGGATGAGGGCATGAAGGAGGGGCCCTCATCCAATATGACTGGTGTCCTTGTGGGAAGAGGACAGAGACAGGAGTGCAGACCATGTGGCCATGGAGGCGGAGACTGGAATTAGGCGGTGCAGCCAGGAACACCAGGGATGGTCGCCACCCAGGAGCTGGGAGGGAGCCTGGGATGCATTCTCTCCCTGAGCCTCAGAGAAGGAACCCCCTGCTGGCGGCTGATTTTTGGACACCTGGCCCCAGAGCTCAGAGTAAATCCCCGTTGTTTAAAGAACCCTGAATGTCTGGTAATACCTTAGGCAGCCATAGGACACGAAGACCCCTGCCACCTCGGTGCCTCTGCTCCCTGCCTCCAGTCCCTTGGCACCGGGAGCACAAAGAGACAGGGCACAGCTATAGCTGCTCAGGGGCCTCTGCTGTCCCCTGGCCGAGTTAGTCCCCTTCTCGGGACCAGGACTGACACCCCTGTGCAGGGAGGGGAGCACCACGCCCCCAGGTCCCAGCAGTGACCCGGCGGGGCTGCTCCTACTTCTAGAGTCATTGCCCCGGACTCCAGGGACACGGCCCCAGGTTACAGGCACTGGTGGGGAGCGGGGCCCCAATGACAGTCACTGGTGGGGAGCGAGGCCCCAGGTGACAGTCACTGGGGGGGAGTGAGGCCCCAGGTGACAGTCATTGGGGGGGAGCGAGGCCCCAGGTGACAGTCACTGGGGGGGAGCGAGGCCCCAGGTGACAGTCACTGGGGGGAGCGAGGCCCCAGGTGACAGTCACTGGTGGGGAGCGAGGCCCCAGGTGACAGTCACTAGGGGGGAGCGAGGCCCCAATGACAGTCACTGGGGGGGAGCGAGGCCCCAGGTGACAGTCACTGGGGGGGAGCGAGGCCCCAGGTGACAGTCACTGGGGGGGAGTGTGCCCTGTGGCCTGCAGGACGGGCTTCTTGCCCAGAGAGAGCCACCTTCACAGCTTCAGCTGTGCTTCCCAGGTCCCGCCTTGAGGGTGAAGATTTGATTCCTCCACTTGGGCCCCAGTGTGGAAGCTGCACCCCACAGGCCTAAGCACCACTGTGGTTGGGTGGCCACCAACCACCTGGGTCCCCAGTTGGGAAACGGCAAATGAGCAGCCGGTAGCCCTGGGCCTCCCGCCAGCTGGAAGCTCATGGGGAGGCGGCGCCTCTGATCATCACGTCCAGCCAGAAAGGAAAGCCCTGCCCTGGCCGGTTGGGCTCCTTGGTTACAGCCTCAGCCCCGCACTGGAGGGCCTCCAGTTCAGTTCCCAGTCAAGGGCATGCACCTGGGCTGTCGTTCCCTCCCCGCCTCCAGTTGAATTGCATGCAGGAGGCAAGCAGTCCATGTGCCTCTCTCATATCAATGTTTCTCTCTCTCCCTCCCTCCCTACTTTGCTCAGAAAGCAATGGGAAACATATCCTCAGTGAGGATTCAAACAAAACCTGGGCTGTAGGTTCATCCCAGACCATGCAGGAGGCAACCAACTGATCTCTCTCTCTCTCTCTCTCTCTCTCTCTCTCTCTCTTGCTCTCTCACCTTCTGGCACTCCCTTCCACTTTCTCTAAAAACCAATGGGAAAATACCCTCTGCTGAGTATTAACAAAAGAGAAAGCAAGGCCCATGCAGCTGCTGACAGGGCAGGGCCTCTGGCAGTGCGTTCCCCAGGGCTTGTCCCCTGGGCGCCCTCGGACCAGGTGCTCCAGCAGGTTTTCTGGCCCCTTCTCCTGGGGGCTCCGATGCCAGGGCAGGGCTCCCACCCGTCCAGCCATGGCTCCCACAGTCTGGACACCAGCCCTGGGGTGTCCTCTCCTCTCCCGCAGGAGCCTCTAGGCCAGATCCCAGAGCTCCTTCTCACAGTCACTTCCTCTCAGGGGCCCTGCAGGGCTGGGCTGCCTCTAACCCCTTACAGACTAGTGCTCAGGAGAGGAGGGGCAGGTCTTCTCAGGGAGAAGCCTTTGCATTATAAAGGGGCTCAGAAGGCAGAATAATGGCCCCCAGAGGCATCCAGGTCCTAATCCCCAGGAAATGGGAACATGTCAGGTTACCTGGGAAAGGGCATAAAGGATGCAGATAGAATTAAATAATAACCGGTGACCATGAGAGGGGGGTCATTCCGATTCTCCAGGTGGGCCACATGCATCACTGGCCTCAGGAATGCCACAGGAAAGGCTGGGACACGTTCCAGAAGCTGGGAAAGGCCAGGACCTACACTAGGAACCAGCCCACACCTGGATGCAGCCCATGAGAGCCACGGTCCCCTGACTGCAGGATGGTGAGATGATTCATGTGCCCGGGGTGAGCTGTGACAGCAGCCACAGGAGACTCATACCAGATGGGTGTGCTGGCTCTCGTTAAGGGGGCGGGGGGGTGCACTCTGCGGGCTCAGGGACCTGGGGACTCAAGTTTCCTGTGCAGTGACCAGATGTCACCTTTCCCCGTGGCAGCACCCACTGTGTTCTCGCCAGGCCCTGGCCTTGGCCATCCATCACCCCAGGGAGCACCCCCGTCCCAGAGCTCAGCTACTGGTGGCGCTCACTCTCTGCCCCACGCCTCCCAGGCCCCTTCTGCTCTGTGTGTGGCCTTCAGTGACCAGCTCCGCACTGACAGCGTTTTGGCATCTTCCTCCAGGGCCTCCCTGAGCTCAGCATCCCCCCAAAACCCCTGCTCTGTGCCCCGTTGTCAGCGCTGCTTCCCATGGCCGGCCAGGCAGCAGCGTCCAGCTCCCAGGCCCCGTCCCAGAGTGGCCTCCTCAGGTCCCACCTGGCTCCAGCCGCTGAGGGCTGGGCTCCCAGAAGCCACAGTCAGAGGCTCTGCAGCCTCGACACAGGAATCAGGGGTCAGGGACTCACCGTCTGGAACTGAGTTCTAGGGAGGAAGGAAACCTGGAACTTGGCGGGGGGCAGAGAGCAGCAGGGAGGAGAGGTGCCCACGGTGTCCCTTGTTGGGGGCAGGGAGGGCTGGACACTAACCAACAACAGGGCACGTGTGCGTTTTCCTGTGAGTGCCTTCTCCCAAGTCCTGACTGTCCCCCGGGCACCCGTGATGGAGCGGCCATCACCTCTATAGTGTCTCCCTCCTGGACCAATGACATGAAAGCAAAGGGCAGAGAGCAGGAGGGAGGTGGCAGCAAGTGAGAGATGTCAATCAGCTCTGATGGGCAGAGGCAGATGGAGGAGGGGGAGGGGCACACAAATGCCTGCTGACAGGGGCTTGTTCCCATAGAGGGCCCTTCACACCCACAGAGATGCTCAGGATGTAGAAGCCAACTGACCCCAAAGGAAACTGAGCAGGAAACGTACAAAGGACAATGTTCCCTGGAAACATGTTCAGTGAAATCAGCAGGCGCAGAGGCCACACAATGTGGGCTTCTGTTTATTTGAACTTGGAACCGGACAACCAGTGGGTCCGGGCTGCCTGTCACCACTTGAGCCAATTCAGCAGAGATGGGCTTGAATCATGTAGGAGCCTTTATTCCAGTCCTGGCGGCAGGAGGGGAGAGCAGCAGGTCACCCACGGAAATCTGCTCTGCACCCCACCATCAGCCACTGCTTATATTGGGAAGAAGGACAGAGATGACGGGGAAAGTAGGAAGGACAGGCATGGGAACGTGGGCACGGGTTAATCATTACAGGTTACAGGTCATGCAGGCTGGGGTGTTGGGGGTCACAGAGGGTGGATGCCTCTGGGCACCCGGGACCAGATTACAGGTAATAGGGGCTGGGGGTTGTGAGTGCAGGTGTCTCAGGGACTAGATGATCTCAGTTACCAGGTGGTAAGTCTCTCCATTAATGACAGACAGTTCTTCCGGACAGGAGGACGGACTGCATTCCCGTGCGAGCTGCCATGGCCCAGGGTGCACACTCCCAGGTGAGAATGTGCTTTCTGTAATCAGAACAGAACAGTCATGATTAACATTTCTTATAATTACAGTGAACAACAACATTTTTCTATGACAAACATTGGAACAAAAACAATTGTTGACATTTTCATGAGATTCACACAACCTTGAGATTAGATATTATAACCTCAGTTGTTAGAATTTACTGATCGCAGACACTCCTTACTCTCAATTCATTAACATTTAAGAGGACTTATTTTTCTTATCAAGCAACCACACATCTAAACTTTATAAAGAAGTTTGTTGTTTTGGCTCATGACCAAGAACCTTTGTCCAGAAGGCAACTTGATCTTGAAAGTGTTAAAGAGAATAAAACGGGGTAGAGAAAACTTATGTGCTTAGCAGTTTTCTTGCACAGAACTTGCAGCCTTGAGTGCGGCATAGCCTAGATAACCACTAGACCTCTGGCGACGGGAGGAACCAAGGACGGGACCCTTATGTCAGCAGAACTGTTTGCATCCAGCAGAAGGTCACTGCTGATTGCTTTTTCGGCTTCAGCCCACCTGCACCCAGGTGCCTGAAAGAAAGTTCTTTTGATACATGATGGCCTGGTATCATAGGTGAGTGACCCGGCCACTCCAAACCTTTCAGATCTTATTCATCTTAAAATCAGATGCTCCAACAGAAGACACTGGGGAGGGGAGAGGGGTACTAACTAGTGCCAGTTTAGCACTTTCTCAGTTTTTGTGTCAACGAAATATATTTCATTCGCCCTGGCTGGTTTGGCTAAATGGTTAGAATGTCAGCCCTCAGACTGGAGGGTCTCAGGTTGGATTCCATTCAAGGGCACCTACCTCGGTTACAGGCTGGATCCCTGGCCCTCCTTGGGGCCTGTGGGAGAGGCAACCTATCAATGTGTCTCTCTCACCGCCATGTTTCTCTCTATCTCTCCCCCTCCCTTCCACTCTCTAAAAATCAATGGGGAAAAAAATACATAAAATGATGAACAAAAATAGATGCAGAGACAAATGGCGGGGGGGTGGGGGTGTGTGGTTAGAGAGCAACCAAAGGACTTGTATGCATCATATCAGCATAACCAACGGACACAGACACTGGGGCGGTGAGTGCTTGCCCCGGGTGGGAATGGCTGGGGGAGGGGGGGCAGGAGGGGTCAATCGGGGGACAAAGGAGACATATGTAAAACTTTAGACAATAAAAAAAAAAAAGACCAAAAAAATTTTAAAAAGCTGAAAAAATATCCTGGGTGAGGATTAACAAAATAAAGAAATTTCACTCAGGGATTTTCTTGTCAAATACAATTGTGTCGTGTAACCCAAGGTTAGTTCTCTTTTCAATCAAAGCAAAAGAGTTTAATGATAACTTTTTACTCCCACAAACCTGTCATCAAAACCTAAAAGTTGGCGTGTCATGTGTCCTGAGAAATCCTGTGAGTGGGACTCTGGGGGAAGGGCTGGACATTGATAAGAGCTTACAGCGTGAGGATGCTGCGTCTCCCACCCATGGTCAGCGCATATCTGTCCATGTTATTTGGACCTTATGTCCTTTAGCTCAACTGGACAATGTCCTCTCTGAAATCTTGCTCATGTTTTGTTAGATTTCTTCCCAGGAGGTTTGGAGTAGTCACTGGAAATGCCATCTTACTGATTCCTCTTCTCAGTGGCCATGGGCAGTGCCTAGAAGGCCTGTGGGATTTCAGCGCTGGACCTGCATTAATGGTGGACAAAGCTGCCTCGCGGCACTCATACTAGTTCTAACATTGTGAGCAGATGGTCTTGGGTGTTCCGTGTAGAGCGCCGTGTTGCTCCTGGTGGTCTCCTCTCCTCCTCCCTGGTCCTCACACCTTTTGTGTATTTCTGATGGCTGTGTGCTGCCTGGAGTCACCTGCACTGTCTGGGCCTCCCTGTCCTTCATCCCTCATTCAGGGGCGGGGTTTCCAGAGTGTGTGTCTCCCCGCCACCCCCCATGCCCGCCCTAGGTTCTGCCCCTCCACCCCAAGTATGACGTTTGCTGTGTCTCTGGGAAAAGTCACCTTTACAACATTTAGGAAGTCACCTTTGGCCCAAGTTTGCTAAGAGTTTTATCAAAAACTATGGTTGAATTTATCAATCAAAAAAATTGCATTTTTCCATATCTATTGAGATTATCACATGGTTTTTATCATCTATTTTTGCACCGTTAATGTGGCAAGTTGCACTAATTGGTGTTCAACCACAATGGTTTCGACCTTCCTGGGTTATTTGGTAATTATTTTACACATTGGGAAATAGTTTGATAATGTTTTAGTTTGGATTTTTTCAATCTATGTTCATAATGGAAATTGGCCTGAAATTGTCCTTTATTTTATGGGCCTAGTTTTGTTCTCCAGAAAGTGTGCCCGGGAGCTGCGTCTCTTGCTGTCCCTGGAAGATCGCTGGGCCTTGAAGTCTTAGTGTAATTGTCCAGGAAGCCATGCTGTGGGGTAACTCCCCGTGTTGTACTTTATATGTTAGTTCTGGGTGGATGTTCCCCTCCCAGAAGCAGGCCTTTCATGATTATAAATCTGGTCCCGCTTCCCTTTCTCCTAAAGTCAGTTCTCAGGAGTTATACTCGCCTAAAAATGGTCCATTTCACCTGATGGCAAGTTTGTTTAATGTGCTTGTTCATACTAACCTCTTCTGAGTTTTAAAAATCTCTGCCCTGCCCATGTGTCTGGTCACCTCTTTATTACTAATATTATTTGTGCATCATGTTTCCTGCCTGATGGATCTTGCCACAGGTTTGCCTATTTCATTAGATTTAAGGAACTCACTTTGGCTTTGCAACCCTGTAATTTCTTTATTATCTAGTCCAGGTGCTTCTTTTATTTGTTTTAAATTACCCCTGGCTTTCTTGCGTTGGTTAGCCTATCTTTTATTCTATTCCTTATGCTCTCTTTCGGTTTCCTCTGACATAATTTTTCTCACTTCTTGACTTAAACATGACATTCTCTGTCCTATTTGTACTAAATCCAGAAAGGACTGGTCACTTCCCTCCAGGTACAAGTCACCATGTCCCTGTGAATGTTAGTAGCTGGGATTTTCACCATTGTGAGTTATATATACTTTTTAATAATCATTCTGACATTTCTTTAGAAATATATTTTTTTAAATTTCCAGATGTAGGAGGGCTTGTGCCCATTTTTGATATAAGTGTGAGAAAGCTTAAAGTAATGTGGCCTCTTGTTTTCCAATACAAGGCAATTATAAGTGACCTCTGAGAACTGAAATTCAGGCTCAGTATTTACCAAAGAAGTAAACAAAGGCCGAGAAATAAAATATCCAGTGTCAGTAACAAAAGATGGTTCACAGGACGCCCCTCTTATATTCAGACAGTGAACTTGGCAAGTGGCCTTGTCGCATGGTGTTCAGCTATAATCTGCTCCTGTTCAATGTCTATTGAAGTCATATGTGACCATATAACTGCAAGTATTCGACCCTTCCCAAACCATGCAACTGAACCACCACCACCACACACACACACACACACACACACACACACACAAACACACACAGACGCATACATGCAAGTATTCCCACACACATGCAGACGATGATGCATGGGCACACATGGAGGGAGGTCTAGGAGCTTCTGTTGCAGGGAGACCAGCCTGGGGCTGAAAACTCAGTTCTGGGTGGCAGTGTGCCTGCCGGACCCTGGGCTTCCAGCCTTCTTCCCCAGCCTGCCCTGGAGCCAGGGGAGCAGCCAGGCCATTGCACCTGGCACTGCTTCTGGCAAAACTGATCACCTCAGGGGAGAGCAATCAACTACCAACCAGGACGCTGGGAATGTCCCACAGAGAGGCGGCTGCACCTCCAGCTGCGGGGCCTGTGCAGTAGGAGCCCAGCAGGCAAAGCCTAGGGAGCCCAGGTGATGCCAGTCAAGATGCCCACCCATTAGAGCACGGTGGGGACCAGGGGGCCTGGGTCTCCCAGGGGAGGGAGCGTGGAGAGTGGAGAGCAAGCGGGGGAAGGAGGGGATGATGCAGGTGGAGCCCCGACAGCCTGGGTGTCTCAGGCTGGCACCCGGGTCTAGGACAGAGGGCCTGGTTGTGGGAGGACAGCCACCAGGAGAGGTGCCAGGGAGCAGCGCAAGAACTCCGGGGCCTTGGTCAAAGCACCGGTCGGAGGGCACTGGAGAGCTGGGTGCTGCCTGGGAGCCAGTCATAGGCACGGCCCTCGGTGAGGACCAAGGCCGTCCTGTGGACACAAAACTGCGCTGGGGCCTGTGTCCCTCTGAGCCATCGGGCAGAGTGAGTGAGGTCAGTGTCATTGTCAGTGTGGTCACAGGTGTCCCGTGGTTGGTGGGGCCCGAATGGGACAGCCAGTGCCATGAATGAGGGCCTCCAGGAGCCATCCCTGCCCCGGGTCCAACACCTCCATTGTGACACCTGAGGACCCGTGGACGCTGGCACATTGCTGCCCCCTCAGCACCCCCACCCCGCCTTCGCTGGCCCAGCCTCCACTGCAGTGTTGCAAAATAGGGCTGTTAGGTAACAGAAGCTGTGCCCTTTGCCCACCTGCCCTCAGCCTTCCCCTATCAGGGCTCAGACATCCTCATCACAGCCCCGGCTTTGATCCTGACCCTGATGCCCACTCAGCCCCACCCTCACTCTGTGCATCCACTCCTGTCACTCAGACCCCGCACCCTGGGACCCCCAATGGCGGCCTGAGGCCAGAAGGACTCCTGCTCAGAGCAGGAGTGCAGGGCACTGCCCCCCCCCCCCCCCCCCACACACAGCTGCTGGCCGGAATGCCCATGTGCACTTTATCTCAGCATCACCTCTTCTTATCTTTTTAATCCTCACCCCAGGGTATTTTTTCCCATTGATTTTTAGAGAGAGTGGAAGGGAAGGGGAGAGAGGAGAGAGAAAAGCATCAATGTGAGAGGCATATCAATTGGCTGCCTCCTGCAGGCACCCCAATGCAGGGCTGGGGATCAAACCTGCAACCCAAGCACATGCCCTTGACTGGGCATCAAACCCAGGCCTCTTCGCTCTGCGGTCCGACACCTCAACCACTGAGCCAAACCAGCCAGGGCCCCCTCTTCTTTTTAAAATTATTTGCTGAAATAAACCATGAAAATATAAAGATATGTAAGCTTTGTAATTTTCCTTTTTAATTTTATCCCCACCTCTCAACCCTCTCCCCTTGGGCCATCACCCACTTGTTCTCTGTATCTCTGAGTCTGTTTCTGTTTTCTTCATCTGCTTTGTGTGTTCTTTTAGATTCCACATATGAGTTGCTCATTTCTCAACATCTTTGCAAACATGTGGTTTTATTGCACTTTTTCATTTTCTCCAATCTGATGAGTGTGACATGTATGTCCTTTTATTTCCCTCAGTTTTCCTCTGATTATGAAGGAGGCCAGTCAATCCTTATGGCCACTCAGGGGTGTCTGGAGAATGGCATGCAGTGTGTTTTCCCATTAATGCTTTGTTTCCTGTGTCCCACACATTCCTCCGAATCAGTATTTCTTCTTCCCGGAATAAATCCTTAAATAGTTATGTTAATGAGTGCCTGCAGGTGATAAGACACTCTGTGTGTCTTCTGTTTTGTAATATCACTGTTTTTTCCTCAATATTGTGTGACAGTATGTCTGGGAATAAAATTTTATGTTGATGGTGATGTTTCCTCACCACTTCCAAGGAATTGCCCCAGGGTCTCCTTCCTCCTCCTGTTGCTGATCAGCAATCCCCTGTGTCTGATAGTCATTTTTTTTTTAGGTTAAACTATCACTTGTCTCTGCTGGCTTCTAATGATGACAATTTGCAGTTTTACCAAAATGGATTTAGGTGTAGAATTTATCTGTGTTTATTCTGCTGAATTTCACAGGGCACTTTCCACTGAAGGTTCACAGTTTTTCTTTGATTCTAGAAAATTCTCAGATATTTATGTACAAATACTAAGTTTTTGTTTTTCCAGACAGGATTTTACGTTCCTAACAAGGGGTTCTCAATCTCTAATAGCCTCTGAAGTTGGAGGCTCTCAAACCATCTAACAAGAAGCACTTTCATGTTTTATGGGGTTTTTCATGATTCCTCTGTTACTGAGATGCTGATGTTGAAAACCAAACAAGCCAACATTCAAGCTCACTTTGTGAATGGTCCTGTACCCCCCAAATCCCTTCCAAGCTCAAGCCTCTGTCCCCACCTCCTCTGTCCCCACCTCCTCTGTCCCCACCACCTCTGTCCCCACCTCCTCTGTCCCCACCTCCTCTGTCCCCACCTCCTCGGTCCCCACCTCCTCTGTCCCCACCACCTGTCCCCACCTCCTCTGTCCCCACCTCCTCGGTCCCCACCTCCTCTGTCCCCACCACCTCTGTTCCCACCTCCTCTGTCCTCACCTCCTCGGTCCCCACCTCCTCTGTACCCACCACCTCTGTTCCCACCTCCTCTGTCCCCACCTCCTCGGTCCCCACCTCCTCTGTCCCCACCACCTCTGTTCCCACCTCCTCTGTCCCCACCTCCTCTGTCCCCACCACCTCTGTCCCCACCACCTCTGTTCCCACCACCTCTGTCCCCACCTCCTCTGTCCCCACCACCTGTACCCACCGCCTCTGTCCCCACCTCCTCGGTCCCCACCTCCTCTGTCTCCACCACCTCTGTTCCCACCTCCTCTGTCCCCACCTCCTCTGTCGCCACCACCTCTGTCCCCTCCTCCTCGGTCCCCACCTCCTCTGTCCCCACCACCTCTGTTCCCACCTCCTCTGTCCCCACGTCCTTGGTCCCCACCTCCTCTGTCCCCACCACCTCTGTTCCCACCTCCTCTGTCCCCACCTCCTTGGTCCCCACCTCCTCTGTCCCCACCACCTCTGTTCCCACCACCTCTGTTCCCACCTCCTCTGTCCCCACCTCCTCTGTCCCCACCACCTCTGTCCCCACCACCTCTGTCCCCACCTCCTCTGTCCCCACCACCTCAGTCCCCACCTCCTCTGTCCCCACCTCTTCTGTCCCACCTCCTCTGTCCCTCTGCCTGGGGCCCCTTCCCCCTAATGCCCACTGTCGCTGGTGCTTCATGAGCTGCGCCTGGCAGCTCAGCCCCGTCAAACCCTCCCGGCAGGTCCAGGCTGGATGGATATGCCCTGTGTCCCCCCAGTTCTGTGTTCAGCACTCACCTCCTCACCGTGTCCCACACTCACTGCAGTGCTGACTTATGTCTGTCCTCACCTCCCTGTGGGATCCAGGGGCCCAGGACCCACTCAGTGACTCCTTGCCCCTGAGACCTTGTCCATGCTGGGCACATGTGATCCAGGATAATTAAGGGAGGGAGGGAGGGGAGGAGGGAAGAGAACTAAGAAGAAACAAGTATGAAACAAGAGAGAGAGAAGAACATAGAAGAGTAGAAAAGGAAAATAAGAAGCAGGGGAAGGAGGTCGGGGAGGAAGAAGAAAGAGGAAGTGGGGGGGGGGTGGAGGGAGGGACACTGGGACAAGCATAACCCGCATGAGTTCCCAGAAATGCCATCACAGGGAACTGAGCCCTGGAAACCTCCTCACACACGAACACGGAGACCTGGGACCCGGGGACTCTCAGGGAGGCCCCCACTGCGCTCTCAGTCACCGTCATGATGAGTCCATGCCACCATCTCAGCCACGGTTTGGAGTGGCTTTTCCAAGTTTAATAGGAATCAGAGGGTGAGCAGGAGGCCATGGGCCCAGGCCCCTTGTCCTGGCCCCCCTACTGTGAGACACCAGCCTGCAGAGCATCTCCTGTGTCTGCCACCCCAAAGTCAGGACAGGAGGGTCCCAGAGGTCAAGAGATTCATGACACTGTGGAGGGTGAGATAAAGGATGAGGTGGGAGGATGAGGCTGGAATTGGGAAAGAAACAGGGGTATCAGCAAGGAAGATTGAGGGTCTCCCCATCATGGGAACCCTGCCTGGCCTCATCTAGGATCCAGGGGGCAGAGGGACATACTTCCGGATCCAAGAAATGAAGCTCATCACCCGGGCATACACCCCAGGGAAGTCGCGATGACCACAGCTGTATCCCCAGCTCACGATCCCTACCTGGACCCAGGTGCCTTCCCAGCTGCACACCAGGGGTCCCCCGGAGTCACCCTGTGGGGAGAGGCAGGACTCAGTGAACATCTCCACACGGGCCGCTGCATGGAGCTTCTGAGTCCCGATTCCCTGGGCCAGGAGGGGACGGAGGACCGAGGACGGGGCAGGTGGGGCTCACCTGGCAGGAGTCCTGGCCCTCACTCCCAGCGCACAGCATGTCATCCTTGATGATCTGGCCAGTGTTGGTGGAAGAGTTCTGGTAGCGCTGGTTACAGACCTCGTTCCCCACAATGGGAACCATCACCTCCTGCAGCTGGTAGGGCCAGAGCCGAGGAGCTGTGGGAAGGGACTGGTTGAGAACCAGGGCTGGTCCAGGCTTCTGCTCCTTCCAAACAACAAGGTACTGTTTCCAGTCCTTCTGGGCCCTGACTCTTGGGTCTAGAGCAGCTACACCTGGCCTGGGACTGAGCTCCCAGCATCCACTACGCCCATTCAGTTCTAGGACGCAGCACTTCATCAGCCACAGTCTGGGCTCCACAGGCCTGAGGACGGGCACTGAGGAGAGTGTTATCCCAGGATTGTTCTCCTTGAAAAGGAAGGGCTCAGGGCTCACCCCAGAGAAATGCATCACAGCAGGAAGGAGACACTCCTGCGCTGATGGGTGGGTTTCATTCTGATTGAGGGAAATGCCGCTCTTTCCCAGACTGACTCATCCTCAGGAGGACAATCAAGGTCCACACACCCCCTCGGGCGAGGGGAGAACCCAGGCAGAGCCTCGGGAGGGCCTGTCCGCCTGGCAGAGCAAACACTTGTGTCCTCAGTGTCCATGAATCTGATCATGAAACCCCAGCTCTGCACACATGTAGGCTCAACAGGAAATCCCCCCTCTAATAACCAAATGTAGAATTAGCACATGGCCCAGAACTTCCACTCCTAGTCTGTACCCCAAAGAACTGAAAACTGGGATCCAAGATGGAGACAGAGTAGGTGGAAGTGACACTCACCTCCTCCCAGGACCAAATCGGAATCACAGCTAAATTATAGACACTCAACCTGAATAACCAACTGAAGGCTGGCTGAAAAGAAGTCTCATCATTAAGGACACATGGAAGAAGCCACATGGAGACGGGCAGGGAGGGTGGAGACACAGAAAAGGCTGCATTGAGAGTTAGGAGGGACACCTCAGCTGCATAGTTCCCCTCTGAGAAGGGAGGGGTCTCCACCCCATCCTGAGCTCCCAGCCTGGAACACCAGTGCCTGGAAGAGGAGCTACACAACATCTGCCTGTGACCATCAGTGGGGACGGCACTTGCCAGAGTGAGACAGGGGACTGTCAGGCACCTGGACGCCCTTTTAAAGGGCCAGTGCGCAAACATCTCTATGGCAGGTACTCAACCTGACTGGGCTCCAGTGGACCTACAGCGTCCCAGAGTGGACAGGAGTCACTCTGGGAGAGATTGGTTGTATGGCTTTGGGGAGAGGGCTGGAGGGGCAGCCTCCATTATCCAGGGCTGAGTCCTCTCCCACATGCCCACAGATGCCATCTTTCCTGAGTTGAACATCCCCTCCATAGGGCATCAGCCTGGGGGAACGCACCTGCCTCCACCTCCTCCAGGCTGCCAGTTGGCTCAGCCGACCAAGCTCATGCCCTGCAGGGGAGTCTGCCAGCTGCAACCAGCCTGGGCCCACACAGTCTTTCTCAGCAGCTCTGGAGGAGGTCTGCGCAGACTCCAGGGCTGTTGGAGACACACAGGGAGAGACTGAGTTGTGTTTCTCTGAGGCGAGGGCCATTTCCCCAGGCACCCGACTAGCTCCACTGTGCAGAGCCCTCCCTCTTCACTGCCAATCCTAATCTGTGTGATCCTGAGGAACTCTACTGGCCTCACCCTGATGACACCCAGAGACCCTGCCCCACTGCAAAGATTTGAAGACCCCAGGTGGGTGGTGGGTGCTGGGTGGTGGGGGCTGGCCTTGTTGTGCCCTGAGACTTTTGTTGAGTGGTGTCACACCCAGCGCTGGCGCTGAGTTTGAATCTGTATGAACCTGATGAACACCACTCGCCACAACCCAGTGACTCATTGAGAAACTACCTCATGCAACTCAACTACCTCAGCAGGGCTCTCCTCACCACACACGGGACATTCCTGGGGCACCTAGCTTAGCTGGAGGCTCTATCAGTGGCTGAGCCTAATGGCAACTGGCAGGCAGAGGCAGATTTTTGGGTGCTTTGGGCCTTTTGTGTCCTGACACAGGTTTGGTATTGCTGGGAATCAGCCTCAGTATGCAGCTTGGCCCCTCCCATGAGCACCCAGGCCTAGCAGAGGGAGCCACCAACTGTGGATCACATTGTAGATTCTAACAGGCAGCCCAGGATAGGTCACAGGCAGTGTCTGACATTGACCTGCAGCACAGTGCCTCCCTGGAGGCCGCAGAACCAGCCCACAGCAGAGTACAATCAATTAGCTCCACAAGCGGCACACTCAAAGGGAGATCTCTGCAGGCACCAGACCCTGCTGGGGCCAATTCTGCTTCATGGGGTCAGCCTACTCACAGCAGCTCATACAGTGTGATCAGGGTCAATACTCAGTCAGTCAGCCTGAGGGTCAACCCTGCCTACCACAGGCCAACAACAATCAGGACTCAACTACAACAGCAGGGTTCCCCGTACCCACACCAGGGACATTCCTGGGGCACCACTGAGCTCCACAGGACATGTACTCAAAAAGCCACCCTACCAAGACTTGGGACATAGCAGATCTACCTAACACAGAGAAACAAATAAAGAGGCGGCCAAAATGGGGAGACAAAGAAGCATGCCCCAAATGATAGAACAGGAGAATAGGCTCATAGATCAGGGAACAGACTGGTGGTTGCCAAAGGGGGAAAGGGATGGATTAAAAAATACAAATTATAGCTACCAAACAGTCACAGGGAATGTGAAGTACAGATTAGGGATTATAGTCAATAATATTGACATGGCTGTGGATGGTGCCGGGTAGGAATGGAAATATGGGGGGGGGGGGGTCGAGGAGACACTTTGTAAAGTATATGATTGTCTAACCACCATGCTGTACGCCTCAAACTAATACAAAATAATATTGAATAGAAACTGTCATTGAAAATGTTTTAATGACTTGAGAACAGATTCCCTGGCGGTGCCTGAACACACAGGTCACAGCAGCGTGATTCACAACAGCCAAAAGGTGGAGACGGTCTGTCGTTCAGGAAGGACAACAAAATGCTCCCTCCAACCCGTGGGATGTTCCTCGGCCACAAAAAGAAATGCAGTTCTGACACAGGTTACAGCACAGCTGGGCCTTGACAACATCATGCTACGTGAAAGAGCAAACACGTGGAAGCCACACGTTGCATGATTCACATTTACATGAAACGTCCAGAACAGGTAAATGCATAGAAGAGGAAAGGATCTCCGTGGTTGGCAGAGCCTGGGGAGGGGCAGTGACCGTGTCATGGAGACCAGGCTTCGTGTGTGAGGAGGAGAAGTTCTGGAGATGGTGGTGCTGAGGCTGCACAACATGGTGAATGTGCTGAACGCCACTGAACCGCGCACTGACCAATGTCATGTATATTGTCATGCACATGTTGCCACAAGAAAAAGGCGGAGGATTCCCCCAAATTGCCGAGAATCAAGTGTTGTCAGCAAAGCCACAGCCACACCCCCAGCGGGCTGCCCTATGTCCACACCCCCAGCGGGCTGCCCTGTGTCCACACCCCCAGCGGGGTCCCTGAGCCTTACCTCCGAGGCTGCTGTAACCCCAGCCGCTCACCCAGCACATCTTCCTCTCAGGGACCCTCAGCGAGGCAGGTGGGAGGGGGACCAGGCCGATGCGCTCAGAGAGCGTCACAGGGGCCTCCAGTTTCAGCAGGGCCACGTCCGCGCCCCCCTCTGCAGACAGGCTCTGGTTGAACTTGGGGTGACGGACGATCTTAGTCACATTTGTCAGTGTGTCATGGTCATAGAGTCTCAGCTGCCCAACTTGAACCCTGAGGCCATAGGCCCCCCAGTCCTCCCTGGGGAGAGGGACCAGGAGCCTCTCAGAGGAGCCTCCGGGGCAGGGACAGTCTGGGCACAGCAGCAGGGCTGGGGCTGCACTAACTGTGTCTTCCCCTGAGACCCTGGGCCCTGCCCACAGCGCCCCTCCCATCAGCCCTCTGTGAGTTACCCACCCCCACCCCTGCCAGGGGTCCTCGAGCTGTGTGGCTCACCGCTGGGTGCAGTGGGCTGCGGTCAGCACCCACTGGTTGTGGATGAGGGAGCCCCCACAGAGGTGTTGCCACAGCTCCAGCTCCTTATTGTACCGTCGGACGCTGACCTGCCAAGGCCATCTCCCCGCGGGGGCATTGTGCGTCCCCACGGGGCCACCCTGCTGCCTCCCTGAGCCGGGACCTGGGAACACAGGGGATGCCATCAGAGACCCAGCAGGGCCCCTCGTGCTCAGTCTCTCACAGGACCCACCAAGGAGGTCCACCTGAGTTGACGCTGAGGGGCCTGGGCAGCCTGAGCAGAAGATGGGGACAGGGAGTTAGGACTCACCTGGAAATGAGGGCACGGAGCCCCCCAGGCCTGGGAGGCTCAGGAACAGCAGCCACAGCATCTGCGGGGATGTCAGGGGCCTGGGTGAGACCAACAGGGGCCGGGGTCCCCGTGTGGGGATTGAGAAGCCGGGGTCTGAGCAGCGGCATCCTCACCTGGAGGGACCCTCCTTGGGACCCTCTCTGCACCCCTTCATCCCCGGGCACAGGAAGGGCAGGCGGGGACCCCTGGCTGGGCCATGGGCAGAGAGAGCTGCTCCTCTCTCAGGCCCGCACCAGGTCGGGGGTCAGTCAGCAGGCAGCGAGGAACTGCTGGGCCCTGGCACTGCCTCCCCCGGACCTGCCACCTGCTGTCACTGGGCAGCAGCCATCTCTGGCTGCACGGATCTCAGCCACAAAGCACAGCCAGGCCGGCGGCCTGAGCAAGGAGAGCTGCCAAGAGGGTGCAGTTTTGCTGGAAGAAGCCCCGGAGCGCTGGGCCCAGGCAGGCGGGCTCAGGGAGGCAGAGCACCTGAGCCGCTGCTGGGCCCTTGAGCCACAGGGCAACCCCTGATTCCACTGGACCCTGTGAGGCAGCGTGGAGCTGGCCACCATCTGACTAGAGCATGCCATCTGCCTGGCACGTGGCCTGTGGCCACCCTCACTGCCACCAGCTGAGGCCCTGCACACTGCCCTCTGCAGGGGGCTCTCCAGAAGCTGCACAGAGACGGGCTTTCATGTGGGTACAAGTCAGGGAGAGGCACCTGGGAGGCAGCTGGACAGAGCAGAGATGGACAGAGGGCGAGCCTTGAGCAAAGTGCTGGCTGATGACACCTTGACCAGCCCACAGGGAGACCCAGACCATGGCCCCACTGGGACACAGTGCCCACCCCCGGCCTCTCCCTGCGCCAGCCAGGAGGGACCTGCCGGGGCGAGGCAGCCAGAGGAACTGCCAAGCCTCCTATCAAGTCCTGCCCTGAAAGGGGACCTGACCCGCCTCTGTGTCCGGCAGCGTCCACCGCCTTCTGTCTCGTGTGCTGAGGAGGCGGCCGCAGGACCACAGAGGAGTCCCTGCCCAGGAAACTGGGAAGCAGAGGCTCAGGGTACAACTGAGGCCGACAGGGCCCCTCCACTGTCCACCTGGATCCCACCTTTTGCTACTAACTGGGACTCTGGGTCTTACCTGGTAGCACGATCCAGTCCCCCATCCCTGAGAGGCTGAGCTCTGTTCACAGGGACTTCTCAGGCCGGGTGGCTGCACGTGTCCACCTGCCATCACATTGACGAGGGGGTAGCAAGGGACACGCAAGGGCCCTCACCTTCCCTGCCCCCCATTGTGACACAGCAGCCCTGCCTCTGCCTGGTGCTCAGTGTCATTGTCCCACCAAGATGGTGGCACGTCTTGCTCCCTGGCCTCCATATACAAGGAACTCAATAAACCGAGACACCAGCTGTCACTCACATCTCAGGAATGTTCCTCAGTGCAGGCTGCATGGCCTGTGTTGTCCTGCTCCCTGTGGGGCTTGCCCATCACCACCATCTTGTCTGCTGGGACCTGTGTCGCCAGTGCAGCTGGACCTGCAGCAGAGCCCTGTCCAGCGCTAGGACCACTCAGAGCCAGCAGCCTGTTGTGTGGCCAGCCGGTGGGGAGCACGCTGCTTCCCTGAGAGGGGCAGAGGCCCTCACTGGCCTGTTGTTTACATGGGGGGCCCCTGGGTTCTGAGCCGTGGGAATCCTAAAGATTTGCTGTGGCCAGGCCCTGCCTCCTCAGGGGCGCGCTCCCCCTCTCAGGAGCACACAGCCTGGTGGCCTGTAACCTCACCAGTGAGGGAGTCAGTGTGGACCAGTGCGGTCCCTCAGAACCTGACCTGCTTTAGAAATAAGTGCAGATGCAACTAGTTCAGATGTGGTCAGAGTGGAGGGGGGGAGGCCCTTAATGCAATGATGGTTCCTTGTGGGAAGAGGTGAGGATGCGGAGAGCACACAGAGGGGTGGGAAGGAGGGGGGGGGGGTCAGTCCAGGGGTTCCTCCCCAACCAAGGGTCCCAGCACCACCAGCAGCTGCAAGAGGCAGGAGCCTGGGCACAGGTGTGGCCCCAGAACAACTTGATTGTGGGCTCCTGGCCTCCAGCTGCTAAGAGGATGCATTTGTGTTGTTTTAAGCTCACACTCCCCAGTCGGGGGCTGTCACTGTGACCCCAGGACACCACACAGGGGGAGAGCCTGGTGGTGACTGAGGTGTGATGTCCACCTGGAAGGGCATGGCCCTCATGGAGTCTCCATTCCAAGCCCTGAAGGTGTCTCTTGTCACTTCAGTCAAGAAGAAGCCAATGAGTGTGGGCCAGGGGTCCTCAGACTTTTTAAGCAGGGGGCCAGTTCACTGTCCCTCAGACTGTTGGAGGGCCGGACTATAGTTTTTAAAAAAAAACTATGAACAAATTCCTATGCACACTGCACATATCTTATTTTGAAGTAAAAAAACAAAAGGGAACAAATACAATATTTGTATTTGCATGTGGCCTGTGGGCCGCAGTTTGAGGACCCCTGTGTGGGCCCTCCCTAGGGTCCCCATGGGCACCGACCTGGCCTGCAGGGTCTCTATTGGGGGACAAAGCCCTGCTGCTTCAGTGTCACCGACCTCTGAAGGCCCAGGCTCAGTTAGAAAAGATTTCAGAGACCAGAGGCAACATGCCCTCCTGTCCATCTGCAGCCCAGGCATCTGGGTCCGCCCACCTTGATTCCTGCTGAGCCCAGGATGGGAGGTGCTCAGGCTGTGATTCCAGGCAAATGGGGGGAGGGGGGGAGCAGTGGCTCTAAGCCCATCCTCCTGAGAGAGAGTCCTGCCGGGGCCACCTCTTGTCCATGCCTTCAGGCACAGCCCCAGGCCCAGGTGTGTCTGACTCCAACCTTCCCTCCAACTCCAAGTTCTAGGTCCTTCTCCCTCCCTTGGGAGCACTGGCCTCTGAGTCACTCAGACCCTCAATTTTACTCCTAGAAACACAAAAGGTCTGACTACACCCTCACCCAGGGAGGAAAGCCCTACAAAGACTCACAGTCCCCAGAGCCCAATGGGAAGGCAGGCAGCCCACACCCTCCTGGGGGCACAGGGGACCTGGATGTGTGTGGACCACCTGGCAGCCGCCCACACACAGGGCCCCGTGGACAGGCAGTCACTTAGGCAGAATGTGTGCCTGGAACCCGAGGGCGAGGGCACAGGGCCAGGCTGTGCTGTGTCACCCCATACTCCCTCCCTGGGCCGAGCAGATCCCCAAGGGGGCCATCTGCATGGTGGTGCCTTCCAGCTGAGTCTCGGGCCTCATTTTCCCAGGAAGAGGCTTTCCTGGAGAGATCCTGGCTGCCAGGAACCCAGACTTCAGGGCACATGGGGGACGCAGCTCCTGATCCGCCTGCCCTGGAGCTTCCACTCTCCCTAACTCGGAGTCCAGCCCTCCCCTGAGGACCGGGTCACAGTGACAGAGGAGGGCTTTCCACCCTGGCCTCGGGGAGGGGTCCTGGCACTGAAAGGTCTGGAAGGCCGCCACCCCATTGTAGAATCAGACTGGGGACCAGCCTGTCGCTGCAGGGTATGGAGCCCCCTCACCCACAGTACAGGCCGCCTCAGGCTCCACAGGCCCTCCTGGGTCCTGGCCCCAACCTGCAGGTGCGGGACCCACCCCATCCGGGCACCAGCCATGCCCTCCAAATTCTACTCCAGCAGGAAGTGCACATCACTGCCTGGGGCAGGAGGGGCTCCACAGCCCCTTCTCACTCCCTAGATTTGAAACTGAGGCTCCTCTGTCCACTGGGAGCCCCGCCCAACCTTGCGGAGAAAGGAGGGGCTCTGCGGAGCCTGAGCGGACGGTGCACCTCAGTGCCTCTCCAGCAGGGGCGCCAGCTCCAGTTCAGCGGCCTCGGGAGGATGGGGGTCCCCTCTCCACCCTCCTCTCCAAATAACCAGGACCAGGGAACAGGAAGGTGGGGCCGGGAAGAGGGGGACTGGCTGGTCCCAGGCCCCTGTAGGTCCGCCCTGCTGGGGAGAAGCTCAGAATGGGAGACTGAGGATCTGGTGGAAATGAGGCTGCACTTCATTTGGTCCCAGGAGTTGATCACATTGGAAAATGGGGGTTCGGCGCCGCGGGGTCAGAGGGAGCAGCGGTGACCATGGAAACACAGCACCTCCTGTTTGCATGCGGCCACGTCCAGGTCATTAAAGCCTCCATGACACACTGACTGCGACTGAAGGAGGAACAGGGACGGTCTGCACCCTCTGGGGCGGCCCTCCGGGCTGTGGCCTCCAGCCCCGGGCAGCAGACTCACCTCCACCCCAGCCAGGAGAGCCGCCAGGTCGCCCTCTTCCAGCTGCAGCCATAGCTGCCCATCCCACCTGGTCCCCCTCCCAGAGCCTGGGCTCCCCCAGCAGCACGGACCACCCACTGGCCGCCTTGGCCACGCCCACAGGTAAGTCCACTGAGTCCAGAGCAGTTTTTCATGCAGTTTAATGAGCTACAGGAGGTGGGGAGGAGGCAGGAGTCCTGCAGTGCACGCCTGACTTCAAAGCACACCCCGCCTCTCCCTTTTGCCTGTCAGGGGAGAGAGGCTGATGGAGGTGCTGAGGCAGGAGGATCTCAGAGCAGGTGGGGGCGGGGGGAGGGTTGGAGGGGCGCTAGGTACAATGAAGAGCTGCCATTGGGCGGGAGCAGGGAGGGTCCCCCAGACACCCTGGAGGGCCTGTCTTCATCTCCTGGGCAGCATCCTTGCCCAGCCCCGGGCTCAAGGAGAGGAATGAATATGACCGCGAATCCAAGGCAAGAAGGATGTCACTCGGGCATAGACTGTAGGAAAGTTGGCAAAACAGTACTCCGGCTCCCAGCTCACCACGCCTACCTGGACCCAGGTACCCCTCCATTTACAGACCAAGGGGTCCCCAGAGTCACCCTGTGGGAAGAGGAGACAGGTGGTCAGTACTCAGGGCCCCTGCAGGCAGGAGCAACCGACGGAGGCCACAGTCTAGGGGTCTCACCTGGCACGTGCCCCGTCCCCAGGTCCCAGCACATAGCATGTCGTTGGTGATAACATTGCCCTATTGCTGCCGACAGATCTCATCCGCCACAATGGAGAACTCCACCTCCTGCAGATTGTAGGGCGGTGGTAGCGGCTCTGTGAGAAGAAGCCCAGTGAGCCTGTAGTCCTGAGGGGGCGGACAGTCACAGGCCGCAGGTTCTAGAACCACACGCTGAGCCTCAGTGCCTCCAGGGCGACCCAGGGAGTCACCCAAGACCCCAACTGTCTGGGTTCACTCAAGGCCAATGGGCTGATAATCTCTAGGCTGACACTGTGGGCACCAAGCTCCAAAAAGAAACAGAGAAATATATTTTTATGCACAAATAATTTTTATTGGGAAAAATCAGAGTAAGTGCTTTCCGCAAGAAATGCAGAGTGAGCGGCCCTACTGTCAAATTTGACTGTCCATTTAATAGTGAATCCTGGAGCAGTCACTGAAGTTCTCTCTCCTCGTTCTCCATCCCACTATCGAGACTCAGGGAGAACAGGGACCCCAGAAGGGAGGACACGGCCTGGTGCAGAGTGAGGGAGAGAAATGCCCATGGCACCCTGGCCAGTGTTTCCAGTGGTGAGAGCACTGACCCGAAGGGTCCCAGGTTTCATTCTTGGTCAAGGGCAAGTACCTGGGTTGCAGGTTCAATCCCCAGCCCCAGTCAGGAAGGCACCTAATAGATATGTCTCTCACATCAATGTTTCTCTCCCCCTCCCTTCCACTCTCTTTAAAAATCAATGGAAAAAATATCCCTGGATGATATTTTTTTAAAAAAAGATGCCCATGGCCATGCCTCACTCTTGCTACTTTGGTCTCTGCTCCTTAACAGACTCCTCTCGAGCTGTCGGCCTCCTACACCCAAGGGAGACCCCGGAGGGAGCCCAGCTCAGATCCCAGCTGAGCCTCCTCTGTAAAGCCTGGCCCGCCCCCTGCATCGCCCGGGTGTCATCCGGGTTCTGGTTTTTACCTTGAAAAGCAATGTCGCCCCAGCCAGTCACCCAGCACTGTGTGCCTGGGGGGAACGCGGAGGAGGCTGGCGGGAGGCTGATCCACCTGATGAGGTTAGATGGTTGCACGGGGGCCTCCAGTTTGAGAAGTGCCACGTCCGCCCCACCTTTTGCTTCATTTTCAAGGCTATACTTGGGGTGGCGGATGATCCTGGCCACCTGCACACTGTCACCGTATGAGGGTCTCCATTGTCCTAGTTGGACCTTAAAGTGCCCCGTCACTGGGTTTCTCCTGGGGACAGAAGGCCAAAGGCTTCTGAGAGGCTGTGGAAGGGAGTGGGCCAGCCCCTCAGGGCCCAGAGACCTCCCCTCTGTGGTGGGCAAGGGGAGCACCAGGAAGCTGAATCCTGGTGGGGGGTCTGCAGCCACTCAGCCCAGCATCTGCCCCCAACACACATCACATGCCTCCAACATTGTCCACCCCCCCGGGTGCTAGCAGAGTAGGGACTTACCCTGGAATGCAGTGGGCAGCGGTCAGCACCCACTGGCGATGGATAAGGGAGCCCCCACAAGTGAGATTCCACTGGGAACTTGTTTGATTCCAGAACCACAGGCCCACCTGCCACGGCCACTTGCCATTGGCAGCATCATGTCCCCCAACGATGCCCACCAGCTCAGTCCCTGGGCCAGGATCTGGGGAAGCAGAGGAGGAGCCATCAGGGACCCAGGCACTGCTGCCCGGCACTCAGCATGGCCCCATCCTCAGTCCCTCCCAGAGCCACCCTCAGAGGGGGATCGCCACCCATCCCAGGGGCGGCCTCTGAGAGGTCAGTCAGGGGATTGGAGAAAAGCCAGGCTTGGGGGTCAGGACCTACCAGAGGTCAGAGGTACGGAGCCCCCCAGACAGGGGAGAGTCAAGACCAGCAGCCACAGCATCTGCAGGGGGAGAGGGCAGGGAGGAGAGCCAGTGAGGAGCTGTGGGGCGGGGACACAGCCTGGGAAGGGAGAGGATGGGGCTTTGAGCAGCGTCCTCACCATGCCAGGTCTGTCTGCCTCTGTCCTGGACCCTCTGAGCCCTTTTTCCTCCTGCCCAGACAGGCCCAAGGGGAAACCACCCTCCTTTGGGGTGGGGCATGGGAGGAGGCGGTGCTTATCTCTTCAGTGGGACCAGTGGTGACCAGCAGACCAGCTATCAGATAAGATACATGGTGTTTCCTCTGAGAAGACACTCAGTATTGGTGCTGGAGCCCTAGCTGGTTTGGCTCAGTGGGTAGAATGTCAGCCTGTGGACTGAAGGGTCCCAGGTTCGATTCTCGTCAAGGGCACATACGTTGGTTGCAGGTTGAGGTTCATTCAGGAAGCGAACAATCAATGTGTCTCTCTCACATCAATATTTCCCTCTGTCTCTTTCTCTCCCTGCTACTCTCTCTAAAAATCAATGGAAAAATATCCTTGGTGAGGATTAACAAAAAATAAAAATAATAAAAATATTGGTCTGGAGACATTTCAGTGGTAAGATGACAGTTTGCACAAGAAAAAGAAAGAAATGAGATGCTTTGCATCGTCCTGTGCACTGAAGGGTCTCAGGTTCAATTCCCAGTCAGACCACATACCTAGGATGAGGGTTCATTCCCTGATCGGGATGCGTACAAGAGGCAACCGATGGATGGTTCTCACATCTCTCTCTCCCTGCCTCTCCCTAAAATCCATAAGCATGTCCTCAGTGAGGAACTAAATAAATGATAAATAATCAGATGCTCTGAAACAACACAGAGCAGGGGCACGGATGGGATGGGGGCTGGCACCTTAGCCAAGAGCAGGGGCGGGGGGAGGGGGGAGGAGAGCAGCAGGCCCAGTGCTCCCTCTGCCCCCCTCCTTCTTTTGAGGCTCACAGTGTCCCCCAGAAAGGACAGACTCGCTGGACCTGCTGACAGAGTTTGCCAGCAACACCATGAGATGGAGGAGGCAGCTTCCCTGGAGCATTTGGAGGTTGTGGGACCAGCTGACACCTTGATTGTAGACTTCCAGCCTCCAACACTGTGACAGAATAAAGTTTTATGTAAAGGTCCAGGTCTGTGGCATCTGTAACGGCCGCCCCAGGACACTCAGGCATCTGCTCAGCTGTCCTCATACATCCTATGCATGATCAAGCTTTGTCAAAATGCACAGCAAAGGGTGTGAGAGGTCCCAATTTAGTGCTAGTTCTCCAAACCTCTCCTCACCCTCTGCACACGCCTGCACCCCCACAGCGCTGGGAGCCAACCCCCCTCTCACACTCCCTGCTTTCTGAATGGAGGAGCTCTGTTTCCCAAGTTCAATCCCAGGCAGAGGCCGGCCACCCACCAGGGACAGACTTTTCTGCCCTTTGACATTCTGAGAATCATTCTCCACCAAGCATGGGACAGGACCAGACAGTGGTTTGAGAGGAGAAGGAAGAGGGGTTCCCACACCTGAACCACTGCCTGGTCCTCTGTGCCCCGTGAGCCCAGTGAGGAGACCATCAAGGGATGCCTTGCAGCACTTTCATGAGCTCAGGTCTCTAGAAACCCATCATTCCCTCCTGGGGCCAGAGTCCCTGTCATCCTTGCTGAGATGTGGGTGTCTCCGGGGGCACCCAGAATCCTCAGGGGACTCTGGGGATCTCCACAGGAAACAACCAGGATCCAACATGCCCAGGGGGCCCCGTGGTGGGGGGAGCGAGCACCCAGGAGGGAAGGAGCTGGGCTCCCAGACCCAGCAAGTCCCACAGGCCCAGGGGGGAGATCTCTGGGTGATAAGGGGGCTTCCTCCCTCCCTGCCTCTGGTCTGGACAGAGCCCCCACCATCGCCCACCTCAACACTGGATGTGGGTTTGCGGCTGGTTCTGAGCCCAGATGACAGGAAGGCAAGTCACAGAGCTGTCCGTGAGAGGCCACAGGCCCCAGCGCCCAGCCTGATGCTGGACCCAGGCTTCCCGTCCCCCGGCACCAGGCTGGGCGATAACCAGCTGGGCCAGACCGGGGAAAAGACGGCATTTGGGCATTAGGAGCAGATCTGCCTGAAACAGAAACAAGTGGTTTGAGGGTCTGGGGGGGAAATGTCATGACTATCATTGGCAGATAATACCATCTTCCTCCCAGAAGAGCCAAAAGCCTCAACTGAAAAGGTGCTAAGCTTAAGTTTCCCAAGGTGTCTAGATGGAAGACAAATGTTTTATACACAAATCAGGAGAGAAAGAAGGAGAAACTCATCTTTAACCCCAGGCATAGCTAATGCGATGCCATATGTTAGAGACTCCATTCACCACCAGGTCCACACATTCCTAATCTAGAGTCCGTGACAACCACAAAACTTCCTTGAGGAGGACACTCACACGAAATAAAATGTCATTCAATGTTGTTAACAAGAGACGGTCTCATCTAATATCAACCCTTTCAAAATCCCAATAGAATGTGAACTGCAGACAAGTCTGGAACATTCAAAGTGACCCCCAAGTTTGCCAGGAGGAAAATACAGGTGGGAGTGTCCCAGGAAGCCACAGGGCAGAGTGAGGCAAACTAGGCAGCTGGTACCATACAGCTGTGGGAATGGGAACTGAGTGGCTGTCCAGTGATGCAGGACGAGGGAACGGCCCAGCCAACCTGCCCATCCTCCTAGACCCAGCCTCAGGGACAGCACAGCAGCAGACAAATGCACGGTATCAGCTCACAGCAGAGAAGGAGGAGACGGCATCGGTGAGGGGCCGCTGGGAATCAGATGGAGGGGATGAAGAAGAGGGGCTTGGGGAGAAGTGCAACCCCCTGTTCTGGTGCTTGGGTGAAGCCACCTCACTGTGCAGGACACGTGGAGATGGGGCCACCTTGAACTTGAGGGACCCAGGCAACTCAGATCTTGGCAGGGGCTGAAGAGGGTCACCCAGCTCAGAGGAAGGTGGTGAGAGCCAGGAGGCTGGAAACACGGTCAGGACCCAGGCCGTCCTCTCCCTCCTGCAGTCGGGGTCACCCCAGGAGGAGGTTGAAGGATCCATCTCTAGAGAACCTTTGGTCCCAGCAAAACAGAGGACTGGCATCTGGGAGGCCCAGGTCTCTGCCCAGTCATCTTAGAACAGAATCAACTAGTCCACCAGCCAACCAGGCTGACAGATGCGAGTCAGCATTTGAACTGTTAATAAACACAGTTGTTTCTGTTCCTTAGAAAGTGTTCTTGCACCCGACTGGAGTAGCTCAGCAGGTGAGTTTCAGCCCAGGAACCAGAGGTCCCAGGTTTGATTCCCAATCAGGTCACATGCCCAGTTTGCTTGTCCAATCCCCAGTAGGGGGCGTGCAGGAGGCAGCTGATCAATGATGTTCCTCTCTCTCTCATTGATGTTTGTATCTCTCTATCCCTCTCCCTTCTGCTCTCTAAGTATACTTGTTTATGATGATAAGTTTTGACATAAACCAGCCCAAAATTTAGTGATTTGCTCTTATATATGAAGGAAACTGTTGGTGTAGACCAGGAAAGCATTGAATTGGAAAGTTAGAAACCAAAGGAAAAACAAATGAAAAAAAAGTTATTCAATCCTATTAAACTAGCAATGATGAGAAATAGAAGAAGTTTGAGCAAGTTTTCAGGGAGGTAGGAGAAGATACTGCATTAATGAAACAAGGATTACATACTGTTTCTTCTCATACAGATAATAACCAAGTGCCCTTGGACATTCAAAATATAACAAATTAGCCTCGGCAAGTGGTTAGAACAGTGGCCCACCCGCCAAAGGGTGACTGGTTCAATTCCCGGTGTGGGTTCCATGTGTGGGAGACAACCAATCAATGTGTCTTTCTCCCACTGGTCTCTCTCTCTCGCTCTCTCTCTGTCTCTCTCTCTCTCTCTCTCTCTTCCCCCACCTTTCTTCCGTCTCCTTCCCTTCCACTATCTCCAGTAATGAATGGAAAATATATTTTTGGGTGAAGATTAACAAAAAAAAATTGTAATAGAACAAAAAAACCCCCCCAAAATGGGCCTTCCTGTTCTTTTAAGACCCTGAAAAGAAAAAAAAAGAAGTGTGCTCAGCTGGCCCACCACTGGAGGGTCCATGGGCCATGCCGCTCCACCTGCTTCCCCTGCCACCAGAGGCCCATGGACAGCTGTGCAGACAAGTAAGAGCCAGGTCTCAGCGGGAGCAGCTCTCACAGGTGCACCTCAGACCCGCTGCCCAGAGCCTGAGCCTGGGCGGAGCTGTCTTTTGGAATAGCTCCCCTGGGAGAAGAGGCAACTGTGAGCCATCGGACACTGTTAGTCATTCTGCGCAGCCCCCAGAGTTCCTGGGCCACTCCCTGAACAGATGCTGAGATGGGAGGGGAGCACCGGCTGGTCTCCACAGGAGCCACACCAGGTGTCTCAACAGCCTAGAAACTAGAGCCAGGCTCTCAAGTGCCTAAGGAAATGACTTAGTGCCCAGGAGGGTGACCGCCCAGGGCTTCTGTCCCTGGCACGGCTGGGGAGCAGCCCCTTCGGGCTCCAGCAGACGCTCTTCCTGGGGAAGCCAGAGAGAAGGGCTGGAGGGCAGAGGCCAGCCCTGCCTCTGCAGGGGTCCCGATCATGTTCTCCAGGTACCCTCCCCTCAGCCACACCTCTGTGGGCCTGGCCCTGACTCCCACCCCTCAGGGACCTAGTTCCTGGTCCCAAGGCCTTGGGAGGCCTTGCCTGCTCCACTTGTCCACTTACCATCAAAATAGGGCGAGGGAGCGAGGGACACCCCGGGGTTCACCTGGGCTACACACCTTCCTCCTGCCCATGGTGGCCACAGCTCTACCCCCTCTGGGTTAGCAGAGTCAGGTACCCCTGCTGTTAGAGGGTACGTGTGTCCCCCAAAACATATGCCTAAGTCCTACCCCCTGGCACTTGTGAATGGGACCTCCTTTGGAAATAGCCTTTGCAATGTAATCAGGGTTGGATGAGGGCATGAAGGAGGGGCCCTCATCCAATATGACTGGTCTCCTTGTGGGAAGAGGACAGAGACAGGAGTGCAGACCATGTGGCCATGGAGGCGGAGACTGGAATTAGGCGGTGCAGCCAGGAACACCAGGGATGGTCGCCCCCCAGGAGCTGGGAGGGAGCCTGGGACACGTTCTCTCCCTGAGCCTAAGAGAAGGAACCCCCAGCTGGCGGCTGATTTCGGACACCTGGTCCCAGAGCTCAGAGTAAATCCCCGTTGTTTTAAGACCCTTGAGTGTCTGGTAATTCCTTAGGCAGCCACAGGACACGAAGACACCTGCCACCTCGGTGCCTCTGCTCCCTGCCTCCAGTCCCTTGGCACCGGGAGCGCAAAGAGACAGGGCACAGCTATAGCTGCTCAGGGGCCTCTGCTGTCCCCTGGCCGAGTTAGTCCCCTTCTTGGGACCAGGACTGACACCCCTGTGCAGGGAGGGGAGCACCACGCCCCCAGGTCCCAGCAGTGACCCGCTGGGGCTGCTCCTACTTCCAGAGTCATTGCCCCGGACTCCAGGGACCCCAGGTTACAGGCACTGGGGGGGAGCGAGGCCCCGGGTGACAGTCACTGGTGGGGAGCGAGGCCCCGGGTGACAGTCACTGGGGGGGAGCGAGGCTCCAGCTGACAGTCACTGGGGGGGTGCGAGGCCCCAGGTGACAGTCACTGGGGGGGATCGAGGCTCCAGCTGACAGTCACTGGTGGGGAGCGAGGCCCCGGGTGACAGTCACTGGGGGGGAGCGAGGCTCCAGCTGACAGTCACTGGTGGGGAGCGAGGCCCCGGGTGACAGTCACTGGGGGGGAGCGAGGCTCCAGCTGACAGTCACTGGGGGGAGCGAGGCTCCAGCTGACAGTCACTGGGGGGGATCGAGGCCCCAGGTGACAGTCACTGGGGGGAGCGAGGCCCCAGGTGACAGTCACTGGGGGGGAGCGAGGCCCCAGGTGACAGTCACTGGGGGGAGCGAGGCCCCGGGTGACAGTCACTGGTGGGGAGCGAGGCCCCAGGTGACAGTCACTGGGGGGGAGCGTGCCCTGTGGCCTGCAGGACGGGCTTCTTGCCCAGAGAGAGCCACCTTCACAGCTTCAGCTGTGCTTCCCAGGTCCCGCCTTGAGGGTGTAGGTTTTTGTTTGTTTGTTTTGTTTGTTTTTTTGTTTTGTTTTTTCTCCTAGTCTACTATTGAAACTTTCAATGGTGTTTGAGGGTGTAGTTTTGATGCCTCCACTTGGGCCCCAGTGTGGAAGCTGCCACCCCACAGGCCTAAGCTCCACTGTGGTTGGGTGGCCACCAACCTCCTGGGGCCCCAGTTGGGAGACGGCAAATGAGCAGCAGGTGGGCCTGGGCCTCCCACCAGCAGCAAGCTCATGGGGAGGCGGCGCCTCTGACCATCACGTCCAGCCAGAAAGGAAAGCCCTGCCCTGGCCGGTTGGGCTCCTTGGTTACAGCCTCAGCCCCGCACTGGAGGGCCTCCAGTTCAGTTCCCAGTCAAGGGCATGCACCTGGGCTGTCGTTCCCTCCCCGCCTCCAGTTGAATTGCGTGCAGGAGGCAAGCAGTCCATGTGTCTCTCTCACATCAATGTTTCTCTCTCTCCCTCCCTCCCTACTTTGCTCAGAAAGCAATGGGCAACATCCTCAGTGAGGATTCAAACAAAACCTGGGCTGTAGGTTCACCCCAGACCATGCAGGAGACAATCAACTGATCTCTCTCTCACCTTCCCTCACTCCCTTCCACTCTCTCTAGAAAACCAATGGAATAAATACCCTCTGCTGAGGATTAACAAAAGAGAAAGCAAGGCCCATGCAGCTGCTGACAGGGCAGGGCCTCTGGCAGTGCGTTCCCCAGGGCTTGTCCCCTGGGCGCCCTCGGACCAGGTGCTCCAGCAGGTTTTCCGGCCCCTTCTCCTGGGGACTCCGATGCCAGGGCAGGGCTCCCACCCGTCCAGCCATGGCTCCCACGGTCTGGACACCAGCCCTGGGGTGTCCTCTCCACTCCTGCAGGAGCCTCTAGGCCAGATCCCAGAGCTCCTTCTCACAGTCACTTCCTCTCAGGGGCCCTGCAGGGCTGGGCTGCCTCTAACCCCTTACAGACTAGTGCCCAGGAGAGGAGGGGCAGGTCTTCTCAGGGAGAAGCCTTTGCATTATAGGGGCTCAGAAGGCAGAATAATGGCCCCCAAAGACATCCAGGTCCTAATCCCCAGGAACTGGGAACATGTCAGGTTACCTGGCAAAGGGGATAAGGGATGCAGATGGAATTAAATAATAACCGGTGACCTTGAGCGGGGGGTCATTCCGATTCTCCAGGTGGGCCACATGCATCACTGGCCTCAGGAATGCCACAGGAATGGCTGGGACACGTTCCAGAAGCTGGGAAAGGGCTGGACCTACAGGAGGAACCAGCCGACACCTGGATTCAGCCCATGAGAGCCATGGTCCCCTGATGGCAGGATGGTGAGATGATTCATGTGCCCGGGGTGAGCTGTGACAGCAGCCACAGGAGACTCATACCGGATGGGTGTGCTGGCTCTCGGTAAGGGGGGCGGGGGGTGCACTCTGCTGGCTCAGGGGACCTGGGGACTCGAGTTTCCTGGGCAGCAACCAGATGTCACCTTTCCCCATGGCAGCACCCACTGTGTTCTCGCCAGGCCCTGGCCTTGGCCATCCATCACCCCAGGGAGCACCCCTGTCCCCGAGCTCGGCTACTGGTGGCGCTCACTCTCTGCCCCACGCCTCCCAGGCCCCTTCTGCTCTGTGTGTGGCCTTCAGTGACCAGCTCCTCACTGACAGTGTGTTGGCATCTTTCTCCAGGGCCTGCCCTGAGTTCAGCATCCCTGCAAAACCCCTGCTCTGTGCCCCGTTTTCAGCGCTGCTTCCCATGGCCGGCCAGGCAGCAGCGTCCAGCTCCCAGGCCCTGTCCCAGAGTGGCCTCCTCAGGTCCCACCTGGCTCCAGCCGCTGAGGGCTGGGCTCCCAGAAGCCACAGTCAGAGGCTACGCAGCCTCGACACAGGAATCAGGGGTCAGGGACTCACCGTCTGGAACTGAGTTCCTGGGAGGAAGGAAACCTGGAACTTGGCGGGTGGCAGAGAGCAGCAGGGAGGAGAGGTGCCCACGGTGTCCCTTGTTGGGGGCGGGGAGGCCTGGACACTAACCAACAACAGGGCACGTGTGTGTTTTCCTGTGAGTGCCTTCTCCCAAGTCCTGGCTGTCCCCCTGGCACCTGTGATGGAGCGGCCATCACCTCTATAGCATCTCCCTCCTGGACCAATGACATGAGAGCAAAGGGCAGAGAGCAGGAGGGAGGTGGCAGCAAGTGAGAGATGTCAATCAGCTCTGATGGGCAGAGGCAGATGGAGGAGGGGGAGGGGCACACAAATGCCTGCTGACAGGGGCTTGTTCCCATAGAGGGCCCTTCACACCCACAGAGATGCTCAGGATGTAGAAGCCAACAGACCCAAAAGGAAACTGAGCAGGAAACGTACAAAGGACAATGTTCCCTGGAAGCATTATGTTCAGTGAAATCAGCAGGTGCAGAGGCCACACAGTGTGCTTCTGTTTGTGTGAACTTGGAACCGGACAACCAGTGGGTCCGGGCTGCCTGTCACCACTTGAGCCAATTCAGCAGACACTGGCTTGAATCATGTAGGAGCGTTTATTCCAGTCCTGCCAGCAGGAGGGGAGAGCAGCAGGTCACCCACAGAAATCTGCTCTGCACCCCACCATCAGCCACTGCTTATATCGGGTAGAAGGACAGAGATGACGGGGAAAGTAGGAAGGACAGGCACGGGAACGTGGGCACGAGGTAATCATTACAGGTTACAGGTCATGCAGGCTGGGGTTTAGGGGTCACAGAGGGTGGACGCCTCCGGGCACCCGGGACCAGATTACAGGTAATAGGGGCTGGGGGTTGTGAGTGCAGGTGCCTCCGGGACTAGATGATCTCAGTTACCAGGTGGTAAGTCTCTCCATTAGTGACAGACAGTTCTGCGGACAGGAGGACGGACTGCATTCCCGTGCGAGCTGCCATGGCCCAGGGCGCACACTCCCAGCCAGGTGAGAATGTGCTTTCTCTAATCAGAACAGAACCATCATGATTAACAGAGCATTGGTAACATTTCTTATAATTACAGTGAACAAACGCATTTTTCTTTGACAAACATTGGAACAAAAACAATTTTTGAAATTTTCATGAAATTCACGCAAACTTGAGATTAGAGATTATAACCTCAGTTGTTAGAATTTACTGATCGCAGACACTCCTTACTCTGAAGTCATTAACATTTAAGAAGACTTATTTTTCTTCTCAAGCAACCGCACACATCTAAACTTTATAAAGAATTTAGTTCTTTTGGCTCATGACCAAGAACCTTTGTCCAGAAGGCAACTTGATCTTGAAAGTGTTAAAGAGAATAAAACGGGGCAGAGAAAACTTATGTGCTTAGCTGTTTTCTTGCACAGAACTTGCAGCCTTGAGTGCGGCATAGCCTAGATAACCACTAGACCTCTGGCGACAGGAGGAACCAAGGACCAGACCCTTAAGTCAGCAGAACTGTTTGCATCCAGCAGAAGGTAACAAAACCCTGCCTCCCCCTTCAGTCACAGCCTCAGCCCACCTGCACCCAGGTGCCTGAAATAAAGTTCTTTTGATACATGATGGCCTCGTATCATAGGTGAGTGACCCTGGCCCACTCTGAACATTTCAGATCTTATTCATCTTCAATCAGGTGCTCAAACGGAAGACACTGGGGAGGGAAGAGGGGAATCTAACTAGTGCCAGTCTAGCACTTTCTCAGTGTTTGTGTCAACAAAATATATTTCACTCCCCCTGGCTTGTAGTAGTCACTGGAAATGCTGTCTTACTGATTCCTCTTCTCAGTGGCCATGGGCAGTGTCTAGAAGGCCTGTGGGATTTCAGCGCTGGACCTGCGTTGATGGTGGGCAAAGCTGCCTCGCCGCACTCACACTAGTTCTAACATTGTGAGCAGATGGTTTGGGTGTTCCGTGTAGAGCGCCGTGTTGCTCCTGGCGGTCTCCTCTCCTCCTCCCTGGTCCTCACACCTTTTGTGTATTTCTGATGGCTGTGTGCTGCCTGGAGTCACCTGCACTGTCTGGGCCTCCCTGTCCATCATCCCTCATTCAGGGGCGGGGCTGCCACTGTGCCCCAGGTAAGCAGGACGTTTGCTGTGGCTTCTGGGAAAGCCACTTTTATCGAATTAGGAAGTCACCTTTGGCCCAAGTTTGCTAAGAGTTTTATCACAAACTATGGTTGAATTTATCAACCAAAAAAAATGTACTTTTCCGTATCTATTGAGATTATCACAAGGTTTTTATCATCTATTTCTGCACCGTTAATGTGGTATATTGCACTAATTGGTGTTCAACCATGGTGGTTGAGACCTTCCTGGGTTATTTGGTAATTATTTTACGCATTGGGAGTTGGTTAGATAATGTTTTACTTTGGATTTTTTCAATCTATGTTCATAATGGAATTGGCCTGAAGTGGTCCTTTAATCTATGGACCTAGATTTGTTCTCCAGAAAGTGTGCCCGGGAGCTGCCTCTCTTGCTGTCCCTGGAAGATCGCTGGGGCCTTGAAGTCTTAGTGTAATTCTCCAGGAAGCCATGCTGTGGGATAACTCCCCGTGTTGTACTTTATATGTTAGTTCTGGGTGGATGTTTACCTCCCAGACGCAGGTCTTTCATGATTATAAATCTGGTCCCGTTTCCCTTTCTTCCAAAGTCAGTTCTCAGGAGTTATACTCGCCTAAAAATGGTCCATTTCACCTGATGGCAAGTTTGTTTAATGTGGTTGTTCATACGAACCTCTTCAGAGTTTTAAAAATCTCTGCCCTGCCCATGTGTCTGGTCACCTCTTTATTACTAATATTATTTGTGCATCAGTTTTCCTGCCTGATGGATCTTGCCACAAGTTTGCCTATTTCATTAGATTTAAGGAACTCACTTTTGGCTTTGCAACCCTGTAATTTCTTTATTATCTAGTCCAGGTGCTTCTTTTATTTGTTTTAAATTACCCCTGACTTTCTTCCGTTGGTTAGCCTATCTTTTATTCTATTTCTTTTTTTAAAAAATTAAATCTTTATCGCTCAGATTATTACATTTGTTCCTCTTTTTTTCCCCCCATAACTCCCCTCCTCCCAGTTCCCACCCCACCCTCTGCGCTTACTCCCCACCCACTGTCCTCATCCACAGGTGCACGATTTTTGTCCAGTCTCTTCCCGCATCTCCCACACCCCTTTCCCCCCCAAGAATAGTCAGTCCATTCCCTTTCTATGTCCCTGATTCTATTTTAATCACCAGTTCAATCTGTACATCAGGCTATTTATTCACTTGATTCTTAGATTCACTTGTTGATAGATGCATGTTTGTTGTTCATAATTTGTATCTTTACCTTTTTCTTCTTCTTCCTCTTCTTAAAGGAAACCTTTCAGCATTTCGTATAATACTGGTTTGGTGGTGATGAACTCCTTTAGCTTTTCCTTATCTGTGAAGCTCTTTATTTGACCTTCAATTCTGAATGACAGCTTTGCTGGATAAAGTAATCTTGGTTGTAGGTTCTTGGTATTCATCCCTTTGAATATTTCTTGCCATTCCTTTCTGGCCTGCAAAGTTTCTGTTGAGAAATCAGCTGACAGTCCTATGGGTACTCCCTTGTAGATAACTGAGTTTGTTTCTCTTGCTGCTTTTAGGATTCTCTCTTTGTCTTTTGCTCTTGGCATGTTAATTATGATGTGTCTTGGTGTGGTCCTCTTTGGATTCCTTTTGTTTGGGGTTCTCTGTGCTTCCTGGACCTGTAAGTCTATTTCTTTCACCAGGTGGGGGAAGTTTTCTGTCATTATTTCTTCAAATAGGTTTTCAATATCTTGCTGTCTCTCATCTTCTGGCACCCCTATAATTCTGATGTTGGTACGCTTGTAGCTGTCCCAGAGGCTCCTTGCACTATCTTCGTATTTTTGGATTCTTTTTTCATTTTGCTTTTCTGGTTGGGTGTTTTTTGCTTCTTCGCATTTCAAATCTTTGACTTGATTCTTGTGCTCCTCTGGTCTGCTGTTGGGTGTCTGTATAATATTCTTTATTTCAGTCAGTGTATGCTTAATTTCTAGTTGGTTCTTTATCACAACATTGAGGGTTTCATTAGATTTCTTGTAGATCTCATCAAGTTTATCGGCAGTTTCTAGAAAATTATTGAAAGACCTTAAAAGTGCGTTTTTTAGCTCTATATCCTCCATTTCTGTCATGTTTCTTTGTCTCCGCATTTTTTATGCTTTCTTGGTGCACCCCTTTGTGGTCTTTGTGCGCAGTCTTGTTGTAGTTAAGCCTTGATTGTTGTCGGCAATACTCGGGGTGATTTTCCCTCCAGGCTAACTGGCTATGAGCGTCAGCTGTGTCTGCAGTGGGAGAGCTTCTGTGCTGGATCTCTAGGGCAGTGCTAATCTAGCGTTTGCCTAAGGCTATCTGGCAAATGCCTCTGTGCAGGGCTTGGGCGGGCGGGTTCCCGGGGATCTACAGGGCGGGCGGAGCGAGCAGTTATGGCTGCTCTTAGTTCTGTCCCCAGGGGCTCTGCCTCTCAGAGTCTCAGCATCTGCTGCAAACCTCAGAGAGAAAGCTGCCTTCGAGTTCCGACCGAAGCCAGACAGTCCCGCTTCTCCCGTTTGAGTCTGGGTCTCTAGAGGCTCGTCTGGATTTGGAGCTCAGAGTCTGAAACTCCCTCCCGATTGAAAACAACAACCGCGCCCTTCGCCACCAACCCGCTCCATATGCACTCCGCACCTTAGTATTTCACTTCAGCACTGGGCCTCCTCTGAATCTCGGTATGTTATTCTCTTTCCTCCTAGTTGTAGAACTTCCACTCAGCCAGCCTTCCTGTGGTTCTGGATGATGTCCGTTCCGTCTTTTAGTTGTATTTTTGAAGTGGTTGTTCGAGGCAGCAAACGCCGGCGTTAACCTATGCCGCCATCTTGGTTCCCCTTATTCTATTCCTTATGCTCTCTTAAAGTTTCCGCTGACATAATTTTTCTCACTTCTTGACCTAAACATGACAGTCTCTGTCCTATTTTTACTAAATCCAGAAAGCACTCGTCATTTCCCTCCAGGTACAAGTCACCAAGTCCCAGTGAATATTAGTAGCTGGGATTTTCACCATTGTGAATGGTATACACTTTTTAATTTTCATTTTGACATTTCTTTAGAATTATATTTTTAAAATTTCCAGACGTAGGAGGGCTTGTGCCCATTTTTGATATAAGTGTGAGAAAGCTTAAAATAACAATGTAGCCTGTTGTATTCCAATAAAAGGCATGTGAGAGAGGGACTCAACACTGGTTAATGGAGCTGCCCCTCCAGCCCTCTCTTCAAAGAGAAATACAGCCCAATCTCTCCTGTGTGGGTCCCGTTCACTCTGGGCCGCTGTCGCTCCTCTGGAGCCCAGTCAGGTTGAGTACCTGCCATAGAGATGTTTGTGCACTGGCCCTTTAAAAGGGCGTCCGGGTGCCTGGCAGTCCCCTGTCTCACTCTGGCAAGTGCAGTCCCCACTGAGTTCACAGCCAGATGTTGTGTAGCTCCTCTTCCAGGCACTGGTGTTCCAGGCTGGGAGCTCAGGACGGGGTGGAGACCCCTCCCTTCTCAGAGGGGACCTTTGCAGCTGAGGTGTCCCTCCTAACTCTCAATGCAGCCCTTTCTGTGTCTCCACCCTCCCTCCCCGTCTCCATGTGGCTTCTTCCATGTGTCCTTAATGCTGAGACCTCTTTTCAGCCAGTCTTCAGTTGGTTATTCAGGTTGAGTGTCTATAATTTAGTTGTGATTCCGATTTGTTCCTGGGAGGAAGTGAGTGTCACTTCCACCTACTCTGTCTCCATCTTGGATCCCTGTTTTCAGTTCTTTGGGGTACAGACTAGGAGTGGAAGTTCTGGGCCATGTGCTAATTCTACATTTGGTTACTAGAGGGGGGATTTCCTGTTGAGCCTACATGTGTGCAGAGCTGGGGTTTCATGATCAGATTCATGGACACTGAGGACACAAGTGTTTGCTCTGCCAGGCCCACAGGCCCTCCCGAGGCTCTGCCTGGGTCCTCCCCACGCTCTGTGGGGGTGGGTGTACCTTGATTGTCCTCCTGAGGATGAGCCAGTCTGGGAGCGAGAGGCAGGGCCCTCAATCAGAATGAAACCCCAACCCATCAGCGCAGAAGTGTTTCCTTCCTGCTGTGATGCATTTCTCTGGGATGAGCCCTCATCCCCTCCTTTACAAGGAGAAAAATCCAGGGATAACTCTCTCCTCAGTGCCCGTCCTCAGGCCTGTGGAGCCCAGACTCTGGCTGATGAAGTGCTGAGTCCTAGAACTGAATGGGTTTAGTGGATGCTGGGAAGCTCAGTCTTAGGGTCAGGTGTAGCTGCTCTAGACCCGAGGGTCAGGGCTCACAGAGGGACTCCCAGAAGGAGTGGAAGGAGTACCTTGTTGTTGGGAGGGAGCAGAAGCCTGGACCAGCCCTGGTTCTCAGCCAGCGCCCCCTCCCCCGCCCCCCCCCAGCTCCGCGGCTCTGGTCCTACCAGCTGCAGGAGGTGACGGTTCCCATGGTGGGGAACAGGGTCTGTAACCAGCGCTACCAGAACTCTTCCACCAACACTGGCCAGATCATCAAGGATGACATGCTGTGCGCTGGGAGTGAGGGCCAGGACTCCTGCCAGGTGAGCCCCACCTGCCCCGTCCTCTGTCCTCCGTCCCCTCCTGGCCCAGGGAATCGGGACTCAGAAGCTCCATGAAGTGTCCCATGTGGAGATGTTCACTGAGTCCTGCCTCTCCCCACAGGGTGACTCCGGGGGCCCCCTGGTGTGCAGCTGGGAAGGCACCTGGGTCCAGGTAGGGATCGTGAGCTGGGGATACAGCTGTGGTCATCGCGACTTCCCAGGGGTGTATGCCCGGGTGATGAGCTACATTTCTTGGATCCGGAAGTATGTCCCTCCGCCCCCTGGATCCTAGATGAGGCCAGGCAGGGTTCCCATGATGGGGAGACCCTCAATCTTCCTTGCTGGCACCCCTGTTTCATTCCCAATTCCAGCCTCATCCTTCCACCTCATCCTTCATCTCACCCTCCACAGTGTCAAGAGCCTCTTGCCCTCTGGGTCCCCTCCTGTCCAGTCTTTGGGGGGCAGACACAGGAGATGCTCCGCAGGCTGGTGTCTCTCACAGTAGGGGGGCCAGGACAAGGGGTCTGGGCCCATGGCCTCCTGCTCACCCTCTGATTCCTATTAAACTTGGAAAGCCAGCTCCAAGCTGTGGCTGAGATGGTGGCATGGACTCATCATGGCGGTGACTGAGGGCACAGAGGGGGCCCCCCTGAGAGTCCCCAGGTCCCAGGTCTCAGTGTTCAGGTGTGCGGAGGTTTCCAGGGCTCAGTTCCCTGTGACGGCATTTCTGGGAGCTCATGGGGGTTATTCTTGTCCCGGTGTCCCTCCCTCCACCCCTCCACTTCCTCTTCTTTTTTTCCTCCCCGACCTCCTTCCACTGCTTCTTATTTTCTTTTCTGCTCTTCTTTGTTCGTTTCTCTGTCTTATTTCTTATGTGTTACTTCCCTCCTCCCCTCCCTTAATTATCCTTGATCACATGTGCCCAGCATGGACAAGGTCTCCGGGTCAAGGAGTCACTGAGTGGGTTCCTGGGCCCCTGGATCCCACAGGGAGGTGAGGACAGACATAACACAGCACTGCAGTGAGTGTGGGACACGGTGTGGGGGTGAGTGCTGAACACAGAGCTGGGGGGACACAGGGCGTGTCTAGCCTGAACCTGCCAGGAGGGTTTCACGGGTCTGAGCTGCCAGGCCCAGCTCATGAAGCACAAGCAACGGTGGGCATTAGGGGGAAGGGGCTCCAGGCAGAGGAACAGAGGAGGTAGGGACAGAGGTGGTGGGAACAGAGGAGGTGGGGACAGAGGTGGTGGGGACAGAGGAGGTGGGACAGAGGTGGTGGGGACAGAGGAGGCAGGGACAGAGGTGGTGGGGACAGAGGAGGTGGGGACAAAGGAGACAGGGACAGAGGTGGTGGGGACAGAGGAGGTGGGGACAGAGGAGGCAGGGACAGAGGTGTCGGGGACAGAGGAGTTGGGGACAGAGGTGGCAGGGACAGAGGTGGTGGGGACAGAGGAGGTGGGGACAGAGGTGGTGGGGACAGAAGAGGTGGGAACAGAGGAGGTGGGGACAGAGGTGGTGGGGACAGAAGAGGTGGGGACAGAGGAGGCAGGGACAGAGGTGTCGGGGACAGAGGAGGTGGGGACAGAGGAGGCAGGGACAGAGGTGGTGGGGACAGAGGAGGTGGGGACAGAGGTGGTGGGGACAGAGGAGGTGGGGACAGAGGAGGCAGGGACAGAGGTGTCGGGGACAGAGGAGGTGGGGACAGAGGAGGCAGGGACAGAGGTGGTGGGGACAGAGGAGGTGGGGACAGAGGTGGTGGGGACAGAGGAGGTGGGGACAGAGGAGGCAGGGACAGAGGTGTCGGGGACAGAGGAGGTGGGGACAGAGGAGGCAGGGACAGAGGTGGTGGGGACAGAGGAGGTGGGGACAGAGGTGGTGGGGACAGAAGAGGTGGGAACAGAGGAGGTGGGGACAGAGGTGGTGGGGACAGAGGTGGTGGGGACAGAGGAGGTGGGGACAGAGGTGGTGGGGACAGAGGAGGTGGGGACAGAGGAAGTGGGGACAGAGGTGGTGGGACAGAGGTGGTGGGGACAGAGGAGGCAGGGACAGAGGTGGTGGGGACAGAGGAGGTGGGGACAAAGGAGACAGGGACAGAGGTGGTGGGGACAGAGGAGGTGGGGACAGAGGAGGCAGGGACAGAGGTGTCGGGGACAGAGGAGTTGGGGACAGAGGTGGCGGGGACAGAGGAGGTGGGGACAGAGGAGGCAGGGACAGAGGTGGTGGGGACAGAGGAGGTGGGGACAGAGGTGGTGGGGACAGAAGAGGTGGGAACAGAGGAGGTGGGGACAGAGGTGGTGGGGACAGAGGTGGTGGGGACAGAGGAGGTGAGGACAGAGGTGGTGGGGACAGAAGAGGTGGGAACAGAGGAGGTGGGGACAGAGGTGGTGGGGACAGAGGTGGTGGGGACAGAAGAGGTGGGGACAGAGGAGGTGGGGACAGAGGAGGTTGGGACAGAGGTGGTGGGGACAGAGTAGGTGGGGACAGAGGAGGTGCGGACAGAGGTGGTGGGAACAGAGGTGGCGGGGACCGAGGAGGGGGGACAGAGGTTGTGGGGACAGAGGAGGTGGGGACAGAGGAGGTGGGGGACAGAGGAGGGGGGACAGAGGTGGTGGGGAAAGAGGAGGTGGGGACAGAGGTGGTGGGGACAGAGGAGGGGGGACAGAGGTGGTGGGGAAAGAGGAGGTGGGGACAGAGGTGGTGGGGACAGAGGTGGCCGGGACCGAGGAGGGGGGACAGAGGTGGTGGGGACAGAGGAGGTGGGGACAGAGGTGTGGGGACAGAGGTGGCGGGGACCGAGGAGGGGGGACAGAGGTGGTGGGGACAGAGGAGGTTGGGACCGAGGTGTGGGGACAGAGGTGGTGGGGACAGAGGTGTGGGGACAGAGGCGGTGGGGACAGAGGAGGTGGGGACAGAGGAGGTGGGGACAGAGGAGGTGGGGACAGAGGTGGTGGGGACAGAGGTGGCGGGGACCGAGGAGGGGGGACAGAGGTGGTGGGGACAGAGGAGGTGGGGACAGAGGTGTGGGGACAGAGGTGGTGGGGACAGAGGAGGGTGGACAGAGGTGGTGGGGACAGAGGAGGTGGGGACAGAGGTGTGGGGACAGAGGTGGTGGGGACAGAGGAGGTGGGGACAGAGGAGGTGGGGACAGAGGAGGTGGGGACAGAGGCGGTGGGGACAGAGGAGGTGGGGACAGAGGTGGTGGGGACAGAGGTGGTGGGGACAGAGGAGGTGGGGACAGAGGCGGTGGGGACAGAGGAGGTGGGGACAGAGGTGCTGGGGACTGATGAGTGAGCTGGGAAGGGATTTGAGAGGTCGGAGGGCCATTCTGAGAGTGAGCTTGAATGTTGGCTTGTTTGGTTTTCACCATCAGTATATCAGAAACAGAGGAATCTTTAATAATTCCATAAAATATGAAAGAGCATCTTGGTAGATGGTTTGAGAGCCTCCAACTTCAGAGGCTCATTAGACATTCAAAACCCCTTATTAGCACCTTAAAAAAAATGTCTTGAAAAACTAAAACATCATGTTGGTACATAAATACTTGAGAATTTTCTAGAATCAAAGAAAAATTGTGAACCTTAAGTGGAAAGTGCCTTGTGAAAATTAAGCAGAATAAACACAAATAAATTCTACACCTAAATCCATTTTGGTAAAACTTCAAATTGTCATTATTAGAAGCCAGCAGAGAAAAGTGATAGTTTAACCTAAAAAGAAATGACTATCAGACGCAGGGGATTGCTGATCAGCAACAGGAGGTGGAAGGAGAACCTGGAGCAATTCCTTGGAAGTGGTGAGGAAACATCACCATCAACATAAAATTTTATTCCCAGGTAAACTGTCACACAATATTGAGGAAAAAAGAGTGATATTACAAAACAGAAGACACAAAGAGTGTCTTATCTCCTGCAGGTACTCATTGACAGAACTACTTAAGGATTTATTCCGGGAAGAAGAAATACTAATTCAGAGGAATGTGTGGGACAAGGAAAACAAAGCATTAATGGGAAAACACACTGCATGCCATTCTCCAGACACACCTGAGTGGCCATAAGCCTTGACTGGCCTCCTTCATAATCAGAGGAAAACTGAGGGAAATAAAGGACAGGCAGTGTCACACTCATCAGGTTGGAGAAAATGAAAAAGTACAATAAAACCACATGTTTGCAAAGATGTTGACAAATGAGCAACTCATATGTGGAATCTAAAACAAAACAAAACAAATGAACAAATAAAACAGAAACAGACTCATAGATACAGAGAACAAGTAGGTGGTTGCCCAAGGGGAGAGGGTTGAAGGGTAGGAATAAAATTAATAAAGAAAAAAACAAAGCTGTCATGATCTCCATATTTAGGACATGGTGTGTATCTGCAAATAACTTTAAAAAGAAGAGGGGGCCCTGGCTGGTTTGGCTCAGTGGTTGAGGTGTCAGACTGAAGAGTGAAGAGGTCTGGGTTTGATGCCCAGTCAAGGGCATGTGCTTGGGTTACAGGTTTGACCCCAACCCAGCATCGGGTTGCCTGCAGGAGGCAACCAATGGATATGCCTCCACATTGATGCTTTTCTCTCTCCTCTCTCTCCCCTTCCCTTCCACTCTCTCCAAAAATCAATAGAAAAAATACCCTCGGGTGTGGATTAACAAAAAATATAAGAAAAGAGGATGCTGAGATAAAGTGCACGTGGGCATTCAGGCCAGCAGCTGTGTGTGTGTGTGTGGGGGGGGCAGTGCCCTGTACCCCTGCTCTGAGCAGGAGTCCTTCTGGCCTCAGGCCGCCATTGGGGGTCCCAGGTTGTTGGTCTGAGTGATAGGAATGGATGCACAGAGTGAGGGTGGGGCTGGGTGGGCATCAGGGTCAGGATCAAAGCCGGGGCTGTGATGAGGATGTCTGAGCCCTGATAGGGGAAGGCTGAGGGCAGGTGTGCAAAAGGCACAGCTTCTGTTACCTAACAGCCCCATTTTGCAACACTGCAGTGGAGGCTGGGCCAGTGAGGGTGGGGTGGGGGCAGCAATGTGCCAGCGTCCACGGGTCCTCATGGGTCACAATGGAGGTGTTGCGACCCGGGGCAGGGATGGCTCCGGGAGGCCCTCATTCATGTCACTGGCTGTCCCATTCGGGCCCCACCAACCACGGGACGCCTGTGACCACACTGACAATGACACTGACCTCACTCACTCTGCCAGACTGCTCAGAGGGACACAGGCCTCAGCGCAGCTTTGTGTCCACAGGACAGACTTTCTCCTCACCGAGGGCAGTGCCTGTGACCGGCTCCGAGGCAGCACTCACTCTGCAGTGCCCGCCGGGGCTCTGACCATGGCCCCCGAGTTCTGTGTGGTGCTCCCTGGAGCCTCTCCTGGTGGCTGTCCTCCCACAGCCAGGCCCTCTGTCCTAGACCCGGGGTGCCAGCCTGTGACACCCAGGCTGTCAGGGCTCCACCTCCACCATCCCCTCCTGCCTCCTGCTTGCTCTCCACTCTCCACGCTCCCTCCCCCGGGAGACCCAAGCCCCCTGGTCCCCACCGTGTTCTAATGGGTGGGCATCTTGACTGGCATCACCTGGGCTCCCTAGGCTTTGCCTGCTGGGTTCCTACTGCACAGGACCCACAGCTGGAGGTGCAGCCGCCTCTCTGTGGGACATTCCCAGTGTCCTGGTTGGTAGTTGGATTGCTCTCCCCTGAGGTGATCAGTTTTGCCAGGAGCATCGCCAGGTACAGTGGCCTGGCGGCTAACCTGGCTCCAGGGCAGGCTGAGGAAGAAGGCTGGAAGCCCAGGGTCCCGCAGGCACACTGCCACCCAGGACTGAGTTTTCAGCTCCAGGCTGGTCTCCCTGCCCCGGAGCCTCCTAGGGCCTCCCTCCATGTGTGCCCATGCATCATCGTCTGCGTGTGTGTGTGTGTGTGTGTGTGTGTGTGTGTGTGGTTGTTCAGTTGCATGGATTGGGAAGGTCTGAATACTTGCAGTTATATGGTCACATGTGACTTCGATAGACGTTGAACAGGAGCAGATCAAAGCGGAACACCATGCGACAAGGCCACTTGCCCACAAGTTCACTGTCTGAATTTACGAGGGGCGTCCTGTAAACCATCTTTTCTTACTGGCGCTGGATATTTTATCTCTCTGCCTTTGTTTACATCCTCGGTAAATACTGAGCCTGAATTTCTCTTCTCAGAGGTCACTTACAGTTGCCTTGTATTGGAAAACAACAGGTACTTGGTTATTTTAAGCTTTCTCACACTTATATCAAAAATAGGCACAAGCCCTCCTACATCTGGAAATTAAAAAAAATATACTTCCAAAGAAATGTCAGAATGAATTTAAAAAGTACATACAACTCACAATGGTGAAAATCCCACCTCCTCATATTCACAGGGACATGATGACTTGTATCTGGAGGGAAATGATCAGAGAATGTTATGTTTAAGTAAAGAAGTGAGAAAAATTATGTCAGAGGAAACTGAAAGAGAGCATAAGGAATATAATAAAAGACAGGCTAACCAACGGAAGAAAGTCAGGGATAATTTAAAACAAATAAAAGAAGCCCCTGGACTAGATAATAAAGAAATTACACGGTTTCAAAGCCAAAATTGAGTTCGTTAAATCTATTGAAATAGGCAAACCTCTGGCAAGATCCATCAGGCAGGAAACATGATGCATAAGTAATCTACACTAATAAAAGAGAAACATGGTAATTAGCGTACGACCGCTACCCTTTTCATTGGCTAATCAGCGTATCCTTATGCAAATTAACTGTCAGCCAAGATGGCGGCCGGCAGCCAGGCACTGAAGCGAACATGAGGCTTGCTTGCTTCAGTGACTACGGACTCCAACGTTCCCCGCCTCACTTTCCGGCCTCTCAGTTGTAACTCTAAGCAACTATCTACTATGTTGCAAATAAGATTCTAAACAAAAGCCCAGAAACCCGCTTTCAGTCAGCCGGGCTTTAGCAACATTGTGTCGATGTTTTCAGCGGCAAGGCCTCAGAGCTAAAGCTGGCCCAGAATAAAAAAAAAAAAAAAAGAAAGCAAGGAGCGGTTGGAAGCTTCAGTCACTCGCTTCCGGAAAACAGCCCTCAGCCCCTCACCCAGACTGGCCAGGCACCCCAGTGGGGACCCCCACCCTGATCCAGGACACCCTTCAGGGCAAACCAGCCGGCCCCCACCCGTGCACCAGGCCTCTATTCTATATAGTAAAAGGGTGATATGCCTCCCGGCACTGGGATCAGCGGAGCAGCGAGGCTCCCGGCACCAGGATCAGCATGACAGGGGCCAGCGCCCAAACCCCCTGATAGCCCTGCGGCTCTGTGTGTGACAGGGGGCAGGGCCACAACCTCCCTATCTGCCCTGCTCTGTTCATGACAGGGGAAGGCGCCCCAACCCCCTGATCTGCCCTGCTCTGTGCCTGATAGGGGGGAACTCCCCAATCCCCTGATTGCCCTGCGGCTCTGTGTTTGACAGGGTGCAGCGCCCCAACCCCCTGATCGGCCCTGCTCTGTGTGTGACAGGGTGCGGTGCCCCAACCCCCCCCGCCCCCCCCCCACACACACACAGGCCCTGCTCTGTGTGTAACAGGGTAGAGCCATAACCTCTCCATCGGCCCTGCCCCGAGTGTGACAGTGGCGGCGCCCCAACGCCCTGATCGGCCCTGCTCTGTGGGTGATAGAGGGTGGCGCCCCAACCCCCCTCCATGGGCCTTGCTCTGTGTGTGACAGGGTAGAGCCATAACCTCCCCATTGGCCCTGCCCTGAGTGTGACAGGGTGCAGCACCCCAACCCCCTGATCCGCCCTGCTCTGTGTGTGACAGGGGGCGGTGCCCCAGCTCCCCTATCGGCCCTACTCTGTGAGTGACAGTGGGGAGCTCCTCAACCCCCTGATGGGCTCTGCTCTGTGCGTGACAGGGAGTGGCGCCGCAACCTCCCCATCGACCCTGCCTTGAGTGTGCAGGGGGCGGTGCCCCAACCCCCCAATTGGCCCTACCCTGAGCATGACTGAGGGTGGCATTGCAACCTCCCGATCCGCCCTGCTCTGTGCATGATGGGGCGCCTCCACAATCGGCCCTGCTCTGAGCCTGACCAGGGGCTGCACTTAGGAATTGGGCCTACCCTCTGCCACCCGGGAGCAGGCCTAAGCCAGCAGGTCGTTATCTCCCGAGGGGTCCCAGACTTCGAGAGGGCACAGGCCGGGCTGGGGGACCCCCCCCCCCCCACCCCGAGTACACAAATTTTTGTGCATCGGGCCTCTAGTATTAGTAATAAAGAGGTGACCAGACACGTGGGCAGGGCAGAGATTTTTAAAACTCAGAAGAGGTTAGTATGAACAACCATATTAAAAAAAGTTGCCATCAGGTGAAATGGACCATTTTTAGGCGAGTATAACTCCTGAGAACTGTCTTTAGGAGAAAGGGAAGCGGGACCAGATTTATAATCATGAAAGGCCGGCTTCTGGGAGGTGAACATCCACCCAGAACTAACATGTAAAGTACAACACGGGGAGTTACACACAGCCTGGCTTCTTGGAGAATTACACTAAGATTTCAAGGCCCCAGCGATCTTCCAGGGACAGCAAGAGAGGCAGCTCCCGGGCACACTTTCTGGAGAACAAAACTAGGCCCATAGAATAAAGGACAATTTCAGGACAATTTCCATTATGAACATAGATTGAAAAAATCCAAAGTAAAACATTATCTAACCAACTCCCAATGTGTAACATAATTACCAAATAACCCAGGAAGGTTGAAACCACCTTTGTTGAACACCAATTAGTGCAACTTACCACATTAACGGAGCAGAAATAGATGATAAAAACCATGTGATAACCTCAATAGATATAAAAAAATACTCTTTTTTTTGTTGTTGATAAATTCAACTATAGTTTGTGATAAAACTCTTAGCAAACTTGGGCCAAAGGTGACTTCCTAATTCAATAAAAGTGGCTTTCCCAGAAGCCACAGCAAACGTCCTGCTTACCTGGGGCACAGTGGCAGCCCTGCCCCTGAATGAGGGATGATGGACAGGGAGGCCCAGACAGTGCAGGTGACTCCAGGCAGCACACAGTGATCAGAAATACACAAAAGGTGTGAGGAGCAGGAAGGAGGAGAGGAGACCACCAGGAGCAACACGGCGCTCTACACGGAACACTCAAGCCATCTGCTCACAATGTTAGAACTAGTGTGAGTGCGGCGAGGCAGCTTTACCCACCAACAACGCAGGTCCAGCGCTGAAATCACACAGGCCTTCTAGACACTGCCCATGGCCACTGAGAAGAGGAATCAGTAAGATGGCATTTCCAGTGACTACTCCAAACCACCTGGGAAGAAATCTAACAAAACATGTGCAAGATTTCAGAGAGGACGTTGTCCAGTTGAGCTAAAAGACATAAGGTCCAAATAACATGGACAGATATGCGCTGACCATGGGTGGGAGACGCAGCATCCTCACGCTGTAAGCTCTTATCAATGCACAGCCCTTCCCACAGTCCCCCTCACAGGATTTCTCAGGACACATGACACGTTAACTTTTAGGTTTTGATAACAGGTTTGTGGGAGTAAAAAGTTATCATAAACTATTTTGCTTTGATTGAAAAGACAACTAACCTTGGGTTACACGACACAATTGTATTTGACAAAAAAATCTCTGAGTGAAATTTTTTTATTTTGTTAATCCTCACCCAGGATATTTTTTTAGCTTTTTAAATTTTTTTTGGTCTTTTTCTCTTTATATTGTCTAAAGTTTTACATATGTCTCCTTTTTCCCCTCCCTGCCCCCCCCCCCCCTCCCCTGGCAGCCATTAGCACCCTGGGCAAGCACTCACAGCCCCAGTGTCTGTGTCTGTTGGTTATGCTAATATGAATGCATACAAGTCCTTTGTAGCTCTCTAACCGCCCCAACCGCCCAATATCCCCTGCCATTTGTCTCTGCATCTACTTTGGTTCATCAGTTTATGTATTTTTTTTCCATTGATTTTTAGAGAGAGTGCAAGGGAGGGGGAGAGACAGAGAGAAACATGGAGGTGAGAGAGACACATTGATTTCTTGCCTCCCACACATGGAACCTGCACTGGGAATTCAACAGCTGACCCTTAGGTGGGTTGGCCACTGTTCTAACCATTGTTGAAACCACTGGCCTGGACTAATTTGTTATATTTTTAATGTCCGTGTGCAGTTGGTTATTATCTGCTTGATATGAGAAGAAAACAGTATGTAATCCTTGTTTCATAAATGCAGTATCTTCTCCTACCTCCCTGAAAACTTACTCAAACTTCTATTTCTCATCATTGATGGTTGAATAGGTTTGAATAACTTTTTTTCATTTGTTTTTACTTTGGTTTCTAACTTTCCAATTCAATGCTTTCCTGGTCAGCCCCAACAGTTTTCTTCATATGTAAGAGCAAATCACTAAGTTTTGGGCTGGTTTATGCCAAAAATTACCACCATAAACGAATATACTTAGAGAGAGGAAGGGAGAGGGATAGAGAGATAGAAACACCAATGAGAGAGGAGCATCATTGATCAGCTGCCTCCTGCACGCCCCCTACTGGGGATTTGGGCCGGCAACCTGGGCATGTGCCCTGATCAGGGATCAAACCTGGGACCTCTGGTTCCTGGGCTGAAACTCACCTGCTGAGCCACACCAGTCGGGTGCAAGAATACTTTTCTAAGGAACAGAAACAACTGTTTATTAACAGTTCAAATGCTGACTCGCATCTGTCAGCCTGATTGGCTGGTGGACTAGTTGATTCTGTTCTAAGATGACTGGGCGGAGACCTGGGCTTCCCAGATGCCAGTCCTCTGTTTTGCTGGGACCAAAGGTTCTCTAGAGATGGATCCTTCACCCTCCTCCTGGGGTGACCCCGACTGCAGGAGGGAGAGGACGGCCTGGGTCCTGACCGTGTGTCCAGCCTCCTGGCTCTCACCACCTTCCTCTGAGCTGGGTGACCCTCTTCAGCCCCTGCCAAGATCTGAGTTGCCTGGGTCCCTCACGTTCAAGGCGGCCCCATCTGCATGTGTCCTGCACAGTGAGGTGGCTTCACCCAAGCACCAGAACAGGGGGTTGCACTTCTCCCCAAGCCCCTCTTCTTCATCCCCTGCATCTGATTCCCAGCGGCCCCTCACCGATGCCGTATCCTCATTCTTTGCTGTGAGCTGATACCATGCATTTGTCTGCTGCTGTGCTGTCCCTGAGGCTGGGTCTAGGAGGATGGGCAGGTTGGCCAGGCCATTCCCTCGCCCTGCGTCACTGGACAGCCACTCGGTTCCCATTCCCACAGCTTTATGGTACCAGCTGCCTAGTTTGCCTCACTCTGCCCTGTGGCTTCCTGGGACACCCCCACCTGTATTTTCCTCCTGGCAAACTTGGGGGTCACTTTGAATGTTCCAGACTTTCCTGCAGTTCAAATCCGATTGGGATTTTGGAAGAGTTGATATTGGATGACACCGTCTCCTGTTAACAACATTGAATGACATTTTATTTCGTGTGAGTGTCCATCTCAAGGAAGTTTTGTGGTTGTCACGGACTCTAGATTAGGAATGTATGGACCTGGCCGTGAACGGGGTCTCTACCATATGGCATCGCATTAGCTATGCCTGGGGTTAAAGATGAGTTTCTCCTTCTTTCTCTCCTGATTTGTATGTAAAACATTTGCCTTCATCTAGACACCTTGGGAAACTTAATCTTAGAACCTTTTCAGTTGAGGCTTTTGGCTCTTCTGGGAGGAAGATTGTATTATCTGCCAATGATAGTCATGACATTTCCCCCCAGACCCTCAAACCTCTTGTTTCTGTTTGGGGCAGATCTGCTCCTAATGCCCAAATGCCGTCTTTTCCCAGGTCTGGCCCAGCTGGTTATCGCCCAGCCTGGTGCCGGGGGACGGGAAGCCTGGGTCCAGCATCAGGCTGGGTGTTGGGGCCTGTGGCCTCTCGCTGACACCTCTGTGACTAGCCTTCCTGTCATCTGGGCTGAAACCAGCCCCAAACCCACATCCACTGTTGAGGTGGGTGAAGGTGGGGGCTCTGTCTAGACCAGAGGCAGGGAGGGAAGAAGCCCCCTTATCACCCAGAGGTCTCGACCCTAGGCCTGTGGGACTAGCTGGGTCTGGGAGCCCAGCTCCTTCCCTCCTGGGTGCTCGCTCCCCCCACCACAGGGCCCCCGGCCATGTTGGATCCTGGTTGTTTCCTGTCGAGATCCCCAGTGTCCCCTGAGGATTCTGGGTGCCCCCAGAGACACCAACATCTCAGCAAGGATGACAGGGACTCTGGCCCCGGAGGGAATGATGGGTTTCTAGAGACCTGAGCTCATCTAGGTGCTGCAAAGCATCCCTTGTTTGTCTCCTCACTGGGCTCCCGGAGGACAGAGGACCGGGCAGTGGTTCAGGTGTGGGAACCCCTCTTCCTTCTCCTCTCAAACCACTGTCTGGTCCTGTCCCATGCTTGGTGGAGAATGATTCTCAGAATGTCAAAGGGCGGGAAAGCCTGTCCCTGGCGGGTGGCCGGTCTCTGTTTGGGGTTAGACTTGGGGACAGAGCTCCTCCATTCAGAAAGCAGGGAGTGTGAGAGGGGGGTTGGCTCCCAGCGCTGTGGGGGTGCAGGCGTGTGCAGAGGGTGAGGAGAGGTTTGGAGAACTAGCACTAAATTGGCACCTCTCACACCCTTTGCTGTGCATTTTGACAAAGCTTGATCATGCATAGGATGTATGAGGACAGCTGAGCAGATGCCTGAGTGTCCTGGGGCGGCCGTTACAGATGCCACAGACCCGGACCTTTAAATAAAACTTTATTCTGTCACAGTGTTGGAGGCTGGAAGTCTACCATCAAGGTGTCAGCAGGTCCCACTCCCTCCAAAGGCTCCAGGGAAGCTGCCTCCCCCATCTCATGGTGTTGCTGGCAAACTCTGTCTGCAGGTCCAGGGAGTCTGTCCTTTTTGGGGGACACTGTGAACCTCAAAAGAAGGAGGGGGCAGGGGAGCACTGGGCCTGCTGCTCCCCACCCCCCCCGCTCCTGCTCTTGGCTAAGGTGCCAGCCCCCATCCCATCCGTGCCCCTGCTCTGTGTTGTTTCAGAGCATCTGATTATTTATCATTTATTTAGTTCCTCACCGAGGATATGCTTGTGGATTTTACGGGGAGGAAGGAAGAGAGAAGTGAGAAACATCGGTCATTTGCCTCTTGTACGTGTCCCGATCGGGGAATGAACCCTCATCCTAGGTATGTGGTCTGATTGGAATTGAACTTGAGACACTTCAGTGCACAGGATGAAGCAAAGCATCTCATTTCTTTCTTTTTCATGTGCAAACTGTCATCTTACTACTGAAATGTTTCCAGACCAATATTTTTATTAGTTTTATTTTTAGTTAGTCCTCACCCAAGGAGAGGGAGAGACAGAGAGAAACATCGATGTGAGAGAGAACCCTGACCAGGGCTGGGGAACCAGCAACCAAGGTATGTGCCCTTGACCAGAATCTAACCTGGTACCCTTCAGTTCACAGGCTGACGCTCTATCCACTGAGCCAAACCAGCTGGGGCTCCAGCACCAATACTGAGTGTCTTCTCAGAGAGGAAACACCATGTTTCTCATCTGATAGCTGGTCTGCTGGTCACCACTGGTCCCACTGAAGGGATAAGCCGTGCCTCCTCCCATGCCCCACCCCAAAGGAGGGCGGCTTCCCCTTGGGCCTGTCTGGCAGGAGGATAAAGGGGCTCAGAGGGCCCAGGACAGAGGCAGACAGACCTGGCATGGTGAGGACGCTGCTCAAAGCCCCATCCTCTCCCTTCCCAGGCTGTGTCCCCGCCCCACATCTCCTCACTGGCTCTCCTCCCTGCCCTCTCCCCCTGCAGATGCTGTGGCTGCTGGTCCTGACTCTCCCCTGTCTGGGGGGCTCCGTACCTGTGACCTCAGGTGGGTCCTGACCCCCAAGCCTGACTCTGACCTCTCAGAGGCCGCCCCTGGGATGGGTGGCGATCCCCCTCTGAGGGTGGCTCTGGGAGGGACTGAGGATGGGGCCATGCTGAGTGCTGGGCAGCGGTGTCTGGGTCCCTGATGGCTCCTCCTCTGCTTCCCCAGATCCCGGCCCAGGGACTGAGCTGGTGGGCATCATGGGGGGGCATGATGCTGCCAATGGGAAGTGGCCGTGGCAGGTGGGCCTGTGGTTCTGCCATCCAAAAAGTTCTGAGTGTATTCTTTGGTGTGGGGGCTCCCTCATCCATCCCCAGTGGGTGCTGACTGCTGCCCACTGCATTGAAGGGTAAGTCTGACTCTGCCAGCACCCGGGGGGGTGGACAATGTCGGGAGGCATGTGATGTGTGTTGGGGGCAGATGCTGGGCTGAGTGGCTGCAGACCCCCCACCAGGATTCAGCTTCCTGGCGCTCCCCTTGCCCACCACAGAGGGAGGTCTCTGGGCTCTGAGAGGCTGGCCCACTCCCTTCCACAGCCTCTCAGAAGCCTTTGGCCTTCTGTCCCCAGGAGAAACCCAGAGACTCGGGACTTTAAGGTCCAAATAGGACAAGTGAGACCCTCATACAATGACAGTGTGCAGGTGGCAAGAATCATCCGCCACCCCAAGTACAGGATTGAAAAGAAAGCAAAAGGTGGGGCGGACGTGGCACTTCTCAAACTGGAGGCCCCCGTGCAACCATCTAACCTCCTCGGGTTGATCCGCCTCCCGCCAGCCTCCTCCGAGTTCCCCCCAGGCACACGGTGCTGGGTGACTGGCTGGGGCGACATTGCTCCTGGAGGTGAGAACCAGGTGTCCTGTGGGAGTGGGAGGAGGAGACTGAGGCGATGCAGGGGGCGGGCCGGGCTTTACAGAGGAGGCTCAGCTGGGGTCTGAGCTTGGTCCCTCCGGGGTCCCCCTTGGGTGTAGGAGGCAGACAGCTCGAGAGGAGTCTGTTAAGGAGCGGAGACCAAAGTAGCAAGAGTGAGGCCTGGCCATGGGCATATTTTTAAAATAAATATCACCCAGGGATATTTTTTCCAATGATTTTTAGAGAGAGTGGAAAGGAGGGGGAGAGAGGAACATCGATGTGAGAAGCATATCTATTAGTTGCCTTTCCGGCCCGGGCTGGGGATTGAACCTGCAACCCAGGTACTTGCCCTTGACCAAGAATCAAACCTGGGACACTTCGGGTCAGTGCTCTAACCAGTGAGAAACACTGGCTAGGGTGCCATGGGCATTTCTCTCCCTCACTCTGCACCAGGCCGTGTCCTCCCTTCTGGGGGTCCCTGTTCTCCCTGAGTATCGATAGTGGGATGGAGAACGAGGAGAGAGAACTTCAGTGACGAGCTCCAGGATTCACTATTAAATGGACAGTCAAAGTTGACAGTAGAACCGCTCACTCTGCATTTCTTGGGGGAAAGCACCTGCTCTGGTTTTTCCCAATAAAAATTATTTGTGGATAAAAATATATTTCTCTGTTTCTTTTTGGAGCTTGGTGCCCACAGTGTCAGCCTAGAGATTATCAGCCCATTGGCCTCTAGTGAATGCAGACAGTTGGAGTTGACTCCCAGGGTCCCCCTGGGGGCACTGAGGCTCAGCATGTGGTTCTAGAACCCGCGGCCTGTGACTGTCCGCCCCCTCAGGAACACAGGCTCACTGGGCTTCTTCTCACAGAGCCGCTGCCGCAGCCAGAAAATTTGCAAGAGGTGGAGGTTCCCATCGTGGCGGATGAGATCTGTCGGCAGCAATACCTCATGAAGGACTATGTTATCACGGACGACATGCTGTGTGCAGGGAGCTGGGGCCGGGACTCCTGCAAGGTGAGATCCCCAGACTGTGGCCTCCGTCCGTTACTCCTGCCTGCAGGGGCCCTGAGTACTGACCCTCTGTCTCCTCTTTCCACAGGGTGACTCTGGGGGCCCCTTGGTCTGTCAATGGAGGGGCACCTGGGTCCAGGTAGGCGTGGTGAGCTGGGGGTACAAGTGCGGTCTTCCCAACTTTCCCGGAGTCTATACCCGAGTGACATCCTTCTTGCCTTGGATCCACCTTCATATTCATTCCTCTCCTTGAGCCCGGGGCCGGGCAAGGATGCTGCCCATGAGATGAAGACAGGCCCTCCAGGGTGTCTGGGGGACCCTCCCTGCTCCCTCCCAGAGCCAGCTCTTCATTGCACCTAGCGCTCCTCCAACCCCCCTGCCCCCACCTGCTCTGAGATCCTCCTGCCTCAGCACCTCCATCAGCCTCTCTCCCCTGACAGGCAAAAGGGAGAGGCGGGATGTGCTCTGAAGTCTGGCGGGCACCGCAGGACTCCTGCCTCCTCCCCACCCTCTGTAGCTCATTAAACTGCATGAAAAACTGCTCTGGACTCAGTGGACTTACCTGTGGGCGTGGCCAAGGCGGCCAGTGGGTGGTCCGTGCTGCTGGGGGAGCCCAGGCTCTGGGAGGGGGACCAGGTGGGCTGGGCAGCTATGGCTGCAGCTGGAAGAGGGCGACCTGGCTGCTCTCCTGGCTGGGGTGGAGGTGAGTCTGCTGCCAGGGGCTGGAGGCCACAGCCCGGAGGGCCGCCCCCAGAGGGTGCAGACCGTCCCTCTTCCTCCTTCAGTCGCAGTCAGTGTGTCATGGAGGCTTTAATGACTTGGACATGGCCGCATGCAAACAGGAGGTGCTGTGTTTCCATGGTCACCGCTGCTCCCTCTGACCCCGCGGCGCCGAACCCCCATTTTCCAATGTGATCAACTCCTGGGACCAAATGAAGTGCAGCCTCATTTCCACCAGATCCTCAGTCTCCCATTCTGAGCTTCTCCCCAGCAGGGCGGACCTGCAGGGGCCCTGGACCAGCCAGTCCCCCTCTTCCCCGCCCCCACCCTCTGGCTCCCCCAGCTCCTAGGTCCTGGTTGGTTGGAAGCAGCAGAGAGGAGGGTGGAGAGGGGACCCCCATCCCTCCCAAGGCTGTTCTCCTGGCGCTGGCGCCCCTGCTGGAGAGGCACCGCGGTGCACCGAGCCCTCAGGCCCCGCAGAGCACCTCCTTTCTCCCCGGGGTGGTAGGGGCTCCCAGTGGACAGAGGAGCTTCAGTTTCAAATCCAGGGAGTGAGAAGGGGCTGTGGAGCCCCCCCTGCCCCAGGCAGTGATGTGCACTTCCTGCTGGAGTAGGATTTGGGGGGCATGGCTGGTGCCCCGCTGGGGTGGGTCCTGCACCTGCAGGTTGGGGCCAGGACCCAGGAGGGCCTGTGGAGCCTGAGGCGGCCTGTACTGTGGGTGAGGGGGCTCCATACCCTGCAGCGACAGGCTGGTCCCCAGTCTGATTCTACAATGGGGTGGCGGCCTTCCAGACCTTGCAGTGCCAGGACCCCTGCCCCCCGAGGCCAGGGTGGAAAGCCCTCCTCTGTCACTGTGACCCAGTCCTTTGGTCCTTCGGGGAGGGCTGGACTCCGAGTTAGGGAGAGTGGAAGCTCCGGGGGGGTGGGGGGGGGTGGATCAGGAGCTGAGTCCCCCATGTGCCCTGAAGTCTGGGTTCCTGGGAGCCAGGAGCTCTCCAGGAAAGCCATTTCCTGGGAAAAGAAGGCCTGAGACTCTGCTGGAAGGCACCACCAGGCAGATGGTCCCCTTGGGGATCTGCTCCGCACAGGGAGGGAGGACGGGGTGACACAGCACAGCCTGGCCCTGTGCCCTCGCCCTCGGGTTCCAGGCACACGTTCTGCCTAAGTGACTGCCTGTCCACGGGGCCGAGTGGGTGGGCGGCTGCCAGGTGGTCCACACACATCCAGGTCCCCTGTGCCCCCCAGGAGGGTGTGGGCTGCCTGCCTTCCCATTGGGCTCTGGGGTCTGTGAGTCTTTGTAGGGCTTTCCTCCCTGGGTGAGGGTGTAGTCAGACCTTTAGTGTTTCCAGGGTTAAGAATGAGGGTCTGAGTGACTCAGAGGCCAGTGCTCCCAGGGGAGGGAGAAGGACCTAGAACTTGGAGTTGGAGGGAAGGTTGGAGTGAGACACACCTGGGCCTGGGGCTATGCCTGCAGGCATGGACACGGGGTGGACCCACAGGGCACTCTCTCGGAAGGATTGGCTTAGGGCCGCTGCTCCCCCCCCACCCACACCCCCCCCCCCCCCCCACCACCATTTGCCTGGAATCACAGCCTGAGCACCTCCCATCCTGGGCTCAGCAGGAATCAAGGTGGGCGGACCCAGATGCCTGGGCTGCAGATGGACAGGAGGGCATGTTGCCTCTGGTCTCTGAAATCTTTTCTAACTGAGCCTGGGCCTTCAGAGGTCGGTGACACTGAAGCAGCAGGGCTTTGTCCCCCAATAGAGACCCTGCAGGCCAGGTCAGTGCCCATGGGGACCCTAGGGAGGGCCCACACAGGGGTCCTCAAACTGCGGCCCACAGGCCACATGCAAATACAAATATTGTATTTGTTCCCGTTTTGTTTTTTTACTTCAAAATAAGATATGTGCAGTGTGCATAGGAATTTGTTCATAGTTTTTTTAAAAAAAACTATAGTCCGGCCCTCCAACGGTCTGAGGGACAGTGAACTGGCCCCCTGCTTAAAAAGTTTGAGGACCCCTGGCCCACACTCATTGGCTTCTTCTTGACTGAAGTGACATGAGACACCTTCAGGGCTTGGAATGGAGACTCCATGAGGGCCATGCCCTTCCAGGTGGACATCACACCTCAGTCACCACCAGGCTCTCCCCCTGTGTGGTGTCCTGGGGTCACAGTGACAGCCCCCGCTGGGGAGTGTGAGCTTAAAACAACACAAATGCATCCTCTTACCGGCTGGAGGCTAGGCCCGCAATCAAGTTGTTCTGGGGCCACAGCTACTCCCAGGCTCCTGCCTCCTGCAGCTGCTGGTGGTGCTGGGACCCTTGGTTGGGGAGGAACCCCTGGACCTCCATCCCATCCTCCCCACCCCTCTGTGCTCTCCGCATCCTCACCTCTTCCTACAAGGAATCATCATTGGATTAAGGGCCTCCCCCCTCCACTCTGACCTCATCTGAACTAGTTGCATCTGCACTTATTTCTAAAGCAGGTCAGCTTCTGAGGGACCGCACTGGTCCACACTGACTCCCTCACTGGTGAGACTACAGGCCACCAGGCTGTGTGCTCCTGAGAGGGGGAGCGCGCCCCTGAGGAGGCAGGGCCTGGCCACAGCAAATCTTTAGGATTCCCACGGCTCAGAACCCAGGGGCCCCCCATGTAAACAACAGGCCAGTGAGGGCCTCTGCCCCTCTCAGGGAAGCAGCGTGTTCCCCACCGGCTGGCCACACAACAGGCTGCTGGCTCTGAGTGGTCCCAGCGCTGGACAGGGCTCTGCTGCAGGTCAAGGCTGCACTGGCGACACAGGACGCAGCTGACACGATGGTGGTAAAAGTATTGGTGATGGGCAAGCCCGATGGGGGGCAGGACAACACAGGCCCTGCAGCCTGAACTGCGGACTATTCCTGAGATGTGAGTGACAGCTGGTGTCTGGGTACATTGAGCTCCTTGTGTCTGGAGGCCAGGGAGAAAGAGGTACCACCATGTTGGTAGGACAATGACACTGAGCACCAGGCAGAGGCAGGGCTGCTGTGTCACAATGGGGGGCAGGGAAGGTGAGGGCCCTTGCGTGTCTCTTGCCTCCCCCTCGTCAATGTGATGGCAGGTGGACACATGCAGCCACCCGGCCTGAGAAGTCCCTGTGACCAGAGCTCAGCCTCTCAGGGATGGGGGTCTGGGTCGTGCTACCAGGTAAGTCCCAGAGTCCCAGTTAGTAGCAAAGGGTGGGATCCAGGTGGACAGTGGAGGGGCCCTGTCGACCTCAGTTGTACCCTGAGCTTCTGCTTCCCAGTTTCCTGGGCAGGGACTGCTCGGTGGTCCTGGGGCCGCCTCCTCAGCACACGAGACAGGTGGGGGACGCTGCCGGACACAGATGCGGGCCAGGTCCCCTTTCAGGGCAGGACTTGATGGGATGCCTGGCAGTTCCTCTGGCTGCCTCACCCCAGCAGGTCCCTCTTGGCTAGCGAGGGAGAGGCCGGGGGTGGGCACTGTGTCCCAGTGGGGCCGTGGTCTGGGTGTCAATGTGGGCTGGTCAAGGTGTCATCAGCCAGCACTTTGCTCAAGGCTCGCCCTCTATCCATCTGTGCTCCGTCCACCTGCCTCCCAGGTGCCTCTCCCTGACTTGTACCCACATGAAAGCCCGTCTCGGTGCAGCTTCCGGAGAGCACCCTGCAGAAGGCAGTGTGCATGGCCTCAGCTGGTGGCAGTGAGGGTGGCCACAGGCCATGTGCCAGGCAGATGGCATGCTCTAGTCAGATGGTGGCCAGCTCCACGCTGCCTCACGGGGTCCAGTGGAATCAGGGGTTGCCCTGTGGCTCGAAGGGCCCAGCAGCAGCTCTGGGGCTCTGCCTCCCTGGGCCCGCCTGCCTGGGCCCAGCGCTCCGGGGCTTCTTCCAGCAAAACTGCACCCTCTTGGCAGCTCTCCTTGCTCAGGCCGCCGGCCTGGCTGTGCTTTGTGGCTGAGATCCGTGCACCAGAGATGGCTGCTGCCCAGTGACAGCAGGTGGCAGGTGTGAGGGAGGCAGTGCCAGGGCCCAGCAGCTCCTCGCCGCCTGCTGACTGACCCCCGACCTGGTGCGGGCCTGAGAGAGGACCAGCTCTCTCTGCCCATGGCCCAGCCAGGGGTCCCCGCCTGCCCTTCCTGTGCCCAGGGATGTAGGGGTGCAGAGAGGGTCCCAAGGAGGGTCCCTCCAGGTGAGGATGCAGCTGCTCAGACCCCGGCTTCTCCATCCCTACACGGGGATCCCGGCCCCTGTTGGTCTCACCCAGGCCCCTGACATCCCTGCAGATGCTGTGGCTGCTGTTCCTGAGCCTCCCAGGCCTGGGGGGCTCTGTGCCCTCGTTCCCAGGTGAGTCCTGACTACCTGTCCCCATCTTCTGCTCAGGCTGCCCAGGCCCCTCAGCGTCAACTCAGGTGGGCCTCCTTGGTGGGTCCTGGGAGAGACAGAGAGCGAGGGGCCCTGCTGGGTCTCTGATGGCGTCCCCTTTGTTCCCAGGTCCCGGCTCAGGGAGGCATCAGGGTGGCCCCGTGGGGGCGCACAATGCCCCTGTGGGGAGATGGCCTTGGCAGGTCAGTGTCCGACGGTACAATAAGGAGCTGGAGCGGTGGCAGCACCTCTGTGGAGGCTCCCTCATCCACCACCAGTGGGTGCTGACCGCAGCCCACTGCAGCCAGCGGTGAGCCACACAGCCTGAGGCCCCCTGACAGGGGTGGGGGTGGGTAACTCACAGAGGGCTGATGGGAGGGGGGCTGTGGGCAGGGCCTAGGGTCTTGTGGAGAGATACAGTAAGTGCAGCCCCAGCCCTGCTGCTGTGCCCAGACTGGCCCTGCCCTGGAGGCTCCTCTGAGAGGCTCCTGGTCCCTCACCCCAGGGAGGACTGGGAGGCCTATGGCCTCAGGGTTCAAGTTGGGCAGCTGAGACTCTATGACCATGACACACTGACAAATGTGACTAAGATCGTCCGCCACCCCAAGTTCAACCAGAGCCTGTCTGCAGAGGGGGGGGCGGACGTGATCCTGCTGAAACTGGAGGCCCCTGTGACGCTCTCTGAGCGCATCGGCCTGGTCCCCCTCCCACCTGCCTCGCTGAGGGTCCCTGAGAGGAAGATGTGCTGGGTGACCGGCTGGGGTTACAGCAGCCTCGGAGGTAAGGCTCAGGGACCCTGCTGGGGTGTGGACACAGGGCAGCCCGCTGGGGGTGTGGCTGTGACTTTGCTGACAACACTTTATTCTCAGCAATTTGGGGGAATCCTCCGAGTTTTTATTGTGGCAAAATGTGCATAACATTATACATGACATTGGTCAGTGCGCGGTTCAGTGGCGTTCAGCACATTCACCATGTTGTGCAGCCTCAGCACCACCATCTCCAGAACTTCTCCTCCTCACACACCAAGCCTGGTCTCCAGGACACTGTCACTGCCCCTCCCCAGGCTCTGCCAACCACGGAGCTACTTTCCTCTTCTATGCATTTACCTGTTCTGGACGTTTCATGTAAATGTGAATCATGCAACGTGTTGCTTCGTGTGTTTGCCTTCTTTCACGAAGCATGTCGTTGTCAAGGCCCAGCTGTGCTGTAACCTGTGCCAGAACCGCATTGCTTTTGGTGGCCGAGGAACATCCCACTGGGTGGAGGGAGCATTTTGTCTTCCTTCCTGAACGACAGATTGTCTCCACCTTTTGGCTGTTGTGAATCACGCTTCTGTGACCTGTGTGTACAAGCACCGCCAGGGAACCTGTTCTCAAGTCGTTAAAACATTTTTCAATGACGGTTTCTATTCAATATTATTTTGAATTAGTTTGAGGCGTACAGCATGGTGGTTAGACAATCATATACTTTACAAAGTGTCCCCCCCCCCGCCCCGCCCCGGATATTTCCATACCCACCGTGCACCATCCACAGCTATGACCATATTATTGAGTATAATCCCTAATCTGTACTTCACATTCCCTGTGACTGTTTGGTAGCTACCAATTTGTTTCTTTTAATCCTTCCTTTTCCCCTCGGGCAACCACCAGTCTGTTCCCTGATCTAGGAGCCTGTTTCTCTTTTGTTTGTTTGTTTGTTTGTTTTATTCTTTAGTTTCCACATATGGGTGAAATCATATGGTATTTGTTTTTCTGTGACTCGCTTATTTCACTTAGCATAATGGTAAGGTTTCTTTTTTTATGGCTGAGTAATATTTCATTGTACATACAGGATGGTGCAAAATTAAGTTTATAGTTGTTCATACAGAAAATAATACAATAATTAATAAATAATAATACAAGAAGAAACTCTATATTTTGCCTACTCATAACCGTAAACCTACTTTTGCTCCACCTTCTTTGTACCACCATGTTTTTATCACTTGTCTATTGATGGGCACTTGGGTTGCTTCCATATCTTGGCTATTGTACATATGCTGCAATGAACATAGGGGGCATATATTCTTTCCAATTATGTTTTGGGTTTCTTCAGATGTACATCCAGAAGTGGAATGGATGGGTCATAAGGCAGTTCCATTTTTATTTTTTGAGGAACCTCCACACTGTCTCCCACAGGGCTGCACCAGTCTATGTTCCCTCCAACTGCATGTGAGGGTTCCCCCTTGTCCACATCTTCACCAAAACTTGTTGCTTGTTGATGTATTGATGACAGCCATTCTGACAGGTGGGAGGCGATATCTCAGTGTGGTTTTAATTTGCATTTCTTTAATGATTAGTGACACTGGGCATCTTTTCATATGTCTGTTGGCTTTCTGTATGTCCTTTTGCTATTTATATCTTATTTTCTACAATTTAATTTATTGTGGTGACATTGGTTAACTAGATTATTGAGGTTTTCAGTGTGCGGTTCTATGGTACATCATCTGTATCTTGCATTGTGTGCCCATCACCCAAAGTCACATCTTCTGTCACCTGTATTGACCCCTTTACCGTTTCCTCCCACCCCACCCCCTGTCCTCTGGTGACCACCATACTGTTATCTGTATCTATGAGTTTTGGGTTGTTTCTTTTATTTGTTTGTTCATTGGTTGCTTTCAGTTTTATATTCCATATGTGAGTGAAATCGTATGGTTTTTAACTTTTTCTGTTTGACTTATTTAATTTGCATAATATTCTCAAGATCCATCCATGTTGTCCTAAATGGCTGTATGTCATGTTTTCTGATGGCTGAGGAGTATTTCATTGTAAACATGTATCACACCTTTCTCCAATCATCTCGCAAAGAACGCTTCCGCTGTTTCCATCTTGGCCACTGTAAACAATGCTGCAGTGAACATAGGGGTGTATATATATATATATATATTTTTTTTTTAAAAATATATTTTTATTGATTGCAGAGAGGAAGGGAGAGGGATAAAGATATAGAAACATGAACGATGACAGAGAATCATTGGTGGGCTGCCTCCTGCATGCCCCCTATGGGGATCGAGTCTGCAACTCAGGCATGTGCCTTTGACCAGAATTGAACTTGGGACCGCTGAGCCAGACCAGCTGGGACAAAAGATAGCCTTGCTGAGTAAAGTAGTCTTGGTTGTAGATTCTTGCTCTTTTTTTTTTTTTTTTTTCTAAAGGTCTTTGAAGATTTCCACAACCTCTGACAGTTTTTTTTTTTTTAAATATATTTTATTGATTTTTTACAGAGAGGAAGGGAGAGAGATAGAGAGTTAGAAACATCGATGAGAGAGAAACATCGACCAGCTGCCTCCTGCACATCTCCCACTGGGGATATGCCCGCAACCAAGGTACATGCCCTTTGACCGGAATCGAACCCGGGACCTTTCAGTCCACAGGCCGACGCTCTATCCACCGAGCCAAACCGGTTTCGGCAAGATTCTTGCTCTTTATCACTTTAAATATCTTGTGTCAATCTCTTCTGCCTGAAATGTTTCTGTTGAGAAATTGGACTTATGGGGCCTCACTTGTCAGTAACTGTCTTCCTCTTACTAATTTTAAGATTCTCTCTTGGTCTTTAGCCTCTGCCATTTTGATTATTATGTGTCTTGGTGTGGGCCTCTTTGGGTTCATCTTGTTTGGGACTCTCTGTACTTCCTGGGCTTGTATGTTTTTTCCTTCACCAGGTTGGGGAAGTTTTAAATCATTATTTCTTCAAATAGGTTCTCACCCCTTGCTCTCTCTCTCCTTCTGGTACCCCTATGGTGCAAACGTTCTGCTTCACGTTGTCCCAGAGCAGCGGTTGCCAACCTTTCAGACCTCACAGACCACCAGTGGTCCGTGGACCACCAGTTGGTGACCGCTGTCCCAGAGGTCTCTTAAACTATCCTAATTTAAAAAATCTTTTTTCCTTTTCCCTCCTCTGATTAGGTAATTTCTGCTACCTTGTCATTTAAATTGCTAATTTCACTTTGAGCTTTATCTAACCTGGTATTGGTTCCTTCTAGTGTATTCATGTCAGATCTCATATTTTCATTTCTGACTGTTTTCTCTTATGCTTTCCAGTCCTTTCGTTATGCTCACTGTCTCCCTATTGCGTCCTCACTGAGCTCACCCACCTTCCCCTACGTTCCGTGAGCATCCCTAGGACCATTGTTTTGAACTCTGTATCTGGTACATGGCTTGTTCCCATGGCATTTAGTTCTTTTTCTGGGGATTTCTCCTGTTGTTTCTTTTGGGGCATGCTTCTTTGTCTCCCCATTTTGGCCCCCTCCTTGTGTTAGGTAGATCTGCTATGTCCCCCAGTCTTGGTCGGGTGGCTTTTGGAGTACATGTCCTGTGGAGCTCAGTGGTGCCGTCTCCCTGATTCCCTAAGCTGGGTGCCCCGGAATGTCCCTGGTGTGAGTTCGGGGAACCCTGCTGTTGGAGTTGAGTCCTAATTGTTGTTGGCCTGTGGTGGGCAGGGTTGACCCTCAAGCTGACTGACTGAGTATTGACCCCGATCACACTGTATGAGCTGCTGTGAGTAGGCTGACCCCATGAGGCAGAATTGGCCCCAGGAAGGTCTGGTGCCTGTGGAGATCTCCCATTGAGTGTGCCGCTTGTGGAGCTCATTGGTTGTTCTCGGCTGTGGGCGGATTCTGGGGCCTCCAGGGAGGCACTGTGGTGCAGGTCAATGTCAGACACTGCCTGTGACCAATCCTGGGCTGCCTGTTAGATGCTACAAAGTGCTCCATAGTTGGTGGCTCCCTCTGCCAGGCCTGGGTGCACGTGGGAGGGGCCAAGCTGCATACTGAGGCTGATTCCCAGCAATACCAAACCTGTGTCAGGACACAAAAGGCCCAAAGCACCCTAAAATCTGTCTCTGCCATCCAGTTGCCATTAGGCTCAGCCACTGATAGAGCCTTCAGCTAACCTAGGTGCCCCAGGTATGTCCCTTATGTGGTGAGGTGAGCCCTGCTGTTGTAGTTGAGTTGCATGAGATAGTTTCTCAATGAGTCCCTGGGTTATGGTGAGTGATGTTCATCAGGTTGATACAGATTCAAACTCAGCGCCAGCGCTGGGTGTGACACCACTCAACAAAAGTCTCAGGGCACAACAAGGCCAGCCACCACCACCCAGCACCCACCACCCACCAGGGGTCTTCAAATCTATGCAGTGGGGTAGGGTCTCTGGGTGTCATCAGGGTGAGGCCAGTAGAGTTGCTCAGAATCACACAGATTAGGATTTGGCAGTAAGGAGGGAGGGCTCTGCACAGTGGAGCTAGTCGGGTGCCTGGGTAAATGGCCCTCACCTCAGAGTCACACAACTCAGTCTCTCCCTGTGTTTCTCCAACAGCCCTGGAGTCTGCTCAGACCTCCTCCAGAGCTTCTGAGAAAGACTCTGTGGGCCCAGGCTGGTTGCAGCTGGCAGACTCCCCAGCAGGGCATGAGCTTGGTCGGGTGAGCCAAGTGGCAGCCTGGAGTGGGCAGGGGGGAGGGGCACGTTCATTCCCCCAGGCTCATGCCCTATGGAGGGGATGTTCAACTCAGGAAAGATGGCATCTGTGGGCATGTGGGAGAGGACTCAGCCCTGGATAATGGAGGCTGCCCCTCCAGCCCTCTCCCCAAAGTCATACAACCAATCTCTCCCTGTGTGACTCCTGTCCTCTCTGGGCTGCTTTTGCTCCACTGGAGCCCAGTCAGGTTGAGAACCTGCAAATGAGATGTTTGTGTACTGGCCCTTTAAAAGGGCGTCCAGGTGCCTGGCAGTCCCCTGTCTCACTCTGGCAAGTGCAGACCCACGGATGTTCACAGCCAGATGTTCTGTAGCTCCTCTTCCAGGCACTGGTGTTCCAGGCTGGGAGCTCAGGTTGGGGTGGAGACCCCTCCCTTCTCAGAGGGGACCTTTGCAGCTGAGGTGTCCCTCCTAACTCTCAATGCAGCCCTTTCTGTGTCTCCACCCTCCCTGCCCGTCTCCATGTGGCTTCTTCCATGTGTCCTTAATGGGGAGACTTCTTTTCAGCCAGTCTTCAGTTGGTTATTCAGGTTGAGTGTCTATAATTTAGTTGTGATTCTGATTTGGTCCTGGGAGGAGGTGACGGTATCTTCCACCTACTCTGTCTCCATCTTTGATCCCAGTTTTCAGTTCTTTGGGGTACAGACTAGGAGTGGAAGTTCTGGGCCATGTGCTAATTCTACATTTGGTTACTAGAGGGGGGATTTCCTGTTGAGCCTAAATGTGTGCAGAGCTGGGGTTTCAGGATCAGATTCATGGACACTGAGGACACAGGTGTTTGCTCTGCCAGGCGGACAGGCCCTCCCGAGGCTCTGCCTGGGTCCTCCCCTCGCCCCGTGGGGGTGTGTGGACCTTGATTGTCCTCCTGAGGATGAGCCAGTCTGGGAGCGAGAGGCAGGGCATGTCTTGATCTCACAGTGCCCAGGTCCCTCAATCAGAATGAAAACCCACCCATCAGCGGAGGAGTGTTTCCTTCCTGCTGTGATGCATTTCTCTGTGATGAGCCCTTATCCCTTCCTTTTCAAGGAGAACAAACCTGGGATAACTCTCTCCTCAGTCCTGTGGGCCCAGACTGTGGCTGACGAAGTGCTGCGTCCTAGAACTGAATGGGCGTAGTGGATGCTGGGAGCTCAGTCCCAGGCCAGGTGTAGCTGCTCTAGACCCAAGAGTCAGGGCCCAGAAGGACTGGAAACAGTACCTTGTTGTTGGGAAGGAGCAGAAGCCTGGACCAGCCCTGGTTCTCAGCCAGCCCCTCCCCACAGCTCCGCTGCTCTGGCCCTACCAGCTGCAGGAGGTGACGGTTCCCATGTGGTGAATGAGGTCTGTAACCAGCGCTACCAGAACTGCTCCACCAACACTTGCCAGATCATCAAGGATGACATGCTGTGCGCTGGGAGTGAGGGCCAGGACTCCTGCCAGGTGAGCCCCACCTGCCCCGTCCTCTGTGCTCTGTCCCCTCCTGGCCCAGGGAATCGGGACTCAGAAGCTCCGAGCAGTGGCCTGTGTGGAGATGTTCACTGAGTCCTGCCTCTCCCCACAGGGTGACTCCGGGGGCCCCCTGGTGTGCAGCTGGGAAGGCACCTGGGTCCAGGTAGGGATCGTGAGCTGGGGATACAGCTGTGGTCTTCGCGACTTCCCTGGGGTGTATGCCCGGGTGATGAGCTTCATTTCTTGGATCCGGAAGAATGTCCCTCCACCTCCTGGATCCTAGATGAGGCCAGGCAGGGTTCCCATGATGGGGAGACCCTCAATCTTCCTTGTTGACACCCCTGTTCATTCCCAATTCCAGCCTCATCCTTCCACCTCATCCTTCATCTCACCCTCCACAGTGTCAAGAGCCTCCTGCCTTCGGGGTCCCCCTATTTTCCTGACTTTAGGGTGGCAGACACAGGAGATGCTCCGCAGGCTGGTGTCTCTCACAGTAGGGGGGCCAGGACAAGGGGCCTGGGCCCATGGCCTCCTGCTCACCCTCTGATTCCTATTAAACTTGTACAAGCCAGCTCCAAGCCGTGGTTGAGATGGTGGCATGGACTCACTATGGCGGTGACTGAGGGCGCAGTGGGGGCCTCCCTGAGAGTCCCCAGGTCTCAGGTCTCCGTGTTCGGGTGTGAGGAGGTTTCCAGGGCTCAGTTCCCTGTGACGGCATTTCTGGGAGCTCATGGGGGTTATGCTTGTCCCGGTGTCCCTCCCTCCACCCCTCCACTTCCTCTTCCTTCTTCCTCCCCTCCCTCCTTCCCCTGCTTCTTATTTTCCTTTTCTGCTCTTCTATGTTTTTCTCTCTCTCTTGTTTTATACTTGTTTCTTCTTAGTTCTCTTCCTTCCTCCCTTCCCTCCCTCCCTTATTTATCCTGGATCACATGTGCCCAGCATGGACAAGGTCTCGGGGGCAAGGAGTCACTGAGTGGGTTCATGGGCCCCTGGAACACACAGGGAGGTGAGGACAGACATAACCACAGCACTGCAGTGAGTGTGGGACACGGTGTGGAGGTGAGTGCTGAAGACAGAGCTGGGGGGACACAGGGCGTGTCCATCCAGCCTGGACCTGCCGGGAGGGTTTCACAGGTCTGAGCTGCTAGGCCCAGCTCATGAAGCAGGAGCAACGGTGGGCATTAGGGGGATGGACTCCAGGCAGAGGGACCGAGGAGGTGGGGACAGAGGTGGTGGGGACAGAGGTGGGGGGGACAGAAGTGGCGGGGACAGAGGAGGTGGGGACAGAGGTGGTGTGGACAGAGGTGGTGGAGACAGTGGTGGCGGGGACAGAGGTGGTGGGGACAGAGGTGGTGGGGACAGCGGTGGTGGGGACAGAGGTGGTTGGACAGAGAAGGTGGGGACAGCGGTGGCAGGGACAGCGGAGGCGGGGACAGAGGTGGTGGGGACAGGGGAAGTGGGGACAGAGGTGGTGGGTACAGAGGAGGTGGGGACAAATGAAGTGGGGACAAAGGAGGTGGGGACAGAGGAGGTGGGGACAGAGGAGGTGGGGACAGAGGTGGAGGGGACAGAGGTGGTGGGGACAGAGGAGGTGGGAACAAAGGAGGTGGGGACAGAGGAGGTGGGGAGAGAGGAGGTGGGGACAGGAGGTGGGAACAAAGGAGGTGGGGACAGAGGAGGTGGGGAGAGAGAAGGTGGGGACTGATGTGTGAGCTTGGAAGGTATTTGAGGGGGCGGAGGGCCATTCTCAGAGTGAGCTTGAATGTTGGCTTGTTTGGTTTTCACCATCAGCATATCAGAAACAGAGGAATCTTTAAAAATTCCATAAAATATGAAAGAGTATCTTTGTAGATGGTTTGAGAGCCTCCAACTTCACAGGCTCATTAGACATTCAAAACCCCTTATTAGCTACTTAAAAAAAATGGTGTTGGAAAACTAAAACATCATGTTGGTACATAAATATATGAGAATTTTCTAGAATTAAAGAAAAATTGTGAACCTTCATTGGAAAGGGCCCTGTGAAAATTCAGCAGAATAAACACAAATAAATTCTACATCTTAATCCATTTAGGTAAAACTGAAAATTGTCATCATTAGAAGCCAGCAGAGACAAGTGATAGTTTAACCTAAAAAGAAATGACTTACAGACACAGGGGATTTCTGATCAGCAACAGGAGGTGAAAGGAGAACCTGGAGCAATTCCTTGGAAGTGGTGAGGAAACATCAACATCTACATAACATTTTATTCCCAGATATACTGTCACACAATATTGAGGAAAAAATGGTGATATTACAAAACAGAAGACACACAGAGTGTCTTATCACCTGCAGGCACTCATTAACAGAACTATTTAGGGATTTATTCCGGGAAGAAGAAATACTAATTCAGAGGAATGTGTGGGACACAGGAAACAAAGCATTAATGGGAAAACACACTGCATGCCATTCTCCAGACACCCCTGAGTGGCCATAAGCCTTGACTGGCCTCCTTCATAATCAGAGGAAAACTGAGGGAAATAAAAGGACATGCAGTGTCACACTCATCAGGTTGGAGAAAATGAAAAAGTGCAATAAACCACATGTTTGCAAAGATGTTGAGAAATGAGCAACTCATATGTGGAATCTAAAACAGAACAAAACAAATGAACAAAGAAAACAGAAACAGACTCATAGATACAGAGAACAAGTGGGTGGTTGCCCAAGGGGAGTGGGTTGAAGGGTGGGTATAAAATTAATAAGGAAAAAAACAAAGCTGTCATGATCTCTATATTTATGACGTGGTGTGTATCTGCCAATAAATTGAAAAAGAAGAGGGGGCCCTGGCTGGTTTGGCTGAGTGGTTGAGGTGTCGGACCTCAGAGCGAAGAGGCCTGTGTTTGATTCCTAGTCAAGGGCATGTGCTTGGGTTACAGGTTTGATCACCAGCCCAGCATTGGGGTGCCTGCAGAAGGCATCCAATTGATACGCCTGTTACATTAATGCTTTTCTCTCTCTTCTCTCCCCTTCCCTTCCACTCTCTCCAAAAATCAATAGAAAAAATACCCTTGGGTGAGGATTAAGAAAAAAGACAAGAAGAGGGGATGCTGAGATAAAGTGCCTGTGGGCATTCAGGCCAGCAGCTGTGTGTGGAAGGGGGCAGGGCAGTGCCCTGCACTCCTCTGAGCAGGAGTCCTTCTGGCCTCAGGCCCCCTTTGGGGGTCCCAGGGTGCGGGTCTGAGTGATAGGAATGGATGCACAGAGTGAGGGTGGGTGGCGTGGGCATCAGGGTCAGGATCAAAGCCGGGGCTGTGATGAGGATGTCTGAGCCCTGATAGGGGAAGGCTGAGGGCAGGTGGGCAAAGGGCACAGCTTCTGTTACCTAACAGCCCCATTTTGCAACACTGCAGTGGAGGCTGGGCCAGCGAGGGTGGGGTGGGGGTGCTGAGGGGGCAGCAATGTGCCAGCGTCCACGGGTCCTCATGGGTCACAATGGAGGTGTTGGACCCGGGGCAGGGATGGCTCCTGGAGGCCCTCATTCATGGCACTGGCTGTCCCATTCGGGCCCCACCAACCACGGGACAATGGTGACCACACTGACAATGACACTGATCTCACTCACTCTGCCCAACTGCTCAGAGGGACACAGGCTTCAGCGCTGCTTTGTGTCCAGAGGACGGCCTTGCTCCTCACCGAGGGCAGCGCCTGTGACCGGCTTCCAGGCAGCACCCACTCTGCAGTGCCCGCCGGGGCTCTGATGATGGCCCCCGAGTTCTGTGTGCTGCTTCCTGGAGCCCCCCCCCTGGTGGCTGTCCTCCCACACCCAGGCCCTCTGTCCTAGACCCCGGGTGCCGGCCTGTGACACCCAGGTTGTCGGGGCTCCACCTCCACCATTCCCTCCTTCCCCCGCTTGGTCTCCACTCTCCACGCTCCCTCCCCCGGGATTCCCAGGCCCCCTGGTCCCCACCGTGTTCTAATGGGTGGGCATCTTGACTGGCATCACCTGGGCTCCCTAGGCTTTGCCTGCTGGGCTCCCACTGCACAGGCCCCGCCGCTGGTGGTGCAGCCGCCTCTCTGTGGGACATTCCCAGCGTCCAGGTTGGTAGTTGGATTGCTCTCCCCTGAGGTGATCAGTTTTGCCAGGAGCATCGCCAGGTACAGTGGCCTGGCTGCTCCCCTGGCTCCAGGGCAGGCTGGGGAAGAAGGCTGGAAGCCCAGGGTCCCGCAGGCACACTGCCACCCAGGACTGAATTTTCAGCCCCAGGCTGGTCTCCCTGCCCCGGAGCCTCCTAGGGCCTCCCTCCATGTGTGCCCATGCATCATCGTCTGCATGTGTGTGTGTGTGTGTGTGTGTGTGTGTGTGCGTGTGTGTGGTTGTTCAGTTGCATGGATTGGGAAGGTCTGAATACTTGCAGTTATATGGTCACATGTGACTTCGATAGACGTTGAACAGGAGCAGGTCACAGCTGGACACCATGTGACAAGGCCACTTGCCCACAAGTTCACTGTCTGAATTTATGAGGGGCGTCCTGTGAACGGTCTTTTTTACTGATGATGGACATTTTATCTCTCTGCCTTTGTTTACATCCTCGGTAAATACTGAGCCTGAATTTCTCTTCTCAGAGGTCACTTACAGTTGCCTTGTATTGGAAAACAACAGGTACTTGGTTATTTTAAGCTTTCTCACACTTATATCAAAAATAGGCACAAGCCCTCCTACATCTGGAAATTTAAAAATATACTTCCAAAGAAATGTCAGAATGAAATTAAAAAGTACATACAACTCACAATGGTGAAAATCCCACCTCCTCATATTCACAGGGACATGATGACTTGTATCTGGAGGAAATGATCAGAGAATGAACAGAGAATGTTATGTTTAAGTCAAGAAGAGAGAAAAATTATGTCGGAGGAAACCGAAAGAGAGCATAAGGAATATAATAAAAGTCAGGCTAATCAACGGAAGAAAGCCAGGGGTAATTTAAAACAAATAAAAGAAGCACCTGGACTAGTTAATAAAGAAATTACACGGTTTCAAAGCCAAAAGTGAGTTCCTTAAATCTATTGAAATTGGCAAACCTGTGCCAAGATCCATCAGGCAGGACAACTGATGCACAACTAATATTAGTAATAAAGAGGTGACCAGACACATGGGCAGAGCAGAGATTTTTAAAACTCGGAAGAGGTTAGTATGAACAAGCACATTAAACAAACTTGCCATCAGGTGAAATGGACCATTTTTAGGCGAGTATAACTCCTGAGAACTGACTTTAGGAGAAAGGGAAGAGGGACCAGATTTATAATCATGAAAGGCCTGCTTCTGGGAGGTGAACATCCACCCAGAACTAACATATAAAGTACAACACGGGGAGTTACACACAGCATGGCTTCCTGGAGAATTACACGAAGACTTCAAGACCCAGCGTTCTTCCAGGGACAGAAAGAGAGGCAGCTCCCGGGCACACTTTCTGGAGAACAAAACTAGGCCTATAGAATAAAGGACAATTTCAGGACAATTTCCATTATGACCATAGATTGAAAAAATCCAAAGTAAAACTTTATCAAACCATCTCCCAATGTGTAACATAATTACCAAATAACCCAGGAAGGTCGAAACCACAGTGGTTGAAAACCAATTAGTGCAACTTACCACATTAACGGTGCAGAAATAGATGATAAAAACCATGTGATAATCTCAATAGATATGGAAAAAAATAAATTTTTTTTATTGATAAATTCAACCATAGTTTGTGATAAAACTCTTAGCAAACTTGGGCCAAAGGTGACTTCCTAATTCGATAAGGGTGGCTTTCCCAGAAGCCACAGCAAATGTCCCGCTTACCTGGGGCACAGTGGCAGCCCCGCCCCTGAATGAGGGATGATGGACAGGGAGGCCCAGACAGTACAGGTGACTCCAGGCAGCACACAGTGATCAGAAATACACAAAAGGTGTGAGGACCAGGGAGGAGTAGAGGAGACCACCAGGAACAACACGGCGCTCTACAGGGAACAGCCTAACCATCTGCTCACAATGTAAGAACTAGTGTGAGTGCGGAGAGGCAGCTTTACCCACCATCAACGCAGGTCCAGCACTGAAATCCCACAGGCCTTCTAGACACTGCCCATGGCCACTGAGAAGAGGAATCAGTATGATGGCATTTCCAGTGACTACTACAAACCACCTGGGAAGAAATCTAACAAAACATGTGCAAGATTTCAGAGAGGACATTGTCCGGTTGAGCTAAAGAACATAAGGTCCAAATAACATGGACAGATATGTGCTGACCATGGTTGGGAGACGCAGCATCCACACACTGTAAGCTCTTATCAATGCACAGCCCTTCCCACAGAGTCCCCCTCACAGGATTTCTCAGGGCACATGACACGTTAACTTTCAGGTTTTGATGACAGGTTTGTGGGAGTAAAAAGTTATCATAAACTCTTTTGCTTTGATTGAAAAGAGAACTAACCTTGGGTTACACGACACAATTGTATTTGACAAGAAAATCTCTGAGTGAAATTTTTTGATTTTGTTAATCCTCACCCAGGATATTTTTTTAGCTTTTTTTATGTTTTGGTCTTTTTATCTTTTTATTGTCTAAAGTTTTACATATGTCTCCTTTTTCCCCTTCCTACCCGCCCCCCCCCCTCCCCGCCCTCCCCCGCTCCCCAGCCATTCCCACCCTGGGCAAGCACTCACAGCCCCAGTGTCTGTGTCTGTTGGTTATGCTGATATGCATGCATACAAGTCCTTTGTTGCTCTCTAACCGCCCCAACCCCCCAATCTCCCCTGCCATTTGTCTCTGCATCTACTTTGGTTCATCAGTTTATGTATTTTTTTGCCATTCATTTTTAGAGAGAGTGGAAGGGAGGCGAAGAGACAGAGAGAAACATGGAGGTGAGAGAGACACATTGATTTCTTGCCTCCCACACATGGAACCTGCACTGGGAATTCAACAGCTGACCCTTAGGTGGGCAGGACACTCTTCGAACCATTGTTCAAACCACTGGCCTGGACTAATTTGTTATATTTTTAATGTCCATGTGCAGTTGGTTATTATCTGCTTGATATGAGAAGAAAACAGTATGTAATCCTTGTTTCATAAATGCAGTATTTTCTCCTAACTCCCTGAAAACTTGCTCAAACTTCTATTTCTCATCATTGCTAGTTGAATAGGTTTGAATAACTTTTTTTTCATTTGTTTTTACTTTGGTTTCTAACTTTCCAATTCAATGCTTTCCTGGTCTGCCCCAACAGTTTTCTTCATATGTAAGAGCAAATCACTAAATTTTGGGCTGGTTTATGTAAAAAATTACCACCGTAAACAAGTATACTTAGAGAGAGGAAGGGAGAGGGATAGAGAGATAGAAACATCAATGAGAGAGAGAGAGAGGGACATCATTGATCAACTGCTTCGTGTACACCCCCTACTGGGGATTGGGACAGCAACCTGAGCATGTGTCCTGATTGGGAATCAAACCAGGGACCTCTTGGCTCCTGGGCTGACACTCACCTGCTGAGCCACACCAATCGAGTGCAAGAATACTTTTCTAAGGAACAGAAACAACCATTTATTAACAGTTCAATAGCTGACTCGCATCTGTCAGCCTGGTTGGCTGGTGGACTAGTTGATTCTGTTCTAAGATGACTGGGCGGAGCCCTGGGCCTCCCAGATGCCAGTCCTCTGTTTTGCTGGGACCGAAGGTTCTCTAGAGATGGATCCTTCACCCTCCTCCTGGGGTGACCCCGACTGCAGGAGGGAGAGGACGGCCTGGGTCCTGACCGTGTGTCCAGCCTCCTGGCTCTCACCACCTTCCTCTGAGCTGGGTGACCCTCTTCAGCCCCTGCCAAGATCTGAGTTGCCTGGGTCCCTCACGTTCCAGGTGGCCCCATCACCATGTGTCCTGCACAGTGAGGTGGCTTCAAACCAAGCACCAGAACAGGGGATTGCACTTCTCCCCAAACCCCTCTTCTTCATCCCTTCCATCTGATTCCCAGCGGCCCCTCACCGATGCCGTCTCCTCCTTCTTTGCTGTGAGTTGACCCCGTGCATTTGTCTGCTGCTGTGCTGTCCCTGAGGCTGGGTCTAGGAGGGCAGGTTGGCTGGGCCATTCCCTTGCCCTGCGTCACTGAACGGCCACTCGGTTCCCATTCCCACAGCTTTATGGTACCAGCTGCCTAGTTTGCCTCACTCTGCCCTGTGGCTTCCGGGGACACCCTCACATGTATTTTCCTTCTTAAAAACTTGGGGGTCACTTTGAATGTTCCAGACTTGCCTGCAATTCACATTCTATTGGGATTTTGGAAGAGTTGATATTGGATGACACCGTCTCCTGTTAATAACATTGAATGACATTTTATTTCGTGTGAGTTTCCTCCTCAAGGAAGTTTTGTGGTTGTCACGGACTCTAGATTAGGAATGTATGGACCTGGCCGTGAACGGGGTCTCTACCATATGACATCGCATTAGCTATGCCTGGGGTTAAAGATGAGTTTCTCCTTCTTTCTCTCCTGATTTGGGTGCAAAATATTTGTCTTCCATCTAGACACCTTGGGAAACTTAATCTTAGAACCTTTTCATTGAGGCTTTTGGCTCTTCTTGGAGGAAGATCATATTATCTGCCAATGATAGTCATGACATTTCCCCCCCAGACCCTCAAAACTCTTGTTTCTGTTTCAGGCACATCTGCTCCTAATGCCCAAATGCCGTCTTTTCCCAGGTCTGGCGCAGCTGGTTATTGCCCAGCCTGGTGCTGGGAGACAGGAAGCCTGGGTCCAGCATCAGGCTGGGCGTTGGGGCCTGTGGCCTCTCGCTGACACCTCTGTGACTAGCCTTCCTGTCATCTGGGCTGAAACCAGCCCCAAACCCACATCCAGTGTTGAGGTGGGTAACGGTGGGGGCTCTGTCCAGACCAGAGGCAGGGAGGGAGGAAGCCCCCCCTTATCACCCAGAGGTCTCCCCCTGGGCCTGTGGGACTAGCTGGATCTGGGAGCCCAGCCCCTTCCCTTCATGGTGCTGACTCCTCCCACCAAAGGGCCCCTGGCCATGTTGGATCCTGGTTGTTTCCTGTTGAGATCCCCAGTGTCCCCTGAGGATTCTGGGTGCCCCCGGAGACACCAACATCTCAGCAAGGATGACAGGGACTCTGGCCCAGGAGGGAATGATGGGTTTCTAGAGACCTGAGCTCATCTAGGTGCGGCAAAGCATCCCTTGGTGGTCTCCTCACGGGGCTCCTGGAGGACAGAGGACCAGGCAGTGGTTCAGGAGTGTGGGAAGCCCTCTTCCTTCTCCTCTCAAACCACTGTCTGGTCCTGTCCCATGCTTGGTGGAGAATGATTCTCAGAATGTCAAAGGGTGGGAAAGCCTGTCCCTGGCGAGTGGCTGGCCTCTGTTTGGGGTTAGACTTGGGGACAGAGCTCCTCCATTCAGAAAGCAGGGAGTGTGAGAGGGGGGTTGGCTCCCAGCGCTGTGGGGGAGCAGGCGTGTGCACGAGGTGAGGAGAGGTGAGAACTAGCATTAAATTGACACCTCTCACACCCTTTGCTGTGCATTTTGACAAAGCTTGGTCATGCATAGGATGTATGAGGACAGCTGAGCAGATGCCTGAGTGTCCTGGGGCGGCCGTTACAGATGCCACAGACCCCGACCTTTAAATGAAACTTTATTCTGTCACAGTTTTGGAGGCTGGAAGTCTACAATCAAGGTGTCAGCAGGTCCCACAACCTCCAAAGGCTCCAGGGAAGCTGCCTCCTCCATCTCATGGTGTTGCTGGCAAACTCTGTCTGCAGGTCCAGCGAGTCTGTCCTTTTTGGGGAACGCTGTGAGCCTCAAAAGAAGGAGGGGTTACAGGGCACTGGGCCTGCTGCTCTCCTTTCCCCCACCCCGCCCCTGCTCTTGGCTCAGGTGCCAGCCCCCATCCCATCCGTGCCCCTGCTCTGTGTTGTTTCAGAGCATCTGATTATTTATCATTTATTTAGTTCCTCACCGAGGATATGCTTATGGATTTTAGGGAGAGGAAGGGAGAGAGATGTGAGAAACATAGGTCGGTTGTCTTTTGTACGTGTCCCGATCAGGGAATGAACCCTCATCCTAGGTATGTGGTCTGACTGGGAATCAAACTGAGACCCTTCAGTGCACAGGACGATGCAAAGCATCTCATTTCTTTCTTTTTCATGTGCAAACTGTCATCTTACCACTGAAATGTCTCCAGACCAATATTTTTAATATTTTTATTTTTTGTTAATCCTCACCCAAATCCATTGATTTTTAGAGAGAGTGGAAGGGAGAGGGAAGGACAGAAACATCTATGTAAGAGAGACACATTGATTGTTTGCCTCCTGCATGACCCCTGACCTGGGCCGAGGAACCTGATACCAAGGTGTGTGCCCTTGACCGGAGTCGAACCTGGGACCCTTCAGTCCACAGGCTAACGCTCTATCTACTGAGCCAAACCAGCTAGGGCTCCAGCACCAATACTGAGTGTCTTCTCAGAGGAAACACCATGTATCTTATCTGATAGCTGGTCTGCTGGTCACCACTGGTCCCACTGAAGGCATAAGCCCCACCTCCTCCCAGGCCTCACCCCAAAGGAGGCCGGCTTCCCCTTGGGTCTGTCTGGGCAGGAGGATAAAGGGGCTCAGAGGGCCCACGACAGAGGCAGACAGACCTGGCATGGTGAGGACGCTGCTCAAAGCCCCATCCTCTCCCTTCCCAGGCTGTGTCCCCGCCCCACATCTCCTCACTGGCTCTCCTCCCTGCCCTCTCCCCCTGCAGATGCTGTGGCTGCTGGTCCTGACTCTCCCCTGTCTGGGGGGCTCCGTACCTGTGACCTCAGGTGAGTCTTGACCCCCAAGCCTGGCTTTTCTCCAATCCCCTGACTCTGACCTCTCAGAGGCCGCCCCTGGGATGGGTGGCGATCCCCCTCTGAGGGTGGCTCTGGGAGGGACTGAGGATGGAATCATGCTGAGTGCCGGGCAGTGGTGCCTGGGTCCCTGATGGCTCCTCCTCTGCTTCCCCAGATCCTGGCCCAGGGACTGAGCTGGTGGGCATCATAGGGGGGCATGATGCTGCCAATGGGAAGTGGCCGTGGCAGGTGGGCCTGTGGTTCTGCCATCCAATAAGTTCTGAGTGTATTCTTTGGTGTGGGGGCTCCCTCATCCATCACCAGTGGGTGCTGACCGCTGCCCACTGCATTACAGAGTAAGTCTGACTCTACCAGCACCTGGTGAGTGGGGTGGACAATGTCGGAGGCATGTGTTGTGTGTTGGGGGCAGATGCTGGGCTGAGTGGCTGCAGACCTCCCACCAGGATTCAGCTTCCTGGCGCTCCCCTTGCCCACCACAGAGGGGAGGTCTCTGGGCCCTGAGGGGTTGGCCCACTTCCTGCCACAGCCTCTCAGAAGCCTTTGGCCTTCTGTCCCCAGGAGAAACCCAATGACTGGGCACTTTAAGGTCCAACTAGGACGAATGAGACCCTCATACAATGACAGTGTGCAGGTGGTTAGGATCATCCGCCACCCCAACTACAGCCTTGAAAATGAAGGACCAGGAGGGGCGGACGTGGCACTTCTCAAACTGGAGGCCCCGGTGCGACCATCTAACCTCATCAGGTGGATCCGCCTCCCACCAGCCTCCTCCGCATTCCCCCCAGGCACACGGTGCTGGGTGACTGGCTGGGGCGACATTGCTTTTGAAGGTGAGAACCAGAACCAGGATGACACCCGGGCGATGCAGGGGGTGGGCCAGGCTTTACAGAGGAGGCTCAGCTGGGGTCTGAGCTGGGCTCCCTCCGGGGTCTCCCTTGGGTGTAGGAGGCAGACAGCTCGAGAGGAGTCTGTTAAGGAGCGGAGACCAAAGTAGCAAGAGTGAGGCATGGCAATGGGGATTTTTTTTTTTTTAAAAAAATATCACCCAGGGATATTTTTTCCATTGATTTTTAGAGAGAGTGGAAGGGAGGGGGAGAGAGAAACATCGGTGTGAGAAGCATATCTATTAGTTGCCTTCTCCACTGGGGCTGGGGATTGAACCTGCAACCCAGGTACTTGCCTTTAACCAAGAATTAAAACTGGGACCCTTTGGGACAGCGCTCCCACCACTGAGAAATGACCCCAGTGAGGCATTTCTCTCCCTCACTCTGCACCAGGCCGTGCCCTCCCTTCCGGGGGTCCTCGTTCTCCCTGAGTCTCAATAGTGGGATGGAGAATGAGGAGGGAGAACTTCAGTGACGAGCTCCAGGATTCACTATTAAATGGACAAAGTCAAATTTGACCATAGGGCCGCTCACTCTGCATTTCTTGGGGAAAAGCACCTGCTCTGATTTTTCCCAATAAAAATTATTTGTGCATAAAAAATATATTTCTCTGTTTCTTTTTGGAGCTTGGTGCCCACAGTGTCAGCCTAGAGATTATCAGCCCATTGACCTGGAATTAACGAGACAGTTGGGGTCTTGGGTGACTCTCTGGGTCCCCCTGGGGACACACCTCCATCAGCCTCTCTCCCCTGACAGGCAAAAGGGAGAGGCGGGATGTGACTCTCTGGATCCCCCTAGGGCTCAGCGTGTGGTTCTAGAACCCGCGGCCTGGGACTGTCCGCCCCCTCAGGACCACAGGCTCACTGGGCTTCTTCTCACAGAGCCGCTGCCGCTGCCTCAAAATCTGCAGGAAGTGGAGGTCCCCATCGTGGCGGATGAGATCTGTCGGCAGCAATACCTCAAGATCAGCAAGGTTATCCAGGACGACGAGCTGTGTGCCGGAAGCCAGGGCCGGGGCACCTGCCATGTGAGACCCCCAGACTGTGGCCTCCGTCTGTTGCTCCTGCCTGCAGGGCCCTGAGTTCTGACCACCTGTCTCCTCTTCCCACAGGGTGACTCTGGGGGCCCCTTGGTCTGTAAATGGAGGGGTATCTGGGTCCAGGTAGGTGTGGTGAGTTGGGGGCACAAGTACTGTCGTGCCAACTTTCCTGGAGTCTATGCCCGAGTGACATCCTTCTTGCCTTGGATCCGCCATCATATTCATTCCGCTCCTTGAGCCCGGGGCCGGGCAAGGATGCTGCCCATGAGATGAAGACAGGCCCTCCAGGGTGTCTGGGGGACCCTCCCTGCTCCCTCCCAATGGCAGCTCTTCATTGCACCTAGCGTCCCTCCATCCCTCCCCCGCCCCCACCTGCTCTGAGGTCCTCCTGCCTCAGCACCTCCATCAGCCTCTCTCCCCTGACAGGCAACAGGGAGAGGCGGGATGTGCTCTGAAGTGGGGCGGGCACTGCAGGACTCCTGCCTCCTCCCTACCCTCTGTAGCTCATTAAACTGCATGAAAAACTGCTCTGGACTCAGTGTCCTTACCTGTGGGCGTGGCCAAGGCGGCCAGTGGGTGGTCCGTGCTGCTGGTGCTGGGCTGGGGTGGGTCCCGCACCTGCAGGTTGGGGCCAGGACCCAGGAGGCCTGAGGAGCCTGAGGAGGCCTGTACTGTGGGTGAGGGGGCTCCATACCCTGCAGCTACAGGCTGGTCCCCAGTCTGATTCTACAATGGGGTGGCGGCCTTCCAGACCTTGCAGTGCCAGGACCCCTGCCCCCCGAGGCCAGGGTGGAACAGCCCTCCTCTGTCACTGTGACCCGGTCCTCAGGGGAGGGCTGGACTCCGAGTTAGGGAGAGTGGAAGCTCCAGGGCAGGCGGATCAGCAGCTGCATCCCCCATTTTCCCGGGACTGAAGTCTGGGTTCCTGGCAGCCAGGAGCTCTCCAGGAAAGCCTTTTCCTGGGAAAATGAGGCTTGGGACTCAGCTGGAAGGCACCACCATGCAGATGGCCCCCCTTGGGGATCTGCTCCGTACAGGGAGGGAGGATGGGGTGACACAGCACAGCCTGGCCCTGTGCCCTTGCCCTCGGGTTCTAGGCACACATTCTGCCTAAGTGACTGCCTGTCCACGGGGCCCTGTGGGTGGGTGGCTGCCAGGTGGTCCACACACATCCAGGTCCCCTGTTCCCGCCAGGAGGGTGTGGGCTGCCTGCCTTCCCATTGGGCTCTGGGGACTGTGAGTCTTTGTAGGGCTTTCCTCCCTGGGTGAGGGTGTAGTCAGACATTAGTGTTTCCAGGGTTAAGAATGAGGGTCTGAGTGACTCAGAGGCCAGAGCTCCCAGGGGAGGGAGAAGGACCTAGAACTTGGTGTTGGAGCGAAGGCTGGAGTGAGACACGCCTGGGCCTGGGGCTGTGTCTGCAGGCATGGACACGGGGTGAACCCGCAGGACTCTCTCCAGAGGATGAGAGGATGGGCTCAGGGCAGTCCCCCCTCCCCCAACCTCACCTGTCTGGAATCACAGCCAGAGCACCTGGCTTCCTGGCTCAGCTGTCAGACAATGTGGGCGGAGCCAGATGCCTGGGTGGAGATTGAGGAGCAGGGCATGTTGCCTCTTTTCTCTGAAATCAGTTCTGACTGAGCCCTGTGCCCACAGGGGTGGGGGACACTGAGCCAGCAGGGCTCTGTCCCCAAAATAAACCCCTGCAGGCCAGGTCAGTGTCCATGGGGACCCTGGGGAGGGCCCACAGGCGTTGGCCTCTTCCCCTTGTCTGAGGTGAGAGAGACACCTTCAGGGCTTGGAATGGAGACTCCATGAGGGCCATGCCCTTCCAGGTGGACATCACACCTCAGTCACCACCAGGCTCTGCCCCTGTGTGGTGTCCTGGGGTCGCAGTAACAGCCCCCGACTGGGGAGTGTGAGCTTAAAACAACACAAATGCATTCTCTTACCGGCTGGAGGCCAGGAGCCCGCAATCAAGTTGTTCTGGGGCCACACCTGTTCCCAGGCTCCTGCCTCCTGCAGCTGCTGGTGGTGCTGGGACCCTTGGTTGGGGAGGAACCTCTGGACCTCCACCCCGTCCTCCCAACTCCTCTGTGCTCTCCGCATCCTCACCTCTTCCTACAAGGAACCGTCATTGCATTTAGGGCCTCCCCCCTCCACTCTGACCCCATCTGAACTAGTTGCATCTGCACTTATTTCTAAAGCAGGTCAGGTTCTGAGGGACCGCACTGGTCCACACTGACTCCCTCACTGGTGAGGTTACTGGCCACCAGGCTGTGTGCTCCTGAGAGGGGGAGCGCGCCCCTGAGGAGGCAGGGCCCGGCCACAGGAAATCTTTAGGATTCCCACGGCCCAGCACCCAGGGCCCCCCTCAAAACAACAGGCCAGTGAGGGTCTCTGTCCCTCTCAGGGAAGCAGCGTGCCCTCCAGCCCGTGACGCTGGCCACACAACAGGCTGCCGGCTCTGAGTGGTCCCAGCGCTGGACAGGGCTCTGCTGCAGGTCCAGCTGCACTGGCGTCACAGGTCCCAGCAGACACGATGGTATTAAAAGTATTGGTGATGGGCAAGCCCCGTGGGGGGCAGGACAACAGCCTGAACTGAGGACTATTCCTGAGATGTGAGTGACAGCTGGTGTCTGGGTACACTGAGCTCCTTGTGTCTGGAGGCCAGGGAGCAAGACGTGCCACCATCTTGGTGGGACAATGACACTGACCACCAGGCAGAGGCAGGGCTGCTGTGTCACAGTGGGGGGCAGGGAAGGTGAGGGCCCTTGTGTGTCCCTTGCCTCCCCCTCGTCAATGTGATGGCAGGTGGACACGTGCAGCCACCCGGCCTGAGAAGTCCCTGTGACCAGAGCTCAGCCCCTCAGGGATGGGGGTCTGGGTTGTGCTACCAGGTAAGTCCCAGAGTCCCAGTTAGTAACAAAGGGTGGGACCCAGGTGGACAGTGGAGGGGCCCTGTCGGCCTCAGTTGTACCCGGAGCCTCTGCTTCCCAGTTTCCTGGGCAGGGACTCCTCGGTGTTCCTGCGGCTGCCTCCTCAGCCCACAAGGCAGAAGGCGGTGGACGCTGCCGGACACAGAGGCGGGCCAGGTCCCCTTTCAGGACAGGACCTGATGGGAGGCCTGGCAGTTCCTCTGGCTGCCTCGCCCTGGCAGGTCCCTCTTGGCTAGTGCAGGGAGAGGCAGGGCTGGCACTGTGTCCCAGTAGTGGCCGTGGCCTGGGTCTCCCTGTGGGCTGGTCAAGGTGTCATCAGCCTGCATTGTGCTCCAGCCTCACCTTCTGCTCAGCTTTGCTCCATCCACCTGCCTCCCAGGTGCCTCTCCCTGACTTGTACCCACAAGAAATCCAGGCTGCACTGCACAGCCAGGGGGCCCCTGCCTGCCCTTCCTGTGCCAGGGGATGAAGGGGTGCAGAGAGGGTTTTCCGTGCAGCTTCTGGAGAGCACCCTGCAGAGGGCAGTGTGCAGGGCCTCAGCTGGTGGCAGTGAGGGTGGCCACAGGCCACGTGTCAGGCAGATGGCATGCTCTAGTCAGATGGTGACGAGCTCCATGCTGTTTCACAGGAGCCAGCGTATTCAGGGGCTGCCCTGTGGCTCAAGGGGCCCAGCAGCAGCTCTGGGGCTCTGCCTCCCTGGGCCCGCCGGCCTGGGCCCAGCGCTCTGGGGCTTCTTCCAGCAAAACTGCACTCTCTGGCAGCTCTCTTTGCTCAGGCCGCTGGCCTGGCTGTGCTTTGTGGCTGAGATCCATGCAGCCAGACATGGCTGCTGCCCAGTGACAGCTGGTGGCAGGTCTGGGGGAGGCAGCACCAGGGCCCAGCAGCAGCTCCTTGCTGCCTGCTGACTGACCCCCAACCTGGGTGGGCCTGAGAGAGGAGCAGCTCTCTCTGCCTATGGCCCAGCCAGTGGGCCCCCGCCTTCCCTTCCTGTGCCAGGGGATGAAGGGGTGCAGAGAGGGTCCCAAGGAGGGTCCCTCCAGGTGAGGATACCGCTGCTCAGACCCCAGCTTCTCCATCCCCACACGGGGACCCCAGCCCCTGCTGGTCTCACCCAGGCCCCTGCCATCCCCACAGATGCTGTGGCTGCTGTTCATGAGTCTCCCAGGCAATTTTGTGGCCTTAGCATATCATTAGCATATTATACTTTAATTGGTTGAACGGATGACCAGATGACCTAACACTTAGCATATTAGGTTATTATGTACACTAATAAAAGAGAAACATGGTAATTAGCGTACGACCGCTACCCTTTTCATTGGCTAATCAGTGAGTATATGCAAATTAACTGTCAGCCAAGATGGCGTCCGGCAGTCAGGCAGCTGGAAGCGAACATGAGGCTTGCTTGCTTCAGTGAAGCAGGACTCCAACGTTCCCCGCCTGCCTTGCCGGCCTCTGAGCTGGCAGTTTGAAACTTTGTAACAAATATAGAAGCTAAACAAAACCCCAGAAACCAGCTTTCAGCTGCCGGGATCTCAGAGCTGGAGTTATACATTGTTTCGATTATAGAATGCAAACAAAGCAGATACCAGCTTTCAGCAGCCGAGGCCTCAGAGCTAGAGCCAGAGCTAAAGCTGGCCCAGAATAAAAAAAGAAAAGAAAAAAAGGAGCGGTTGGGAGCTTCAGTCAATCGCCAGCCTGAAGGCAGCCCTCAGCCCCTCACCCAGACCTGCCAGGCAAGCCAGTGGGGACCCCCACCCTGAAGGGTGTGTGACCAGCTGCAAACAGCCATCATCCCCTCATTCAGGCTGGCCAGGCACCCCTGTGGGGACCCCCACCCTGATCCAGGACACCCTTCAGGGCAAACCAGCCTGCCCCCAGGCCTCTATCCTATATAGTAAAAGGGTAATATGCCTCCCAGCACTGGGATTAGCGGAGCCGCGAGGCCTCCTGGCACTGGATCAGCATGACAGGGGGCAGCGCCCAAACACCCTGATCGCCCTGTGACTCTATGTGTGACAGGGTGCGGCGTCCCAACCCCCTGATCAGCCCTGCTCTGTGTGTGACAGGGTAGAGCCATAACCTCCCCATCGGCCCTGCCCTGAGTGTGACAGTGGCGGCGCACAACTCCCCAATGAGCCCTGCTCTGAGGCTGACCAGGGGCTGCACCTAGGGATTGGGCCTGCCCTCTGCCACCCAGGAGCAGGCCTAAGCCAGCAGGTCGTTATCTCCCGAGGGGTCCCAGACTGCAAGAGGGCACAGGTCGGGCTGAGGGACCCCCTCTTCCCCCCCGAGTGCACAAATTTTTGGGCACCGGGCCTCTAGTCCTATATAATAAAAGGCTAATATGCAAATGGACCAAACAATGGAACAACTGATTGCTATGACACGCACTGACCACCAGGGACAGATGCTCCACACAGGAGCTGCCCCTGGTGGTCAGTGCGCTCCCACAGGGGGAGTGTTGCTCAGCCAAAAGCCTGGCTCACATCTGGCGAGCACAGTGGTGGTGGTGGAATCCTCTCCCACTTTTGTGGCAGGCGGGTGGTGAGGAGTGAGAAGTATGGACTTGGAGAGGGCACAGGCTGGGCTGAGGGACACCCCCCCCTCCCGGTCCCTGAGTGCACAAATTTCATGCACCAGGCCTCTAGTATAGAATAATAAGTCCCTGAAGTCTCTCCTCCTGGAAACCCCTCAGTTCTGGGCAAACCAGGATGGCAGGTCCCTACCACACAGGGCTTGTGAAGGGGGTATGTGCTTTGGTGGCGGTGACTGCAGCAGACTGGCTGCGGTGCCTGGCAGGACAAGGGCTGGGCTGTGGGATGAGGGGTGGGTGGGGAGGCTGTGGAAGCAGCTGGCAGTGAGAACTGGGAGCAGGGCAGGCAGGAAGCCGCAAAGAAGCCATCAAAGGGCCACAAGCCATTGACACAGCGTTCCAGCGCCAGCTCTCCCCCGCTGGCTGGGAGACCCTGGGGAGACCATGCCCCTCAGGCCTCGTACAGCCTGAGCACCAGGGCTGCTGCGCCCACCTGTGCTGTGCAGATCCCTTCTTGTTCTGGGCTCCACGCCACACCCCCAGTGATCAGTGGGTTTTCACTTGATAACTGGATTGGAGTAGTTAGTGTTCCCTAGTGTACACACTGCCTCCAAAGCCAACGGTGCCACTAAGCCCCGTGCCTCTGTTTTTGCTGGCAGGAGGTGCAACATATAAGTTGCCCTTTGCCTTGGAAGGGGTGTCTCAGCCACCCCCAAGCACTGCACCCTAAAAACGCCATCGATGAGTCAAGCCCATACCAGGCAGGTGTCTCACTAGAGACCGGCTCCTCTGTTCTAATGACCTTGATGTCATCTGAGCGCAGGACCCGTGGGGTGCCCTGCTGGATGGCTGGCTTATCACGGGCTAGACTCCGGGTGCTCACTCGTGTCCCCTCCAGGTGACCGAAGCTGCTGTGATCCTCCCTCTTGATGGGGATTGGAAAAACTCACCAGATCAGAAGTCACCTTTCAAGAGCCCGAGGCTGTGCCGGTTTGTCCTACTCAAGATGCCAGCATCACAGCCACGGCTGCTGCTCACGACACGCTCCAGAACCCACGCAGTGTCTGCAGGGACCCTACTGTGCATTCACTGGGCTGTGAGGAGCCTCGCCCCGCCCCCGCCCCATCTCCATGCTCTTGGCCTCTGCTCTCTGCCGCCCTCTGCTGGCCGCACCTTGTGGGCCAGCCCCCTCACTTGGGCAGTTTTTTATTCACGTTTGGGGGTACAAACCGAGTGCTCACTCTGTGCCAGGGGTCCAGGGACAAACCGAAGACACAGCTTTGCCCTTGAGGGGCTCTCAGGACGGCGGGCGCTTTGGGGGAAGTGGCTGGAGCGGGGCTGGGGGGACAAAACTGGAGCTGCTTCTGGGCTGGGCTCAGCGCTGAGCCACTGGGGACCCCTCAGAGGGCACAGGGGCCTGAGCAGGGAGCAGCGCCGGCAGGTGAGCTGGGTGTGCTGGGCCTGAGCCGGGAGCCGTACCGGCAGGTGGGCTGGGTGTGCTGGGACCTGGGGACCGGCTCCTGGCCAGCACCATGGGGTGCTGTCCTCCGCTGGTTGCTGACCTGGCCCGGTGAGATGCTTGAAGAGGGGGGCCTGCAGTTAACCCTCGTGGCCACATGGGGGCGCACCCGGGCCCATGCTCTGTGTGGAGGAGGGGTGTTGTCAGGGCAGGCAGCTGGTGGAACAGGTGCACGCACACCTGGCCGCTGTGCAGGTGGGGGCTGGGCTGCCTGGAATCCTAGGGGCGCCATTGACAGGCGACTGTTAAACTCCAATTTCTTGGCGTGGGCCCTAGTCCAGGTGTCTGCTCTCATCCTCCTTGAGTTGGGGATTCAGTTCAGGGGATCCCTCCGCTCACCCTTTGGGGGCTCACTGCGTCGCTGAATGAACTACTGGTCTGTGGCGTTCTCTTTGCTAGGCTGCTCCCCTCTTTCGATGATCCATGATCATATTCTTCGTGCAAGAATCTCCTCTGGGTTATCTTTCCAGGGGCCTGACTTCACGGAGCGGGGCCAGATGAGCTTCCAGACTGGATGTATGTGCTTGTACCCACCCGCTGTCGGGGTTGAACAGCGGCCCCCACAGGTCTGTCTGGGTCCTCATCTCTGGAACCAACGGAAATTACATAACCCGGCACCTGACGGGATTAAGGAGTTGAGAGGAGGAGCTTCCCCTGGATTAGGGGGGGGCCGCAGGGGGGGGACCCTAAAGGCAACCACATGGGTCTTTATGAAAGGCCCAGAGGCAACGTGAGCGCGGAGACAGGGAGTGCAGCGAGGTGGCCAACACTCAATTTATAAAAAGAGAGAAAATAAACGCATTCCTGTGTTTCCATCCACCAGGTTTGGCAGTTTGTTGCGGGAGCCCCAGGAAATGAGCAAACCCACCCCCTCAGCACACGGCAGTCCCCTTTCTCTACGTCGCCCACATCTGCGGGCGCCTGTGTGTTTAAGTTTTCCTTTCTGACAGGGGTGATCCCGAGAACCCTGCCAGCCACGCTCACAGCAGCCTGGGGTGGGGGTGCCTGCTCTCCCTCCTCTTTTCACCAAGGCGGGCTCACTGGGTGTACTTACCTGGGCACGTTCACCAGTTTTAAGTGTGCGCTGTGACAACCCTCTGGACAAATGCTCACAGTCTCGCAAGACGTCCTGCTGCACCTGGCGGAGGCGGCAGAGATAACAGGGGGCAGCCCAGACTCCCTCACATCCTGTCCTTGTCCGGCCTCCTTGGTGCCTCCAGCCATCCCCCCTCAGCACCAGGCCTTTGCTGTCCCCTGTCTGTCGCCAGGGGGCCCCCTGGCTCTATCTGACACAGCTTTCACTCCTGCTTTCTCCGTGGCCAGGCTGGTGTATTCCTGGGCTGCCTAACAAAGGACCACAAACCGGGGGGTTTGAAAGAACAGGAATTAATTGTTCACGGTTCTGGAGGCCAGAAATCTGAAGTCAAGGAGTCAACAGGTGAGTTCTTTCCAGAAGCTTCAAGGGAGGATCTGATTCCTGCTTCTCCTGGCGTCTGGCGGGTAATTCTTGACATCCTTTGGCCTGTAGACCCATCGCTCTGGTTTCTGCCTCTGTCTCCCATGGCCTTCCCCTCTCTTTCTTTTCTTCTAAGGATACCAGCCATGGCTCTCAGGACTCACCCAAATCCAGGATGACCTTGACTCCATTCCATCTGCAAAGACGGTGGACATGATTTTGAAGGGACGCTGTGCCAACTCTCTGTGCCCGGGAAAGGGAGCCAGGCTCTACATGGATCTATTTCTTTTTCTTTTCTTTTTTGCTGATAAATAGACAGGTTTAATGATGCATTGTTCTTCGCACAGATGCCTGCAGATTCTATAACTAAAATCCAGGAATACACAAGTAGGCAACATAGACCAATTAGCCAGATCTAAAATAAACTGGCTTCTTATGACTACCCTGTAAACATCACAGCTCTTCTTCTGTCCAAAACGAACATAATCTCACATGAAAACAGCTAATGTAGGGGAACCAGAAACCTAGTTTTGTGGCCAAAAGTAAAAACCGAAGGAAAAATAGCAATTTGGTGGTTAGTTGGTGAAAGCAGGGAATCCGGAGCCCTTCACTGTGCTGCTTTGCTCCTTTTGTCCCTCTTCTTCAGCCCATGCATGTTTGCTCTCAGTAGGTTTGAATGAGCCATCTGAAACTTATTCACTTCTTTGGAGCTCACCACTGTGCTAATCTTTTTTTCCCATCAGTTGCTCTTAACAGACACTTGTCTGAGGGCTCGAAGCCCTCCACTGAGCCCTTCCTCGGAATGGGTTTAGTTCGGCCATCATCTGCTCACTCTCCAGCAGAACCATCCCGGCTCGGCATCTATTTCTTAAAAAAATATTTTTTATTTTTTAATTTTAGAGAAAGAGAGGAAGGGGGTGGGTGGAGAAAGAGAGAGAGAAACATTGATTCGCTGTTCCACCTATTGATGCTCTCATTGGCTGATCCTTGCATGTGCCCTGACTGGGATTGAACCCTCACCCTTAGTGTATTGGGACGCAGCTCTAACCAGCTGAGCTACCTGCAGGGCTCCACATGGACCCATTTCCTGGGGGGTGGGAGCTGCACCCAGCACCCTTTCCTGAAACCCCTTTCCTGCTGCAGTCGCCCGAGTTGTGTGTGGCTGGTATCCAGGGCGTCCCTGGCCCAGGAGTCAGCAGATGTGTGGCCAGCGGCCCGACACGGGCATGACTCAGGGTCCCACATGGGCCGAGTGTGGGATGGACATGGGTCTGGGAAAGCAGTGGTCTGGGCCCCCAGGACACAGGCACCATTGCATCTGGGCACAGTTGCTCATTCTACCTCATTCTTGGTGGCAAGCAGAGGCTCCACCAGCATCAGTGCTGGAAGATGTACGGGAATGAGGGCTACGGAGCCACAAGGGGGCTTGCCAGCAGCAGTCCCCAGCATCAGCAGACTCCAGGGACACAAGTCAGGAAGGAAACCCCCTGCGTGACTCCGGAGCAATGTGTGCCGCTGGGAAAGTATAAAGAAAAGCAACAAAAGGCAGGATTGGGGTCGCCAACCAGACACCCTGAACGCGAGGTCTTTTTGGGTCTGTGTGCACCTGGGGTCCTGTGTGTCCAGCATCCCTGGCACCTACCCTTTCTCAACCCCTAGCCGTTGGCCCGTGTGAGGTTTGGCCCAGGTGGTGTAGGTAGAGGAGCCCATCGGGGCCATTTGGTGCATGGGGACCCTGGGCCCTGGGCTCCAGACCCCGGCAGGGGTAGGAACATCCCCTGGCAGGTTCTCACCTCCTATTTCCAAATGTTAGCGGAGAAGCAAAATTCACCCACTGCGCCCCATTGTCCCGATGCACTTCTCCAGACTCACCTGTTCCAAAAGCATATCATCTGTCTATTCTCCCAGCAGGACATCGCCTCATTGGGGGCAGGGCTTCCAAACACAGGGTCCAGTCCGGCAGCCGAGACTATGATCACGACCAGCACCTGCCGCTCCAAGTTCAAGCAGAGCCTGTCTGCTGTGGGGGCGTGGGCATCACCCTGCCGAACCTGGAGGCCGCCGTGACATTCTCCCATCATGGCAGCCTGGTCTCCCTCCCTCCACCTGACCAGGCTGGACCTGTGCTGCCCACCCAACCTCCCACACCATAAGGGGCAGACATCATCCCTCATTTAAAAAAAAAATATTTTTATTGATTTTTTACAGAGAGGAAGGGAGAACGATAGAGAGTTAGAAACATCGATGAGAGAGAAACATCCATCAGCTGCCTCCTGCACACCCCCTACTGGGGTTGTGCCTGTAACCAAGGCACATGCCCTTGACCGGAATTGAACCTGGGACCCTTCAGTCCCCAGGCCGACGCTCTATCCACTGAGCCAAATCACCTAGGGCTCATTTCTCATTTTGAGACAGAAACACCCAGGCTCAGAGAGGTCAAAGCCTTGCTCAGGGCCCCACAGCAGCCAGTCTCTGATGAGGGACACCTGGGCCGGTAGGCTGGAGCCTGAGTTGGTGGGGGTTTTGTCCCTGGGGCAGAGGCTGTTTCTCTTCAGTCTCCTGGGCCAGACACAGAGCCTGCCTGGGATGGAGGAGCCGGCAGCCCCAGCCTCTACCTGGACCACAAAATAGCGCATTGTTTCTATTTTCCATACTTTTTCTGTTTATTTCATTTCTAACAGTAATAGAATTTTTTGAAATTCCAGATTTTATTAAATATCTGATGAAATTTATTATTTTTAAATAATAATTTATAATACTTCAATCACAGGGGACATACAACATTATATTAGTCTCAGGTCTTCAGCATAGTTATTAGACATTCATATAACCTATAACTTAAGGGATCATCCACCTCGCCCCCATAAGTTTGGTACCCATCTGACACTATACATAGTTATTACAACATTATTATATTTCCTATGCTATACTGTACATCCCTATGACTTTTTATAACTGACAATTTGTACAACAGTTGATCAAATTTAAGGAGGAAACATGGAGTGGGGACTGGGGGAGGTCAGGGTGCTTTGGGTGGGGACCCTGCAGGAGCCCAGCCTCTGCTCTCTGCTGCCCCCTGGTGGGAGCTCTGGGCCAGGATGCTGCAGAAGCTACAGCCTCTGCTCTCTGCTGCCCCCTGTTGGGGGCTCTGGGCCAAGGATGCTGCAGGAGCCCAGCCTCTGCCCTCTGCAGTCCCCTGGTGGGAACTCTGGGCCAAGAACGCTGCAGGAGCTACAGCCTCTGCTCTCTGCCGTCCCCTGATGGCTGCTTCCTGTCAGCCGGGTGCCCTCTCTTAGGCAGTTTTTTGTTCACATTTGGGGGTGAAAACTGAGTTCCTAGTCTGCGCCCAGCCCCTGCCCCATGCTCCTGGGGTTCAGGGATGAACCTGAGACTCGGCCCTGCTACAAAGGGCTACCAGGACGTCTGGAGCTCTGGGCAAAATGACTAGAGTGGAGCTGGGGAACAAAAGCGCAGCTTCTGGGCTGGGCTCAGCGCTGAGCCAGGGTACCCCTCTGTGGACACCGGGGTGTAGGCCCCGAGCTGCACCTGCAGGCGGCCTATGGTATGTTGGGCACCTGACAGTGACAGGTGCTGGGAGATGCTGAGGAATCTGCAGGAGGGACCCACGCTATCTTCCTGGCTTCCCTGGGGGCTCACCCTCGCCCTCTAGTGGAGGGAGGCCACAAAGGCTGGCTTATGCTTGGTACCCCTTCTTCCTCTCCCTCTGTCCTCCAGGGGCGGGGTGGGCGCTGGGGTTGGAGGTGGTGGAGCTAGTGCCCTTGCTAGGACAGTTGGGTGCAACTGCTAGTGCAGTGACCTGGGCATCCATTCTTCTGAGATCCCCCTGCACCAGCTGGCTGCACAGCACGGTCACTGAGACCATGACCTCTCCATGACCTCTCCTCTCCTTGGCAACCCTCCTCCAGGTGTGCCCTTGTTGCCCCCTCATTCCTGGAACCCCACTCCTCCTTTGTTCTCTGGCACATGGGAGACACGTTGTGGGCTGCCTCAGTCTGTGCCCCTCACCATATCCCTTCCCGTGGGAACCGGGCTTGGCCGCCTGGAGGGACAGAAACAAGGCAGGAGCTGACGCGCTTTCCTGGCCGTGGATGCAATGTGCCCTCAGCGGTGACCTCCTCAGAGCGGCATCCTGGCCGATGTTGACAAGCCTCCCTCGGGTCCCTTCAGGAAGGAGGGGCCAGCCCTGCTGCTGGGACAGCTGGGGGACAGCTCGCCAAGGCCATGCCCCTCCCAGCTGTCCGCATCTGAAGGTGGATGACAGGAAGTTACGCAGGCCTGGCCCTCCCTGACCCAGGGGTCTCCTGCTCCTGACCCCTGATTCCTGTCTGGAGGCTGCCGAGCCTCTGTCTGTGGCTTCTGGGAACCCAGCCCACAGCAGCTGGAGCCAGGTGTGACCTGAGGAGGCCACTCTGGGAGGGGCCTTGGAGCTGGACGCTGCTGCCTGGCCCCAAGCACATGCCCTTGACTGGGAATCAAACCCAGGCCTCTTCGCTCTGCTGGACGCTGCTCCATGGGAAACCACAGGGAGGCGGCTGCACCTCCAGCTGCGGGGCCTGTGCAGTAGGAGCCCAGCTGGCAGGGCCTAGGGAACCCAGGTGATGCCAGTCAAGATGCCCACCCATTAGAACACCGTGGGGACCAGGGGGCCTGGGTCTCCCGGGGGAGGGAGCGTGGAGAGTGGAGAGCAAGCAGGAGGCAGGAGGGGATGGTGGAGGTGGAGCCCCGAAAGCCTGAGTGTCACAGGCTGGCACCCGGGTCTAGGACAGAGGGCCTGGCTGTGGGAGGACAGCCACCAGGAGAGGCTCCAGGGTTCAGCGCACAGAACTCGGGGGCCATCGTCAGAGCCCTGGCGGGCACTGCAGAGTGGGCGCTGCCTGGAAGCCGGTCACAGGCGCTGCCCTCGGTGAGGAGCAAGGCCGTCCTGTGGACACAAAGCAGCTCTGAGGCCTGTGTCCCTCTGAGCCGTCGGGCAGAGTGAGTGAGGTCAGTGTCATTGTCAGTGTGGTCACCGTTGTCTCCTGGTTGGTGGGGCCCGAATGGGACAGCCAGTGCCATGAATGAGGGCCTCCAAGAGCCATCCCTGCCCCGGGTCCAACACCTCCATTGTGACCCGTGAGGACCCGTGGACGCTGGCACATTGCAGCCCCCACAGCACCCCCACCCCGCCCTCGCTGGCCCAGCCTCCACAGCAGTGTTGCAAAAGGGGCTGTTAGGTAACAGACGCTGTGCCCTTTGCCCACCTGCCCTCAGCCTTCCCCTATCAGGGCGCAGACATCCTCATCACAGCCCCGGCTTTGATCCTGACCCTGATGTCCACGCAGCCCCACCCTCACTCTGTGCATCCATTCCTATCACTCAGACCCAGCACCCTGGGACCCCCAATGGCGGCCTGAGGCCCGAAAGACTCCTGCTCAGAGGAGTGCAGGGCACTGCCCCCCTCCCTCCCACACACAGCTGCTGGCCTGAATGCCAGGTGCACTTTATCTCAGCATCCCCTCTTCTTATCTTTTTTGTTAATCCTCACCCCAGGGTATTTTTCCATTGATTTTTGGAGAGAGTGGAAGGGAAGGGAAGGGGAGAGTGGAGAGAGAAAAGCATCAATGTGAGAGGCATATCAATTGGTTGCCTCCTGCAGGCACCCCAATGCTGGGCTGGGGATCCAAACTGCAACCCAAGCACATGCCCTTGACTGGGAATCAAACCCAGACCTCTTCGCTCTGCGGTCCGACACCTCAACCACTGAGCCAAACCACCCAGGGCTCCCTTTTGTTTTTAAAACTATTTGCAGTTACACACCACGTCATAAATACAGAGATCATGATAGCTTTGTGTTTTTTTCCTTTTTAATTTTATACCCACCCTTCAACCCTCTCCCCTTGGGCCACCACCCACTTGTTCTCTGTATCTATGGGTCTGTTTCTCTTTTCTTTGTTCATTTGTTTTTTTTTTTTTTAGATTCCACATATGAGCTGCTCATTTCTCAACATCTTTGCAAACATGTGGTTTTATTGCACTTTTTCATTTTCTCCAACCTGATGAGTGTGACACTGCATGTCCTTTATTTCCCTCAGTTTTCCTCTGATTATGAAGGAGGCCAGTCAAGGCTTATGGCCACTCAGGGGTGTCTGGAGAATGCCATGCAGTGTGTTTTCCCATTAATGCTTTGTTTCCTGTGTCCCACATGATTCCTCCGAATTAATATTTCTCCTTCCCTGAATAAATCCTTAAATAGTTCTGTTAATGAGTGCCTGCAGGTGATAAGACACTGTGTGTTTTCTGTTTTGTAATATCACTATTTTTTCCTCAATATTGTGTGACAGTTTCCCTGGGAATAAAATTTTATGTTGATGGTGATATTTCCTCACCACTTCCAAGGAATTGCTCCAGGGTCTCCTTCTTCCTCCTGTTGCTGATCAGAAAACCCCTGCGTCTGACGTCATTTCCTTTAGGTTAAACTGTCACTTGTCTCTGTGGGCTTTTCATGTGGACATTGTGCAGTTTCACTACAATGGGTTTAGGTGTAAAATTTATTTGTGTTTATTCTGCTGAATTTCACAGGGCACTTTCCACTGAGGGTTCACAGTTTTTCTTTGATTCTAGAAAATTCTCAGGTATTTATGTACAAATACTACGTTTTCGTTTTTCGAGACAGGTTTTTACATTCCTAACAACGGGTTCTCAATCTCTAATAAGCCTCTGAAGTTGGAGGCTCTCAAACCATCTAACAAGAAGCACTTTCATGTTTTATGGGGTTTTTTCATGATTCCTCTGTTACTGAGATGCTGATGTTAAAAATCAAACAAGCCAACATTCAAGCTCACTTTGTGAATGGTCGTCCACCCCCCAAATCCCTTCCAAGCTCAAGCCTCTGTCCCCACCACCTCTGTCCCCGCCACCTCTGTCCCCACCTCCTCTGTTCCCACCACCTCTGTCCCCATCACCTCTGTCCCCACCTCCTCTGTCCCCACCTCCTCTGTCCCCACCACCTCTGTCCCCAACTCCTCTGTCCCCACCTCCTGTGTCTCCACCTCCTCTGTCCCCACCACCTCTGTCCCCACCTCCTCTGTCCCCACCACCTCTGTCCCCACCTCCTCTGTCCCCACCACCTCCCCTGTCCCCACCTCCTCTGTCCCCACCACCGCTGTCCCTCTACCTGGAGCCCCTCCCCCTAATGCCCACCGTCGCTGGTGTTTCATGAGCTGGGCCTGGTAGTTCAGCCACATCAAACCCTCCCGGCAGGTCCAGGCTGGAGCACGCCCTGTGTCCCCCCAGCTCTGTGTTCAGCACTCACCTCCACACCGTGTCCCACACTCACTGCGGTGCTGTGGTTATGTCTGTCCTCACCTCCCTGTGGGTTCCAGGGCCCCAGGATCCCACTCAGTGACTCCTTGCCCCTTGAGACCTTGTCAGTGTTGGGCACATGTGATCAAGGATAATTAAGGGAGGGAGGGGAAGAGGGAAGAGAACTAAGAAGAAACAAGTATGAAACAAGAGAGAGAGATGAACATAGAAGAGCAGAGAAGAAAATAAGAAACAGGGGAAGGAGTTCAGGGAGGAAGAAGGAAGAGGAAGTGGAGGGGTGGAGGGAGGGACACCCGACAAGCATAACCCCCATGAGCTCCCAGAAATGCCATCACAGGAACTGAGCCCTGGAAACCTCCTCACACCCGAACTCGGAGACCTGGGACCCGGGGACTCTCAGGGAGGCCCCCACTGCGTCCTCAGTCACCACCATAATGAGTCCATGCCACCATCTCAGCCACAGCTTGGAGCTGGCTTTTCCAAGTTTAATAGGAATCACAGGGTGAGCAGGAGGCCATGGGCCCAGGCCACTTTTCCTGGCCCACCTACTCTGAGAGACACCTGCCTGCGGAGCATCTCCTGTGTCTGCCCCCCAAAGACAGGACAGGAGGGGACCCAGAGGGCAAGAGGCTCATGACACTGTGGAGGGTGAGATGAAGTGTGAGGAGGTGGGAGGATGAGGTTGGAATTGGAAAAGAACAGGGGTGTTAACAAGGAAGATTGAGGGTCTCCCCATCATGGGAACCCTGCCTGGCCTCATCTAGGATCCAGGGGGCGGAGGGACATACTTCCGGATCCAAGAAATGAAGCTCATCACCCGGGCATACACCCCAGGGAAGTCGCGATGACCACAGCTGTATCCCCAGCTCACGATCCCTACCTGGACCCAGGTGCCTTCCCAGCTGCACACCAGGGGGCCCCCGGAGTCACCCTGTGGGGAGAGGCAGGACTCAGTGAACATCTCCACACGGGCCCCTGCATGGAGCTTCTGAGTCCCGATTCCCTGGGCCAGGAGGGGACAGAGCACAGAGGACGGGGCAGGTGGGGCTCACCTGGCAGGAGTCCTGGCCCTCACTCCCAGTGCACAGCATGTCATCCTTGATGATCTGGCCAGTGTTGGTGGAAGAGTTCTGGTAGCGCTGGTTACAGACCTCGTTCCCCACAATGGGAACCATCACCTCCTGTAGCTGGTAGGCCCAGAGCCGCGGAGCTGTGGGGGGGGGGGGGGGGGGGGGGGGAGGGTGCTGGCTGTGAACCAGGGCTGGTCCAGGCTTCTGCTCCTTCCCAACAACAAGGTACTGTTTCCAGTCCTCTGGGCCCTGACTCTTGGGTCTAGAGTAGCTACACCTCGCCTGGGACTGAGCTCCCAGCATCCACTAAACCCATTTAGTTCAGGACGCAGCACTTCATCAGCCACAGTCTGGGCTCCACAAGCCTGACAGTGTTAGCCCAGGATTGTTCTCCTTGAAAAGGAAGGGATGAGGGCTCATCTCAGAGAAATGCATCACAGCAGGAAGGAGACATTTCTGCGCTGATGGGTGAGTTTTGATTCTGATTTAGGGACCTGGGCACTGTGAGATCAAGACAGGCCTTGCCTCTCGATCCAGGACTGACTCATCCTCAGGAGGACAATCAAGGTCCACACACCCCCACGGGGCAAGGGGAGGACCCAGGCAGAGCCTCAGAAGGGAGGCTCAGTGTCCATGAATCTGATCATGAAACCCCAGCTCTGCACACATGTAGGCTCAACAGGAAATCCCCCCTCTAGTAACCAAATGTAGAATTAGCACATGACCCAGAACTTCCACTCCTAGTCTGTACCCCAAAGAACTGAAAACAGGGATCCAAGATGGAGACAGAGTAGGTGGAAGTGACACTCACCTCCTCCCAGGACCAAATCGGAATCACAACTAAATTATAGACACTCAACCTGAATAACCAACTGAAGACTGGCTGAAAAGAGGTCTCAGCATTAAGGACACATGGAAGAAGCCACATGGAGACGGGCAGGGAGGGTGGAGACACAGAAAGGGCTGCATTGAGAGTTAGGAGGGACACCTCAGCTGCAAAGGTCCCCTCTGAGAAGGGAGGGGTCTCCACCCCATCCTGAGCTTCCAGCCTGGAACACCAGTGCCTGGAAGAGGAGCTACCCAATATCTGGCTGTGACCATCCGTGGGGACTGCACTTGCCAGAGTGAGACAGGGGACTGCCAGGCACCCGGACGCCCTTTTAAAGGGACAGTGCACAAACATCTCATTGGCAGGTACTCAACCTGACTGGGCTCCAGCGGAACAACAACGTTCCAGAGTGGACAGGAGTCATACAGGGAGAGATTGGTTGTATGGCTTTGGGGAGAGGGCTGGAGGGGCAGCCTCCATTATCCAGGGCTGAGTCCCTCTCCCACATGCCCACAGATACCATCTTTCCTGAGTTGAACATCCCCTCCATAGGGCATCAGCCTGGGGGAATGCACCTGCCCCTACCTCCTCCAGGCTGCCAGTTGGCTCAGCCGACCAAGCTCATGCCCTGCAGGGGAGTCTGCTAGCTGCAACCAGCCTGGGCCCACACAGTCTTTCTCAGCAGCTCTGGAGGAGGTCTGAGCAGACTCCAGGGCTGTTGGAGACACACAGGGAGAGACTGAGTTGTGTGTCTCTGAGGCGAGGGCCATTTCCCCAGGCACCCGACTAGCTCCACTGTGCAGAGCCCTCCCTCCTCACTGCCAAATCCTAATCTGTGTGATCCTGAGGAACTCTACTGGCCTCACCCTGATGACACCCAGAGACCCTGCCCCACGGCAAAGATTTGAGGACCCTAGGTGGGTGGTGGGTGCTGGGTGGTGGGGGCTGGCCTTGGTGTGCCCTGAGACTTTTGTTGAGTGGTGTCACACCCAGCGCTGGAGCTGAGTTTGAATCTGTATGAACCTGATGAACACCACTCGCCACAACCCAGTGACTCATTGAGAAACTACCTCATGCAACTCAACTACCACAGCAGGGCTCTCCTCTCCACACACGGTACATTCCTGGGGCAGCTAGCTTAGCTGGAGGTTCTATCAGTGGCTGAGCCTAATGGCAACTGGCACGCAGAGGCAGATTTTGGGGTGCTTTGGGCCTTTTGTGTCCTGACACAGGTTTGGAGTTGCTGGGAATCACCTCAGTAAACAGCTTGGCCCCTCCCATGAGCACCCAGGCCTAGTAGAGGGAGCCACGAACTGTGGATCACATTGTAGCTTCTAACAGGCAGCCCAGGATTGGTCACAGGCAGTGTCTGACATTGACCTGCGCCACAGTGCCTCCCTGGAGGCCCCAGAACCAGCCCACAGCAGAGGACAACCAATTAGCTCCACAAGCGGCACACTCAAAGGGAGATCTCCACAGGCACCAGACCCTGCTGGGGCCAATTCTGCTTCATGGGGTCAGCCTACTCACAGCAGCTCATACAGTGTGATCGGGGCAATACTCAGTCAGTCAGCTTGAGGGTCAACCCTGCCTACCGCAGGCCAACAACAATTAGGACTCAACTCCAACAGCAGGGTTCACAGAACCCACACCAGGGACATTCCAGGGGCACCCAGCTTAGGGAATCAGGGAGACTGCTACACTGAGCTCCACAGGACATGTACTCAAAAAGCCACCCTACCAAGACTGGGGACATAGCAGATCTACCTAACACAGAGAAACAAATACAGAGAGGCGGCCAAAATGGGGAGACAAAGAAGCATGCCCCAAATGAAACAACAGGAGAACAGGCTCCTAGATCAGGGAACAGACTGGTGGTTGCCAAAGGGGGAAAGGGATGGATTAAAAAATATAAATTGGTAGCAACAAAACAGTCACAGGGAATGTGAAGTACAGATTAGGGAATATAGTCAATAATATTGTCATAGCTGTGGATGGTGCTGGGTAGGAATGGAAATATCGGGGGCGGGGGAGACACTTTGTAAAGTATATGGTTGTCTAACCACCATGCTGTACGCCTCAAACTAATACAAAATAATATTGAATAGAAACTGTCATTGAAAATGTCTTAACGACTTGAGAACAGGTTCCCTGGCGGTGCTTGTACACACAGGTCACAGCAGCGTGACTCACAACAGCCAAAAGGTGGAGACGGTCTGTCATTCAGGAAGGACGACAAAATGCTCCCTCCACCCAGTGGGAGGTGACTCGGCCACAAAAAGCAATGCGGTTCTGACACAGGTTACAGCACAGCTGGGCCTTGGCAACATCATGCTACGTGAAAGAAAGCAAACATGTGGAAGCCACACGTTGCATGATTCACATTTACATGAAACGTCCAGAACAGGTAAATGCATAGAAGATGACAGGAGCTCCGTGGTTGGCAGAGCCTGGGGAGGGGCAGTGACCGTGTCATGGAGACCAGGCTCCGTGTGTGAGGAGGAGAAGTTCTGGAGATGGTGGTGCTGAGGCTGCACAACATGGTGAATGTGCTGAACACCACTGAACCGCGCACTGACCAATGTCATGTATAATGTTATGCACATGTTGCCACAAGAAAAAGGTGGAGGATTCCCCCAAATTGCCGAGAATAAAGTGTTGTCAGCAAAGCCACAGCCACACCCCCAGCGGGCTGCCCTGTGTCCACACCCCCAGCGGGGCTCCCTGAGCCTTACCTCCGAGGCTGCTGTAACCCCAGCCGGTCACCCAGCACATCTTCCTCTCAGGGACCCTCAGCGAGGCAGGTGGGAGGGGGACCAGGCCGATGTGCTCAGAGAGCGTCACAGGGGCCTCCAGTTTCAGCAGGGCCACGTCCGCGCCCCCCTCTGCAGACAGGCTCTGGTTGAACTTGGGGTGGCTGGCGATCTTAGTCACATTTGTCAGTGTGTCATGGTCATAGAGTCTCAGCTGCCCAACTTGAACCCTGAGGCCATAGGCCTCCCAGTCCTCCCTGGGGAGAGGGACCAGGAGCCTCTTAGAGGAGCCTCCAGAGCAGGGCCAGTCTTGGCCCAGCAGCAGGGCTGGGGCTGCACTAACTGTGTCTTTCCGCGAGAGCAGGGGCCCTGCCCACAGCGCCCCTCCCATCAGCCCTCTGTGAGTTACCCACCCCCACCCCTTCCAGGGGGCCTCGGGCTGCATGGCTCACCGCTGGGTGCAGTGGGCTGCGGTCAGCACCCACTGGTGGTGGATGAGGGAGCCCCCACAGAGGGGCTGCCACAGCTCCAGTTCCTTATTGTACCTTCGGACGCTGACCTGCCAAGGCCATCTCCCAGCGGGGGCATTGTGCGCCCCCAGGGGGCCACCCTGATGCCTCCCTGAGCTGGGACCTGGGAACACAGGGGACGCCATCAGAGACCCAGCAGGCCCTCTCGCACTCAGTCTCTCCCAGGAAGAACCAAGGAGGCCCACCTGAGTTGACGCTGAGGGGCCTGGGCAGCCTGAGCAGAAGATGGGGACAGGGAGTCAGGACTCACCTGGGAACGAGGGCACGGAGCCCCCCAGGCCTGGGAGGCTCAGGAACAGCAGCCACAGCATCTGCGGGGATGGCAGGGGCCTGGGTGAGACCAACAGGGGCCGGGGGCCCTGTGTGGGGATGGAGAAGCCGGGGTCTGAGCAGCGGCATCCTCACCTGGAGGGACCCTCCTTGGGACCCTCTCTGCACCCCTACATCCCCGGGCACAGGAAGGGCAGGCGGGGGCCCCTGGCAGGGCCATGGGCAGAGAGAGCTGCTCCTCTTGCTGACCTGCACCAGGTCGGGGGTCAGTCAGCAGGCAGCGAGGAGCTGCTGCTGGGCCCTGTCACTGCCTCCCCCGGACCTGCCACCTGCTGTCACTGGGCAGCAGCCATCTCTGGCTGCACGGATCTCAGCCACAAAGCACAGCCAGGCCGGCGGCCTGAGCAAGGAGAGCTGCCAAGAGGGTGAAGTTTTGCTGGAAGAAGCCCCAGAGCGCTGGGCTCAGGCAGGCGGGCTCAGGGAGGCAGAACCCCAGAGCTGATGCTGGGCCCTTGAGCCACAGGGCAGCCCCTGATTCCACTGGACCCTGTGATGCAGCGTGGAGCTGGCCACCATCTGACTAGAGCATGCCATCTTCCTGGCACGTGGCCTGTGGCCACCCTCACTGCCACCAGCTGAGGCCCTGCACACTGCCCTCTGCAGGGTGCTCTCCAGAAGCTGCCCTGAGATGGGCTTTCATGTGGGTACAAGACAGGGAGAGGCACCTGGGAGGCAGTGGACAGAGCAGAGATGGGCAGAGGGCGAGGCTGGAGCACAATGCAGGCTGATGGCACCTTGACCAGCCCACAGGGAGAACCAGGCCACGGCCCCACTGGGACACAGTGCCCACCCCCCCGCCTCTCCCTGCGCTAGCCAAGAGGGACCTGCCGGGGCGAGGCAGCCAGAGGAACTGCCAGGCCTCCCATCAAGTCCTGCCCTGAAAGGGGACCTGTCCCGAATCTGTGTCCGGCAGCGTCCCCCACCTTCTGTCTTGTGTGCTGAGGAGGCGGCCGCAGGACCACAGAGGAGTCCCTGCCCAGGAAACTGGGAAGCAGAAGCTCAGGTTACAACTGAGGCCGACAGGGCCCCTCCACTGTCCACCTGGATCCCACCCTTTGCTACTAACTGGGTCCTGGGACTTACCTGGTAGTACGACCCAGACCCCCATCACTGAGGGGCTGAGCTCTGGTCACAGGGAATTCTCAGGTCTGGTGGCTGCACCTGTCCACCTGCCATCACATTGACGAGTGGGTAGCAAGGGACACCCAAAGGCCCTCACCTTCCCTGCCCCTCATTGTGACACAGCAGCCCTGCCTCTGCCTGGTGCTCAGTGTCAATTTCCTACCAAGATGGTGGTACCTCTTGCTCCCTGGCCTCCAGACACAAGGAGCTCAATGAAACCTGACAGCAGCTGTCACTCACATCTCAGGAATAGTCCTCAGTGCAGGCTGCATGGCCTGTGTTGTCCTGCCCCCCATCGGGCTTGCCCATCACCAATACTTTTATCACCATCGTGTCTGCTGCGTCCTGTGTCCTGTGAGACCAGTGCAGCTGGACCTGCAGCAGAGCCCTGACCAGCGCTGGGACCACTCAGAGCCGGCAGCCTGTTGTGGGGCCAGCGGCACGGGCTGGAGGGCACTGTGAGGTGGGGAGCATGCTGCTTCCCTGAGAGGGACAGAGGCCCTCACTGGCCTGTTGTTTTGATGGGGGTCCTGGGTGCTGGGCGGTGGAAATCCTAAAGATTTCCTGTGGCCAGGCCCCTGCCTCCTCAGGGGTGCGCTCCCCCTCTCAGGAGCACACAGCCTGGTGGCCTCTAACCTCACCAGTGAGGGAGTCAGTGTGGACCAGTGCGGTCCCTCAGAACCTGACCTGCTTTAGAAATAAGTGGAGATGCAACTAGTTCAGATGGGGTCAGAGTGGAGGGGGGCAGGCCCTTAATCCAATGATGGTTCCTTGTGGGAAGAGGTGAGGATGCGGAGAGCACAGAGGGGTGGGGAGGGCGGGATGGAGGTCCAGAGGTTCCTCCGCAACCAAGGGTCCCAGCACCACCAGCAGCTGCAGGAGGCAGGAGCCTGGGAGTAGCTGTGGCCCCAGAACAACTTGATTGCGGGCCACTAGCCTCCAGCCGGTAAGGGATGCATTTGTGTTGTTTTAAGCCCACACTCCCCAGTCGGGGGCTGTCACTGTGACCCCAGGACACCACACAGGGGGAGAGCCTGGTGGTGACTGAGGTGTGATGTCCACCCGGAAGGGCATGGCCCTGCATGGAGTCTCCATTCCAAGCCCTGAAGGTGTCTCTTGTCACTTCAGACAAGAAGAAGCCAATGAGTGTGGGCCAGGGGTCCTCAAACTTTTTAAACAGGGGGCTAGTTCACTGTCCCTCAGACCGCTGGAGGGCCGGACTATAGTTTAAAAAAAAACCTATGAACAAATTCCTATGCACACTGCACATATCTTATTTTGAAATAAAAAAACAAAACGGGAACAAATATAATATTTGTATTTGCATTTGGCCTGTGGGCCGTAGTTTGAGGACCCCTCTGTGGGCTCTCCCTATGGTCCCCATGGGCACTGACCTGGCCTGCAGGGGTCTCTATTGGGGGACAAAGCCCTGCTGCTTCAGTGTCACCGACCTCTGCAGGCCCAGGCTCAGTTAGAAAAGATTTCAGAGACCAGAGGCAACATGCCCTCCTGTCCATCTCCAGTCCAGGCATCTGGGTCCGCCCACCTTGATTCCTGCTCCGCCCAGGATGGGAGGTGCTCAGGCTGTGATTCCAGGCAAATGGTTGGGGGGGGGGAGGGTAGCAGCGGCCCTAAGCCCATCCTCCTGAGAGAGAGCCCTGCGGGTCCACCCCGTGTCCATGCCTGCAGGCACAGCCCCAGGCCCAGGCGTGTCTCACTCCAACCTTCCCTCCAACTCCAAGTTCTAGGTCCTTCTCCCTCCCCTGGGAGCACTGGCCTCTGAGTCACTCAGACCCTCAATTTTACCCCTAGGAACACTAAAGGTCTGACTACACCCTCACCCAGGGAGGAAAGCCCTACAAAGACTCAGAGTCCCCAGAGCCCAATGGGAAGGCAGGCAGCCCACACCCTCCTGGCGGGCACAGGGAACCTGGATGTGTGTGGACCACCTGGCAGCTGCCCTCACACAGGGCCCCGTGGACAGGCAGTCACTTAGGCAGAACCTGTACCTGGAACCCGAGGGCGAGAGCACAGGGCCAGTCTGTGCTGTGTCACCCCGTTCTCCCTCCCTGTGCGGAGCAGATCCCCAAGGGGTCCATCTGCATGGTGGTGCCTTCCAGCAGAGTCTCAGGCCTTCTTTTCCCAGGAAATGGCTTTCCTGGAGAGCTCCTGTCTGCCAGGAACCCAGACTTCAGGGCACATGGGGGACTCAGCTCCTGATCCGCCACCCGCCCCTCCCCCCTGGAGCTTCCACTCTCCCTAACTCGGTGTCCAGGCCTCCCCGAAGGACCGGTGGACTGGGTCACAGTGACAGAGGAGGGCTTTCCACCCTGGCCTCGGGGGGCAGGGGTCCTGGCACTGAAAGGTCTGGAAGGCCGCCACCCCATTGTAGAATCAGACTGGGGACCAGCCTGTCGCTGCAGGGTACGGAGCCCCCTCATCCACAACACAGGGCTGCCTCAGGCTCCACAGGCCCTCCTGGGTCCTGGCCCCAACCTGCAGGTGCAGGACCCACCCCAGCGGGGCAACAGCCATGCCCCCCAAATCCTACTCCAGCAGGAAGTGCACCTCATTGCCTGGGGCAGGGGGGACTCCACAGCCCCTTCTCACTCCCTGGATTTGAAACTGAAGCTCCTCTGTCCACTGGGAGCCCCTCCCACCCCCGGAGAGAAAGGAGGGGCTCTGCTGGGCCTGAGGGGACTGTGCACCTCGGTGCCTCTCCAGCAGGGGCGCCAGTGCCAAGAGAGCTGCCTTGGGGGGCACGGGGGTCCCCTCTCCACCCTCCTCTCTGCTGCCTCCAGCCAACCAGGCCCAGGGATATGGGGGAGCCGGAGGGTGGGGACGGGGAAGAGGGGGACTGGCTGGTCCCAAGACCCTGCAGGTCCGCCCTGCTCGGGAGAAGCTCAGAATGGGAGACTGAGGATCTGGTGGAAATGAGGCTGCACTTCATTTGGTCCCAGGAGTTGATCACATTGGAAAATGGGGGTTCGTCACCCCGGGGTCAGAGGGAGCAGCGGTGACCATGGGAACACAGCACTTCCTGTTTGCATGCGGCCACGTCCAAGTCATTAAAGCCTCCATGACACACTGACTGCAACTGAAGGAGGAAGAGGGAAGGTCTGCACCCTCTGAGGCGGACTTCCGGGCTGTGGCCTCCAGCCCTGGGCAGCAGACTCACCCCCACCCCAGCCAGGAGAGCTGCCAGGTCTCCCTCTTCCTCCCTGCAGCCATAGCTGCCCATCCCACCTGGTCCCCCTCCCAGAGCCTGGGCTCCCCCAACAGCTCGGACCACCCACTGGCCGCCTTGGCCACGCCCACAGGGTAAGTCCACTGAGTCCAGAGCAGTTTTTCATGCAGTTTAATGAGCTACAGAGGGTGGGGAGGAGGCAGGAGACCTGCAGTGCCCGCCCAACTTCAGAGCACGTCCCGCCTCTCCCTTCTGCCTGTCAGGGGAGAGAGGCTGATGGAGGTGCTGAGGCAGGAGGATCTCAGAGCAGGTGTGTGTGGGGGGGGGGGGGGGCTAGGGGGGGAGGGAGAGGGATGGAGGAGGTGCTAGGTGCAATGAAGAGCTGGCTCTGGGAGGGAGCAGGGAGGGTCCCCCAGACACCCTGGAGGGCCTGTCTTCATCTCATGGGCAGCTTCCTTGCCCGGCCCCGGGCTCAAGGAGAGGAACGAATATGACCGAGGATCCAAGGCAAGAAGGATGTCACTCGGGCATAGACTGAAGGAAAGTTGTCAAGACCGCACTTGTGACCCCAGCTCACCACGCCTACCTGGACCCAGGTGCCTCTCCATTTACAGACCAAGGGGCCCCCAGAGTCTCCCTGTAGGAAGAAGAGACAGGTGGTCAGTACTCAGGGCCCCTGCAGGCAGGAGCAATGGATGGAGGCCACAGTCTGGGGGTCTCACCTTGCAGGTGCCCCGGCCTTCGCCCCCGGCACACAACATGTCGTCCTTGATAACCTTGCTGATCTTGAGGTATTGCTGCCGACAGATCTTATCTGCCACGATGGGGACCTCCACTTCCTGCAGATTGTGGGGCGGTGGCAGCAGCACTGTGAGAAGAAGCCCAGTGAGCCTGTGGTCCTGAGGGGGCGGACAGTCACAGGCCACGGGTTCTAGAACCACACGCTGAGGCTCAGTGCCCCCAGGGGTACTGATGACCCCAACTCTCAGGCTTCATTCCAGGTCAATGGGATGATAATCTGTAGGCTGACACTGTGGGCACCAAGCTCCAAAAAGAAAAAGGGAAATATGTTTTTATCCACAATAGTTTTTATTGGGAAAAATCAGAGTAAGTGCTTTCCGCCTAGAAATGCAGAGTGAGCGGCCCTACTGTCAAATCTGACTTTGTCCACTTAATAGTGAATCCTGGAGCACGTCACTGAAGTTCTCTCTCCTTGTTCTCCATCCCACTATCGAGACTCAGGGAGAACGGGGATCCCCATAAGGGAGGACACGGCCTTGTGCAGAGTGAGGGAGAGAAATGCCCATGGCACCCTGGCCAGTGTGTGTCAGTGGTTAGAGCACTGGCCTGAAGAGTCCCAGGTTTGATTCTTGGTCAAGGGCAAGTACCTGAGTTGCAGGTTCAATCCCCAGCCCCAGTCGGGAAGATAATGAAAAGATATGTCCCTCACAATCAATATTTCTCTCTCCCCTTCCTTTCCACTCTCTAAAAATCAATGGAAGAAATATCCTTGTGTGATACTTAAAACAAAAAATGCCCATGGCCATGCCTCACTCTTGCTACTGTGGTCTCTGCTCCTAACAGACTCCTCTCGAGCTGTCTACCTCCTACACCCAAGGGAGACCCCGGAGGGACCCCAGCTCAGACCCCAGCTGAGCCTCCTCTGTAAAGCCTGGCCGGCCCCCTGCATCACCCTCAGTCTCCTCCTCCCACTCCCACGCCACACCTGGTTCTCACCTTCAGGAGCAATGCGGCCCCAGCCAGTCACCCAGCACCGTGTGCCTGGGGGGAATGAGAGGGAGGCTGGCTGGAGTCGGATCCACTTGATGAGGTTAGATGGTTGCACGGGAGCCTCCAGTTTGAGAAGTGCCACATCCGCCCCACCTACTGCTTTCTTTTTAATGCTGTAGTTGGGGTGGCGGATGATCCTGGCCACCTGCACACTGTCACTGTATGAGGGCCTCAGTTGTCCTAGTTGGACCTTAATGTGCCGAGTCACTGGGTTTCTCCTGGGGACAGAAGGCCAAAGGCTTCTGAGAGGCTGTGGAAAGGAGTGGGCCAGCCCCTCAGAGCCCAGAGACCTCCCCTCTGTGGTGGGCAAGGGGAGCGACAGGAAGCTGAATCCTGGTGGGGGGTCTGCAGCTACTCAGCCCAGCATCTGCCCCCAACACACATCACATGCCTCCCGACACTTTCCACACCCCCCCCCCCACCGGGTGCTGGCAGAGTAGGGACTTACCCATGAATGCAATGGGCAGCGGTCAGCACCCACTGTTGATTGATGAGGGAGCCCCCACAATTGCGATGCCACTTTGAACTTGTTTGATTCCAGACCCACAGGCCCACCTGCCACGGCCATGCCCCATTGGCAGCATCATGCCCCCCCACGATGCCCACCAGCTCAGTCCCTGGGCCAGGATCTGGGGAAGCAGAGGAGGAGGCATCAGGGTCCCAGGTACCACTGCCCAGCACTCAGCATGGCCCCATCCTCAGTCCCTCCCAGAGCCACCCTCAGAGGGGGATCGCCACCCATCCCAGGGGCGGCCTCTGAGAGGTCAGAGACAGGGGTTTGGAGAAAAGCCAGGCTTGGCGGTCAGGACCCACCTGAGGTGACAGGTACGGAGCCCCCCAGACAGGGGAGAGTCAGGACCAGCAGCCACAGCATCTGCAGGGGGAGAGGCCAGGGAGGAGAGCCAGTGAGGAGATGTGGGGCGGGGACACAGCTGGGAAAGGAGAGGATGGGGCTTGGAGCAGCGTCCTCACCATGCCAGGTCTGTCTGCCTCTGTCCTGGACCCTCTGAGCCCCTTTATCCTCCTGCCCAGACAGGCCCAAGGGGAAGCCGCCCTCCTTTGGGGTGGGGCATGGGAGGAGGCAGGGCTTATGCCTTCAGTGGGACCAGTGGTGACCAGCAGACCAGCTATCAGATAAGAAACATGGTGTTTCCTCTCTGAGAAGACACTCAGTATTGGTGCTGGAGCCCTAGCTGGTTTGGCTCAGTGGATAGAGCATTAGCCTGTGGACTGAAGGGTCCCAGGTTTGACTCCAGTCAAGGGCACATACCTTCGTTTCAGGTTCCCCGGCCCTGGCTGGGGTTCATGCAGGAGGCAAACAATCAATGTGTGTCTCTCACATCGATGTTTCTCTCTGTCTCTCCCTCTGCCTTCCATTCTCCCTAAAATCCATAAGCATATCCTCGGTGAGGAGCTAAATAAATGATAAATAATCAGATGCTCTGAAACAACACAGAGCAGAGGTACAGATGGGATGGGGGCAGGCACCTGAGCCAAGAGTGGGATGAGGCAGGGGGAAGGAGAGCAGCAGCCCAGTGCTCCCCCTGTCCCCCTCCTTCTTTTGAGGCTCACAGTGTCCCCCAAAAAGGACAGACTCACTGGACCTGCAGACAAAGTTTGCCAGCAACACCATGAGATGGAGGAGGCAGCTTCCCAGGAATCTTTGGAAGGAGTGGGACCTGTTGACACCTTGATTGTAGACTTCCAGCCTCCAACACTGTGACAGAATAAAGTTTTATTTAAAGGTCCAGGTCTGTGGCATTTGTTATGGCCGCCCCAGGACACTCAGGCATCTGCTCAGCTGTCCTCATACATCCTATGCATGATCAAGCTTTGTCAAAATGCACAGGAAAGGCTGTGAGAGGTGCCAATTTAGTGCTACTTCTCCTCACCTCTCCTCACCTCCTGCACAAGGCCCCACCCCCACAGCGCTGGGAGCCAACCCCCCTCTCACACTCCCTGCTTTCTGAATGGAGGAGCTCTGTCCCCAAGTAAAACCCCAGGCAGAGGCCAAACACCTGCCAGGGACAGGCTTTTCTGCCCTTTGACATTCTGAGGATCATTCTCCATCAAGCATGGGACAGGACCAGACAGTGGTTTGAGAGGAGAAGGAAGAGGGCTTCCCACACTCCTGAACCACGCCCGGTCCTCTGTGCCCCGTGAGCCCAGTGAGGAGACCATCAAGGGATGCTTTGCAGCACCTAGATGAGCTCAGGTCTCTAGAAACCCATCATTCCCTCCTGGGGCCAGAGTCCCTGTATCCTTGCTGAGATGTTGGTGTCTCCGGGGGCACCCAGAATCCTCAGGGGACACTGGGGATCTCGACAGGAAACAACCAGGTTCCAACATGGCTGGGGGCCCCATGGTGGGGGGAGCAAGCACCCAGGAGGGAAGGGGCTGGGCTCCCAGACCTAGCAAGTCCCACAGGCCCAGGGGCGAGACCTCTGGGTGATAAGGGGGCTTCCTCCCTCCCTGCCTCTGGTCTGGACAGAGCCCCCACCATCACCCACCTCAACACTGGATGTGGGTTTGGGGCTGGTTTCAGCCCAGATCACAGGAAGGCAAGTCACAGCAGTGTCACCAAGAGGCCACAGGCCACAACGCCCAGCCTGATGCTGGACCCAGGCTTTCCGTCCGCCAGTACCAGGCTGGGCGACAACCAGCTGGGCCAGACCTGGGAAAAGACGGCATTTGGGCATTAGGAGCAGATCTGCCCCAAACAGAAACAAGAGGTTTGAGGGTCTGGGGGGGAAATGTCATGACTATCATTGGCAGATAATATATTCTTCTTCCCAGAAGAGCCAAAAGCCTCAACTGAAAAGGTGCTAAGATTATGTTTCCCAAGGTGTCTAGATGGAAGACAAATATTTTGCATGCAAATCAGGAGAGAAAGAAGGAGAAACTCATCTTTAACCCCAGGCATAGCTAATGAGATGCCATATGGTAGAGACCCCGTTCACGGCCAGGTCCATACATTCCTAATCTAGAGTCCGTGACAACCACAAAACTTCCTTGAGAAGGACAGTCACACCAAATAAAATGTCAATGTTGTTAACAAGAGACGGTGTCATCCAATATCAACTCTTCCAAAATCCCAATAGAATGTGAACTGCAGGAAAGTTTGGGAACATTCAAAGTGACCCCCAAGTTTGCCAGGAGGAAAATACAGGTGGGAGTGTCCCAGGAAGCCACAGGGCAGAGTGAGGCAAACTAGGCAGCTGGTACCATAAAGCTGTGGGAACGGGAACCGAGAGGCCGTCCAGTGACGCAGGGCGGGTGAACGGCCCAGCCAACCTGCCCATCTTCCTATACTCAGTCTCAGCGACAGAACAGCACCAGACAAATGCACGGTATCAGCTCACAGCAAAGAAGGAGGAGACAGCATCGGTGAGGGGCCGCTGGGAATCAGATGGAGGGGATGAAGAAGAGGGGCTTGGGGAGAAGTGCAACCCCCTGTTCTGGTGCTTGGGTGAAGCCACCTCACTGTGCAGGACACATGCAGATGGGGCCACCTTGAACGTGAGGGACCCAGGCAACTCAGATCTTGGCAGGGGCTGAAGAGGGTCACCCAGCTCAGAGGAAGGTGGTGAGAGCCAGGAGGCTGGAAACACGGTCAGGACCCAGGCCGTCCTCTCCCTCCTGCAGTTGGGGTCACCCCAGGAGGAGGGTGAATGATCCATCTCTAGAGAACCTTTGGTCCCAGCAAAACAGAGGGCTGGCATCTGGGAAGCCCAGGTCTCTGCCCAGTCATCTTAGAACAGAATCAACTGGTCTACCAGCCAACCAGGCTGACAGATGCGAGTCAGCATTTGAACTGTTAATAAACACAGTTGTTTCTGTTCCTTAGAAAAGTATTCTTGCATCCGACTGGTGTGGCTCAGCAGGTGAGTATCAGCCCAGGAACCAAGAGGTCTGTGGTTTGATTCCCAATCAGGGCACATGCCCAGGTTGCTGGCCTAATCCCCAGTAGGGGGCGTGCAGGAGGCAGCTGATCAATGATGTCTCTCTCTCTCTCTCTCTCATTGATATTTCTATCTCTCTATCCCTCTCCCTTCCTCTCTCTAAGTATACTTGTTTATGGTGGTAATTTTTGACATAAACCAGCCCAAAACTTAGTGATTTGTTCTTACATATGAAGGAATCTGTTGGGGCTGACCAGGAAAGCATTGAATTGGAAATTCAAAAACCAAAATAAAAACAAATGAAAAAAAAGTTATTCAAACCTATTCAACTAGCAATGATGAGAAATAGAAGAAGTTTGAGCAAGTTTTCAGGGAGGTAGGAGAAGATACTGCATTTATGAAACAAGGATTACATACTGTTTTCTTCTCATATCAGATAATAACCAAGCAGATCATAACCAAGTGCCCTTGGACATTCAAAATATAACAAATTAGCCTGGGCAAGTGGTTCAATGGTTAGAACAGTGGCCCACCCGCCAAAGGGTGACTGATTCAATCCTGTGTGGGTTCCATGTGTGGGAGGCAACCAATCAATGTGTCTTTCTACCACTTTCTCTCTCTCTCTCTCTCTCTCTCTCTCTCTCTCTCTCTCTCCCCCATCTTCCTTCCCTCTCCTTCCCTTCCATTATCTTCAGAAATCAATGGAAAATATATCCTTGGGTGAAGATTAAAAAAAAATTGTAATAGAACAAAAAAACAACAACAAAACAATGGGCCTTCCTGTTCTTTTAACACCCTGAAAAGAAAAAAACACTCGTGTGCACAGCTGGCTCACTACTGGATGGTCCATGGGCCATGCTGCTCCGCATGCTTCCCCTGCCACCAGAGGCGCATGGACAGCTGTGCAGACAAGTAAGAGCCAGGTCTCAGCGGGAGCAGCTCTCACAGGTGCACCTCAGACCTGCTGACCTGAACAGATGCTGAGATGGGAGGGGAGCCCCGGCTGGTCTCCACAGGAGCCACAGCAGGTGTCTCAACAGCCTAGAAACTAGAGCCAGGCTCTCAAGTGCCAAGGAAATGACTTAGTGCCCAGAAGGGTGACCGCCCAGCGCTTCTGTCCCTGGCACGGCTGGGGAGCAGCCCCTTTGGGCTCCAGCAGACCCTCTTCCTGGGGAAGCCACAGAGAAGGGCTGGAGGACAGAGGCCAGCCCTGCCTCTGCAGGGGTCCCTATCATGTACTAAAGGTCTCCTCCCCCTCAGCCCCACCTCTGGGGGCCTGGCCCTGACTCGCACCCCTCGGGGTCCTAGTTCCTGGTCCCAAGCCCTTCAGAGGCCTTGCCTGCTCCACTTGTCCACTTACCATCAAAATAGGGCGAGGGAGTGAGGGACACCCCGGTGTTCACCTGGGCTACACACCTTCCTCCTGTCCCTGGCAGCCACAGCTCTACCCCCTCTGGGTTAGCAGAGTCAGGTACCCCTGCTGTTAGAGGGTACGTGTGTCCCCCAAAACATATGCCTAAGTCCTACCCCCTGGCACTTGTGAATGGGACCTCCTTTGGAAATAGCCTTTGCCATGTAATCAGGGTTGGATGAGGGCATGAAGGAGGGGCCCTCATCCAATGTGACTGGTGTCCTTGTGGGAAGAGGACAGGGACAGACAGGAGGGCAGACCAAGTGGCCATGGAGGCGGAGACTGGAATTAGGCGGTGCAGCCAGGAACACCAGGGATGGTCGCCCCCCAGGAGCTGGGAGGGAGCCTGGGATGCATTCTCTCCATGAGCCTCAGAGAAGGAACCCCATGCTGGCGGCTGATTTTTGGACACCTGGTCCCAGAGCTCAGAGTAAATCCCCGTTGTTTAAAGAGCCCTGAGTGTCTGGTAATACCTTAGGCAGCCACAGGACACGAAGACACCTGCCACCTCAGTGCCTCTACTCCCCGCCTCCAGTCCCTTGGCACCAGGAGCGCAAAGAGACAGGGCACAGCTATAGCTGCTCAGGGGCCTCTGCTGTCCCCTGGCCGAGTTAGTCCCCTTCTCGGGACCAGGACTGACACCCCTGTGCAGGGAGGGGAGCACCATGCCCCCAGGTCCCAGCAGTGACACGGCGGGGCTGCTCCTACTTCCAGAGTCATTGCCCCGGACTACAGGGACACGGCCCCAGGTGACAGTCACTGGTGGGGAGCGAGGCCCCAATGACAGTCACTGGTGGGGAGCGAGGCCCCAGGTGACAGTCACTGGGGGGGAGCGAGGCCCCAGGTGACAGTCACTGGGTGGGAGCGAGGCCCCAGGTGACAGTCACTGGGGGGGAGCGAGGCCCCAGGTGACAGTCACTGGGGGGGAGCGAGGCCCCAGGTGACAGTCACTGGGGGGGAGCGTGCCCTGTGGCCGGCAGGACCGGCTTCTTGCCCAGAGAGAGCCACCTTCACAGCTTCAGCTGTGCTTCCCAGGTCCCGCCTTGAGGGTGTAGTTTTGATGCCTCCACTTGGGCCCCAGTGTGGAAGCTGCCACCCCACAGGCCTAAGCACCATGTGGTTGGGTGGCCACCAACCATCTGGGTCCCAGTTGGGAGACGGCAAATGAGCAGCAGGTGGGCCTGGGCCTCCCGCCAGCAGCAAGCTCATGGGGAGGCGGCGCCTCTGACCATCACGTCCAGCCAGAAAGGAAAGCCCTGCCCTGGCCGGTTGGGCTCCTTGGTTACAGCCTCAGCCCCGCACTGAATGGTCTCGGGTTCAGTTCCCGGTCAAGGGCAGGCTCCTGGCCTGTCGTTCCCTCCCCGCCCCCCAGTTGAATTGCCTGCAGGAGACAAGCAGTCCATGTGCCTCTCTCACATCAATGTTTCTCTCTCTCCCTGCCTCCCTACTTTGCTCGGAAAGCAATGGGAAACATCCTCAGTGAGGATTCAAACAAAACCTGGGCTGTAGGTTCATCCCAGAGCATGCAGGAGACAACTGATCTCTCTCTCTCTCTCTCTCTCTCTCTCTCTCTCTCTCTCACCTTCCCTCACTCCCTTCCACTCTCTCTAGAAAACCAATGGAATAAATACCCTCTGCTGAGGATTAACAAAAGAGAAAGCAAGGCCCATGCAGCTGCTGACAGGGCAGGGCCTCTGGCAGTGCGTTCCCCAGGGCTTGTCCCCTGGGCGCCCTCGGACCAGGTGCTCCAGCAGGTTTTCCGGCCCCTTTTCCTGGGGGCTCCGATGCCAGAGCAAGGCTCCCACCCGTCCAGCCATGGCTCCCATGGTCTGGACACCAGCCCTGGGGTGTCCTCTTCACTCCTGCAGGAGCCTCTAGGCCAGATCCCAGAGCTCCTTCTCACAGTCACTTCCTCTCAGGGGCCCTGCAGGGCTGGGCTGCCTCCAACCCCTTACAGACTAGTGCTCAGGAGAGGAGGGGCAGGTCTTCTCAGGGAGAAGCCTTTGCATTATAAATGGGCTCAGAAGGCAGAATAATGGCCCCCAAAGACATCCAGGTCCTAATCCCCAGGAACTGCGAACATGTCAGGTTACCTGGCAAAGGGGATAAGGGATGCAGATGGAATTAAATAATAACCGGTGACCATGAGCGGGGGGTCATTCCGATTCTCCAGGTGGGCCACATGCATCACTGGCCTCAGGAATGCCACAGGAAAGGCTGGGACACGTTCCAGAAGCTGGGAAAGGCCGGGACCTACAGGAGGAACCAGCCAACACCTGGATTCAGCCCATGAGTGCGACGCTCCCCTGACTGCAGGATGGTGAGATGATTCATGTGCCCGGGGTGAGCTGTGACAGCAGCCACAGGAGACTCATACCGGATGGGTGTGCTGGCTCTCGGTAAGGGGGCGGGGGGAGGGGCACTCTGCGGGCTCAGGGGACCTGGGGACTCAAGTTCCTGGGCAGCAACCGGATGTCACCTTTCCCCGTGGCAGCACCCACTGTGTTCTCACCAGGCCCTGGCCTTGGCCATCCATCACCCCAGGAAGCACCCCTGTCCCAGAGCTCGGCGACTGGTGGCGCTCACTCTCTGCCCCACGCCTCCCAGGCCCCTTCTGCTCTGTGTGTGGCCTTCAGTGACCAGCTCCGCACTGACAGCGTGTTGGCATCTTTCTCCATGGCCTGCCTGAGCTCAGCATCCCCCCAAAACCCTGCTCTGTGCCCCCGTTGTCAGCGCTGCTTCCCATGGCCGGACAGGCAGCAGCATCCAGCTCCCAGGCCCCGTCCCAGAGTGGCCTCCTCAGGTCCCACCTGGCTCCAGCCGCTGAGGGCTGGGCTCCCAGAAGCCACAGTCAGAGGCTCCGCAGCCTCGACACAAGAATCAGGGGTCAGGGACTCACCGTCTGGAACTTCCTTCCTGGGAGGAAGGAAACCTGGAACTTGGCGGGTGGCAGAGAGCAGCAGGGAGGAGAGGTGCCCACGGTGTCCCTTGTTGGGGGCAGGGAGGGCTGGACACTAACCAACAACAGGGCACGTGTGCGTTTTCCTGTGAGTGCCTTCTTCCAAGTCCTGGCTGTCCCCCGGGCACCCATGATGGAGCGGCCATCACCTCTATAGCGTCTCCCTCCTGGACCAATGACATGAAAGCAAAGGGCAGAGAGCAGGAGGGAGGTGGCAGCAAATGAGAGATGTCAATCAGTTCTGATGGGCAGAGGCAGATGGAGGAGGGGGAGGGGCACACAAATGCCTGCTGAAGGGGGCTTGTTCCCATAGAGGGCCCTTCACACCCACAGAGATGCTCAGGATGTAGAAGCCAACGGACCCAAAAGGAAACTGAGCAGGAAATGTACAAAGGACAATGTTCCCTGGAAACATTATGTTCAGTGAAATAAGCATTCGCAGAGGCCACACTGTGTGGTTCTGTTTATGTGAACTTGGAACCGGACAACCAGTGGGTCAGGGCTGCCTGTCACTACCTGAGCCAATTCAACAGAGACGGGGTTGAATCATGTAGGAGCCTTTATTCCAGTTCTGGCGGCAGGAGGGGAGAGCAGCAGGTCACCCACAGAAATCTGCTCTGCATCCCACCATCAGCCACTGCTTATATTGGGAAGACAGACAAAGATGACGGGGAAAGTAGGAAGGACAGGCATGGGAACGTGGGCACGGGGTAATCATTACAGGTTACAGGTCATGCAGGCTGGGGTTTAGGGGTCACAGAGGGTGGATGCCTCCGGGCACCCGGGACCAGATTACAGGTAATAGGGGCTGGGGGTTGTAGAGAGCAGGTGCCTCCGGGACTAGATGATCTCAGTCAGGAGGTGGTAAGTCTCTCCATTAGTGAAAGGCAGTTCTGTGGACAGGAGGACGGACTGCATTCCCGTGTAGCTGCCACAGCCCAGGGCGCACACTCCAGCCAGGTGAGAATGTGCTTTCTCTAATCAGAACAGAACCATCATGATTAACAGAGCATTGCTAACATTTCTTATAATTATAGGGAACAAAAGCATTTTTCTTTGACAAACATTGGAACAAGTACAATTGTTGACATTTTCATGAGATTCACACTACCTTGAGATTAGATATTATAACCTCAGTTGTTAGAATTTACTGATCACAGACACTCCTTACTCTGAAGTCATTAACATTTAAGAGGACTTATTTTTCTTCTCAAGCAACTGCACACATCTAAACTTTATAAAGAATTTTGTTCTTTTGGCTCATGACCAAGAACTTTAGTCCAGAAGGCAACTTGATCTTGAAAGTGTTAAAGAGAATAAAACGGGGTAGAGAAAACTTATGTGCTTAGCAGTTTTCTTGCAGAAAAGTTGCAGCCTTGAGTGCGGCATAGCCTAGATAAACACTAGACCTCTGGCGACGGGAGGAACCAAGGACCGGACCCTTATGTCAGCAGAACTGTTTGCAGCCAGCAGAAGGTAACAAAACCCTGCCTCCCTCTTCAGTCACCGCTGATTGCTTTTTCGGCCTCAGCCCAGGTGCCTGAAATAAAAGTTCTTTTGATACATGATGGCCTCGCATCATAGGTGAGTGACCCCGGCCCACTGGGAACCTTTCAGGTTTTATTCATCTTAAATCAGGTGGGAGGGAAGAGGGGATACTAACTAGTGCCAGTCTAGCACTTTCTCAGTTTTTGTGTCAACAAAATATATTTCACTCGCCCTGGCTTGTAGTAGTCACTGGAAATGCTATCTTACTGCTTCCTCTTCTCAGTGGCCATGGGCAGTGTCTAGAAGGCCTGTGGGATTTCAGCGCTGGACCTGTGTTGATGGTGGGCAAAGCTGCCTCGCCGCACTCACACTAGTTCTAACATTGTGAGCAGATGGTTTGAGTGTTCCGTGTAGAGCGCCGTGTTGTTCCTGGTGGTCCCCTCTCCTCCTGCCTGGCCCTCACACCTTTTGTGTATTTCTGATCACTGTGTGCTGCCTGGAGTCACCTGCACTGTCTGGGCCTCCCTGTCCTTCATCCCTCATTCAGGGGCGGGGCTGCCAGTGTTCCCTGGGTAAGCAGGACCTTTGCTCTGGCTCTAGGAAAGCCACCCTTATCGAATTAGGAAGTCACCTTGGGCCCAAGTTTGCTAAGAGTTTTATCACAAACTGTGGTTGAATTTATCAATAAAAAAAATGTATTTTTTCCATATCTATTGAGGTTATCACATGGTTTTTATCATCTATTTCTGCTCCGTTAATGTGGTAAATTGCACTAATTGGTGTTCAACCACGATGGTTTCAACCTTCCTGGGTTATTTGGTAATTATGTTACACATTGGGAGTTGGTTTGATAATGTTTGACTTTGGATTTTTTCAATCTATGTTCATAATGGAAATTGGCCTGAAATTGTCCTTTATTCTATGGGCCTAGTTTTGTTCTCCAGAAAGTGTGCCCGGGAGCTGCCTCCCTTTCTGTCCCTGGAAGATCGCTGGGCCTTGAAGTCTTAGTGTAATTCTCCAGGAAGCCAGGCAGTGGGTAACTCCCCGTGTTGTACTTTATATGTTAGTTCTGGGTGGATGTTCCCCTCCCAGAAGCAGGCCTTTCATGATTACAAATCTGGTCCCGCTTCCCTTTCTCCTAAAGACAGTTCTCAGGAGTTATACTCGCCTAAAAATGGTCCATTTCACCTGATGGCAAGTTTGTTTAATGTGCTTGTTCATACTAACCTCTTCCGAGTTTTAAAAATCTCTGCCCTGCCCATGTGTCTGGTCACCTCTTTATTACTGATATTATTTGTGCACCATGTTTCCTGCCTGATGGATCTTGGCACAGGTTTGCCTATTTCATTAGATTTAAGGAACTCACTTTTGGCTTTGAAACCCTGTAATTTCTTTATTATCTAGTCCAGGTGCTTCTTTTATTTGTTTTAAATTACCCCTGACTTTCTTGCCTTGGTTAGCCTGTCTTTCTCTCTATTCCTTATGCTCTCTTTCGGTTTCCTCTGACATAATTTTTCTCACTTCTTGACTTAAACATGACATTCTCTGTTATATTTTTACTAAATCCAGAAAGGACAGGTCATTTCCCTCCAGGTACAAGTCACCAAATCACTATGAATATTAGCAGGTGGTATTTTCACCGTTGTGAATTGTATATACTTTTTAATTTTCTTAAAATTATATTTTAGAATTATATTTTTAAAATTTCCAGATATAGGAGGGCTTGTGCCCATTTTTGATATAAGTGTGAGAAAGCTTAAAATAACAATGTAGCCTGTTGTCTTCCAATACAAGGCATGTGAGAGAGGGACTCGGCACTGGTTAATGGAGGCTGCCCCTCCAGCCCTCTCTCCAAAGAGAAATACAGCCCAATCTCTCCCTGGGTGGGTCCCGTCCACTCTGGGCCGCTGTCGCTCCGCTGGAGCCCAGGTTGAGTACCTGCCAATGAGATGTTTGTGCACTGGCCCTTTAAAAGGGCGTCCGGGTGCCTGGCAGTCCCCTGTCTCACTCTGGCAAGTGCAATCCCCACTGAGTTCACAGCCAGATGTTGTGTAGCTCCTCTTCCAGCCACTGGTGTTCCAGGCTGGGAGCTCAGGACGGGGTGGAGACCCCTCCCTTCTCAGGGGGACCTTGCAGCTGAGGTGTCCCTCCTAACTCTCAATGCAGCCCTTTCTGTGTCTCCACCCTCCCTGCCCGTCTCCATGTGGCTTCTTCCATGTGTCCTTAATGCTGAGACCTCTTTTCAGCCAGTCTTCAGTTGGTTATTCAGGTTGAGTGTCTATAATTTAGTTGTGATTCCGATTTGGTCCTGGGAGGAGGTGAGGGTCACTTCCACCTACTCTGTCTCTCTTATTTCTTACGTGTTACTTCCATCCTCCCCTCCCTCCCTCCTTTAATTGTCCTTGATCACAGGTGCCCAGCATGGACAAGGTCTGGGGGCCAAGGAGTCACTGAGTGGGTTCCTGGGCTCCTGGGTCCCACAGGGAGGTGAGGACAGACATAACCACAGCACCGCAGTGAGTGTGGGACACGGTGTGGGGGTGAGTGCTGAACACAGAGCTGGGGTGACACAGTCGTGCTCCAGCCTGGACCTGCCGGGAGGGTTTCATGTGTCTGAGCTGCCAGGCCCAGCTCATGAAGCACAAGCAACGGTGGGCATTAGGGGTAAGGGGCTCCAGGCAGAGGGACAGAGGAAGTAGGGACAGATGTGGAGGGGATAGAGGAGATGGGGACAGAGGTGGTGGGGACAGAGGTGGTGGGGACAGAGGAGGTGGGGACAGAGGAGGTGGGAACAGAGGTGTTGGGGACAGAGGAGGTGGGGACAGAGGTGGAGGGGATAGAGGAGATGGGGACAGAGGTGGTGGGGACAGAGGTGGTGGGGACAGAGGAGGTGGGGACAGAGGTGGTGGGGACAGAGGTGGTGGGGACAGAGGAGGTGGGGACAGAGGTGGTGGGGACAGAGGAGGTGGGGACAGAGGAGGTGGGGACTGATGCGTGAGCTTGGAAGGTATTTGATGGGGCGGAGGGCCATTCTTAGAGTGAGCTTGAATGTCGGCTTGTTTGGTTTTCACCATCAGCATATCAGAAACAGAGGAATCTTTAATAATTCCATAAAATATGAAAGAGCATGTTGGTAGATGGTTTGAGAGCCTCCAACTTCAGAGGCTCATTAGAGATTCAGAACTCCTTATTAGCAACTTAAAAAAAACTGTCTTGAAAAACTAAAACATCATGTTGGTACATAAATATCTGAGAATTTTCTAGAATCAAAGAAAAATTGTGAACCTTCAGTGGAAAGTGCCCTGTGAAAATTCAGCAGAATAAACACAAATAAATTCTACACCTAAATCCATTTTGGTAAAACTGTAAATTGTCATCATTAGAAGTCAGCAGAGACAAGTGATAGTTTAACCTAAAGGAAAGGACGTGAGATGCAGGGGATTTCTGATCAGCAACAGGAGGTGGAAGGAGACCCTGAAGCAATTCACTGGAAGTGGTGAGGAAACATCACCATCAACATAAAATTTTATTCCCAGACATACTGTCACACAATATTGAGGAAAAAACAGTGATATTACAAAACAGAAGACACACAGAGTGTCTTATCACCTGCAGGCACTCATTAACAGAACTATTTAGGGATTTATTCCGGGAAGAAGAAATACTAATTCGGAGGAATCGTGTGGGACACAGGAAACAAAGCATTAATGGGAAAACACACTGCTTGCCACTCTCCAGATACCCCTGAGTGGCCATAAGCATTGACGGGCCTCCTTCATAATCAGAGGAAAACTGAGGGAAATAACGGACATGCAGTGTCACACTCATCAGGTCGGATAAAATGAAAAAGTGCAATAAAACCACACGTTTGCAAAGATGTTGAGAAATGAGCAACTCATATGTGGAATCTAAAACAAAACAAAACCAATGAACAAAGAAAACAGAAACAGGCTCATAGATACAGAGAACAAGTGGGTGATGGCCCAAAGGGAGGGTGTTGTAGGGTGGGGACAAAATTAAAAAGGAAAATAACAAAGCTGTCATGATCTCTATATTTATGACGTGGTGTGTATATGCAAATAAATTTAAAAACAGAAGAGGAGGCTCTGGCTGGTTTGGCTCAGTGGTTGAGCTGTCGGACCGCAGAGCGAAGAGGCCTGGGTTTGATGCCCAGTCAAGGGCATGTGCTTGGGTTGCAGGTTTGATGTCCAGCCCCAGGTTGGGGTGCCTGCAGGAGGCAACCAATTGATATGCCTCTCACATTGATGCTTTTCTCTCTCCTCTCTCTCCCCTTCCCTTTCCACTCTCTCCAAAAATCAATGGAAAAAATACCCTCCGGTGAGGATTAACAAAAGAGATAAGAAGAGGGGATGCTGAGATAAAGTGTACGTGGGCATTCAGGCCAGCAGCTGTGTGTGGGGAGGGGCGGGGGGGGCAGTGCCCTGCACTCCTCTGAGCAGGAGTCCATTTGACCTCAGGCCCCCATTAGGGTTCCTAGGGTTCGGGGTCTGAGTGACAGGAATGGATGCACAGAGTGAGGGTGGGGCTGTGTGGGCATCAGGGTCAGGATCAAAGCCGGGGCTGTGATGAGGATGTCTGAGCCCTGATAGGGGAAGGCTGAGGGCAGGTGGGCAAAGGGCACAGCTTCTGTTACCTAACAGCCCCATTTTGCAACACTGCAGTGGAGGCTGGGCCAGCGAGGGCGGGGTGGGGTGCTGAGGGGGCAGCAATGTGCCAGCGTCCACGGGTCCTCAGGTGTCACAATGGAGGTGTTCAACCCGGGGTAGGGATGGCTCCTGGAGGCCCTCATTCATGGCACTGGCGGTCCTATTCGGGCCCCACCAACCACGGGACACCTGTGACCACACTGACCATGACACTGACCTCACTCACTCTGCCCAACTGCTCAGAGGGACACAGGCCTCAGAGCTGCTTTGTGTCCACAGGACGGCCTTGGTCCTCACCGAGGGCAGCACCTGTGACCGGCTTCCAGGCAATGCCCACTCTGCAGTGCCCGCCGGGGCTCTGACCAAGGCCCCCGAGTTCTGTGTGCTGCTCCCTGGAGCCCCTCCTGGTGGCTGTCCTCCCACAGCCAGGCCCTCTGTCCTAGACCGCGGGTGCCAGCCTGTGACACCCAGGCGGTCGGGGCTCCACCTCCAACGTCCCCTCCTGCCTCCTGCTTGCTCTGCACTCTCCACGCTCCCTCCCCCGGGAGACCCAGGCCCCCTGGTCCCCACCGTGTTCTAATGGGTGGGCATCTTGACTGGCATCACCTGGGCTCCCTAGGCCCTGCCTGCTGGGCTCCTACTGCACAGGCTCCGCAGCTGGAGGTGCAGCCGCCTCCCTGTGGGACATTCCCAGCGTCCTGGTTGGTAGTTGGATTGCTCTCCCCTGAGGTGATCAGTTTTGCCAGAAGCAGCGCCAGGTGCAGTGGCCTGACTGCTCCCCTGGCTCCAGGGCAGGCTGGGGAAGAGGCTGGAAGCCCAGGGTCCCGCAGGCACACTGCCACCCAGGACTGAGTTTTCAGCCCCAGGCTGGTCTACCTGCCCCGGAGCCTCCTAGGGCCTCCCTCCATGTGTGTCCATGCATCATCGTCTGCATGTGTGTGGGCATATGTGTTTGTGTGTGTGTGTGTGTGTGTGTGTGGTTGTTCAGTTGCATGGATTGGAAAGGTCATATTACTTGCAGTTATATGGTCACATGTGACTTCGATAGACGTTGAACAGGAGCAGATCACAGCGGAACGCCATGCGACAAGGCCACTTGCCAAGTTCACTGTCTGAGTTTACGAGGGGCGTCCTGGGAACCATCTTTTGTTACTGACGCTGGACATTTTATCTCTCTGCCTTTGTTTACATCCTCGGTAAATACTGAGATTGAATTTCTGTTCTCAGAGGTCACTTACAGTTGCCTTGTATTGGAAGACAACAGGTACTTGGTTATTTTAAGCTTTCTCACACTCATATAAAAAATGTGCACAGGCCCTCCTACAACTGGAAATTTAAAAAATATACTTCCAAAGAAATGTCAGAATGAAATTAAAAAGTATATACAACGCACAATGGTGAAGATCCCACCTCCTCATATTCACAGGGACATGATGACTTGTATCTGGAGGGAAATGATCAGAGAATGAACAGAGAATGTTATGTTTAAGTCAAGAAGTGAGAAAAATTATGTCAGAGGAAACTGAAAGAAAGCATAAGAAATAGAATAAAAGACAGGCTAACCAACGGAAGAAAGTCAGGGGTAATTTAAAACAAATAAAAGAAGCCCCTGGACTAGATAATAAAGAAATTACAGGGTTTCAAAGCCAAAAGTGAGTTCCTTAAATCTAATGAAATAGGCAAACCTGCGGCAAGATCCATCAGGCAGGAAAACTGATGCACAAATAATATCAGTAATAAAGAGGAGACCAGACACATGGGCAGGGCAGAGATTTTTAAAACTCCGAAGAGGTTAGTATGAACAAGCACATTAAACAAACTTGCCATCAGGTGAAATGGACCATTTTGAGGTGAGTATAACTCCTGAGAACTGACTTTAGGAGAAAGGGAAGCGGGACCAGATTTGTAATCATGAAAGGCCGGCTTCTGGGAGGGGAACATCCACCCAGAACTAACATATAAAGTACAACACGGGGAGTTACCCACAGCCTGGCTTCCTGGAGAATTACACTAAGACTTCAAGGCCCAGCGATCTTCCAGGGACAGAAAGGGAGGCAGCTCCCGGGCACACTTTCTGGAGAACAAACCTAGGCCCATAGAATAAAGGACAATTTCAGGACAATTTCCATTATGAACATAAATTGAAAAAATCCAAAGTAAAACATTATCTAAGGAACTTCCAATGTGTAACATAATTACCAAATAACCCAGGAAGGTCTCAACCACCACGGTTGAACACCAATTAGTGCAATTTACCACATTAACGGAGCAGAAATAGATGATAAAAACCATGTGATAACCTCAATAGATATGGAAAAAATACATTTTTTTTATTGATAAATTCAACCATAGTTTGTGATAAAACTCTTAGCAAACTTGGGCCAAAGGTGACTTCCTAAATTTGCTAAAGTGACTTTTCCCAGAGCCACAGCAAACGTCCTGCTTCTGGTGAAGGGGCAGGAGGGGGAGGGGGGACACTCTGGAAGCCCCGCCCCTGAATGAGGGATGATGGACAGGGAGGCCCAGACAGTGCAGGTGACTCCAGGCAGCACACAGTGATCAGAAATACACAAAAGGTGTGAGGACCAGGGAGGAGGAGAGGGGACCACCAGGAACAACACGGCGCTCTACACGGAACACTCAAACCATCTGCTCACAATGTTAGAACTAGTGTGAGTGCGGCGAGGCAGCTTTGCCCACCATCAACGCAGGTCCAGCGCTGAAATCCCACAGGCCTTCTAGACACTGCCCATGGCCACTGAGAAGAGGAATCAGTAAGATGGCATTTCCAGTGACTACTCCAAACCTCCTGGGAAGAAATCTAACAAAACATGTGCAAGATGTCAGAGAGGACATTGTCCGGTTGAGCTAAAGGACATAAGGTCCAAATAACATGGACAGATATGCGCTGGCCATGGGTGGGAGACGCAGCATCCTCACGCTGTAAGCTCTTATCAATGCACAGCCCTTCCCACAGAGTCCCCCTCACAGGATTTCTCAGGACACATGACACGTTAACTTTTAGCTTTTGATGACAGGTTTGTGGGAGTAAAAGTTATCATTAAACTCTTTTGCTTTGATTGAAAAGAGAACTAACCTTGGGTTACAAGACACAATTGTATTTGACAAGAAAATCCCTGAGTGAAATTTTTTGATTTTGTTAATCCTCACCCAGGATATTTTTTCAGCTTTTAAAAAAAATTTTTTTGGTCATTTTCTTTTTATTGTCTAAAGGTTTACATATGTCTCCTTTTCCCCCTGATTGACCCCTCCTGCCCCCCCTCCCCCAGCCCCAGCCCCAGCCATTCCCATCCCGGGCAAGCACTCACCGCCCCAGTGTCTCCGTCAGTTGGTTATGCTGATATGATGCATACAAGTCCTTTGTTTGCTCTCTAACCGCAACAACCCCCCCCCCCCCCCCCCCCCGCCCGCCAACTGCCATTTGTCTCTGCTTCTACTTTGGTTCATCAGTTTATGTAATTTTTGCCATTGATTTTTAGAGAGAGTGGAAGGGAGGGGAAGGGACAGAGAGAAGCATGGAGATGAGAGAGACACATTGGTTGGTTGCCTCCCACACATGGAACCTGCACTGGAAATCCAACAGCTGACCCTTAGGTGGGCGGGCCACTGTTCTAACCATTGTTCAAACTACTGGCCTGGACTAATTTGTTTTATTGTTAATGTCCAAGGGCACTTGGTTATTATCTGCTTGATATGAGAAGAAAACAGTATGTAATCCTTGTTTCATAAATGCAGTATCTTCTCCTACCTCCCTGAAAACTTACTCAAACTTCTTCTATTTCTCATCATTGCTAGTTGAATAGGTTTGAGTAACTTTTTTTTCATTTGTTTTTACTTTGGTTTCTAACTTTCCAATTCAATGCTTTCCTGGTCAGCCCCAACAGTTTTCTTCATATGTAAGAGCAAATCACTAAGTTTTGGGCTGGTTTCTCTATAAATTACCACCGTAAACATGTATACTTAGAGAGAGGAAGGGAGAGGGATAGAGAGATAGAAACACCAATGAGAGAGAGAGGAACATCATTGATCAGCTGCCTCCTGTACACACCTTACTGGGGATTGGCCAGCAACCTGGGCATGTGCCCTGATCCGGGATCAAACTGTGGACCTCTTGGTTTCTGGGCTGACACTCACCTGCTGAGCCACACCAATCCGGTGCAAGAACACTTTCTAAGGAACAGAAACAACTGTGTTTATTAACAGTTCAAATGCTGACTCGCATCTGTCAGCCTGGTTGGCTGGTGGACTAGTTGATTCTGTTCTAAGATGACTGGGCGGAGACCTGGGCCCCCCAGATGCCAGTCGTCTGATTTGCTGGGACCAAAGGTTCTCTAGAGATGGATCCTTCACGCTCCTCCTGGGGTGACCCCGACTGCAGGAGGGAGAGGACGCCCTGGGTCCTGACCCTGTGTCCAGCCTCCTGGCTCTCACCACCTTCCTCTGAGCTGGGTGACCCTCTTCAGCCCCTGCCAAGATCTGAGTTGCCTGGGTCCCTCACGTTCAAGGTGGCCCCATCTGCATGTGTCCTGCACAGTGAGGTGGCTTCACCCAAGCACCAGAACAGGGGGTTGCACTTCTCCCCAAGCCCCTCTTCTTCATCCCCTCCATCTGATTCCCAGCGGCCCCTCACCGATGCTGTCTCCTCCTTCTTTGCTGTGAGCTGATACCGTGCAATTGTCTGCTGCTGTGCTGTCCCTGAGGCTGGGTCTAGGACAGGGATGGTGAACCTATGACATCCGTTTCAGAGGTGACACGCGAACTCATTTTTTCCCTTGATTTTTCTTTGTTAAATGGCATTTAAATATAGAAAATGAATATCAAAAATATAAATCTTTGTTTTACTATGGTTGCAAATATCAAAAAATTTCTATATGTGACACGGCACCAGAGTTAAGTTAGGGTTTTTCAAAATGCTGACAAGCCGAGCTCAAAAGGTTCGCCATCACTGGTCTAGGAGGATGGGCATGTTGGCTCGGCCATTCCCTCGCCCTGCGTCACTGGACGGCCACTCGGTTCCCATTCCCACAGCTTTATGGTACGAGCTGCCTAGTTTGCCTCACTCTGCCCTGTGGCTTCCTGGGACACCCCCACCTGTATTTTCCTCCTCAAAAACTTGGGGGTCACTATGAATGTTCCAGACTTGTTTGCAGTTCACATTCTATGGGGATTTTGGAAGAGTTGATATTGGATGACACCGTCTCCTGTTAACAACATTGAATGACATTTTATTTCGTGTGAGTGTCCTCCTCAAGGAAGTTTTGTGGTTGTCACGGACTCTAGATTAGGAATGTATGGACCTGGCCGTGAATGGGGTCTATACCATATGGCATCGCTTTAGCTATGCCTGGGGTTAAAGTTGAGTTTCTCCTTCTTTCTCTCATGATTTGTGTGTAAAACATTTGTCTTCCATCTAGACACCTTGGGAAACATAATCTTAGCACCTTTTCAGTTGAGGCTTTTGGCTCTTCTGGGAAGAAGATCGTATTATCTGCCAATGATAGTCATGACATTTCCCCCCCAGACCCTCAAACCTCTTGTTTCTGTTTGGGGCAGATCTGCTCCTAATGCCCAAATGCCGTCTTTTCCCAGGTCTGGTCCAGCTGGTTATCGCCCAGCCTGGTGCCGGGAGACGGGAAGCCTGGGTCCAGCATCAGGCTGGGCGCTGGGGCCTGTGGCCTCTCGCTGACACCTCTGTGACTTGCCTTCCTGTCATCTGGGCTGAAACCAGCCCCAAACCCACATCCAGTGTTGAGGGGGTAAAGGTGGGGGCTCTGTCCAGACCAGAGGCAGGGAGGGAGGAAGCCCCCTTATCACCCAGAGGTCTCCCCTGGGCCTGTGGGACTTGCTAGGTCTGTAAGCCCAGCCCCTCCCCTCCTGTTTGCTCCCTCCACTCACCACAAGGCCCCCTGACCATGTTGGATCCTGGTTGTTTCCTGTTGAGATCCCCAGTGTCCCCTGAGGATATTGGGTGCCCCCGGAGACACCAACATCTCAGCAAGGATGACAGGGACTCTGGCCCCAAGAGGGAATGATGGGTTTCTAGAGGCCTGAGCTCATCTAAGTGCTGCAAACATCCCTTGATGGTCTCCTCACTGAGCTCCGGGAGGACAGAGGACCGGGCAGTGGTTCAGGTGTGGGAAGCCCTCTTCCTTCTCCTCTCAAACCACTGTCTGGTCCTGTCCCATGCTTGGTGGAGAATGATTCTCAGAATGTCAAAGGGCAGAAAAGTCTGTCCCTGGCGGGTGGCCGGCCTCTGCCTGGGATTGAACTTGGGGGACAGAGCTCCTCCATTCAGAAAGCAGGAAGTGTGAGAGGGGGGTTGGTTCCCAGCGCTGTGGGGGTGCAGGCGTGTGCAGGAGGTGGAGAGGTGAGGAGAACTAGCACTAAATTGGCACCTCTCACACCCTTTGCTGTGCATTTTGACAAAGCTTGATCATGTATAGGATGTATGAGGACAGCTGAGCAGATGCCTGAGTGTCCTGGGGCGGCTCTTACAGATGCCACAGAGCTGGACCTTTAAATAAAACTTTATTCTGTCACAGTGTTGGAGGCTGGAAGTCTACAATCAAGGTGTCAGCTGGTCCCACAACCTCCAAAGGCTCCAGGGAAGCTGCCTCTTCCATCTCATGGTGTTGCTGGCAAACTCTGTCTGCAGGTTCAGTGAGTCTGTCCTTTTTGGGGGACACTGTGAGCCTCAAAAGAAGGAGGGGGCAGGGGTTCACAGGGACTGCTGTTCTCCTTTCTCCACACCCCATCCCGCTCTTGGCTCAGGTGCCTGCCCCCATCCCATCCGTGCCCCTGCTCTGTGTTGTTTCAGAGCATCTGATTATTTATCATTTATTTAGTTCCTCACCCGAGGATATGCTTATGGATTTTAGGGAGAGGAAGGCAGAGAGAAGTGAGAAACATTGGTCATTTGCCTCTTGTACGTGTCCCGATGGGGGAATGAACCCTCATCCTCGATATGTGGTCTGACTGGGAATTGTCCTTGAGACACTTCAGTGCACAGGACGAAGCAAAGCATCTCATTTATTTCTTTTTCATGTGCAAACTGTCATCTTACCACTGAAATGTTTCCAGACCAATATTTTTATTAGTTTTATTTTTAGTTAATCCTCACCTAAGTAGAGGGAGAGACAGAGAGAAACATCGATGTGAGAGAGAACCCTGACCAGGGCTGGGGAACCTGCAACCAATGTATGTGCCCTTGACCAGAATCGAACCTGGTACCCTTCAGTCCACAGGCTGACGCTGTATCCACTGAACCAAACCAGCTAGGGCTCCAGCACCAATACTGAGTGTCTTCTCAGAGAGGATACACCATGTTTCTCATCTGATAGCTGGTCTGCTGGTCACCACTGGTCCCACTGAAGGCATAAGCCCTGCCTCCTCCCATGCCCCACCCCAAAGGAGGGCGGCTTCCCCTTGGGCCTGTCTGGGCAGGAGGATAAAGGGGCTCAGAGGGTCCAGGACAGAGGCAGACAGACCTGGCATGGTGAGGACGCTGCTCCAAGCCCCATCCTCTCCTTTCCCAGCTGTGTCCCCGCCCCACATCTCCTCACTGGCTCTCCTCCCTGGCCTCTCCCCCTGCAGATGCTGTGGCTGCTGGTCCTGACTCTCCCCTGTCTGGGGGGCTCCATACCTGTCACCTCAGGTGGGTCCTGACCGCCAAGCCTGGCTTTTCTCCTAACCCCTGACTGACCTCTCAGAGGCCGCCCCTGGGATGGGTGGCGATCCCCCTCTGAGGGTGGCTCTGGGAGGGACTGAGGATGGGGCCATGCTGAGTGTTGGGCAGCGGTGTCTGGGTCCCTGATGGCTCCTCCTCTGCTTCCCCAGATCCCGGCCCAGGGACTGAGCTGGTGGGCATCATGGGGGGGCATGATGCTGCCAATGGGAAGTGGCCGTGGCAGGTGGGCCTGTGGTTCTGCCATCCAATAAGTTCTGAGTGTATTCTTTGGTGTGGGGGCTCCCTCATCCATCCCCAGTGGGTGCTGACTGCTGCCCACTGCATTGAAGGGTAAGTCTGACTCTGCCAGCACCCGTGGGGGTGGACAATGTCGGGAGGCATGTGATGTGTGTTGGGGGACAGATGCTGGGCTGAATGGCTGTAGACCCCCCACCGGGATTCAGCTTCCTGGCGCTCCCCTTGCCCACCACAGAGGGAGGTCTCTGGGCTCTGAGGGACTGGCCCACTCCCTTCCACAGCCTCTCAGAAGCCTTTGGCCTTCTGTCCCCAGGAGAAACCCAGAGACTCGGGACTTTAAGGTCCAACTAGGACGACTGAGACCCTCATACAATGACAGTGTGAAGGTGGCCAGGATCATCCGCCACCCCAACTACAGCATTAAAAAGGAAGCAGAAGGTGGGTCGGACGTGGCACTTCTCAAACTGGAGGCCCCCGTGCAACCATCTAACCTCCTCGGGTTGATCAGCCTCCCGCCAGCCTCCTCCTCATTCCCCCCAGGCACACGGTGCTGGGTGACTGGCTGGGGCCGCATTGCTCCTGGAGGTGAGAACCAGGTGACGGGTGGGAGTGGGAGGAGGAGACTGAGGGCGATGCAGGGGGCGGGCCAGGCTTTACAGAGGAGGCTCAGCTGGGGTCTGAGCTTGGTCCCTCCGGGGTCTCCCTTGGGTGTAGGAGGCAGACAGCTCGAGAGGAGTCTGTTAAGGAGCAGAGACCAAAGTAGCAAGAGTGAGGCCTGGCCATGGGCATATTTTTAAAATAAATATCACCCAGGGATATTTTTTCCAATGATTTTTAAAGAGAGTGGAAAGGAGAGCGATAGGAAACATCGATGTGAGAAGCATATCTATTAGTTGCCTTTCCGGCCCGGGCTGGGGATTGAACCTGCAACCCAGGTACTTGCCCTTGACCAAGAATGAAACCTGGGACCCTTCGGGTCACTGCTCTAACCAGTGAGACACACTGGCCAGGGTGCCATGGGCATTTCTCTCCCTCACTCTGCACCAGGCCGTGTCCTCCCTTCTGGGGGTCCCCGTTCTCCCTGAGTATCGATAGTGGGATGGAGAACGAGGAGAGAGAACTTCAGTGATGAGCTCCAGGATTCACTATTAAATGGACAAAGTCAAAGTTGACAGTAGGGCCGCTCACTCTGCATTTCTTGGGGGAAAGCACCTGCTCTGGTTTTTCCCAATAAAAATTATTTGTGGGTAAAAATATATTTCTCTGTTTCTTTTTGGAGCTTGGTGCCCACAGTGTCAGCCTAGAGATTATCAGCCCATTGGCCTCGAGTGAACCCAGACAGTTGGAGTTGACTCCAGGGTTCCCCTGGGGGCACTGAGGCTCAGCATGTGGTTCTAGAACCCGCGGCCTGTGACTGTCCGCCCCCTCAGGACCACAGGCTCACTGGGCTTCTTCTCACAGAGCTGCTGCCACCGCCCAAAAATCTGCAAGAGGTGGAGGTCCCCATCGTGGCGGATGAGTTCTGTCGGCGGCAATACCTCATGAAGGACTATGTTATCACGGACGACATGCTGTGTGCAGGGAGCCGGGGCCGAGACTCCTGCAAGGTGAGATCCCCAGACTGTGGCCTCCGTCCGTTGCTCCTGCCTGCAGGGGCCCTGAGTACTGACCCTCTGTCTCCTCTTCCCACAGGGTGACTCTGGGGGCCCCTTGGTCTGTCAATGGAGGGGCACCTGGGTCCAGGTAGGCGTGGTGAGCTGGGGGTACAAGTGCGGTCTTCCCAACTTTCCCGGAGTCTATACCCGAGTGACATCCTTCTTGCCTTGGATCCGCCATCATATTCATTCCTCTCCTTGAGCCCAGGGCCGGGCAAGAATGCTGCCCATGAGATGAAGACAGGCCCTCCAGGGTGTCTGGGGGACCCTCCCTGCTCCCTCCCAGAGCCAGCTCTTCATTGCACCTAGCGCTCCTCCAACCCCCCTGCCCCCACCTGCTCTGAGATCCTCCTGCCTCAGCACCTCCATCAGCCTCTCTCCCCTGACAGGCAAAAGGGAGAGGCGGGATGTGCTCTGAAGTCTGGCGGGCACTGCAGGACTCCTGCCTCCTCCCCACCCTCTGTAGCTCATTAAACTGCATAAAAAACTGCTCTGGACTCAGTGGACTTACCTGTGGGCGTGGCCAAGGTGGCCAGTGGGTGGTCCGTGCTGCTGGGGGAGCCCAGGCTCTGGGAGGGGGACCAGGTGGGATGGGCAGCTATGGCTGCAGCGAGGAACAGGGCGACCTGGCGGCTCTCCTGGCTGGGGTGGGGGTGACTCTGCTGCCCGGGGCTGGAGGCCACAGCCCGGAGGGCCGCCCCAGAGGGTGCAGACCGCCCCTCTTCCTCCTTCAGTCGCAGTCAGTGTGTCATGGAGGCTTTAATGACTTGGACGTGGCCGCATGCAAACAGGAGGTGCTGTGTTTCCATGGTCACCGCTGCTCCCTCTGACCCGGAGGCGCCGAACCCCCATTTTCCAATATGATCAACTCCTGGGACCAAATGAAGTGCAGCCTCATTTCCACCAGATCCTCAGTGTCCCATTCTGAGCTTCTCCCCAGCTGGGCAGACCTGCAGGGCCCTGGACCAGCCAGTCCCCCTCTTCCCCGCCCCCACCCTCTGGCTCCCCCAGCTCCCAGGTCCTGGTTGGTTGGAAGCAGCAGAGAGGAGGGAAGAGAGGGGACCCCCATCCCCCCCAAGGCTGCTGTCCTGGCGCTGGCGCCCCTGCTGGAGAGGCACCGCGGTGCACCGAGCCCTCAGGCCCCGCAGAGCCCCTCCTTTCTCCCCGGGGTGGTAGGGGCTCCCAGTGGACAGAGGAGCTTCAGTTTCAAATCCAGGGAGTGAGAAGGGGCTGTGGAGCCCCCCCTGCCCCAGGCAGTATGTGCACTTCCTGCTGGAGTAGGATTTGGGGGGTATGGCTGGTGCCCAGCTGGGGTGTGTCCTGTTACTGCAGGTTGGGGCCAGGACCCAGGAGGGCCTGTGGAGCCTGAGGCGGCCCTGTACTGTGGGTGAGGGGGCTCCATACCCTGCAGCTACTGGCTGGTCCCCAGTCTGATTCTACAATGGGGTGGCGGCCTTCCAGACCTTGCAGTGCCTGGACCCCTCCCCCGAGGCCAGGGTGGAAAGCCCTCCTCTGTCACTGTGACCCAGTCCTTCGGTCCTTCGGGGAGGGCTGGACTCCGAGTTAGGGAGAGTGGAAGCTCCGGGGGGGTGGGGGGGGGGTGGGGGGGGTGGTGGTGGATCAGGAGCTGAGTCCCCCATGTGCCCTGAAGTCTGGGTTCCTGGCAGCCAGGAGCTCTCCAGGAAAGCCATTTCCTGGGAAAAGAAGGCCTGAGACTCTGCTGGAAGGCACCACCAGGCAGATGGTCCCCTTGGGGATCTGCTCCGCACAGGGAGGGAGGACGGGGTGACACAGCACAGCCTGGCCCTGTGCCCTCGCCCTCTGGTTCCAGGTACAGGTTCTGCCTAAGTGACTGCCTGTCCACGGGGCCGAGTGGGTGGGCGGCTGCCAGGTGGTCCACACACATCCAGGTCCCCTGTGCCCCCCAGGAGGGTGTGGGCTGCCTGCCTTCCCATTGGGCTCTGGGGACTCTGAGTCTTTGTAGGGCTTTCCTCCCTGGGTGAGGGTGTCGTCAGACCTTTAGTGTTTCCAGGGTTAAGAATGAGGGTCTGAGTGACTCAGAGGCCAGTGCTCCCAGGGGAGGGAGAAGGACCTAGAACTTGGAGTTAGAGGGAAGGTTGGAGTGAGACACACCTGGGCCTGGGGCTGTGCCTGCAGGCATGGACACGGGGTGGACCCACAGGGCTCTCTCTCGGAAGGATGGGCTTAGGGCCGCTGCTCCCCCCCCCCCCCCCCCACCACCACCATTTGCCTGGAATCACAGCCTGAGCACCTCCCATCCTGGGCTCAGCAGGAATCAAGGTGGGCGGACCCAGATGCCTGGGCTGGAGATGGACAGGAGGGCATGTTGCCTGTGGTTCTGAAATCTTTTCTAACTGAGCCTGGGCCTTCAGAGGTCGGTGACACTGAAGCAGCAGGGCTTTGTCCCCCAATAGAGACCCTGCAGGCCAGGTCAGTGCCCATGGGGACCCTAGGGAGGGCCCACACAGGGGTCCTCAAACTGCGGCCCACAGGCCACATGCAAATACAAATATTGTATTTGTTCCCTTTTGTTTTTTTACTTCAAAATAAGATATGTGCAGTGTGCATAGGAATTTGTTCATAGTTTTTTAAAAAAAAACTATAGTCGGCCCTCCAACGGTCTGAGGGACAGTGAACTGGCCCCCTGCTTAAAAAGTTTGAGGACCCCTGGCCCACACTCATTGGCTTCTTCTTGACTGAAGTGACAAGAGACACCTTCAGGGCTTGGAATGGAGACTCCATGAGGGCCATGCCCTTCCAGGTGGACATCACACCTCAGTCACCACCAGGCTCTGCCCCTGTGTGGTGTCCTGGGGTCACAGTGACAGCCCCCGACTGGGGAGTGTGAGCTTAAAACAACACAAATGCATCCTCTTACCGGCTGGAGGCTAGTGGCCCGCAATCAAGTTGTTCTGGGGCCACAGCTACTCCCAGGCTCCTGCCTCCTGCAGCTGCTGGTGATGCTGGGACCCTTGGTTGTGGAGGAACACCTGGACCTCCATCCCGTCCTCCCCACCCCTCTGTGCTCTCCGCATCCTCACCTCTTCCTACAAGGAACCATCATTGGATTAAGGGCCCCCCCCCCCCCAACTCTCACCCCATCTGAACTAGTTGCATCTGCACTTATTTCTAAAGCAGGGCAGGTTCTGAGGGACCGCACTGGTCCACACTGACTCCCTCACTGGTGAGGTTACAGGCCACCAGGCTGTGTGCTCCTGAGAGGGGGAGCGCGCCCCTGAGGAGGCAGGGTCTGGCCACAGGAAATCTTTAGGATTCCCACGGCCCTGCACCCAGGGCCCCCATCAAAACAACAGGCCAGTGAGGGCCTCTGCCCCTCTCAGGGAAGCAGCGTGCTCCCCACCTCACAGCGCCCTCCAGCCCATGACGCTGGCCACACAACAGGCTGCCGGCTCTGAGTGGTCCCAGCGCTGGACAGGGCTCTGCTGCAGGTCAAGGCTGCACTGGCGACACAGGACGCAGCTGACACGATGGTGGTAAAAGTATTGGTGATGGGCAAGCCCGATGGGGGGCAGGACAACACAGGCCCTGCAGCCTGAACTGAGGACTATTCCTGAGATGTGAGTGACAGCTGGTGTCTGGGTACATTGAGCTCCTTGTGTCTGGAGGCCAGGGAGCAAGAGGTACCACCATGTTGGTAGGACAATGACACTGAGCACCAGGCAGAGGCAGGGCTACTGTGTCACAATGGGGGGCAGGGAAGGTGAGGGCCCTTGGGTGTCTCTTGCCTCCCCCTCGTCAATGTGACGGCAGGTGGACACGTGCAGCCGCCCGGCCTGAGAAGTCCCTGTGACCAGAGCTCAGCCCCTCAGGGATGGGGGTCTGGGTCGTGCTACCAGGTAAGTCCCAGAGTCCCAGTTAGTAGCAAAAGGTGGGATCCAGGTGGACAGTGGAGGGGCCCTGTCAGCCTCAGTTGTACCCTGAGCTTCTGCTTCCCAGTTTCCTGGGCAGGGACTCCTCTGTGGTCCTGCGGCCGCCTCCTCAGCACACGAGGCAGAAGGGGGACGCTGCCAGACACAGATGCGGGCCAGGTCCCCTTTCAGGGCAGGACTTGATGGGATGCCTGGCAGTTCCTCTGGCTGCCTCGCCCCGGCAGGTCCCTCTTGGCTAGCGAGGGAGAGGCCGGGGATGGGCACTGTGTCCCAGTGGGGCCGTGGTCTGGGTGTCAATGTGGGCTGGTCAAGGTGTCATCAGCCAGCACTTTGCTCAAGGCTCGCCCTCTATCCATCTGTGCTCCGTCCACCTGCCTCCCAGGTGCCTCTCCCTGACTTGTACCCACATGAAAGCCCGTCTCGGTGCAGCTTCCGGAGAGCACCCTGCAGAGGGCAGTGTGCATGGTCTCAGCTGGAGGCAGTGAGGGTGGCCACAGGCCATGTGCCAGGCAGATGGCATGCTCTAGTCAGATGGTGGCCAGCTCCACGCTGCCTCACGGGGTCCAGTGGAATCAGGGGTTATCCTTTGGCTCGAATGGTCCAGCAGCAGCTCTGGGGCTCTGCCTCCCTGGGCCCGCCTGCCTGGGCCCAGTGCTCCGGGGCTTCTTCCAGCAAAACCGCACCCTCTTGGCAGCTCTCCTTGCTCAGGCCGCCGGCCTGGCTGTGCTTTGTGGCTGAGATCCGTGCACCAGAGATGGCTGCTGCCCAGTGACAGCAGGTGGCAGGTGTGAGGGAGGCAGTGCCAGGGCCCAGCAGCTCCTCGCCGCCTGCTGACTGACCCCCGACCTGGTGCGGGCCTGAGAGAGGAGCAGCTCTCTCTGCCCATGGCCCTGCCAGGGGCCCCCGCCTGCCCTTCCTGTGCCAGGGGATGAAGGGGTGCAGAGAGGGTCCCAAGGAGGGTCCCTCCAGGTGAGGATGCAGCTGCTCAGACCCCGGCTTCTCCATCCCTACACGGGGACCCCGGCCCCTGTTGGTCTCACCCAGGCCCCTGACATCCCCGCAGATGCTGTGGCTGCTGTTCCTGAGACTCCCAGGCCTGGGGGGCTCTGTGCCCTTGTTCCCAGGTGAGTCCTGACTCCCTGTCCCCATCTTCTGCTCAGGCTGCGCAGGCCCCTCAGCGTCAACTCATGTGGGCCTCCTTGGTGGGTCCTGGGAGAGACTGAGTGCGAGGGGCCCTTCTGGGTCCCTGATGGCACTCCCTGTGTTCCCAGGGCCCGGCTCATTGACTCAGCAGGGTGGCCCCGTGGGGGCGCACAATGCCCCCGCTGGGAGATGGCCTTGGCAGGTCAGCATCTGACGGTACAATAAGGAGCTGGGGCTGTGGTAGCACCTCTGTGGAGGCTCCCTCATCCACCACCAGTGGGTGCTGACCGCCGCCCACTGCACCCAGCGGTGAGCCACACAGCCTGAGGCCCCCTGACAGGGGTGGGGGTGGGTAACTCACAGAGGGCTGATGGGAGGGGGGCTGTGGGCAGAGCCTAGGGTCTTGTGGAGAGACACAGTTAGTGCAGCCCCAGCCCTGCTGCTGTGCCCAGACTGGCCCTGCCCCAGAGGCTCCTCTGAGAGGCTCCTGGTCCCTCACCCCAGGGAGGACTGGGAGGCCTATGGCCTCAGTGTTCAAGTTGGGCAGCTGAGACTCTATGACCATGACACACTGACAAATGTGACTAAGATCGTCCACCACCCCAAGTTCAACCAGAGCCTGTCTGCAGAGGGGGGGGGCAGACGTGATCCTGCTGAAACTGGAGGCCCCTGTGACGCTCTCTGAGCACATCGGCCTGGTCCCCCTCCCACCTGCCTCGCTGAGGGTCCCTGAGAGGAAGATGTGCTGGGTGACCAGCTGGGGTTACAGCAGCCTCGGAGGTAAGGCTCAGGGACCCTGCTGGGGTGTGGACACAGGGCAGCCCGCTGGGGGTGTGGCTGTGGCTTTGCTGACAACACTTTATTCTCAGCAATTTGGGGGAATCCTCCGCGTTTTTATTGTGGCAAAATGTGCATAACATTATACATGACATTGGTCAGTGCGCGGTTCAGTGGCGTTCAGCACATTCACCATGTTGTGCAGCCTCAGCTCCACCATCTCCAGAACTTCTCCTCCTCACACACGAAGCCTGGTCTCCAGGACACGGTCACTGCCCCTCCCCAGGCTCTGCCAACCACGGAGCTCCTGTCCTCTTCTATGCATTTACCTGTTCTGGACGTTTCATGTAAATGTGAATCATGCAACGTGTTGCTTCGTGTGTTTGCCTTCTTTCACGTAGCATGTCGTTGTCATGGCCCAGCTGTGCTGTAACCTGTGTCAGAACCGCATTGCTTTTTGTGGCCGAGTCACCTCCCACTGGGTGGAGGGAGCATTTTGTCGTCCTTCCTGAGTGACAGACCGTCTCCACCTTTTGGCTGTTGTGAATCACGCTGCTGTGACCTGTGTGTTCAAGCACCGCCAGGGAACCTGTTCTCAAGTCGTTAAAACATTTTTCAATGACAGTTTCTATTCAATATTATTTTGAATTAGTTTGAGGCGTACAGCATGGTGGTTAGACAATCATATACTTTACAAAGTGCCCCCCCCCCCCACCGCCCCGGATATTTCCATACCCACCGGGCACCATCCACAGCTGTGACCATATTATTGACTATAATCCCTAATCTGTACTTCACATTCCCTGTGACTGTTTGGTAGCTACCAATTTGTTTCTTTTAATCCTTCCTTTTCCCCTCGGGCAACCACCAGTCTGTTCCCTGATCTAGGAGCCTGTTTCTCTTTTGTTTGTTTGTTTGTTTGTTTTATTCTTTAGTTTCCACATATGGGTGAAATCATATGGTATTTGTTTTTCTGTGACTGGCTTATTTCACTTAGCATAATGGTAAGGTTTCTTTTTTTATGGCTGAGTAATATTTCATTGTACATACAGGATGGTGCAAAATTAAGTTTATAGTTGTTCATACAGAAAATAATACAATAATTAATAAATAATAATACAAGAAGAAACTCTATATTTTGCCTACTCATAACTGTAAACCTACTTTTGCTCCACCTTCTTTGTACCACCATGTTTTTATCACTTGTCTATTGAAGGGCACTTGGGCTGCTTCCATATCTTGGCTATTGTACATATGCTGCAATGAACATAGGGGGCATATATTCTTTCCAATTATGTTTTGGGTTTCTTCAGATGTACATCCAGAAGTGGAATTGTTGTGTCATAAGGCAGTTCCATTTTTAATTTTTTGAGGAACCTCCACACTGTCTCCCACAGGGCTGCACCAGTCTATGTTCCCTCCAACTGCATGTGAGGGTTCCCCCTTGTCCACATCTTCACCAAAACTTGTTGATGTATTGATGACAGCCATTCTGACAGGTGGGAGGTGATATCTCAGTGTGGTTTTAATTTGCATTTCTTTATTGATTAGTGACACTGGGCATCTTTTCATATGTCTGTTGGCTTTCTGTATGTCCTTTTGCTATTTATATCTCATTTTCTACAATTTAATTTATTGTGGTGACATTGGTTAACTAGATTATAGAGGTTTTCAGTGTGCGGTTCTATGGTACATCATCTGTATCTTGCTTTGTGTGCCCATCACCCAAAGTCACATCTTCTGTCACCTGTATTGACCCCTTTACCGTTTCCTCCCACCCCATCCCCTGTCCTCTGGTGACCACCATACTGTTATCTGTATCTATGAGTTTTGGTTTGTTTCTTTTATTTGTTTGTTCATTGGTTGCTTTCAGTTTTATATTCCATATGTGAGTGAAATTGTATGGTTTTTAACTTTTTCTGTTTGACTTATTTAATTTGCATAATATTCTCAAGCCCATCCATGTTGTCCTAAATGGCTGTATGTCATGTTTTCTGATGGCTGAGGAGTATTTCATTGTAAACATGTATCACACCTTTCTCCAATCATCTCGCAAAGAACGCTTCCGCTGTTTCCATCTTGGCCACTGTAAACAATGCTGCAGTGAACATAGGGGTGTATATATATATATATATTTTTAAAATATATTTTTATTGATTTCAGAGAGGAAGGGAGAGGGATAAAGATATAGAAACATGAACGATGACAGAGAATCATTGGTGGGCTGCCTCCTGCATGCCCCCTATGGGGATCGAGTCTGCAACTCAGGCATGTGCCTTTGACCAGAATTGAACTTGGGACCCTACAGTCCTCAGGCCAACACTCTATCCCCTGAGCCAGACCAGCTGGGACAAAAGATAGCCTTGCTGAGTAAAGTAGTCTTGGTTGTAGATTCTTGCTCTTTATCACTTTAAATATCTTGTGTCAATCTCTTCTGCCTGAAATGTTTCTGTTGAGAAATTGGTCTTATGAGGCCTCACTTGTCAGTAACTGTCTTCCTCTTACTAATTTTAAGATTCTCTCTTGGTCTTTAGCCTTTGCCATTTTAATTATTATGTGTCTTGGTGTGGGCCTCTTTGGGTTCATCTTGTTTGGGACTCTCTGTACTTCCTGGGCTTGTATGTTTTTTCCTTCACCAGGTTGGGGAAGTTTTAAATCATTATTTCTTCAAATAGGTTCTCACCCCTTGCTCTCTCTCTCCTTCTGGTACCCCTATGGTGCAAACGTTCTGCTTCACGTTGTCCCAGAGCAGCGGTTGCCAACCTTTCAGACCTCAAAGACCACCCGTGGTCCGTGGACCACCATTTGGTTACCGCTGTCCCAGAGGTCTCTTAAACCATCCTAATTTTAAAAATCTTTTTTTCTTTTCCCTCCTCAGATTAGGTAATTTCTGCTACCTTGTCATTTAAATTGCTAATTTCACTTTTCCTTTATCTAACCTGCTATTGATTCCTTCTAGTGTATTCATGTCAGATCTCATATTTTCATTTCTGACTGTTTCCTCTTATGGTTTCTAGTCCTTTCGTTATGCTCACTGTCTCCCTATTGCAGTCCTCACTGAGCTCATCCTCCTTCCGCTACGTTCCGTGAGCATCCCTAGGACCATTGTTTTGGACTCTGTATCTGGTACATGGCTTGTTTCCATGGCATTTAGTTCTTTTTCTGGGGATTTCTCCTGTTCTTTCTTTTGGGGCATGCTTCTTTGTCTCCCCATTTTGGCCCCCTCCTTGTGTTAGGTAGATCTGTTATGTCCCTCATCTTGGTAGGGTGTCCTTTTGGAGTACATGTCCTGTGGAGCTCAGTGGAGCAGTCTCCCTGATTCCCTAAGCTGGCTGCCCCAGGAATGTCCCTGGTGTGAGTTCGGGGAACCCTGCTGTTGGAGTTGAGTCCTAATTGTTGTTGGCCTGTGGTAGGCAGGGTTGACCCTCAAGCTGACTGACTGAGTATTGACCCTGATCACACTGTATGAGCTGCTGTGAGTAGGCTGACCCCATGAAGCAGAATTGGCCCCAGGAAGGTCTGGTGCCTGTGGAGATCTCCCTTTGAGTGTGCCGCTTGTGGAGCTCATTGGTTGTTCTCGGCTGTGGGCGGATTCTGGGGCCTCCAGGGAGGCACTGTGGTGCAGGTCAATGTCAGACACTGCCTGTGACCAATCCTGGGCTGCCTGTTAGATGCTACAAAGTGCTCCATAGTTGGTGGCTCCCTCTGCCAGGCCTGGGTGCACGTGGGAGGGGCCAAGCTGCATACTGAGGCTGATTCCCAGCAATACCAAACCTGTGTCAGGACACAAAAGGCCCAAAGCACCCAAAAATCTGTCTCTGCCATCCAGTTGCCATTAGGCTCAGCCACTGATAGAGCCTCCAGCTAAGCTAGGTGCCCCAGGAATGTCCCTTGTGTTGGTGAGGTGAGCCCTGCTGTGGTAGTTGAGTTGCATGAGGTAGTTTCTCAATGAGTCACTGGGTTATGGTGAGTGATGTTCATCAGGTTGATACAGATTCAAACTCAGCGCCAGCGCTGGGTGTGACACCACTCAATAAAAGTCTCAGGGCACAACAAGGCCAGCCACCACCACCCAGCACCCACCAACCACCAGGGGTCTTCAAATCGATGCAGTGGGGTAGGGTCTCTGGGTGTCATCAGGGTGAGGCCAGTAGAGTTCCTCAGAATCACACAGATTAGGATTTGGCAGAGAGGAGGGAGGGCTCTGCACAGTGGAGCTAGTCGGGTGCCTGGGGAAATGGCCCTCACCTCAGAATCACACAACTCAGTCTCTCCCTGTGTGTCTCCAACAGCCCTGGAGTCTCTGCAGACCTCCTCCAGAGCTTCTGAGAAAGACTGTGTGGGCCCAGGCTGGTTGCAGCTGGCAGACTCCCTTGCAGGGCATGAGCTTGGTCAGGTGAGCCAACTGGCAGCCTGGAGTGGGTGTGGGGGAGGGGCACGTTCATTCCCCCAGGCTCATGCCCTATGGAGGGATGTTCAACTCAGGAAAGATGGCATCTGTGGGCATGTGGGAGAGGACTCAGCCCTGGATAATGGAGGCTGCCCCTCCAGCCCTCTCCCTAAAGTCATACAACCAATCTCTCCCTGTGTGACTCCTGTTCTCTCTGGGCTGCTTTTGCTCCACTGGAGCCCAGTCAGGTTGAGAACCTGCAAATGAGATGTTTGTGTACTGGCCCTTTAAAAGGGCGTCCGGGTGCCTGGCAGTTTCCTGTCTCACTCTGGCAAGTGCAGTCCCTACTGAGTTCACAGCCAGATGTTGTGTAGCTCCTCTTCCAGGCACTGGTGTTCCAGGCTGGGAGCTCAGGATGGGGTGGAGACCCCTCCCTTCTCAGAGGGGAACTTTGCAGCTGAGGTGTCGCTCCTAACTCTCAATGCAGCCCTTTCTGTGTCTCCACCCTCCCTGTCCGTCTCCATGTGGCTTCTTCCATGTGTCCTTAATGAAGGGACTTCTTTTCAGCCAGTCTTCAGTTGGTTATTCAGGTTGAGTGTCTATAATTTAGCTGTGATTCCGATTTGGTCCTGGGAGGAGGTGAGTGTCACTTCCACCTACTCTGTCTCCATTTTTGATCCCAGTTTTCAGTTCTTTGGGGTACAGACTAGGAGTGGAAGTTCTGGGCCATGTGCTAATTCTACATTTGGTTACTAGAGGGGGGATTTCCTGTTGAGCCTGAATGTGTGCAGAGCTGGGGTTTCAGGATCAGATTCATGGACACTGAGGACACAGGTGTTTGCTCTGCCAGGTGGACAGGCCCTCCTGAGGCTCTGCCTGGGTCCTCCCCTTGCCCCGTGGGGGTGTGTGGACCTTGATTGTCCTCCTGAGGATGAGTCAGTCCTGGATCGAGAGGCAAGGCCTGTCTTGATCTCACAGTGCCCAGGTCCCTCAATCAGAATGAAGACCCACCCATCAGTGCAGGAGTGTCTCCTTCCTTCTGTGATGCATTTCTCTGGGGTGAGCCCTTATCCCTTCCTTTTCAAGGAGAACAAACCTGGGATAACTCTCTCCTCAGGCCTGTGGGCCCAGACTGTGGCTGACGAAGTGCTGCGTCCTAGAACTGAATGGGCGTAGTGGATGCTGGGAGCTCAGTCCCAGGCGAGGTGTAGCTGCTCTAGACCCAAGAGTCAGGGCCCAGAAGGACTGGAAACAGTACCTTGTTGTTGGGAAGGAGCAGAAGCCTGGACCAGCCCTGGTTCTCAGCCAGCCCCTCCCCACAGCTCCGCTGCTCTGGCCCTACCAGCTGCAGGAGGTGACGGTTCCCATGGTGGTGAATGAGGTCTGTAACCAGCGCTACCAGAACTCTTCCACCAACACTTGCCAGATCATCAAGGATGACATGCTGTGCGCTGGGAGTGAGGGCCAGGACTCCTGCCAGGTGAGACCCCACCGGTCCCCTCCTCTGTGCTCTGTCCCCTCCTGGCCCAGGGAATCGGGACTCAGAAGCTCCGTGCAGTGGCCTGTGTGGAGATGTTCACTGAGTCCTGCCTCTCCCCACAGGGTGACTCCGGGGGCCCCCTGGTGTGCAGCCGGGAAGGCACCTGGGTCCAGGTAGGGATCGTGAGCTGGGGATACAGCTGTGGTCATCGCGATTTCCCTGGGGTCTATGCCCGGGTGATGAGCTTCATTTCTTGGATCCGGAAGTATGTCCCTCCGCCCCCTGGATCCTAGATGAGGCCAGGCAGGGTTCCCATGATGGGGAGACCCTCAATCTTCCTTGTTGACACCCCTGTTCATTCCCAATTCCAGCCTCATCCTTCCACCTCATCCTTCATCTCACCCTCCACAGTGTCAAGAGCCTCCTGCCTTCGGGGTCCCCCTATTTTCCTGACTTTAGGGTGGCAGACACAGGAGATGCTCCGCAAGCTGGTGTGTCACAGTAGGGGGGCCAGGACAAGGGGCCTGGGCCCATGGCCTCCTGCTCACCCTGTGATTCCTATTAAACTTGTACAAGCCAGCTCCAAGCTGTGGTTGAGATGGTGGCATGGACTCACTATGGCGGTGACTGAGGGCGCAGTGGGGTCCTCCCTGAGAGTCCCCAGGTCTCAGGTCTCCGGGTTCTGGTGCGAGGAGGTTTCCAGGGCTCAGTTCCATGTGACGGCATTTCTGGGAGCTCATGGGGGTTATGCTTGTCCCGGTGTCCCTCCCTCCACCCCTCCACTTCCTCTTCCTTCTTCCTCCCCTCCCTCCTTCCCCTGCTTCTTATTTTCCTTTTCTGCTCTTCTATGTTTTTCTCTCTCTCTTGTTTCATACTTGTTTCTTCTTAGTTCTCTTCCTTCCTCCTTTCCCTCCCTCCCTTATTTATCCTGGATCACATGTGCCCAGCATGGACAAGGTCTCGGGGGCAAGGAGTCACTGAGTGGGTTCATGGGCCCCTGGAACACACAGGGAGGTGAGGACAGACATAACCACAGCACTGCAGTGAGTGTGGGACACGGTGTGGAGGTGAGTGCTGAAGACAGAGCTGGGGGGACACAGGGCGTGTCCATCCAGCCTGGACCTGCCGGAAGGGTTTCACAGGTCTGAGCTGCTAGGCCCAGCTCATGAAGCAGGAGCAACGGTGGGCATTAGGGGGATGGGCTCCAGGCAGAGGGACCGAGGAGGTGGGGACAGAGGTGGTGGGGACAGAGGTGGGGGGGACAGAAGTGGCGGGGACAGAGGAGGTGGGGACAGAGGTGGTGTGGACAGAGGTGGTGGAGACAGTGGTGGCGGGGACAGAGGTGGTGGGGACAGAGGTGGTGGGGACAGCGGTGGTGGGGACAGAGGTGGTTGGACAGAGAAGGTGGGGGCAGCGGTGGCAGGGACAGCGGAGGTGGGGACAGAGGTGGTGGGGACAGGGGAGGTGGGGACAGAGGTGGTGGGGACAGAGGAGGTGGGGACAAAGGAAGTGGGGACAAAGGAGGTGGGGACAGAGGAGGTGGGGACAGAGGAGGTGGGGACAGAGGTGGAGGGGACAGAGGTGGTGGGGACAGAGGAGGTGGGGACAAAGGGGTTGGGGACAGAGGAGGTGGGGACTGATGTGTGAGCTTGGAAGGTATTTGAGGGGGCGGAGGGCCATTCTCAGAGTGAGCTTGAATGTTGGCTTGTTTGGTTTTCACCATCAGCATATCAGAAACAGAGGAATCTTTAAAAATTCCATAAAATATGAAAGAGTATCTTGGTAGATGGTTTGGGAGCCTCCAACTTCACAGGCTCATTAGACATTCAAAACCCCTTATTAGCTACTTAAAAAAAATGGTGTTGGAAAACTAAAACATCATGTTGGTACATAAATATATGAGAATTTTCTAGAATTAAAGAAAAATTGTGAACCTTCATTGGAAAGGGCCCTGTGAAAATTCAGCAGAATAAACACAAATAAGTTGTACACCTAAATCCATTTTGGTAAAACTGAAAATTGTCATCATTAGAAGCCTGCAGAGACTAGTGATAGTTTAACCTAAAAAGAAATGACTTACAGACACAGGGGATTTCTGATCAGCAACAGGAGGTGAAAGGAGAACCTGGAGCAATTCCTTGGAAGTGGTGAGGAAACATCAACATCTACATAACATTTATTCCCAGATATACTGTCACACAATATTGAGGAAAAAATGGTGATATTACAAAACAGAAGACACACAGAGTGTCTTATCACCTACAGGCACTCATTAACAGAACTATTTAAGGATTTATTTCAGGAAGAAGAAATACTAATTCGGAGGAATCGTGTGGGACACAGAAAACAAAGCATTAATGGGAAAACACACTGCATGCCATTCTCCAGACACACCTGAGTGGCCATAAGCCTTGACTGGCCTCCTTCATAATCAGAGGAAAACTGAGGGAAATAAAAGGACATGCAGTGTCACACTCATCAGGTTGGAGAAAATGAAAAAGTGCAATAAACCACGTGTTTGCAAAGATGTTGAGAAATGAGCAGCTCATGTGTGGAATCTAAAACAGAACAAAACAAATGAACAAAGAAAACAGAAACAGACCCATAGATACAGAGAACAAGTGGGTGGTTGCCCAAGGGGAGAGGGTTGAATGGTGGGTATAAAATTAATAAGGAAAAAAACAAAGCTGTCATGATCTCTATATTTATGACGTGGTGTGTATCTGCCAATAAATTGAAAAAGAAGAGGGGAGTCCTGGCTGGTTTGGCTCAGTGGTTGAAGTGTCGGACCGCAGAGCGAAGAGGCCTGGGTTTGTTTCCCAGTCAAGGGCATGTGCTTGGGTTACAGGTTTGATCACCAGCCCAGCATTGGGGTGCCTGCAGGAGGCATCCAATTGATACGCCTGTTACATTAATGCTTTTCTCTCTCTTCTCTCCCCTTCCCTTCCACTCTCTCCAAAAATCAATAGAAAAAATACCCTTGGGTGAGGATTAAGAAAAAAGATAAGAAGAGGGGATGCTGAGATAAAGTGCCTGTGGGCATTCAGGCCAGCAGCTGTGTGTGTGTGTGGAAGGGGGCAGGGCAGTGCCCTGCACTCCTCTGAGCAGGAGTCCTTCTGGCCTCAGGCCGCCATTGGGGGTCCCAGGGTGTGGGTCTGAGTGATAGGAATGGATGCACAGAGTGAGGGTGGATGGCGTGGGCATCAGGGTCAGGATCAAAGCCGGGGCTGTGATGAGGATGTCTGAGCCCTGATAGGGGAAGGCTGAGGGCAGGTGGGCAAAGGGCACAGCTTCTGTTACCTAACAGCCCCATTTTGCAACACTGCAGTGGAGGCTGGGCCAGCGAGGGCGGGGTGGGGGTGCTGAGGGGGCAGCAATGTGCCAGCGTCCACGGGTCCTCACGTGTCACAATGGAGGTGTTGGACCCGGGGCAGGGATGGCTCCTGGAGGCCCTCATTCATGTCACTGGCTGTCCCATTCGGGCCCCACCAACTACGGGACGCCTGTGACCACACTGACAATGACACTGACCTCACTCACTCTGCCCAACTGCTCAGAGGGACACAGGCTTCAGCGCTGCTTTGTGTCCACAGGACGGCCTTGCTCCTCACCGAGGGCAGCGCCTGTGACCGGCTTCCAGGCAGCACCCACTCTGCAGTGCCCGCCGGGGCTCTGACGATGGCCCCCGAGTTCTGTGTGCTGCTTCCTGGAGCCCCCCCCTGGTGGCTGTCCTCCCACACCCAGGCCCTCTGTCCTAGACCCCGGGTGCCGGCCTGTGACACCCAGGTTGTCGGGACTCCATCTCCACCATCCCCTCCTTCCCCCGCTTGGTCTCCACTCTCCACGCTCCCTCCCCCGGGATTCCCAGGCCCCCTGGTCCCCACCATGTTCTAATGGGTGGGCATCTTGACTGGCATCACCTGGGCTCCCTAGGCTTTGCCTGCTGGGCTCCCACTGCACAGTCCCCGCCGCTGGAGGTGCAGCCGCCTCCCTGTGGGGACATTCCCAGCGTCCTGGTTGGTAGTTGGATTGCTCTCCCCTGAGGTGATCAGTTTTGCCAGGAGTATCGCCAGGTACAGTGGCCTGGCGGCTAACCTGGCTCCAGGGCAGGCTGGGGAAGAAGGCTGGAAGCCCAGCGTCCCGCAGGTACACTGCCACCCAGGACTGAATTTTCAGCCCCAGGCTGGTCTCCCTGTCCCGGAGCCTCCTAGGTCCTCCCTCCATGTGTGCCCATGCATCATCGTCTGTGTGTGTGTGTGTGTGTGTGTGTGTGTGTGTGTGTGGTTGTTCAGTTGCATGGATTGGGAAGGTCATATTACTTGCAGTTATATGGTCACATGTGACTTCGATAGACGTTGAACAGGAGCAGGTCACAGCTGGACACCATGCGACAAGGCCACTTGCCCACAAGTTCACTGTCTGAGTTTACGAGGGGCGTCCTGTGAACGGTCTTTTGTTACTGATGATGGACATTTTATCTCTCTGCCTTTGTTTACATCCCCGGTAAATACTGAGCCTGAATTTCTCTTCTCAGAGGTCACTTACAGTTGCCTTGTATTGGAAAACAACAGGTACTTGGTTATTTTAAGCTTTCTCACACTTATATCAAAAATAGGCACAAGCCCTCCTACATCTGGAAATTTAAAAATATACTTCCAAAGAAATGTCAGAATGAAATTCAAAAGTACATACAACTCACAATGGTGAAAATCCCACCTCCTCATATTCACAGGGACATGATGACTTGTATCTGGAGGGAAATTATCAGAGAATGAACAGAGAATGTTATGTTTAAGTCAAGAAGAGAGAAAAATTATGCCAGAGGAAACTGAAAGAGAGCATAAGGAATATAATAAAAGTCAGGCTAATCAATGGAAGAAAGCCAGGGGTAATTTAAAACACATAAAAGAAGCCCCTGGACTAGATAATAAAGAAATTACAGGGTTGCAAAGCCAAAAGTGAGTTCCTTAAATCTATTGAAATTGGCAAACCTGTGCCAAGATCCATCAGGCAGGACAACTGATGCACAACTAATATTAGTAATAAAGAGGTGACCAGACACATGGGCAGAGCAGAGATTTTTAAAACTCAGAAGAGGTTAGTATGAACAACCACATTAAACAAACTTGCCATCAGGTGAAATGGACCATTTTTAGGCAAGTATAACTCCTGAGAACTGACTTTAGGAGAAAGGGAAGCGGGACCAGATTTATAATCATGAAAGGCCTGCTTCTGGGAGGTGAACATCTACCCAGAACTAACATATAAAGTACAACACGGGGAGTTACCCACAGCCTGGCTTCCTGGAGAATTACACTAAGACTTCAAGGCCCAGCGTTCTTCCAGGGACAGAAAGAGAGGCAGCTCCCGGGCACACTTTCTGGAGAACAAAACTAGGCCCATAGAATAAAGGACAATTTCAGGACAATTTCCATTATGACCATAGATTGAAAAAATCCAAAGTAAAACTTTATCAAACCATCTCCCAATGTGTAACATAATTACCAAATAACCCAGGAAGGTCAAAACCACAGTGGTTGAAAACCAATTAGTGCAACTTACCACATTAACGGTGCAGAAATAGATGATAAAAACCATGTGATAATCTCAATAGATATGGAAAAAAATAAATTTTTTTTTATTGATAAATTCAACCATAGTTTGTGATAAAACTCTTAGCAAACTTGGGCCAAAGGTGACTTCCTAATTCGATAAGGGTGGCTTTCCCAGAAGCCACAGCAAACGTCCCGCTTACCTGGGGCACAGTGGCATCCCCGCCCCTGAATGAGGGATGATGGACAGGGAGGCCCAGACAGTACAGGTGACTCCAGGCAGCACACAGTGATCAGAAATACACAAAAGGTGTGAGGACCAGGGAGGAGTAGAGGAGACCACCAGGAACAACACGGCGCTCTACAGGGAACAGCCTAACCATCTGCTCACAATGTAAGAACAAGTGTGAGTGCGGAGAGGCAGCTTTACCCACCATCAACGCAGGTCCAGCGCTGAAATCCCACAGGCCTTCTAGACACTGCCCATGGCCACTGAGAAGAGGAATCAGTATGATGGCATTTCCAGTGACTACTACAAACCACCCGGGAAGAAATCTAACAAAACATGTGCAATATTTCAGAGAGGACATTGTCCGGTTGAGCTAAAGAACATAAGGTCCAAATAACATGGACAGATATGCGCTGACCATGGGTGGGAGACGCAGCATCCTCACGCTGTAAGCTCTTATCAATGCACAGCCCTTCCCACAGAGTCCCCCTCACAGGATTTCTCAGGGCACATGACACCTTAACTCTCAGGTTTTGATGACAGGTTTGTGGGAGTAAAAAGTTATCATAAACTCTTTTGCTTTGATTGAAAAGAGAACTAACCTTGGGTTACAAGACACAATTGTATTTGACAAGAAAATCTCTGAGTGAAATTTTTTGATTTTGTTAATCCTCACCCAGGATATTTTTTTAGCTTTTTTTATGTTTTGGTCTTTTTATCTTTTTATTGTCTAAAGTTTTACATATGTCTCCTTTTTCCCCTTCCTACCCCCCCCCCCCCCCCCCTCCCTCCCCCTCCAGCCATTCCCACCCTGGGCAAGCACTCACAGCCCCATTGTCTGTGCCTGTTGGTTATGCTGATATGCATGCATACAAGTCCTTTGTTGTTCTCTAAGCGCCCCAGCCCCCCGATCTCCCCTGCCATTTGTCTTTGCATCTACTTTGGTTCATCAGTTTATGTATTTTTTTGCCATTCATTTTTAGAGAGAGTGGAAGGGAGGCGAAGAGACAGAGAGAAACATGGAGGTGAGAGAGACACATTGATTTCTTGCCTCCCACACATGGAACCTGCACTGGGAATTCAACAGCGGACCTTAGGTGGGCAGGACACTCTTCGAACCATTGTTCAAAACCATGGCCTGGACTAATTTGTTATATTTTTAATGTCCATGTGCAGTTGGTTATTATCTGCTTGATATGAGAAGAAAACAGTATGTAATCCTTGTTTCATAAATGCAGTATCTTCTCCTATCTCCCTGAAAACTTGCTCAAACTTCTTCTATTTCTCATCATTGCTAGTTGATTAGGTTTGAATAACTTTTTTTTCATTTGTTTTTACTTTGGTTTCTAACTTTCCAATTCAATGCTTTCCTGGTCTGCCCCAACAGTTTTCTTCATATGTAAGAGCAAATCACTAAGTTTTGGGCTGGTTTATGTCAAAAATTACCACCGTAAACAAGTATACTTAGAGAGAGGAAGGGAGAGGGATAGAGAGATAGAAACATCAATGAGAGAGGGAGGAACATCATTGATCAACTGCTTCGTGTACACCCCCTACTGGGGATTGGGACAGCAACCTCGGCATGTGCCCTGATTGGGAATCAAACCTGGGACCTCTGGTTCCTGGGCTGACACTCACCTGCTGAGCCACACCAGTCGGGTGCAAGAACACTTTTCTAAGGAACAGAAACAACCATTTATTAACAGTTCAATAGCTGACTCGCATCTGTCAGCCTGGTTGGCTGGTGGACTAGTTGATTCTGTTCTAAGATGACTGGGCGGAGCCCTGGGCCTCCCAGATGCCAGTCCTCTGTTTTGCTGGGACCGAAGGTTCTCTAGAGATGGATCCTTCACCTTCCTCCTGGGGTGACCCCGACTGCAGGAGGGAGAGGGCGGCCTGGGTCCTGACCGTGTGTCCAGCCTCCTGGCTCTCACCACCTTCCTCTGAGCTGGGTGACCCTCTTCAGCCCCTGCCAAGTTCTGAGTTGCCTGGGTCCCTCACGTTCAAGGTGGCCCCATCACCATGTGTACTGCACAGTGAGGTGGCTTCAAACCAAGCACCAGAACAGGGGGTTGCACTTCTCCCCAAACCCCTCTTCTTCATCCCCTCCATCTGATTCCCAGCGGCCCCTCACCGATGCCGTCTCCTCCTTCTTTGCTGTGAGTTGATACCGTGCATTTGTCTGCTGCTGTGCTGTCCCTGAGGCTGGGTCTAGGAGGATGGGCAGGTTGGCTGGGCCATTCCCTTGCCCTGCGTCACTGAACGGCCACTCGGTTCCCATTCCCACAGCTTTATGGTACCAGCTGCCTAGTTTGCCTCACTCTGCCCTGTGGCTTCCGGGGACACCCTCACATGTATTTTCCTTCTTAAAAACTTGGGGGTCACTTTGAATGTTCCAGACTTGCCTGCAGTTCACATTCTATTGGGATTTTGGAAGAGTTGATATTGGAAGACACCGTCTCCTGTTAACAACATTGAATGACATTTTATTTCGTGTGAGTGTCCTCCTCAAGGAAGTTTTGTGGTTGTCACGGACTCTAGATTAGGAATGTATGGACCTGGCCATGAACGGGGTCTCTACCACATGGGATCGCATTAGCTATGCCTGGGGTTAAAGATGAGTTTCTCCTTCTTTCTCTCCTGATTTGGGTGCAAAATATTTGTCTTCCATCTAGACACCTTGGGAAACTTAATCTTAGAACCTTTTCATTGAGGCTTTTGGCTCTTCTTGGAGGAAGATCATATTATCTGCCAATGATAGTCATGACATTTCCCCCCAGACCCTCAAAACTCTTGTTTCTGTTTCAGGCAGATCTGCTCCTAATGCCCAAATGCCGTCTTTTCCCAGGTCTGGCCCAGCTGGTTGTCGCCCAGCCTGGTACTGGCGGACGGAAAGCCTGGGTCCAGCATCAGGCTGGCCGTTGTGGCCTGTGGCCTCTCGCTGACACCTCTGTGACTTGCCTTCCTGTCATCTGGGCTGAAACCAGCCCCAAACCCACATCCAGTGTTGAGGTGGGTGAAGGTGGGGGCTCTGTCCAGACCAGAGGCAGGGAGGGAGGAAGCCCCCCCTTATCACCCAGAGGTCTCCCCTGGGCCTGTGGGACTTGCTGGATCTGGGAGCCCAGCCCCTTCCGTTCATGGTGCTGACTCCTCCCACCACAGGGCCTCTGGCCATGTTGGATCCTGGTTGTTTCCTGTTGAGATCCCCAGTGTCCCCTAAGGATTCTGGGTGCCCCCGGAGACACCAACATCTCAGCAAGGATGACAGGGACTCTGGCCCAGGAGGGAATGATGGGTTTCTAGAGACCTGAGCTCATCTAGGTGCTGCAAAGTATCCCTTGATGGTCTCCTCACTGGGCTCACGGGGCACAGAGGACCAGGCAGTGGTTCAGGAGTGTGGGAAGCCCTCTTCCTTCTCCTCTCAAACCACTGTCTGGTCCTGTCCCATGCTTGGTGGAGAATGATCCTCAGAATGTCAAAGGGCGGGAAAGCCTGTCCCTGGCGGGTGGCTGGCCTCTGTTTGGGGTTAGACTTGGGGACAGAGCTCCTCCATTCAGAAAGCAGGGAGTGTGAGAGGGGGTTTGGCTCCCAGCGCTGTGGGGGTGCAGGCATGAGCAGGAGGTGAGGAGAGGTGAGGAGAACTAGCACTTAATTGGCACCTCTCACACCCTTTGCTGTGCATTTTGACAAAGCTTGGTCATGCATAGGATGTATGAGGACAGCTGAGCAGATGCCTGAGTGTCCTGGGGCGGCCGTTACAGATGCCACAGACCCGGACCTTTAAATAAAACTTTATTCTGTCACAGTGTTGGAGGCTGGAAGTCTACAATCAAGGTGTCCCTCCAAAGGCTCCAGGGAAGCTGCCTCCTCCATCTCATGGTGTTGCTGGCAAACTCTGTCTGCAGGTCCAGCGAGTCTGTCCTTTTTGGGGGACACTGTGAGCCTCAAAAGAAGGAGGGGTTACAGGGCACTGGGCCTGCTGCTCTCCTCCCCCCTCCCTCCGCCCCTGCTCTTGGCTCAGGTGTCTGCCCCCATCCCATCCGTGCCCCTGCTCTGTGTTGTTTCAGAGCATCTGATTATTTATCATTTATTTAGTTCCTCACCGAGGATATGCTTATGGATTTTAGGGAGAGGAAGGGAGAGAGATGTGAGAAACATAGGTCGGTTGTCTTTTGTACGCGTCCCGATCAGGGAATGAACCCTCATCCTAGGTATGTGGTCTGACTGGGAATCAAACTGAGACCCTTCAGTGCACAGGACGATGCAAAGCATCTCATTTCTTTCTTTTTCATGTGCAAACTGTCATCTTACCACTAAAATGTCTCCAGCACCAATATTTTTATTATTTTTATTTTTTGTTAATCCTCACCCAAATCCATTGATTTTTAGAGAGAGTGGAAGGGAGAGGGAAGGACAGAAACATTTATGTAAGAGAGACACATTCATTGTTTGCCTCCTGCATGACCCCTGACCTGGGCCGAGGAACCTGATACCAAAGTATGTGCCCTTGACCGGAGTCAAACCTGGGACCCTTCAGTCCATATGCTGACACTCTATCTACTGAGCCAAACCAGCCAGGGCTCCAGCACCAATACTGAGTGTCTTCTCAGAGAGGAAACACCATGTATCTTATGTGATAGCTGGTCTGCTGGTCACCACTGGTCCCACGGAAGGCATAAGCCCCACATCCTCCCATACCCCACCCCAAAGGAGGGCGGCTTCCCCTTGGGCCTGTCTGGGCAGGAGGATAAAGGGGCTCAGAGGGCCCAGGACAGAGGCAGACAGACCTGGCATGGTGAGGACACTGCTCCAAGCCCCATCCTCTCCCTTCCCAGCTGTGTCCCCGCCCCACATCTCCTCACTGGCTCTCCTCCCTGCCCTCTCCCCCTGCAGATGCTGTGGCTGCTGGTCCTGACTCTCCCCTGTCTGGGGGGCTCCGTACCTGTGACCTCAGGTGGGTCCTGACCCCCAAGCCTGGCTTTTCTCCTAACCCCTGACTGACCTCTCAGAGGCCGCCCCTGGGATGGGTGGTGGTCCCCCTCTGAGGGTGGCTCTGGGAGGGACTGAAGATGGGGCCACGCTGAGTGCTGGGCAGCGGTGTCTGGGTCCCTGATGGCTCCTCCTCTGCTTCCCCAGATCCCGACCCAGGGACTGAGCTGGTGGGCATCATAGGGGGGCATGATGCTGCCGATGGGAAGTGGCCGTGGCAGGTGGGCCTGTGGTTCTGCCATCCAATAAGTTCTGAGTGTATTCTTTGGTGTGGGGGCTCCCTCATCCATCCCCAGTGGGTGCTGACCGCTGCCCACTGCATTACAGAGTAAGTCTGACTCTACCAGCACCCGGTGAGGGGGGTGGACAATGTCGGAGGCATGTGTTGTGTGTTGGGGGCAGATGCTGGGCTGAGTGGCTGCAGACCCCCCACCAGGATTCAGCTTCCTGGCGCTCCCCTTGCCCACCACAGAGGGGAGGTCTCTGGGCTCTGAGGGGTTGGCCCACTTCCTGCCACAGCCTCTCAGAAGCCTTTGGCCTTCTGTCCCCAGGAGAAACCCAATGACTGGGCACTTTAAGGTCCAACTAGGACGAGCGAGACCCTCATACAATGACAGTGTGCAGGTGGCCAGGATCATCCGCCACCCCAACTACAGCCTTGAAAATGAAGGACCAGGTGGGGCGGACGTGGCACTTCTCAAACTGGAGGCCCCCGTGCGACCATCTAACCTCATCAGGTGGATCCGCCTCCCACCAGCCTCCTCCGCGTTCCCCCCAGGCACACGGTGCTGGGTGACTGGCTGGGGCGACATTGCTTTTGAAGGTGAGAACCAGAACCAGGATGACACCCGGGCGTTGCAGGGGGCGGGCCAGGCTTTACAGAGGAGGCTCAGCTGGGGTCTGAGCTGGGTCCCTCCGGGGTCCCCCTTGGGTGTAGGAGGCAGACAGCTCGAGAGGAGTCTGTTAAGGAGCGGAGACCAAAGTAGCAAGAGTGAGGCATGGCAATGGGGATTTTTTTTTTTTTTTAATATCACCCAGGGATATTTTTTCCATTGATTTTTAGAGAGAGTGGAAGGGAGGGGGAGAGAGAAACATCGGTGTGAGAAGCATATCTATTAGTTGCCTTCCCGACTGGGGCTGGGGATTGAACCTGCAACCCAGATACTTGCCTTTAACCAAGAATTAAAACTGGGACCCTTCGGGACAGTGCTCCCACCACTGAGAAATGACCCCAGGGAGGCATTTCTCTCCCTCACTCTGCACCAGGCCGTGTCCTCCCTTATGGGGGTCCCCGTTCTCCCTGAGTCTCAATAGTGGGATGGAGAACGAGGAGAGAGAACTTCAGTGACGAGCTCCAGGATTCACTATTAAATGGACAAAGTCAAATTTGACCATAGGGCCACTCACTCTGCATTTCTTGGGGGAAAGCACCTGCTCTGGTTTTTCCCAATAAAAATTATTTGTGCATAAAAAATATATTTCCCTGTTTCTTTTTGGAGCTTGGTGCTCACAGTGTCAGCCTAGAGATTATCAGCCCATTGGCCTCGAGTGAACCCAGAGTGTTGGGGTCTTGGGTGACTCCCTGGGTCCCCCTGGGGGCACTGAGGCTCAGCGTGTGGTTCTAGAACCCGCGGCCTGTGACTGTCCGCCCCCTCAGGACCACAGGCTCACTGGGCTTCTTCTCACAGAGCCGCTGCCGCTGCCTCAAAATGTGCAGGAAGTCGAGGTCCCCATCGTGGCGGATGAGATCTGTTGGCAGCAATACCTCAAGATCAGCAAGGTTATCCAGGACGACGAGCTGTGTGCCGGAAGCCAGGGCCGGGGCACCTGCCATGTGAGACCCCCAGACTGTGGCCTCCGTCTGTTGCTCCTGCCTGCAGGGCCCTGAGTTCTGACCACCTGTCTCCTCTTCCCACAGGGTGACTCTGGGGGCCCCTTGGTCTGTAAATGGAGGGGTACCTGGGTCCAGGTAGGCGTGGTGAGTTGGGGGCACAAGTACTGTCGTGCCAACTTTCCTGGAGTCTATGCCCGAGTGACATCCTTCTTGCCTTGGATCCACCGTCATATTCATTCCGCTCCTTGAGCCCGGGGCTGGGCAAGGATGCTGCCCATGAGATGAAGACAGGCCCTCCAGGGTGTCTGGGGGACCCTCCCTGCTCCCTCCCAATGGCAGCTCTTCATTGCACCTAGCGCCCCTCCATCCCTCCCCCCGCCCCCACCTGCTCTGAGATCCTCCTGCCTCAGCACCTCCATCAGCCTCTCTCCCCTGACAGGCAAAAGGGAGAGGTGGGATGTGCTCTGAAGTCTGGCGGGCACTGCAGGACTCCTGCCTCCTCCCCACCCCCTGTAGCTCATTAAACTGCATGAAAAACTGCTCTGGACTCAGTGCACTTACCTGTGGGCGTGGCCAAGGCGGCCAGTGGGTGGTCCGTGCTGCTGGTGCTGGGCTGGGGTCGGTCCGGCACCTGCAGGTTGGGGCCAGGACCCAGGAGGGCCTGTGGAGCCAGAGGCGGCCTGTACTGTGGGTGAGGGGGCTCCATACCCTGCAGCGACAGGCTGGTCCCCAGTCTGATTCTACAATGGGGTGGCGGCCTTCCAGACCTTTCAGTGCCAGGACCCCTGCCCCCCGAGGCCAGGGTGGAAAGCCCTCCTCTCTCACTGTGACCCGGTCCTTAGGAGAGGCCCTGACTCCGAGTTAGGGAGAGTGGAAGCTGCAGGGCAGGCAGATCAGGAGCTGTGTCCCCCATGTGCCCGGGACTGAAGTCTGGGTTCCTGGCAGCCAGGAGCTCTCCAGGAAAGCCTTTTCCTGGGAAAATGAGGCCTGAGACTTAGCTGGAAGGCACCACTGGGCAGATGGCCCCCCTTGTGGATCTGCTCTGCACAGGGAGGGAGGAGGGGGTGACACAGCACAGCCTGGCCCTGTGCCCTCGCCCTCGGGTTCTAGGCACACGTTCTACCTAAGTGACTGCCTGTCCACGGGGCCCTGTGTGTGGGTGGCTGCCAGATGGTCCACACACATGCAGGTCCCCTGTTCCCACCAGGAGGGCGTGGGCTGCCTGCCTTCCCATTGGGCTCTGGGGACTGTGAGTCTTTGTAGGCCTTTCCTCCCTGGGTGATGGTGTCGTCAGAAATTAGTGTTTCCAGGGTTAAGAACGAGGGTCTGAGTGACTCAGAGGCCAGCGCTCCCAGGGGAGGGAGAAGGACCTAGGACTTGGTGTTGGAGGGAAGGCTGGAGTGAGACAGGCCTGGGCCTGGGGCTGTATCTGCAGGCATGGACACGGGGTGAACCCGCAGGACTCTCTCCAGAGGATGAGAGGATGGGCTCAGGGCAGTCCCCCCTCCCCCAACCTCACCTGTCTGGAATCACAGCCAGAGCACCTGGCTTCCTGGCTCAGCTGTCAGACAATGTGGGCGGAGCCAGATGCCTGGGTGGAGATTGAGGAGCAGGGCATGTTGCCTCTTTTCTCTGAAATCAGTTCTGACTGAGCCCTGTGCCCACAGGGGTGGGGGACACTGAGCCAGCAGGGCTCTGTCCCCAAAATAAACCCCTGCAGGCCAGGTCAGTGTCCATGGGGACCCTGGGGAGGGCCCACAGGCGTTGGCCTCTTCCCCTTGTCTGAGGTGAGAGAGACACCTTCAGGGCTTGGAATGGAGACTCCATGAGGGCCATGCCCTTCCAGGTGGACATCACACCTCAGTCACCACCAGGCTCTCCCCCTGTGTGGTGTCCTGGGGTCGCAGTAACAGCCCCCGACTGGGGAGTGTGAGCTTAAAACAACACAAATGCATTCTCTTACCGGCTGGAGGCCAGGAGCCCGCAATCAAGTTGTTCTGGGGCCACACCTGTTCCCAGGCTCCTGCCTCCTGCAGCTGCTGGTGGTGCTGGGACCCTTGGTTGGGGAGGAACCTCTGGACCTACACCCCGTCCTCCCCACCCCTCTGTGCTCTCCGCATCCTCACCTCTTCCTACAAGGAACCGTCATTGCATTTAGGGCCTCTCCCCCTCCACTCTGACCCCATCTGAACTAGTTGCATTTGCACTTATTTCTAAAGCAGGTCAGGTTCTGAGGGACCGCACTGGTCCACACTGACTCCCTCACTGGTGAGGTTACTGGCCACCAGGCTGTGTGCTCCTGAGAGGGGGAGCGCACCCCTGAGGAGGCAGGGCCCGGCCACAGGAAATCTTTAGGATTCCCACGGCCCAGCACCCAGGGCCCCCCTCAAAACAACAGGCCAGTGAGGGTCTCTGTCCCTCTCAGGGAAGCAGCGTGCCCTCCAGCCCGTGACGCTGGCCACACAACAGGCTGCCGGCTCTGAGTGGTCCCAGCGCTGGACAGGGCTCTGCTGCAGGTCCAGCTGCACTGGCGTCACAGGTCCCAGCAGACACGATGGTATTAAAAGTATTGGTGATGGGCAAGCCCCGTGGGGGGCAGGACAACAGCCTGAACTGAGGACTATTCCTGAGATGTGAGTGACAGCTGGTGTCTGGGTACACTGAGCTCCTTGTGTCTGGAGGCCAGGGAGCAAGACGTGCCACCATCTTGGTGGGACAATGACACTGACCACCAGGCAGAGGCAGGGCTGCTGTGTCACAGTGGGGGGCAGGGAAGGTGAGGGCCCTTGTGTGTCTCTTGCCTCCCCCTCGTCAATGTGATGGCAGGTGGACACATGCAGCCACCCGGCCTGAGAAGTCCCTGTGACCAGAGCTCAGCCCCTCAGGGATGGGGGTCTGGGTTGTGCTACCAGGTAAGTCCCAGAGTCCCAGTTAGTAACAAAGGGTGGGACCCAGGTGGACAGTGGAGGGGCCCTGTCGGCCTCAGTTGTACCCGGAGCCTCTGCTTCCCAGTTTCCTGGGCAGGGACTCCTCGGTGTTCCTGTGGCTGCCTCCTCAGCCCACAAGGCAGAAGGCGGTGGACGCTGCCGGACACAGAGGCGGGCCAGGTCCCCTTTCAGGACAGGACCTGATGGGAGGCCTGGCAGTTCCTCTGGCTGCCTCGCCCTGGCAGGTCCCTCTTGGCTAGTGCAGGGAGAGGCAGGGCTGGCACTGTGTCCCAGTAGTGGCCGTGGCCTGGGTCTCCCTGTGGGCTGGTCAAGGTGTCATCAGCCTGCATTGTGCTCCAGCCTCACCTTCTGCTCAGCTTTGCTCCATCCACCTGCCTCCCAGGTGCCTCTCCCTGACTTGTACCCACAAGAAATCCAGGCTGCACTGCACAGCCAGGGGGCCCCTGCCTGCCCTTCCTGTGCCAGGGGATGAAGGGGTGCAGAGAGGGTTTTCCGTGCAGCTTCTGGAGAGCACCCTGCAGAGGGCAGTGTGCATGGCCTCAGCTGGTGGCAGTGAGGGTGGCCACAGGCCACGTGTCAGGCAGATGGCATGCTCTAGTCAGATGGTGACGAGCTCCATGCTGTTTCACAGGAGCCAGCGTATTCAGGGGCTGCCCTGTGGCTCAAGGGGCCCAGCAGCAGCTCTGGGGCTCTGCCTCCCTGGGCCCGCCGGCCTGGGCCCAGCGCTCTGGGGCTTCTTCCAGCAAAACTGCACTCTCTGGCAGCTCTCTTTGCTCAGGCCGCTGGCCTGGCTGTGCTTTGTGGCTGAGATCCATGCAGCCAGACATGGCTGCTGCCCAGTGACAGCCGGTGGCAGGTCTGGGGGAGGCAGCACCAGGGCCCAGCAGCAGCTCCTTGCTGCCTGCTGACTGACCCCCAACCTGGGTGGGCCTGAGAGAGGAGCAGCTCTCTCTGCCTATGGCCCAGCCAGTGGGCCCCCGCCTGCCCTTCCTGTGCCAGGGGATGAAGGGGTGCAGAGAGGGTCCCAAGGAGGGTCCCTCCAGGTGAGGATACCGCTGCTCAGACCCCAGCTTCTCCATCCCCACACGGGGACCCCAGCCCCTGCTGGTCTCACCCAGGCCCCTGCCATCCCCACAGATGCTGTGGCTGCTGTTCATGAGTCTCCCAGGCAATTTTGTGGCCTTAGCATATCATTAGCATATTATACTTTAATTGGTTGAACGGATGACCAGATGACCTAACACTTAGCATATTAGGTTATTATGTACACTAATAAAAGAGAAACATGGTAATTAGCGTACGACCGCTACCCTTTTCATTGGCTAATCAGTGAGTATATGCAAATTAACTGTCAGCCAAGATGGCGTCCAGCAGTCAGGCAGCTAGAAGCGAACATGAGGCTTGCTTGCTTCAGTGAAGCAGGACTCCAACGTTCCCCGCCTGCCTTGCCGGCCTCTGAGCTGGCAGTTTGAAACTTTGTAACAAATATAGAAGCTAAACAAAACCCCAGAAACCAGCTTTCAGCTGCCGGGATCTCAGAGCTGGAGTTATACATTGTTTCGATTATAGAATGCAAACAAAGCAGATACCAGCTTTCAGCAGCCGAGGCCTCAGAGCTAGAGCCAGAGCTAAAGCTGGCCCAGAATAAAAAAAGAAAAGAAAAAAAGGAGCGGTTGGGAGCTTCAGTCAATCGCCAGCCTGAAGGCAGCCCTCAGCCCCTCACCCAGACCTGCCAGGCAAGCCAGTGGGGACCCCCACCCTGAAGGGTGTGTGACCAGCTGCAAACAGCCATCATCCCCTCATTCAGGCTGGCCAGGCACCCCTGTGGGGACCCCCACCCTGATCCAGGACACCCTTCAGGGCAAACCAGCCTGCCCCCAGGCCTCTATCCTATATAGTAAAAGGGTAATATGCCTCCCAGCACTGGGATTAGCGGAGCCGCGAGGCCTCCTGGCACCGGATCAGCATGACAGGGGGCAGCGCCCAAACACCCTGATCGCCCTGTGACTCTATGTGTGACAGGGTGCGGCGTCCCAACCCCCTGATCAGCCCTGCTCTGTGTGTGACAGGGTAGAGCCATAACCTCCCCATCGGCCCTGCCCTGAGTGTGACAGTGGCGGCGCCCCAACTCCCCAATGAGCCCTGCTCTGAGGCTGACCAGGGGCTGCACCTAGGGATTGGGCCTGCCCTCTGCCACCCAGGAGCAGGCCTAAGCCAGCAGGTCGTTATCTCCCGAGGGGTCCCAGACTGCAAGAGGGCACAGGTCGGGCTGAGGGACCCCCCTCTTCCCTCCCGAGTGCACAAATTTTTGGGCACCGGGCCTCTAGTCCTATATAATAAAAGGCTAATATGCAAATGGACCAAACAATGGAACAACTGATTGCTATGACACGCACTGACCACCAGGGACAGATGCTCCACACAGGAGCTGCCCCTGGTGGTCAGTGCGCTCCCACAGGGGGAGTGTTGCTCAGCCAAAAGCCTGGCTCACATCTGGCGAGCACAGTGGTGGTGGTGGAATCCTCTCCCACTTTTGTGGCAGGCGGGTGGTGAGGAGTGAGAAGTATGGACTTGGAGAGGGCACAGGCTGGGCTGAGGGACACCCCCCCCTCCCGGTCCCTGAGTGCACAAATTTCATGCACCAGGCCTCTAGTATAGGATAATAAGTCCCTGAAGTCTCTCCTCCTGGAAACCCCTCAGTTCTGGGCAAACCAGGATGGCAGGTCCCTACCACACAGGGCTTGTGAAGGGGGTATGTGCTTTGGTGGCGGTGACTGCAGCAGACTGGCTGCGGTGCCTGGCAGGACAAGGGCTGGGCTGTGGGATGAGTGGTGGGTGGGGAGGCTGTGGAAGCAGCTGGCAGTGAGAACTGGGAGCAGGGCAGGCAGGAAGCCGCAAAGAAGCCATCAAAGGGCCACAAGCCATGGACACAGCGTTCCATCGCCAGCTCTCCCCGGCTGGCTGGGAGACCCTGGGGAGACCGTGCTCTTCAGGCCTCGCACAGCCTGAGCACCAGGGCCACTGCGCCCGCCTGTGCTGTGCAGATCCCTTCTTGTTCTGGGCTCCATGCCACACCTGCAGTGATCAGTGGGTTTTCACTTGATAACTGGATTGGAGTAGTTAGTGTTCCCTAGTGTACACACTGCCTCCAAAGCCAACGGTGCCACTAAGCCCCGTGCCTCTGTTTTTGCTGGCAGGAGGTGCAACATATAAGTTGCCCTTTGCCTTGGAAGGGGTGTCTCAGCCACCGCCAAGCACTGCACCCTAAAAATGCCATCGATGAGTCAAGCCCATACCAGGCAGGTGTCTCACTAGAGAACGGCTCCTCTGTTCTAATGACCATGATGTCATCTGAGCACAGGACCTGTGGGGTGCCCTGCTGGATGGCTGGCTTATCACGGGCTAGACTCCGGGTGCTCACTGGTGTCCCTCCAGGCGACCGCAAGCTGCTGTGATCCTCCCTCTTGATGGGGATTGGAAAAAACTCACCAGATCAGAAGTCACCTTTCAAGAGCCCGAGGCTGTGCCGATTTGTCCTAGTCAAGATGCCAGCATCACAGCCACGGCTGCTGCTCACGACATGCTCCAGAACCCACGCAGTGTCTGCAGGGACCCTACTGTGCATTCACTGGGCTGTGATGAGCCTCGCCCCGCCCCCGCCCCATCTCCATGCTCTTGGCCTCTGCTCTCTGCCGCCCCCTGCTGGCCGCACCTTGTGGGCCAGCCCCCTCACTTGGGCAGTTTTTTATTCACGTTTGGGGGTACAAACCGAGTGCTCACTCCATGCCAGGGGTCCAGGGACGAACCGAAGACACAGCTTTGCCCTTGAGGGGCTCTCAGGACAGCGAGTGCTTTGGGGGAAGTGGCTGGAGCGGGGCTGGGGGGACAAAACTGGAACTGCTTCTGGGCTGGGCTCAGCGCTGAGCCACTGGGGACCCCTCAGAGGGCACAGGGGCCTGAGCCGGGAGCCGCGCCGGCAGGTGGGCTGGGCGTGCTGGGCACTGGGGACCGGCTCCTGGCCAGCACCATGGGGTGCTGTCCTCCGCTGGTCGCTGACCTTCGCTGGTCGCTGACCTGGCCCGCTGACATGCTTGAAGAGGGGGCCTGCAGTTAACCCTCGTGGCCACACGGGGGCGCGTCCGGGCCCACGCTCTCTGTGGAGGAGGGGTGTTGTCAGGGCAGGCAGCTGGTGGAACAGGTGCCAGCACACCTGGCGGCTGTGCAGGTGGGGGCTGCGCTGCCTTGACTCCTAGGGACGCGATTGACAGGCGACTGTTAAACTCCAATTTCTTGGCGTGGGCCCTAGTCCAGGTGTCTGCTCTCATCCTCCTTGAGTTGGGGATTCAGTTCAGGGGATCCCTCAGCTCACCCTTTGGGGGCTCACTGCGTCGCTGAATGAACTACTGGTCTGTGGCGTTCTCTTTGCTAGGCTGCTCCCCTCTTTCGATGATCCATGATCGTATTCTTCGTGCAAGAATCTCCTCTGGGTTATCTTTCCAGGGGCCCAACTTCACGGAGCGCGGTCAGATGAGCTTCCAGACTGGATGTATGTGCTTGTACCTACCCGCTGTCGGGGTTGAACAGCGGCCCCCACAGGTCTGTCTGGGTCCTCATCTCTGGAACCAACGGAAATTACATAACCCGGCACCTGACGGGATTAAGGATCTTGAGAGGAGGAGCTTCCCCTGGATTAAGGGGGGGTCGGGGGGTGGGGACTCAAAAGGCAACCACATGGGTCTTTAGGAAAGGCCCAGAGGCAAGGTGAGCGCGGAGGCAGGGAGTGCAGTGCGGTGGCCGCCACTCCAATTTATAAAAAGAGAGAAAATAAACGCATTCCTCTGTTTCCATCCACCAGGTTTGGCAGTTTTTTGCGGGAGCCCCAGGAAATGAGCAAACCCACCCCCTCAGCACACGGCAGTCCCCTTTCTCTACGTCCCCCCAGCCTCTGCGGGCGCCTGTGTGTTTAAGTTTTCCTTTCTGACAGGGGTGATCCCGAGAACCCTGCCAGCAAAGCTCCCAGCAGCCTGAGGGGGGTGGGGATGCCTGCTCTCCCTCCTCTTTTCACAAAGGCGGGCTCACTGGGTGTACTTACCTGGACACGTTCACCAGCTTTAAGTGTGCGCTGTGACAACCCTCTGGACAAATGCTCACAGTCTCGCAAGACGTCCTGCTGCACCTGGCGGAGGCGACCTGCAGAGACAACAGGTGGCAGCCCAGACTCCCTCACATCCTGTCCTTGTCTGGCCTCCTTGGTGCCTCCAGCCATCGCCCCTCAGCACCAGGCCTTTGCTGTCCCCTGTCTGTCGCCAGGGGGCCCCCTGGCCTCTATCTGACACAGCTTTCACTCCTGCTTTCTCTGTGGCCAGGCGAGTGTATTCCCAGGCTGCCTAACAAAGGACCACAAACTGGGGGGTTTGAAAGAACAGGAATTAATTGCTCACGGTTCTGGAGGCCAGAAATCTGAAATCAAGGTGTCAACATGAGTTCTTTCCAGAAGTTTCGAGGGAGAATCTGTTTTGTGCTTCTCCCGGTGTCTGGCGGGTAATTCTTGGCATCCTTTGGCCTATAGACCATCGCTCCGGTTTCTGCCTCTGTCTCCCATGGCCTTCCCCTCTCTTTCTTTTCTTCTCAGGACACCAGCCATGGCTCTCAGGACTCACCCTGATCCAGGATGACCTTGACTCCATTCCATCTGCAAGGACCCTGTGTTTGAAACATCACATTCTGAGATTCCTGGTGGACATGATTTTGAAGGGATGCTATGCGAACCCTCTGTGCCCGGGAAAGGGAGCCAGGCTCTACATGGATCTATTTCTTAAAAAAATATTTTTTATTTTTTAATTTTAGAGAAAGAGGGGAAGGGGGTGGAGGGAGAAAGAGAGAGAGAAACATGGATTTGTTGTTCCATTTACTGATACTCTCATTGGCTGATCCTTGCATATGCCCTGACTGGGATTGAACTCCCACCCTTAGTGTATTGGGACGCAGTTCTAACCAACTGAGCTACCCACAGGGTCCACATGGACCCATTTCCTGGGGGGTGGGAGCTGCACCCAGCACCCTTTCCTGAAACCCCTTTCCTGCTGCAGTAGCCAGAATTGTGGTGGCTGGTCTCCAGGGCGTGCCTGACCCAGGAGTCAGCAGATGTGTGGCCAGCGGCCTGACATGGGCATGACTCAGGGCCCCACATGGGCCGAGTGTGGGCTGGATAAGGGTCTGGCCCCACCCTTCCCGATCCTGCAGGTTGGGCCTGGCTCCCTGGGCGGTACATACTGTCCGACCCAAACACTCCTGCACATCCACGCCTATGACACAGCTTCCTGCAGGCTGGGACCCTGGCTGTGGGGCAGGGGAGGACGTGTGCCCCATCACTCCCTCTCCCCTGGTCCTCCCACACCAGCAGCGAACAGTCACAGCCCATGGATTTGCCCCTGAAAGCAGTAAAGTGTCATCATGGACACCAGACCACCCTCCCCGCCCTCCCCTGCCCCCAGGGGAGCCCGCACCTCAGCCATGTGGGCGGGGCATGAGGGCTGCTCCTCCCAGTTGTCAGAGGCAGCACTGGTGTCCCCGGGGACTGTGCATGCCTGGCTGCCCCTCCGATGGCACCCGAGCCTTCACTCCAGTTCTGCTCGGTGACTGCAGACTCTACCTTGTCACCTTGTCACCTCGTCACCTCATCGCCTCCGCATCTGCCACCTCCCTCAGTTCCCTCTTTTCCCTGAGCCCATCTCAGACCTTTTCCCTAATAAATGGGGGAGGGGGGGGAGAATTAAAAATACATTTTAGAGCAGGTTTATATTCATTAATTTGTGTAAAACGCCAGCGCCCACACACACAGTTTCCCTCCCTCGAATGATGCTCATTAGTGCGGTTCCTTCGTTACAGCTGATGAACCGCTACGGACCCACTGTTATTAGCTGAGCCCACAGCTCACCGCAGGGTCACCGCTGTGCGTCCTGTGGGCTCGACATGTGTGAGGACCTGTAGGCACCGTCACGCTGCCTCTTCCTCTGGCGTCCCCACCAGCCTCGCTCCCATCCCACCCGCAGCCCCAGGAACGCTTTTCTCACGGCAAGTTCCCACCTGACAGCCACAGGGGCGCATCTGGTTCAAAAGGTCACACTCGAGCTCGGTGTGGGTCCCCCTCCAAGAAGTGACCAAACGGACTCTCTGCAGGGCCTGCCGGGCGCACACAGCAGCTCTCGGACACACACTCCCTTCCCCACTCCCTTATTTCCAGTGGAAACTCACCCCTACCCGCCATCAAAGGCCCATTTTTCTCTCAGGTGAAAAGAGCACCTGGTGAGATAAGCACATTAAAGCCACACTGAGGTCCTGTTATCCAGGCAGCAGATTGGCAAAGCTGAAAAGCCCAGGCGCGCTGGGTTCAGGGGAGGCCGGCTTTGTGGGGACGCACGGGCTGCTGGTGGGAGTGAAGCTGGGGCAGCCACCTGGGGAGCCAACCAGGCAAACCTCCCGCAGCTGCGGCCTGGGCCCCCAGAACACAGGCACCATTGCGTCTGGGCACAGCTGGTCATTCACCGTCATTCCTGGGGGCACAGGCTCCATCAGCATCAGTGCTGGAAGATGGACGGGAATGAGGGCTACGGAACCACAAGGGGGCGTGCCAGCAGCAGTCCCCAGCCTCAGGGTGGGTCTCACCAACATCAGCAGACTCCACAGACACAAGTCAGGAAGGAAACCCCCTGTGTGACTCCGGAGCAATGTGTGCCCCTAGGAAAGTATAAAGAAAAGCAACTGCCCTGGCCGGTTCGGCTCAGTGGATAGAGCGTCGGCCTGTGGACTGAAGGGTCCCAGGTTCAATTCTGGTCAAGGGCATATATCTTGGTTGTGGGCACAACCCCAGGAGGGGGTGTGCAGGAGGCAGCTGATCGATGTTTCTCTCTCATGGATGTTTCTAACTCTCTATCCCAGGGGTTCTCAACCTTGGCTGCACATTAGAATCACCTGGGAATCTTTTTAAAATCCTGATTTCTGGGCCTCATCCTCCGGAAATTCTGTTTCTTTGTTACTAATGTTGTGGCCCCACCCCATAACAAAGGAACAGAATTTCTGTAGGATGAGGCCCAGAAATCAGGATTATTAAAAGATTCCCAGGTGATTCTAATGTGCAGCCAAGGTTGAGAACCACTGGTCTATCCCTTTTCCTTCCTCTTTGTAAAAAATCAATAAAATATATTTTTTTTTAAAAAAGGAAAAAAAAAAAAAAGAAAAGCAACAAAAGGCAGGATTGGGGTCGCCAACCAGACACCCTGAACGCGCGGTCTTTTTGGGTCTGTGTGCGCCTGGGGTCCTGTGTGTCCAGCATCCCTGGCACCTACCCTTTCTCAACCCATAGCCGTTGGCCCGTGTGAGGTTTGGCCCAGGTGGTGTAGGTAGAGGGGCCCATCGGGGCCATTTGGTGCATGGGGACCCTGGGCCCTGGGCTCCAGACCCCGGCAGGGGTAGGAACATCCCTGGCAGGTTCTTACCTCCTATCTCCAAATGTTAGCGGAGAAGCAAAATTCACCCACTGCTCCCCATTGTCCCGATGCACTTCTCCAGACTCACCTGTTCCAAAAGCATATCATCTGTCTATTCTCCCAGCAGGACATCGCCTCATGGGGGCAGGGCTTCCAAACACAGGGTCCAGGACCGGCAGCCGAGACTATGATCACGGCCAGCACCTGCCGCTCCAAGTTCAAGCAGAGCCTGTCTGCTGTGGGGGGCGTGGGCATCACCCTGCCGAACCTGGAGGCCGCCCTGACATTCTCCCATCATGGCAGCCTGGTCTCCCTCCACCTGACCAGGCTGGACCTGTGCTGCTCACTCAACCTCCCACACCATAAGGGGCAGACATCATCCCTCATTTTAAAAAAATATTTTTATTGATTTTTTACAGAGAGGAAGGGAGAAGGATAGAGAGTTAGAAACATCGATGAGAGAGAAACATCGATCAGCTGCCTCCTGCACACCCCCTACTGGGGTTGTGCCTGTAACCAAGGCACATGCCCTTGACCGGAATCGAACCTGGGACCCTTCAGTCCCCAGGCCAACGCTCTATCCACTGAGCCAAATCGCCTAGGGCTCATTTCTCATTTTGAGACAGAAACACCCAGGCTCAGAGAGGTCAAAGCCTTGCTCAGGGCCCCACAGCAGCCAGTCTCTGATGAGGGACACCTGGGCCGGGAGGCTGGAGCCTGAGTGGGTGGGGGTTTTGTCCCTGGAGCGGAGGCTGTTTCTCTTCAGTCTCCTGGGCCAGACACAGAGCCTGCCTGGGATGGAGGAGCCGGCAGCCCCAGCCTCTACCTGGACCACACAATAGCGCATTGTTTCTATTTTCCATACTTTTTCTGTTTATTTCATTTCTAACAGTAATAGAATTTTTTGAAATTCCAGATTTTATTAAATATCTGATCAAATTTATTATTTTTAAATAATAATTTAAAATACTTCAATCACAGCAGACATACAACATTATATTAGTCTCAGGTCTTCAGCATAGTTATTAGACATTCATATAACCTATAACTTAAGGGATCATCCACCTCGCCCCCATAAGTTTGGTACCCATCTGACACTATACATAGTTATTACAACATTGTTATATTTCCTATGCTATACTGTACATCCCTATGACTTTTTATAACTGACAAATTTAAGGAGGAAACATGGAGTGGGAACTGGGGGAGGGTTAGGGTGCTTTGGGTGGGGACCCTGCAGGAGCCCAGCCTCTGCTCTCTGCCGCCCCCTGGTGGGAGCTCTGGGCCAAGGATGCTGCAGGAGCCCAGCCTCTGCTCTCTGCTGCCCCCTGTTGGGGGCTCTGGGCCAAGGGCGCTACAGGAGTCCAGCCTCTGCCCTCTGCCGCCCCCTGGTGGGAGGTCTGGGCCAGGACTCTGCATGAGTCCAGCCTCTGCTCTCTACCGCCCTCTGGTTGGGGCTCTAGGCGAAGGATGCTGCAGGAGCCCAGCCTTTGTCCTCTGCCCTCCCCTGATGGCTGCTTCCTGTCAGCCGGGTGCCCTCTCTTAGGCAGTGTTTTGTTCACATTTGGGGGTGAAAACTGAGTTCCCACTCTGCGCCCAGCCTCTGCCCCATGCTCCTGGGGTTCAGGGATGAACCTGAGACTCGGCTCTGCTATCAAAGGGCTCCCAGGATGTCTGGAGCTCTGGGGAAATGGGTAGAGGGGAGCTGGGGAACAAAAGTGCAGCTGCTGGGCTGGGCTCAGCGCTGAGCCAGGGGACCCCTCTGTGGACACCGGGGTGTAGGCCCCGAGCTGCACCTGCAGGCGGCCTATGGTATGTTGGGCACCTGACAGTGACAGGTGCTGGGAGATGCTGAGGAATCTGCAGGAGGGACCCGGACTATCTTCCTGGCTTCCCTGGGGGCTCACCCTCGCCCTCTAGTGGGGGGAAGCCACAAAGGCTGGCTTATGCTTGGTACCCCTTCTTCCTCTCCCTCTGTCCTCCAGGGGCGGGGTGGGCGCTGGGGTTGGAGGTGGTGGAGCTACTGCCCCTGCTAGGACAGTTGGGTGCAACTGCTAGTGCAGTGACCTGGGCATCCATTCTTCTGAGATCCCCCTGCACCAGCTGGCTGCACAGCACGGTCACTGAGACCCTGACCCCTCCATGACCTCTCCTCTCCTTGGCGCCCCTCCTCCAGGTGTGCCCTTGTTGCTCCCTCATTCCTGGAACCCCAACTCCTCCTTTCTTCTCTGGCACATGGGAGACACGTTGCGGGCTGCCTCAGTCTGTGCCCCTCACCATATCCCTTCCCCGTGGGAACCGGGCTTGGCCACCTGAGGGACAGAAACAAGGCAGGAGCTGACGCGCTTTCCTGGAAGCGTGGATGCAATGTGCCCTCAGCGATGACTTCCTTAGAGCCGCATCCTGGCCGATGTTGACAAGCCTCCCTCGGGTCCCTTCAGGAAGGAGGGGCCAGCCCTGCTGCTGGGACAGCTGGGGGCCAGCTCACCAAGGCCATGCCCCTCCCGCTGTCCCCACCTGGAGATGGATGACAGAAAGTTACGCAGGCCGGGCCCTCCCTGACCCAGGGGCCTCCACCTCCTGACCCCTGATTCTTGTCTGGAGGCTGCCGAGCCTCTGACTGTGGGCTTCTGGGAACCCAGCCCACAGCAGCTAGAGCCAGGTGTGACCTGAGGAGGCCACTCTGGGAGGGGCCTTGGAGCTGGACACTGCTGCCTGGCCCCAAACACATGCCCTTGACTGGGAATCAAACCCAGGCCTCTTCGCTCTGCTGGACGCTGCTCCATGGGAAACCACAGGGAGGCGGCTGCACCTCCAGCTGTGGGGCCTGTGCAGTAGGAGCCCAGCAGGCAAAGCCTAGGGAGCCCAGGTGATGCCAGTCAAGATGCCCACCCATTAGAACACGGTGGGGACCAGGGGGCCTGGTTCTCCCGGGGGAGGGAGCGTGGAGAGTGGAGAGCAAGCAGGAGGCAGGAGGAGATGGTGGAGGTGGAGCCCCAACAGCCTGAGTGTCACAGGCTAGCACCCGGGTCTAGGACAGAGGGCCTGGCTGTGGGAGGACAGCCACCAGCAGAGGCTCCAGGGAGCAGCACACAGAACTCGGGGGCCATCCTCAGAGCCCCGGCGGGCACTGCAGAGCTGGGTGCTGCCTGGAAGCCGGTCACAGGCGCTGCCCTCGGTGAGGAGCAAGGCTGTCCTGTGGACACAAAGCTGCGCTGAGGCCTGTGTCCCTCTGAGCCGTCGGGCAGAGTGAGTGAGGTCAGTGTCATTGTCAGTGTGGTCACAGGTGTCCCGTGGTTGGTGGGGCCTGAATGGGACAGCCAGTGCCATGAATGAGGGCCTCCAGGAGCCATCCCTGCCCCGGGTCCAACACCTCCATTGTGACACCTGAGGACCCGTGGACGCTGGCACATTGCTGCCCCCATAGCATCCCCACCCCTCCCTTGCTGGTCCAGCCTCCACTGCAGTGTTGCAAAAGGGGCTGTTAGGTAACAGAAGCTGTGCCCTTTGCCCACCTGGGAAGGCTGGGCTTCTGCCTTCCCCTATCAGGGCTCAGGCATCCTCATCACAGCCCCGGCTTTGATCCTGACTCTGATGCCCACCCAGCCCCACCCTCACTCTGTGCATCCATTCCTGTCACTCAGACCCCGCACCCTGGGACCCCCAATGGCGGCCTGAGGCCAGAAGGACTCCTGCTCAGAGCAGAAGTGCAGGGCACTGCCCCCCCCCGCCCCTCCCTCCCACACAAAGCTGCTGGCCTGAATGCCCATGTGCCCTCTATCTCAGCATCCCCTCTTCTTATTTTTTTGTTAATCCTCACTCCATGGTATTTTTCCATTGATTTTTGGAGAGAGTGGAAGGGAAGGGGAGAGAGGAGAGAGCAAAGCATCAATGTGAGAGGCATATCAATTGTTTGCCTCCTGCAGGCACCCCAATGCTGGGCTGGGGATCAAAACTGCAACCCAAGCACATGCCCTTGACTGGGAATCAAACACAGGCCTTTCGCTCTGCGGTCTGACACCTCAACCACTGAGCCAAACCAGCCAGAGCCCCCTCTTCTTTTTAAAACTATTTGCAGATACACACCATGTCATAAATATAGAGATCATGACAGCTTTGTTTTTTTCCTTATTAATTTTACTCCCACCCTACAACCCCCTCCCCTTGGGCCACCACCCACTTGTTCTCTGTATCTATGAGTCTGTTTCTGTTTTCTTTGTTCATTTTTTGTTTGTTTTTTTTTAGATTCCACATATGAGTTGCTCATTTCTCAACATCTTTGCAAACATGTGGTTTTATTGCACTTTTTCATTTTCTCCAACCTGATGAGTGTGACACTGCATGTCCTTTTTTTCCCTCAGTTTTCCTCTGATTATGAAGGAGGCCAGTCAAGGCTATGGCCACTCAGGGGTGTCTGGAGAATGGCATGCAGTGTGTTTTCCCATTAATGCTTTGTTTTCTGTGTCCCACACGATTCCTCCGAATTAGTATTTCTTCTTCCTGAAATAAATCCTTAAATAGTTCTGTTAATGAGTGCCTGCAGGTGATAAGACACTGTGTGTCTTCTGTTTTGTAATGTCACTCTTTTTTCCTCAACATTGTGTGACAGTTTATCTGGGAATAAAATTTTATGTTGATGGTGATGTTTCCTCACCACTTCCAAGGAATTGCTCCAGAGTCTCCTTCCTCCTCCTGTTGCTGATCAGCAATCCCCTGCGTCTGACGTCATTTCCTTTAGGCTAAACTCTCACTTGTCTCTGTGGGCTTTTCATGTGGACATTGTGCAGTTTCACTAAAATGGGTTTAGGTGTAAAATTTATTTGTGTTTATTCTGCTGAATTTCACAGGGCACTTTCCACTGAAGGTTCACAGTTTTTCTTTGATTCTAGAAAATTCTCAGATATTTATGTACAAATACTACGTTTTCGTTTTTCCAGACAGTTTTTTACGTTCCTAACAAGGGGTTCTCACTCTCTAATAAGCCTCTGAAGTTGGAGGCTCTCAAACCATCTAACAAGAAGCACTTTCATGTTTTATGGGGTTTTTCATGATTCCTCTGTTACTGAGATGCTGATGTTGAAAACCAAACAAGCCAACATTCAAGCTCACTTTGTGAATGGTCCTCCACCCTCCAAATCCCTTCCAAGCTCACGCCTCTGTCCCCACCACCTCTGTTCCCACAACCTCTGTCCCCACATCCTCTGTCCCCACAACCTCTGTACCCACCACCTCTGTCCCCACCATCTCAGTCCCTCTGCCTGGAGCCCCTCCCCCTAATGCCCACCGTCGCTGGTGCTTCATGAGCTGGGCCTGGCAGCTCAGCCCCGTCAAACCCTCCCGGCAGGTCCAGGCTGGAGCACGCCCTGTTTCCCCCACAGCTCTGTGTTCAGCACTCACCTCCACACCGTGTCCCACACTCACTGCGGTGCTGTGGTTATGTCTGTCCTCACCTCCCTGTGGGTTTCAGGAGCCCAACAACCTACTCAGTGAACTCCTTGCCCTCGAGACCTTGTCCGTGCTGGGCACACGTGATCAAGAATAATTAAGGGAGGGAGAGAGGGGAAGAGGGAAGAGAACTAAGCAGAAACAAGTATGAAACAAGAGAGAGAGAAGAACATAGAAGAGGAGAAAAGGAAAATAAGAAGCAGGGGAAGGAGGTCGGGGAGGAAGAAGGAAGAGGAAGTGGAGGGGTGGAGGGTGGGACACTGGGACAAGCATAACCTGCATGAGCTCCCAGAAATGCCATCACAGGAACTGAGCCCTGGAAACCTCCTCACACCCGAACCCGGAGACCTGGGACCCGGAGACTCTCAGGGAGACCCCCACTGTGCCCTCAGTCACCGCCATGATGAGTCCATGCCACCATCTCAGCCACAGCTTGGAGCTGGCTTTTCCAAGTTTAATAGGAATCAGAGGGTGAGCAGGAGGCCATGGGCCCAGACCCCTTGTCATGGCCCCCCTACTGTGAGAGACACCAGCCTGAGGAGCATCTCCTGTGTCTGCCACCCTAAAGTCAGGACAGGAGGGGGACCCCGAGGGCAGGAGGCTCTTGACACTGTGGAGGGTGAGATGAAGTGTGAGGAGGTGGGAGGATGAGGCTGGAATTGGGAAAGAACAGGGGTGTCAACAAGGAAGATTGAGGGTCTCCCCATCATGGGACCCCTGCCTGGCCTCATCTAGGATCCAGGGGGCGGAGGGACATACTTCCGGATCCAAGAAATGTAGCTCATCACCCGGGCATACACCCCAGGGAAGTCGCGAAGACCACAGCTGTATCCCCAGCTCACGATCCCTACCTGGACCCAGGTGCCTTCCCAGCTGCACACCAGGGGGCCCCCGGAGTCACCCTGTGGGGAGAGGCAGGACTCAGTGAACATCGCCACATGGGCCACTGCATGGAGCTTCTGAGTCCAGATTCCCTGGGCCAGGAGGGGACAGAGGACAGAGGACGGGGCAGGTGGGGTCTCACCTGGCAGGAGTCCTGGCCCTCACTCCTAGGGCACAGCATGTCATCCTTGATGATCTGGCCAGTGTTGGTGGAAGAGTTCCGGTAGCGCTGGTTACAGACCTCGTTCCCCACAATGGGAACCATCACCTCCTGCAGCTGGTAGGGCCAGAGCCGCGGAGCTGTGGCGGGGGCTGGCTGAGAACCAGGGCTGGTCCAGGCTTCTGCTCCTTCCCAACAACAAGGTACTGTTTCCAGTCCTTCTGAGCCCTGACTCTTGGGTCTAGAGCAGCTACACCTGGCCTGGGACTGAGCTCCCAGCATCCACTAACCCCATTCAGTTCTAGGACGCAGCACTACATCAGCCACAGTCTGGGCTCCACAGGCCTGAGGACGGGCACTGAGGAGAGTGTTATCCCAGGATTGTTCTCCTTGAAAAGGAAGGGCTCAGGGCTCACCCAAGAGAAATGCATCACAGCAGGAAGGAGACACTCCTGCGCTGATGGGTGGGTTTCATTCTGATTTAGGGACCTGGGCACTGTGAGATCACGACAGGCCCTGCCTCTCCCTCCAGGACTGACTCATCCTCAGGAGGACAATCAGGGTCCACACACCCCCACGGGGTGAGGGGAGGACCCAGGCAGAAGCCTCAGGAGGGTCTGTCCATCTGGCAGAGCAAACACCTGTGTCCTCAGTGTCCATGAATCTGATCATGAAACCGCAGCTCTGCACACATTTAGGCTCAACAGGAAATCCCCCCTCTAGTAACCAAATGTAGAATTAGCACATGGCCCAGTACTCCCACTCCTAGTCTGTACCCCAAAGAACGGAAAACAGGGATCCAAGATGGTAACAGAGTAGGTGGAAGATACCGTCACCTCCTCCCAGGACCAAATCTGAATCACAACTAAATTATAGACACTCAACCTGAATAACCAACTGAAGACTGGCTGAAAAGAGGTCTCAGCATTAAGGACACATGGAAGAAGCCACATGGAGACGGGGAGGGTAGAGACACAGAAAGGGCTGCATTGAGAGTTAGGAGGGACACCTCAGCTGCAAAGGTCCCCTCTGAGTAGGGAGGGGTCTCCACCCCATCCTGAGGTCCCAGCCTGGAACACCAGAGCCTGGAAGAGGAGCCACACAACTTCTGGCTGTGAACATCCGTGGGGACTGCACTTGCCAGAGTGAGACAGGAAACTGCCAGGCACCCAGACGCCCTTTTAAAAGGCCAGTGCACAAACATCTCTATGGCAGGTACTCAACCTGACTGGGCTCCAGTGGACCGACAGTGTCCCAGAGTTGACAGGAGTCACACAGGGAGAGATTGGTTGTATGGCTTTAGGGAGAGGGCTGGAGGGGCAGCCTCCATTATCCTGGGCTGAGTCCTCTCCCACATGCCCACAGATGCCATCTTTCCTGAGTTGAACATCCCCTCCATAGGGCATCAGCCTGGGGGAATGCACCTGCCCCCACCTCCTCCAGGCTGCCAGTTGGCTCAGCCGACCAAGCTCATGCCCTGCAGGGGAGTCTGCCAGCTGCAACCAGCCTGGCCCACAGAGTCTTTCTCAGAAGGTCTGGAGGAGGTCTGAGCAGACTCCAGGGCTGTTGGAGACACACAGGGAGAGACTGAGTTGTGTGTCTCTGAGGTGAGGGCCATTTCCCCAGGCACCCGACTAGCTCCACTGTGCAGAGCCCACCCTCCTCACTGCCAATCCTAATCTGTGTGATCCTGAGGAACTCTACTGGCCTCACCCTGATGACACCCAGAGACCCTGCCCCACTGCACAGATTTGAAGACCCCTGGTGCTGGGTGGTGGTGGCTGGCCTTGGTGTGCCCTGAGAATTTTGTTGAGTGATGTCACACCCAGCGCTGGAGCTGAGTTTGAATCTGTTTCAACCTGATGAACACCACTCGCCCCAACCCAGTGACTCATTGAGAAACTACCTCATGCAACTCAACTACCGGGATGGATTAAAAAATACAAATTGGTCGCTACAAAACAGTCACAGGGAATGTGAAGTACAGATTAGGGAATATAGTCAATAATATTGTCATAGCTGTGGATGGTGCTGGGTAGGAATGGAAATATCAGGGCGGGGGAGACACTTTGTAAAGTATATGACTGTCTAACCACCATGCTGTATGCCTCAAGCTAATACAAAATAATATTGAATAGAAACTGTCATTGAAAATGTCTTAACGACTTGAGAACAGGTTCCCTGGCTGTGCTTGAACACACAGGTCACAGCAGCCTGATTCACAACAGCCAAAAGGTGGAGACGGTCTGTCATTCGGGAAGGCCGACAAAATGCTCCCTCCACCCAGTGGGAGGTGACTCGGCCACAAAAAGCAATGCGGTTCTGCAGAATGTTAAACTACAGTGGGAAGCCTGGGGAGGGTTGGGGGGGGGATTAAGAGACCAACTGAAGGACTTCTATGCATGCATATAAGATTAACCAATGGACACAAGACACAGGGCGGGGGGGCTGGGGGGTAGGGGCGGGGGGAATGTCAAGGGGGGAAAAAAGGAGACATATGTAATACTCTTTGTAATACTTTAAGAAATAAAAATTATAAAAAAAAAAAAAAAAAAAAGCAATGCGGTTCTGACACAGGTTACAGCACAGCTGGGCCTTGGCAACGTCATGCTACGTGAAAGAAGGCTAACACGCGGAAGCCACACGTTGCATGATTCACATTTACATGAAACGTCCAGAACAGGTAAATGCACAGAAGAGGAAAGGAGCTCCGTGGTTGGCAGAGCCTGGGGAGGGGCAGTGACCGTGTCCTGGAGACCAGGCTTCGTGTGTGAGGAGGAGAAGTTCTGGAGATGGTGGTGCTGAGGCTACACAACATGGTGAACGTGCTGAACGCCACTGAACCGCGCACTGACCAATGTCATGTATAATGTTATGCACATGTTGCCACAAGAAAAAGGTGGAGGATTTCCCCAAATTGCAGAGAATAAAGTGTTGTCAGCAAAGCCACAGCCACTCACCCAGCAGGCTGCTCTGTGTCCACACCCCCAGGGGGCTGCCCTGTGTCCACACCCCCAGCAGGGTCCCTGAGCCTTACCTCCGAGGCTGCTGTAACCCCAGCCAGTCACCCAGCACATCTTCCTCTCAGGGACCCTCAGCGAGGCAGGTGGGAGGGGGACCAGGTCGATGCGCTCAGAGAGTGTCACAGGGGCCTCCAGTTTCAGCAGGGCCACGTCCGCGCCCCCCTCTGCAGACAGGCTCTGGTTGAACTTGGGGTGGCAGACGATCTTAGTCACATTTGTCAGTGTGTCATGGTCATAGAGTCTCAGCTGCCCAACTTGAACCCTGAGGCCATAGGCTCCCCAGTCCTCCCTGGGGAGAGGGACCAGGCGCCTCTCAGAGGAGCCTCCAGGTCAGGGCCAGTCTGGGCACAGCAGCAGGGCTGGGGCTGCACTAACTGTGTCTTCCCCTGAGACCCCGGGCACTGCCCACAGTCCCCCTCCCATCAGCCCTCTGTGAGTTTCCCACCCCCACCCCTGCCAGGGGGCCTCGGGCTGTGTGGCTCACCGCTGGGTGCAGTGGGCTGCGGACAGAACCCACTGGTGGTGGATGAGGGACCCCCCACAGAGGTGCTGCCACAGCTCCAGCTCCTTATTGTACCTTCGGACGCTGACCTGCCAAGGTCATCACCCAGTGGGGGCATTGTGTGCCCCCACGGGGCCACCCTGCTGAGTCAATGAGCCGGGCCCTGGGAACACAGGGGACGCTATCAGAGACCCAGCAGGGCCCCTCGCTCTCTGTCTCTCCCAGGATGAACCAAGGAGGCCCACCTGAGTTGATGCTGAGGGGCCTGGGCAGCCTGAGCAGAAGATGGGGACAGGGAGTCAGGACTCACCTGGGAACGAGGGCACGGAGCACCCCAAGCCTGGGAGGGTCAGGATCAGCAGCCCCAGCATCTGCGGGGATGGCAGGGACCTGGATGAGACCACCAGGGGCCGGGGTCCCCGTGTGGGGATGGAGGAGCCGGGGTCTGAGCAGCGGCATCCTCACCTGGGGGGACCCTCCTTGGGACCCTCTCTGCACCCCTTCATCCCCTGGCACAGGAAGGGCAGGCGGGGGCCCCTGGCTGGGCCATGGGCAGAGAGAGCTGCTTTTCTCCCATGCCCACCAAGTCGGGGGTCAGTCAGCAGGCAGCGAGGAGCTGCTTCTGCGCCCTGGCACTGCCTCCCCCGGACCTGCCACCGCTGTCACTGGGCAGCAGCCATCTCTGGCAGCACGGATCTCAGCCACAAAGCACAGCCAGCCGGCGGCCTGAGCAAGGAGAGCTGCCAAGAGGGTTCAGTTTTGCTGGAAGAAGCGCCAGAGCTCTGCGCTCAAGCAGACGGGCTCAGGGAGACAGAGCCCCAGAGCTGCTGCTGGACCTTGAGCCACAGGGCAGCCCCTGATTCCACTGGACCCTGTGAGACAGCATGGAGCTGGCCACCATCTGACTAGAGCATGCCATCTGCCTGGCACGTGGCCTGTGGCCACCCTCACTGCCACCAGCTGAGGCCATGCACCCTGCCCTCTGCAGGGTGCTCTCCAGAAGCTGCCCCGAGATGGGCTTTCATGTGGGTACAAGTCAGGGAGAGGCACCTGGGAGGCAGGTGGACAGAGCAGAGATGGACAGAGGGCGAGCCTTGAGCAAAGTGCTGGCTGATGACACCTTGACCAGCCCACAGGGAGACCCAGGCCACGGCCCCACTGGGACACGGTGCCCACCCCCTGCCTCTCCCTGCGCTAGCCAAGAGGGACCTGCCGGGGCACGGAAGCCAGAGGAACTGCCAGGCCTCCCATCAAGTCCTGCCCTGAAAGGGGACCTGGCCCGCCTCTGTGTCCGGCAGCGTCCCCCACCTTCTGCCTCGTGTGCTGAGGAGGCGGCCGCAGGATCACAGAGGAGTCCCTGCCCAGGAAACTGGGAAGCAGAAGCTCAGGGTACAACTGAGGCCGACAGGGCCCCTCCACTGTCCACCTGGATCCCACCCTTTGCTACTAACGGGACTCTGGGACTTACCTGGTAGCACAACCCAGACCCCCATCCCTGAGAGGCTGAGCTCTGGTCACAGGGACTTCTCAGGCGGGGTGGCTGCACGTGTCCAGCTGCCATCACATTGATGAGGGGGTAGCAAGGGACACCCAAGAGCCCTCAGTTTCCCTGCCCCCCATTGTGACACAGCAGCCCTGCCTCTGCCTGGTGCAGAGTGTCAATGTCCTACCAAGATGGTGGCACGTCTTGCTCCCTGGCCTCCAGACACAAGGAGCTCAATGTACCCAGACACCAGCTGTCACTCACATCTCAGGAACAGTCCTCAGTGCAGGCTGCATGGCCTGTGTTGTCCTGCCCCCCCGGGGGTCTTGCCCATCACCAATACTTTTATCACGATCGTGTCTGCTGCGTCCTGTGTCGCCAGTGCAGCTGGACCTGCAGCAGAGCCCTGTCCAGCGCTGGGACCACTCAGAGCCGGCAGCCTGTTGTGGGGCCAGCGTCCCGGGCTGGAGGGCACTGTGAGGTGGGGAGCACGCTGCTTCCCTGAGAGGGGCAGAGGCCCTCACTGGCCTGTTGTTTTGATGGGGGCCCTGGGTGCTGGGCCGTGGGAATCCTAAAGATTTCCTGTGGCCAGGCCCCTGCCTCCTCAGGGTTGCGCTCCCCCTCTCAGGAGCACACAGCCTGGTGGCCTGTAACCTCACCAGTGAGGGAGTCAGTGTGGACCAGTGCGGTCCCTCAGAACCTGCCCTGCTTTAGAAATAAGTGCAGATGCAACTAGTTCAGATGGGGTCAGAGTGGAGGGGGGAGGCCCTTAATCCAATGATGGTTCCTTGTGGGAAGAGGTGAGGATGCGGAGAGCACAGAGGGGTGGGGAGGACGGGGTGGAGGTCCAGGTGTTCCTCCGCAACCAAGGGTCCCAGCACCACCAGCAGCTGCAGGAGGCAGGAGCCTGGGAGTAGCTGTGGCCCCAGAACAACTTGATTTCGGGCCACTAGCCTCCAGCCGGTAAGAAAGTGCATTTGTGTTGTTTTAAGCCCACGCTCCCCAGTCGGGGGCTGTCACTGTGACCCCAGGACACCACACAGGGGGAGAGCCTGGGGGTGACTGAGGTGTGATGTCCACCTGGAAGGGCATGGCCCTGCATGGAGTCCCATTCCAAGCCCTGAAGGTGTCTCTTGTCACTTCAGACAAGAAGAAGCCAATGAGTGTGGGCCAGGGGTCCTCAAACTTTTTAAACAGGGGGCCAGTTCACTGTCCCTCAGACCGCTGGAGGGCCGGACTATAGTTTAAAAAAAAACCTATGAACAAATTCCTATGCACACTGCACATATCTTATTTTGAAGTAAAAAAACAAAACGGGAACAAATATAATATTTGTATTTGCATGTGGCCTGTGGGCCGTAGTTTGAGGACCCCTGTGTGGGCTCTCCCTAGGGTCCCCATGGGCACCGACCTGGCCTGCAGGGTCTCTATTGGGGGACAAAGCCCTGCTGCTTCAGTGTCACCGACCTCTGAAGGCCCAGGCTCAGTTAGAAAAGATTTCAGAGACCAGAGGCAACATGCCCTCCTGTCCATCTCCAGCCCAGGCATCTGGGTCCACCCACCTTGATTCCTGCTGAGCCCAGGATGGGAGGTGCTCAGGCTGTGATTCCAGGCAAATGGTGGTGGTGGTGGTGGTGGGGGTAGCAGCGGCCCTAAGCCCATCCTCCCGAAAGAGAGCCCTGCGGGTCCACCCCATGTCCATGCCTGCAGGCTCAGCCCCAGGCCCAGGCGTGTCTCACTCCAACCTTCCCTCCAACTCCAAGTTCTAGGTCCTTCTCCCTCCCCTGGGAGCACTGGCCTCTGAGTCACTCAGACCCTCAATTTTACCCCTAGGAACACTAAAGGTCTGACTACACCCTCACCCAGGGAGGAAAGCCCTACAAAGACTCAGAGTGCCCAGAGCCCAATGGGAAGGCAGGCAGCCCACACCCTCCTGGGGGGCACAGGGGACCTGGATGTGTGTGGACCACCTGGCAGCCGCCCACCCACTCGGCCCCGTGGACAGGCAGTCACTTAGGCAGAACCTGTACCTGGAACCCGAGGGCGAGAGCACAGGGCCAGGCTGTGCTGTGTCACCCTGTCCTCCCTCCCTGTGCGGAGCAGATCCCCAAGGGGTCCATCTAAATGGTGGTGCCTTCCAGCAGAGTCTCAGGCCTTCTTTTCCCAGGAAAAGGCTTTTCTGGAGAGCTCCTGGTTCCCAGGAACCCAGATTACAGGGCACATGGGGGACTCAGCTCCTGATCCGCCACCCCCCCCTCCCCTGGAGCTTCCACTCTCCCTAACTCGGAGTCCAGGCATCCCGGAAGGACTGAAGGACCGGGTCACAGTGATAGAGGAGGGCTTTTCACCCTGGCCTCGGGGGAGGGGTCCAGGCACTGCAAGGTCTGGAAGGCCGCCACCCCATTGTAGAATCAGACTGGGGAGTAGCCTGTCGCTGCAGGGTATGGAGCCCCCTCACCCACAACACAGGCAGCCTCAGGCTCCACAGGCCCTCCTGGGTCCTGGCCCCAATCTGCAGGTGCAGGACCCACCCCAGTCGGGCACCAGCCATGCCCCCCAAATCCTACTCCAGCAGGAAGTGCACCTCACTGCCTGGGGCAGGAGCGGCTCCACAGCCCCTTCTCACTCCCTGGATTTGAAACTGAAGCTCCTCTGTCCACTGGGAGCCCCTCCACCCCCGGGGAGAAAGGAGGGGTTCTGCTGGGCCTGAGGGGACTGTGCACCTCGGTGCCTCTCCAGCAGGTGTGCCAGGGCCAGGAGAGCGGCCTTGGGGGAATGGGGGTCCCTCTCCATCCTCCTCTCTGCTGCCTCCAGCCAACCAGGCCCAGGGAGATGGGGGAGCCGGAAGGTGGGGCCGGGAAGAGGGGGACTGGCTGGTCCCAGGCCCCTGCAGGTCCGCCCTGCTCGGGAGAAGCTCAGAATGGGAGACTGAGGATCTGGTGGAAATGAGGCTGCACTTCATTTGGTCCCAGGAGTTGATCACATTAGAAAATGGGGATTCGGCGCCGCGGGGTCAGAGGGAGCAGCGGTGACCATGGAAACACAGCACCTCCTGTTTGCATGCGGCCACGTCCAAATCATTAAAGCCTCCATGACACACTGACTGCCACTGAAGGAGGAACAGGGACGGTCTGCACCCTCTGGGGCAGCCCTCCGGGCTGTGGCCTCCAGCCCCGGGAAGCAGACTCACCTCCACCCCAGCCAGGAGAGCCGCCAGGTCAACCTCTTCCAGCTGCAGCCATAGCTGCCCATCCCACCTGGTCCCCCTCCCAGAGCCTGGGCTCCCCCAGCAGCATGGACCACCCACTGGCCGCCTTGGCCACGCCCACAGGTAAATACACTGAGTCCAGAGCAGTTTTTAATGCAGTTTAATGAGCTACAGGGGGTGGGGAGGAGGCAGGAGCAGTGCCAGCCAGACTTCAGAGCACATCCCGCCTCTCCCTTTTGCCTGTCAGGGGAGAGAGGCAGATGGAGGTGCTGAGGCAGGAGGACCTCAGAGCAGGTGGGGGCAGGGGGGTTGGAGGAGCACTAGGTGCAATGAAGAGCTGGCACTGGGAGGGAGCAGGGAGGGTCCCCCAGACACCCTGGAGGGCCTATCTTCATCTCATGGGCAGCTTCCTTGCCCGGCCCCGGGCTCAAGGAGAGGAACTAATATGATGGTGGATCCAAGGCAAGAAGGATGTCACTCGGGCATAGACTCCAGGAAAGTTGGGAAGACCGCAGCCCTCCCCCCAGCTCACCACGCCTACCTGGACCCAGGTACCCCTCCATTTACAGACCAAGGGGCCCCCAGAGTCACCCTGTGGGAAGAGGAGACAGGTGGTCAGTACTCAGGGCCCCTGCAGGCAGGAGCAACGGACGGAGGCCACAGTCTGGGGGTCTTACCTGGCAGGAGTCTCGGCCCCAGCTCCCTGCACACAGCATGTCGTCCCTGATAACCTTGCCGATCTTGAGGTATTGCCAAAGACAGATCTCATCTGCCACGATGGGGACGATCACTTCTTGCAGAGTTTTGGGAGGCGGCAGCGGCTCTGTGAGGAGAAGCCCAGTGAGCCTGTGGTCCTGAGGGGGCGGACAGTCACAGGCCACGGGTTCTAGAACCACATGCTGAGCCTCAGTGCCCCCAGGGGGACCCAGGGCGTCACCCAAGACCCCAACTGTCTGGGTTCACTCGAGGCCAATGGGCTGATAATCTCTAGGCTGACACTGTGGGCACCAAGCTCCAAAAAGAAACAGAGAAATATATTTTTTATCCACAAATAATTTTTATTGGGAAAAACCAGAGTAAGTGCTTTCCCCCAAGAATTGCAGAGTGAGCGGTTCTACTGTCAACTTTGACTTTGTCCATTTAATAGTGAATCCTGGAGCATGTCACTGAAGTTCTCTCTCCTCGTTCTCCATCCCACTATCGAGACTCAGGGAGAACGGGGACCCCCGGAAGGGAGGGCATGGCCTTGTGCAGAGTGAGGGAGAGAAATGCCCATGGCACCCTGGCCAGTGTTTCTCAGTGGTTAGAGCACTGACCCGAAGGGTCCCAGGTTTGATTGTTGGTCAAGGGCAAGTACCTGGGTTGCAGGTTCAATCCCCAACCCGGGCCGGAAAGACAACTAATAGATATACTTCTCACATCGATATTACCTATCGCTCTCCCTTCCACTCTCTCTAAAAATCAATAGAAAAAATATCCCTGGATGATATTTATTTTAAAAAGATGCCCATTGAAATGCCTCACTCTTATTCGGGGTCTCTGCTCCTTAACAGACTCCTCTCGAGCTGTCTGCCTCCTACACCCAAGGGAGACCCCGGAGGGACCCCAGCTGAGACCCCAGCTGAGCCTCCTCTGTAAAGCCTGGCCCGCCCCCTGCATCGCCCTCAGTCTCCTCCCTCTCCCACTCCCACACGTCATCCTGGTTCTCACCTCCAGAAGCAGTGTCGCCCCAGCCAGTCACCCAGCACTGTGTGCCTGGGAGGAATGCGGAGGAGGCTGGTGGAAGGCGGATCCACCTGACGAGGTTAGATGGTTGCACGGGGGCCTCCAGTTCGAGAAGTGCCACGTCCGCCCCATCTTCTGGTCCCTGCTCAAGGCTGTACTGGGGGTGGCGGATGATCCTAGCCACCTTCACACTGTCATTGTATGAGCGTCTCAATTGTCCTAGTTGGACCTTAAAGTCCCGAGTCTCTGGGTTTCTCCTGGGGACAGAAGGACAAAGGCTTCTGAGAGGCTGTGGAAGGGAGTGGGCCAGCCCCTCTGGGCCCAGAGACCTCCCTCTGTGGTGGGCAAGGGGAGCGCCAGGAAGCTGAATCCTGGTGGGGGGTTTGCAGCCACTCAGCCCAGCATCTGCCCCCAACACACATCACATGCCTCCGGACATTGTCCACCCCCCCGGGTGCTGGCAGAGTCAGACTTACCCATGAATGCAGTGGGCAGCGGTCAGCACCCACTGGGGATGGATGAGGGAGCCCCCACACCAAAGAATCCACTCAGAACTTATTGGATGGCAGAACCACAGGCCCACCTGCCACGGCCACTTCCCATCGGCAGCATCATGCCCCCCCACGATGCCCACCAGCTCAGTCCCTGGGCCAGGATCTGGGGAAGCAGAGGAGGAGCCATCAGGGACCCAGACACCGCTGCCCAGAACTCAGCATGGCCCCACCCTGAGTCCCTCCCAGAGCCACCCTCAGAGGGGGACCACCACCCATCCCAGGGGCGGCCTCTAGAGGTCAGAGTCAGGCTTGGGGGTCAGGACCCACCTGAGGTCACAGGTACGGAGCCCCCCAGACAGGGGAGAGTCAGGACCAGCAGCCACAGCATCTGCAGGGGGAGAGGGCAGGGAGGAGAGCCAGTGAGGAGATGTGGGGCGGGGACACAGCCTGGGAAGGGAGAGGATGGGGCTTTGAGCAGCGTCCTCACCATGCCAGGTCTGTCTGCCTCTGTCCTGGGCCCTCTGAGCCCCTTTATCCTCCTGCCAGACAGACCCAAGGGGAAGCCGCCCTCCTTTGGGGTGGGGCATGGGAGGAGGCACGGCTTATGCCTTCAGTGGGACCAGTGGTGACCAGCAGACCAGCTATCAGATGAGAAACATGGTGTTTCCTCTCTGAGAAGACACTCAGTATTGGTGCTGGAGCCCTAGCTGGTTTGGTTCAGTGGATACAGCGTCAGCTTGTGGACTGAAGGGTACCAGGTTCGATTCTGTCAAGGGCACATACCTTCCTTGGTTGCAGGTTCCCCAGCCCTGGTCAGGGTTCTCTCGCACATCAATGTTTCTCTCTGTCTCTCCCTCTACTTGGGTGAGGATTAACTAAAAATAAAACTAATAAAAATATTGGTCTGGAAACATTTCAGTGGTAAGATGACAGTTTGCACATGAAAAAGAAATAAATGAGATGCTTTGCTTCGTCCTGTGCACTGAAGTGTCTCAAGTTCAATTCCCAGTCAGACCACATACCGAGGATGAGGGTTCATTCCCAGATCGGGACACGTACAAGAGGCAAATGACCGATGTTTCTCACTTCTCTCTGCCTTCCTCTCCCTAAAATCCATAAGCATATCCTAGGGTGAGGAACTAAATAAATGATAAATAATCAGATGCTCTGAAACAACACAGAGCAGGGGCACGGATGCGATGGGGGCTGGCACCTGAGCCAAGAGCAGGGGCGGGGGGAGAGCAGCAGGCCCAGTGTGACCTTGCCCCACTCCTTCTTTTGAGGCTCCCAGTGTCCCCCAAAAAGGACAGACTCACTGAACCTGCAGACAGAGTTTGCCAACAACACCATGAGATGGAGGAGGCAGCTTCTCTGGAGCCTTTGGAGGTTGTGGGACCAGCTGACACCTTGATTGTAGACTTCCAGCCTCCAACACTGTGACAGAATAAAGTTTTATTTAAAGGTCCGGGTCTGTGGCATCTGTAAGAGCCGCCCCAGGGCACTCAGGCATCTGCTCAGCTGTCCTCATACATCCTATGCATGATCAAGCTTTGTCAAAATGCACAGCAAAGGGTGTGAGAGGTGCCAATTTAGTGCTAGTTCTCCTCACCTCTCCTCACCTCCTGCACACGCCTGCACCCCCACAGCGCTGGGTGCCAACCCCCCTCTCACACTCCCTGCTTTCTGAATGGAGGAGCTCTGTCCCCCAAGTTCAATCCCAGGCAGAGGCCGGCCACCCGCCAGGGACAGACTTTTCTGCACTTTGACATTCTGAGAATCATTCTCCACCAAGCATGGGACAGGACCAGACAGTGGTTTGAGAGGAGAAGGAAGAGGGGTTCCCACACCTGAACCACTGCCTGGTCCTCTGTGCCCCGTGAGCCCAGTGAGGAGACCATCAAGGGATGCTTTGCAGCACCTAGATGAGCTCAGGTCTCTAGAAACCCATCATTCCCTCCTGGGCCAGAGTCCCTGTCATCCTTGCTGAGATGTTGGTGTCTTCGGGGGCACCCAGAATCATCAGGGGACACTGGGGATCTCAACAGGAAACCACCAGGATCCAACATGGCTGGGGGCCTTGTGGTGAGGGGAGCGAGCACCCAGGAGGGAAGGGGCTGGGCTTACAGACCTAGCAAGTCCCACAGGCCCAGGGGCGAGACCTCTGGGTGATAAGGGGGCTTCCTCCCTCCCTGCCTCTGGTCTGGACAGAGCCCCCACCTTCACCCACCTCAACAGTGGATGTGGGTTTGGGGCTGGTTCCGTGCCCAGATGACAGGAAGGCAAGTCACAGAGGTGTCAGTGAGAGGCCACAGGCCCCAGCGCCCAGCCTGATGCTGGACCCAGGCTTCCCGTCCCCCGGCACCAGGCTGGGCGATAACCAGCTGGGCCAGACCTGGGAAAAGCTGGCATTTGGGCATTAGGAGCAGATCTGCCCCAAACAGAAACAAGAGGAGCCAGGGTCTGAGGGGGGAAATGTCATGACTATCATTGGCAGATAATATATTCTTCTTCCCAGAAGAACCACAAGCCTCAATGAAAAGGTGCTAAGATTAAGTTTCCCTAGGTGTCTAGATGGAAGACGAATGTTTTACACACAAATCAGGAGAGAAAGAAGGAGAAACTCATCTTTAACCCCAGGCATAGCTAATGCGATGCCATATGGTAAAGACCCTGTTCACGGCCAGGTCCATACATTCCTAATCTAGAGTCCGTGACAACCACAAAACTTCCTTGAGAAAGACACTCACACAAAATAAAATGTCATTCAATGTTGTTAACAGGAGACGGTGTCATCCAATATCAACTCTTCCAAAATCCCCATAGAATGTGAACTGCAGGAAAGTCTGGAACATTCAAAGTGACCCCCAAGTTTTCCAGGAGGAAAATACAGGTGGGGTTGTCCCAGGAAGCCACAGGGTAGAGTGAGGCAAACTAGGCAGCTGGTACCATAAAGCTGTGGGAATGGGAACCGAGTGGCCGTCCAGTGACGCAGGGCGAGGGAATGGCCCAGCCAACATGCCCATCCTCCTAGACCAGCCTCAGCGACAGCACAGCAGCAGACAAATGCACGGTATCAACTCACAGCAAAGAAGGAGGAGACGGCATCGGTGAGGGGCCGCTGGGAATCAGATGGAGGGGATGAAGAAGAGGGGCTTGGGGAGAAGTGCAACCCCCTGTTCTGGTGCTTGGGTGAAGCCACCTCACTGTGCAGGACACATGCAGATGGGGCCACCTTGAACGTGAGGGACCCAGGCAACTCAGATCTTGGCAGGGGCTGAAGAGGGTCACCCAGCTCAGAGGAAGGTGGTGAGAGCCAGGAGACTGGAAACACGGTCAGGACCCAGGGCGTCCTCTCCCTCCTGCAGTCGGGGTCACCCCAGGAGGAGGGTGAAGGATCCATCTCTAGAGAACCTTTGGTCCCAGCCAAACAGAGGACTGGCATCTGGGAGGCCCAGGTCTCTGCCCAGTCATCTTAGAACAGAATCAACTAGTCCACCAGCCAACCAGGCTGACAGATGTGAGTCAGCATTTGAACTGTTAATAAACAGTTGATTCTGTTCCTTAGAAAAGTATTCTTGCACTCGACTGGTGTGGCTCAGCAGGTGAGTGTCAGCCCAGGAACCAGAGGTCCCTGGTTGGATCCCTGATCAGGGCACATGCCCAGGTTGCTGGCCCAATCCCCAGTAGGGGGCGTGCAGGAGGCAGCTGATCAATGATGCTCCTCTCTCTCTCATTGATGTTTCTATCTCTCTATCCCTCTCCCTTCCTTTCTCTAAGTATACTTGTTTATGGTGGTAATTTTTTGCATAAACCAGCCCAAAACTTAGTGATTTGCTCTTACATATGAAGAAAACTGTTGGGGCTGACCAGGAAAGTATTGAGTTGGAAAGTTAGAAACCAAAGTAAAAACAAATGAAAAAAAGTTATTCAAACCTATTCAACTAGCAATGATGAGAAATAGAAGAAGTTTGAGTAAGTTTTCAGGGAGGTAGGAGAAGATATTGCATTTATGAAACAATGATTACATACTGTTTTCTTCTCATATCAAGCAGATAATAACTATCTACACATGGACATTAAAAATATAAAAAATTAGGCCAGGCCAGTGGTTTGAACAATGGTTAGAACAGCGGCCGGCCCACCTAAGGGTCAGCTGTTGGATTCCTAGTGCAGGTTCCATGTGTGCGAGGCAACCAATCAATGTGTCTCTCTCACCTCCATGCTTCTCTCTGTCCCTTCCCCTCCCTTCCACTCTCTCTAAAAATCAATGGCAAAAAAAATACATAAACTGAGGAACCAAAGTAGATGCAGAGACAAATGACAGGGGAGATCGGGGGAGATGGGGCGGTTAGAGAGCAACAAAGGACTTGTATGCATCATATCAGCATAACCAACAGACACAGACACTGGGGCTGTGAGTGCTTGCCCAGGGTGGGAATGGCTGTAGGAGGGGGGGGGGGGTTGCCGGGGGTGGGGGTACGGGGAGGGGTATATGGCAGGGGAGGGGCAGGGAGAGGAAAAAGGAGACATATGTAAAACTTTAGACAATAAAAAGATAAAAAGACCAAAAAAATTTAAAAAGCTAAAAAAATACCCTGGGTCAGGATTAACAAAATAAAAAAATTTCACTCAGAGATTTTTTTGTCAAATACAATTGTGTCTTGCAACCCAAGGTTAGTTCTCTTTTCAATGAAAGCAAAATAGTTTATGATAACTTTTTACTCCCACAAACCTGTCATCAAAACCTGACAGTTAACGTGTCATGTGTCCTGAGAAATCCTGTGAGGGGGACTCTGTGGGAAGGGCTGTACATTGATAAGAGCTTACAGCGTGAGGATGCTGCGTCTCCCACCCATGGTCAGCGCATATCTGTCCATGTTATTTGGACCTTATGTCCTTTAGCTCAACTGGACAATGTCCTCTCTGAAATCTTGCACATGTTTTGTTAGATTTCTTCCCAGGGCGTTTGGAATAGTCACTGGAAATGCCATCTTACTGATTCCTCTTCTCAGTGGCCATGGGCAGTGTCTAGAAGGCCTGTGGGATTTCAGCGCTGGACCTGCGTTGATGGTGGGCAAAGCTGCCTCGCGGCACTCATACTAGTTCTAACATTGTGAGCAGATGGTCTTGGGTGTTCCGTGTAGAGCGCTGTGTTGCTCCTGGTGGTCTCCTCTCCTCCTCCCTGGTCCTCACACCTTTTGTGTATTTCTGATCACTGTGTGCTGCCTGGAGTCACCTGCACTGTCTGGGCCTCCCTGTCCATCATGCCTCATTCAGGGGCGGGGCTGCCACTGTGCCCCAGGTAAGCAGGACGTTTGCTGTGGCTTCTGGGAAAGCCACACTTATCGAATTAGGAAGTCACCCTTGGCCCAAGTTAGCTAAGAGTTTTATCACAAACTATAGTTGAATTTATCAACAAAAAAAAGAGTATTTTTCCATACCTATTGAGATTATAACATGGTTTTTATCATCTATTTCCGCTCCACTAATATCGTAAATTGCACTAATTGGTGTTCAACCGCGTTGGTTGAGACCTTACTGGGTTATTTGGTAATTATTTTACACATTGGGAGTTGGTTTGATAATGTTTTACTTTGGATTTTTTCAATCTATGTTCATAATGGAAATTGTCCTGAAATTGTCCTTTATTCTATGAGCCTAGCTTTGTTCTCCAGAAAGTGTGCCCGGGAGCTGCCTCTCTTTCTGTCCCTGGAAGATCGCTGGGCCTTGAAGTCTTAGTGTAATTGTCCAGGAAGCCATGCTGTGGGGTAACTCCCCGTGTTGTACTTTATATGTTAGTTCTGGGTGGATGTTCACCTCCCAGAAGCAGGCCTTTCATGATTACAAATCTGGTCCTGCTTCCCTTTCTCCTAAAGTCAGTTCTCAGGAGGTATACTTGCCTAAAAATGGTCCATTTCACCTGATGGCAAGTTTGTTTAATGTGGTTGTTCATACTAACCTCTTCCGAGTTTTAAAAATCTCTGCCCTGCCCATGTGTCTGGTCACCTCTTTATTACTAATATTATTTGTGCACCATGTTTCCTGCCTTATGGATCTTGCCACAGGTTTGCCTATTTCATTAGATTTAAGGAACTCACTTTTGGCTTTGAAACCCTGTAATTTCTTTATTATCTAGTCCAGGTGCTTCTTTTATTTGTTTTAAATTACCCCTGACTTTCTTGCGTTGGTTAGCCTGTCTTTTATTCTATTCCTTATGCTCTTGTTCGGTTTCCTCTGACATAATTTTTCTCACTTCTTGACTTAAACATAACATTCTCTGTTCTATTTGTACTAAGTCCAGAAAGGACTGGTCATGTCCCTCCAGGTACAAGTCACCATGTCCCTGTGAATATTAGTAGGTGGTATTTTCACCATTGTGAGTTATATATACTTTTAATTTGCATTCTTTCCAAATGTAGGAGGGCTTGTGCCCATTTTTGATATAAGTGTGAGAAAGGTTAAAATAACAATGTAGCCTGTTGTTTTCTAATACAAGGAAACTGTAAGAGACCTCTGAGAACAGAAATTAAGGCTCAGTATTTACCGAGGTTGTAAACAAAGGCAGAGAAATAAAATGTCCAGCGTCAGTAACAAAAGGTGGTTCACAGGACGCCCCTCGTAAATTCAGACAGTGAACTTGTGCGCAAGTGGCCTTGTCGGATGGTGTCCAGCTGTGATCTGCTCCTGTTCAACGTCTATCGAAGTCATATGTGACCATATTACTGCAAGTAATATGACCTTCCCAATCCATGCAACTGAACACACACACACACACACACACACACACACACACACGCATACATGCACGTATTCCCACACACATGCAGACGATGATGCATGTGCACACATGGAGGGAGGCCCTAGGAGGCTCCGGGGCAGGGAGACCAGCCTGGGGCTGAAAACTCAGTCCTGGGTGGCAGTGTGCCTGTGGGACCCTGGGCTTCCAGCCTCTTCCCCAGCCTGCCCTGGAGCCAGGGGAGCAGCCAGGCCACTGCACCTGGCACTGCTCCTGGCAAAACTGATCTCCTCAGGGGAGAGCAATCCAACTACCAACCAGGACGCTGGGAAAGTCCCACAGGGAGGCTGCTGCACCTCCAGCTGCGGGGCCTGTGCAGTAGGAGCCCAGCAGGCACAGCCTAGGGAGCCCAGGTGATGCCAGTCAAGATGCCCACCCATTAGAACACGGTGGGGACCAGGGGGCCTGGGTCTTTCAGGGGAGGGAGAATAGAGAGTGGAGAGCATGCAGGAGGCAGGAGGGGACAGTGGAGATGGAGCCCTGAGAGCCTGGGTGTCACAAGCTGGCACCCCGGGTCTAGGACAGAGGGCCTGGCTGTGGGAGGACAGCCACCAGGAGAGGCTCCAAGAAGCAGCACACAGAACTCGGGAGCCTTCGTCAGAGCCCCGGCCGGAGGGCACTGTGGAGCTAGAAGCCAGTCACAGGTGCTGCCCTCGTGGACACAAATCTGCGCTGTGGCCTGTGTCCCTCTGAGCCGTCGGGCAGAGTGAGTGAGGTCAGTGTCATTGTCAGTGTGGTCACATGTGTCCCGTGGTTGGTGGGGCCCGAATGGGACCGCCAGTGACATGAATGAGGGCCTCCAGGAGCCATCCCTGCCCTGGGTCCAACACCTCCATTGTGACACGTGTGGACCCGTGGACGCTGGCACATTGCTTCCCCCACCCCACCCTCGCTGGCCCAGCCTCCACTGCAGTGTTGCAAAATGGGGCTGTTAGGTAACAGAAGCTGTGCCCTTTGCCCACCTGCCCTCAGCCTTCCCCTATCAGGGCTCAGACATCCTCATCACAGCCCCGGCTTTGATCCTGACCCTGATGCCCACCCAGCCCCACCCTCACTCTGTGCATCCACTCCTATCACTCAGACCCCACACCCTGGCACCCCTAATGAGGGCCTGAGGCCAGAAGGACTCCTGCTCAGAGCAGGGGTACAGGGCACTGCCCCCCCCCTCCCTCCCACACACAGCTGCTGGCCTGAATGCCCACGTGCACTCTATCTCAGCATCCCCTCTTCTTATCTCTTTTGTTAATCCTCACCCGAGGGTAGTATTTTCCATTGATTTTTGGAGATAGTGGAAGGGAAGGGGAGAGAGAGGAGAGAGAAAAGCATCAATGTGAGAGGCATATCAATTGGTTGCCTTCTGCAGGCACCCTAATGCTGGGCTGGGGATCAAACCTGCAACCCAAGCACATGCCCTTGACTGGGAATCAAACCCAGGCCTCTTCGCTCTGCGGTCTGACACCTCAACCACTGAGCCAAACCAGCCAGGCCCCCTCTTCTTTTTTTAAATTTATTTGCAGATACACACCATGTCATAAATATAGAGATCATGACAGCTTTGTGTTTTTCCTTATTAATTTTATCCCCACCCTTCAACCCCCTCCTCTTGGGCCACCACCCACTTGTTCTCTGTATCTATGAGTCTGTTTCTGTTTTCTTTGTGCATTTGTTTTGTTCTGTTTTATATTCCACATATGAGTTGCTCATTTCTCAACATCTTTGCAAACATGTGGTTTTATTGCACTTTTTCATTTTCTCCAACCTGATGAGTGTGACACTGCATGTCCTTTATTTCCCTCAGTTTTCCTCTGATTATGAAGGAGGCCAGTCAATGCTTATGGCCACTCAGGGGTGTCTGGAGAATGGCATGCAGTGTGTTTTCCCATTAATGCTTTGTTTCCTTTGTCTCACACATTCCTCCGAATTAGTATTTCTTCTTCCTGTAATAAATCCTTAAGTAGTTCTGTTAATGAGTGCCTGCAGGTGATAGGACACTCTTCGTGTCTTCTGTTTTGTAATATCACTATTTTTTCCTCAATATTGTGTGACAGTTTCCTTGGGAATAAAATTTTATGTTGATGGTGATATTTCCTCAGGACTTCCAAGGAATCGCTCCAGGCTCTCCTTCCTCCTCCTGTTGCTGATCAGCAATCCCCTGCGTCTGACGTCATTTCATTTAGGCTAAACTCTCACTTGTCTCTGTGGGCTTTTCATGTGGACATTGTGCAGTTTCACTAAAATGGGTTTAGGTGTAAAATTTATTTGTGTTTATTCTGCTGAATTTCACAGGGCACTTTCCACTGAAGGTTCACAATTTTTAGTTGATTCTAGAAAATTCTCAGATATTTATGTACAAATACTATGTTTTCATTTTTCCAGACAGGTTTTTACCTTCCTACAAAGGAGTTCTCACTCTCTAATAAGCCTCTGAAGTTGGAGGCTCTCAAACCATCTAACAAGAAGCACTTTCATGTTTTATGTGGTTTTTCATGATTCCTCTGTTACTGAGATGCTGATGTTGAAAATCAAACAAGCCAACATTCAAGCTCACTTTGTGAATGGTCCTCTACCCCCCAAATCCCTTCCAAGCTCAAGCCTCTGTCCCCACCACCTCTGTCCCCACCTCCTCTGTCCCCAGCTCCTCTGTCCCCACCACCTCTGTCCCCTTTGCCCCATCTGTGCAATGTCCAGTTTTCTGCCAATCCCTCTGTCCATGGTTCTCTTTCAGCCACCCATCCGTCCACCTCACAACCCATGTGTCCCTCTGTCTGTTTTTCAGCCAGCCACTCACCCCACAGCTGCGTATCCATCTAGCACCTTCTCTCTCAGTCACCTACTCACCCACATGCATGTCTGTCCACACACCGTGCACCATCAGCCTTTTGTGCCTGTGGGAGTGACAGGAGGGGAAGGAAGCCTGGGCCTGGCCATGCCCCAGTGTCAGGGGCACAGGAGGTATGTGAAGACAGGGCACCCTGCCTGGAGGGCAGCGTAAGTGCTGGGAGGGTGTGTTGGTGAGATTCCTGGTAGAACCTTGGCCCTGGCCTCCTTATGGGGGCTCCAAGGTTGGAGGCAGACCCTACGCAGAGTCTGCCAGAGCTTTGGGGACCTCCTAGGTCCTGGGGACAGAGGTACTGGAGGCAGAGGTGGTCCGGGGCGCAGGGTGGGCGTGAAAGGCCAAGGAGGGGCCTTGAGCACCAGGCTGGACAGGGAGCCCCTAGGGACCATGGGAGCCAGGGCCAAGGAGGGTGGGTTAAGAACTAGGCTTCACACCTCACTGGGAACTTGACCTCCTGCCTGGCTAGAACTGGGGGTGAGGGTGGCTGGTGGGCTCCAGGCACTGATGGCATAGCAGGCGGGTTGAGGCCTGACCTGGTTCTGCTTCTCTCCTGTGTAGGTAGGGAACCTCGGCCTACTTTTCATGCTCCTGTTTTTTATCTATGCTGCCCTGGGAGTGGAGCTGTTCGGGAGGCTTGGTGAGTTGGGGTCCAGGCAGGAGCAGCCACACACACACACACACACACACACACACACACACGTCAGGCAGATAGCTCGGGCCACTGGCCAGATCAAGGCAGGGCCCCCTGCTCCCTCAGCCCTTCACTGCACAGGTGGAGCATGGCAGCGACACATGCAGGAGCATCTACGAACACACAGACCCATGGCACTCATATGTGCACGTACACACCCAGTGTACTTACAGCCCAGCAAGGGAGGCAGAGCCACACGTGAACCCGAGCAAGCATCCACATGCAAACGCGCGCACGTGCCACCCTAATCTGCACTGGTCCCAGGGGACAAACGCTGCAGCATGTCCTTCACTGTCACCAAGGGTTTTCTTAAACCCCGTCTGGCCAGTCCGGGCAGGGGGCAGTGGGGGACCCTCTCTGGCAGCCCACTCCCTATAGGGCCCCCTCCCCTTCCTGCCGGGGTCTTCTGAACAGTGGGTGACTGAACACGCAGTGGCTTCCAGGAGCCACAGGGAGCCTGTCTGAGGCGGCTGAGGTGGTTGGCAGTTTGGGTTCTGACCAGGAGCTCCTGGGACCGGCAGCTAATGCCCCAGACCCCAGGCCTGACTCCTGGCCCCAGACCCCTGCCTCGCCTCAGGCTCCAGGGTGGCCCCATTACTCCAATGAGGCCTGGGGGTGTCCTGACCCAAGACAGGGCCTGGGAAGCAAGTAGTGCCGTCCCCTGGGGCTGGGCCAGAGCGGGCTGGCCCCCAGGCCGCGGCTTGTCCACCCAGAAAGCCCTCGATCCAGAACAAGCAGGGCTTCAGGCAGCTCCCAGGCCAAGGAGGAGTCCCCCCGCCCATTGTGAAGAGACATGTCCCCCAGGTGCCTCCTTTGGGTGCCCACCTGCCAGGGACCCCCAAGCTAGGCAATCTCTCCGTGCTCAGAGGAGCACGACCTTCTTCCTGGCGGGTCTCAGGCTCCCAGCCAGTGTGTGCCTCACCCCAGCGTGTGTGCCTGACCCCAGTGTGTGTGCCTGACCCCAGAGCGTGTTCCTGACCCCAGAGCGTGTGCCTGACCCCAGCTTGTGTGCCTGACCCCAGCGTGTGTGCCTGACCCCAGCGTGTGTGTGCCTGACCCCAGCGTGTGTGCCTGACCCCAGCGTGTGTGTGCCTGACCCCAGCGTGTGTGCCTGACCCCAGAGCGTGTTCCTGACCCCAGAGCGTGTGCCTGACCCCAGCTTGTGTGCCTGACCCCAGCGTGTGTGCCTCACCCCAGCGTGTGTGTGCCTGACCCCAGTGTGTGTGCCTGACCCCAGCTTGTGTGCCTGACCCCAGAGCGTGTGCCTGACCCCAGCGTGTGTGCCTGACCCCAGCGTGTGTGCCTGACCCCAGAGCGTGTGCCTGACCCCAGCGTGTGTGCCTGACCCCAGCGTGTGTGCCTGACCCCAGAGCGTGTGCCTGACCCCAGTGTGTGTGCCTGACCCCAGCGTGTGTGCCTGACCCCAGAGCGTGTGCCTGACCCCAGTGTGTGTGCCTGACCCCAGCGTGTGTGCCTGACCCCAGCGTGTGTGCCTGACCCCAGTGTGTGTGCCTGACCCCAGCTTGTGTGCCTGACCCCAGCGTGTGTGCCTCACCCCAGCGTGTGTGCCTGACCCCAGAGCGTGTGCCTCACCCCAGCGTGTGTGCCTGACCCCAGAGCGTGTGCCTGACCTCAGCGTGTGTGCCTGACCCCAGCGTGTGTGCCTGACCCCAGCGTGTGTGCCTGACCCAGAGCGAGTGCCTGACCTCAGCGTGTGTGCCTGACCCCAGAGCGTGTGCCTCACCCCAGCGTGTGTGCCTGACCCCAGAGCGTGTGCCTGACCCAGCGTGTGGTGACCTGGCGGGTCTCACCCTGCAGAGTGCAGTGAGGACAACCCCTGTGAGGGCCTGAGCCGGCACGCCACCTTCTCCAACTTCGGCATGGCCTTCCTCACGCTGTTCCGCGTGCCCACCGGGGACAACTGGAACGGGATCATGAAGGTACCAGCCCGAGCCAGGCCGGCGGCGAGGTGGGGTCGGCCTGCGCCCTCCTGCAGCTGCCCTTCGCCCACAGGACACGCTGCGCGAGTGCGTCCGGGAAGACAAGCACTGCCTCACCTACCTGCCCGCCATCTCGCCCATCTACTTCGTCACCTTCGTGCTGGTGGCCCAGTTCGTGCTGGTCAACGTGGTGGTGGCCGTGCTCATGAAGCACCTGGAGGAGAGCAACAAGGAGGCCCCTGAGGAAGCCGAGCTGGACGCGGAGCTCGAGCTGGAGATGGCGCAGGGGCCGCCCGCGGGTCCCAGGCCCGCAGCCCCACAGAGCCCGGGCACCGGCCCCGATGGCCCCAACCTCCTGGTCCCTCGAAAGGTGTCTGTGTCCAGGATGCTCTCGCTGCCCAATGACAGCTACATGTTCCGGCCCGTAGCGCCCGCCTCGGCCCCTCACCCCCACCCGCTGCAGGAGGTGGAAATGGAGACCTACATGGGCACCACCTCTGGTAGGACCCCCAGAGGCAGCTGGAGAGAGTGGGCAGGTGGGAGGCCTAGGCAGCCGGACTCGGGCGGGTCGGGGGCTCAGGGCTGGTGACAGCTGCCTGCTGTAGACACCCTCCTGCCCCAGGCTTGACCTCCGTGGAGCACGTGCCACCTGTGGAGTCCTGCGCCTCCCTCCAGGCCTTGCCAACTGCGTCCTCCCCTGCCAGGGGCAACAGCACCCTCCTCACCCTGCCCCCTCGGGGCACGGCCCGCTCCCCCAGCTTTAGCCGCCTACTCTGCAGACAGGTAAGAGCCCCCACCCCCCCACAACTGCACAGCCTAGGGGGTCCCTCTCCTCATTAAAGGATGAGTGACAGGCACTGGGAAGGGGGTGCTTTATCCGTAGAGCTCCTGATGACAGAGTTCCCAGCCACCAGGACCACATCCTCTCCTTGGACAGCAGCCTGAGTGCCCCACCACACCCCGCAGTGGTTCCTGTGGGCCTCAGGGACCCACAGACCACCCTTCTAGCCTCAGGGTGCCACGCTGGGCTGGTGGTGCACAAAGTTGCCTCGGCCCAGCTCTGTGCCCAGCAGGGTTTCCAGGGCCCATGACAGGCTCTCCCTACTCGGGCTGCAGCCCTCTGCTCCTCACGGCCCCTCCCCTCATGACAGGCATGGGTGGTTGGCACCCGCATACACAGTGGTCTCCAGGGTGGCATGGGTGGGGCTGGAGGACAGTGACACACACGCCAGGAGCTCTCGGGCCCATCTCACCCTGGATCCCCACCTCAGGGGTGTCGGAGCCTACTCTGCCCAGGTGGGGAGGAGTCTGCGCCCCCGGCTGCTGGCGGGGCTCTGCCTGGTCTCACCCGACCCCATGCCCTTGCAGGAGGCCCTGCACACCAACTCCCTGGAAGCCCAGGCTGACGGCCCTGCGGACTGCGGCCTGGACTCGGGGGAGCCTGACGGGAAGACCCCCACCAGACAGGCGTCCCTGGGGGACTCCCTGCGGTCCCCGCCCCGCTCCCCGAGGCCCGCCAGCGTCCGAGCCCGAAAGCACACTCTTGGACAGAGCTGCATCTCCAGCCAGCTGCAGGCCGCAGGCGGGGAGGTGGCGGAGGCCCCAGACCCAGCCGACGAGGAGGTCAGCCACATCACCAGCTCAGCCCGAAGCCCCTCGCCCGAAGCCCACAGGGTGGTGGCTGGCAAGCCGGACCTGTGCAGGCTCTATGGTGTGGACGCCCAGGGCCTTCTGGACCAGCCCGGCCGGGCAGAGCAGCACCGGCGGCCCTCGGTGGAGCAGGGTGGAGAGGACAGCCGCCCTGAGCCTGGAGAGGTGAAGGCCCCGGCCCTGGAGGCTGAGCCGGCGCTGGGGTCACGCAGGAAGAAGAAGATGAGCCCCCCGTGCATCTCCATAGACCCCCCCGTGGAGGACGAGGGTGCAGCCTGGCCCCCTGCAGCGGAGGGTGGCAGTACCACCCTGCGGCAGAGAACCCCGTCCTGCGAGCCCATGGAGGGCTTGGGGGTGGACCCTACCAGCAAGGGGGAGCGCTGGGGCCAGGTTCCCTGCCGTGCAGAGCACCTAACCATCCCCAGCTTTGCCTTCAAGCCCTTGGACGTGGGGGGCCCCAGCGGGGACCTGTTCTCGGACAGTGGGCACAGGGTGGCCCCAGAACCCAGAGCTTCCTCAGGGGTCACAGCACCTGCCGAACCCCACAAACAGAGTCTCCGATGCCCTCCAGCGACCCCCCCGAGAAGGGATGGAGGCTGTACCTCAACGTCCCCGAGAGCCCCCCAAAGAAATCAGGGTCCCCGCCAGCCAGGCCCACACCTGGTGACAGTGCGGATGAGCCTGTGTAGCTGGGGACACGAGGCCACACAGGCTTGGCACGGGGCTTGGGGTGTATCCAGTGGGGTGGTGGCCCCAGGCAGGGCCATGCATGGACCCCAGCTCGGGCCCTACGCTGGGCAGAGGAGCCGGGAGGACATCGGCCCAGGGAGAGGGAGGCAGACGCTGTTCTGGGTGAAAGGAGTACGGTTAGCTCCTCAGACTGGGAGTCTGTGCTTCAGGTTTGGTTTCTACGCGTTTGGCCGCTGTGGTCAGACTGCTGGCGGCCTGGTCAGCAGTCCCTTCACGAGAGAGATCCAGGGACAAGGACCAGAAAGCAACCAGAAGGGAAAGGTAGAGGCTGCCCGGCAGAGTCCTGTCCTCACATCCACTTACTTTTCTAGGGAACTCACGCTGGGGGCCACTTGTGCCCTCGCGGTGGCAGCTCACTCACCAGGGCCCCGCAGCCGTGCCTCACCATCACTCAGTCTGAGCGCCTGTCCACTTGTCCCGGCCTCTGCCAGCGCTGTCTCTCCACCTGCCCCTCCTGGACCCCTCCCCACCGTTCTGTCCAGAAAACACCTGTCGACTGGTCTCTGACACGCCGGATCGCCAGGGAATGGGAGCCAAGTTCCCGAGGCCAGCGCCTCCAACGGCCGCCCTGGGGTCTGAGCAGAGCCGTGCCCACGGAGGCCCCTTTGTTTCATTTTGTTTCTCTTATAAATTCAGGTTAAAGTTGCAATAATACGATGCAGAAAATCCAGCTTCTGAAGTTGAGGGCATGGGGAGGGCAGAGCAAAATAGAATAAACATTAACTTATTTAAGGAACAAGTGGGCGACCAGCAGAATCTCAGTCCCGCGTGAGGGTGGGCGGCTGGATGGTGACAGCCACCCCAGCAGAGTGACAGGGGCCTCTCCCGAGCACCTGCGGCTGGTGGCCCATGGTTCCCCCACTCGGGCAGTTCGTCAGGAAAAGCTGAGATCATAGCAGCCGGGCACACGGCATTCGCACGCTGGAGAAGCTGCATCTGACAACGTAGGGAGAAGTTGTTGCCAGAGCTTCTGACAGGGGTGTGTGCTGTGGGGGGGGTCCCCAGGGGAGAGCTTTCCAGCTGGGCAGTTGGCTTAGGGCTGCAGAAGGCACCCACTCTCAGTATCTCCCTGCACTGAAGTCTTTGACACCCCTAGTCCTGACCTTTGACCTTGCCCCATGTCCTGCTGGCCTCTCAGACCAGGGCTTGTCTGCAGCTCCATGGTCCCTTGTTCTCAAAGCCTGATCTTGGGGATCTCTCAGGACAGTTGCAGCTCAAGGCCAGAAACGTCTGAAACCCCAGGACTGGAGTCTCACCAACCCACCCTCCCCACTGTCCCTGTCCTACATCCGTCTTGCAGTCCCATGATCACCACAGATCTAATGGACCCAGCATGGCAGCACCCCTATCTAACCTTGTCTGGCCAGGGCCTGATGACTGAGCTGATGGGGGCCTCTGGGAGGGACTGCAGTCCCCCACTCCCAGCTCCAAGTCACAGGCCTGGGTTGCAGGTGCCTGTGTCACTGATCCACTTGTAGGTGTGTGTGTGCAGGTGCGGGGGGGGGGGGGCGGAACCAAGGTACATGGAGGGTGAGCGTGAGGATGTGGCTTCTCGGGGCACAGACTTGTCTCCTTCCGGCACCCGGCCTGGAGATGTGGCTCGAAGGTGCCCGTGCCACATTGCCCTGACGCGGGACAGGGACGGCAGTGGCACCATCTCTGAGTGACGACTGCATTGAACCTGTCACAGGAACGGACCTGGAAGGGTGCCCTAGAGGAACGGGGAACTGCCCTTCTGGCCAGCACGCCCAGCCTCTGAGGGCCTGATGTCACCCAGTGTGTGGGTTGGGGGCCGGGTCTAGACGACCCCAGGTTCTCTCTACTTCCCGGACCCCCAGTGACTTCCCTGGTCCCCACAGGAGAGCCTTCAGGGCATTCATCTATTTTAGCTCATTTGCCTCCAGCATTGAGACCCCGCTCATTCCACCAGCACCCCATGCATGGTTTCCTGCAGCACCCACACCCCCAAGACTCCAGGCCTGCTCTCGAGCAAAAAACTCCAATCACCGTGGGTGTGGTCCGCTCGATGACTGACAGGACTCGTTTCTGTGCCCATTTTCCAGGAGGGGTGGCGTACCCCAGAGTGCCACCCTCGCCTGGACCTGGAGTGCAGGTCACCAGCAGCCAGTGAACGTGGCCCTGCACGGGTCCTTCAGGAGGACCCATGTGGGCACACAAGAAGCACTGTCCCCCCCCCCACAGCCCCCCTGGCCCAACGGAAGGCCCGCTTGACCCTCCCTGATAAGCCAACACTCACTTTATCTGTCACTGCCGCTGGCTGAGCTCCTCCAGATCCCAGGGCCAGATAAGGGAAGTGGGTGCCCGGCCTCCTCCCCGCTCCCTCAGTGTGGGGGTCTCAGCCCCAGGCCCCACCATGTGCCCTTCCTTCCTTGCACCCTCCACCGGAGGAGCCCTTGTCACTCAGTGTCCCCAGCACAGCCCACACCGAGAAAAGTGTAAATGCGCTTGTGCAAGGTGCACGATCCAGGGAGCTCAGCCCGCCGACCACAGCAGCAGCCCCAAGAGTGTGGGGCGGAGAGAGGGAGGGAGGGGGTGGTGGCCGGTCCATCTCTGCCTTCACACCGAGGAAGGACAGTATATGGCTGCAATAAGATGATTAAGATGAGAGGAAAGGAGGGGGTTAGCGCTCCCCACCACGGTGTCCACAGCGGAGAGGCTCAGGGTGTGGGCAGAGGCCCTCCCACGCGGACCTGCCAAGTCTGCGCCGTGGGCAGGGAGCTCGGTCATGGGACGCTGTGCCCAGGAGACAAGCTGAACGCACAGCAGCCGGATGCACAAACCAGCGGCCCCGGGGCCTGAGCGGTGACAGGAAGCTCGCTCGGTGGCCGCACATCCCAGAGGTGGAAGCATTGGCCGTGGGCCTGGGCCCGTCAGTGTTGCAGGCGACCCTGTCCCCTCTCCTGCCGAGGGGGCGCCAATGTGAAAGGGGTTCCCACACCAAAACCCATAAAATGCTGATTAAAACTCAATGAGATGCCCACCCCCCCACCCCCGAATGAGGCGTTGGAGGGTGACAGGCCTGGCCCCATGGCTGTGGGGAGGCGTCTGGCTCCCAGGAAAGGAGGTGCTCAGACCTCAGGCCCGGCTCCCTCGCTGGCACAGGCACAGACATGCGGGATGTGCGCACAGGGACAGCCGCCCTGGTCCTGAGACCCTGACCGGGCACCTCTGTCCCCTGTAGCAGCCTGGACACAGGCTCCCTGGGAGCCGACACGCTGACGGGGAGAAATGGTGTCCTCCCCACTCGCAGCCGCGGAGGACGGCACCGCGCGGTGTTCGGTGTGACGGAGGCTCCAGCCTCACTCCACCCGCCTGCACCTGTGACACAGGCCGCCGCACGGCGGCCACATGTGCGAGCTCAGTGCGGCCTGAGAGCTGAGGACGGTGCTGGGAGGGAGGGCAGGGCACTGTGTGGTCGGAGGCCCCAGGGTGTGGGGCCAGGGGTCTATTGTGATCCCGTTGCTGGGCACCTGGGTGCCCCCAGAATTATCTTTTTAAAAATGTTTTTATTGATTTCAGGGAGGAGAGAGAGAGAGAGACATCCATGACGGGAGAGAATCACCCATCGCTGCCTCCTGCACGCCTCCTTCTGGGGACTGAACCCTCAACCCGGGCATGTGCCCTGACCAGGAATCAAACCGTGAACCGTGACCTCCCGGTTCATAGGTCTGCACTCAACTACTAAGCTGCGCTGGCTGGGCAAGAATTAGCTTTTCAATGTTATGTGTTGCTTTATGTGACCTGAATACACATGACCGCTCCCCAAGGAGACACAACCCCAGGCACCAGGGGCTGGGGAGGGGGTGTCCCCACAGCAATGCCCAGTGCTCAGGGCCAGGGGTCCCCACAGTGACACACAGTGACTGTGTGGCTGCCTCTGGAGCCCTCCCTCCCCCTCAGTGACGCCCACAGCTGGACACACGGCCACAACCACAGGTGCTCTTCACACACTTTAATGAGGGGCAGTGCCCACCACCCACTCCCTGGGCTGGGGGAGCTCAGGGCAGGGGGCAGGGCAGGTGGAAAGGGCAGCCAGCTGGGCAGGAAGCAGTGGTCGGGGACAGGAGGGGGCTGGGTGGCAGCCTGAGGGACGGGCTCAGGGCTCCTTGGGGACGTGCTGGTGGATCCAGTCCAGGTAGTAGGTGACGCGGGTGTAGATGCCGGGCCTGTGGGGCTGGGCACAGCCGTCACCCCAGCTGACCACACCCGCCTGCATCCAGGTGCCGTTGACCTTGCAGACCAGGGGCCCTCCAGAGTCGCCCTGGGGAGGAGAGGGGTCAGCAAGTGGCTGGAGAGGCGGATGGGGGGGGGGATTTGGGGGAGGACACGGGCCCACCTGGCAGGAGTCCTTCTTCTTGGCCCCGGCACAGATCATGTCGTTACGGTCGATCTCCACGCTGTCCGCCGTGTAGACGCCGGTGTGGTATTCCGCGTCACAAACGCTGTTTTCCACGATGGGGACCTTCACCTGCTTCAGGGGGTACGGCGGTGGGAGGCGGACTGTGCGGTGAGAGGAGAGCATTCGGCACCAGTGGCGAGGCCATCACTGCCCTGAGCCTGCTGTTGGGATCCCTCTTCCAACGGAACCCCAGAGTTGGGTGGGTGGTGTGACTGGTCCCCACTCCCCAAGCCCTCCAACTGTGCCTGACACTCACTTTCATCGTGCACATCACCCAGCCTGTCACCCAGCAGGGGCTCCCCGGGGGGAAGGTCTCCCAGGCGGGGGGCAGAGCGATCATCTGGGCTGTGTGCTTCGTGCTCACGGGGTCTTCGAGCTCCAGCAGCGCGATGTCTGCCCCGTTCACAAATGAGAAGTAGTTGGGGTGCACGATGATCCGGTTGATGGGCAGCAGCTTGTCCCGGTAATAGAGGTGCTGCTCCCGCAGCTGCACCCTCAGGTCTGCGGGATCTGTCTTTTCCCTGGAGGGAGGGGCACCTACTCAGGGGACTGAGCAGCCTCCTGTTCACCCAGGAGGGAGTGGGGATGAAGCCCAGGCCCACCCCCACGCCCACCCATCAGGCCCCATGGACACTCACGGTCCCAGGCAGTGCGCGGCGGTCAGCACCCACTGTGGGTGGATGAGGGAGCCCCCGCAGAAGTGTATCCAGTAATGGAGTTTGAGTCTCAGGCTCACCTGCCAGGGCCACTTGCCTTCAGGGGCCTCCTGCCCCCCCACGATGCCCACTCTCTCCAGGGCCTGGCTTGGGGCTGGAGCAGGAAACACCCTCAGGGCAGAACAGGACACAGCCCAGCCCCTGTGCCCACACAAACCTGGGCTTCTGTGAGTCCACCACCTGTGGTGGAGCCTGTGGGGTGAGGGGCAGGGACAGGGGCAGGGACAGGGCTGAGCAGGGTCAGGACTCACCAGGGGACGCATGGCCAGGCTCAGCAGGAGGAGCAGTGCCAGCACCAGCAGACTCAGCACCTGGAAGGAGCCAGGAGGGGCTGCCTGACCCAGGGGGCTGAGCCAGGCGGTGGTGGTGGGGGGGTTAGCAGGGTGTGGGTGCAGACGGAGTTGAGGACCCTGGATGAGGGGTCAGTTCAGACCTGGAGTGTGAGGTCCTGCTGCTCCAGATGTGAGGCTCAGCTACTCAGTGCACGAACCCCAGATGGTGGGGTCTGGTGGGGGTGCTTACCTTGACCGGTCCCTGCTGCTATTGCCCGGCCCACTCTTTCTTTCCCATTTATCCTTCCAGATCAGGGGGTGGGAGGGTCAGAGGTCAGAGGTCAGAGGTCAGAGGAGGGGTTGCTGAATCCTCCAATCCAGAGTGGAGGAAGTGGATGATTCAGACAAAGGCTTCCATGTGACATATACCCCTACCACCAGGCACCCATCTGGGTACCCACAGGTCACATGGGTAGGGCATGCAGCCAAATAGAGGACAAGCCACCATCACTCCACCCCCAGGTGGTTCCTGCCTCCTGGGCTCCGGCGGCTGAGATGCCTAGTCCAGCCTGATTCGGGTTGCCGGGGAGGGGGGGTGGGTAACCAGATCAGCTGTGAGGGCTGTTGGGGGTGAGAAGGCTGGCAGGGGAGGGCAGTTGAGAGCTTTAGGCAGGCAGGCAGGTGAGTGGTTAGGAGCCAGTGGTCCTGGATTGCAAGAGGGATGTCTGACTGCGGTTTAGGCCTGATCCCCGGACATCCCCTGAGGGATCCCAGATTGGAGAGGGTGCAAGCCGGGCTGAGGAACACCGCCCCCTCTGCACGAATTGCTACGCTGGCAGTGAGCAGTGAAGCGAATGGATGGAGGGTGTTGGGGGTTGGTCCTCCCTATTGGGGTGGGGATGCTGGGACAAGCATGGAGGACGTGTGCGATCCCTGTGGTGATGGGTTAGAACTGGAGACACAAGTCTGAGGTCTTGATTAGCTTGATAAAGATCCATAAGAAGATAGTTATGCATATGTGTCTATACACCAGTCAGTGCACATTTCCTTGTTCTCTCAGCTGAGAGCCTAGATGCAAGGACCCCCAGAGCAACCAGCACCCTAGGGCCCAGTCTAACAGCATCTCCCAAACAAGGAGCCAGGGTCCTTGGAGAAATAGCTGATCCTAGGGCTGAGGCAGCCAATGTTCAAGATGAGCCAGGTGTCTGAGAAGCTGTCACAGCCCAGAGGACCCTAAGGAGACGAGGCAATTGGATGTCACGTGGGGCCTGGATGGAATCCTGGGACAGAAAGAGACCATTGGGGGGAAAGAAAGGGCATCCGAATAAGCCAGGGATTACAGTTAGTATAGTGTATCCTATTGGGTCATTAGTTATAACACATAAATCATACCATTATAAGATGTTAATATAGGGGAAATTGGGTGCAGGGTATAAATCTAAACCTGTTCTAAAATTTAAAGGTATATTTCTAAAAAGGAAATACAGACAGAGCGTTCCAGGCCCAACTGAGCCTGGCAGAGACAGCGCAAGCCCTGTGCGGAGCGTGGCCTCAGCCGCCCCCGGGTCCCGTGGTCTCCACCACAATCAGACAGGCCCATCACCAGCTGCCCACCCCGGGGCAGCCCTTCCTAACCGTCCCCTGTCCTGGCAGGACCTGATCCCTGAGCTGATTAGGGGGCCCCGGGAGGGGCCAGGCCTTTCCTGCCCCCCTAGCTCCCAATCACAGGCCGAGTGGGAGGTCCCTGTAGGTCAGTGATCTCCTCTCAGACCTGGGAGAACTGAGACACGGGGAGGGGTTTGCCTGATGATCCAGGACCAGTCTTCTCAGGGCGCAGACCTGTCTCCTTCCCGCCAACACCTGCCAAGAGCTTCGGCTCAAAAGTGGGTGTTCCACATTGACCCTGGTGCTGAATAAGGGTGACAATGGCACCGCCCGTCCAGGCCTCCAGGGGCCTGATGTGGCCCAGTTTAGGGGGTGGGGGTGGAGGTGGGGGTGGGTCTGCAGGAACACAGGTCACCCGCCTCCTGGACCACCCGGTGCCATCTCCAGGTCCCCACAGGAAGGGAGATGGGGGCCCTCACCTGTCCCACCCCAACTAGCCTCCAGCACTGGGACCCTCTCTCCCCACTGGCAGCCCATGCTGCTTGGGAGGCAGCAGGATAGCCCTTCCAAGATGTCCTCGTCCTCACCCCTGGGCCTGTGACTATGGCTCATGGGGCAGAGGCTTTTGTGCACATGACTAAGGTGGCGGCCTCGAGATAGGGGAGTCTCCTACGCCATCCGAATGGACCAGTGTCCTCAGATGAGTCCTTACAATCACCGAATCTTCCCAGCTGTGGGCAGAGACGTGAGGACGTCAGAGAAAGGCTCCTGGCTGCCTTTGGAGATGGAGGACAGGCCAGGAGCTGCAGAACTTGGGGGGCCTCTAGAAGCTGGAAAAGGCCAGGAACGGATGCTCCCCTGGAGCCTCCAGGAGGAATGCCGCCCTGCCCACACCTGGACGTTAGCCCCGTGAGACCCTGGACATACCTCAGACCTAAGAATCATGAGAAAGTAAATGTGTCATGACAGCACCGGGTTTGTGGCAATTCCAAACCCAGGTGACTTCCTTGGGAAAGTTATCCAGCATGTAAGAAAGAAATAATACCAAACCGACATGATCTCTCCCAGCTGGAGAGAGCACTTCCCAACTCCTTTTTTAAAAAAATTAAATCTTTATTGTTCAGATTATTACAGTTGTTCCTCTTTTTTCCCCCCATAGCTCCCCTCCACCAGGTTCCCACCCCGCCCTCTGCCCTTACCCGCCCCCCCACCCCCCGCTGTCCTCATCCATAGGTGTACGATTTTTGTCCAGTCTCTTCCCGCATCCCCCACACCCCTTCCCCCCGGGACCCCCCGAGAATAGTCAGTCCACTCCCTTTCAATGCCCCTGATTCTATTATAGTCACCAGTTTATTCTGTTCACCAGATTATTTATTCACTTGATTTTTAGATTCACTTGTTGATAGATGTGTATTTGTTGTTCATAATTTGTATCTTTATCTTTTTCTTCTCCCTTCTCTTCTTTTTTAAATTTATTTTTATTGCTTAAAGTATTACAGAAAGTATTATATATGTCTCTTTTTTTCCCCCCGCCCTTGACAATCCCCTGGCCTCCCCTACCCCCAGTGTCTTATGTCCATTGGTTATGCTTATATGCATGCATACAAGTCCTTTGGTTGATCTCTTACCCCCCTCCCTCCTGCCCCCCCAACCCTCCCCGGCCTTCCCGCTGCAGTTTGACAATCTGTTTGAGGCAGCTCTGCCTCTGTATCTATCATTGTTCATAAGTTTATAATGGTCTCTATTATCCATGAATGAGTGAGATCATGTGGTATTTTTCCTTCATTGACTGGCTTATTTCACTTAGCATAATGCTCTCCAGTTCCATCCATGCTGTTGCAAATGGTAAGAGTTCCTTCTTCTTTACAGCAGCATAGTATTCCATCGTGTAGATGTACCACAGTTTTCTAATCCATTCATTTACTGATGGGCACTTAGGCTGTTTCCAGATCTTAGCGATGGTGAATTGTGCTGCTATGAACATAGGGGTGCATATATCCTTTCTGATTGGTGTTTCTGGTTTCTTGGGATATATTCCTAGAAGTGGGATCACAGGGTCAAATGGGAGTTCCATTTCCAATTTTTTGAGGAACCTCCATACTGCCTTCCATAGTGGCTGCACCAGTCTGCATTCCCACCAGCAGTGCAGGAGTGTTCCTTTTTCTCCACATCCTCTCCAGCACTTGTCGTCTGTCGATCTGTTGATGATAGCCAGTCTGACAGGTGTGAGATGGTACCTCATTGTTGTTTTGATTTGCATCTCTCAGATGATTAGTGACTTTGATCATGTTTTCATATGTCTCTTGGCTTTCTGAATGTCCTCGTTTGAAAGGTCTCTATTTAGATCCTTTGCCCATTTTTTGATTGGATTGTTTATCTTCCTTTTGTTGAGTTGTATGAGTTCCCTATAAATTTTGGAGATTAGGCCCTTATCAGATATGACAGTAGCAAATATGTTTTCCCACGCAGTGGGCTTTCTTGTTGTTTTGTTGATGGTTTCTTTTGCTGTGCAGAAGCTTTTTATTTTGATGTAGTCCAATTTGTTCATTTTCTCTTTAGTTTCAAGTGCCCTAGGAGCTGTCTCAGTGAAGAAATTGCTTTGGCATATGTCTGAGATTTTGTTGCCTTTGTATTCTTCTAGAATTTTTATGGTTTCCCGTCATACATTTAAGTCCTTTATCCATTTTGAGTTTATTTTTGTGTATGGTGTAAGTTGGTGGTCTAGTTTCATTTTCTTACATGTATCTGTCCAATTTTCCCAACACCATTTATTGAAGAGGCTATCTTGGCTCCATTGTATGTTCTTGCCTCCTTTGTCAAATATTAATTGAGCATATTGGTTTGGGCCGTTCTTCCTCTTCTTAAAGGATACCTTTCAGCATTTCGCATAATACTGGTTTGGTGGTGATGAACTCCTTTAGCTTTTTTTTTTTTTATCTGTGAAGCTCTTTATCTGACCTTCAATTCTGAATGATAGCTTTTCTGGGTAAAGTAATTTAGGTTGTAGGTCCTTGCTATTCATCACTTTGAATATTTCTTGCCACTCCCTTCTGTTTCTGTTGAGAAATCAGCTGACAGTCATATGGGTACTCCCTTGTATGTAACTGACTATTTTTCTCTTGCTGCTTTTAAGATTCTCTCTTTGTCTTTTGCTCTTGGCATTTTAATCATGATGTGTCTTGGTGTGGTCCTCTTTGGATTCCTTTCGTTTGGGGTTCTCTGTGCTTCCTGGACTTGCAAGTCTATTTCTTTCACCAGGTAGGGGAAGTTTTCTGTCATTATTTCTTCAAATAGGTTTTCAATATCTTGCTCTCTCTCTCTTCTTCTGGCACCCCCATAATTTGGATGTTGGTACGCTTGAAGTTGTCCCAGAGGCTCCTTACACTATCTTCATATTTTTGGATTCTTTTTTCTTTTTGTTTTTCTGGTTGGGTGATTTTTGCTTCTTTGTATTTGAAATCTTTGACTTGATTCTTGTGATCCTCTAGTTTGCTGTTGGAACTCTGTATAATATTCTTTATTTCAGTCAGTGTGTGCTTAATTTCTAGTAGGTCCTTGTTCATATCTTCTAGGGTCTCACTAGATTTCTTGAGGGTCTCACTAATTTTATCAGCAGTTTCTAGAAAATTCTTGAAAAACCTTTTAAGTTTGGTTTTGAACTCTATATCCAGGAGTTTGCTTTCCTCCATTTCTGTCATTTGTGACCTATTTCTTTGTCTCCGCATTTTGGCTGCTTCCCTGTGTTGGTAGAGTGGCTTTCTGTGCTAGGTGTCTTATAGGGCCCAGTGGCTCAGCCTCCCCAATTACCTGAGTGGACACTCTTGGTGCACCCCTTTGTGGGCTTTGTGCACAGTCTTGTTGTAGTTAAGCCTTGATTGTTGTAGGTATCACTGGGAGGAATTGACCTCCAGGCCAATTGGCTGTGAGAATCAGCTGTGTCTGCAATGGGAGAACTTCTGTGCTGGAGACACCCTTCTGGGGCAAGACTTGCTTCAGTGGGGTTTTGGTGCTCACTGAGTCTGCTCCCTGAGTGTGTCCCTTATGGATCTGAGGAGTTGTAATCTGGATTGTTCCACTCTGACTCTTGGATCTCTTGGGTACACTGGCTCTTGGATCTGTAAGGAGGTGCTACTTTAGCCTCTGCCTGAGTCTACCCAGCAGGAGCTACAGAGAGATCTGCAGATTCCTCTTCTTTGTTTGAGATTTGGAGGTGCCCAGATGAGGCCCAGCTGTGAAGCAATGCAAGCTGCTGTGGGGCCTTGTTTTGGAAGTTCTGGGTCTCTCTGACCCAGCTGCAGTTTGTTAGGTAATTTTCAGGTTGCAAAGGGCCAGGTCTTTCATATGCAAAAGCCTCTGTGCACAGCTTGGGTGGGGCGGGGTCTCAGGGAATCAACAGGACAGAGCAAACAGCTATGGCAGATCCTCAGTCCTACCCTAAGAGGCCCCGGGTCTCAGTGTCCCACAGTAATTACTGCAAGCACCTCTGAGAGAAAGCCGCCCTCGAGTTCTGCCCGATGCCAGACAGTCCAGTTTCTCCCCATATGAGTCTGGGTCCCCAGAGACTCGCCCGGAACTGGAGTTCAGAGCAGTTGGGAGCTTGAGATTCCCACCCGATTAAAAAAGACAACCGTGTCCTCAGTTGCCAGCCCTTTCTGCGTGCGCCTCCATACCTCTGCACTTTACTTCCGCACCTCCTCTGAGTCTCAGTGTGCTTTTCTCTTTTCTTCTAGTTGTAGAATTTCCACTCAGCCAGCCTTCCTGTGGTTCTGGATGATGTCCGTTTTGTCTTTTAGTTGTATTTTTGAAGTGGCTGTGCGAGGCAGCAATTTCCAGTGTTTACCTATGCCACCATCTTGGTTTCTCATCCCCAACTCCTTTTTATAGGATCAGAATTACCCTGGTACCAAAATTAGTCAAAGCTATTACATAGCAAGGTAACTACAGACCAATATCCCTCATCAGCATAGACGCAAGAATCCTCAACACAATATTAGCAAATTGAATCTAGATCTATATATACGGGATCTAGATAATACATCATGACCCAGTGAAGTTTGGATAAGAAAACCAAAGATATTATAAGAAAAGGAAACTACAGACGAGTGTCCCTCCTAGAAAAAGCCACCAATAGCCTTAATCCAATTTTGGCAAATTGAATTCCTCAAAATATGGAAAGGCTGACACATCATGATCAAGTGTAATTCATCCCAGGAATGCAAAATCAGCTGAACATGTGAAAATCAATCCACACAAGTCATCATGTTGACAAACTCTAAAAGAATAGCTATCGTCCTATGCTTAGAGGCAGAAAAAACGTTTTTTACACAATTCAGCACCCATTTCAATTCAACAGAAATAACTATAGCACACTGTCTCGATGAATTTACTGAGAATTTCTGTTGAATTGAAATGGGTGTTGAATTGTGTAAAAAAAAAAAAAAATTCTGCCTCTAAGCTTAAGACAATAGCTATTATTTTATAGTTTGCTAATATGAAGTACGTGGATGGATTCTCACATATTAAACCAACTTTGCATTCCAGGAATGACTTATACTTCTTTGGGAAAATCAGAGCCAGGGCCCAACCCCACATCATATCCAAGGCCTGGGTCAGCTCAGGTTGCAGACGGCTGGGAAGAACATCACTCACAAACTGCAAATCGCATTTCTGGACCCGATCAAAGAACGGAGGTCACAGGGCAAAGATCTAACCCCCAATCTGGAGAGGAGCAGGACCCAGCACTTGGTCACCTGGGACAGATGCTGCAGGCACCAGCCAGGGACAGATGGGTCCCAGAGCCAGGCTGGTGTCTGGTCAGGGTAGGGGGCAGGCTGAGGCTCCCCTAGGCCACAGGAGGGGCCATCTGGATGGCAGAAGGTGACACAAAAGGATCAGAACACTGTGGGGTGGGGGTTGGGGGGAGGTGGGCTGAAGGTTCCAGTAACCAGCAAACCCCAGGGGACTGAGGAGCTGGGTGGATGAACAGGCAGGGATAGCGGTCAGCCCTGGTTGTGGAGGTCGGGGGCCAGGGGTAGTAGGGCCTGGCTGGGGAGTGGCCAAGGGGAAGTGGCACTAGCTGCTTGTCATCTCACTGTCAAGTCAAGTGTAATTCACTCCAGGAATGCAAAGTCGGTTGAACATGTGAAAATCAATCTACACAAGTCATCATATTGACAAACTCTAAAAGATTAGCTATCGTCCTATGCTTAGAGGCAGAAATTTTTTTTACACAATTCACACCCATTTCAATTCAACAGAAATAACTATAGTACACTGTCTCGATTAATTTGCTGAGAGTTTCTGTTGAATTTCTTCCATCTGCCTGTCCCTCACTGATGATACTCAGATCCCAAGATAACAAGATACCGTGGTGATTAGCAGAACTGCTCAGATAACACCCAGATGCAGACGTTGTCCGCCATCCAAGATAACCTGGGCACAAGAGCAGGGTTCTGGGTCTGAATCATCCACTTCCTCCACTCTGGATTGGAGGATCGAGCAAACGCTCCTCTGCCCCACCCCCCCACCCATCCCCCCTGATCTGGAAGGATAAATGGGGAGGGGAGAGTGGGCTGGGCAATAGCAGCAGGGACCAGTCAAGGTAAGCACCCCCACCAGACCCCACCATCTGGGGTTCGTGCACTGAGTAGCTGAGCCTCACATCTGGAGCAGCAGGACCTCAGACTCCAGGTCTGAACTGACCCCTCATCTAGGGTCCTCGACTCCATCTGCACCCACACCCTCCAGACCCCCGCTTGGCTCAGCCCCCCTGGGTCAGGCAGCCCCTCCTGGCTCCTTCCAGATGCTGAGTCTGCTGGTGCTGGCACTGCCCCTCCTGCTGAGCCTGGGCCACGGGGCCCCTGGTGAGTCCTGATCCTGCTCAGCCCTGTCCCTGTCCCTGTCCCTGCCCCTCACCCCACTGGCTCCACCATGGGTGGTGGGCTCACAGAAGCCCAGGTTTGTGTGGGCTCAGAGGCCGGGCTGTGTCCTGTTCTGCCCTGAGGGTGTTTCCTGCCCCAGCCCCAAGGCAGGACCTGGAGAGAGTGGGCATCGTGGGGGGGCAGGAGGCCCCTGAAGGCAAGTGGCCCTGGCAGGTGAGCCTGAGACTCAAACTCCATTACTGGATGCACTTCTGCGGGGGCTCCCTCATCCACCCCCAGTGGGTGCTGACCGCCGCGCACTGCCTGGGACCGTGAGTGTCCATGGGGCCTGATGGGTGGGCGTGGGGGTGGGCCTGGGCTTCATCCGCACTCCCTCCTGGGTGAACAGGAGGCTGCTCAGTCCCCTGAGTAGGTGCCCTTCCCTCCAGGGAAAAGACAGATCCCGCAGACCTGAGGGTGCAGCTGCGGGAGCAGCACCTCTATTACCGGGACAAGCTGCTGCCCATCAACCGGATCATCGTGCACCCCAAGTACTATGCCATCCAGGAGGGGTTTGACATCGCCCTGATGGAGCTGCAGGACCCTGTGAACACCTCCTGCAACGTCCAGCTGGTCGCTCTGCCCCCTGCCTCGGAGTCCTTCCCCCCGGGGACCCCGTGCTGGGTGACAGGCTGGGGTGATGTGGACAATGGAGGTGAGTGTCAGGTAGAGTTGGGGGGCTTAGGCGGTGGTGGTGGTGGTGGTGGGGTGGGGAACGGTCACACCCATGACTGAGCTCTGGGGTTCCCTTTTGGAGATGGTTCTGATGGGCCAGCTCAGGGAGTGGGAGTTTGGTGAGTCTGGCAGGGGAGAGCTGGCAGAGGCAGGGTGTACCAAGAGCAGGGACTTGGTGCCTGGGCAAGGAAGTCACTTAGCGCCTCTGAGCCTCAGCTTCCCCTGGCACGAAAGGGCATAGTCACAGTTGGTATTTCATGGACGGGATATAGGAAGAGAGAAAGCACACACATAAGGGGCCCTTATTAATCAGGGAAAGCGAACCGTGCCCGCTCCTGCAGGCTGGCCTGCATCTTCTCCCCGCGCCCCCCGCAAGGAGCCCGAAGCAGGAGCCAGGGTGCAGTTGGATGAGCTCGGTCTGACCCCTCCAGCACCATCATCTTGTCTCCCTTGATCCACAACTCAGAGCAAAGCCTTAGGGACACTGAGCATGAGCAGGTGCCCTGCGGGAGGCACGTCCTCTGGGCCCCTCACAAGGAACCGGATGTGTCATCGCCCAAGCGCCCCTGGAGACACAGCCTCCAGCCCCGAAAACTGAGTCCTGGGGTGAGGGCCGGCCTGGAGGCCGAGCTGGGAGGAACCGGGCCTGGCTCCCGCCCCTTCCCTTCCCAACAGGGGCGTAAGTGAGGTCAAGGTCGCAGGCCCAGCCTTGGGGGAGAAGGCGGTGGGTCAGCCCTGCATGTGCCTGGGCTCAGCCCTGGCCCCAAGGAGGCAGCGGCACCCCTGCAGCCAGCCCCGCCCCTGCGCCATCCCATGGCAGGTTGGCTAAGCTGCCCAGCCCAGCCTGCCTCATCCTTCTCCTCTCACCGCACAGTACCCCTCCCACCGCCGTACCCCCTGAAGGAGGTGGAGGTCCCCATCGTGGAAAACAGCCTTTGTGACTCGGAATACCACACGGGCCTGTACACGGGGGACAACGTCCGGATTGTCAAGGACAACGTGATCTGTGCCGGGAACCAGAAGAGTGACTCCTGCCAGGTGGGCCCGTGTCCTCCCCCAAGTCCCCCCCCATCCACCTCTCCAGCCACTGACCCCTCTCCTCCCCAGGGCGACTCTGGAGGGCCCCTGGTCTGCAAGGTCAACGGCACTTGGCTGCAGGCGGGTGTGGTCAGCTGGGGTGATGGCTGTGCCCAGCCCCACAGGCCCGGCATCTACACCCGCGTCACCTACTACCTGGACTGGATCCACCAGTACGTCCCCAAGGAGCCCTGAGCCCGTCCCTCAGGCTGCGACCCAGCCCCCTCCTGTCCCCGACCACTGCTTCCTGCCCAGCTGGCTGCCCTTTCCACCTGCCCTGCCCCCTGCCCTGAGCTCCCCCAGCCCAGGGAGTGGGTGGTGGGCACTGCCCCTCATTAAAGTGTGTGAAGAGCACCTGTGGTTGTGGCCGTGTGTCCAGCTGTGGGCGTCACTGAGGGGGAGGGAGGGCTCCAGAGGCAGCCACACAGCCACTGTGTGTCACTGTGGGGACCCCTGGCCCTGAGCACTGGGCATTGCTGTGGGGACACCCCCTCCCCAGCCCCTGGTGCCTGGGGTTGTGTCTCCTTGGGGAGCGGTCATGTGTATTCAGGTCACATAAAGCAACACATAACATTGAAAAGCTAATTCTTGCCCAGCCAGCGCAGCTTAGTAGTTGAGTGCAGACCTATGAACCGGGAGGTCACGGTTCACGGTTTGATTCCTGGTCAGGGCACATGCCCGGGTTGAGGGTTCAGTCCCCAGAAGGAGGCGTGCAGGAGGCAGCGATGGGTGATTCTCTCCCGTCATGGATGTCTCTCTCTCTCTCCTCCCTGAAATCAATAAAAACATTTTTAAAAAGATAATTCTAGGGGCACCCAGGTGCCCAGCAACGGGATCACAATAGACCCCTGGCCCCACACCCTGGGGCCTCCGACCACACAGTGCCCTGCCCTCCCTCCCAGCACCGTCCTCAGCTCTCAGGCCGTACTGAGCTCGCACATGTGGACGCCGTGCGGCTGCCTAAGTGTCACAGGTGCAGGCGGGTGGAGTGAGGCTGGAGCCTCCGTCACACCGAACACCACGCGGTGCCGTCCTTCGCGGCTGCGTGTGGGGAGGACACCATTTCTCCCCGTCAGCGTGTCGGCTCCCAGCGACCCTGCGTCCAGGCTGCTACAGGGGACAGAGGTGCCCGGTCAGGGTCTCAGGACCAGGGCGGCTGTCCCTGTGAGCACATCCCGCATGTCTGTGCCTGTGCCAGCGAGGGAGCCGGGCCTGAGGTCTGAGCACCTCCTTTCCTGGGAGCCAGACGCCTCCCCACAGCCATGGGGCCAGGCCTGTCACCCTCCAACGCCCCATTCGGGGGTGGGGGGGCGGTGCATCTCACTGAGTTTTAATCAGCATTTTATGGGTTTTGGTGTGGGAACCCCTTTCACATTGGCGCCCCCTGGGCAGGAGAGGGGACAGGGGTTGCCTGCAACACTGACGGACCCAGGCCCACGGCCAGTGCTTCCACCTCTGGGATGTGCGGCCACCAAGCGAGCTTCCTGTCACCGCTCAGGCCCCGGGGCCGCTGGTTTGTGCATCCGGCTGCTGTGCGTTCAGCTTGTCTCCTGGGCACAGCGTCCCATGACCGAGCTCCCTGCCCACGGCGCAGACTTGGCAGGTCCGCGTGGGAGGGCCTCTGCCCACACCCTGAGCCTCCCCGCTGTGGACACCGTGGTGGGGAGCGCTAGCCCCCTCATTTCCTTTCATCTTAATCATCTTATTGCAGCCAAGATACTGTCCTTCCTTGATGTGAAGGCAGAGATGGACCGGCCACCACCCCCTCCCTCCCTCTCTCCGCCCCACACTCTTGGGGCTGCTGCTGCGGTTGGCAGGCTGAGCTCCCTGGATTGTGCACCTTGCACAAGCGCATTTACACTTTTCTCAGTGTGGGCTGTGCTGGGGACACTGAGGGACAGGGGCTCCTTGGTGGAGGGTGCAAGGAAGGAAGGGTACATGGTGGGGCCGTGGGGCTGAGACCCCCACACTGGTGGAGCAGGGAGGAGGCCGGGCACCCACTTCCCTTATCTGGCCCTGGGATCTGGAGGAGCTCAGCCAGCGGCAGTGACAGATAAAGTGAGTGTGGGCTTATCAGGGAGGGTCAAGCGGGCCTTCTGTTGGGCCAGGGGGGCTGCGGGGGGGTGGGGGGGAACAGTGCTTCCTGTGTGCCCACATGGGTCCTCCTTAGGGGCCCCGTGCAGGGTCACGTTCACTGGCTGCTGGTGACCCGCTCCCCAGGTCCAGGCGAGGGTGGCACTCTGGGGTACGCCACCCCTCCTGGAAAATGGGCACAGAAACGAGTCCTGTCAGTCATCGAGGGGACCGCACCCATGGTGATTGGAGTCCTGGGGAGTGGGGTTCCTGCAGGAAACCATGTATGCGGCGCCGGTGGAATGAGTGGGGTCTCAGTGCTGGAGGCAATTGAACTAAAACAGGTGAAGGCCTGAAGGCCCATCATATGGGGTCCAGGGAAGGCCCTGGGGGTTCAGGAGGCAGAGGACTGGGTCCCTCCAGGCCTGCCCCACCCCACCCTGGGCAGCATCCGGCCCCCAGGGCCTGGGAGGGCCGGCCTGGCTCCAGCCCCACTCCCCTGAGCTGGACAGAAAGGGCAGTTTCCCCTTTCCCGAGGGTCACCTCCTATGTGTGTGGCTGTCAGCGGTTCACGCAGGCCCTGCACCCAGAGGTGGTGCCGCTCGCATCCGTGTTCACCAGAGCAGACGTGGCTCAAGCACTTCTGAGGTGAGGCGCTGGACCGGGTGCTGGCGGGAAGGAGACCAGTCTGTTCCCGGAGCAGCTCGGTCCTGGTGGGTCATCAGGCAGCCTGCCCCCGTGCCTCAGTTTCCACACATCTCAGAGAGGACTCTCCCATCGGGACTGTGACTTGGAGCTAGGCAGGGAGCTGGGGGTTGGGACCGGAAAGTCTTCGCCCTTCCCAGAGGCCCCTAATCAGCTCGGTCATCAGGCCCTGGCCAGACAGAGGACTGTTTGGGAGGGCTGCCCGTACCTGGGCAGCGGGTGCTGTGCCCGGCTGATCTTGGTGGATTTCACAGGACCTGAGGATGGGATGGGGATGGGGACTGTAGGGAGGGCGGGGGGAGGGGAGAGTCAGGTCACAGGGCCTGAGCTGTCTCTGTGGGTTCAAGTTGGGCCTTGAGCTGGGACCCTCTGCGGAACCCCAAGACCAGGCTCCTGGAGGACAGAGGAGCCAGTGTGCCCACAGGAACTGTGGGGACCTTCCAGGAGGGGGCAGCACTGACCACCACCTTTGTCCAGGTGAGGAGAATAGGCTCAGGTTTGCAGCCAGGATGTCTGGGGTGATGATTGGTGCTGCTGTGGTCTTTTTATCCCCCCAAATATTTTTTATTGGTTTCAAAGAGGAAGGGAGAGAGAGATAGAAACATCAATGATGAGAGAGAATAATGGATTGGCTGCCGCCTGCATGCTCCCCACTGGAGATCGAGTCCACAACCCCGGCGTGTGCCCTGACAGGGAATTGAACCCTGGACTCTTCGTTCATAGGTCGACCCTCAACCCCTGAGCCATGCCGGCCAGGCCTGCTGTGGCCTCAATAGTACGTAAGAAGAATAGAGCCACCGTTGTTTAGTGATTATTCACCTAACTATAGATAAGAAGTTTCCTTACAGACCAGGGAAACTGGAGGGTGAAACAAGGCTGTAAAAAGATAAGATGCCTCGGTGGGTCAGTTACTCAGAAAAGAAATACATTTTGAGAACAGACCATGGACAGGACACGCTTTGATTTGGTGGCTGTGCCTGGACCCTGACCGCCCCGGGAGTTTGCTTCAGGAACGCTGACCATTCTCCGGTCCCAGGAACGGGCTGAGCTGTGTGTAACAGCATAGAAGGTTGGCCTCCTTGTTATGGGACTTTGAGCTCCCGGAGGACGGAATGCAGACCCTGCCCTCCCCTCTCCCTGTTACACGTGCAGCTGCACGTAGCTAGCTTCTCCCTCGTGTGTATATAACCAGCCAACTGGCGAGGGGGTCAGAGTAGAATTTCCAGGGTGACTGGCTGCTCTCCCCACACTGCCGGCATCATTGGAATAAACACTCATATATGATTCAACCAGTCTCTGCTGAATTTGGCTCCAGTGGTGACAGGCGGCCTCGGACCCATTGTGTCCAGTTTCCGTCTGACTGTGCGCCCCTGAGACAGCCACTCGCTGCCTGGACTGTAGGCTCCATGTGGGGCAAATGGAGGTGATAAGCCCTCACTTCAGGGTGTGCAACAAGGAGCAGTTGGGGCCTGACCTCAGCTCCTCCTCCATCCTCCCTCACTCCTGGGTCTTTCCTGCCCCTTCCCCAGCTGGAGGATGCTGGGATGTTGTATCATTGGACTATGGTGGTGGTTATGTGACTGTATGCATTGGTCCAACTCAAATTGTGGGCTTAAAATCGGCTCAATTTAATTATGTGCTCATGCAAGATAAAGTGAATTTAAAATTTTTCATCATGGGAGTCTTTTCTTTTTTGTTTTTAATCCTCACCCGTTGAAATGCTTATTGATTTTAGAGAGAGGGGGAGGAAGAGAGAGACATCGATGTGAGAGAGAACATCGGTTGCCTTCTGTACATGCACAGACCGGGAATTGAACCTGCAACCTTTCGGTACACAGGACAATGCTCCAACCAACTGAGCCACACTGGCCAGGGCGAGAAGTCTTTTCTTAAAAATATTTGTCTTGAAAGATCTGAGCATCAACCCATTTTCCTGCCAGAAAAACAGTAATTCACTGTGGCCAAGCTTTGGAGCACACAGATCTTTAGCTAATGAGTATTAACGAAGCCTGTGGTTATTATTCCCAGCTGAGCGATCCCAGGCCTGCGAGCAAAATCTCTCTAAACCTCACAGCAGGTTGCATCTATACACGGCTGCTCCTTGGGAGTGTACCCGATGGCTGTCTGCATACATAGGGTCTGAGGGGTGCGACACCTTCAGATGGTGGGTGTCCCTTCCTCCTTCCTCATTTCTGGACCTTTACTCCTGGGCTGGCCTTCTGGAACCTTGGCTACACCCAGGAGAAATCCTCCAGGGGCCTAAGCCATCCCCATCTGTTCCCTCTGGATTGCTCCGGGGTCTCTCCCAGCCCCAGCCCCACCCCCACCAGCCCTTCTCATCTCCCCTTCCTTCCGGCCCATGGCCAGCTCATAATAGCAGTTTGCTCCCAGGGAGGGTGTGGCTAAGACCCCGGGAGACAACTCATGTGCCCCAAGGCTCCATTCAGTGCCTACCCTGCACCCCAGTCAAGAGGGGTGACCAACCTGCTATAAACAGGGTGAGCTTGACAGGAACCCAACCAGGTAAGGGTAGCCAACTGCAAAGTTGGAATCAAGGTATAGTTAACCACATATTGTATATAAGCAATGGCTAAGCCTCCTTCAGGAAGGCGGGCCCGTGAATGTGAATCCTGTCTCCTTTAATTGTTGCAAGTAAATCAAACTACCTAACTTCAACCACGCCTCCTTATTGAGGAGAACACCCCATGATGAGCCCCTGTGGTTTGGTAATGCTTGCATTAATGGGAGATGAATGGGCGCTGGGGTGGAGGTGGGGGGAAGGTACTTTCCTGAGGCCACACAGATGACAGGGGAAGCAGGGGGTGGGGGTTCTCAGGATCCATACAGTCCCTCCCTTCAGAGCCTGCGTTGAGCCTCTGCCCCCTGGTGGCCAGTGCACTGCCACAGCCAACCTCCCTCAGTCCCTCCCCCTGGCCAGCTAGCCCGATCAATCGATCAATCAATCGGCCCCAATCATCAGCCAGGCCGAGGGACCCCACCCGTGCACGAATTCGAGCACTGGGCCTCTAGTTAAACCGTAATCATGAAAATGCACCATGTGTAGAAGGGGGGACAAATGCCATGACACTTCTGGAAGGGACCATATTAGGAACAAGACTCCTACCCAACCTGAAGTCAGAGGCAGAATCTGGTGCTACGAAGTTCAAAAACTGGGGTCACGTAAAATCCTGGGAACTGACTGACCGGGGCAACCACTCACTTATGAGTCAGCCCACGTCCACTAGGATGTGTGCTTTCACTTCCTTCACAGTGGCTGTCTGTGAGAACTGCAGCCAGGGGAGGCATCCAGCCACTCAAGCCCTGAGCCTGTCTCCAGGAACCCATGTCCTCACTTTTTCTCTACCTGATTAAAACTTGCTTTCGCTCTCACTCAGACTGCTTCCTGAATTCTTTCCTGCGCAAGTCAAGAGCCTGGAGGTGGGGACCAGGCCAGGCCAGGGCCAGCCCCCAGCCCTGAACCAGTTCGAGGACATTCTTCCATGGCAAGCCAGCCAGGAAGTCTTCACTTTTTTCTGTGTTGGTCCCTTTTCCTATCACTTTTGTTGATGGGAGTAAGTCTCCTGCCTGAGAGAGTAAGTCCATCGGAGCAGCTAGGCACTGCCACCGCCATTGGTAGGTCTGCCCTCAGGGTGTGGGGTAAGAGCATCCACATGACCGTCCAGGGTGGCTCCCAGGTGACAGGGCTCCACAGGAGCTGGGACTGAGCCCCTAGCCACCAAATGGACCCACCATTTGCTTCCGCTTTCTGCAGCACACCTTCTGTTTTGGCTTCTCTCTCTTCTTTGGGGGACTGGATATTCTTTTTTTTTTTTTTTTTTTTTTTTTTTTTTTCATCCAAAATGAGTTTATTTAGCTATTCATATATTGGAACAGAGTACTGGTCAGGGTCAGCTTTAGCCCCAGGTAGAGAAGGCAGATGTTTATAGGCTATGTAATTTAAAGAAAGCCCCAAGACCTCCTACAGAAAATACTTTTTCTAATAGCTTTGCTGAAATTCCCATATTTTTTTTTTTTCGCTTAAAGTATTACAAAGGGTATTACATAAGTGTCCTTTTTTCCCCCCCACCCTTGACAAACCCCTACCCTCCCTTACCCCCCAGTGTCTTATGTCCATTAGTTATGCTTATATGCATGCATACAAGTCCTTCGGTTGATCTCTTACTCCCCTCCCTCCTGCCCCCCAACTCTCTCTGGCCTTCCCACTGCAGTTTGACAATCAGTTTGAGGCAGCTCTGCCTCTGTATCTATTATTGTTCAAAAGTTTGTAATGGTCTTTATTATCCATGAATGAGTGAGATCATGTGGTATTTTTCCTTCATTGACTGGCTTATTTCACTTAGCATAATGCTCTCCAGTTCCATCCATGATGTTGCAAATGGTAGGAGTTCCTTCTTTTTAACAGCAGCATAGTATTCCATCGTGTAGATGTACCACAGTTTTCTAATCCATTCATCTACTGATGGGCACTTAGGCTGTTTCCAGATCTTAGCTATGGTGAATTGTGCTGCTATGAACATCTGGGTGCATATATCCTTTCTGATTGGTGTTTCTGGTTTCTTGGGATATATTCCTAGAAGTGGGATCACAGGGTCAAATGGGAGTTCCATTTCCAATTTTTTGAGGAACCTCCATACTGTCTTCCATAGTGGCTGCACCAGTCTGCATTCCCACCCGCAGTGCACAAGTGTTCCTTTTTCTCCACATGGGACTGGATATTCTTGACTTTGTTCAGCGCTTAGCCTCCCGTTTGAACAACTCTTGGGGATGCTGCCTGTGTAATTCCCTGAGTTGTCGCAGAGACTTTCTTTGTTTCCACCCCTCATTCACAGCCTTTGAAACTTTCATCCTCATCTTCCACATCTTGCCTCTTGTCACCGTGTGTGTTTTCCTGACCCTCGGAGGACCCCGGCATCTCAGTCTTACCTGGTCACCAACTGATCGGTCTCTCGCAGCCCGATGTTCTATGAGGCTGAAATAATTGAAGAAAATAACTGGCACTTTTATTTATTTTTAAACCTCACCAGAGGATATTTCCCCATTGATTTTTAGAGAGAGTGGAAGAGAAAGGAAAGACAAAGAGAAATATCGATGCTAGAGAAACACGATTGGTTGCCTCCAGCACACGCCCTGACCAGGGCCCGGGCTGGGGAGGAGCCTGCAACCGAGGTACATGCCCTTGACCGGAATCGAACCTGGGACCCTTTGGTCCTCTGGCCGACACTGTATCCACTGAGCCAAACCGGCTAGGGCAATAACTGGCACTTTTACTAGTAAAAAGCCTGAGCAACCCTAGCCGGTTTGGCTCAGTGGATAGAGCATCGGCCTGCGGGCTGAAGAGTCCTGGGTTTGATTCCTTTCAAGGGCACATGCCCCAGTTGCAGGATCAGTCCCCAGTCAGGGGCGGGGGGGGGTGGTGGTGTGTGCAGGAGGCAGCCGATCAATGATTCTCTCTCATTATTGATGTTTCTATCTCTCTCCTCTGAAATAAATAAAAATATATTTTAAAACGAACAAACAAAAAAACCACGAGCAGTCCAACTGGCATGGCTCAGTGGTTGAAGTGTCCACCTAGGAACCCAGTCAGGGCACATGCCCGGGTTGTTGTGGGCTCAATCCCCAGTGCAGGAAGCAGCTGGTCATTGATGTTTCTCTCTCTCTCTCCCCCTCTCTCTCTCTCCCTTTCTCTCTCTCTCTCTCTCTCTCTCTCTCTCTCTCTCTCTCTCTCCCCCTTTCTCTCCCCCCCCTTCCTTCCTCTCTAAAATAAATAGAAATATATTTTTAAAAAAGAAAAAGGCAATTGTTTTAGAAAAGTAAAATAAAAAGCACGAGCAGCTAAAGTTGCCCCTGCCTGGGATCTTCCCTCCCCCTTCTTCAGCGGCCCTAAAAGTTGTCAAGGGCAAATGAAAAATCTGTGTCTTCTCTACTTATTAGGGTTGATTCTCTTTATGTCTTAATTTGTGATGTCTGTGTTCATATATTGTGTCTGATGTGTTTTCTGCCTCTGGATTGCAATTACTAGGTTGTAATGTTTTATTGGCTTAAATGAATTAAACGCTTTTATAAATTAAGAAATAGAAATGATCCCAAATGTTTTTCAGGATCATATGATCTGGGAAAATATTTTATATTAAAGCTGGCTTAAGTTTGATTTTTTTAGAGTTATTAACATGAAATATATGTTTGCTTTTCCTGGGTTTACAAAATTAAGTTCATGCTATTTATCTCTGTTACAAAATTTATCAAGAAAATGTCTTGGATAATAATTGACTTTGAAATATCATAGAATTGCTAAGAATTAATAAATAGTTATAACTAAAGTAAAGAGTTTTTTTTTATAAAGCTTTTCAGTAATAATTACATATTACTAAGCACAGTTTTCCAAAGTCTTTGGTAACTTGAAACTTTAGAGTTTTACTAAGTTAAGTTAAATGACAAAAATTACTATCTGGACATTTTGAGATAACATGGAATACTAAAACATTGATTGATCTATGTTTACCTACTGTGGGCTTCTTATTACACAGAAACTAGAAAATGGATTTGGATGTTAATGAATATATTATAATTTGTTTGAAGTATGTCTCCAATGAATTCACGCACTGGGCCTCTAGTTTAAATACAAAAGGTAAGCTAATACAGAATTCGTTTAGTTCTTTTTCAGTCTTTTAAGGGGAAAAAGTTTTTCCTGTATCTACCTAGAAAGAAAGATTCTGTTTTATTAAAAGAGTTATATTGTGTTAATCAGCTATTTGATTACTTAAGAAATTCATCCTTTCAATCCTAAGAACTAAAGTTTTGCTAGCCTGTATTTATGTTTGATCTCTTTTATTGTCACTTTGGGGGAATAAATAATTGAATAATATTTCATAATGATACATGATCTTTTGATCAAGTATGTTTGATAATCTTTCCAGGGTTTAAATTTTAAGAGACTTTTTCTTAACCTAGAAATGGCTTTGGATGATTCCTATGGGCCCCTGGAATACCTCAAGGATTTGTTCTCTCTCCTTATAAAAAAGAAATTTAAAACTAATTAGGTCTGTTTGATATACTTAAAGTGCATGGGAAGCTTTGTCAAATACATAACTAATAACTATGCTCTATTTGTATACATATATTTTTAAGTTTTTGTTTATTGCTTTTGAGAGAGAGAGAGAGAGAGAGAGAAACAGACATCGACTTGCTGTTCCACTTATTTATGCATCATTGGTTGCTTCTTGCATGTGCCCTGACCAGAGATCAAACCCGCAACCTTGGTGTATTGGGACAAAGCTCTAGCCAACTGAGCTACCTGGCCAGGGCCATTATACATATGTTTTTATTATTAAAGTGGATATTTTAGAGATTATATTAAAATCTCCAAAAGCCTACCAAGTTCTGATATAACTGCATTTGTAAGTCTAATTGTTATTTTAAAATGTCACAGAGAAGCGATTTCCTTTTTCAGTTGCATTACAATCAGATCTATAGCCATTACAATATTAAGTTGTTGTTTTGTTTGTTTTTTTTGTCATGGTTTTACTCTGATGCTTTTGCAAATATGTTATCTCCTCAGAAGGTTCCTGGAAAGGATTTACATTTTAACAGACTTATTCTAAAATATAGGTTTCTGAGAATAAATTTTCATATCATACCTTTGAACTGGATGAAGACTTATAGAACTCTAAGGAATTTAACTGGATTCATAAAACACTTGCAAATAACCAGGATAAACAAGAATTGTTTTATTTTCCCTCCCATCCTTTGACTTGAAATTGCTGAGAACTAAAACTTGAGCCTTGCAATCGCAGACTAAGCTAAAGGACATGGCGTAAACCTGAGAAATCACCACTGCAGCTCACACTTAAACAGCCTCAGTGGCTGCTGCTGTGTAAGCCGTGCAGAATGGTCCTGAGCACCCGAGGACATCACTAGAGACATTCAAACTGCAACCAGGAGAGGCTATCGGGTGGTCACTGCCTGCTTTCATTCCAGAAAGTAAACTTGGAGCCTTACTAGTACATCTAGAAATCTTCTCGCCTGGCAGCCTTCCAGACTCAGATACTGGTTTATAATCTGCTCTCATCATTAACCCCTTTTCCTTCTGTTTTCATAGACACGCCCCTTATTAATGCCCGATTACTTGCTTACACAATACAGGCCTCACGTGGGGAGCCCAGCTGCATCACCGCCTCCTGACATGAGACTCATCAATTGAACTGAAATGACTATTCGAACACAATGATTGAGTCAATGAAACACGTAGCAACCTACTAATTTAGCTTCTAGAATGTGAAACTTTATTATTTAAAGTCTCCAAGGTGAGACTGAAGGAACCAAAATTCTGCCACCGTGAAGCTGCTTTTTGGCGATACTGATTGGGACTGTTTATTAGGAAATAAAAGACTCAGAGGGAACCTTTGACCCTTTCCCCTTCCTGCCTAAGAAAGCCAGAGAGACCTGCTTCAGGAAGGAGATCTTAGGATCCCCTTAGATCCAGGGAAACAAGAGAGCTCTTAACAGCTAAAAATTCCTCCATAAAACACCATGAGGAGACTTTAGGACTCCTGAGGGCCCTAACCCTGCAGGGAGGTAGCGGTAGTACCGCCAGCGGCCACCAGAGGAGGATCTGTGCTGTCATTGATGAAACCTGTTGCACCTACAGTAACACCACTGGCGAGGCTGAAGAGGATAAAAAAGATTTATGATCAGGCAACATGGCTACACCCCTTCGCCCAGGGAAACCCTCCGCCAACTTAATCTGAGACGCCGTAAGGTTGGTCCTTTCCGCTACCAGCTGGTCCTTACCTCGCCTCAGATCTTTAGTTGCCACCATTCTCATTTGGGGCCATGCCTTTTTAACCCTCCTGTCAGATCTGTCACTTCTAGGATACAATTCCAATATTAAAGCGTTATGACCATAACATTAGAAAGTGACTACCCACCACGGACTGCTTTTAATTAAAAAGCTTTCATTTCAGCCCTCGCCGGTCGCTCAGTGGTTAGCTCACCGGCCCATGGACCAAGGAGTCACGGGTTTGATTCCTGGGTTGCAGGATCCCTGCCCCGACTGGGGGCTCATGCGGGAGGCATCCTATGGATGTGTCTCTCTCATATCGATGTTTCTCCCTCCCCACCATTTCCCTTCCACTCTCTCTAAGAAAAATGATGAAAAAATATCCTCAGGTGAGAATTAACCAAAAGAAAAAAACGTTTTCATTTCAGACCACCCTAGGTGGTCACTTTATGTCTCTGAGTCTGTGGGGCTGCCACACAGGCCTCCCCTGAGCTTGTATTTAGTATGTGGCCCCTTCCCAGGCCCCTCCTCCCTCAGCTCCCCTGAAAGCACCCAGGGATGGAAGTGTCAGGAGGGAATGAGGACAGTTCGGAAAACTCCCTACAAGGGGAATGAGGACGTAGGAGTAGACATCACAGGCCACAAGCCCCCAGGTGCTCTCATCAGAGCCCCTCCCAACCCCCAACTCCCCCCCCCCCCCCCCCCCCCACACACACACAGGACCCACGGACCGAAGGGGAAGAGCACATGGCAGGAAACCCCTGCTGTGGTCTCAAGGTCAACAACAAGGACTATATAAACAGCTCAATCCAGGACAGAGGAGAAACTGACTCCACTGGTAGAAGGTGGGGTGACGACCGCCAGGACGCTTCCGGGACGGACCGCATTAGGAACAAGATCACAAGATCACCCTCCCAACCCAAAGGCAGGGCCAGAATTTGTCACCTCAAGTTCAAAGACTGGGAACTTGGAAAATCCCAGGCGCGGACTGGTGCAGCCTGGAGCTGGGCCTGTGCGCACTCACAGGCGCACCTTTGCTTCTTTCCCCGCAGAGCCCCCAAGGCCAGCCGCGCCCAACCCCTGACCATCTCCAGGAGCCGTGTCCTAGCTTGTCTCCTCCTGAATAAAACCCGCTTCCCTCTCACTCAACTCTTTCTTGAATTCTTCCCGCCCTGCGTCTAAGGTCTGAAGGCCCCAGACGCTTCCGGGGCAGGGCCAGCCCCCAGCCCTGAGCCGGCCCAGTGACTGCACCTCTGACTCCTCCTAGTCTGTGCCTGGCGGGAGGAGAGGAAAGAAGAGGAGAGACGACGGAGCCCCAGCGGGACCCTTGGACCACCGCAGCGGGATCCCCAGGAGAGGTGTGCCTGCACCCCCAGATGCACGGAGTCCAAACCCCCCCTCCTTTAGCAGCCTGGACTGTGGGATCAACGGGCTGCGTCTGGGGTCCTGGGGACAGTGCACAGCGCCCTCCTGCAGCGCCCAGCTCCGTGTCTCTGTGGCTGCGGAACTTGTCCCCACCCAGGGAGGCATGGGGCGGAGCCTCTTACAGCGCAGAGCTCAGATCCAATCACTTTATTATTATTGCAAGTCTGAGTGCTTCCTCTGAGGCCTGCTGCCTCCCTTATAACCCACATGGCATTTCTGCGCCTGGACCCTGACCCTCCGCCCCTGTGGAACTGCTCACACCCTGGGACAGCCAGAGCCTGAGCACCAGCCCTGAGCCGCACACTGGGCACATGGTGTTGCTCGGATGAGACCGAGTCCCCAGCCTCATGGAGCTGGGCCATAAGGTGCTCCCCGCCCAGGACCCAGCCTGCCTAACGGGGTCACTTAGATTAGAGGGGTGACTTGGGGAGCCTTTTGCTAAGCACGGAGGAGGCACATCACAGATCCCCTGTGAATGGGGCTCTGCTTCCTCACCCACATACTGAATGGGGAGCTGAGGCCCAGAGGAGTCAGTCTGGTGACTCCCCCAGGGCATCGGGGGCCGGAGCGCAGGCCAGGGGAGACTGACTTTGCAGAAGCCCGTTTGGCCCTGGAAGTACCCAGCACACAGCGTCTCCTTGGTGATGGGCTCCGGGTCCTAGAGCCTGTGACAGCCTTTGTGGCTCAGGCAGGGCCACTGCAAGCAGAGTGGACGGCGAGTGGGAGAAGGGAGGGTGGCTTAGGGGTCCTCAGAGGCCACTAGGCAGCAGGTGCGGCCGTGCCTGTTCTCTGGGAAACAGCCAGGAGCGGCAGGGCCTGACCGATTCCGGCCCCCGGGCAGGGCAGCTCATCTGTGTGGGCAACGAGGCAGATGCCTGTCCAAAGCAGGCCTGGTGGACAGGATGAGGCCTGGGCCAGGCCTGTGGGGCTGGGTCAGAGGCAGAGAAAAGGCTGGATGCCTCATGCACCCTGCAGTGCCTTCTGCTCCTCCTTGGGCAGCTGCCTCTAGCCCTAGACCCCAGCGTCTCACCCACCATTCGGCCTGATGTCCCCGCAGCCAGTCACCCAGCAGAGGCTGCCCTCAGGGGAGCAGGAGCTGAGCCAGGCCAGAGGGGCAGCCTGCGGGTGCAGGAGACAGGCGCGGGGCGTGCCAGCTTCAGCAGGGCCGCGTCTCCACCCTGCAGTGCATTCCATTGGAGGAGGGTGCCGGCTGACACCTGCCATGGCCACAGTGAGGGGGTCCCAGGGATTGGTGTGCAGGACGGACACGGAGCTGTGCAAGAAGCAGGAGGGGACATGACAGGCTGTGAGGACAGTGAGGCCGGTGGTGTGGGCTGTGGGAGAAGGGCAGTGGGCCTGGGTGTTTCATTCAGTCCCACAAGGACCCTCTGCTCAGCCCTGGCCCACTAGTCAGACCCAGGCATTTTCACACTTTTACACTTCCTCCCCGGCCAGACTGAGTGTAAAAATCCAGCTCTGGCCCTAGCTGGTTTGGCTTGGTGAATAAAGTGTCAGCCTGCGGACTGAAGGGTCCCAGGTTCGATTCTGGTCAAGGGCACATGCCAGGATTGTGGGCTTGGTTCCCAGTGGGGGGCATACAGGAGGCACCCAATCAGTGATTCTCTCTCATCATTGATGTTTCTATCTCTCTCTCCCTCTCCCTTCCTCTCTGAAATCAATAAAAAAAATCCAACTCTTTGTGATAAGATGCTTCATCCTTTCGTTACTGGGAAGGGGACCTTGGCAGTTGGCGAGTCTGCCCAGGACGGCCGGTAGCATGTGGGTTCCTGGCTTCGTGCAGGAAACATTTCACAACACGAGTCTAGGTGATTGTGGGGGACACTTACTAAAGTGGGGACAGTGAGACACAGGGCTTAGCGAAGAAGCAGCAGGAGAGCCCAGGCTGGGCTGCCCTCGCTCGTGGGAAGTCAGAGGAAACGGGGCCTGGGGATCAGGTTCAGGACAAGCTGCTGCTGCCCATTGCTCCCCTGGTTGCGAGCCTGATGGGGTCCTTAGGGTTTGGGAGATGCATGCCTCGGGGGGAGGGAGAAGAAGTGGGGGAAGAAGAAGGGAAAGGGAATGGTGGGGCTGCTCCCAGAGGGAGAGCAGGAGCAGGGTCCTTGGTCTGAGGCTCTATCTCTTTCTCAGGGGGGAACTGTAGGGGAGGTCTTAGGGGAGCATTTCAGCAGAACATTCATCAGTGTCTAGGGGTGCTCCTCAGGCCTGTGGTCTCCACCGATTGGTCAGTCATTGCAGCTGGTCCTGGTGCCGCCCACCCGGTTCTGCCGCTTTCCTGGGTCTGGAGCTAAACTACAGTTGAGGCCTAGATGCCATTTCTGGGGAGGAGGCCTTCTGCATCTGCTGTCAATTGCTGCCAGTTTGTCAGCTGCCTGTCTCGGTTTCACTAGGAGCCTCCAGCAGCAGGGCCTGTGCGGGTGGGGGTTGGAGTGGACTCGGCCCTACTCTTTCTGGCCAGATGGACGGCCAGGGAGGCAGTGCCAAGATTGAAAGGGCAAGGCCAGCGGTGGGCAGCCAAGTGGGGCCTGCGCTGGAGAGGTGGGTAACGAGAGTGGACAGGGCGGCCTCTAGGAAGCTGGGGGTGGAGGGTGCCAGCCAGGAAGCTGGGCATGGGGAGCTGTGGGGGGCCTGGAGCACACCGGGAGGCCCTCTCCACAGCATGGGAAACGACCTGGGAGGGGAGACAGGAAGGTGTCCCCTGCAGAGAGAGGAAGTGCGCGAAAGCATGGCTGAGTCAGGAGATTTGTGATCCGAGAGTTTTCTGGGTCCCTCCGGGAAGCGGGTCTCTGCTGAACGCCCTGTGCTTTGCCTTCGTTGCGGTGACCCAGGGCTCCAGCCAGATTGTTCCTATTCTGATGCCCCAGCTCTCAGGCTTAGGCTCCCTGGGCAGCGGAGGGACCCACACTACCTGGGTGCACATCCCACATCTGCCACTTGCTCATTATACAGCCGGAGGCAACTTACTCAGCTCTCTATGCCTCGGTTTCCCCATCGGGAAAGTGGGAGTGATAGTGCCAACCTACAACAGGAGGTCGTCATGAGCAAAAATGACCCGCAGAGTGCGTTTGGAACAATACATGCCTGCAGGAGGCCCCAGCAACTGTTGATCATTATTTCCAGAACTTAGTCCACCCAGACCATTTCAGAGGGGGTTCTGGCACCAACAACTCAGGGAAAGTTATTTACCCCAGAGGACACTTGGCACCAGCTGGTTATACACTGAGTGGCCAGATTTGACCGGCCAGATTATTTTGACCACCCCATCAGTACTTCATTGACACTTCCAAAAACACTGAATATTGAAAACTTCCTAAGCAAATATTCTCAAGGTTTTATTATTATTATTTGCATAACTAATTCACTTCGTTGTACTGATGGGGTGGTCATAATAATCTGGCCACTCAGTGTATAGTAATTATTGCACCTACAAGGCAAGCTGACACTGTATGTAGTTCAGCCTTGAGCATGACCATCCTTGACTGAGAATTATCTTTGTGTGGAATTCAGCATTGAATGGCTTGATGATGGTTTTGTTTTGTTTTTAATTCTCAAATACAGTCAAACCTCAGTTCTCGAATGCCTCCCATCTGGAGCAATTTAGTTCTCAACCAAGTTGTTCACAGAAAAAAGTCTATCGGTTGTCAAACAAAACTTGAGTTTTCAACTGGACAACCCTTTTGTGCTGACCCACCAGCAAGACAAAAAGCACCTCTCAGGCCACAAACAAAGGAGAGAATAAGAGTCCATTTACCACCAAACCTTGCATTGTTAACATCTCAGGAAACTGTGCTGTGAATATTTTTGTGGTTTGTTTTTTTTCCCTTTTGTTGCAGGTGAAATGGACAATGAACACAATTTTAAAGAAGCTATTGGGTGCTGGTAAAGTAAAAATAAAGAAGCTATCAAAGCGTGCTAATGTTGCTGAGGGTGTGAAAGAAACACTGCTCAGAGACAATTGAAGAGGAACAAAAATGTGTTGATTTGGATAAACGACAAGCACTTACCGGTGACAGTATTTCAGAGGCAGTGATATGTGAAAAGGCAAAGCAGCTGCACGCTGACTTCCTGAAGGCGCCCTGGAATGAGTGCTAACAGAGACTCCTTTAAGGCTGGTGGGGGTGGTTCGATAAATTTAAGAAAAGAAGTGTTTGTTCATAGATTAAATCCTACAGTAGAGATGTACTGAATATAAGAAAGGTTAACAGGGAATCAGTTGGGGGTCTGGAATGAATCGATTCAGTTTACAATGTAGTAATTTTGTTGTTGTTAATCCTCACCCGAGGATATTTTTTCTGCTGGTTTTTTTTTTTTCCTTTTTTTTAAAAATTTTTTTTTAATTTTTTTTATTTTTCGCTAAAAGTATTACAAAGGGTATTATATAAGTGTCCTTTTTCCCCCCCCACCCTTGACAAGCCCCTGCCCTCCCTTACCCCCCAGTGTCTTATGTCCATTAGTTATGGTTATATGGATGCATACAAGTCCTTCGGTTGATCTCTTATTCCCCTCCCTCCTGTCCCCCAACCCTCCCTGGCCTTCCCACTGCAGTCCGACAATCAGTTTGAGGCAGCTCTGCCACTGTATTTATTATTGTTCAAAAGTTTGTAATGGTCTTAATTATCCATGAAAGAGTGAGATCATGTGGTATTTTTCCTTCATTGACTGGCTTGTTTCACTTAGCATAATGCTCTCCAGTTCCATCCGTGCTGTTGCAAATGGTAAGAGTTCCTTCTTTTTAACAGCAGCATAGTATTCCATCATGTAGATGTACCACAGTTTTCTAATCCATTCATCTACTGATGGGGACTTAGGCTGTTTCCAGATCTTAGCTATGGTGAATTGTGCTGCTATGAACATCTGGGTGCATATATCCTTTCTGATTGGTGTTTCTGGTTTCTTGGGATATATTCCTAGAAGTGGGATCACAGGGTCAAATGGGAGTTCCATTTCCAATTTTTTGAGGAACCTCCATACTGCCTTCCATAGTGGCTGCACCAGTCTGCATTCCCACCAGCAGTGCACAAGTGTTCCTTTTTCTCCACATCCTCTCCAGCACTTGTCGTTTGTTGATTTGTTGATGATGGCCATTCTGACAGGTGTGAGATGGTACCTCATTGTTGTTTTGATTTGCATCTCTCGGATGATTAGTGACTTTGAGCATGTTTTCATATGTCTCTTGGCTTTCTGAATGTCCTCTTTTGAAAGGTGTCTATTTAGATCCTTTGCCCATTTTTTGATTGGATTGTTTATCTTCTTTTTGTTAAGTTGTATGAGTTCCCTATAAATTTTGGAGATTAGGCCCTTATCAGATATGACGTTGGCAAATATGTTTTCCCACGAGGAGGGTTTTCTTGTTGTTTTGTTGATGGTTTCTTTTGCTGTGCAGAAGCTTTTTATTTTGATGTAGTCCCATTTGTTCATTTTCTCTTTAGTTTCAACTGCCCTAGGAGCTGTATCAGTGAAGAAATTGTTTTGGCATATGTCTGAGATTTTGTTGCCTTTGTATTCTTCTAGAATTTTTATGGTTTCCTGTCGTACATTTAAGTCCTTTATCCATTTTGAGTTTATTCTTGTGTATGGTGTAAGTTGGTGGTCTAGTTTCATTTTCTTGCATATATCTGTCCAATTTTTCCAACACCATTTATTGAAGAGACTATCTTGGCTCCATTGTATGTTCATGCCTCCTTTGTCAAAAATTAATTGAGCATATTGGTTCGGGCTAATTTCTGGACTCTCTATTCTATTCCACTGATCTATATGTCTGTTCTTGTGCCAGTACCAGGCAGTTTTGAGAACAGTGGCTTTGTAATACAGCTTGATATCTGGCATTGAGATCCCACCTACTTTGTTCTTTCTCAGGATCATTGCAGCTATTCGGGGTCTTTTTTTTATTCCAGATGAATTTTTGGAGAGTTCGTTCTAGATCTTTGAAGAAGGCCATTGGTATTTTAATGGGAAGTGCATTGAATGTATAGATTGCTTTGGGTAGTATGGACATTTTAATGATGTTGATTCTACCAATCCAAAAACATGATATGTTCTTCCATCTGTTTATGTCTTCCTCTATCTCTTTTTTCAACGTCCTGTAGTTTTCTGAGTAGAGGTCTTTAACCTCTTTAGTTAAGTTTATTCCTAGGTATCTTAATTTTTTTGGTGCGATGGTAAATGGGGTTGTTTTTCTAATCTCTCTTTCTGAAAGTTCACTATTGGTGTATAGAAATGCCTCAGATTTCTTGGGGTTAATTTTGTATCCTGCTACATTGCCAAATTCATGTATTAAGTCTAGTAGCTTTTTGATGGAGTCTCTAGGGTTTTGTATGTATAATATCATGTCATCTGCAAATAAGGACAGTTTTACTTCCTCTTTTCCAATTTGGATGCCTTTTATTTCTTCTTCTTGCCTAATTGCAATGGCTAATACTTCCAGTACTATGTTGAACAGGAGTGGTGAGAGTGGGCATCCCTGTCTTGTTCCTATTCTTAGGGGAAATGGTGTTAGTTTTTGTCCATTGAGTATGATGTTGGCTGTGGGCCTGTCATATATGGCTTTTATTATGTTGAGGTATGATCCTTCTATTCCCACCTTTCTGAGAGTTTTTATCAAAAATGGGTGTTGGATTTTGTCGAATGCTTTTTCTGCATCAATTGATACGACCATGTGGTTTTTTTCTTTCAATTTGTTTATGTGATGTATCACATTTATTGATTTACGGATGTTGTACCATCCTTGCATCTCTGGGATAAATCCTACTTGGTCATGGTGTATGATCCTTCTGATGTACTGCTGGATCCGATTTGCTAAGATTTTGTTGAGGATTTTGGCATCTATGTTCATGAGGGATATTGGCCTGTAATTCTCTTTCATTGTGATGTCTTTACCTGGTTTTGGTATTAGGGTGATGCTGGCTTCATAGAATGAGCATGGAAGTGTTCCTTCCTCTTGAATTTTTTGTAGTAGTCTGAGGAGGGTAGGTTTTAGTTCTTCCTTGAATGTTTGGTAAAACTCCCCTGTGAAGCCGTCTGGCCCTGGGCTTTTGTTTGCTGGAAGCTTTCTGATGACTGCTTCAATTTCTTCCATAGTTATTGGCCTATTGAGGTTTTTAGATTCTTCCTGATTGAGTTTTGGAATGTTGTATTTTTCTAGGAATTTGTCCATTTCCTCCAGGTTGTCTAGTTTGTTGGAGTAGAGTTGCCCGTAGTATTGTTTAACAATCATTTGTATTTCTGTAGGGTCTGTTGTTATTTCGCCTCTATCATTTCTGATTTGGTTTATTTGGGACCTCTCTCTTTGCTTCTTGGTGAGCATGGCTAGGGGTTTGTCAATCTTGTTTATCCTTTCAAAGAACCAGCTCTTGGTTTCATTGATTTTCTGTATTGTTTTTTTGGTCTCTATTTCACTGATTTCTGCTCTAATCTTTATTATCTCCTTCCTTCTGCTCACTCTGGGGTTTTCTTGTTGCTCTCTTTCTAATTCTTTGAGTTGTAGAGTTAGATGATTAACTACCATTTTTTCTTGTTTTTTTGAGATAGGCCTGTAGAGCTATAAACTTCCCTCTCAGGACTGCTTTCATTGTGTCCCAGAGGTTTTGGATTGTTGTGTTTTCATTGTCATTAGTGTCCAGGATGTTTTTAATTTCTTCTTTGATGTCATCAGTAACCCAATCAATATTTAATAACATGCTATTCAGCTTCCAAGTGTTTGAGTATTTTGGGTTGTTTTTATTGTAGTTTATTTCTAACATTATGCCATCGTGGTCTGAGAAGAAGCTTTTTATGATTTCAATCTTCTTGAATTTGTGGAGACTTTGCTTGTGACCCAATATGTGGTCTATTTTTGAATATGTCCCATGAGCACCTGAGAGGAATGTATATTCCGCAGCTGTGGAGTGAAGTGTTCTGAAGATGTCAATTAAGTCCATCTGATCTAGTGAGTCATTTAGGGTTGCTGTTTCTTTGCTGATTATTTGTCTAGCAGATTTATCCAGTGATGTCAGTGGTGTATTAAAGTCCCCTACTATGATTGTATTGTTGTCGATCTCTCCCCTGATATCTTCCAGAAGTTTTCTTATGTATGTGGGTGCTCCTGCATTGGGTGCATATATGTTCACCAGGGTTATATCTTCTTGTTGTATTGATCCCTTTAGTATTATGAAGTGGCCTTCCTTATCTCTGGTTATGGCCTTCACTTTGAGATGTATTTTGTCAGATATAAGTATTGCTACCCCAGCTTTCTTTTCCTTTCCATTTGCGTGAAAGATATTTTTCCATCCCTTCACTTTCAGTCTGTGTGAGTCCCTTCTAATGAGGTGGGTCTCTTGTAGACAGCAGATGTATGGGTCATGTTTTTTTATCCATTCAGCCACTCGATGTCTTTTGGTTGGAGCATTTAGTCCATTTACATTTAAAGTTATTATTGAAAGGTACTTGTTTGTAGCCATTTCTTTTTTTGTGTGTGTTGGTTGTAGGTTCTTGGTATTCATCACTTTGAATATTTCTTGCCATTCCCTTCTGGCCTGCAAAGTTTCTGTTGAGAAATCAGCTGACAGTCGTATGGATATTCCCTTGTAGGTAACTGACTGTCTTTCTCTTGCTGCTTTTAAGATTCCTCTGATTATGAAGGAGGCCCGTCAATGCTTATGGCCACTCAGGGGTGTCTGGAGAATGGCATGCAGTGTGTTTTCCCATTAATGCTTTTTTTAAAATTAAATATTTATTGTTCAGATTATTACATTTGTTCCTCTTTTTCCCCCCATAACTCCCCTCCTCTCAGTTCCCGCACCACCCTCCGCCCTCACTCCCCACCCACTGTCCTCATCCATAGGTGCATGATTATTGTCCAATCTCTTCCCGCATCTCCCACACCCCTTTCCCACCCCCCAAGAATAGTCAGTCCATTCCCTTTCTGTGTCCCTGATTCTATTATAATCACCAGTTCATTATGTACATCATATTATTTATTCACTTGATTCTTAGATTCACTTGTTGATAGATGCATGTTTGTTGTTCATAATTTGTATCTTTACCTTTTTCTTCTTCTTCCTCTTACTCTTCTTAAAGGATACCTTTCAGCATTTTGTATAATACTGGTTTGGTGGTGATGAACTCCTTTAGCTTTTCCTTATCTGTGAAGTTCTTTATCTGACCTTCAATTCTGAATGATAGCTTTGCTGGATAAAGTAATCTTGGTTGTAGGTTCTTGGTATTCATCACTTTGAATATTTCTTGCCATTCCCTTCTGGCCTGCAAAGTTTCTGTTGAGAAATCAGCTGACAGTCGTGTGGATATTCCCTTGTAGGTAACTGACTGTCTTTCTCTTGCTGCTTTTAAGATTCTCTCTTTGTCTTTTGCTCTTGGCATTTTAATTATGATGTGTCTTGGTGTGGTCCTCTTTGGATTCCTTTTGTTTGGGGTTCTCTGTGCTTCTTGGACCTGTAAGTCCATTTCTTTCACCAGGTGGGGGAAGTTTTCTGTCATTATTTCTTCAAATAGGTTTTCAATATCTTGCTGTCTCTCATCTTCCGGCACCCCTATAATTCTGATGTTTGTACGCTTGAAGCTGTCCCAGCGGCTCCTTACACTATCTTCGTATTTTTGGATTCTTTTTTCATTTTGCTTTTCCGGTTGGGCGTTTTTTGCTTCTTCGCATTTCAAATCTTTGACTTGATTCTTGTGCTCCTCTGGTCTGCTGTTGGGTGTCTGTATAATATTCTTTTTTTTTTAAATATATTTTATTGATTTTTTACAGAGAGGAAGGGAGAGAGATAGAGAGTTAGAAACATCGATGAGAGAGAAACATCGATCAGCTGCCTCCTGCACATCCCCTACTGGGGATGTGCGTGCAACCCAGGTACATGCCCTTGACCGGAATCGAACCTGGGACCTTTCAGTCCACAGGCCGACGCTCTATCCACTGAGCCAAACCGGTTTCGGCTGTATAATATTCTTCATTTCAATCAGTGTATGCTTAATTTCTAGTTGGTTCTTTATCACAACATCGAGGGTCTCATTAGATTTATTGAGGCTCTCATCAAGTTTATCGGCAGATTCTAGCAAATTATTGAAAGCCCTTAAAAGTGCATTTTTTAGCTCTATATACTCCATTTCTGTCATGTTTTTTTGTCCCACCTCCTCTGTCCCCACCACCTCTGTCCCCACCTCCTCTGTCCCTCTGCCCGGAGCCCCTCCCCCCTAATGCCCACTGTCGCTGGTGCTTCATGAACTGGGCCTGGCAGCTCAGCCCCGTGAAACCCTCCCGGCAGGTCCAGGCTAGATCACGCCCTGTGTCCCCCAGCTCTGTGTTCAGCACCCACCTCCACACCGTGTCCCACACTCACTACAGTGCTGTGTTTATGTCTGTCCTCACCTCCCTGTGGGATCCAGGGGCCCAGGAACCCACTCAGTGAACTCCTTGCCCCTGAGACCTTGTCCATGCTGGGCACATGTGATCAACGATAATTAAGGGAGGGAGGGAGGGGAGGAGGGAAGTAACATTATGAAATAAGAGAGAGAAGACATAGAAGAGCAGAAAAGAAAATAAGAAGCAGTGGAAGGAGGGAGGGGAGGAAGAAGGGAGAGGAAGTGGAGGGGTGGAGGGAGGGACACCGGGACAAGCATAACCCCCATGAGCTCCCAGAAATGCCGTCACAGGGAACTGAGCCCTGGAAACCTCCTCACACCAGAACACGGAGACCTGGGACCCGGGGACTCTCAGGGAGGCCCCCACTGCGCCCTCAGTCACCGCCATGATGAGTCCATGCCACAATCACAGCCACGGCTTGGAGTGGCTTTTCCAAGTTTAATAGGAATCAGAGGGTGAGCAGGAGGCCATGGGTCCAGGCTCCTTGTCCTGGCCCCCCTACTGTGAGAGACACCAGCCTGAGAGCATTTCCTGTGTCTGCCACCCTAAAGTCAGGACAGGAGGGGACCCTGAGGGCAGGAGGCTCTTGACACTGTGGAGGGTGAGGAGGTGGGAGGGTGAGGCTGGAATAGGGAAAGAACAGGGGTGTCCACAAGGAAGACTGAGGGTCTCCCCATCATGGGACCCCTGCCTGGCCTCATCTAGGATCCAGGGGGCGGAGGGACATACTTCCAGATCCAAGAAATGAAGCTCATCACCCGGGCATACACCCCAGGGAAGTTGCGATGACCACAGCTGTATCCCAGCTCACGACCCCTACCTGGACCCAGGTGCCTTCCCAGCTGCACACCAGGGGGCCCCCAGAGTCACCCTGTGGGGAGAGGCAGGACTCAATGAACATCTCCACACGGGCCTCTGCATGGAGCTTCTGAGTCCCGATTCCCTGGGCCAGGAGGGGACGGAGGACAGAGGACGGGGCAGGTGGGGCTCACCTGGCAGGAGTCCTGGCCCTCACTCCCAGCGCACAGCAAGTCATCCTTGATGATCTGGCCAGTGTTGGTGGAAGAGTTCTGGTAGCGCTGGTTACAGACCCTGTTCCCTACCATGGGAACCATCACCTCCTGCAGCTGGTAGGGCCGGGGCAGCGGGGGCTGTGGGGAGGGGCTAGGTGAGAACCAGGGCTGGTCCAGGTTTCTGCTCCTTCCCAACAACAAGGTACTCTTTCCACTCCTTCTGGGCCACCCCGGCCAGCAGCCAAGGGCACAGGGAGTCCCTCTGTGGGCCCTGACCCTGGGGTCTGCAGCTACACCTGGCCCTGGGACTGAGCTCCACAGCATCCACTAAACCAGCGGTTCTCAACCTGTGGGTCGCGACCCCTTTGGGAGTCGAATGACCCTTTCACAGGGGTCGCCTAAGACCATCAGAAAAACCATATATAATTACATATTGTTTTCTGATTAATCACTATGCTTTCATTATGTTCAATTTGTAACAATGAAATGGGGGTCACCACAACATGAGGCACTGTATTAAAGGGTCGCGGCATTAGGAAGGTTGAGAACCACTGCTAAACCCATTCAGTTCTAGGACCCAGCACTTCATCAGGAAGAGTCTGGGCTCCACAGGCCTGAGGACGGGCACTGAGGAGAGAGTGACCCCGGGAATGTTCTCCTTGAAAAGCAAGGGATCAGGGCTCATCCCAGAGGAATGCATCACAACAGGCAGGAAACACTTCTGAGCTGATGGGTTGGGTTTTTATTCTGATCTAGGGACCTGCCTCTCGCTCCCAGACTGGCTCATCCTCAGGAGGACAATCAAGGTCCACACACCCCCACAGAGCGTGGGAGGACCCAGGCAGAGCCTCAGGAGGGCCTGTCCACCTGCAGAGCAAACACCTGTGTCCTCAGTGTCCATGAATCTGATCATGAAACCCCAGCTCTGCACACATGTAGGCTCAACAGGAAATCCCCCCTCTAGTAACCAAATGTAGAATTAGCACATGGCCCAGAACTCCCACTCCTAGTCTGTACCCCAAAGAACTGAAAACAGGGATCCAAGAGGGAGACAGAGTAGGTGGAAGTGACACTCACCTCCTCCCAGGACCAAATCGGAATCACAACTAAATTATAGACACTCAACCTGAATAACCAACTGAAGACTGGCTGAAAAGAGGTCTCAGCATTAAGGACACATGGAAGAAGCCACATGGAGACAGACAGGGAGGGTGGAGACACAGAAAGGGCTGCATTGAGAGTTAGGAGGGACACCTCAGCTGCAAAGGTCCCCTCTGAGAAGGGAGGGGTCTCCACCCCATCCTGAGCTCCCAGCCTGGAACACCAGTGCCAGGAAGAGGAGCTACACAACATCTGGCTGTGACCATCAGCGGGGACTGCACTTGCCAGAGTGAGACAGGGGACTGCCAGGCACCCGGACGCCCTTTTAAAGGGCCAGTGCACAAACATCTCTATGGCAGGTACTCAACCTGACTGGGCTCCAGCGGAGCGACAGCAGCCCAGAGTGGACGGGACCCACACAGGGAGAGATTGGTTGTATGACTTTGGGGAGAGGGCTGGAGGGGCAGCCTCCATTGTTCAGGGCTAAGTCCCTCTCCCACATGCCCACAGATGCCATCTTTCCTGTGTTGAACACTCTGCTTCATAGGGCATCAGCCTGGAGGAAAGCACATACCCCCTCCCCCCTTTCCCCCCTCGCCACTCCAGGCTCCAAGTGATCCCGCCTGACCAAGCTCATGCCCTGCTGGGGTGTCTGCCAGCTGCAACCAGCCTGGGCCCACACAGTCTTTCTCAGAAGCTCTGGAGGAGGTCTGCACAGACTCCAGGGCTGTTGGAGACACACAGGGAGAGACTGAGTTGTGTGTCTCTGAGGCGAGGGCTATTTTCCCCAGGCACCCGACTAGCTTCACTGTGCAGAGCCCTCACTCCTCACTGCCAAATCCTAATCTGTGTGATCCTGAGGAACTCTACTGGCCTCACCCTGACGACTCCCAGAAACCCTACCCCACTGCAAAGATTTGAAGACCCCAGGTGGGTGGTAGATGGTGGGTGGTGGTGGTAGCTGGCCTTGGTGTGCCCTGAGACTTTTGTTGAGTGGTGTCAGACCCAATACTAGCGCTGAGGTTGAATCTGTAAAACCTGATAAACATCACTCGCCCCATCCCAATGACTTATTGAGAAACTACCTCATGCAACTCAACTATAACAGCAGAGCTCACCTCACCCACACAAGGGACATTTCTGGGGCACCTAGCTTAGCTGGAGGCACTTTCAGTGGCTGAGCCTAATGGCCACTGGCAGGCAGAGGCAGATTTTGAGGTGCTTTGGGCCTATTGTGTCCTGACGCAGGTTTGGTGTTGCTGGGAATCACCTCAGTATACAGCTTGGCTCCTCCCATGAGCACCCAGGCCTAGTAGATGGAGCCACGAACTGTGGATCACATTGTAGCGTCTAACAGACAGCCCAGGATTGGTCACAGGCAGTGTCTGACATTGACCTGCACCACAGTGCCTGCCTGGAGGCCCCAGAACCAGCCCACAGCAGAGAACAACCCAATTAGCTCCACAAGCGGCACACTCAAAGGGAGATCTCCGCAGGCACCAGACCCTGCTGGCGCCAATTCTGCTTCATGGGGTCAGCCTACTCACAGCAGCTCATACAGTGTGATCATGGTCAATACTCAGTCAGTCAGCTTGAGGATCAATCCTGCCTACCACAAGCCAACCACTATCAGGACTCAACTACAACAGCAGGGTTCACAGAACTCACACCAGGGACATTCCTGGGGCAGCCAGCTTAGGGAATCAGGGAGACTGCACCACTGAGCTCCACAGGACATGTACTCAAAACGCCACCCTACCAAGACTGGTGACATAGCAGATCTACCTAACACAGAGAAACAAATACAGAGAGACGGCCAAAATGGGGAGACAAAGAAGCATGCAACAAAAGAAAGAACAGGGAAAACCCCCGGAAAAAGAACTAAATGAAATGGAAACAAGCCAGGTACCAGATACAGAGTTCAAAACAATGGTCCTAGGGATGCTCACGGAACGTAGGGGAAGGAGGATGAGCTCAGTGAGGACTGCAATAGAGAGACAGTGAGCATAACGAAAGGACTAGAAACCATAAGAGAAAACAGTCAGAAATGAAAAATATGAGATCTGAAATGACTACACTTGAAGGAACCAATAGCAGATTAGATAAAGAACAAAATCGAGTCAGCAGTTTAAATGACAAGGTAGCAGAAAATGCCTAATCAGAGCAGTGAAAAGAAAAAAGATTTTTTAAAATGAGGATAGTTTAAGGGACCTCTGGGACAGCGGTCACCAACGGTGGTCCGTGAGGCCTAAAATGTTGGCGACCGCTGCTCTGGAACAACAGAAAGCATAACGTTTGCACCATAGGGTACCAGAAGGAGAGAGAGAGCAAGGGGGTGAGAACCTATTTGAAGAAATAATGATTTAAAACTTCCCCAACCTGGTGAAGAAAAAAGACATACAAGCCCAGGAAGAACAGAGAGTCCTAAACAAGATGAACCCAAAGAGGCCCACACCAAGGCACATTATAATTAAAATGGCAGAGGTTAAAGACCAAGAGACAATCTTAAAATCAGTAAGTTAAAGACAGTTACTAACAAATGAGGTCCCATAAGACCAATTTCTCAACAGAAACATTTCAGGCAGAAGAGACTGACACGAAATATTTAAAGTGATAAAGAGCAAGAATCTACAACCAAGACTACTTTGCCCAGCAAGGCTCTCTTTAGTCCCAGCTGGTCAGGCTCATTGGATAGAGTGTTGGCCTGTGGACTGAAGGGTCCTGGGTTCAATTCCGGTCAAGGGCACATGCCTGAGTTGCAGACTCAGTCCCCAGTCTGGGGTGTGCAGGAGGCAGCCCATCAGTGATTCTTGGTCATCATTGATATTTCTATCTCTTTATCCCTCTCCCTTCCTCTCTGAAATCAATAAAAATATATCTTTAAAAAATATATGTATATACACCCCTATGTTCACTGCAGCATTGTTTACAGTGGCGAAGATGGAAACAGCGGAAGTGTTCTTTGCGAGATGATTGGATAAAGGTGTGATACCTGTTTACAATGGAATACTCCTCAGCCAACAGAAAACATGACATACAGCCATTTAGGACAACATGGATGGATCTTGAGAACATCATGTAAATTAAATAAGTCAGACAGAAAAAGTTAAAAACCGCCCTAACTGGTTTTGCTCAGTGGATAAAGCGTCAGCCTTCGGACTGAAGGGTCCCAGGTTCGATTCCAGTCAAGGACATGTACCTTGGTTGCAGGTACATCCCCAGTAAGGAGTGTGCAGAAAGCAGTTCATTGATGTTTCTCTCTCATTGAATTTCTAACTCTCTATCGCTCTCCCTTCCTCTCTGTAAAAAAAAATCAATAAAATATATATTTAAAAAAACACTAGGGTAAAAATTTATTATATATAAAAAAAGAAAAAGTTAAAAACCATATGATTTCACTCACATGTGGAATATAATACTGGAAGCAACAAATGAACAAAAAAGATAAAGAAAAAAAACCAAAACTCATAGATACAGATAACAGTATGGTGGTCACCAGAGGAAAGGGGGTGGGAGGAAAGGGTAAAAGGGTCAATACAGGTGACAGAAGATGTGACTTTGGGTGATGGGCACACAATGCAAGATATAGATGATGTACCATAGAACCGCACACTGAAAACCGCTATAATCTTGTTAACCAATGTCACCAAATAAATTAAATTGTAGAAAATAAGATATAAATAGCAAAAGAAGGACATACAGAAAGCCAACAGACATATGACAAGATGCCCAGTGTCACTAATCAGTAAAGAAATGCAAATTAAAACCACACTGAGATATCACCTCCCACCTGTCAGAATGGCTGTCATCAATACATCAACAAGCAACAAGTTTTGGTGAAGATGTGGACAAGGGGGAGCCGTCACATGCAGTTGGAGGGAACATAGACTGGTGCAGCCCTGTGGGAGACAGTGTGGAGGTTCCTCAAAAAATTAAAAATGGAACTGCCTTATGACCCAACCATTCCACTTCTGGATGTACATCTGAAGAAACCCAAAACATAATTGGGAAGAACATATGCACCCCTATGTTCATTGCAGCGTATGTACAATAGCCAAGATATGGAAGCAGCCCAAGTGCCCATCAATAGACAAGTGATAACAATACGGTGGTACATGGAGGGTGGGCAAAAGTAGGCTTATGGTTATGAGTAGGCAAAATATAGAGTTTCTTCTTGTATTATTATTTATTAAGTATTGTATTATTTTCCTTATAAACAACTTTAAACCTACTGTTGCCCCAGCCTGTATATACAATGAAATATTACTGGGCCTTGAAAAAAAAGAAATATTACCATTATGCTAAGTGAAATAAGTCAGTCAGAGAAAGACAAATAGCATATGATTTCACCCATATGTGGAATCTAAAGAACAAAATAAACGAACAAAAGGGAAACAGGCTCATAGATACAGGGACAGACTGATTGTTGCCAGAGGGGAGGAGGTTGGGGGACTGAGTGAAAGTGGGGAGGGATTAAAACATACAAATTGGTAACTACAAAACAGTCACAGGGAATGTGAAGTACAGATTAGGGAATATAGTCAATAATATGGTCATAGCTGTGGATGGTGCCCGGTGGGTATGGAAATATCCGGGGCGGGGGGGGGGGGGTACTTTGTAAAGTATATGATTGTCTAACCACCATGCTGTACGCCTCAAGCTAATTCAAAATAATATTGAATAGAAACTGTCATTGAAAATGTTTTAACGACTTGAGAACAGGTTCCCTGGCGGTGCTTGTACACACAGGTCACAGCAGCGTGATTCACAACAGCCAAAAGGTGGAGACGGTCTGTCGTTCAGGAAGGACGACAAAATGCTCCCTCCACCCAGTGGGAGGTGACTCGGCCACAAAAAGTAATGCGGTTCTGACACAGGTTACAGCACAGCTGGGCCTTGGCTGCATCATCCCACGTGAAAGAAGGCAAACACGTGGAAGCCACAGGTTGCATGATTCACATTTACATGAAACGTCCAGAACAGGTAAATGCATAGAAGAGGACAGGAGCTCCGTGGTTGGCAGAGCCTGGGGAGGGGCAGTGACCGTGTCATGGAGACCAGGCTTCGTGTTGAGGAGGAGAAGTTCTGGAGATGGTGGTGCTAAGGCCGCACAACATGGTGAACGTGCTGAACGCCACTGAACCGCGCACTGACCAATGTCATGTATAATGTTATGCACATGTTGCCACAAGAAAAAGGTGGAGGATTCCCCCAAATTGCAGAGAATAAAATGTTGTCAGCAAAGCCACAGCCACACCCCCAGCGGGCTGCCCTGTGTCCACACCCCCAGCAGGGTCCCTGAGCCTTACCTCCGAGGCTGCTGTAACCCCAGCCACTCACCCAGCACATCTTCCTCTCAGGGAACCTCAGCGAGGCAGGTGGGAGGGGGACCAGGCCGATGAGCTCAGAGAGCGTCACAGGGGCCTCCAGTTTCAGCAGGGCCACGTCCGCGCCCCCCTCTGCAGACAGGCTCTGGTTGAACTTGGGGTGGCGGACGATCTTAGTCACATTTGTCAGTGTGTCATGGTCATAGAGTCTCAGCTGCAGAACTTGAACCCTGAGGCCATAGGCCTCCCAGTCCTCCCTGGGGAGAGGGACCAGGAGCCTCTCAGAGGAGCCTCCGGGGCAGGGCCAGTCTGGGCACAGCAGCAGGGCTGGGGCTGCACTAACTGTGTCTTCCCCTGAGACCCTGGGCCCTGCCCACAGCCCCCCTCCCATCAGCCCTCTGTGAGTTTCCCACCCCCACCCCTGCCAGGGGGCCTCGGGCTGTGTGGCTCACCGCTGGGTGCAGTGGGCTGCGGTCAGCACCCACTGGTGGTGGATGAGGGAGCCCCCACAGAGGTGCTGCCACAGCTCCAGCTCCTTATTGTACCTTCGGACGCTGACCTGCCAAGGCCATCTCCCAGCGGGGGCATTGTGCGCCCCCACGGGGCCACCCTGATGCCTCTCTGAGGCGGGACCTGGGAACACAGGGGACGCCATCAGAGACCCAGCAGGGCCCCTTGTGCTCAGTCTCTCCCAGGACGAACCAAGGAGGCCCACCTGAGTTGACGCTGAGGGGCCTGGGCAGCCTGAGCAGAAGATGGGGACAGGGAGTCAGGACTCACCTGTGAAAGAGGGCACGGAGCACCCCAGGCCTGGGAGGCTCAGGATCAGCAGCCACAGCATCTGCGGGGATGGCAGGGGCCTGGGTGAGACCACCAGAGGCCGGGGGCCCATGTGGGGATGGAGAAGCCGGGATCTGAGCAGCGGCATCCTCACTTGGAAGAACCCTCCTTGGGACACTCTCTGCACCCCTTCATCCCCGGGCACAGGAAGGGCAGGCGGGGGCCCCTGGCTGGGCCATGGGCAGAGAGAGCTGCTCCTCTCTCAGGCCCACAGCAGGTCAGGTGGACAGTCAGTAGGCAGTGAGGAGCTGCTGGGCCCTGGCACTGCCTCCCCTGGATCTGCCAGTGCTGTCACTGGGCAGCAGCCATCTCTGGCTGCATGGATCTCAGCCACAAAGCACAGCCAGGTTGGGGGCCTGAGCAAGGAGAGCTGCCAAGAGGGTGCAGTTTTGCTAGAAGTCCCAGAGGGCTAGGCTCAGGCAGACGGGCTCAGGGAGGCAGAGCCCCAGAGCTGCTGCTGGGTCCCTCAAGCCACAGGGCAGCCCCTGAATCCGCTGAACCCTGTGAGGCAGCGTGGAGCTCGCCACCATCTGATTAGAGCATGCCATCTGCGTGGCACGTGGCCTGTGGCCACCCTCACTGCCACCAGCTGTGGCCCTGCACACTGCCCTCTGAAGGGTGCTCTCCGGAAGCTGCACAGAGATGGGCTTTCATGTGGGTACAAGTCAGGGAGAGGCACCTGGGAGGCAGGTGGACAGAGCAAAGCTGGGCAGAGGGCGAGTCTGGAGCAAAGTGCAGGCTGATGAACCTTGACCAGCCCACAGGGAGACACAGGCCACGGCCCCCACTGGGACACAGTGCCAGCTCCTGCTTCTCCCTGCGCCAGCCAAGAGGGATCTGCCAGGGCAAGGCAGCCAGAGGAACTGCCAGGCCTCCCAGGAACTGTCATCATGTCCTGTCCTAAAGGGGGACCTGGCCCGCCCCTGTGTCCGGCAGTGTCCACCGTCTTCTGCCTTGGATGCTGAAGTACCACTGAGGAGTCCCTGCCCAGGAAACTGGGAAGCAGAGGCTCAGGGCACAACTGAGGCCGACAGGGACCCTACACTGTCCACCTGGATCCCACCCTTTGCTACTAACCGTGACTCTGGGTCTTACCTGGTAGCACGACCCAGACCCCCATCCCTGAGGGGCTGAGCTCTGGTCACAGGGACTTCTCAGGCCTGGTGGCTGCACGTGTCCACCTGCCATCACATTGATGAGGGGGAGGCAAGGGACACGCAAGGGCCCTCACCTTCCCTGCCCCCCATTGTGACACAGCAGCCCTGCCTCTGCCTGGTGGTCAGTGTCATTGTCCCACCAAGATGGTGGCACGTCTTGCTCCCTGGCCTCCAGACACAAGGAGCTCAATGAACCGAGACACCAGCTGTCACTCACATCTCAAGAACAGTCCTCAGTGCAGGCTGCAGGGTCTGCGTTGTCCTGTCTCCCGTGGGGATTGCCCATCACCAATACTTTTACCACCATTGTGTCTGCTGGGACCTGTGTCGCCAGTGCAGCTGGACCTGCAGCAGAGCCCTGTCCATGCGCTGGGACCACTCAGAGCCGGCAGCCTGTTGTGTGGCCAGCGTCACGGGCTGGAGGGCACTGTGAGGTGGGGAGCACGCTGCTTCCCTGAGAGGGGCAGAGGCCCTCACTGGCCTGTTGTTTTGATGGGGGCCCCTGGGTGCTGAGCCGTGGGAATCCTAAAGATTTCCTGTGGCCAGGCCCCTGCCTCCTCAGGGGCGCGCTCCCCCTCTCAGGAGCACACAGCCTGGTGGCCTGTAACCTCACCAGTGAGGGAGTCAGTGTGGACCAGTGCGGTCCCTCAGAACCTGCCCTGCTTTAGAAATAAGTGCAGATGCAACTAGTTCAGATGGGGTCAGAGTGGAGGGGGGGAGGCCCTAAATCCAATGATGGTTCCTTGTAGGAAGAGGTGAGGATGCGGAGAGCACAGATGGGTGGGGAGGACGGGGTGGGGGTCCAGGGGTTCCTCCCCAACCAAGGGTCCCAGCACCACCAGCAGCTGCAGGAGGCAGGAGCCTGGGAACAGGTGTGGCCCCAGAACAACTTGATTGGGTGCTCCTGGCCTCCAGCCGGTAAGAGGATGGATTTGTGTTGTTTTAAGCCCACACTCCCCAGTCGGGGTCTGTCACTGTGACCCCAGGACACCACACAGGGGGAGAGCCTGGTGGTGACTGAGGTGTGATGTCCACCTGGAAGGGCATGGCCCTGCATGGAGTCCCATTCCAAGCCCTGAAGGTGTCTCTCTCACCTCAGACAAGGGGAAGAGGCCAACGCCCGTGGGCCCTCCCCAGGGTCCCCATGGACACTGACCTGGCCTGCAGGGGTCTCTTTATGGGGACACAGCCCTGCTGGCTCAGTGTCACCCACCCATGTTGGTGCAGGGCTCAGTCAGAACAGATTTCAGAGCCATAGGCAACAGGCCTCTCCATCTCCACCCAGGCATCTGGCTCTGCCCACCTTCCCTTACTGCTGAGCCCAGGAAGCTGTGCTAGGGTGGTGATTCCAGGCAAGTAGAGGGGGGCGGGTGGGGGGAGGGCAACAGCCCTGAGCCCATCCTCTCATCCTCTGGAGAGACAGCCCTGCGGGTCCACCCCGTGGCCATGCCTGCAGACACAGCCCCAGGTCCAGGCGTGTCTCACTCCAGCCTTCCCTCCAACACCAAGTTCTAGGTCCTTCTCCCTCCCCTGGGAGCGCTGGCCTCTGAGTCACTCAGACCCTCAATCTTACTCCTAGGAACACTAAAGGTCTGACTACACCCTCACCCAGGGAGGAAAGCCCTACAAAGACTCACAGGCCCCAGAGCCCAATGGGAAGGCAGGCAGCCCACACCCTACTGGGGGGCACAGGGACCTGGATGTGTGTGGACCATCTGGCACCTGCCCACCCACAGGGCCCCATGGACAGGCAGTCACTTAGGCAGAACGTGTGCCTGAAACCCAAGGGCGAGGGCACAGGGCCAGGCTGTGCTGTGTCACCCCCTCCTCCCTCCCTGGGCAGACCAGATCCCCAAGGGGGGCCATCTGCATGGTGGTGCCTTCTAGCTGAGTCTCAGGCCTCATTTTCCTAGGAAAAGGCTTTCCTGGAGAGCTCCTGGCTGCCAGGAATCCAGATTTCAGTCCAGGGCACATGGGGGACGCAGCTCCTGATCCGCCTGCCCTGGAGCTTCCACTCTCCCTAACTCAGAGTCCAGGGCTCCCTGAAGGACCAGAACACAGTGAGAGAGGAGGGCTTTCCACCCTGGCCCCCGGGGGGCCGGGGGGGGGGGGGGGGCAGGCAGGGGTCCTGGCACTGAAAGGTCTGGAAGGCCGCCACCCCATTGTAGAATCAGACTGGGGACCAGCCTGTCGCTGCAGGGTATGGAGCCCCCTCACCCACAACACAGGCCGCCTCAGGCTCCACAGGCCCTCCTGGGTCCTGGCCCCAACCTGCAGGTGCGGGACCCACCCCAGCCGGGCACCAGCCATGCCCCCCAAATCCTACTCCAGCAGGAACTGCAGGTCACTGCCTGGGGCAAGAGGAGCTCCACAGCCCTTTCTCACTCCCTGGATTTGAAACTAAAGCTCCTCTGTCCACTGGGAGCCCCTCCCACCCCCTGGAGAAAAGAGGGGCTCTGCAGAGCCTGAGGGGACCATGCACAGGGGTGTGTCTCCAGCAGGGGCGCCAGTGCCAGGACAGCAGCCTGGGGAGTGGGGGGGGGGGGGAGGGGGCGGGGGTCCCCTCTCTTCCCTCCTCTCTGCTGCCTCCAACCAACCAGAACCTGGGAGCTGGGGGAGCCAGAGGGTGGGGGCGGGGAAGAGCGGGACTGGCTGGTCCCGGGTCCCTGCAGGTCTGCCCTGCTGGGGAGAAGCTCCGGATGGGAGACTGAGGGTCTGTGTGGAAATGAGGCTGCACTTCATTTGGTCCCAGGAGTTGATCACATTGGAAAATGGGGGTTCGGCGCCTCCCGGTCAGAGGGAGCAGCGGAGACCATGGAAACACAGCACCTCCTGTTTGCATGCGGCCACGTCCAAGTCATTAAAGCCTCCATGACACACTGACTGCGACTGAAGGAGGAAGAGGGGCGGTCTGCACCCTCTGGGGCGGCCCTCCGGGCTGTGGCCTCCAGCCCCGGGCAGCAGAGTCACCTCCACCCCAGCCAGGAGAGCCGCCAGGTCGCCCTGTTCCTCGCTGCAGCCATAGCTGCCCATCCCACCTGGTCCCCCTCCCAGGGCCTGGGCTCCCCCAGCAGCACGGACCACCCACTGGCCGCCTTGGCCACGCCCACAGGTAAGTGCACTGGGTCCAGAGCAGTTTTTCATGCAGTTTAATGAGCTACAGGGGGTGGGGAGGAGGCAGGAGTCCTCAGAACACATCCCACCTCTCCCTTTTGCCTGTCAGGGGAGAGGCTGATGGAGGTGCTGAGGCAGGAGGATCTCAGAGCAGGTGGGGGCGGGGGGAGGGATGGAGGGGCGCTAGGTGCAATGAAGAGCTGGCAGTGGGAGGGAGCAGGGAGGGTCCCCCAGACACCCTGGAGGGCCTGTCTTCATCTCATGGGCAGCATCATTGCCCCGCCCCGGCTCAAGGAGAGGAATGAATATGATGGTGGATCCAAGGCAAGAAGGATGTCACTCGGACATAGACTCCAGGAAAGTTGCGAAGACCGCACTTGTGCCCCCAACTCACCACGCCTACCTGGACCCAGGTACCCCTCCATTGACAGACCAAGGGGCCCCCAGAGTCAATCTGTGGGGAGAAGAGACAGGTGGTCAGTACTCAGGGCCCCTGCAGGCAGGAGGAAAGGACGGAGGCCACAGTCTGGGGGTCTCACCTGGCAGGAGTCCCGGCCTTCGCTCCCGGCACACAGCTCGTAGTCCTGGATAACCTTGTTGATCCTAAGGTATTGCTGCCTACAGATCTCATCCGCCACGATGGGGACCTCCACCTCCTGCAGATTTTTGGGCGGCGGCAGCGGCTCTGTGAGAAGAAGCCCAGTGAGCCTGTGGTCCTGAGGGTGCGGACAGTCACAGGCCGCGGGTTCTAGAACCACACGCTGAGCCTCAGTGCCCCCAGGGGGACCCAGGGAGTCACCCAAGACCCCAACTGTCTGGGTTCACTCGAGGCCAATGGGCTGATAATCTCTAGGCTGACACTGTGGGCACCAAGCTCCAAAAAGAAACAGAGAAATATATTTTTATCCACAAATAATTTTTATTGGGAAAAATCAGAGTAAGTGCTTTCACCCAAGAAATGCAGAGTGAACAGCCCTCCTGTCCTATTTGTCTGTGTCCATTTAACAGTGAATCCTGGAGCACATCACTGAAGTTCTCCCTCCTCGTTCTCCATCCCACTACGGAGACTCAGGGAGAATGGGGACCCCCGGAAGGGAAGACACGGCCTGGTGCAGAGTGAGGGAGAGAAATGCCCATGGCACCCTGGCCAGTGTTTCCAGTGGTTAGAGCTCTGGCCCTAAGGGTCCCAGGTTTGATTGTTGGTCAAGGGCAAGTACCTGGGTTGCAGGTTCAATCCCCAGCCCCAGTCGGGAAGGCAGCTAACAGATATGTCCCTCACATTGATGTTTCCTCTCTCCTTCCCTTCCATTCTATCTAAAAATCAATAGAAGATATATCCCTGGGTGATATTTAAAAAAAAAAAAAAAGATGCCCATGGCCATGCCTCACTCTTGCTACTTTGGTCTCTGCTCCTTAACAGACTCCTCTCGAGCTGTCTGCCTCCTACACCCAAGGGAGACCCCAGAGGGACCCAGCTCAGACCCCAGCTGAGCCTCCTCTGTAAAGCCCGGCCCGCCCCCTGCATCGCCCTCAGTCTCCTCCTCCCACTCCCACACGTCATCCTGGTTCTCACCTTCAGGAGCAATGTCGCCCCAGCCAGTCACCCAGCACCGTGTGCCTGGGGGGAATGAGAGGGAGGCTGGCGGGAGGCTGATCCACCTGATGAGGTTAGATGGTCGCACGGGGGCCTCCAGTTTGAGAAGTGCCACGTCCGCACCACCTAATACTCCCTTTTCAAGGCTGTACTTGGGGTGGAGGATGATCCTAGCCACCTGCACACTGTCACTGTATGAGGGTCTCAGTCGTCCTAGTTGGACCTTAATGTGCCGAGTCTCTGGGTTTCTCCTGGGGACAGAAGGCCAAAGGCTTCTGAGAGGCTGTGGAAGGGAGTGGGCCAGCCCCTCAGAGCCCAGAGACCTCCCTCTGTGGTGGGCAAGGGGAGCGCCAGGAAGCTGAATCCTGATGGGGGGTCTGCAGCCACTCAGCCCAGCATCTGCCCCAACACACATCACATGCCTCCCGACATTGTCCACCCCAACCCCCGGATGCTGGCAGAGTAGGGACTTACCCATGAATGCAGTGGGCAGCAGTCAGCACCCACTGGGGGTGGATGAGGGAGCCCCCACATTCGAGAATCCACTTGGAACTTGTTGGATGGAAGAACCACAGGCCCACCTGCCACGGCCACGCCCCACCGGCAGCATCATGCCCCCCCACGATGCCCACCAGCTCAGTCCGTGGGCCGGGATCTGGGGAAGCAGAGGAGGAGCCATCAGGGACTCAGGCACCGCTGCCCGGCACTCAGCATGGCCCCATCCTCAGTCCCTCCCAGAGCCACCCTCAGAGGGGGATCGCCACCCATCCCAGGGGCGGCCTCTGAGAGGTCAGAGTCAGGCTTGGGGGTCAGGACCCACCTGAGGTCACAGGTACGGAGCCCCCCAGACAGGGGAGAGTCAGGACCAGCAGCCACAGCATCTGCAGGGGGAGGGCAGGGAGGAGAGCCAGTGAGGAGATGTGGGGCGGGGACACAGCCTGGGAAGGGAGAGGATGGGGCTTTGAGCAGAGTCCTCACCATGCCAGGTCTGTCTGCCTCTGTCCTGGGCCCTCTGAGCCCCTTTATCCTCCTGCCAAACAGACCCAAGGGGAAGCCGCCCTCCTTTGGGGTGGGGCATGGGAGGAGGCGGGGCTTATGCCTTCAGTGGGACCAGTGGTGACCAGCAGACCAGGTATCAGATAAGAAACATGGTGCTTCCTCTCTGAGAAGACACTCAGTATTGGTGCTGGAGCCCTAGATGGTTTGGCTCAGTGGGTAGAGCGTCAGCCTGTGGACTGAAGGGTCCCAGGTTCGACTCCGGTCAAGGGCACATACCTTCGTTTCAGGTTCCTCGGCCCTGGTTGGGGTTCATGCAGGAGGCAAACAATCAATGTGTCTCTCTCACATCGATGTTTCTGTCTCTCCCTCTGCCTTCCACTCTCCCTAAAATCCATAAGCATGTCCTCGGGTGAGGAGCTAAATAAATGATAAATAATCAGATGCTCTGAAACAACACAGAGCAGAGGTACAGATGGGATGGGGGCAGGCACCTGAGCCAAGAGTGGGATGAGGCGGGGGGAAGGAGAGCAGCAGGCCCAGTGCGCCCTTGCCCCACTCCTTTTGAGGTTCACAGTGTCCCCCAAAAAGGACAGACTCACTGGACCTGCAGACAGAGTTAGCCAGCAACACCATGAGATGGAGGAGGCAGCTTCCCTGGAGCCTTTGGAAGGAGTGGGACCTGCTGACACCTTGATTGTAGACTTCCAGCCTCCAACACTGTGACAGAATAAAGTTTTATTTAAAGGTCCGGGTCTGTGGCATCTGTAACGGCCGCCCCAGGACACTCAGGCATCTGCTCAGCTGTCCTCATACATCCTATGCATGACCAAGCTTTGTCAAAATGCACAGCAAAGGGTGTGAGAGGTGCCAATTTAGTGCTAGTTCTCCTCACCTCTCCTCACCTCCTGCACACGCCCCCACCCCCACAGCGCTGGGAGCCAACCCCCCTCTCACACTCCCTGCTTTCTGAATGGAGGAGCTCTGTCCCCAAAGTCCAACCCCAGGCAGAGGCCGGCCACCCACCAGGGACAGACTTTTCTGCCCTTTGACATTCTGAGAATCATTCTCCACCAGGCATGGGACAGGACCAGACAGTGGTTTGAGAGGAGAAGGAAGAGGGCTTCCCACACTCCTGAACCACGCCTGGTCCTCTGTGCCCCGTGAGCCCATGAGAAGACCATCAAGGGATGCTTTGCAGCACCTAGATGTGCTCAGGCCTCTAGAAACCCATCATTCCCTCCTGGGGCCAGAGTCCCTGTCATCCTTGCTGAGATGTTGGTGTCTCCGGGGGCACCCTGAATCCTCAGTGGACACTGGGGATCTCAACAGGAAACAACCAGGATCCAACATGGCCAGGGGGCCCCGTGGTGGGGGGAGCGAGCACCCAGGAGGGAAGGGGCTGGGCTCCCAGACCCAGCAAGTCCCACAGGCCCAGGGGGGAGACCTCTGGGTGATAAGGGGGGGCTTCCTCCCTCCCTGCCTCTGGTCTGGACAGAGCCCCCACCATTACCCACCTCAACACTGGATGTGGGTTTGGGGCTGGTTTCAGCCCAGATGACAGGAAGGCAAGTCACAGAGGTGTCAGCGAGAGGCCACAGGCCCCAACGCCCAGCCTGATGCTGGACCCAGGCTTCCCGTCCCCCTGCACCAGGCTGGGCGATAACCAGCTGGGCCAGACCTGGGACAAAGACGGCATTTGGGGATTAGGAGCAGATCTGCCCCAAACAGAAACAAGAGGTTTGAGGGTCTGGGGGGAAATCTCATGACTATCATTGGCAGATAATACGATCTTCCTCCCAGAAAAGCCAAAAGCCTCAATGAAAAGGTGCTAAGATTAAGTTTCCCAAGGTGTCTAGATGGAAGACGAATGTTTTACACACAAATCAGGAGAGAAAGAAGGAGAAACTCATCTTTAACCCCAGGCATAGCTAATGCGATGCCATATGGTAGAGACTCCATTCACGGCCAGGTCCATACATTCCTAATCTAGAGTCCGTGACAACCACAAAACTTCCTTGAGGAGGACACTCACACGAAATAAAATGTCATTCAATGTTGTTAACAGGAGACGGTGTCATCCAATATCAACTCTTCCAAAATCCCCATAGAATGTGAACTGCAGGCAAGTCTGGAACATTCAAAGTGACCCCCACGTTTTTGAGGAGGAAAATACAGGTGGGGGTGTCCCAGGAAGCCACAGGGCAGAGTGAGGCAAACTAGGCAGCTGGTACCATAAAGCTGTGGGAACGGGAACCGAGTGGCTGTCCAGTGACGCAGGGCGGGTGAACGGCCCGGCCAACCTGCCCATCCTCCTAGACCCAGCCTCGGGGACAGCACAGCAGCAGACAAATGCACGGTATCAGCTCACAGCAAAGAAGGAGGAGACGGCATCGGTGAGGGGCCGCTGGGAATCAGATGGAGAGGATGAAGAAGAGGGGTTTGGGGAGAAGTGCAACCCCCTGTTCTGGTGCTTGGGTGAAGCCACCTCACTGTGCAGGACACATGCAGATGGGGCCACCTTGAACGTGAGGGACCCAGGCAACTCAGATCTTGGCAGGGGCTGAAGAGGGTCACCCAGCTCAGAGGAAGGTGGTGAGAGCCAGGAGGCTGGACACACGGTGAGGACCCAGGCCGTCCTCTCCCTCCTGCAGTCGGGGTCACCCCAGGAGGAGGGTGAAGGATCCATCTCTAGAGAACCTTTGGTCCCAGCCAAACAGAGGACTGGCATCTGGGAGGCCCAGGTCTCCGCCCAGTCATCTTAGAACAGAATCAACTAGTCCACCAGCCAAAGAGGCTGACAGATGCGAGTCAGCATTTGAACTGTTAATAAACACAGTTGTTTCTGTTCCTTAGAAAAGTGTTCTTGCACCCGACTTATGTGGCTCAGCAGGTGAGTGTCAGCCCAGGAACCAGAGGTCCCAAGTTTGATTCCCAATCAGGGCACATGCCCAGGTTGCTGGCCCAATCCCCAGTAGGGGGCGTGCAGGAGGCAGCTGATCAATGATGTCTTTCTCTCTCTCTCATTGATGTTTCTATCTCTCTATCCCTCTCCCTTCCTCTCTCTAAGTATACTTGTTTATGGTGGTAATTTTTGACATAAACCAGCCCAAAATTTAGTGATTTGCTCTTACATATGAAGAAAACTGTTGGGGCAGACCAGGAAAGCATTGAATTGGAAATTTAAAAGCCAAAATAAAAACAAATGAAAAAAAAGTTATTGAAACCTATTCAACTAGCAATGATGAGAAATAGAGGAAGTTTGAGCAAGTTTTCAGGGAGGTAGAAGATACTGCATTTGTGAAACAAAGATTACATACTGTTTTCTTCTCATATCAGATAATAACCAAGCAGATCATAACCAAGTGCCCTTGGACATTCAAAATATAACAAATTAGCCTGGGCAAGTGGTTCAATGGTTAGAACAGTGGCCCACCCGCCAAAGGGTGATTGATTCAATCCCCGTGTGGGTTCCATGTATGGGAGGCAACCAATCAATGTGTCTTTCTACCACTTCTCTCCTTCTCTCTCTCGCTCTCTCTCTCTCTCTCTCTCTCCCCCATCTTCCTTCCCTCTCCTTCCCTTCCACTATCTCCAGAAATCAATGGAAAATATATGCTTGGGTGAAGATAAAAAAAAAATTGTAATAGAACAACAAAAAACAACAACAAAAAAATGGGCCTTCCTGTTCTTTTAACACCCTGAAAAGAAAAAAACACTCGTGAGCACAGCTGGCCCACCACTGGATGGTTCATGGGCCATGCCACTCCGCCTGCTTCCCCTGCCACCAGAGGCGCATGGACAGCTGTGCAGACAAGATCCAGATCTCAGTGGGAGCAGCTCTCACAGGTGCACCTCAGACCTGCTGCCCTGAACAGATGCTGAGATGGGAGGGGAGCACCGGCTGGTCTCCACAGGAGCCACAGCAGGTGTCTCAACAGCCTAGAAACTAGAGCCAGGTTCTCAAGTGCCCAAGGGAATGACTTAGTGCCCAGGAGGGTGACCGCCCAGGGCTTCTGTCCCTAGCACAGCTGGGGAGCAGCCCCTTTGGGCTCCAGCAGACCCTCTTCCTGGGGAAGCCAGAGAGAAGGGCTGGAGGGCAGAGGCCAGCCCTGCCTCTGCAGGGGTCCCTATCATGTACTCCAGGTCCCCTCCCCTCAACCCCACCTCTGGGGGCCTGGCCCTGACTTGCACCCCTCGGGGACCTCGTTCCTGGTCCCAAGCCCTTCAGAGGCCTTGCCTGCTCCACTTGTCCACTTACCATCAAAATAGGGCGAGGGAACCTGGGACACCCCAGGGTTCACCTGGGCTACACACCTTCCTCCTGCCCATGGCGGCCACAGCTCTACCCCCTCTGGGTTAGCAGAGTCAGATACCCCTGCTGTTAGAGGGTACGTGTGTCCCCCAAAACATATGCCTAAGTCCTACCCCCTGGCACTTGTGAATGGGACCTCCTTTGGAAATAGCCTTTGCAATGTAATCAGGGTTGGATGAGGGCATGAAGGAGGGGCCCTCATCCAATATGACTGGTGTCCTTGTGGGAAGAGGACAGAGACAGGAGTGCAGACCATGTGGCCGTGGAGGCGGAGACTGGAATTAGGCGGTGCAGCCAGGAACACCAGGGATGCCCACCCCCCAGGATCTGGGAGGGAGCCTGGGATGCATTCTCTCCCTGAGCCTAAGAGAAGGAACCCTCTGATGGCGGCTGATTTCGGACACCTGGTCCCAGAGCTCAGAGTAAATCCCCATTGTTTAAAGAGCCCTGAGTGTCTGGTAATTCCTTAGGCAGCCACAGGACACGAAGACCCCTGCCACCTCGGTGCCTCTGCTCCCTGCCTCCAGTCCCTTGGCACTGGGAGCTCAAAGAAACAGGGCACAGCTATAGCTGCTCAGGGGCCTCTGCTGTCCCCTGGCCGAGTTAGTTCCCTTCTCGGGACCAGGACTGACACCCCTGTGCAGGGAGGGGAGCACCACACCCCCAGGTCCCAGCAGTGACCCGGTGGGGCTGCTCCTACTTCCAGAGTCATTGTCCCGGCCTCCAGGGACACGGCCCCAGGTGACAGTCACTGGTGGGGAGCGGGGCCCCAATGACAGTCACTGGTGGGGAGCGAGGCCCCAGGTGACAGTCACTGGTGGGGAGCGAGGCCCCGGGTGACAGTCACTGGGGGGGAGCGAGGCCCCAGGTGACAGTCACTGGGGGGGAGCGTGCCCTGTGGCCGGCAGGACCGGCTTCCTGCCCAGAGAGAGCCACCTTCACAGCTTCAGCTGTGCTTCCCAGGTCCCGCCTTGAGGGTGTAGTTTTGATGGCTCCACTTGGGCCCCAGTGTGGAAGCTGCACCCCACAGGTCTAAGCACCACTGTGGTGGGGTGGCCACCAACCACCTGGGGCTCCAGTTGGGAGATGGCAAATGAGCAGCAGGTGGGCCTGGGCCTCCAGCCAGCTGGAAGCTCATGGGGAGGCGGTGACTCTGACCATCACGTCCAGCCAGAAAGGAAAGCCCTGCCCTGGCCGGTTGGGCTCCTTGGTTACAGCCTCAGCCCCGCACTGGAGGGCCTCCAGTTCAGTTCCCAGTCAAGGGCATGCACCTGGGCTGTTGTTCCCTCCCCGCCCCCCAGTTGAATTGCATGCAGGAGGCAAGCAGTCCATGTGCCTCTCTCACATCAATGTTTCTGTCTCTCTCCCTGCCTCCCTACTTTGCTCGGAAAGCAATGGGCAACATCCTCAGTGAGGATTCAAACAAAACCTGGGCTGTAGGTTCATCCCAGAGAATGCAGGAGGCAACCAACTGATCTCTCTCTCTCTCTCACCTTCGGGCACTCCCTTCCACTTTCTTTAAAAACCAATGGGAAAATAATCTCTGCTGAGGATTAACAAAAGAGAATGCAAGCCCCATGCAGCTGCTGACAGGGCAGGGCCTCTGGCAGTGTGTTCCCCTGAGCCTATCCCCTGGGCGCCCTCAGACCAGGTGCTCCAGCAGGTTTTCCGGCCCCTTCTCCTGGGGACTCCGATGCCAGGGCAGGGCTCCCACCCGTTCAGCCATGGCTCCCACAGTCTGGACACCAGGCCTGGGGTGTCCTCTCCACTCCCACAGGAGCCTGTAGGCCAGATCCCAGAGCTCCTTCTCACAGTCACTTCCTCTCAGGGGCCCTGCAGGGCTGGGCTGCCTCCAACCCCTTACAGACCAGTGCTCAGGAGAGGAGGGGCAGGTCTTCTCAGGGAGAAGCCTTTGCATTATAAAGGGGCTCAGAAGGCAGAATAATGGCCCCCAAAGGCATCCAGGTCCTAATCCCCAGGAACTGGGAACATGTCAGGTTACCTGGCAAAGGGGATAAGGGATGCAGATGGAATTAAATAATAACCGGTGACCTTGAGAGGGGGGTCATTCTGATTCTCCAGGTGGGCCACATGCATCACTGGCCTCAGGAATGCCACAGGAAAGGCTGGGACACGTTCCAGAAGCTGGGAAAGGGCTGGACCTACAGGAGGAACCAGCCGACACCTGGATTCAGCCCATGAGAGCCACGGTCCCCTGACTGCAGGATGGTGAGATGATTCATGTGCCCGGGGTGAGCTGTGACAGCAGCCACAGGAGACTCATACCGGATGGGTGTGCTGGCTCTCGGTAAGGGGGGCGGGGGGTGCACTCTGCAGGCTCAGGGACCTGGGGACTCGAGTTTCCTGGGCAGCAACCAGATGTCACCTTTCCCCGTGGCAGCACCCACTGTGTTCTCGCCAGGCCCTGGCCTTGGCCATCCATCACCCCAGGGAGCACCCCTGTCCCCGAGCTCGGCTCCTGGTGGCGCTCACTCTCTGCCCCACGCCTCCCAGGCCCCTTCTGCTCTGTGTGCGGCCTTCAGTGACCAGCTCCGCACTGACAGCGTGTTGGCATCTTTCTCCAGGGCCTGCCCTGAGCTCAGCATCCCCCCAAAACCCCTGCTCTGTGCCCCGTTGTCAGCGCTGCTTCCCATAGCCGGCCAGGAAGCAGCGTCCAGCTCCCAGGCCCCATCTCAGTGGCCTCCTCAGGTCCCACCTGGCTCCAGCCGCTGAGGGCTGGGCTCCCAGAAGCCACAGTCAGAGGCTCCGCAGCCTCGACACAGGAATCAGGGGTCAGGGACTCACCGTCTGGAAATGAGTTCTAGGAAGGAAGGAAACCTGGAACTTGGCGGGTGGCAGAGAGCAGCAGGGAGGAGAGGTGCTCACAGTGTCCCTTGTTGGGGGCGGGGAGGGCTGGACACTAACCAACAACAGGGCACGTGTGCGTTTTCCTGTGAGTGCCTTCTCCCAAGTCCTGGCTGTCCCCCGGGCACCCGTGATGGAGCGGCCATCACCTCTATAGCGTCTCCCTCCTGGACCAATGGCATGAAAGCAAAGGGCAGAGAGCAGGAGGGAGGTGGCAGCAAGTGAGAGATGTCAATCAGCTCTGATGGGCAGAGGCAGATGGAGGAGGGGGAGGGGCACACAAATGCCTGCTGACAGGGGCTTGTTCCCATAGAGGGCCCTTCACACCCACAGAGATGCTCAGGATGTAGAAGCCAACTGACCCAAAAGGAAACTGAGCAGGAAACGTACAAAGGACACTGTTCCCTGGAAACATTATGTTCAGTGAAATCAGCAGGCGCAGAGGCCACACAGTGTGCGCTTCTGTTTATTTGAACTTGGAACCGGACAACCAGTGGGTCCGGGCTGCCTGTCACTACCTGAGCCAATTCAACAGACGGGGTTGAATCATGTAGGAGCCTTTATTCCAGTTCTGCTGGCAGGAGGGGAGAGCAGCAGGTCACCCACAGAAATCTGCTCTGCACCCCACCATCAGTCACTGCTTTTATTGGGTAGACGGACAGAGATGACGAGGAAAGTAGGAAGGACAGGCATGGGAAGGTGGGCACGAGGTAATCATTACAGGTTACAGGTCATGCGGGCTGGGGTTTAGGGGTCACAGAGGGTGGATGCCTCCGGGCACCCAGGACCGGATTACAGGTAATAGGGGCTGGGGGTTGTAGAGAGCAGGTGCCTATGGGACTAGATGATCTCAGTTACCAGGTGGTAAGTCTCTCCATTAATGACAGACAGTTCTGTGGACAGGAGGACGGACTGTATTCCCATGCGAGCTGCCATGGCCCAGGGCGCACACTCTCAGCCAGGTGAGAATGTGCTTTCTCTAATCAGAACAGAACCATCATGAGTAACAGAGCATTGCTAACATTTCTTATAATTACATTGAACAAACGCATTTTTCTATGACAAACATTGGAACGAAAACAATTGTTGACATTTTCATGAGATTCACACAACCTTGAGATTAGATATTATAACCTCAGGTGTTAGAATTTACTGATCGCAGACACTCCTTACTCTGAAGTCATTAACATTTAAGAGGACTTATTTTTCTTCTTAAGCAACCGCACACACCTAAACTTTATAAAGAATTTAGTTCTTTTGGCTCATGACCAAGAACTTCAGTCCAGAAGGCAACTTGATCTTGAAAGTGTTAAGGAGAATAAAACGGGGCAGAGAAAACTTATGTGCTTAGCTGTTTTCTAGCAGAAAGCTTGCAGCCTTGAGGTCGGCATAGCCTAGATAACCACTAGACCTCTGGTGACGGGAGGAACCAAGGACCGGACCCTTACCTCAGCAGAACTGTTTGCAGCCAGCAGAAGGTAACAAAACCCTGCCTCCCCCTTCAGTCACCGCTGATTGCTTTTTTGGCCTCAGCCCAGGTGCCTGAAATAAAAGTTCTTTTCATACACGATTGTCTTGCATCATAGGTGAGTGACCCCGGCCCACTGGGAACCTTTCAGATCCTATTCATCTTAAATTACGTGGGAGAGAAGAGGGGATACTAACTAGTGCCAGTCTAGCACTTTCTCAGTTTTGGTGTCAACAAAATATATTTCACTCGCCTTGGCTTGTAGTAGTCACTGGAAATGCTGTCTTACTGATTCCTCTTCTCATTGGCCATGGGCAGTGTCTAGAAGGCCTGTGGGATTTCAGCGCTGGACCTGCGTTGATGGTGGGCAAAGCTGCCTCGCCGCACTCACACTAGTTCTAACATTGTGAGCAGATGGTTTGGGTGTTCCGTGTAGAGCGCCGTGTTGTTCCTGGTGGTCTCCTCTCCTCCTCCCTGGTCCTCACAGCTTTTGTGTATTTCTGATCACTGTGTGCTGCTCGGAGTCACCTGCACTGTCTGGGCCTCCCTGTCCATCATCCCTCATTCAGGGGCGGGGCTGTCAGTGTTCCCAGGTAAGCAGGACCTTTGCTGTGGCTCTAGGAAAGCCACCCTTATCAAACTAGGAAGTCACCTTTGGCCCAAGTTTGCTAAGAGTTTTATCACAAACTATGGTTGATTTTATCAACAAAAAAAATGTACTTTTCCATATCTATTGAGATTATAACATGGTTTTTATCATCTATTTCTGCACCGTTAATGTGGTAAATTGCACTAATTGGTGTTCAACCATGGTGGTTGAGACCTTCCTGGGTTATTTGGTAATTATGTTCCACATTGGGAGTTGGTTAGATAATGTTTTACTTTGGATTTTTTCAATCTATGTTCATAATGGAAATTGTCCTGATATTGTCCTTTATTCTATAGGCCTAGTTTTGTTCTCCAGAAAGTGTGCCTGGGAGCTGCCTCCCTTTCTGTCCCTGGAAGATCGCTGGGGCTTGAAGTCTTAGTGTAATTCTCCAGGAAGACATGCTGTGGGGTAACTCCCCGTGTTGTACTTTATATGTTAGTTCTGGGTGGATGTTCATCTCCCAGAAGCAGGCCTTTCATGATTATAAATCTGGTCCCACTTCCCTTTCTCCTAAAGTCAGTTCTCAGGAGTTATACTCGCCTAAAAATGGTCCATTTCACCTGATGGCAAGTTTGTTTAATGTGGTTGTTCATATGAACCTCTTCTGAGTTTTAAAAATCTCTGTCCTGCCCATGTGTCTGGTCACCTCTTTATTACTGATATTATTTGTGCACCATGTTTCCTGCCTGATGGATCTTGGCACAGGTTTGCCTACTTCATTAGATTTAAGGAACTCACTTTGGCTTTGAAACCCTGTAATTTCTTTATTATCTAGTCCAGGTGCTTCTTTTATTTGTTTTAAATTACCCCTGACTTTCTTCCATTGGTTAGCCTATTTTTTATTCTATTCCTTATGCTCTCTTTCAGTTTCCTCTGACATAATTTTTCTCACTTCTTGACTTAAACATGACATTCTCTGTTATATTTTTACTAAATCCAGAAAGGACTGGTCATTTCCCTCCAGGTACAAGTCACCAAATCCCTATGAATATTAGTAGCTGGGATTTTCACCATTGTGAATTGTATATACTTTTTAATTTTTTAAAAATTATATTTTAGAATTATATTTTTAAAATTTCCAGATATAGGAGGGCTTGTGTCCATTTTTGATATAAGTGTGAGAAAGCTTAAAATAACAATGTAACCTGTTGTCTTCCAATACAAGGCATGTGAGAGAGGGACTCACCACTGGTTAATGAAGGCTGCCCCTCCAGCCCTCTCTAAAGAGAAATACAGCCCAATCTCTCCCTGTGTGGGTCCCGTCCACTCTGGACCGCTGTCGCTCCTCTGGAGCCCAGGTTGAGTACCTGCCAGTGAGATGTGTGTGCACTGGCCCTTTAAAAGGGCGTCCGGGTGCCTGGCAGTCCCCTGTCTCACTCTGGCAAGTGCAGTCCCCACTGAGTTCACAGCCAGATGTTGTGTAGCTCCTCTTCCAGGCACTGGTGTTCCAGGCTGGGAGCTCAGGATGGGGTGGAGACCCCTCCCTTCTCAGAGGGGACCTTGGCAGCTGAGGTGTCCCTCCTAACTCTCAATGCAGCCCTTTCTGTGTCTCCACCCTCCCTGTCTGTCTCCATGTGGCTTCTTCCACGTGTCCTTAATAAGGAGACTTCTTTTCAGCCAGTCTTCAGTAGGTTATTCCGGTTGAGTGTCTATAATTTAGTTGTGATTCCGATTTGGTCCTGGGAGGAGGTGAGTGTCACTTCCACCTACTCTGTCTCCATCTTGGATCCCTGTTTTCAGTTCTTTGGGGTACAGACTAGGAGTGGAAGTTCTGGGCCATGTGCTAATTCTACATTTGGGTATTAGTGGGGGGATTTCCTGTTGAGTCTAAATGTGTGCAGAGCTGGGGTTTCATGATCAGATTCATGGACACTGAGGACACAGGTGTTTGCTCTGCCAGGTGGAAAGGCCCTCCCGAGGCTCTGACTGGGTCCTCCTCTCCCCCCGTGGGGGTGTGTGGACCTTGATTGTCCTCCTGAGGATGAGCCACTGTGGGAGCGAGAGGCAGGGCCTGTCGTCATCTCACAGTGCCCAGGTCCCTAAATCAGAATGAAAACCCACCCATCAGCGCAGAAGTGTTTCCTTCCTGCTGTGATGCATTTCTCTGAGATGAGCCCTGATCCCTTCCTTTTCAAGGAGAACAATCCTGGAATAACTCTCTCCTCAGTGGCCGTCGTCAGGCCTGTGGAGACCAGATTCTGGCTGATGAAGTGCTGGTCCTAGAACTGAATGGGTTTAGTGGATGCTGGGAAGCTCAATCCCAGGCCAGGTGTAGCTGCTCTAGACCTGAGGGTCGGGCCCACAGTGGGGTGGTGGCCAAGGGTGGTCCAGAAAGAGTGAGAGGAGTACCTTGTTGTTGGGAAAAAGCAGAAGCCTGGACCAGCCCTGGTTCTCAGCCAGTCCCTCCCCACAGCTCCGCGGCTCTGGCCCTACCAGCTGCAGGAGTTGATGGTTCCCAGTGTGGGGAACGAGGTCTGTAACCAGCGCTACCAGAACTCTTCCACCAACACTGGCCAGATCATCAAGGATGACATGCTGTGCGCTGGGAGTGAGGGCCAGGACTCTGGCCAGGTGAGCCCCACCTGTCCCGTCCTCTGTCCTCTGTCCTCTGTCCCCTCCTGGCCCAGGGAATTGGGACTCAGAAGCTCCATGCAGTGGCCCGTTTGGAGATGTCCACTGAGTCCTGCCTCTCCCCACAGGGTGACTCTGGGGGCCCCCTGGTGTGCAGCTGGGAAGGCACCTGGGTCCAGGTAGGGATCCTGAGCTGAGGATACAGCTGTGGTCATCGAGACTTCCCTGGGGTGTATGCCCGGGTGATGAGCTTCATTTCTTGGATCTGGAAGTAGGTCCCTCCGCCCCCTGGATCCTAGATGAGGCCAGGCAGGGTTCCCATGATGGGGAGACCCTCAATCTTCCTTGTTAACACCCCTGTTCTTTCCCAATTCCAGCCTCATCCTCCCACCTCCTCAGTCTTCATCTCACCCTCCACAGTGTCAAGAGCCTCCTGCCCTCGGGGTCCCCCTCCTGTCCTGACTTTGGGGTGGCAGACACAGGAGATGCTCCGCAGGCTGCTGTCTCTCACAGTAGGGGGGCCAGGACAAGGGGCCTGATACATGGCCTCCTGCTCACCCTGTGATTCCTATTAAACTTGGAAAAGCCACTCCAAGCTGTGGCTGAGATGGTGGCATGGACTCATCATGACGGTGACTGAGGGCGCAGTGGGGGCCTCCCTGAGAGTCCCCGGGTCCCAGGTCTCCGGGTTCGGGTGTGAGGAGGTTTCCAGGGCTCAGTTCCCTGTGATGGCATTTCTGGGAGCTCATGGGGGTTATGCTTGTCCCGGTGTCCCTCCCTCCACCCTTCCACTTCCTCTTCCTGTCTTCCTTCCCTACCTCCTTCTCCTGCTTCTTATTTTCCTTTTCTGCTCTTCTATGTTCTTCTCTCTCTCTTATTTCATACTTGTTTCTTCTTAGTTCTCTTCCCTCTTCCCCTCCCTCCCTCCCTTAATTATCCTTGATCACAGGTGCCCAGCATGGACAAGGCGTCGGGGGCAAGGAGTCACTGAGTGGGATCCTGGGCTCCTGGAACCCACAGGGAGGTGAGGACAGACATAACCACAGCACCGCAGTGAGTGTGGGACACGGTGTGGAGGTGAGTGCTGAACACAGAGCTGGGGGGACATAGGGCGTGTCCAGCCTGGACCGGCCGGGAGGGTTTGACGGGGCTGAGCTGCCAGGCCCAGCTCATGAAGCACCAGCGACGGTGGGCATTAGGGGTAAGGGGCTCCGGGCAGAAGGACAGAGGAAGTAGGGACAGATGTGGAGGGGATAGAGGAGGTGGGGACAGAGGAGTGGGGACAGAGGAGGTGGGGACAGAGGTGGTGGGGACAGAGGTGGTGGGGACAGAGGAGGTGGGGACAGAGGTGGTGGGGAGAGAGGAGGTGGGGACTGATGCGTGAGCTTGGAAGGTATTTGAGGGGCGGAGGGCCATTCTCAGTGGGAACTTGAATGTTGGCTTGTTTGGTTTTCACCATCAGCATATCAGAAACAGAGGAATCTTTAAAAATTCCATAAAATATGAAAGGGCATCTTGGTAGATGGTTTGAGAGCCTCCAACTTCAGAGGCTCATTAGAGATTCAGAACCCCTTATTAGCAACTTAAAAAAAAACGGTCTTGAAAAACTAAAACATATGTTGGTACATAAATATCTGAGAATTTTCTAGAATCAAAGAAAAATTGTGAACCTTCAGTAGAAAGTGCCCTGTGAAAATTAAGCAGAATAAACACAAATAAGTTCTACACCTAAATCCATTTCTGTAAAACTGAAAATTGTCATCATTAGAAGCCAGCAGAGACAAGTGATAGTTTAACCTAAAAAGAAATGACTTTCAGACACAGGAAATTTCTGATCAGCAACAGGAGGTGGAAGGAGACCCTGGAGCAATACCTTGGAAGTGGTGAGGAAACATCACCATCAACATAAAATTTTATTCCCAGGGAAACTGTCACACAATATTGAGGAAAAAAGAGTGATATTACAAAACAGAAGACACGAAGAGTGTCTTATCACCTGCAGGCACTCATTAACAGACCTACTTAAGGATTTATTCCAGGAAGAAGAAATACTAATTCGGAGGAATGTGTGGGACACAGGAAACAAAGCATTAATGAAAAAACACACTGCATGCCATTCTCAAAAGACACCCCTGAGTGGCCATAAGCATTGACTGGCCTCCTTCATAATCAGAGGAAAACTGAGGGAAATAAAAGGACATGCAGCGTCACACTCATCAAATTGGAGAAAATGAAAAAGCGCAATAAAACCACGTTTGTAAAGATGTTGAGAAATGAGCAACTCATATGTGGAATCTAAAACAGAACAAAACAAATGAAGAAAACAGAAACAGACCCATAGGTACAGAGAACAAGTGGGTGGTTGCCCAAGAGGCGGGGGTTATAGGGTAAGGACAAAATTTAAAAGGATAATAACAAAGCTGTCATGATCTCCATATTTAGGACATGGTGTGTATCTCCAAATACATTTAAAAAGAAGAGGGGGCCCTGGCTGGTTTGGCTCAGTGGTTGAGGTGTCGGACCGCAGAGCGAAGAGGCCTGGGTTTGATTCCCAGTCAAGGGCAGGTGCTTGGGTTGCAGGTTTGATCCCCAGCCCAGCATTGGGATGCCTGCAGGAGGCAACCAATTGATATGCCTCTCACATTGATGCTTTTCTCTCTCCTCTCTCTAAAAATCAATGGAAAAAATACCCTCCGGTGAAGATTAACAAAAAAGATAAGAAGAGGTGATGCTGAGATAAAGTGCATGTGGGCATTCCGGCCAGCAGCTGTGTGTGGGAGGGAGGGTGGGCAGTGCCCTGCACTGCTGCTCTGAGCAGGAGTCCTTCTGGCCTCAGGCCGCCATTGGGGGTCCCAGGGTGTAGGTCTGAGTGACAGGAATGGATGCACAGAGTGAGGGTGGGGCTGTGTGGGCATCAGGGTCAGGATCAAAGCCGGGGCTGTGATGAGGATGTCTGAGCCCTGATAGGGGAAGGCTGAGGGCAGGTGGGCAAACGGCACAGCTTCTGTTACCTAACAGCCCCATTTTGCAACACTGCAGTGGAGGCTGGGCCAGCGAGGGCGGGGTAGGGGTGCTGAGGGGGCAGCAATGTGCCAGCGTCCACGGGTCCTCATGGGTCACAATGGAGGTGTTGGACCCGGGGCAGGGATGGCTCCTGGAGGCCCTCATTCATGTCACTGGCTGTCCCATTCGGGCCCCACCAACCATGGGACACCTGTGACCACACTGACAATGACACTGACCTCACTCACTCTGCCCGACTGCTCGGAGGGACACAGCGCAGCTTTGTGTCCAGAGGACAGCCTTGGTCCTCACCGAGGGCAGCACCTCTGACCGGCTTCCAGGCAGCACCCACTCCGCAGTGCCCTCCAGCTGGGGGTCTGACCAAGGCCCCCAAGTTCTGTGCGCTGCTCCCTGGAGCCTCTCCTGGTGGCTGTCCTCCCACAGCCAGGCCCTCTGTCCTAGACCCGGGTGCCAGCCTGTGACACCCTGCTGTCGGGGCTCCACCTACACCGTCCCCTCCTGCCTCCTGCTTGCTCTCCACTCTCCACGCTCCCTCCCCCGGGAGGCCCAGGCCCCCTAGTCCCCACCGTGTTCTAATGGGTGGGCATCTTGACTGGCATCACCTGGGCTCCCTAGGCCCTGCCTACTGGGCTCCTGCACATGCCCCGCAGCTGGAGTTGCAGCCGCCTCCCTGTGGGACATTCCCAGCGTCCTGGTTGGTAGTTGGATTGCTCTCCCCTGAGATGATCAGTTTTGCCAGGAGCATCAGCAGGTGCACTGGCCTGGCTGCTCCCCTGGCTCCAGGGCAGGCTGGGGAAGAGGCTGGAAGCCCAGGGTCCCGCAGGCACACTGCCACCCAGGACTGAGTTTTCAGCCCCAGGCTGGTCTCCCTGCCCCGGAGCCTCCTAGGGCCTCCCTCCATGTGTGCCCATGCATCATTGTCTGCATGTGTGTGGGAATACGTGTGTGTGCGTGTGTGTGTGTGTGTGTGTGTGTGTGTGTGTGTGGTTGTTTAGTTGCATGGATTGGGAAGGTCTGAATACTTGCAGTTATATGGTCACATGTGACTTTGATAGACGTTGAACAGGAGCAGATCACAGCGGAACACCATGCGACAAGGCCACTTGCCAGTTCACTGTCTGAGTTTACGAGGGGCGTCTTGTGAACCACCTTTTGTTACTGACACTGGACATTTTATTTCTCTGCCTTTGTTTACATCCTCGGTAAATACTGAGCGTTAATTTCTGTTCTCAGAGGTCACTTACAGTTGCCTTGTATTGGAAGACAACAGGTACTTGGTTATTTTAAGCTTTCTCACACTCATATAAAAAATGTGCACAAGGCCTCCTACATCTGGAAATTTAAAAAATATACTTCCAAAGAAATGTCAGAATGAATTAAAAAGTATATACAACTCACAGTGGTGAAGATCCCACCTCCTCATATTCACAGGGACATGATGACTTGTATCTGGAGGGAAATGATCAGAGAATGGACAGAGAATATTATGTTTAAGTCAAGAAGTGAGAAAAATTATGTCAGAGGAAATTGAAAGAGAGAATAAGAAATACAGTAAAAGACAGGCTAACTAAAGGAAGAAAGTCAGGGGTAATTTAAAACAAATAAAAGAAGCAGCTGGACTAGATGATAAAGAAATTACAGGGTTGCAAAGCCAAAAGTGAGTTCCTTAAATCTAATGAAATAGGCAAACCTGTGGCAAGATCCATCAGGCAGGAAACATGGTGCACAAATAATATCAGTAATAAAGAGGTGACCAGGCACGTGGGCAGGGCAGAGATTTTTAAAACTCGGAAGAGGTTAGTATGAACAAGCACATTAAACAAACTTGCCATCAGGTGAAATGGACCATTTTTAGGCGAGTATAACTCCTCAGAACTGTCTTTGGGAGAAAGGGAAGCGGGACCAGATTTATAATCATGAAAGGCCTGCTTCTGGGAGGGGAACATCCACCCAGAACTAACATATAAAGTACAACATGGAGAGTTACCCACAGCCTGGCTTCCTGGAGAATTACACTAAGACTTCAAGGCCCCAGCGATCTGCCAGGGACAGAAAGGGAGGCAGCTCCCGGGCACACTTTCTGGAGAACAAAACTAGGCCCATAGAATAAAGGACAATTTCAGGCCAATTTCCATTATGAACATAGATTGAAAAAATCCAAAGTAAAACATTATCAAACCATCTCCCAAATGTGTAACATAATTACCAAATAACCCAGGAAGGTTGAAACCACCGTGGTTCAACACCAATTAGTGCAACTTACCACATTAACGGAGCAGAAATAGATGATAAAAACCATGTGATAATCTCAATAGATTTGGAAAAATACATTTTTTTTGGTTGATAAATTCGACCACAGTTTGTGATAAAACTCTTAGCAAACTTGGGCCAAAGGTGACTTCCTAATTTGCTAAGGGTGACTTTTCCCAGAGCCACAGCAAATGTCCTGCTTCTGGTGAAGGGGCAGGACATGGCGGGGAAGGGGGGGGATACTCTGGAAGCCCCGCCCCTGAATGAGGGATGATGGACAGGGAGGCCCAGACAGTGCAGGTGACTCCAGGCAGCACACAGCCATCAGAAATACACAAAAGGTGTGAGGACCAGAGAGGAGGAGAGGAGACCACCAGGAACAACACGGCGCTCTACACGGAACACCCAAACCATCTGCTCACAATGTTAGAACTAGTGTGAGTGCTGCGAGGCAGCTTTGCCCACCATCAAAGCAGGTCCAACGCTGAAATCCCACAGGCCTTCTAGACACTGCCCATGGCCACTGAGAAGAGGAATCAGTAAGATGGCATTTCCAGTGACTACTCCAAACCCCCTGGGAAGAAATCTAACAAAACATGTGCAAGATTTCAGAGAGGACATTGTCCAGTTGAACTAAAGGACATAAGGTCCAAATAACATGGACAGATATGCGCTGACCATGGGTGGGAGACGCAGCATCCTCACGCTGTAAGCTCTTATCAATGTCCAGCCCTTCCCACAGAGTCCCACTCACAGGATTTCTCAGGACACATGACTCGCCAACTTTTAGATTTTGATGACAGGTTTGTGGGAGTAAAAAGTTATCATTAAACTCTTTTGCTTTGATTGAAAAGAGAACTAACCTTGGGTTACAAGACACAATTGTATTTGACAAGAAAATCCCTGAGTGAAATTTTTTGATTTTGTTAATCCTCACCCAGGATATTTTTTCAGCTTTTTTATTTTTATTTTTTTTGGTCTTTTTTTTTATTGTCTAAAGTTTAACATATGTCTCCTTTTCCCCCCTGATTGACTCCTCCTGCCCCCCCTCCCCCAGCCCCAGCCCCAGCCATTCCCACCCGGGCAAGCACTCACCGCCCATGTCTGTATCCGTGTCCATTCGTTATGCTGATATGATGCATACAAGTCCTTTGTTGCTCTCTAACCGCCCCAACCCTCCCCCCCCCCCCCCACCTCCGCTGCCATTTGTCTCTGCATCTATTTTGGTTCATCAGTTTATGTATTTTTCCCCCATTGATTTTTAGAGAGAGTTGAAGGGAGGAGGACAGACTGAGAGAAACATGGAAGTGAGAGACACACATTGATTGGTTGTCTCCCACACATGGAACCTGCACTGGGAATCGAACCGGTGATCCTTAGGTGGGCAGGCCACTGTTCTAACCATTGTTCTAAACACTGGCCTGGACTAATTTGTTATATTTTTAATGTCCATGTGCAGGTGGTTATTACCTGCTTGATAAGAGAAGAGCATGTAATCCTTGTTTCATAAATGCAGTATCTTCTCCTACCTCCCTGAAAACTTACTCAAACTTCTATTTCTCATCATTGCTAGTTGAATAGGTTTGAATAACTCTTTTTTTCATTTGTTTTTACTTGGGTTTCTAACTTTTCAATTCAATGCTTTCCTGGTCAGCCCCAACAGTTTTCTTCATATGTAAGAGCAAATCACTAAGTTTTGGGCTGGTTTATGCCAGAAATTACCACCGTAAACAAGTATACTTAGAGAGAGGAAGGGAGAGGGTTAGAGAGAGAGAAATACCAATGAGAGAGGAGCATCATTGATCAGCTGCCTCCTGCACGCCTCCTACTGGGGATTGGGCCAGCAACCTGGGCATGTGCCCTGATCAGGGATCAAACCAGGGACCTCTTGGTTCCTGGGCTGACACTCACTTGCTGAGCCATACCAGTCGGGTGCAAGAACACTTTTCTAAGGAACAGAAACAACTGTGTTTATTAAGAGTTCAAATGCTGACTCGCATCTGTGAGCCTGGTTGGCTGGTGGACTAGTTGATTCTGTTCTAATATGACTGGGCAGAGACCTGGGCTTCCCAGATGCCAGTCCTCTGATTTGCTGGGACCAAAGGTTCTCTAGAGATGGATCCTTCACCCTCCTCCTGGGGTGACCCCAACTGCAGGAGGGAGGGGACGGCCTGTGTCCTGACCGTGTGTCCAGCCTCCTGGCTCTCACCACCTTCCTCTGAGCTGGGTGACCTGCTTCAGCTGCTGCCAAGATCTGAGTTGCCTCGGTCCCTCAAGTTCAAGGTGGCCCCATCTGCATGTGTCCTGAACAGTGAGGTGGCTTCACCCAAGCACCAGAACAGGGGGTTGCACTTCTCCCCAACCCCCTCTTCTCCTCCTTCTTTGCTGTGAGCTGATACCGTGCATTTGTCTGCTGCTGTGCTGTCACTGAGGCTGGGTCTAGGACAGCGATGGCGAACCTATGACACGCGTGTCAGAGGTGACACGCAAACTCATTTTTTGGGTTGATTTTTCTTTGTTAAATGGCATTTAAATATATAAAATAAATATCAAAAATATAAGTCTTTGTTTTACTATGGTTGCAAATATCAAAAAATTTCTATATGGGAAACGGCACCAGAGTTTAGTTAGGGTTTTTCGAAATGCTGACAAGCCGAGCTCAAAAGGTTTGCCATCACTGGACTAGGAGGATGGGCAGGACGGACGGGCCGTTTCCTCGCCCTGCGTCACTGGACGGCCACTCGGTTCCTGTTCCCACAGTTTATGGTACCAGCTGCCTAGTTTGCCTCACTCTGCCCTGTGGCTTCCTGGGACACCCCCACCTGTATTTTCCTCCTCAAAAACTTGGGGGTCACTTTGAATGTTCCAGACTTGCCTGCAGTTCACATTCTATGGGGATTTTGGAAGAGTTGATATTGGATGACACCGTCTCCTGTTAACAACATTGAATGACATTTTATTTCGTGTGAGTGTCCTCCTCAAGGAAGTTTTGTGGTTGTCACGGACTCTAGATTAGGAATGTGTGGACCTGGCCGTGAATGGAGTCTCTACCATATGGCATCGCATTAGCTATGCCTGGGGTTAAAGATGAGTTTCTCCTTCTTTCTCTCCTGATTTGTGTGTAAAACTTTTGTCTTCCATCTAGACACCTTGGGAAAGTTAATCTTAGGACCTTTTCATTGAGGCTTTTGGCTCTTCCGGGAAGAAGATCGTATTATCTGCCAATGATAGTCATGAGATTTCCCCCCAGACCCTCAAACCTCTTGTTTCTGTTTGGGGCAGATCTGCTCCTAATGCCCAAATGCCGTCTTTGTCCCAGGTCTGGCCCAGCTGGTTATCGCCCAGCCTGGTGCCGGAGAACGGGAAGCCTGGGTCCAGCATCAGGCTGGGCGTTGGGGCCTGTGGCCTCTCGCTGACACCACTGTGACTTGCCTTCCTGTCATCTGGGCACAGAACCAGCCCCAAACCCACATCCAGTGTTAAGGTGGGTGAAGGTGGGGGCTCTGTCCAGATCAGAGGCAGGGAGGGAGGAAGCCCCCTTATCACCCAGAGGTCTCCCCCCTGGGCCTGTGGGACTTGCTGGGTCTGGGAGGCCAGCCCCTTCCCTCCTGGGTGCTCAGTCCCCCCACCACGGGGCCCCCTGGCCATGTTGGATCCTGGTTGTTTCCTGTTGAGATCCCCAGTGTCCCCTGAGGATTCAGGGTGCCCCCGGAGACACCAACATCTCAGCAAGGATGACAGGGACTCTGGCCCAGGAGGGAATGATGGGTTTCTAGAGACCTGAGCTCATCTAAGTGCTGCAAAGCATCCCTTGGTGGTCTCCTCATGGGCTCACGGGGCACAGAGGACCAGGCAGTGGTTCAGGAGTGTGGGAACCCCTCTTCCTTCTCCTCTCAAACCACTGTCTGGTCCTGTCCCATGCCTGGTGGAGAATGATTCTCAGAATGTCAAAGGGCAGAAAAGCCTGTCCCTGGCGGGTGGCCGGCCTCTGCCTGGGGTTGGACTTGGGGGACAGAGCTCCTCCATTCAGAAAGCAGGGAGTGTGAGAGGGGGGTTGGCTCCCAGCGCTGTGGGGGTGCAGGCGTGTGCAGGAGGTGAGGAGAGGTGAGGAGAACTAGCATTAAATTGGCACCTCTCACACCCTTTCCTGTGCATTTTGACAAAGCTTGGTCATGCATAGGATGTATGAGGACAGCTGAGCAGATGCCCGAGTGTCCTGGGGCAGCCATAACAAATGCCACAGACCCGGACCTTTAAATAAAACTTTATTCTGTCACAGTGTTGGAGGCTGGAAGTCTACAATCAAGGTGTCAGCAGGTCCCTCTCCCTCCAAAGGCTCCGGGGAAGCTGCCTCCTCCATCTCATGGTGTTGCTGGCTAACTCTGTCTGCAGGTCCAGTGAGTCTGTCCTTTTTGGGGGACACTGTGAGCCTCAAAAGAAGGAGGGGGCAGGGACGCACTGGGCCTGCTGCTCTCCTCCCCCCTCTCATCCGACTCTTGGCTCAGGTGCCTGCCCCCATCCCATCTGTACCTCTGCTCTGTGTTGTTTCAGAGCATCTGATTATTTATCATTTATTTAGTTCCTCACCGAGGATATGCTTATGGATTTTAGGGAGAGGAAGGGAGAGAGAAGTGAGAAACATCGGTCATTTGCCTCTTGTATTTGTCCCGATCAAGGGAATGAACCCTCATCCTAGGTATGTGGTCTGATTGGAAATTGAACTTGAGACCCTTCAGTGTACAGGCCGAAGCAAAGCATCTCATTTCTTTCTTTTTCATGTGCAAACTGTCATCTTACCACTGACATGTCTCCAGACCAATATTTTTATTATTTTTATTTTTGATAATCCTCACCCAAGGATATTTTTCCATTGATTTTTAGAGAGAGTGGAAGGGAGAGGGAGAGACAGCGAGAAACATCGATGTGAGAGAGAACCCTGACCAGGGCTGGGGAACCTGCAACCAAGGTATGTGCCCTTGACCAGAATCAAACCTGGGACCCTTCAGTCCACAGGCTGACGCTCTATCCACTGAGCCAAACCAGCTAGGGCTCCAGCACCAATACTGAGTGTCTTCTCAGAGAGGAAACACCATGTTTCTTATCTGATAGCTGGTCTGCTGGTCACCACTGGTCCCACTGAAGGGATAAGCCCCGTCTCCTCCCATGCCCCACCCCAAAGGAGAGCGGCTTCCCCTTGGGCCTGTCTGGGCAGGAGGATAAAGGGGCTCAGAGGGCCCAGGACAGAGGCAGACAGACCTGGCATGGTGAGGACGCTGCTCAAAGCCCCATCCTCTCCCTTCCCAGGCTGTGTCCCCGCCCCACATCTCCTCACTGGCTCTCCTCCCTGCCCTCTCCCCCTGCAGATGCTGTGGCTGCTGGTCCTGACTCTCCCCTGTCTGGGGGGCTCCGTACCTGTGACCTCAGGTGAGTCCTGACCCCCAAGCCTGACTCTGACCTCTCAGAGGCCGCCCCTGGGATGGGTGGCGATCCCCCTCTGAAGGTGGCTCTGGGAGGGACTGAGGATGGGGCCATGCTGAGTGCCGGGCAGCGGTGCCTGAGTCCCTGATGGCTCCTCCTCTGCTTCCCCAGATCCTGGCCCAGGGACTGAGCTGGTGGGCATCGTGGGGGGGCATGATGCTGCCTATGGGGCGTGGCCGTGGCAGGTGGGCCTGTGGTTCTTCGATACAACAAGTTCCAAGTGGAATCTCGATTGTGGGGGCTCCCTGATCCATCGCCAGTGGGTGCTGACCGCTGCCCACTGCATTCCAGGGTAAGTCCCTACTCTGCCAGCACCCGGGGGTTGGGGTGGACAATGTCGGGAGGCATGTGATGTGTGTTGGGGGCAGATGCTGGGCTGAGTGGCTGCAGACCCCCCACCAGGATTCAGCTTCCTGGTGCTCCCCTTGCCCACCACAGAGGGGAGGTCTCTGGGCCCTGAGGGGCTGGCCCACTCCCTTCCACAGCCTCTCAGAAGCCTTTGTCCTTCTGTCCCCAGGAGAAACCCAGAGACTGGGCACATTAAGGTCCAACTAGGACAATTGAGACGTTCATACAATGACAGTGTGAAGGTGGCCAGGATCATCCGCCACCCCAACTACAGCCTTGAAAAGGGAGTATTAGGTGGGGCAGACGTGGCACTTCTCAAACTGGAGGCCCCCATGCGACCATCTAACCTCATCAGGTGGATCCGCCTCCCACCAGCCTCCTCCGCACTCCTCCCAGGCACAGGGTGCTGGGTGACTGGCTGGGGTGACATTGCTACTGGAGGTGAGAACCAGGTGACCCGTGGGAGTGGGAGGAGGAGACTGAGGGGGATGCTGGGGCGGGTCAGGCTTTACAGAGGAGGCTCAGCTGGGGTCTGAGCTGGGCTCCCTCCGGGGTCCCCCTTGGGTGTAGGAGGCAGACAGCATGAGAGGAGTCTGTTAAGGAGCAGAGACCAAAGTAGCAAGAGTGAGGCATGGCCATGGGCATCTTTTTAAAATAAATATCACCCAGGGATATTTTTTCCATTGATTTTTAGAGAAAGTGGAAGGGAGAGCGATAGGAAACATCGATGTGAGAAGCATATCTATTAGTTGCCTTTCCGGCCCGGGCTGGGGATTAAACCTGCAACCCAGGTACTTGCCCTTGACCAACAATCAAACCTGGGACCCTTCGGGTCACTGCTCTAACCAGTGAGACACACTGGCCAGGGTGCCATGGGCATTTCTCTCCCTCACTCTGCACCAGGCCGTGTCCTCCCTTCCGGGGGTCCCCGTTCTCCCTGAGTCTCGATAGTGGGATGGAGAACGAGGAGAGAACTTCAGTGATGAGCTCCAGGAGTCACTATTAAATGGACAAAGTCAAAGTTGACAGTAGGGCCGTCACTGTGCATTTCTTGGGTGAAAGCACTTACTCTGGTTTTTCCCAATAAAAATTATTTGTGGATAAAAAATATACTTTCCTGTTTCTTTTTGGAGCTTGGTGCCCACAGTGTCAGCCTAGAGATTATCAGCCCATTGGCCTGGAGTGAACCCAGACAGTTGGGGTCTTGGGTGACTCCCGGGGTCCCCCTGGGGGCACTGAGGCTCAGCGTGTGGTTCTAGAACCTGCGGCCTGTGACTGTCCGCCCCCTCAGGACCACAGGCTCACTGGGCTTCTCCTCACAGATCCGCCGCCCAAAAATCTGCAAGAAGTGAAGGTCCCCATTGTGGCGGATGAGATCTGTCGGCAGCAATACCTCATGAAGGGCTTTGTTATCACAGACGACATGCTGTGTGCCGGGAGCTGGGGCCGGGACTCCTGCCAGGTGAGACCCCCAGACTGTGGCCTCCGTCCGTTGCTCCTGCCTGCAGGGGCCCTGAGTACTGACCACCTGTCTCCTCTTCCCACAGGGTGACTCTGGGGGCCCCTTGGTCTGTAAATGGAGGGGTACCTGGGTCCAGGTAGGCGTGGTGAGCTGGGGCCACAAGTGCGGTCTTCCCAACTTTCCTGGAGTCTATGCCCGAGTGACATCCTTCTTGCCTTGGATCCGCCATCATATTCATTCCTGCCCATGAGATGAAGACAGGCTCTCCAGGGTGTCTGGGGACCCTCCCTGCTCCCTCCCAGTGCCAGCTCTTCATTGCACCTAAGGCCTCCCAACTCACCCCCCACCTGCTCTGAGATCCTCCTGCCTCAGCACCTCCATCAGCCTCTCTCCCCTGACAGGCAAAAGGGAGAGGCGGGGTGTGCTCTGAAGTCTGGCTGGCCCTGCAGGACTCCTGCCTCCTCCCCACCCTCTGTAGCTCATTAAACTGCATGAAAAACTGCTCTGGACTCAGTGCACTTACCTGTGGGCATGGCCAAGGCGGCCAGTGGGTGGTCCCTGCTGCTGGGGGAGCCCAGGCTCTGGGAGGGGGACCAGGTGGGCTGGGCAGCTATGGCTGCAGCTGGAAGAGGGCGACCTGGCGGCTCTCCTGGCTGGGGTGGAGGTGAGTCTGCTGCCTGGGGCTGGAGGCCACAGCCTGGAGGGCCGCCCCAGAGGGTGCAGACCGTCCCTCTTCCTCCTTCAGTCACAGTCAGTGTGTCATGGAGGCTTTAATGACCTGGACGTGGCCGCATGCAAACAGGAGGTGCTGTGTTTTCATGGTCACCGCTGCTCCCTCTGACGGGGGGTGGGGGGGGTTGGGGGTCGCACCCAACCCCCATTTTTTAATGTGATCAACTCCTGGGACCAAATGAAGTGCAGCCTCATTTCCATGGTGATCCTCAGTCTCCCATTCTGAGCTTCTTTGGAGCAGGGCGGACCTGCAGGGACCCTTGACTAGCCAGTCCCTCTCTTCCCAGCCCCCACCCTCTGGCTTCCCCAACTCCGGGGTCCTGGTTGGTTGGTGGCAGCATAGAGGAGGGTGGAGAGAGGACCACTCCCCCCCCCCCGCCCCCCCCCTCCTGCCCCCAGGCAGCTCTCCTGACACTGGCACACCTGCTGGAGAGGCATGGTGGTGCACAGTCCCCTCAGGCTCTGCAGAGCCCCTCCTTTCTCCCCGGGGGTGGGAGGGGCTCCCAGTGGACAGAGGAGCTTCAGTTTCAAATGCAGGGAGTGAGAAGGGACTGTGGAGTCCCTCCTGTCCCAGGCAGTGAGGTGCACTTCCTGCTGGAGTAGGATTTGGGGGGCATGGCTGGTGCCCCGCTGGGGTGGGTCCTGCTCCTGCAGGTTGGGGCCAGGACCTAGGAGGGCCTGTGGAGCCTGAGGCGGCCTGTACTGTGGGTGAGGGGGCTCCATACCCTGCAGCGACAGGCTGGTCCCCAGTCTGATTCTACAATGGGGTGGCGGCCTTCCAGACCTTGCAGTGCCAGGACCCCTCCCCCCGAGGCCAGGGTGGAAAGCCTTCCTCTCTCACTGTGACCTGGTCCTTCGGGGAGGCCTGGACTCCGAGTTAGGGAGAGTGGAAGCTCGGGTGGGGGAGGGGGGGGGGAGGGGGCGGCAGATCAGGAGCTGCATCCCCCATGTGCCCAGGACTGAAGTCTGTGTTCCTGGGAGCCAGGAGCTCTCCAGGAAAGCCTTTTCCTGGGAAAATAAGGCCTGAGACTCAGCTGGAAGGCACCACCAGGCAGATGGCCCCCTTGGGGATCTGCTCCGCACAGGGAGGGAGGAGGGGGTGACACAGCACAGCCTGGCCCTGTGCCCTTGCCCTCTGGTTCCAGGTACAGGTTCTGCCTAAGTGACTGCCTGTCCACGGGGCCCAGTGGGTGGGCAGGTGTCAGGTGGTCCACACACATCCAGGTCCCCTGTACCCCCCAGGAGGGTGTGGCCTGCCTGCCTTCCCATTGGGTTCTAGGGGCCTGTGAGTCTTTGTAGAGTTTTCCTCCCTGGGTGAGGGTGTAGTCAGACCTTTAGTGTTTCTAGGAGTAAAATTGAGGGTCTGAGTGACTCAGAGGCCAACGCTCCCAAGGGAGGGAGAAGGACCTAGAACTTGGAGTTGGAGGGAAGGTTGGAGTGAGACACACCTGGGCCTGGGGCTGTGCCTGCAGGCATGGACACGAGGTGGCCCCCGCAGGATTCTCTCTTGGGAGGATGGGCTCAGGGCCGCTGCCCTCCCCCGCCCCCTTTTGCCTGGAATCACAGCCTGAGCACCTCCCATCCTGGGCTCAGCAGGAATCAAGGTGGGCAGACCCAGATGCCTGGGCTGCAGATGGACAGGAGGGCATGTTGCCTCTGGTCTCTGAAATCTTTTCTAACTGAGCCTGGGCCTTCAGAGGTCGGTGACACTGAAGCAGCAGGGCTTTGTCCCCCAATAGAGACCCTGCAGGCCAGGTCAGTGCCCATGGGGACCCTAGGGAGGGCCCACACAGGGGTCCTCAAACTGCGGCCCACAGGCCACATGCAAATACAAATATTGTATTTGTTCCCGTTTTGATTTTTTACTTCAAAATAAGATATGTGCAGTGTGCATAGGAATTTGTTCATAGTTTTTTTTTTAAACTATAGTCTGGCCCTCCAACGGTCTGAGGGACAGTGAACTGGTCCCCTGTTTAAAAAGTTTGAGGACCCCAGGCCCACACTCATTGGCTTCTTCTTGTCTGAAGTGACAAGAGACACCTTCAGGGCTTGGAATGGAGACTCCATGAGGGCCATGCCCTTCCAGGTGGACATCACACCTCAGTCACTACCAGGCTCTCCCCCTGTGTGGTGTCCTGGGGTCACAGTGACAGCCCCCGACTGGGGAGTGTGAGCTTAAAACAACACAAATGCATCCTCTTACCGGCTGGAGGCCAGGAGCCCCCAATCAAGTTGTTCTGGGGCCACACCTGTTCCCAGGCTCCTGCCTCCTGCAGCTGCTGGTGGTGCTGGGACCCTTGGTTGGGGAGGAACCACTGGACCTACACCCCGTCCTCCCCACCCATCTGTGCTCTCCGCATCCTCACCTCTTCCCACAAGGAACCATCATTGGATTTAGGGCCTCCCCCACTCCACTCTGACCCCATCTGAACTAGTTGCATCTGCACTTATTTCTAAAGCAGGGCAGGTTCTGAGGGACCGCACTGGTCCACACTGACTCCCTCACTGGTGAGGTTACAGGCCACCAGGCTGTGTGCTCCTGAGAGGGGGAGCGCACCCCTGAGGAGGCAGGGGCCTGGCCACAGGAAATCTTTAGGATTCCCACGGCTCAGAACCCAAGGGCCCCCCTCAAAACAATAGGACAATGAGGGCCTCTGCCCCTCTCAGGGAGGCAGCGTGCTCCCCACCTCACAGTGCCCTCCAGCCCATGACGCTGGCCACACAACAGGCTGCCGGCTCTGAGTGGTTCCAGCGCTGGACAGGGCTTTGCTGCAGGTCCAGCTGCACTGGCCTCACAGGACGCAGCAGACATGATGGTGTTAAAAGTATTGATGGTGCATGTCCCTCGAGGGGCAGGACAAGGCAGGCCATGCAGCCTGAACTGAGGACTATTCCTGAGATGTGAGTGACAGCTGGTGTCTGGGTACATTGATCTCCTTGTATATGGAGGCCAGGGAGCAAGACGTGCCACCATCTTGGTGGGACAATGACACTGACCACCAGGCAGAGGCCGGGCTTCTGTGTCACAATGGGGGGCAGGGAAGGTGAGGGCCCTTGTGTGTCCCTTGCTACCACCCCGTCAATATGATGGCAGGTGGACACGAGCAGCCGCCCGGCCTGAGAAGTCCCTGTGACCAGAGCTCAGCCTCTCAGGGGTGAGGGTCTGTGTCGTGCTACCAGGTAAGACCCAGAGTCCCAGTTAGTAGCAAAGGGTGGGATCCAGGTGGACAGTGGAGGGGCCCTGTCAGCCTCAGTTGTACCCTGAGCCTCTGCTTCCCAGTTTCCTGGGCAGGGACTCCTCGGTGGTCCGCGGTTGCCTCCTCAGCACACGAGGCAGAAGGTGGTGGACGCTGCCGGACACAGATGTGGGCCAGGTCCCCTTTCAGGCAGGACCTGATGGGAGGCCTGTCAGTTCCTCTGGCTGCCTCGCCCGGGCAGGTCCCTCCTGGCTGGCACAGGGAGAGGCAGAGCTGGCACTGTGTCCCAGTGGTGGCCGTGGTCTGGGTCTCCCTGTGGGCTGGTCAAGGTGTCAACAGCCGGCACTTTGCTCAAGGCTCGCCCTCTGCCCTTCTCTGCTCTGTCCACCTGCCTCCCAGGTGCCTCTCCCTGACTTGTATCCACATGAAAGCCCATCTCAGTGCAGCTTCCGAGGAGCATCCTGCAGGGGGCAGTGTGCAGGGCCTCAGCTGGTGGCAGTGAGGGTGGCCACAGGCCACATGCCAGGCAGATGGCATGCTCTAGTCAGATGGTGGCTTGCTCCACGCTGCCTCACAGGGTCCAGCGGATTCAGGGGCTGCCCTGTGGCTCAAGCGGCCCAGCAGCAGCTCTGGGGCTTCTTCCAGCAAAACTGCACCCTCTTGGCAGCTCTCCTTGCTCAGGCCGCAGGCCTGGCTGTGCTTTGTGGCTGAGATCCGTCCAGCCAGGATGGCTGCTGCCCAGTGACAGCAGGTGGCAGGTCTGGGGGGAGGCAGTGCCAGGGCCCAGCAGCTCCTCACCGCCTGATGACTGACCCCATGACCTGGGTGGGCCTGAGAGGGGACCAGCTCTCTCTGCCCATGGCCCAGCTAGGGGCCCCCGCCTGCCCTTCCTGTGCCCCGGGATGAAGGGGTGCAGAGAGGGTCCCAAGGAGGGTCCCTCCAGGTGAGGATGCCGCTGCTCAGACCCCGGCTTCTAAATTCCCACAAGGGACCCTGGCCCCTGGTGGTCTCACCCAGGCCCCTGCCATCCCCGCAGATGCTGGGGCTGCTGATCCTGAGCCTCCCAGGCCTGGGGTGCTCCGTGCCCTCGTTCCCAGGTGAGTCCTGACTCCCTGTCCCCATCTTCTGCTCAGGCTGCCCAGGCCCCTCAGTGTCAACTCAGGTGGGCCTCCTTGGTGGGTCCTGTGAGAGACTGAGCACGAGGGGCCCTGCTGGGTCCCTGATGGCGTCCCCTGTGTTCCCAGGGCCCGGCTCATTGACTCAGCAGGGTGGCCCCATAGGGGTGCACAATGCCCCCGCTGGGAGATGGCCTTGGCAGGTCAGTGTCCAACGGTACAATAAGGAGCTGCAGCTGTGGCAGCACCTCTGTGGGGGCTCCCTCATCCACCACCAGTGGGTGCTGACCGCAGCCCACTGCACCCAGCGGTGAGCCACACAGCCGAGGCCCCGTGGCAGGGGTGGGGGTGGGAAACTCACAGAGGGCTGATGGGAGAGGGGCTGTGGGCAGGGCCCGGGATCTCAGGGGAAGACACAGTTAGTGCAGCCCCAGCCCTGCTCTTGTGCCCAGACTGGCCCTGCCCTGGAGGCTCCTCTGAGAGGCTCCTGGTCCCTCTCCCCAGGGAGGACTGGGAGGCCTATGGCCTCAGGGTTCAAGTTGGGCAGCTGAGACTCTATGACCATGACACACTGACAAATGTGACTAAGATCATCTGCCACCCCAAGTTCAACCAGAGCCTGTCTGCAGAGGGGGGCGCGGACATGGCCCTGCTGAAACTGGAGGCCCCTGTGACGCTCTCTGAGCGCATCGGCCTGGTCCCCCTCCCACCTGCCTCGCTGAGGGTCCCTGAGAGGAAGATGTGCTGGGTGAGCGGCTGGGGTTACAGCAGCCTTGGAGGTAAGGCTCAGGGACCCTGCTGGGAGTGTGGACACAGGGCAGCCCGCTGGGGGTGTGGCTGTGGCTTTGCTGACAACACTTGATTCTCGGCAATTTGGGGGAATCCTCCACCTTTTCCTTGTGGCAAAATGTGCATAACATTATACATGACATTGGTCAGTGCGCGGTTCAGTGGCGTTCAGCACATTCACCATGTTGTGCAGCCTCAGCTCCACCATCTCCAGAACTTCTCCTCCTCACACACGAAGCCTGGTCTCCAGGACACGGTCACTGCCCCTCCCCAGGCTCTGCCAACCACGGAGCTCCTGTCCTCTTCTATGCATTTACCTGTTCTGGACGTTTCATGTAAATGTGAATCATGCAACGTGTGGCTTCCGTGTGTTTGCCTTCTTTCATGTGGGATGACGTTGCCAAGGCCCAGCTGTGCTGTAACCTGTGTCAGAACCGCATTGCTTTTTGTGGCCGAGTCACCTCCCACTGGGTGGAGGGAGCATTTTGTCGTCCTTCCAGAACGACAGACCGTCTCCACCTTTTGGCTGTTGTGAATCACGCTGCTGTGACCTGTGTGTACAAGCACCGCCAGGGAACCTGTTCTCAAGTCGTTGAAACATTTTTCAATGACAGTTTCTATTCAATATTATTTTGAATTAGTTTGAGGCGTACAGCATGGTGGTTAGACAATCATAGACTTTACAAAGTGTCGTTCCCCCCAATATTTCCATACCCACCGGGCACCATCGACAGCTATGACCATATTATTGACTATAATCCCTAATCTGTACTTCACATTCCCTGTGACTGTTTGGTAGCTACCAATTTGTTTCTTTTGATCCTTCCTTTTCCCCCTCTGGCAACCACCAGTCTGTTCCCTGATCTAGGAGCCTGTTTCTCTTTTGTTTGTTTGTTTGTTTGTTTTATTCTTTAGTTTCCACATATGGGTGAAATTATATGGAATTTGTCTTTCTGTGACTGGCTTATTTCACTTAGCATAATGGTAAGGTTTCTTTTTTTATGGCTGAGTAATATTTCATTGTACATACAGGATGGGGCAAAAGTAAGTTTATAGTTGTTCATACAGAAAATAATACAATAATTAATAAATAATAATACAAGAAGAAACTCTGTATTTTGCCTGCTCATAACCGTAGCCTACTTTTGCTCCACCTTCTTTGTACCACCATGTTTTTATCACTTGTCTATTGATGGGCACTTGGGCTGCTTCCATATCTTGGCTATTGTACATACGCTGCAATGAACATAGGGGTGCATATGTTCTTCCCAATTATGTTTTGGGTTTCTTCAGATGTACATCCAGAAATGGAATGGTTGGGTCTTAAGGCAGTTCCATTTTTAATTTTTTGAGGAACCTCCACTCTGCCTCCCACAGGGCTGCACCAGTCTATGTTCCCTCCAACTGCATGTGAGGGTTTCCCCTTGTCCACATCTTCACCAAAACTTGTTGCTTGTTGATGTATTGATGACAGCCATTCTGACAGGTGGGAGGTGATATCTCAGTGTGGTTTTAATTTGCATTTCTTTAGTGATTAGTGAAATTGGGCACCTTTTCATATGTCTGTTGGCTTTCTGTATGGCCTTCTTTTGCTATTTATATCTTATTTTCTACAATTTAATTTATTGTGGTGACACTGGTTAACAAGATTATAGAGGTTTTCAGTGTGCAGTTCTATGGCACATCATCTGTATCTTGCATTGTGTGCCCATCACCCAAAGTCACATCTTCTGTCACCTGTATTGACCCCTTTACCTTTTCCTCCCACCCCACCCCCTGTCCTCTGGTGACCACCATACTGTTATCTGTATCTATGAGTTTTGGTTTGTTTCTTTTTCTTGTTTGTTCATTTGCTGCTTTCAGTTTTATATTCCATATGTGAGTGAAATCATATGGTTTTTAACTTTTTTGTCTGACTTATTTAATATGCATGATATTCTCAAGATCCATCCATGTTGTCCTAAATGGCTGTATGTCATGTTTTCTGATGGCTGAGGAGTATTCCATTGTAAACATGCATCACACCTTTCTCCAATCATCTAGCAAAGAACACTTCCGCTGTTTCTATCTTGGCCACTGTAAACAATGCTACAGTGAACGTATTGGGATATATATATATATATTTAAATATATTTTTATTGATTTCAGAGAAGAAGGGAGAGAGATAAAGAGATAGAAATATGAATGATGACAGAGAATCGTTGATAGGCTGCCTCTTGCATGCCCCCTACTGGCGATCAAGTCTGCAACTCAGGCATGTGCCCATGACCAGAATTGAACTTGGAACCCTTCATTCCCCAGGCTGACACTCTAGCTGCTGATCCAGACCAGCTGGGACAAAAGATAGTCTTGCTGGGTAAAGTAGTCTTGGTTGTAGATTCTTGCTCTTTATCACTTTAAATATCTTGTGTCAATCTCTTCTGCCTGAAATGTTTCTGTTGAGAAATTGGACTTATGGGACCTCACTTGTTAGTAACTGTCTTTCTCTTACCTGATTTTAAGATTGTCTCTTGGTCTTTAACCTCTGCCATTTTAATTATTATGTGTCTTGGTGTGGGCTCTTTGGGTTCATCTTGTTTGGGACTCTCTGTTCTTCCCGGGCTTGTATGTTTTTTTCTTCACCAGGTTGGGGAAGTTTTAAATCATTATTTCTTCAAATAGGTTCTCACCCCTTGCTCTCTCTCTCCTTCTGGTACCCCTATGGTGCAAACGTTATGCGTTCTGTTGTCCCAGAGCAGCGGTTGCCAAGCTTTTGGACCTCACAGACCACCCGTGGTCCGTGGACCACCAGTTGGTGACCGCTGTCCCAGAGGTCCCTTAAACTATCCTTATTTAAAAAATCTTTTTTTCTTTTCGCTACTCTGATTAGGTAATTTCTGCTACCTTGTCATTTATTGCTAATTTCACTTTGTGCTTTATCTAACCTGCTATTGATTCCTTCTAGTGTATTCATGTTAGATCTCATATTTTCATTTCTGCCTGTTTTCTCTTATGGTTTCTAGTCCTTTCGTTATGCTCACTGTCTCTCTATTGCAGTCCTCACTGAGCTCATCCACCTTCCGCTACGTTCCGTGAGCATCCCTAGGACCATTGTTTTGAACTCTGTATCTGGTACATGGCTTGTTTCCATTTCACTTAGTTCTTTTTCTGGGGATTTCTCCTGTTCTTTCATTTGGGGCATGCTTCTTTGTCTCCCCATTTTGGCCGCCTCTCTGTATTTGTTTCTCTGTGTTAGGTAGATCTGCTATCTCCCTCAGTCTTGGTAGGGTGGCTTTTTGGAGTACATGTCCTGTGGAGCTCAGTGGTGCAGTCTCCCTGATTCCCTAAGCTGGGTGCCCCAGGAATGTCCCTTTGTGGGTTCAGGGAACCCTGCTGTTGTAGTTGAGTCTTGATTATTGTTGGCCTGTTGTAGGTAGGATTGACCCTCAAGCTGACTGAGCATTGACCCTGATCACACTGTATGAGCTGCTGTGAGTAGGTTGACCCCATGAAGCAGAATTTGCCCCAGGACGGTCTGGTGCCTGTGGAGATCTGCCTTTGAGTGTGCCGCTTGTGGAGCTAATTGGTTGTACTCTGCTGTGGGCTGGTTCTGGGGCCTCCAGGCAGGCACTGTGGTGCAGGTCAATGTCAGACACTGCCTGTGACCAATCCTGGGCTGCCTGTTAGATGCTACGAAGTGCTCCATAGTTGGTGGCTCCCTCTGCTAGTGCTGGGTGCACGTGGGAGGGACCAAGCTGCATACTGAGGCTGATTCCCAGCAATACCAAACCTGCGTCAGGACACAAAAGGCCCAAAGCACCCCAAAATCTGCCTCTGCCTGCCAGTTGCCATTAGGCTCAGCCACTGATAGAGCCTCCAGCTAAGCTAGGTGCCCAGAAATGTATGTCCCGTGTGTGGTGAGGTGAGCCCTGCTGTGGTAGTTGAGTTGCATGAGGTAGTTTCTCAATGAGTCACCGGGTTGTGGTGAGTGGTGTTCATCAGGTTGATACAGATTCAAACTCAGCGCTAGTGCTGGGCCTGACATCACTCAACAAAAGTCTCAGGGCACACCAAGGCCAGCCACCACCATTACCAAATGCATCAGCCACTTGGGGTTTTCAAATCTTTGCAGTGGGGTAGGGTCTCTGGGAGTCTCAGGGTGAGGCCAGTAGAGTTCCTCAGGATCACACAGATTAGGATTCGCAGTGAGGAGGGAGGGCTCTGCACAGTGGGGTTAGTCGGGTGCCTGGGGAAATGGCCCTCGCCTCAGAGACACACAACTCAGTCTCTCCCTGTGTGTCTCCAACAGCCCTGGAGTCTGCGCAGGCCTCCTTCAGAGCTTCTGAGAAAGACTGTGTGGGCCCAGGCTCGTTGCAGCTGGCAGACTCCCCAGCAGGGCATGTGCTTGGTCGGGTGGGACCACTGGGAGCATGGAGGAGGTGGGGGCAAGTGCATTCCCCCAGGCTGATGCCCTATGGAAGGGATGTTCAACTCAGAGAAGATGCCATCTGTGGGCATGTGGGAGAGGACTCAGCCCTGGACAATGGAAGCTGCCCCTCCAGCCCTCTCCCCAAAGCCATACAACCAATCTCTCCCTGTGTGACTCCTGTCCACTCTGGGCAGTTGTCTGTCCGCTGGAGCCCAGTCAGGTTGAGTACCTGCCATAGAGATGTTTGTGCACTGGCCCTTTAAAAGGGCGTCCGGGTGCCTGGCAGTCTCCTGTCTCACTCTGGCAAGTGCAGTCCCCACTGATGGTCACAGCCAGATGTTGTGTATCTCCTCTTCCAGGCTCTGGTGTTCCAGGCTGGGAGCTCAGGATGGGGTGGAGACCCCTCCCTTCTCAGAGGGGACCTTGGCAGCTGAGGTGTCCCTCCTAACTCTCAGTGCAGCCCTTTCTGTGTCTCCACCCTCCCTGTCTGTCTCCATGTGGCTTCTTCCATGTGTCCTTAATGAGGAGACCTCTTTTCAGCCAGTCTTCAGTTGGTTATTCAGGGTGAGTGTCTATAATTTAGTTGTGATTCCGATTTGGTCCTGGGAGGAGGTGAGAGTCCCTTCCACCTACTCTGTCTCCATCTTGGATCCCTGTTTTCAGTTCTTTGGGGTATAGACTAGGAGTGGAAGTTCTGGGCCATGTGCTAATTCTACATTTGGTTATTAGAGGGGGGATTTCCTGTTGAGCCTAAATGTGTGCAGAGCTGGGGTTTCATGATCAGATTCATGGACACTGAGGACACAAGTGTTTGCTCTGCCAGATGGAAAGGCCCTCCCGAGGCTCTGCCTGTGTCCTCCCCTCGCCCCGTGGGGGTGTGTGGACCTTGATCATCCTCCTGAGGGTGAGCCAGTCTGGGAGCGAGAGGCAGGGCCTGTCATGATCTCACAGTGCCCAGGTCCCTAAATCAGAATGAAAACCCACCCATCAGCGCAGAAGTGTTTCCTGCCTGCTGTGGTGCATTTCTCTGGGATGAGCCCTGATCCCTTCCTTTTCAAGGAGAACATTCCCGGGGTCACTCTCTCCTCAGTGCCTGTCCTCAGGCCTGTGGAGCCCAGACTGTGGCTGATGAAGTGCTGCGTCCTAGAACTGAATGGGAGTAGTGGATGCTGGGAGCTCAGTCCCAGGCCAGGTGTAGCTGCTCTAGACCCAAGAGTCAGGGACCAGAAGGAGTGGAAAGAGTACCTTGTTGTTGGGAAGGAACAGAAGCCTGGACCAGCCCTGGTTCTCAGCCAGTCCCTCCCCACAGCACCGCGGCTCTGGCCCTACCAGCTGCAGGAGGTGATGGTTCCCATTGTGGGGAACGAGGTCTGTAACCAGCGCTACCAGAACTCTTCCACCAACACTGGCCAGATCATCAAGGATGACATGCTGTGCGCTGGGAGTGAGGGCCAGGACTCCTGCCAGGTGAGCCCCACCTGCCCCGTCCTCTGTCCTCTGTCTCCTCCTGGCCCAGGGTATCGGGACTCAGAAGCTCCATGCAGTGGCCCGTGTGGAGATGTCCACTGAGTCCTGCCTCTCCCCACAGGGTGACTCCGGGGGCCCCCTGGTGTGCAGCTGGGAAGGCACCTGGGTCCAGGTAGGGATCATGAGCTGGGGATACAGCTGTGGTCATCGCGACTTCCCTGGGGTGTATGCCCGGGTGATGAGCTTCATTTCTTGGATCGAGAAGTATGTCCCTCCGCCCCCTGGATCCTAGATGAGGCCAGGCAGGGTTCCCATGATGGGGAGACCCTCAATCTTCCTTGCTGATACCCCTGCTTCTTTCCCAATTCCAGCCTCATGCTTCCACCTCATCCTTCATCTCACCCTCCACTGTGTCAAGAGCCTCCTGCACTCTGGATCCCCTCCTGTCCTGACTTTAGGGTGGCAGACACAGGAGATGTTCCAGAGGCTGGTGTGTCACAGTAGGGGGGCCAGGACAAGGCGTCTGGGCCCATGGCCTCCTGCTCACCCTGTGATTCCTATTAAACTTGGACAAGCCAGCTCCAAGCTGTGGCTGAGATGGTGGCATGGACTCATCATGGTGGTGACTGAGGGCGCAGTGGGGGCCTCCCTGAGAGTCCCCGGGTCCCAGGTCTCCGTGTTCAGGTGTGAGGAGGTTTCCAGGGCTCAGTTCCATGTGATGGCATTTCTGGGAGCTCATGTGGGTTATGCTTGTCCCAGTGTCCCTCCCTCCACCCCTCCACTTCCTCTTCCTTCTTCCTCCCAGACCTCCTTCCCCTGCATATTTTCCTTTTCTGCTCTTCTATGTTCTTCTCTCTCTCTTGTTTCATGCTTGTTTCTTCTTAGTTCTCTTCCCTCTTCCCCTCCCTCCCTCCCTTAATTATCCTTGATCACATGTGTACAGCACAGACAAGGTATCGGGGTCAAGGAGTCACTGAGTGGGTTCCTGTGCCCCTGGATCCCAAGGGAGGTGAGGACAGACATAACCACAGCACCGCAGTGAGTGTGGGACACGGTGTGGGGGTGAGTGCTGAAGACAGAGCTGGGGTGACACAGGGTGTGTCCATCCAGCCTGGACCTGCCTGGAGGGTTTAATGGGGCTGAGCTGCCAGGCCCAGCTCATGAAGCATGGGCAACGGTGGGCATTAGGGAGAGGAGGGGCTCCGGGAAGAGGGACAGAAGAGGTGGGGACAGAGGTGGTGGGGACACAGGAAGTGGGTACAGAGGTGGTGGGGACAGAGGAGGTAGGGACAGAGGTGGTGGGGACAGAGGAGGTGGGGACAGAGGAGGTGGGGACAGAGGTGGTGGGGACAGAGGCTTGAGCTTGGAAGGGATTTGGGGGGTGGAGGACCATTCACAAAGTGAGCTTGAATGTTGGCTTGTTTGGTTTTCAACATCAGCATCTCAGTAACAGAGGAATCATGAAAAACCCCATAAAACATGAAAGTGCTTCTTGTTAGATGGTTTCAGAGCCTCCAATTCCAGAGTCTTATTAGAGAGTGAGAACCCCTTGTTAGGAACGTAAAAACCTGTCTGGAAAAACGAAAACGTAGTATTTGTACATAAATATCTGAGAATTTTCTCGATTCAAAGAAAAACTGTGAACCTTCAGTGGAAAGTGCCCTGTGAAATCAAGCAGAATAAACACAAATAAATTTTACACATAAACCCATTGTAGTGAAACTGCACAATGTCCACATGAAAAGCCCACAGAGACAAGTGAGAGTTTAACCTAAAGGAAATGACGTCAGACGCAGGGGATTGCTGATCAGCAACAGGAGGTGGAAGGAGACCCTGGAGCAATCTCTTGGAAGTGGTGAGGAAACATCACCATCAACATAAAATTTTATTCCCAGATAAACTGTCGCACAATATTGAGGAAAAAATAGTGATATTACAAAACAGAAGACACCCAGAGTGTCTTATTACCTGCAGGCACTCATTAACAGAACTATTTAAGGATTTATTACAGGAAGAAGAAATACTAATTCAGAGGAATGTGTGGGACACAGGAAACAAAGCATTAATGGGAAAACACACTGCATGGCATTCTCCAGACACCCCTGAGTGGCCATAAGCATTCACGGGCCTCCTTCATAATCAGAGGAAAACTGAGGGAAATATAGGACATACAGTGTCACACTCATCAGGTTGGAGAAAATGAAAAAGTGCAATAAAACCACATGTTTGCAAAGATGTTGAGAAATGAGCAACTCATGTGTGGAATCTAAAAAAAAAACACAAAACAAAGCAAAGAAACAAAGAAAACAGAAACAGACCCATAGATACCGAGAACAAATGGGTGGTTTCCCAAGGGGAGAGGGTTGAAGGGTGGGTATAAAATTAATAAGGAAAAAGACACAAAGCTGTCATGATCTCTGTATTTATGACATGGTATGTATATGCAAATAAATTTAAAAAAAGAAGAGGAGGCCCTGGTTGGTTTGGCTCAGTGGTTGAGGTGTCAGACCGCAGAGCGAAGAGGCCTGGGTTTGATTCCCAGTCAAGGGCATGTGCTTGGGTTGCATGTTTGATCCCCAGCCCAGCATTGGGGTGCCTGCAGGAAGCAACCAATTGATATGCCTCTCACATTGATGCTTTGCTCTCTCCTCTCTCTCCCCTTCCCTTCCACTCTCTCCAAAAATCAATGGAAAAAAATACCCTGGGGTGAGGATTAACAAAAAAATAAGAAGAGGGGATGCTGAGATAAAGTGCACATGGGCATTCAGGCCAGCAGCTGTGTGTGTGTGTGTGTGGGGGGGGGGCAGTGCCCTGCACTTCTGCTCTGAGCAGGAGTCCTTCTGGCCTCAGGCCCCCATTGGGGGTCCCAGGGTGCGGGGTCTGAGTGACAGGAGTGGATGCACAGAGTGAGGGTGGGGCTGCATGGGCATCAGGGTCAGGATCAAAGCTGGGGCTGTGATGAGGATGTCTGAGCCCTGATAGGGGAAGGCTGAGGGCAGGTGGGCAAATGGCACAGCTTCTGTTACCTAACAGCCCCTTTTGCAACACTGCAGTGAAGGCTGGACCAGCGAGGGTGGGATGGGGTCCTGAGGGGGCAGCAATGTGCCGGTGTCCACGGGTCCTCAGGGGTCACAATGGAAGTGTTGGGCCCGGGCAGGGATGGCTCATGGAGGCCCTCATTCATGGCACTGGCTGTCCCATTCGGGCCCCACCAACCACGGGACAACTGTGACCACACTGACAATGACACTGACCTCACTCACTCTGCCCGACGGCTCAGAGGGACACAGGCCACAGGGCAGCTTTGTGTCCACGAGGGCAGCACCTGGGACCGGCTTCTAGCTCTGCAGTGCCCACTGGGGCTCTGACGAAGGCCCCCGAGTTCTGTGTGCTGCTCCCTGGAGCCTCTCCTGGTGGCTGTCCTCCCACAGCCAGGCCCTCTGTCCTAGACCCGGGGTGCCAGCCTGTGACACTCAGGTTGTCGGGGCTCCACCTCCACCATCCCCTCCTGCCTCCTGCTTGCTCTCCACTCTCCACTCCCCTCCCCCGGGAGACCCAGGCCCCCTGGTCCCCACCGTGTTCTAATGGGTGGGCATCTTGACTGGCATCACCTGGGCTCCCTAGGCTTTGCCTGCTGGGCTCCTACTGCACAGGCCCCGCAGCTGGAGGTGCAGCCGCCTCCCTGTGGGACTTTCCCAGCGTCCTGGTTGGTAGTTGGATTGGTCTCCCCTGAGGTGATCAGTTTTGCCAGAAGCAGCACCAGGTGCAGTGGCCTGGCTGCTCCCCTGGCTCCAGGGCAGGCGGGGGAAGAAGGCTGGAAGCCCAGGGTCCCGCAGGCACACTGCCACCCAGGACTGAGTTTTCAGCCCCAGACTTTTCTTCCTGCACTGGGTCCTCCTAGGACAGGGGTGGGCAAACTTTTTGACTTGAGGGCCACAACGGGTTCTTAAACTGGACCGGAGGGCCGGAACAAAAGCATGGATGGAGTGTTTGTGTGAACTAATATATATTCAAAGTAAACATCATTACATAAAAGGGTACGGTCTTTTTTTTTTTTTTAGTTTTATTCATTTCAAACGGCCAGATCTGGCCCGAGGGCCGTAGTTTGCCCACCGCTCTCTTAGGGCCTCCCTCCATGGGTGCCCATGCATCATTTTCTGCATGTGTGTGGGCATACGTAACTGTATGCGTGCGTGTGTGAGTGTGTGTGTGTGTGTGTGTGTGTTCAGTTGCATGGATTGGGAAGGTCATATTACTTGCAGTTATATGGTCACATATGACTTTGATAGATGTTGAACAGGAGCAGATCACAGCTGAACACCATGCGACAAGGCCACTTGCCCACAAGTTCACTTTCTGAATTTATGAGTGGCGTCCTGTGAACCATCTTTTGTTACTGACGCCTGACATTTTATTTCTCTACATGTGTTTACATCCCCGGTAAATACTGAGCCTTAATTTCTGTTCTCAGAGGTCTCTTACGGCTTCCTTGTATTAGAAAACAACAGGCTCCGTTGTTATTTTAACCTTTCTCACACTTATATCAAAAATGGGCACAAGCCCTCCTACATTTGGAAAGAATGCAAATTAAATGTATATATAACTCACAATGGTGAAAATCCCAGCTACTAACATTCACAGGGACATGGTGACTTGTACCTGGAGGGAAATGACTAGTCCTTTCTGGATTTACTACAAATAGAACCGAGAATGTTATGTTTAAGTCAAGAAGTGAGAAAAATTATGTCAGAGGAAACCGAACAAGAGCATAAGGAATAGAATAAAAGACAGGCTAACCAACACAAGAAAGTCAGGGGTAATTTAAAACAAATAAAAGAAGCACCTGGACTAGATAATAAAGAAATTACAGGGTTTCAAAACCAAAGTGAGTTCCTTAAATCTAATGAAATAGGCAAACCTGCAGCAAGATCCATCAGGCAGGAAACATGGTGCACAAATAATATCAGTAATAAAGAGGTGACCAGACACATGGGCAGGGCAGAGATTTTTGAAACTCGGAAGAGGTTAGTATGAACAAGCACATTAAACAAACTTGCCATCAGGTGAAATGCACCATTTTAGGCGAGTATAACTCCTGAGAACTGACTTTAGGAGAAAGGGAAGCGGGACCAGATTTGTAATCATGAAAGGCCTGCTACTGGGGGGTGAACATCCACCCAGAACTAACATATAAAGTACAACACGGGGAGTTACCCACAGCCTGGCTTCCTGGAGAATTACACTAAGACTTCAAGGCCCAGCGATCTTCCAGAAACAGAAAGGGAGGCAGCTCCCGGGCACACTTTCTGGAGAACAAAACTAGGCCCATAGAATAAAGGACAATTTCAGGCCAATTTCCATTATGAACATAAATTGAAAAAATCCAAAGTAAAACATTATCAAACTATTTCCCAATGTATAACATAATTACCAAATAACCCAGGAAGGTCTCAACCACCGCGGTTGAACACCAATTAGTGCAATTTACCACATTAACGGAGCAGAAATGGATGATAAAAACCATGTGATAATCTCAATAGATATGGAAAAGTACTCTCTTTATTTTGGTTGATAAATTCAACTATAGTTTGTGATAAAACTCTTAGCAAACTTGGGCCAAGGATGACTTCCTAATTCGATAAGGGTGGCTTTCCCAGAAGCCACAGCAAACGTCCTGCTTACCTGGGCACAGTGGCAGCCCCGCCCCTGAATGAGGGATGATGGACAGGGAGGCCCAGACAGTGCAGGTGACTCCAGGCAGCACACAGTGATCAGAAATACACAAAAGGTGTGAGGACCAGGGAGGAGGAGAGGAGACCACCAGGAACAACACGGCGCTCTACACGGAACACCCAAGACCATCTGCTCACAATGTTAGAACTAGTATGAGTGCAGCGAGGCAGCTTTGCCCACCATCAACGCAGGTCCAGCGCTGAAATCCCACAGGCCTTCTAGACACTGCCCATGGCCACTGAGAAGAGGAATCAGTAAGATAGCATTTCCAGTGACTACTACCAGCCAAGGCGAATGAAATATATTTTGTTGATACCAAAAGTGAGAAAGTGCTAGACTGGCACTAGTTAGTATCCCCTCTTCTCTCCCATCTGATTTAAGATGAATAAGATCTGAAAGGTTCCCAGTGGGCCGGGGTCACTCACCTATGATGCGAGGCCATCGTGTATCAAAAGAACTTTTATTTCAGGCACCTGGGCTGAGGCCGAAAAAGCAATCAGCGGTGACTGAAGGGGGAGGCAGGGTTTTGTTACCTTCTGCTGGCTGCAAACAGTTCTGCTGATATAAGGGTCTGGTCCTTGGTTCCTCCCGTCGCCAGAGGTCTAGTGGTTATCTAGGCTATGCCAGGCTCAAGGCTGCAAGCTTTCTGCAAGAGAACTGCTAAGCACATAAGTTTTCTCTGCCCCGTTTTATTCTCTTTAACACTTTCCAGACAAGTTGCTTTCTGGACTAAAGTGCTTGGTCATGAGCCAAAAGAACAAAATTCTTTATAAAGTTTAGATGTGTGCGGTTGCTTGAGAAGAAAAATCAGTCCTCTTAAATGTTAATGACTTAAGAGTAAGGAGTGTCTGCGATCAATAAATTCTAACAACTGAGGTTATAATATCTAATTTCAAGGTTGTGTGAATCTCATGAAAATGTCAACAATTGTACTTGTTCCAATGTTTGTCATAGAAAAATGCGTTTGTTCAATGTAATTATAAGAAATGTTAGCAATGCTCTGCTACTCATGATGGTTCTGTTCTGATTAGAGAAAGCACATTCTCGCCTGGCTGGGAGTGTGTGCCCTGGGCCATGGCAGCTCACAGGGGAATGCAGTCCGTCCTCCTGTCCGCAGAGCTGTCTGTCATTAATGGAGAGACTTACCACCTGGTAACTGAGATCATCTAGTCCCGGAGGCACCTGCACTCACAACCCCCAGCCCCTATTACCTATAATCTGGTCCCGGGTGCCCGGAGGCGTCCACCCTCTGTGACCCCTAAACCCCAGCCCGCATGACCTGTAACCTGTAATGCTTACCCCGTGCCCACGTTCCCATGCCTGTCTTTCCTACTTTCCCCGTCATCTCTGTCCATCTACCCAATATAAGCAGTGGCTGATGGTGGGGTGCAGAGCAGATTTCCGTGGGTGACCTGCTGCTCTCCCCTCCTGCCGCCAGGACTGGAATAAACGCTCCTACATGATTCAAGCCCGTCTCTGCTGAATTGGCTCAGGTAGTGACAGGCAGCCCGGACCCACTGGTTGTCTGGTTCCAAGTTCACATAAACAGAAGCGCACAGTGTGGCCTCTGAGCCTGCTGATTTCACTGAACATAATGTTTCCAGGGAACATTGTCCTTTGTACGTTTCCTGCTCAGTTTCCTTTTGGGTCAGTTGGCTTCTACATCCTGAGCATCTCTGTGGGTGTGAAGGGCCCTCTATGGGAACAAGCCCCTGTCAGCAGGCATTTGTGTGCCCCTCCCCCTCCTCCATCTGCCTCTGCCCATCAGAGCTGATTGACATCTCTCACTTGCTGCCACCTCCCTCCTGCTCTCTGCCCTTTGCTTTCATGCCATTGGTCCAGGAGGGAGACGCTATAGAGGTGATGGCCGCTCCATCACGGGTGCCCGGGGGACAGCCAGGACTTGGGAGAAGGCACTCACAGGAAAACGCACACGTGCCCTGTTGTTGGTTAGTGTCCAGGCCTCCCCGCCCCCAACAAGGGACACCGTGGGCACCTCTCCTCCCTGCTGCTCTCTGCCACCTGCCAAGTTCCAGGTTTCCTTCCTCCCAGGAACTCAGTTCCAGACGGTGAGTCCCTGACCCCTGATTCTTGTGTCGAGGCTGCGGAGCCTCTGACTGTGGCTTCTGGGAGCCCAGCCCTCAGCGGCTGGAGCCAGGTGGGACCTGAGGAGGCCACTCTGGGACGGGGCCTGGGAGCTGGATGCTGCTGCCTGGCCGGCCATGGGAAGCAGCGCTGACAACGGGGGCACAGAGCAGGGGTTTTGGGGGGATGCTGAGCTCAGGGCAGGCCCTGGAGAAAGATGCCAACACGCTGTCAGTGCGGAGCTGGTCACTGAAGGCCGCACACAGAGCAGAAGGGGCCTGGGAGGCGTGGGGCAGAGAGTGAGCGCCACCAGGAGCCGAGCTCGGGGACAGGGGTGCTCCCTGGGGTGATGGATGGCCAAGGCCAGGGCCTGGCAAGAACACAGTGGGTGCTGCCACAGGGAAAGGTGACATCCGGTTGCTGCCCAGGAAACTCTAGTCCCCAGGTCCCCTGAGCCCGCAGAGTGCCCCTCCCCCCTTACCGAGAGCCAGCACACCCTTCCGGTATGAGTCTCCTGTGGCTGCTGTCACAGCTCACCCCGGGCACATGAATCATCTCACCATCCTGCCATCAGGGGACCGTGGCTCTCATGGGCTGAATCCAGGTGTTGGCTGGTTCCTCCTGTAGGTCCAGCCCTTTCCCAGCTTCTGGAACGTGTCCCAGCCGTTCCAGTGGCATTCCTGAGGCCAGTGATGCATGTGGCCCACCTGGAGAATCGGAATGACCCCCCTCTCAAGGTCACCGGTTATTATTTAATTCTATCTGCATCCTTTATGCCCTTTCCCAGGTAACCTGACATGTTCGCAGTTCCTGGGGATTAGGACCTGGATGCCTTTGGGGGCCATTATTCTGCCTTCTGAGCCCCTTTATAATGCAAAGGCTTCTCCCTGAGAAGACCTGCCCCTCCTCTCCTGAGCACTAGTCTGTAAGGGGTTAGAGGCAGCCCAGCCCTGCAGGGCCCCTGAGAGGAAGTGACTGTGAGAAGGAGCTCTGGGATCTGGCCTAGATGCTCCCATGGGAGTGGAGAGGACACCCCAGGGCTGGTGTCCAGACCTTGGGACCCATGGCTGGACCGGTGGGAGCCCCGCCCTGGCATTGGAGTCCCCAGGAGAAGGGGCCGGAAAACCTGCTGGAGCGCCTGGTCTGAGGGCGCCCAGGGGACAGGCCCCGGGGAACCCACTGCCAGAGGCCCTGCCCCGTCAGCAGCTGCATGGGCCTTGCTTTCTCTTTTGTTAATCCTCAGCAGAGGGTATTTTTCCATTGGTTTTCTAGAGAGATTGGAAGGGAGGGAGGGAAGGTGAGAGAGAGAGAGAGAGAGAGAGATCAGTTGGTTGCCTCCTGCATGCTCTGGGATGAACCTACAACCCAGGTTTTGTTTGAATCCTCACTGAGGATGTTGCCCATTGCTTTCCGAGCAAAGTAGAGAGGGAGGGAGAGAGAGAAACATTGATGTGAGAGAGGCACATGGACTGCTTGCCTCCTGCACGCAATTCAACTGGGGGGCGGGGAGGGAACAACAGCCCAGGTGCATGCCTTTGACTGGGAACTGAACTGGAGGCCCTCCAGTGCAGGGCTGAGGCTGTAACCAAGGAGCCCAACCGGCCAGGGCAGGGCTTTCCTTTCTGGCTGGACGTGATGGTCAGTGGCGCCGCCTCACCATGAGCTTGCTGCTGGCGGAAGGCCCAGGCCCACCTGCTGCTCATTTGCCGTCTCCCAACCAGGGACCCAGGTGGTTGGTGGCCACCCAACCACAGTGGTGCTTAGGCCTGTGGGGTGCAGCTTCCACACTGGGGCCCAAGTGGAGGCATCAAAACTACACCCTCAAGGCGGGACCTGGGAAGCACAGCTGAAGCTGTGAAGGTAGCTCTCTCTGGGCAAGAAGCCCGTCCTGCCGGCCACAGGGCACGCTCCCCCCAGTGACTGTCACCTGGGGCCTCGCTCCCCCCCAGTGACTGTCACCTGGGGCTTCGCTCCCCACCAGTGACTGTCACCTGGGGCCTCGCTCCCCCCCAGTGACTGTCACCTGGGGCCTCGCTCCCCCCCCCAGTGACTGTCACCTGGGGCCTCGCTCCCCACCAGTGACTGTCACCTGGGGCCTCGCTCCCCCCCAGTGACTGTCACCTGGGGCCTCGCTCCTCCCCAGTGACTGTCACCTGGGGCCTCGCTCCCCACCAGTGACTGTCACCTGGGGCCGTGTCCCTGGAGGCCGGGGCAATGACTCTGGTAGTAGGAGCAGCCCCGCTGGGTCACTGTGGGACCTGAGGTTGTGGTGCTCCCTCCCTGCCACAGGGGTGTCACTCATGGTCCAGAGAAGGGGACTAACTCGGCCAGGGAACAGCAGAGGCCCCTGAGCAGCCATAGCTGTGCCCTGTCTCTTTGTGTTCCTGGTGTTGAGGTACCAGCAGCAGGAAGCAGAGGCAGTGAGGTGGCTGGTGTCTTCATGTCCTGTGGCTGCCTAAGGAATTACCAGACACTTGGGGCTCTTAAAACAACGGGAATTTACTCTCTGGTTCTGGGACCAGGTGTCTGAAATCAGCCGCCAGAAGGGGGTTCCTTCTCTGAGGCTCAGGGAGAGAATGCATCCCAGGCTCCCTCCCAGCTCCTGGGGAGCGACCATCCCTGGTGTTCCTAGCTGCACCGCCTAATTCCAGTCTCCGCCTCCGCGGCCACATGGTCTGCCCTCCTGTCTCTGTCCTCTTCCCACAAGGACACCAGTCACATTGGATGAGGGCCCCTCCTTCATGCCCTCATCCAACCCTGATTACATTGCAAAGGCTATTTCCAAAGGAGGTCCCATTCACAAGTGCCAGGGGGTAGGACTTAGGCATATGTTTTGGGGGACACAGGTACCCTCTAACAGCAGGGGTCCTTGACTCTGCTAACCCAGAGCGGGTAGAGCTGTGGCCGCCATGGACAGGAGGAAGGTATGTAGCCCAGGTGAACCCCGGTGTGTCCCAGGTTCCCTCGCCCTATTTTGATGGTAAGTGGACAAGTGGAGCAGGCAAGGCCTCTGAAGGGCTTGGGACCAGGAACGAGGTCCCTGAGGGGTGTGAGTCAGGGACAGGCCCACAGAGGTGGGGCTGAGGGGAGGGGACCTGGAGAACATGATCGGGACCCCTGCAGAGGCAGGGCTGGCCTCTGCCCTCCAGCCCTTCTCTCTGGCTTCCCCAGGAAGAGCATCTGCTGGAGCCCGAAGGGGCTGCTCCCCAGCCGTGCCAGGGACAGAAGCCCTGAGCGGTCACCTTCCTGGGCTCTAAGTCATTTCCTTGGGCACTAGAGAGCCTGGCTCTAGTTTCTAGGCTGTTGAGACACCTGGTGTGGCTCCTGTGGCGACCAGCCGGGGCTCCTCTCCCTTCTCAGCATCTGTTCAGGGAGTGGCCCCAGGAACTCTGGGGGCTGCGCAGAATGACTAGCAGTGTCCGATGGCTCACAGTTGCCACTTCTCCCGGAGGAGCTATTCCAAATGCAGCTCCTCCCAGGCTCAGGCTCTGGGCAGCAGGTCTGAGGTGCACCTGTGAGAGCTGCTCCCGCTGAGACCTGGCTCTTACTTGTCTGCGAAGCGGTCCATGCGCCTCTGGTGACAGGGGAAGCAGGCGGAGCGGCATGGCCCATGGACCCTCCAGTGGTGGGCCAGCTGAGCACACCTTTTTTGCTTTGTTTTGTTTTTAGGTTGTTAAAGAGAAGGAAGGTCCCCTTTTTGTTCTTTTAAAAATTTTTTTTTGTTAATCCTCACCCAAGGATATACTTTCCATTGATTTCTGGAGAGAGTGGAAGGGATGTAGAGGGAAGGAGAGGGGTGCGGTGGGGACGGGGAATCGAACCCGTGACTCTTTTCTATGTGGGACACTGTTCTGACGATTGTTCTAACCACTGGCTCGGACTAATTTGTTATATTTTTAATGTCCAAGGGCACTTGGTTATTATCTGCTTGGTTATTATCTGCTATGAGAAGAAAACAGTATGTAATCCTTGTTTCATAAATGCAGTATCTTCTCCTACCTCCCTGAAAACGTACTCAAACTTCTTCTATTTCTCATCATTGCTTGTTGAATAGGTTTCAATAACTTTTTTTTCATTTGTTTTTATTTTGGTTTCTAACTTTCCAATGCAATGCTTTCCTGGTCAACGCCAACAGTTTTCTTCATATGTAAGAGCAAATCACTAAGTTTTGGGCTGGTTTCTGCTAAAAATTACCACCATAAACAAGTATACTTAGAGAGAGGAAGGGAGAGGGATAGAGAGATAGAAACATCAATGAGAGAGAGAGAGAGGGACATCATTGATCAGCTGCCTCCTGCACGCCCCCTACTGGGGATTGGGCCAGCAACCTGGGCATGTGCCCTGATTGGGAATCAACCCAGGGACCTCTGGTTCCTGGGCTGACACTCACCTGCTGAGCAACACCAGTCGGGTGCAAGAACACTTTTCTAAGGAACAGAAACAACTGTGTTTATTAACAGTTCAAATGCTGACTCGCATCTGTCAGCCTGGTTGGCTGGTGGACTAGTTGATTCTGTTCTAAGATGACTGGGCAGAGACCTGGGCCTCCCAGATGCCAGTCCTCTGTTTGGCTGGGACCAAAGGTTCTCTAGAGATGGATCCTTCACCCTCCTCCTGAGGTGACCCCGACTGCAGGAGGGAGAGGACGGCCTGGGTCCTGACCATGTGTCCAGCCTCCTGGCTCTCACCACCTTCCTCTGAGCTGGGTGACCCTCTTCAGCCCCTGCCAAGATCTGAGTTGCCTGGGTCCCTCACGTTCAAAGTGGCCCCATCTGCATGTGTCCTGCACAGTGAGGTGGCTTCACCCAAGCACCAGAACAGGGGGTTGCACTTCTCCCCAAGCCCCTCTTCTTCATCCCCTCCATCTGATTCCCAGCGGCCCCTCACCGATGCCGTCTCCTCCTTCTTTGCTGTGAGCTGATACCGTGCATTTGTCTGCTGCTGTGCTGTCCCTGAGGCTGGGTCTAGGAGGATGGGCAGGTTGGCCGGGCCGTATACCCGCCCTGCGTCACTGGACAACCACTCGGTTCCCATTCCCACAGCTTTATGGTACCAGCTGCCTAGTTTGCCTCACTCTGCCCTGTGGCTTCCTGGGACACCCCCACCTGTATTTTCCTCCTGGCAAACTTGGTGTCACTTTGAATGTTCCAGACTTGCCTGCAGTTCACATTCTATTGGGATTTTGGGAGAGTTGATATTGGATGACACCGTCTCCTGTTAACAACATTGAATGACATTTTATTTCGTGTGAGTGTCCTCCTCAAGGAAGTTTTGTGGTTGTCACGGACTCTAGATTAGGAATGTATGGACCTGGCTGTGAATGGGGTCTCTACCATATTGCATCGCATTAGCTATCCCTGAGGTTAAAGATGAGTTTCTCCTTCTTTCTCTCCTGATTTGTGTGTAAAACATTTGTCTTCCATCTAGACACCTTGGGAAACTTAATCTTAGAACCTTTTCAGTTGAGGCTTTTGGCTTTTCTGGGAGGAAGATGGTATTATCTGCCAATGATAATCATCACATTTCCCCCCAGACCCTCAAACCTCTTGTTTCTGTTTGGGGCAGATCTGCTCCTAATGCCCAAATGCCGTCTTTGTCCCAGGTCTGGCCCAGCTGGTTATGGCCCAGCCTGGTGCAGGGGGACGGGAAGCCTGAGTCCAGCATCAGGCTGGGTGGTGGGCCTGTGGCCTCTCGCTGACACCTCTGTGACTTGCCTTCCTGTCATCTGGGCTGAAACCAACCCCAAACCCACATCCACTGTTGAGGTGGGTGAAGGTGGGGGCTCTGTCCAGACCAGAGGCAGGGAGGGAGGAAGCCCCCTTATCACCCAGAGGTCTCATGCCTGGGCCTGTGGGACTAGCTGGGTCTGGGAGCCCAGCCCCTTCCCTCCTCGGTGCTCGCTCCTCCCACCACGGCACCCCTAGCCATGTTGGATCCTGGTTGTTTCCTGTCGAGATCCCCAGTGTCCCCTGAGGATTCTGGGTGCCCCCGGAGACACCAACATCTCAGCAAGGATGACAGGGACTCTGGCCCCAGGAGGGAATGATGTGTTTCTAGAGACCTGAGCTCATCTAGGTGCTGCAAACATCCCTTGATGGTCTCCTCACTGGGCTCATGGGGCACAGAGGACCGGGCAGTGGTTCAGGTGTGGGAAGCCCTCTTCCTTCTCCTCTCAAACCACTGTCTGGTCCTGTCCCATGCTTGGTGGAGAATGATCCTCAGAATGTCAAAGGGCGGGAAAGCCTGTCCCTGGCGAGTGGCCGGCCTCTGCCTGGGATTGAACTTAAGGGACAGAGCTCCTCCATTCAGAAAGCAGGGAGTGTGAGAGGGGGGTTGGCTCCCAGCGCTGTGGGGGTGGGGGCGTGTGCAGGAGGTGAGGAGAGGTGAGGAGAACTAGCACTAAATTGGCACCTCTCACACCCTTTGCTGTGCATTTTGACAAAGCTTGGTCATGCATAGGATGTATGAGGACAGCTGAGCAGATGCCTGAGTGTCCTGGGGCGGCTCTTACAGATGCCACAGACCCGGACCTTTAAAGAAAACTTTATTCTGTCACAGTGTTGGAGGCTGGAAGTCTACAATCAAGGTGTCAGCAGGTCCCACAAACTCCAAAGGCTCCAGGGAAACTGCCTCCTCCATCTCATGGTGTTGCTGGCAAACTCTGTCTGCAGGTCCAGCGAGTCTGTCCTTTTTGGGGGACACTGTGAGCCTCAAAAGAAGGATGGGGCAGGGGGCACTGGGCCTGCTGCTCTCCTTCTCCCTCCCCCCGCCCCTGCTCTTGGCTCAGGTGCCTGCCCCCATCCCATCCGTGCCCCTGCTCTGTGTTGTTTCAGAGCATCTGATTATTTATCATTTATTTAGTTCCTCACCGAGGATATGCTTATGGATTTTAGGGAGAGGAAGGCAGAGAGAAGTGAGAGACATCGGTCATTTGCCTCTTGTACGTGTCCCGATTGGGGAATGAACCCTCATCCTAGGTATGTGGTCTGACTGGGAATTGAACTTGAGACTCTTCAGTGTACAGGACGAGCAAAGCATCTCATTTCTTTCTTTTTCATGTGCAAACTGTCAGCTTACCAGTGAAATGTTTCCAGACCAATATTTTTATTAGTTTTATTTTTAGTTAATCCTCACCCAAGGATATTTTCCATTGATTTTTAGAGAGAGTGGAGGGAGAGGGAGAGACAGAGAGAAACATTGATGTGAGAGAGAACCCTGACCAGGGCTGGGGAACCTGAAACCAAGGTATGTGCCCTTGACCAGAATCGAACCTGGGACCCTTCAGTCCACAGGCTGACACTCTATCCACTGAGTCAAACCAGCTAGGGCTCCAGCACCAATACTGAGTGTCTTCTCAGACAGGAAACACCATGTTTCTCATCTGATAGCTGGTCTGCTGGTCACCACTGGTCCCACTGAAGAGATAAGCCCTGCCTCCTCCCATGCCCCACCCCAAAGGAGGGCGGCTTCCCCTTGGGCCTGTCTGGCAGGAGGATAAAGGGGCTCAGAGGGCCCAGGACAGAAGGCAGACAGACCTGGCATGGTGAGGACGCTGCTCAAAGCCCCATCCTCTCCATTCCCAGGCTGTGTCCCCGCCCCACATCTCCTCACTGGCTCTCCTCCCTGCCCTCTCCCCCTGCAGATGCTGTGGCTGCTGGTCCTGACTCTCCCCTGTCTGGGGGGCTCCGTACCTGTGACCTCAGGTGGGTCCTGACCCCCAAGCCTGGCTTTTCTCCAAACCCCTGACTGACCTGTCAGAGGCCGCCCCTGGGATGGGTGGCGATCCCCCTCTGAGGGTGGCTCTGGGAGGGACTGAGGATGGGGCCATGCTGAGTGCCAGGCAGAGGTGTCTGGGGTCCCTGATGGCTCCTCCTCTGCTTCCCCAGATCCTGGCCCAGGGACTGAGCTGGTGGGCATCGTGGGGGGGCATGATGCTGCCGATGGGAAGTGGCCGTGGCAGGTGGGCCTGTGGGTCTTTGATCCAACAAGTTACCAGTGGAGTCTCAATTGTGGGGGCTCCCTCATTTATCCCCAGTGGGTGCTGACCGCTGCCCACTGCATTCGAGAGTAAGTAAGTCCCTACTCTGCCAGCACCCGTGGGGGTGGACAATGTCGGGAGGCATGTGATGTGTGTTGGGGGCAGATGCTGGGCTGAGTGGCTGCAGACCCCCCACCAGGATTCAGCTTCCTGGCGCTCCCCTTGCCCACCACAGAGGGGAGGTCTCTGGGCCCTGAGGGGCTGACCCACTCCCTTCCACAGCCTCTCAGAAGCCTTTGGCCTTCTGTCCCCAGGAGAAACCCAGAGACTCGGCACATTAAGGTCCAACTAGGACAAGTGAGACGCTCATACAATGACAGTGTGCAGGTGGCTAGGATCATCCGCCACCCCAACTACAGCCTTGAAAATGAAGGACCAGAAGGTGGGGCGGACGTGGCACTTCTCAAACTGGAGGCCCCCGTGCAACCATCTAACCTCGTCAAGTGGATCCGCCTTCCACCAGCCTCCTCCGCATTCCCCCCAGGCTCACGGTGCTGGGTGACTGGCTGGGGCCTCATTGCTCCTGAAGGTGAGAACCAGGTGACCCGTGGGAGTGGGAGGAGGAGACTGAGGGCGATGCAGGGGGCGGGCCGGGCTTTACAGAGGAGGCTCAGCTGTGGTCTGAGCTGGGCTCCCTCCGGGGTCTCCCTTGGGTGTAGGAGGCAGACAGCTCGAGAGGAGTCTGTTAAGGAGCGGAGACCAAAGTAGCAAGAGTGAGGCATGGCCATGGGCATCTTTTTAAAATAAATATCACCCAGGGATATTTTTTCCAATAATTTTTATAGAGAGTGGAAGGGAGAGCAATAGGAAACATCGATGTGAGAAGCATATCGAATAGTTGCCATTCCAGGCTGGGCCGGGGATTGAACCTGCAACCCAGGTACTTGCCCTTGACCAAAAATCAAACCTGGGACCCTTCGGGTCAGTGCTCTCTCCATGAGACACACTGGCCCGGATGCCATGGGCATTTCTCTCCCTCACTCTGCACCAGTCTGTGTCCTCCCTTCCGGGGGTCCCCGTTCTCCCTGAGTCTCCATAGTGGGATGGAGAACGAGGAGAGAGAACTTCAGTGACGTGCTCCAGGATTCACTATTAAATGGACAAAGTCAAATTTGACAGTAGGGGCGCTCACTGTGCCTTTCTTGGGGGAACGCACTTGCTCTGATTTATCCCAATAAAAATTATTTGTGGATAAAAAAATATATATCTCTGTTTCTTTTTGGAGCTTGGTGCCCACAGTGTCAGCCTAGAGATTATCAGCCCATTGGCCTTGAGTGAACCGAGATAATTGAGGTCTTGGGTGACTCCTGGGTCCCCCTGGGGGCACTGAGGCTCAGCGTGTGGTTCTAGAACCCGCGGCCTGTGACTGTCCGCCCCCTCAGGACCACAGGCTCACTGGGCTTCTTCTCACAGAGTCGCTGCTGCCCAAAAATCTGCAGGAAGTGGAGGTCCCCATCGTGGCGGATGAGATCTGTCGGCAGCATTACGGCAATCGTATCACTGAGGACATGCTGTGTGCTGGGAGCGAAGGCCGGGACTCCTGTCGGGTGAGACCCCCAGACTGTGGCCTCCGTCCATTGCTCCTGCCTGCAGGGGCCCTGAGTACTGACCACCTGTCTCCTCTTCCCACAGGGTGACTCTGGGGGCCCCTTGGTCTGTAAGTGGAGAGGCACCTGGGTCCAGGTAGGCGTGGTGAGCTGGGGGAGCAAGTGCGGTCTTCCCAACTTTCCTGGAGTCTATGCCCGAGTGACATCCTTCTTGCCTTGGATCCACCTTCATATTCATTCCTCTCCTTGAGCCTGGGGCCGGGCAAAGAATGCTGCCCATGAGATGAAGACAGGCCCTCCAGGGTGTCTGGGGGACCCTCCCTGCTCCCTCCCAGTGCCAGCTCTTCATTGCACCTAGCGCCCCTCCATCCCTCCTCCCGCCCCCACCTGCTCTGAGATCCTCCTGCCTCAGCACCTCCATAGGCCTCTCTCCCCTGACAGGCAGAAGGGAGAGGCGGGATGTGCTCTGAAGTCCTGCGGGCACTGCAGGACTCCTGCCTCCTCCCCACCCCCTGTAGCTCATTAAAGTGCATAAAAAACTGCTCTGGACTCAGTGCACTTACCTGTGGGCGTGGCCAAGGCGGCCAGTGGGTGGTCCCTGCTGCTGGGGGAGCCCAGGCTCTGGGAGGGGCACCAGGTGGGATGGGCAGCTATGGCTGCAGCTGGAAGAGGGCGACCTGGCAGCTCTCCTGGCTGGGGTGGAGGTGAGTCTGCTGCCCGGGGCTGGAGGCCACAGCCTGGAGGGCCGCCCCAGAGGGTGCAGACCGTCCCTCTTCCTCCTTCAGTCGCAGTCAGTGTGTCATGGAGGCTTTAATGATTTGGACATGGCAGCATGCAAACAGGAGGTGCTGTGTTTCCATGGTCACCGCTGCTCCCTCTGACCCCGCGGCGCCGAACCCCCATTTTCCAATGTGATCAACTCCTGGGACCAAATGAAGTGCAGCCTCATTTCCACCAGATCCTCAGTCTCCCATTCTGAGCTTCTTCGGAGCAGGGTGGACCTGCAGGGGCCCAAGACCAGCCAGTCCCCCTCTTCCCCGCCCCCACCCTCTGGCTCCCCCAGCTCCCAGGTCCTGGTTGGTTGGAGGCAGCAGAGAGGAGGGTGGAGAGGGGACCCCCATCCCCCGAGGCCGCTCTCCTGGCGCTGGTGCACCTGTTGGAGAGACCCTGAGGTGCACAGTCCCCTCAGGCCCCACAGAGCCCCTCCTTTCTCCCCGGGGGTGGGAGGGGCTCCCAGTGGACAGAGGAGCTTCAGTTTCAAATCCAGGGAGTGAGAAAGGGCTGTGGAGCATGCCCTGGCCCAGGCAGTGAGGTGCACTTCCTGCTGGAGTAGGATTTGGGGGGCATGACTGGTGCCCCTCTGGGGTGGGTCCTGCACCTGCAGGTTGGGGCCAGGACCCAGGAGGGCCTGTGGAGCCTGAGGCGGCCTGTGTTGTGGGTGAGGGGGCTCCATACCCTGCAGCGACAGGCTGGTCCCCAATCTGATTCTACAATGGGGTGGCGGCCTTCCAGACCTTTCAGTGCCAGGACCCCTCCCCCGAGGCCAGGGTGGAACAGCCCTCCTCTCTCACTGTGACCCGGACCGGGTCCTTTGGTCCTTTGGGGAAGCCTGGACTCCGAGTTAGGGAGAGTGGAAGCTCGGGGAGGGGGGAGGGGGGGGGCTGATCAGGAGCTGCATCCCCCATGTGCCCTGATGTCTGGGTTCCTGGGAGCCAGGAGCTCTCCAGGAAAGCCTTTTCCTGGGAAAATAAGGCCTGAGACTCAGCTGGAAGGCACCACCAGGCAGATGGCCCCTTGGGGATCTGCTCCGCACAGGGAGGGAGGACGGGGTGACACAGCACAGCCTGGCCCTGTGCCCTCACCCTCGGGTTCCAGGTACAGGTTTTGCCTAAGTGACTGCCTGTCCACGGGGCCCTGGGGGTGGGCGGCTGCCAGGTGGTCCACACACATCCAGGTCCCCTGTGCCCCCCAGCAGGGTGTGGGCTGCCTACCTTCCCATTGGGCTCTGGGGACTCTGAGTCTTTGTAGGGCTTTCCTCCCTGGGTGAGGGTGTAGTCAGACCTTTAGTGTTCCTAGGGGTAAAATTGAGGGTCTGAGTCACTCAGAGGCCAGCGCTCCCAGGGGAGGGAGAAGGACCTAGAACTTGGAGTTGGAGGGAAGGCTGGAGTGAGACACGCCTGGGCCTGGGGCTGTGCCTGCAGGCATGGACACGAGGTGGCCCTCGCAGGACTCTCTCTCAGGAGGATGGGTTTAGGGCCACTGCCCTCCCCACCCCCCCCACCCCCCCATTTGCCTGGAATCACAGCCTGAGCACCTCCCATCCTGGGCTCAGCAGGAATCAAGGTGGGCGGACCCAGATGCCTGGGCTGGAGATGGACAGGAGGGCATGTTGCCTCTGGTCTCTGAAATCTTTTCTAACTGAGCCTGGGCCTTCAGAGGTCGGTGACACTGAAGCAGCAGGGCTTTGTCCCCCAATAGAGACCCTGCAGGCCAGGTCAGTGCCCATGGGGACCATAGGGAGGGCCCACACAGTGGACCTTAAACTACAGCGCACAGGACACATGCAAATACAAATATTGTATTTGTTCCCGTTTTGTTTTTTTACTTCAAAATAAGATATGTGCAGTGTGCATAGGAATTTGTTCATAGTTTTTAAAAAAAAACTATAGTCCGGCCCTCCAACGGTCTGAGTGACAGTGAACTGGCCCCCTGCTTAAAAAGTTTGAGGACCCCAGGCCCACACTCATTGGCTTCTTCTTTTCTGAAGTGACAAGAGACACCTTCAGGGCTTGGAATGGAGACTCCATGAGGGCCATGCCCTTCCGGGTGGACATCACACCTCAGTCACCACCAGGCTCTCCCCCTGTGTGGTGTCCTGGGGTCACAGTGACAGCCCATGACTCAGGGGAGGTGTCTGCTTAAAACAACACAAATGCATCCTCTTACCGGCTGGAGGCCAGGAGCCCGCAATCAAGTTGTTCTGGGGCCACAGCTACTCCCAGGCTCCTGCCTCCTGCAGCTGCTGTTGGTGCTGAGACCCTTGGTTGGGGAGGAACCATGGACCTCTACCCCGCCCTCCCCACCCCTCTGTGCTCTCCGCATCCTCACCCCTTCCCACAAGGAACCATCATTGGATTAAGAGCCTCCCCCCTCCACTCTGACCTCATCTGAACTAGTTGCATCTGCACTTATTTCTAAAGCAGGTCAGGTTCTGAGGGACCGCACTGGTCCACACTGACTCCCTCACTGGTGAGGTTACAGCCCACCAGGTTGTGTGCTCCTGAGAGGGGGACCGCGCCCCTGAGGAGGCAGGGGCCTGACCACAGGAAATCTTTAGGATTCCCACGGCCCAGCACCCAGGGCCCCCATCAAAACAACAGGCCAGTGAGGGCCTCTGCCCCTCTCAGGGAAGCAGCGTGCTCCCCACCTCACAGTGCCCTCCAGCCCCTGACGCTGGCCACACAACAGGCTGCCGGCTCTGAGTGGTCCCAGTGCTGGACAGGGCTCTGCTGCAGGTCCAGCTGCACTGACGTCACAGGACGCAGCAGACATGATGGTTTTAAAAGTATTGGTGATGGGCAAGCCCCACCGGGGGCAGGACAACCCAGGCCATGCAGCCTGCACTGAGGAACATTCCTGAGATGTGAGTGACAGCAGGTGTCTGGGTACACTGAGCTCCTTGTGTCTGGAGGCCACGGAGCAAGATGTGCCACCATCTTGGTGGGACAATGACACTTAGCACCAGGCAGAGGCAGGGCTGCGGTGTCACAATGGGGGGCAGGGAAGGTGAGGGCCGTTGCGTGTCCCTTGCTAACCCCTCGTCAATGTGATGGCAGGTGGACATGTGCAGCCACCCGGCCTGAGAAGTCCCTGTGACCAGAGCTCAGCCCCTCAGGGATGGGGGTCTGGGTCGTGCTACCAGGTAAGTCCCAGAGTCCCAGTTAGTAGCAAAGGGTGGGACCCAGGTGGACAGTGGAGGAGCCCTGTCGGCCTCAGTTGTACCCTGAGCCTCTGCTTCCCAGTTTCCTGGGCAGGGACTCCTCGGTGGTCCTGTGGCCACCTCCTCAGCACACGAGGCAGAAGGTGGTGGACGCTGCTGGACACAGAGGCGGGCCAGGTCCCCTTTCAGGACAGGACCTGATGACAGCGTCTGGGAGGCCTGGCAGTTCCTCTGGCTGCCGCGCCCCGGGAGGTGCCTCCTGGCTGGCGCAGGGAGAGGCAGGGCTGATACTGAGTCCCAGTGGGGCCGTGGCCTGGGTCTCCTTGTGGGCTGGTCAAGGTGTCATCAGCCTGCATTGTGCTCCAGCCTCGCCCTCTGCCCATCTCTGCTCCGTCCACCTGCCTCCCAGGTGCCTCTCCCTGACTTGTACCCGCGTGAAAGCCCATCTTGGTGCAGCTTCCAGGTAGCACCCTGCAGGGGGCAGTGTGCAGGGCCTCAGCTGGTGGCAGTGAGGGAGGCCACAGGCCACGTGCCAGGCAGATGGCATGCTCAGGTCAGATGGTGGCGAGCTCCACGCTGCCTCACAGGGTTCAGCGGATTCAGGGGCTGCCCTGTGGCTCAAGGGGCCCAGCAGCAGCTCTGGGGCTCTGCCTCCCTGGGCCCGCCTGCCTGGGCCCAGCGCTCCGGGTCTTATTCTAGCAAATCTGCACCCTCTCAGCAGCTCTCCTTGCTCAGACCGCCGGCCTGGCTGTGCTTTGTGGCTGAGATCCATGCAGCCAGAGATGGCTGCAGCCCAGTGACAGCAGGTGGCAGGTCCGGGGGAGGCAGTGCCAGGTCCCAGCAGCAGCTCCTCGCTGCCTGCTGACTGACACTGGGGTGGGCCTGAGAGAGGAGAAGCTCCCTCTGCCCATGGCCCAGCCAGGGGCCCCCGCCTGCCCTTCCTGTGCCAGTGGATGAAGGGGTGCAGAGAGGGTCCCAAGGAGGGTCCCTCCAGGTGAGGATGCCCCTGCTCAGACCCCGGCTTCTCCATCCCCACACGGGGCCCCGGGCCCCTGGTGGTCTCACCCAGGCCCCTGCCCTCCCCGCAGATGCTGTGGCTGCTGTTCCTGAGCCTCCCAGGCCTGGGGGGGCTTCGTGCCCTTGTTCCCAGGTGAGTCCTCACTCCCTGTCCCCATCTTCTGCTCAGGCTGCCCAGGCCCCTCAGCGTCAACTCAGGTGGGCCTCCTTGGTTCGTCCTATGAGAGACTGAGTGCGAGGGGCCCTGCTGGGACCCTGATGGCGTCCCCTGTGTTCCCAGGTCTCAGCTCAGGGACTCAGCAGGGTGGCCCCCTGGGGGCGCACAATGCCCCCGCAGGGAGATGGCCTTGGCAGGTCAGCGTCCGAAGGTACAATAAGGAGCTGGAGCTGTGGCAGCACCTCTGTGGGGGCTCCCTCATCCACCACCAGTGGGTGCTGACCGCAGCCCACTGCACCCAGCGGTGAGCCACGCAGCCCGAGGCCCCCTGGCAGGGGTGGGGGTGGGAAACTCTCAGAGGGCTGATGGGAGGGGCGCTGTGGGCAGGGCCCTGGCTCTCGCGGAAAGACACAGTTAGTGCAGCCCCAGCCCTGCTGCTGTTCCCAGACTGGCCCTGCTCCGGAGGCTCCTCTGAGAGGCTCCTGGTCCCTCTCCCCAGGGAGGACTGGGAGGCCTATGGCCTCAGGGTTCAAGTTGGGCAGCTGAGACTCTATGACCATGACACACTGACAAATGTGACTAAGATCATCCGCCACCCCAAGTTCAACCAGAGCCTGTCTGCAGAGGGGGGCGCGGACATGGCCCTGCTGAAACTGGAGGCCCCTGTGACGCTCTCTGAGCACATCGGCCTGGTCCCCCTCCCACCTGCCTCGCTGAGGGTCCCTGAGAGGAAGATGTGCTGGGTGAGCGGCTGGGGTTACAGCAGCCTCGGAGGTAAGGCTCAGGGACCCTGCTTGGGAGTGTGGACACAGGACAGCCCGCTGGGGGTGTGGACACAGGACAGCCCGCTGGGGGTGTGGACACAGGGCAGCCCGCTGGGGGTGTGGCTGTGGCTTTGCTGACAACACTTTATTCTCGGCAATTTGGGGGAATCCTCCACCTTTTTCTTGTGGCAACATGTGCATAACATTATACATGACATTGGTCAGTGCGAGGTTCAGTGGCGTTCAGCACATTCACCATGTTGTGCGGCCTCAGCACCACCATCTCCAGAACTTCTCCTCCTCACACTCGAAGCCTGGTCTCCATGACACGGTCACTGCCCCTCCCCAGGCTCTGCCAACCACGGAGCTCCTGTCCTCTTCTATGCATTTACCTGTTCTGGACGTTTCATGTAAATGTGAATCATGCAACGTGTGGCTTCGTGTGTTTGCCTTCTTTCACGTAGCATGTCGTTGTCATGGCCCAGCTGTGCTGTAACCTGTGTCAGAACTGCATTGCTTTTTGTGGCCGAGTCACCTCCCACTGGGTGGAGGGAGCATTTTGTCGTCCTTCCTGAACGGCAGACAGTCTCCACCTTTTGGCTGTTGTGAGTCACGCTGCTGTGACCTGTGTGTTCAGGCACCGCCAGGGAACCTGTTCTCAAGTTGTTAACACATTTTTCAATGACAGTTTCTATTCAATATTATTTTGAATTAGTTTGAGGCATACAGCATGGTGGTTAGACAATCATATACTTTACAAAGTGTCGTTCCCCCCGATATTTCCATACCCACCGGGCACCATCCACAGCTATGACCATATTATTGACTATAATCCCTAATCTGTACTTCACATTCCCTGTGACTGTTTGGTAGCTACCAATTTATTTCTTTTAATCCTTCCATTTCCCCCTCGGGCAACCACCAGTCTGTTCCCTGATCTAGGAGCCTGTTTCTCTTTTATTTGTTTGTTTGTTTGTTTTATTCTTTAGTTTCCACATATGGGTGAAATCATATGGTATTTGTTTTTCTGTGACTGGCTTATTCCAATTAGCATAATGGTAAGGTTTCTTTTTTTATTGCTGAGTAATATTTCATTGTACATACAGGATGGTGCAAAATTAAGTTTATAGTTGTTCATACAGAAAATAATACAATAATTAATGAATAATAATACAAGAAGAAACTCTGTATTTTCCCTACTCATAACCGTAGCCTACTTTTGCCCACCCTCTATGTACCACCATGTTTTCATCACTTGTCTATTGATGGGCACTTGGGCTGCTTCCATATCTTGGCTATTGTACATACGCTGCAATGAACATAGGGGTGCATATGTTCTTCCCAATTATGTTTTGGGTTTCTTCAGATGTACATCCAGAAGTGGAATTGTGGGGTCATAAGGCAGTTCCATTTTTAATTTTTTGAGGAACCTCCACTCTGCCTCCCACAGGGCTGCACCAGTCTATGTTCCCTCCAGCAGCACATGAGGGCTCCCCCTTGTCCACATCTTCACCAAAACTTGTTGCTTGTTGATGTATTGATGACAGCCATTCTGACAGGTGGGAGGTGATATCTCATTGTGGTTTTAATTTGCATTTCTTTAATGATTAGTGACATTGGGCATCTTTTCATATGTCTGTTGGCTTTCTGTATGTCCTTCTTTTGCTATTTATATCTTATTTTCTACAATTTAATTTATTGTGGTGACATTGGTTAACTAGATTATAGAGTTTTTCAGTGTGCAGTTCTATGGCACATCATCTGTATCTTGCATTGTGTGCCCATCACCCAAAGTCACATCTTCTGTCACCTGTATTGACCCCTTTACCCTTTCTTCCCACCCCCTGTCCTCTGGTAACCACCATACTGTTATCTGTATCTATGAGTTTTGGTTTGTTTCTTTTTCTTGTTTGTTCATTGGTTGCTTTCAGTTTTATATTCCATATGTGAGTGAAATTGTATGGTTTTTAACTTTTCTGTTTGACTTATTTAATTTGCATGATATTCTCAAGATCCATCCATGTTGTCCTAAATGGCTGTATGTCATGTTTTCTGATGGCTGAGGAGTATTCCATTGTAAACATGTATCACACCTTTATCCAATCATCTAGCAAAGAACGCTTCTGCTGTTTCCATCTTGGCCACTGTAAACAATGCTGCAGTGAACATAGGGGTGTATATATATATATTATTGAATTCAGAGAGAAGGGAGAGGATAAAGATATAGAAACATGAATGATGACAGAGAGTCATTGATAGGCTGCCTCCTGCATGCCCCCTACTGGGGATGGAGTCTGCAGCTCAGGCATGTGCCTTTGATCAGAATTGAACTTGGGACCCTACAGTCCTCAGGTCAACACTCTATCCGCTGAGCCAGACCAGCGGGGACAAAAGATAGCCTTGCTGAGTAAAGTAGTCTTGGTTGTAGATTCTTGCTCTTTATCATTTTAAATATCTTGTGTCAATCTCTTCTGCCTGAAATGTTTCTGTTGAAAAATTGGACTTATGGGACCTCACTTGTCAGTAACTGTCTTCCTCTTACTGATTTTAAGATTCTCTCTTGGTCTTTAACCTTTGCCATTTTAATTATAATGCGTCTTGGTGTGGGCCTCTTTGGGATCATCTTGTTTGGGACTCTCTGTTCTTCCTGGGCTTGTATGTTTTTTCTTCACCAGGTTGGGGAAGTTTTAAATCATTATTTCTTCAAATAGGTTCTCACCCCTTGCTCTCTCTCTCCTTCTGGTACCCCTATGGTGCAAATGATCTGCTTCATGTTGTCCCAGAGCAGCGGTCGCCAATCTTTCAGACCTCACAGACCACCAGTGGTCCGTGGACCACCAGTTGGTGACCGCTGTCCCAAGTTCCTTTAAACTATCCTAATTTCAAAAATCTTTTTTTCTTTTCCCTCCTCTCATTAGGTAATTTCTGCTGTCTTGTCATTTAAATTGCTAATTTCATTTTTCCTTTATCTAACCTGCTATTGATTCCTTCTAGTGTATTCATTTCAGATCTCATATTTTCATTTCTGACTGTTTTCTCTTATGGTTTCTAGTCCTTTCGTTATGCTCACTGTCTCCCTATTGCAGTCCTCACTGAGCTCACCCACCTTCCGCTACGTTCCGTGAGCATCCCTAGGACCATTGTTTTGAACTCTGTATCTGGTACATGGCTTGTTTCCATGGCATTTAGTTCTTTTTCTGGGGATTTCTCCTGTTGTTTCATTTGGGGCATGCTTCTTTGTCTCCCCATTTTGGCCCCCTCCTTGTGTTAGGTAGATCTGTTATGTCCCTCATTTGGTAGGGTGTCCTTTTGGAGTAAATGTCCTGTGGAGCTCAGTGGTGCAGTCTCCCGGATTCCCTAAGCTGGGTGCCCCGGAATGTCCCTTGTGTGCGTTCGGGGAACCCTGCTGTTGGAATTGAGTCTTGATTGTTGTTGGCCTGTGGTAGGCAGGGTTGACCCTCAGGCTGACTGACTGAGTATTGCCCCGATCACACTGTATGAGCTGCTGTGAATAGGTTGACCCCATGAAGCAGAATTTGCCCCAGCAGGGTCTGGTGCCTGCAGAGATCTCCCTTTGAGTGTGCCGCTTGTGGAGCTAATTGGGTTGTTCTCTGCTGTGGGCTGGTTCTGGGGCCTCCAGAGAGGCACTGTGGTGCAGGTCAAGGTCAGACACTGCCTGTGACCTATCCTGGGCTGCCTGTTAGACGCTACAATGTGATCCACAGTTGGTGGCTCCCTCTGCCAGGCCTGGGTGCACGTGGGAGGGGCCAAACTGCATACTGAGGCTGATTCCCAGCAACACCAAACCTGCGTCAGGACACAAAAGGCCCAAAGCACCCCAAAATCTGCCTCTGCCTTCCAATTGCCATTAGGCTCAGCCACTGATAGAGCCACCAGCTAAGCTAGGTGCCCAGAAATGTATGTCCCTTGTGTGGGTGAGGTGAGCCCTGCTGTTGTAGTTGAGTTGCATGAGGTAGTTTCTCAATGAGTCACTGTGTTGTGGCGAGTGTTATTCATCAGGCTGATACAGATTCAAACTCAGAGCTAGTGCTGGGTCTGACATCAGTCAAAAAAAGTCTCAGGGCACAATAAGGCCAACCACCACCACCACCACCACCACCACCACCACCACCACCACGCACCACCCACCAGGGGTCTTCAAATCTTTGCAGTGGGTCTCTGGGAGTCGTCAGGGTGAGGCCAGTAGAGTTCATCAGGATCACACAGATTAGGATAGGCAGTGAGGGCTCTGTACAATGGAGCTAGTCAGGTTCCTGGGGAAATGGGCCTTGCTTCAGAGACACGCAACTCAGTCTCTCCCTGTGTGTCTACAACAGCCCTGGAGTCTGCTCAGACCTCCTCCAGAGCTTCTGAGAAAGTCTGTGTGGGCCCAGGCGGGTTGCAGCTGGCAGACTCCACAGCAGGGCATGAGCTTGGTCTGGTGAGCCAAGTGGCAGCCGGGAGTGGGCAGGGGGGAAGGGCACGTTCATTCCCCCAGGCTGATGCCCTACGGAGGGGATTTTCAACTCAGGAAAGATGGCATCTGTGGGCATGTGGGAGAGGACTCAGCCCAGGATAATGGAGGCTGCCCCTCCAGCCCTCTCCCCAAAGCCATACAACCAATCTCTCCCTGTGTGAATCCTGTTCACTCTGGGCCACTGTTGCTCTGCTGGAGCAAAGGTTGAGAACCTGCAAATGAGATGTTTGTGTACTGGCCCTTTAAAAGGGCGTTGGGATGCCTGGCAGTCTCCTATCTCACTCTGGCAAGTGCAGTCCCCACTGATGTTCACAGCCAGATGTTGTGTAGCTCCTCTTCCAGGCACTGGTGTTCCAGGCTGGGAGCTCAGGATGGGGTGGAGACCCCTCCCTTCTCAGAGGGGACCTTTGCAGCTGAGGTGTCCCTCCTAACTCTCAATGCAGCCCTTTCTGTGTCTCCACCCTCCCTCCCCGTCTCCATGTGGCTTCTTCCATGTGTCCTTAATGCTGAGACCTCTTTTCAGCCAGTCTTCAGTTGGTTATTCAGGTTGAGTGTCTATAATTTAGTTGTGATTCTGATTTGGTCCTGGGAGGAGGTGAGTGTCACTTCTACCTACTCTGTCTCCATCTTTGATCCCAGTTTTCAGTTCTTTGGGGTATAGACTAGGAGAGGAAGTTCTGGGCCATGTGCTAATTCTACATTTGGTTATTAGAGGGGGGATTTCCTGTTGAACCTGAATGTGTGCAGAGCTGGGGTTTCATGATCAGATTCATGGACACTGAGGACATAGGTGTTTGCTCTGCCAGGCGGACAGGCCCTCCTGAGGCTCTGCCTGGGTCCTCCCCTCTCCCGTGGGGGTGTGTGGACCTTGATTGTCCTCCTGAGGATGAGCCAGCCTGGGAGCGAGAGGCAGGGCCTGTCGTGATCTCACAGTGCCCAGGTCCCTAAATCAGAATGAAGACCCACCCATCAGCGCAGAAGTGTTTCCTCCCTTCTGTGATGCATTTCTCTGAGATGAGCCCTCATCCCTTCCTTTTCAAGGAGAACAATCCTGGGATAACTCTCTCCTCAGTGCCCATCCTCAGGCCTGTGGAGCCCAGACAGTGGCTGATGAAGTGCTGGGTCCTAGAACTGAATAGGTTTAGTGGATACTGGGAAGCTCAGTCCCTGGGACAAGCCTAGCTGCTCTAGACCGAAGAGTCAGGGCCCAGAAGGACTGGAAACAGTACCTTGTTGTTGGGAAGGAGCAGAAGCCTGGACCAGCCCTGGTTCTCAGCCAGCCCCTCCCCACAGCTCTGCGGCTCTGGCCCTACCAGCTGCAGGAGGTGATGGTTCCCCTTGTGTGGAATGAGGTCTGTAACCAGCGCTACCAGAACTCTTCCACCAACACTGGCCAAATCATCAAGGATGACATGCTGTGCGCTGGGAGTGAGGGCCAGGACTCCTGCCAGGTGAGCGCCCCCTGTCCCGTCCTCTGTGCTCTGTCCCCTCCTGACCCAGGGAATCAGGACTCAGAAGCTCCATGCAGTGGCCCGTGTGGAGATGTTCACTGAGTCCTGCCTCTCCCCACAGGGTGACTCCGGGGGCCCCCTGGTGTGCAGCTGGGAAGGCACCTGGGTCCAGGTAGGGATCGTGAGCTGGGGATACAGCTGTGGTCATCGAGACTTCCCTGGGGTGTATGCCCGGGTGATGAGCTTCATTTCTTGGATCCGGAAGTATGTCCCTCCACCCCCTGGATCCTAGATGAGGCCAGGCAGGGTTCCCATGATGGGGAGACCCTCAATCTTCCTTGTTGACACCCCTGCTTCTTCCCAATTCAAGCCTCATTCTCCCACCTCCTCACCCTTCTTCTCACTCTCCACAGTGTCAAGAGCCTCCTGCCCTCGGGGTCCCCCTCCTGTCCTGACTTTGGGGTGGCAGACACAAGAGATGCTCCGCAGGCTGGTGTCTCTCACAGTAGGGGGGCCAGGACAAGGGGCCTGGCACATGGCCTCCTGCTCACCCTCTGATTCCCATTAAACTTGAAAAAGCCAGCTCCAAGCTGTGGCTGAGATGGTGGTATGGACTCATCATGACGGTGACTGAGGGCGCAGTGGGGGCCTCCCTGAGAGTCCCAGGGTCCCAGGTCTCCGTGTTCGGGTATGAGGAGGTTTCCAGGGCTCAGTTCCCTGTGATGGCATTTCTGGGAGCTCATGCGGTTTATGCTTGTCCCGGTGTCCCTCCCTCCACCCCTCCACTTCCTCTTCCTTCTTCCTCCACTACCTCCTTCCACTGGTTCTTATTTTCCTTTTTCTGCTCTTCTATGTTTGTCTCTCTCTCTTATTTCTTACGTGTTACTTCCCTCCTCTCCTCCCTCCCTCCCTTAATTATCCTTGATCACATGTGCCCAGCAAGGACAAGGTCTCCGGGTCAAGGAGTCACTGAGTGGGTTCCTGGCCCCTGGAATCCACAGGGAGGTGGGGACAGACATAACACAGCACTGCAGTGAGTGTGGGACACGGTGTGGAGGTGAGTGCTGAATACAGAGCTGGGGGGACACAGTCGTGCTCCAGCCTGGACCTGCTGGGAGGGTTTCACGGGTCTGAGCTGCTAGGCCCAGATCATGAAGCACCAGCGACGGTGGGCATTAGGGGGAGGGGCTCTGGGCAGAGGGATAGCGGTGGTGGGGACAGAGGAGGTGGGGACAGAGGTGGTGGGGACAGAGGTGGGGACAGAGGAGGTGGGGACAGAGGAGGTGGGGACAGAGGAGGTGGGGACAGAGGTAGTGGGGATGGAGGAGGTGGGGACAGAGGAGGTGGGGACAGAGGTGGTAGGGACAGAGGAGGTGGGGACAGAGGAAGTGGGGATGGAGGAGGTGGGGACGGAGGAGGTGGGGACAGAGGTGGTGGGGACAGAGGAGGTGGGGACAGAGGAGGTGGGGACAGAGGAGGTGGGGGACAGAGGTGGTGGGGATAGATTAGGTGGGGACAGAGGAGGTGGGGACAGAGGTGGTGGGGACAGAGGAGGTGGGGACAGATGAGGTGGGGACAGAGGTGGTGGGGATAGATTATGTGGGGACAGAGGAGGTGGGGACAGAGGTGGTGGGGACAGAGGAGGTGGGGACAGAGGAGATGGGGACAGAGGTGGTGGGGACAGAGGTGGTGGGGACAGAGGAGGTGGGGACAGAGGAAGTGGGGACGGAGGAGGTGGGGTCAGAGGAGGTGGGGACAGAGGAGGTTTGGACAGAGGAGGTGGGGACAGAGGTGGTGGGTACAGCGGTGGTGGGGACAGAGGAGGTGGGGACTGATGTGTGAGCTTGGAAGGTATTTGAGGGGGCAGAGGGCCATTCTCAGAGTGAGCTTGAATGTTGGCTTGTTTGGTTTTCACCATCAGCATATCAGAAACAGAGGAATCTTTTAAAATTCCATAAAATTTGAAAGCATTTTGGTAGATGGTTTGAGAGACTCCAACTTCACAGGCTCATTAGACATTCAAAACCCCTTATTAGCAACTTAAAAAAAAAAAACGGTCTTGAAAAACTAAAACATCATGTTGGTACATAAATATCTGAGAATTTTCTAGAATCAAAGAAAAATTGTGAACCTTCAGTGGAAAGTTCCCTGTGAAAATTCAGCAGAATAAACACAAATAAGTTCTACACCTAAATCCATTTTGGTAAAACTGAAAATTGTCATCATTAGAAGCCAGCAGAGACAAGTGATAGTTTAGCCTAAACGAAATGACTATCAGACACAGGGGATTGCTGATCAGCAACAGGAGGTGAAAGGAGACCCTGGAGCAATACCTTGGAAGTGGTGAGGAAACATCACCATCAACATAAAATTTTATTCCCAGAAAAAATGTCACACAATATTGAGGAAAAAATAGTGATATTACAAAACAGAAGACACAAAGAGTGTCTTATCACCTGCAGGCACTCATTAATGGAACTATTTAAGGATTTATTCCAGGAAGAAGAAATACTAATTCGGAGGAATGTGTGGGACAAAGGAAACAAAGAATACATGGAAAAAATACACTGCATGCCATTCTCAAAAGACACCCCTGAGTGGCCATAAGCATTGACTGGCCTCCTTCATAATCAGAGGAAAACTGAGGGAAATAAAAGGACATGCAGTGTCACACTCATCAGATTGGAAAAAATGAAAAAGTGCAATAGAACCACATGTTTGTAAAGATGTTGAGAAATGAGCAACTCATATGTGGAATCTAAAACAAAACAACAAAACAAATGAACAAAGAAAACAGAAACAGACCCATAGATACAGAGAACAAGTGGGTGGTTGCCCAAGGGGAGGGGGTTATATGGTGAGGACAAAATTAAAAAGGAAAATAACAAATCTGTCATGATCTCTATATTTATGACATGGTGTGTATCTGCAAATACATTTAAAAAGAAGAAGAGAGCCCTGGCTGGTTTGGCTCAGTGGTTGAGGTGTCGGACCGCAGAGCAAAGAGTCCTGTGTTTGATTCCCAATCAAGGGCATGTGCTTGGGTTGCAGGTTTGATCCCCAGCCCAGCATCGGGGTGCCTACAGGAGGCAACCAATTGATATGCCTCTCACATTGATGCTTTTCTCTCTCCTCTCTCTCCCCTTCCCTTCCACTCTCTCCAAAAATCAATGGAAAAACTACCCTGGGTGAGGATTAACAAAAGAGATAAGAAGAGGGGATGCTGAGATAAAGTGCACGTGGGCATTCAGGCCAGCAGCTGTGTGTGTGTGGGAGGGAGGGGGGCAGTGCCCTGCACTGCTGCTCTGAGCAGGAGTCCTTCTGGCCTCAGGCCGCCATTGGGGGTCCCAGGGTGCGGGGCCTGAGTGACAGGAATGGATGCACAGAGTGAGGGTGGGGCTGGGTGGGCATCAGGGTCAGGATCAAAACTGGGCTGTGATGAGGATGTCTGAGCCCTGATAGGGGAAGGCTGAGGGCAGGTGGGCAAAGGGCACAGCTTCTGTTACCTAACAGCCCTATTTTGCAACACTGCAGTGGAGGCTGGGCCAGCGAGGGCGGGGTTGGGGTGCTGAGGGGGCAGCAATGTGCCAGCGTCCACGGGTCCTCACGTGTCACAATGGAGGTGTTGGACCCGGGGCAGGGATGGCTCCTGGAGGCCCTCATTCATGGCACTGGCTGTCCCATTCGGGCCCCACCAACCACGGGACAACTGTGACCACACTGAAAATGACACTGACCTCACTCACTCTGCCCGACGGCTCAGAGGGACACAGGCCACAGCGCAGCTTTGTGTCCACAGGACGGCCTTGCTCCTCACGGAGGGCAGCGCCTGTGACCGGCTTCCAGGCAACGCCCACTCCGCAGTGCCCGCCGGGGCTCTGACGATGGCCCCCGAGTTCTGTGTGCAGCTCCCTGTAGCCTCTCCTGGTGGCTGTCCTCCCACAGCCAGGCCCACTGTCCTAGACACCAGGGTGCCAGCCTGTGACACTCAGGCTGTCGGGGCTACACCTCCACAGTCCCCTCCTGCCTCCTGCTTGCTCTCCACTCTCCACTCTCCCTCCCCCCGGGAGAACCAGGCCCCCTGGTACCCACCTTGTTCTGATGGGTGGGCATCTTGACTGGCATCACCTGGGCTCCCTAGGCTTTGCCTGCTGGGCTCCTACTGCACAGGCCCCGCAGCTGGAGGTGCAGCCGCCTCTCTGTGGGACATTCCCAGCGTCCTGGTTGGTAATTGGATTGCTCTCCCTGAGGTGATCAGTTTTGCCAGAAGCAGTGCCAGGTACAGTGGCCTGGCTGCTCCCCTGGCTCCAGGACAGGCTGGGGAAGAGGCTGGAAGTCCAGGGTCCCGCAGGCACACTGCCACCCAGGACTGAGTTTTCAGCCCCAGGCTGGTCTCCCTGCCCCGGAGCCTCCATGTGTGCCCATGCATCATCGTCTGCATGTGTGTGGACATACGTGCATGTATGCGTGTGTGTGTGTGTGTGTGTGTGTGTGTGTGTGTGTGTGTGTGTGGTTGTTCAGTCGCATGGATTGGGAAGGTCTGAATACTTGCAGTGATATGGTCACATGTGACTTCGATAGATGTTGAACAGGAGCAGATCACAGCTGAACACCATGCCACAAGGCCTCTTGCCAAGTTCACTGTCTGAATTTACGAGGGGCGTCCTGTGAACCATCTTTTGTTACTGACGCTGGACATTTTATTTCTCTGCCTTTGTTTACATCCTCGGTAAATACTGAGCCTGAACTTCTGTTCTCAGAGGTCACTTACAGTTGCCTTGTATTGGAAGACAACAGGTACTTGGTTATTTTAAGCTTTCTCACACTTATATCAAAATTGGGCACAAGCCCTCCTACATCTGGAAATTTTAAAAATGTAATTCTAAAGAAATGTCAGGATGAAATTAAAAAGTATATACAATTCACAATGGTGAAAATCCCACCTCCTCATATTCAGAGGGACATGATGACTTGTATCTGGAGGGAAATGACCAGAGAATCAACAGAGAATGTTATGTTTAAGTCAAGAAGTGAGAAAAGCTATGTCAGAGGAAACTGAAAGAGAGAATAAGGAATATAATAAAAGGCTAACTAAAGGAAGAAAGTCAGGGGTAATTTAAAACACATAAAAGAAGCACTAGATAATAAAGAAATTACAGGGTTGCAAAGCCAAAAGTGAGTTCCTTAAATCTAATGAAATAGGCAAACCTGTGCCAAGATCCATCAGGCAGGAAACATGGTGCACAAATAATATCAGTAATAAAGAGGTGAGCAGACACATGGGCAGGGCAGAGATTTTTAAAACTCAGAAGAGGTTCGTATGAACAACCACATTAAACAAACTTGCCATCAGGTGAAATGGACCATTTTTAGGCGAGTATAACGCCTGAGAACTGACTTTAGGAGAAAGGGAAGAGGGACCAGATTTGTAATCATGAAAGGCCTGCTTCTGGGAGGTGAACATCCACCTAGAACTAACATATAAAGTACAACACGGGGAGTTACACACAGCCTGGCTTCCTGGAGAATTACACTAAGACTTCAAGGCCCCAGCGATCTTCCAGGGACAGCAAGAGAGGCAGCTCCCGGGCACACTTTCTGGAGAACAAAACTAGGCCCATAGAATAAAGGACAATTTCAGGACAATTTCCATTATGAACATAAATTGAAAAAATCCAAAGTAAAACTTTATTTAACCAACTCCCAATGTGTAACATAATTACCAAATAACCCAGGAAGGTTTCAACCACCGTGGTTGAACACCAATTAGTGCAATTTACCACATTAACGGAGCAGAAATAGATGATAAAAGCCATGTGATAACCTCAATAGATACGGAAAAGTACATTTTTTGTGATTGATAAATTCAACCACAGTCTGTGATAAAACTCTTAGCAAACTTGGACCAAAGGTGACTTCCTAAATGTGATAAGGGTGACTTTTCCTAGAGCCAAAGCAAACGTTCTGCTTCTGGAGAAGGGGCAGGAGAGGGAGGGGGGACACGCTGGCAGCCTCGCCCATGAATGAGGGATGATGGACAGGGAGGCCCAGACAGTGCAGGTGACTCCGAGCAGCACACAGTGATCAGAAATACACAAAAGGTGTGAGGACCAGAGAGGAGGAGAGGAGACCACCAGGAACAACACGGCGCTCTACACGGAACACACAAACCATCTGCTCACAATGTTAGAACTAGTGTGAGTGCGGCGAGGCAGCTTTGCCCACCATCAACGCAGGTCCAGCGCTGAAATCCCACAGGACTTCTAGGCACTGCCCATGGCCACTGAGAAGAGGAATCAGTAAGATGGCATTTCCAGTGACTACTACAAACCTCCTGGGAAGAAATCTAACAAAACATGTGCAAGATTTCAGAGAGGACATTGTCCGGTTGAGCTAAAGGACATAAGGTCCAAATAACATGGACAGATATGCGCTGACCATGGGTGGGAGATGCAACACCCTCAAGCTGTAAGCTCTTATCAATGCACAGCCCTTCCCACAGAGTCCCACTCACAGGATTTCTCAGGACACATGACACAGCAACTTTTAGGTTTTGATGACGGGTGTGTGGGAGTAAAAGTTATCATTAAACTCTTTTGCTTTGATTGAAAAGAGAACTAACCTTGGGTTATAAGACACAATTGTATTTGACAAAATCCCTGAGTGAAATTTTTTGATTTTGTTAATCCTCACTCAGGATATTTTTTCAGCTTTTTAAAAATATTTTTTTTGGTCTTTTTCTTTTTATTATCTAAAAGTTTACATATGTCTCCTTTTTCCCCTGATTGACCTCTCCGTGCCCGCCCCCTCCCTCAGCCCCAGCCCCAGCTATTCCCACCCTGGGCAAGCACTCACTGCCCCAGTGTCTGTGTCCGTTGGTTATGCTGATATGATGCATACAAGTCCTTTGGTTGCTCTCTAACCGCCCCAACCCGCCCCGCCCCCCACCGCCCCTGCCATTTGTCTCTGCATCTACTTTGGTTCATCAGTTTATGTATTTTTTTGCCATTGATTTTTAGAGAGAGTGGAAGGGAGGAGAAGAGACAGAGAGAAGCATGGAGGTGAGAGCGACACATTGATTGGTTGCCTCCCACAAACGGAACCTGCACTGGGAATCCAACCGGTGACCCTTAGGTGGGCGGGCCACTGTTCTAACCATTGTTCAAACCACTGACATGGACTAATTTGTTATATTGTTAATGTCCAAGGGCACTTGGTTATTATCTGCTTGATAGGAGAAGAAAACAGCATGTAATCCTTGTTTCATAAATGCAGTGTCTTCTCCTACCTCCCTGAAAACTTACTCAAACTTCTCTTTCTCATCATTGCTAGTTGAATAGGTTTGAATAACTTTTTTTTCATTTGTTTTTACTTTGGTTTCTAACTTTCCAATTCAATGCTTTCCTGGTCAGCCCCAACAGTTTTCTTCATATGTAAGAGCAAATCACTAAGTTTTGGGCTGGTTTATGCCAAAAATTACCACCAAAAACAAGTATACTTAGAGAGAGGAAGGGAGAGGGATAGAGAGATAGAAACATCAATGAGAGAGAGGAGCATCATTGATCAGCTGCCTCCTGCACGCCCCCTACTGGGGATTGGGCCAGCAACCTGGGCATGTGCCCTGATCAGGGATCAAACCAGGGACCTCTGGTTCCTGGGCTGACACCCACCTGCTGAGCCACACCAGTCAGGTGCAAGAACACTTTTCTAAGGAACAGAAACAACTGTGTTTATTAACAGTTCAAATGCTGACTCGCATCTGTCAGCCTGGTAGGCTTTTGGACCAGTTGAATCTGTTCTAAGATGACTGGGCGGAGACCTGGGCTTCCCAGATGCCAGTCCTCTGTTTTGCTGGGACCAAAGGTTCTCTAGAGATGGATCCTTCACACTCCTCCTGCGGTGACCCCGACTGCAGGAGGGAGAGGATGCCCTGGGTACTGACCGTGTGTCCAGCCTCCTGGCTCTCACCACCTTCCTCTGAGCTGGGTGACCCTCTTCAGCCCCTGCCAAGATCTGAGTTGCCTGGGTCCCTCACGTTCAAAGTGGCCCCATCTGCATGTGTCCTGCACAGTGAGGTGGCTTCACCCAAGCACCAGAACAGGGGGTTGCACTTCTCCCCAAGCCCCTCTTCTTCATCCCCTCCATCTGATTCCCAGCGGCCCCTCACCGATGCCGTCTCCTCCTTCTTTGCTGTGAGCTGATACCATGCATTTGTCTGCTGCTGTGCTGTCCCTGAGGCTGGGTCTAGGACAGCGATGGCGAACCTATGACACGCGTGTCAGAGGTGACACACAAACTCATTTTTTGGTTGATTTTTCTTTGTTAAATGGCATTTAAATATAGAAAATAAATATCAAAAATATGTCTTTGTTTTACTATGGTTGCAAATATCAAAAAATTTCTATATGTGACACGGCACCAGAGTTAAGTTAGGGTTTTTCAAAATGCTGACAAGCAGAGCTCAAAAGGTTCGCCATCACTGGTCTAGGAGGATGGGCAGGTCGGACGGGCTGTTCCCTCGCCCTGCGTTACTGGACGGCCACTCGGTTCCTGTTCCCACAGCTTTATGGTACCAGCTGCCTAGTTTGCCTCACTCTGCCCTGTGGCTTCCTGGGACACCCCCACCTGTATTTTCCTCCTGGCAAACTTGGCTTCACTATGAATGTTCCAGACTTGCCTGCAGTTCACATTCTATTGGGATTTTGGAAGCGTTGATATTGGATGACACCGTCTCCTGTTAACAACATTGAATGACATTTTATTTCGTGTGAGTGTCCTCCTCAAGGAAGTTTTGTGGTTGTCACGGACTCTAGATTAGGAATGTGTGGACCTGGCCGTGAACGGGGTCTCTACCATATGGCATCGCATTAGCTATGCCTGGGGTTAAAGATGAGTTTCTCCTTCTTTCTCTCCTGATTTGTGTGTAAAACATTCATCTTCCATCTAGACACCTGGGAAACTTAATCTTAGCACCTTTTCAGTTGAGACTTTTGGTTCTTCTGGGAGGAAGATCATATTATCTGCCAATGATAGTCATGAGATTTCTCCCCCAGACCCTCAAACCTCTTGTTTCTGTTTCAGCCAGATCTGCTCCTAATGCCCAAATGCCATCTATGTCCCAGGTCTGGCCCAGCTGGTTATCACCCAGCCTGGTGCCGGGGGACAGGAAGCCTGGGTCCAGCATCCGGCTGGGCGTTGGGGCCTGTGGCCTCTCGCTGACACCGCTGTGACTTGCCTTCCTGTCATCTGGGCTGAAACCAGCCCCAAACCCACATCCAGTGTTGAGGTGGGTGAAGGTGGGGGCTCTGTCCAGACCAAAGGCAGGGAGGGAGGAAGCCCACCCTTATCACCCAGAGGTCTCCCCCCTGGGCCTGTGGGACTAGCTGGGTCTGGGAGCCCAGCCCCTTCCCTCCTGGGTGATTGCTCCCCCCACCATGGGGCCCCCTGGCCATGTTGGATCCTGTTTGTTTCCTGTTGAGATCCCCAGTGTCCCCTGAGGATTCTGGGTGCCCCCGGAGACACCAACATCTCAGCAAGGATGACAGGGACTCTGGCCCCAGGAGGGAATGATGGGTTTCTAGAGGCCTGAGCTCATCTAGGTGCTGCAAAGCATCCCTTGGTGGTCTCCTCACTGGGCTCACGGGGCACAGAGGACCAGGCAGTGGTTCAGGAGTGTGGGAAGCCCTCTTCCTTCTCCTCTCAAACCACTGTCTGGTCCTGTCCCATGCTTGGTGGAGAATGATTCTCAGAATGTCAAAGGGCGGGAAAGCCTGTCCCTGGCAGGTGTTCGGCCTCTGCCTGGGGTTGGACACAGCTCCTCCATTCAGAAAGCAGGGAGTGTGAGAGGGGGGTTGGCTTCCAGTGCGGTAGGGGGGCGGGGGGGGGGGGGCGTGTGCAGGAGGTGAGGAGAACTAGCATTAAATTGGCACCTCTCTCACCCTTTCTTTTGCATTTTGACAAAGCTTGATCATGCATAGGATGTATGAGGACAGCTGAGCAGATGTCTGAGTGTCCTGGGGTGGCCGTTACAGATGCCACAGACCCAGACCTTTAAACAAAACTTTATTCTGTCACAGTGTTGGAGGCTGGAAGTCTACAATCAAGGTGTCAGCAGGTCCCACAACCTCCAAAGGCTCCAGGGAAGCTGCCTCCTCCATCTCATGGTGTTGCTGGAAAACTCTGTCTGCAGGTCCAGCGAGTCAATCCTTTTTGGGGGACACTGTGAGTCTCAAAAGAAAGAGGGGGGCAGGGGAGCACTGGGCCTACTGCTCTCCTCGCCCCCCCCCCCCCCCAGCCCTTGCTCTTGGCTCAGGTGCCAGCCTCCATCCCATCCGTTCCCCTGCTCTGTGTTGTTTCAGAGCATCTGATTTACTTATCATTTATTTAGTTCCTCACCGAGGATATGCTTATGGATTTTAGGGAGAGGCAGGGAGAGAGATGTGAGAAACATCCATCGGTTGCCTCTTGTACGTGTCCTGATCCGGGAACGAACCCTCATCCTAGGTATGAGGTCTGACTGGGAATCAAACCGGAGACCCTTCAGTGTACAGGACGAAGCAAAGCATCTCATTTCTTTTTTTTTTCTTGTGCAAACTGTCATCTTACCACTGACATATGTGCAGACCAATATTATTATTTTCATTTTTGTTCATCCTCACCCAAGGATAGTTTTCCATTGATTATTAGGGAGAGTGGAAGGGAGAGGGAGAGACAGAGAGAAACATCTATGTGAGAGAGACACATTGATTGTTTGCCTCCTGCATGAACCCCAACCAGTGCCGGGGTACCTGCAACCAAGGTATGGGCCCTTGACTGCAATCGCACCTGGGACCTTCAGTCCACAGGCTGACACTCTATCCACTGAGCCAAACCAGCTGGGGTTCCAGCACCAATACTGAGTGTCTTCTCAGAGAGGAAACACCATGTTTCTTATCTGATAGCTGGTCTGCTGGTCACCACTGGTCCCACTGAAGAGATAAGCCCCGCCTCCTCCTATGCCCCACCCCAAAGGAAGGTGGCTTCCCCTTGGGCCTGTCTGGGCAGGAGGATAAAGGGGCTCAGAGGGCCCAGGACAGAGGCAGACAGACCTGGCATGGTGAGGACGCTGCTCCAAGCCCCATCCTCTCCCTTCCCAGACTGTGTCCCCGCCCCACATCTCCTCACTGGCTCTCCTCCCTGGCCTCTTCCCCTGCAGATGCTGTGGCTGCTGGTCCTGACTCTCCCCTGTCTGGGGGGCTCCGTACCTGTGACCTCAGGTGGGTCCTGACCCCCAAGCCTGGCTTGTCTCTGAACCCCTGACTCTGACCTCTCAGAGGCCGCCCCTGGGATGGGTGGCGATCCCCCTCTGAGGGTGGCTCTGGGAGGGACTGAGGATGGGGCCATGCTGAGTGCCCGGCAAGAGGGCCTGGGTCCCTGATGGCTCCTTCTCTGCTTCCCCAGATCCTGGCCCAGGGACTGAGCTGGTGGGCATCATGGGGGGGCATGATGCTTCCAATGGGGCGTGGCCGTGGCAGGTGGGCCTGTGGTTCTGGAATCAAACAAGTTCCCAGTGGATTTTCAATTGTGGGGGCTCCCTCATCCATCCCCATTGGGTGCTGACCGCTGCCCACTGCATTCATGGGTAAGTCCCTACTCTGCCAGCACCTGGTGGGGGTGGGGTGGATGGACAATGTCAGGAGGCATGTGATGTGTGTTGGGAGCAGATGCTGGGCTGAGTGGCTGCAGACCCCCCACCAGGATTCAGCTTCCTGGTGCTCCCCTTGCCCACCACAGAGGGGAGGTCTCTGGGCTCTGAGGGGCTGGCACAATTCCTGCCACAGCCTCTCAGAAGCCTTTGGCCTTCTGTCCCCAGGAGAAACCCAGTGACTCGGCACTTGAAGGTCCAACTAGGACGAGTGAGGCTCTCACACCAGGGCAGTGTGCAGGTGGCCAGGATCATCCGCCACCCCAAGTACAGCCTTGAAATCGGAGTATCAGGTGGGGCGGACGTGGCACTTCTTAAACTGGAGGCCCCAGTGCGACCATCTAACCTCGTCAGGTGGATCCGCCTCCCGCCAGCCTCCTCCTCATTCCCCCCAGGCACACGGTGCTGGGTGACTGGCTGGGGCCGCATTGGTTTTCAAGGTAAAAACCAGAACCAGGATGACACCCGTGCGATGCAGGGCGTGGCTCGGGCTTTACAGAGGAGGCTCAGCTGGGGTCTGAGCTGGGGTCCCTCCGGGGTCCCCCTTGGGTGTAGGAGGCAGACAGCTCGAGAGGAGTCTGTTAAGGAGCAGAGACCAAAGTAGCAAGAGTGAGGCATAGCCATGGGCATCTTTTTAAAAAAAATATCACCCAGGGATATTTTTTCCATTGATTTTTAGAGAGTGGAAGGGAGGGGGAGAGAGAAACATCGATGTGAGAAGCGTATCTATTAGTTGCCTTCTCCACTGGGGCTGGGGATTGAACCTGCAACCCAGGTACTTGCCCTTAACCAAGAATTTAACCTGGGACCATTCGGGCCAGTGCTCTCACCACTAAGAAATGCGCCCAGGGAGGCAATTCTTTTGCTCACTCTGCACAAGGCCATGTTCTCCCTTATGGGGGTCCCCGTTCTCCCTGAGTCTCCATAGTGGGGTGGAGAATAAGGAGAGAGAACTTCAGTGACGTGCTCCAGGATTCACTATTAAATGGACAAAGTCAAATTTGACAGTAGGGCCACTCACTCTGCATTTCTTGGGGGAAAGCACTTGCTCTGATTTTTCTCAATAAAAATTATTTGTGGATAAAAATATATTTCTCTGTTTCTTTTTGGAGCTTGGTGTCCACAGCGTCAGCCTAGAGATTATCAGCCCATTGGCCTCGAGTGAACCCAGACAGTTGGAGTCTTGGGTGACTCCCAGGGTCCCCCTGGGCGCACTGAATCTCAGCGTGTGGTTTTAGAACCCGAGGCCTGTGACGGTCCACCCCTCAGGACCACAGGCTCACTGGGCTTCTTCTCACAGAGCCGCTGCCACCGCCCTACAATCTGCAGGAGGTGGAGGTCCCCATCGTGGCGAATGAGATCTGTCAGCGGCAATATAGCGATGTTATCAAGGACGACCAGCTGTGTGCCGGGAGCGAAGGCCGGGTCACCTGCCAGGTGAGACTGTGTACTCCATCCATTGCTCCTGCCTGCAGGGCCCTGAGTACTGACCCTCTGTCTCCTCTTTCCACAGGGTGACTCTGGGGGCCCCTTGGTCTGTAAATGGAGGGGCACCTGGGTCCAGGTAGGCGTGGTGAGTTCGGGGCCGGAGTACTGTCTTCCCAACTTTCCTACAGTCTATGCCCGAGTGACATCCTTCTTGCCTTGGATCCACCGTCATATTCATTCCTCTCCTTGAGCCCGGGGCCGGGCAAGGATGCTGCCCATGAGATGAAGACAGGCCCTGCAGGGTGTCTGGGGGACCCACCCTGCTTCCTCCCAGAGCCAGCTCTTCATTGCACCTAGCGCTCTCCTCTATCCCTCCCCCCCACCCCCCCAGCTGCTCTGAGATCCTCCTGCCTCAGCCCCTCCATCAGCCTCTCTCCCCTGAAAGGCAAAAGGGAGAGGTGGGATGTGCTCTGAAGTCTGGCTGGCCCTGCAGGACTCCTGCCTCCTCCCCACCCCCTGTAGCTCATTAAACTGCATGAAAAACTGCTCTGGACTCAGTGCACTTACCTATGGGCGTGGCCAAGGCGGCCAGTGGGTGGTCCCTGCTGCTGGGGGAGCCCAGGCTCTGGGAGGGGGACCAGGTGGGATTGCAGCTATGGCTGCAGCTGGAAGAGGGCGACCTGGCGGCTCTCCTGGCTGGGGTGGAGGTGAGTCTGCTGCCCAGGGCTGGAGGCCACAGCCCGGAGGGCGGCCCAGAGGGTGCAGACCGTCCCTCTTCCTCCTTCAGTGGCAGACAGTGTGTCATGGAGGCTTTAATGACTTGGACGTGGCTGCATGCAAACAGGAGGTGCTGTGTTTCCATGGTCACCGCTGCTCCCTCTGACCCCGGGGCGCCAAACCCCCATTTTCCAATGTGATCAACTCCTGGGCCCAAATGAAGTGCAGCCTCATTTCCACGCAGACCCTCAGTCTTCCGCTCTGAGCTTCTCTGGAGCAGGGCAGACCTGCAGGGACCCGGGACCCGCCATCCTAAGTGACTGCCTGTCCTCGGGGCCCTGTGTGTGGGTGGCTGCCAGGTGGTCCACACACATCCAGGTCCCCTGTGCCCGCCAGGAGGGTGTGGGCTGCCTGCCTTGCCATTGGGCTCTGGGGACTGTGAGTCTTTGTAGGGCGTTCCTCCCTGGGTGAGGGTGTAGTCAGACCTTTAGTGTTTCCAGGGTTAAGACTGAGGGTCTGAGTCACTCAGAGGCCAGAGCTCCCAGGGGAGGGAGAAGGACCTAGGACTTGGTGTTGGAGGGAAGGCTGGAGTGAGACACGCCTGGGCCTGGGGCTGTGTCTGCAGGCATGGCCACGGGGTGGACCCGCAGGGCTCACTCTCCAGAGGATCAGAGGATGGGCTCAGGGCTGCTCGCCCCCCCCCCCCCCCCACCCCCTGCCCCTTGCAACACTCTTGCCTGGAATCACCACCCCAGCAACTGGCTTCCTGGGCTCAGCAGTAAGGGAAGGTGGGCGGAGCCAGATGCCTGGGCTGGAGATGGACCAGAGGGTCTGTTGCCTATGGTCTCTGATATCTGTTCTGACTGAGCCCTGGGCCTGCAGAGGTGGGGGACACTGAAGCAGCAGGGCTTTGTCCCCCAAAAGAGACCGCTGCAGGTTAGGTCAGTGCCCATGGGGACCCTGCGGAGGGCCCACAGGCGTTGACTGAGGTGAGAGAGACACCTTCAGGGCTTGGAATGGAGACTCCATGAGGGCCATGCCCTTCCAGGTGGACATCACACCTCAGTCATCACCAGGCTCTCCCCTTGTGTGGTGTCCTGGGGTCTCAGTGACAGCCCCCGACTGGGGAGTATGAGCTTAAAACAACACAAATGCATCCTCTTACCGGCTGGAGGCCAGGAGCCCGCAATCAAGTTGTTCAGGGGCCATCGCTCTTCCCAGGCTCCTGCCTCCTGCAGCTGCTGGTGGTGCTGGGACCCTTCCCTGTGGACAAACCCCTGGCCCTCCACCCAGTCGCCCACCCCACCCTTCTGTGCTCTCCGCATCGTCACCTCATCCTACAAGGAACCATCATTGGATTAAGAGCCTCCCCCCTCCACTCTGACCTCATCTGAACTAGTTGCATCTGCACTTATTTCTAAAGCAGGGCAGGTTCTGAGGGACCGCACTGGTCCACACTGACTCCCTCACTGGTGAGGTTACAGGCCACCAGGCTGTGTGCTCCTGAGAGGGGGAGCGCACCCCTGAGGAGGCAGGGCCTGGCCACAGGAAATATTTAGGATTCCCACGGCCCAGCACCCAGGGGCCCCCCTCAAAACAACAGGCCAGTGAGGGCCTCTGCCCCTCTCAGGGAAGCAGCGTGCTCCCCACCTCACAGCGCCCTCCAGCCCGTGACGCTGGCCACACAACAGGCTGCCGGCTCTGAGTGGTCCCAGCGCTGGACAGGGCTCTGCTGCAAGTTCAGCTGCACTGGCCTCACAGGTCCCAGCAGACAAGATGGTGGTAAAAGTATTGGTGATGGGCAAACCCGATGGGGGGCAGGACAACACAGGCCATGCAGCCTGCACTGGGGAACATTCCTGAGATGTGAGTGACAGCTGGTGTCTGGGTTCATTGAGACCCTTGTATCTGGAGGCCAGGGAGCAAGACGTGCCACCATCTTGGTGGGACAATGACACTGACCACCAGGCAGAGGCCGGGCTGCTGTGTCACAATGGGGGGCAGGGAAGGTGAGGGCCCTTGCGTGTCCCTTGCCACCCCCTCGTCAATGTGATGGCAGGTGGACACGTGCAGCCACCCGGCCTGAGAAGTCCCTGTGACCAGAGCTCAGCCCCTCAGGGATGGGGGTCTGGGTCGTGCTACCAGGTAAGACCCAGAGTCCCAGTTAGTAGCAAATGGTGGGACCAAGGTGGACAGTGGAGGGGCCCTGTCGGCCTCAGTTGTACCCTGAGCCTCTGTTTCCCAGTTTCCTGGGCAGGGACTCCTCTGTGATCCTGCGGCCGCCTCCTCAGCACACGAGGCAGAAGGTGGTGGACGCTGCCGGACACAGATGCGGGCCAGGTCCCCCTTTAGGACAGGACCTGATGGGAAGCCTGGCAGTTCCTCTGGCTGCCGTGCCCCGGCAGGTCCCTCTTGGCTGGCACAGGGAGAGGCAAGGGATGGCACTGAGTCCCAGTGGGGCCGTGGCATCGGTCTCCCTGTGGGCTGGACAAGGTGTCATCAGCCTGCATTGTGCTCCAGCCTCGCCCTCTGTCCATCTCTGCTCCGTCCACCTGTCTCCCAGGTGCCTCTCCCTGACTTGTACCCACATGAAAGCCCTTCTCTGGGCAGGTTCCAAGGAGGCTCCCTCAGAGGGCCTTGTGCAGGGCAACAGCTGGTGGCAGTGAGGGTGGCCACAGGCCACGTGCCAGGCAGATGGCATGCTCTAGTCAGATGGTGGCGAGCTCCACGCTGCCTCACAGGGTCCAGTGGAATCAGGGGCTGCCCTGTGGCTCGAGGGGCCCAGCAGCAGCTCTGGGGCTCTGCCTCCCTGAGCCCGCCTGCCTGGGCCCAGCGCTCTGGGGCTTCTTCCAGCAAAACTGCACCCTCTCAGCAGCTCTCCTTGCTCAGGCCGCCGGCCTGGCTGTGCTTTGTGGCTGAGATCCGTGCAGCCAGAGATGGCTGCTGCCCAGTGACAGCAGGTGGCAGGTCTGGGGGAGGCAGTGCCAGGGCCCAGCAGCAGCTCCTCGCCGCCTGCTGACTGACCCCCGACCTGGGTGGGCCTGAGAGAGGAGCAGCTCTCTCTGCCCACGGCCCAGCCAGGGGCCCCCGCCTGCCCTTCCTGTGCCAGGGGATGAAGGGGTGCAGAGAGGGTCCCAAGGAGGGTCCCTGCAGGTGAGGATGCCGCTGCTCAGACCCTGGCTTCTCCATCCCCACACGGGGACCCCGGCCCCTGGTGGTCTCACCCAGGCCCCTGCCCTCCCCGCAGATGCTGTGGCTGCTGTTCCTGAGCCTCCCAGGCCTGGGGGGCTTCGTGCCCTCGTTCCCAGGTGAGTCCTGACTCCCTGTCCCCATCTTCTGCTCAGGCTGCCCAGGCCCCTCAGCGTCAACTCAGGGTGGGCCTCCTTGGTTCGTCCTGGGAGAGACTGAGTGCAAGGGACCCTGCTGGGTCCCTGATGGCGCCCCCTGTGTTCCCAGGGCCCTCTCAGGGAGGAAACAGGGTGGCCCCGTGGGGGCGCACAATGGCCCCGCAGGGAGATGGCCTTGGCAGGTCAGCGTCCGACGGTACAATAAGGAGCTGGAGCTGTGGCAGCACCTCTGTGGGTATCCCTCATCCACCACCAGTGGGTGCTGACCGCAGCCCACTGCACCCAGCAGTGAGCCACACAGCCTGAGGCCCCCTGGCAGGGGTGGGGGTGGGAAACTCTCAGAGGGCTGATGGGAGGGAGGCTGTGGGCAGGGCCCCTGCTCTCGGGGAGAGACACAGTTAGTGCAGCCCCAGCCCTGCTGCTGTGCCCAGACTGGCCCTCCCCTTGAGGCTCCTCTGAGAGGCTCCTGGTCCCTCTCCCCAGGGAGGACTGGGAGGCCTATGGCCTCAGGGTTCAAGTTGGGCAGCTGAGACTCTATGACCATGACACACTGACAAATGTGACTAAGATCGTCCGCCACCCCAAGTTCAACCAGAGCCTGTCTGCAGAGGGGGGCGCGGACGTGGCCCTGCTGAAACTGGAGGCCCCTGTGACGCTCTCTGAGCGCATCGGCCTGGTCCCCCTCCCACCTGCCTCGCTGAGGGTCCCTGAGAAGAAGATGTGCTGGGTGAGCGGCTGGGGTTACAGCAGCCTCGGAGGTAAGGCTCAGGGACCCTGCTGGGAGTGTGGACACAGGGCAGCCCGCTGGGGGTGTGTGTGTGGCTTTGCTGACAACACTTTATTCTCCGCAATTTGGGGGAATCCTCAGCCTTTTTCTGTGGCAACATGTGCATAACATTATACATGACATTGGTCAGTGCGCGGTTCAGTGGCGTTCAGCACATTCACCATGTTGTGCGGCCTCAGCTCCACCATCTCCAGAACTTCTCCTCCTCACACTCGAAGCCTGGTCTCCAGGACACGGTCACTGCCCCTCCCCAGGCTCTGCCAACCACGGAGCTCCTTTCCACTTCTATGCATTTACCTGTTCTGGACGTTTCATGTAAATGTGAATCATGCAACCTGTGGCTTCTGCGTGTTTGCCTTCTTTCACGTAGCATGTCGTTGTCATGGCCCAGCTGTGCTTTAACCTGTGTCAGAACCACATTGCTTTTTGTGGCCGAGTCACCTCCCACTGGGTGGAGGGAGCATTTTGTTGTCCTTCCTGAGTGACAGACCGTGCCCACCTTTTGGCTGTTGTGAATCACGCTGCTGTGACCTGTGTGTTCAAGCACCGCCAGGGAACCTGTTCTCAAGTCGTTGAAACATTTTTCAATGACAGTTTCTATTCAATATTATTTTGAATTAGTTTGAGGCGTACAGCATGGTGGTTAGACAATCATATACTTTACAAAGTGTCGTTCCCCCTAATATTTCCATACCCACCAGGCACCATCCACAGCTATGACAATATTATTGAGTAGGTTCCCTAATCTGTACTTCACATTCCCTGTGACTGTTTGGTAGCTACCAATTTGTTTCTTTTTATCCTTCCTTTCCCCCTCGGGCAATCACCAGTCTGTTCCCTGATCTAGGAGCCTGTTTCTCTTTTGTTTGTTTGTTTGTTTTATTCTTTAGTTTCCACATATGGGTGAAATTATATGGTATTTGTCTTTCTGTGACTGGCTTATTTCACTTAGCATAATGGTAAGGTTTCTTTTTTTTATGGCTGAGTAATATTTCATTGTACATTCAAGATGGTGCAAAACTAAGTTTATAGTTGTTCATATGGAAAATAATACAATAATTAATAAATAATAATACAAGAAGAAACTCTGTATTTTGCCTACTCATAACCGTAAACCTACTTTTGCCCCACCCTCTATGTACAACCGTATTGTTATCACTTGTCTATTGATGGGCACTTGAGCTGCTTCCACATCTTGGCTATTGTACATACCTTGCAATGAACATAGGAGTGCATATGTTCTTTCCAATTATGTTTTGGGTTTCTTCAGATGTACATCCAGAAGTGGAATGGTTGGGTCTTAAGGCAGGTCCATTTTTAATTTTTTGAGGAACCTCTACACTGTCTCCCACAGGGCTGCACCAGTCAGCATTCCCACCAGCAGTGTGTGAGGGCTCCCCCTTGTCCACATCTTCACCAAAACTTGTTGCTTGTTGATGTATTGATGACAGCCATTCTGACAGGTGGGAGGTGATATCTCATTGTGGTTTTAATTTGCATTTCTTTAATGATTAGTGACATTGGGCATCTTTTCATATGTCTGTTGGCTTTCTGTATGTCCTTCTTTTGCTATTTATATCTTATTTTCTACAATTTAATTTATTGTGATGACATTGGTTAACTAGATTATAGAGGTTTTCAGTGTGCAGTTCTATGGTACATCATCTGTATCTTGCACTGTGTGCCCATCACCCAAAGTCACATCTTCTGTCACCTGTATTGACCCCTTTACCCTTTCCTCCCACCCCACCCCCTGTCCTCTGGTGACCACCATACTGCTATCTGTATTTATGAGTTTTGGTTTGTTTCTTTTTCTTGTTTGTTCATTTGCTGCTTTCAGTTTTATATTACACATGCGAGTGAAATCGTATGGTTTTTAACTTTTTCTGTCTGACTTATTTAATTTGCATGATATTCTCAAGATCCATCCATGTTGTCCTAAATGGCTGTATGTCATGTTTTCTGATGGCTGAGGAGTATTCCATTGTAAACTTGTATCACACCTTTCTCCAATCATCTAGCAAAGAACACTTCCGCTGTTTCCATCTTGACCACTGTAAACAATGCTACAGTGAACGTATTGGTGTATATATATATATATTATTGAATTCAGAGAGAAGGGAGAGGATAAAGATATAGAAACATGAACGATGACAGAGAGTCATTGATAGGCTGCCTCTTGCATGCCCCCTACTGGGGATGGAGTCTGCAACTCAGGCATGTGCCCTTGACCAGAATTGAACTTGGAACCCTTCATTCCCCAGGCTGACACTCTAGCCGCTGAGCCAGACCAGCTGGGACAAAAGAGAGCCTTGCTGAGTAAAGTAGTCTTGGTTTTAGATTCTTGCTCTTTATCACTTTAAATATCTCGTGTCAATCTCTTCTGCCTGAAATGTTTCTGTTGAGAAATTGGACTTATGGGACCTCACTTGTCAGTAACTGTCTTTCTCTTACTGATTTTAAGATTCTTTCTTGGTCTTTAACCTCTGCCATTTTAATTATTATGTGTCTTGGTGTGGGCTCTTTGGGTTCATCTTATTTGGGACTCTCTGTACTTCCTGGGCTTGTATGTTTTTTTCTTCACCAGGTTGGGGAAGTTTTAAATCATTATTTCTTCAAATAGGTTCTCACCCCTTGCTCTCTCTCTACTTCTGGTGCCCCTATGGTGCAAACGTTCTGCTTCATGTTGTCCCAGAGCAGCGGTCGCCAAGCTTTTGGACCTCACAGACCACCCGTGGTCCGTGGACCACCAGTTAGTGATCGCTGTCCCAGAGGTCCCTTAAACTATCCTAATTTAAATAATCTTTTTTTGTTTTCACTACTCTGATTAGGTAATTTCTGCTGTCTTATCATTTAAATTGCTAATTTCACTTTGTGCTTTATCTAACCTGCTATTGATTCCTTCTAGTGTATTCATTTCAGATCTCATATTTTTCATTTCTGACTGTTTTCTCTTATGGTTTCTAGTCCTTTCTTTATGCTTACTGTCTCTCTATTGCAGTCCTCACTGAGCTCACCCACCTTCCGCTACGTTCCGTGAGCATCCCTAGGACCATTGTTTTGAACTCTGTATCTGGTACATGGCTTGTTTCCATTGCATTTAGTTCTTTTTCTGGGGATTTCTCCTGTTGTTTCATTTGGGGCATGCTTCTTTGTCTCCCCATTTTGGCCACCTCTCTGTATTTGTTTCTCTGTGTTAGGTAGATCTGCTTTGTCCCCAGTCTTGGTAGGGTGGCTTTTTGAGTACATGTCCTGTGGAGCTCAGTGGAGCAGTCTCCCTGATTCCTTAAGCTGGGTGCCCCTGGAATGTCCCTGGTGTGGGTTCTGTGAACCCTGCTGTTAGAGTTGAGTCCTGATTTTTGTTGGCCAGTGGTAGGTCGGGTTGACCCTCAGGCTGACTGACTGACTATTGACCCCGATCGCACTGCTGTATGAGCTGCTGTGAGTAGGCTGACCCCATGAAGCAGAATTTGCCCCAGGAAGGTCTGGTGCCTGTGGAGATCTCCCTTTGAGTGTGGCGCTTGTGGAGCTTATTGGTTGTTCTCTGCTGTGGGCTGGTTCTGGGGCCTCCAGGGAGGCACTGAGGTGCACGTCAATGTCAGACACTGCCTGTGACCAATCCTGGGCTGCCTGTTAGACGCTACGAAGTGCTCCATACTTGGTGGCTCCCTCTGCCATGCCTGGGTACACGTGGGAGGGGCCAAGCTGCATACTGAGGCTGATTCCCAGCAATACCAAACCTGTGTCAGGACACAAAAGGCACAAAGCACCCAAAATCTGCCTCTGCCTGCCTGTTGCCATTAGGCTCAGCCACTGAAAGTGCCTCCAGCTAAGCTAGGTGCCCCAGGTATGTCCCTTGTGTGGGTGAGGTGAGCCCTGCTGTTGTAGTTGAGTTGCATGAGGTAGTTTCTCAATGAGTCACTGTGTTATGGTGAGTGGTGTTCATCAGGTTGATACAGATTCAAACTCAGAGCTAGTGCTGGGTCTGACATCAGTCAAAAAAGTCTCAGGGCACAACAAGGCAGCCACCACCACCCAGCACCCACCACCCACCACCCACCAGGGGTCTTCAAATCTTTGCAGTGGGGCAGGGTCTCTGGGAGTCGTCAGGGTGAGGCCAGTAGAGTTCCTCAGGATCACACAGATTAGGATTGACAGTGAGGAGGGAGGGCTCTGCGCAGTGGAGCTAGTCGGGTGCCTGGGGAAATGGCCCTCGCCTCAGAGACACACAACTCAGTCTCTCCCTGTGTGTCTCCAACAGCCTGGAGTCTGCGCAGACCTCCTCCAGAGCTTCTGAGAAAGTCTGTGTGGGCCCAGGCTGGCTGCAGCTGGCAGACTCCCCAGCAGGGCATGAGCTTGGTCAGGCGGGACCACTGGCAGCCTGGAGGAGGTGGGGGCAGGTGCATTCCCCCAGGCTGATGCCCTATGGAGGGGATGTTCAACTCAGGAAAGATGGCATCTGTCGGCCTATGGGAGAGGACTCAGCCCAGGATAATGGAGGCTGCTCCTCCAGCCCTCTCCCCAAAGCCATACAACCAATCTCTCCCTGTGTGACTCCTGTCCACTCTGGGCTGCTGTTGATCCGCTGGAGCCCAGTCAGGTTGAGTACCTGCCAATGAGATGTTTGTGCACTGGCCCTTTAAAAGGGCGTCCGGGTGCCTGGCAGTCCCCTGTCTCACTCTGGCAAGTGCAGTCCCCACTGAGTGCACAGCCAGATGTTGTGTAGCTCCTCTTCCAGGCACTGGTGTTCCAGGCTGGGAGCTCAGGACGGGGTGGAGACCCCTCCCTTCTCAGAGGGGACCTTTGCAGCTGAGGTGTCCCTCCTAACTCTCAATGCAGCCCTTTCTGTGTCTCCACCCTCCCTGTCCGTCTCCATGTGGCTTCTTCCATGTGTCGTTAATGCTGAGACCTCTTTTCAGCCAGTCTTCAGTAGGTTATTCATGTTGAGTGTCTATAATTTAGTTGTGATTCCGATTTGGTCCTGGGAGGGGGTGAGCGTCACTTCCACCTACTCTGTCTCCATCTTGGATCCCTGTTTTCAGTTCTTTGGGGTACAGACTAGGAGTGGAAGTTCTGGGCCATGTGCTAATTCTACATTTCGTTATTAGAGGGGGGATTTCCTGTTGAGCCTAAATGTTTGCAAAGCTGGGGTTTCATGATCAGATTCATGGACACTGAGGACACAGGTGTTTGCTCTGCCAGGCCCACAGGCCCTCCCGAGGCTCTGCCTGGGTCCTCCCCTCGCCCCGTGGGGGTGTGTGGACCTTGATTGTCCTCCTGAGGATGAGCCAGCCTGGGAGCGAGAGGCAGGGCCTGTCGTGATCTCACAGTGCCCAGGTCCCTCAATCAGAATGAAACCCAACCCATCAGCGCAGAAGTGTTTCCTGACTGTAGTGATGCATTTTTCTGGGGTGAACCCTCATCCCTTCCTTTTCAAGGAGAACAATCCTGGGATAACTCTCTCCTCAGGCCTGTGAAGACCACACTCTGGCTAATGAAGTGCTGCGTCCTGAACTGAATGGGTGCAGTGGATGCTGGGAGCTCAGTCCCTGTTCTACACCCGAGGGTCAGGGCCCTGTAGCACTGGAAACAGTACCTTGTTGTTGGGAAGGAGCAGAAGCCTGGACCAGCCCTGGTTCTCAACCAGCCCCTCCCCAAGCTCCGCGGCTCTGGCCCTACCAGCTGCAGGAGGTGATGGTTCCCCTTGTGTGGAACGAGGTCTGTAACCAGCGCTACCAGAACTCTTCCACCAACACTGGCCAGATCATCAAGGATGACATGCTGTGCGCTGGGAGTGAGGGCCAGGACTCCTGCCAGGTGAGCCCCACCAGCCCCGTCCTCTGTCCTCTGTCCCCTCCTGGCCCAGGGAATAGGGACACAGAAGCTCCATGCAGTGGCCTGTGTGGAGATGTTCACTGAGTCCTGCCTCTCCCCACAGGGTGACTCCGGGGGCCCCCTGGTGTGCAGCTGGGAAGGCACCTGGGTCCAGGTAGGGATCGTGAGCTGGGGATACAGCTGTGGTCATCGCGACTTCCCTGGGGTGTATGCCCGGGTGATGAGCTTCATTTCTTGGATCCGGAAGTATGTCCCTCTGCCCTCTGGATCCTAGATGAGGCCAGGCAGGGTTCCCATGATGGGAGGCCCTCAATCTTCCTTGCTGATACCCCTGTTTCTTTCCCAATTCCAGCTGCATCCTCCCACCTCATCCTTCATCTCATCCTCCACAGTGTCAAGAGCCTCCTGCCCTCGGGGTCTCCTCCTGTCCTGACTTTGGGGTGGCAGACACAGGAGATGCTCCGCAGGCTGGTGTCTCACAGTAGGGGGGCCAGGACAAGGGGTCTGGGCCCATGGCCTCCTGCTCACCCTCTGATTCCTATTAAACTTGGAAAAGCCACTCCAAGCAGTGGCTGAGATGGTGGCATGGACTCATCATGATGGTGACTGAGGGCGCAGTGGGGGCCTCCCTGAGAGTCCCCGCGTCCCAGGTCTCCGTGTTCGGGTGTGAGGAGGTTTCCAGGGCTCAGTTCCCTGTGATGGCATTTCTGGGAGCTCATGCGGGTTATTCTTGTCCCAGTGTCCCTCCCTCCACCCCTCCACTTCCTCTTCCTTTCTTCCTCCCCGACCTCCTTCCCTTGCTTCTTATTTTCCTTTTCTGCTCTTCTATGTTCTTCTCTCTCCTTGTTTCATACTAGTTTCTTTTTAGTTCTCTTCCCTCTTCCCCTCCCTCCCTCCCTCCCTTAATTATCCTTGATCACATGTGCCCAGCATGGACAAGGTCTGGGGGCAAGGAGTCACTGAGCGGGTTCCTGGGCCCCTGGATCCCACAGGTAGGTGAGAACAGACATAACGAGAGCACCGCAGTGAATGTGGGACACGGTGTGGAGTTGAGTGCTGAACACAGAGCTGGGGAGACACAGGGCGTGATCCAGCCTGGACCTGCCGGAAGGGTTTGACAGGGCTGAGCTGCCAGGCCAAGCTCATGAAGCATGGGCAACTGTGGGCATTAGAGGGAAAGGGGGCCTCCGGGCAGAGGGACTGAGGTGGTGGGGACAGAGGAGACGGGGACAGAGGTGGTGGGGACAGAGGAGGTGGGGACAGAGGTGGTGGGGACAGAGGTGGTGGGGACAGAGGAGGTGGGGACAGAGGTGGTGGGGACAGAGGTGGTGGGGACAGAGGAGGTGGGGACAGAGGTGGTGGGGACAGACGAGGTGGGGACAGAGGTGGTTGGGACAGAGGCTTGAGCTTGGAAGGGATTTGGAGGGTGGAGGACCATTCACAAAGTGAGCTTGAATGTTGGCTTGTATGGTTTTCAACATCAGCATCTCAGTAACAGAGAAATCATGAAAAACCTCATAAAACATGAAAGTGCTTCTTCTTAGATGGTTTGAGAGCCTCCAACTTCAGAGGCTTATTAGAGATTGAGAACCCGTTGTTGGGAACGTAAAAAACTGTCTGGAAAAACGAAAACGTAGTATTTGTACATAAATATCTGAGAATTTTCTAGAATCAAAGAAAAACTGTGAACCCTCACTGGAAAGTGCCCTGTAAAATTCAGCAGAATAAACACAAATAAATTTTACACCTAAACCCATTGTAGTGAAACTGCACAATGTCCACATGAAAAGCCCACAGAGACAAGTGAGAGTTTAACCTAAAGGAAGTGACGTCAGACGCAGGGGATTGCTGATCAGCCACAGGAGGAGGAAGGAGACCCTGGAGCAATTCCTTGGAATTGGTGAGAAAACATCACCATCAACATAAAATTTTATTCCCAGATAAACTGTCACACAATATTGAGGAAAAAAGAGTGATATTACAAAACAGAAGAAAGGAAGAGTGTTCTATCACCTGCAGGCACTCATTAACAGAACTATTTAAGGATTTTTTCCAGGAAGAAGAAATACTAATTCGGAGGAATCATATGGGACACAGGAAACAAAGCAATAATGTAGAAAAACACACTGCATGCCATTCTCCAGACACCCGTGAGTGGCCATAAGCATTGACTGGCCTCCTTCATAATCAGAGGAAAACTGAGGGAAATAAAGGACATGCAGTGTCACACTCATCAGGTTGGAGAAAATGAAAAAGTGCAATAAAACCACATGTTTGCAAAGATGAGAGAAATGAGCAACTCATGTGTGGAATCTAAAACAAAACAAAACAAAACAAATGAACCAAGAAAACAGAAACAGGCCCATAGATACAGAGAACAAGTGGGTGATGGCCCAAGGGGAGGGGGTTGAGAGATGGGGATAAAATTAAATAGGAAAATTACAAAGCTTACATATCTTTATATTTTCATGGTGCGTTTCAGCAAATAATTTTAAAATGAAGAGGGGGCCCTGGCCGGTTTGGCTCAGTGGTTGAGGTTTGGAACGCAGAGAGCGAAGAGGCCTGGGTTTGATTCCCAGTCAATGGCACGTGCTTGGGTTGCAGGTTTGATGTCCAGCCCCGGGTTGGGGTGCCTGCAGGAGGCAACCAATTAATATGCCTCTCACATTGATGCTTTTCTCTCTCCTCTCTCTCCCCTTCCCTTCCACTCTCTCTAAAAATCAATGGAAAAACTACCCTCCGGTGAGGATTAACAAAAATGATAAGAAGAGTGGATGCTAAGATGAAGTGCACATGGGCATTCTGGCCAGCAGCTGTGTGTGGGAGGGAGGGGGGGAGCAGTGCCCTGCACTGCTGCTCTGAGCAGGAGTCCTTCTGGCCTCAGGCCACCATTGAGGTCCCAGGGTGCAGGGTCTGAGTGACAGGAATGGATGCACAGAGTGAGGGTGGGGCTGCGTGGGCATCAGGGTCAGGATCAAAGCCGGGGCTGTGATGAGGATGTCTGAGCCCTGATAGGGGAAGGCTGAGGGAAGGTGGGCAAACAGCACAGCTTCTGTTACCTAACAGCCCCATTTGTAACACTGCAGTGGAGGCTGGGCCAGCAAGGGCGGTGTGGGGGTGCTGAGGGGGCAACAATGTGCCAGCGTCACGTGTCACAATGGAGGTCTTGAGCAGGGATGGCTCCTGGAGGCCCTCATTCATGGCACTGGCGGTCCCATTCAGGCCCCACCAAACCACGGGACAACGTTGACCACATTGACAATGACACTGACCTCACTCACTCTGCCTGACGGCTCAAAGGGACACAGGCCTCAGCGCTGCTTTGTGTCCAGAGGACGGCCTTGCTCCTCACCGAGGGCAGCGCCTGTGACAGGCTCCCAGGCAGCACCCAGCTCTGCAGTGCCCTCCAGTCGGGGCTCTGACGAAGGCCCCCGAGTTCTGTGCGCTGCTCTCTGGAGCCTCTCCTGGTGGCTGTCCTCCTACAACCAGGCCCTCTGTCCTAGACCCGGGTGCCAGCCTGAGACACCCAGGCTGTCGGGGCTCCACCTCCACCATCCCCTCCTGCCTCCTGCTTGCTCTCCACTCTCCTCTCGCTCCCCCGGGAGACCCAGGCCCCCTGGTCCCCACCGTGTTCTAATGGGTGGGCATATTGACTGGCATCACCTGGGCTCCCTAGGCCCTGCCTGCTGGGCTCCTACTACACAGGCCCCACAGCTGGAGGTACAGCCGCCTCCCTGTGGGACATTCCCAGCGTCCTGGTTGGTAGTTGGATTGCTCTCTCCTGATGTGATCAGTTTTGCCAGAAGTAGCGCCAGGTGCAGTGGCCTGGCTGCTCCCCTGGCTCCAGGGCAGGCTGGGGAAGAAGGCTGGAAGCCCAGCGTCCCGCAGGCACACTGCCACCCAGGACTGAGTTTTCAGGCCCAGGCTGGTCTCCCTGCCCCGTAGCCTCCTAGGGCCTCCCTCCATGTGTGCCCATGCATCATCGTCTGCATGTGTGTGGGCATACGTGCATGTATGCGTGTGTGTGTGTGTGTGTGTGTGTGTGGTGGTTCAGTTGCATGGATTGGGACGGGCCGTATACTTGCAGTGATATGGTCACATGTGACTGATAGACGTTGAACAGGAGCAGATTATAGCTGAACGCCATGCGACAAGGCCACTCGCCAATAAGTTCACTGTCTGAGTTTATGAGGGGCGTCCTGTGAACCATCTTTGGTTACTGACACTGGATATTTTATTTCTCGGCCTTTGTTTATTTCTTTGGTAAATACTGAGCCTGAATTTCTGTTCTCAGAGGTCACTTACAATTGCCTTATTTGGAAAACAAGAGGCCACATTACTTTAAGCTTTCTCACACTTACCTCAAAAATGGGCACAAGCCCTCCTACATCTGGAAATTTAAAAAATATATTTCTAAAGAAATGTCAGAATGATTATTAAAAAGTATATATAACTCACAATGGTGAAAATCCCAGCTACTAACATTCACAGGGACATGGTGACTTGTACCTGGAGGGAAGTGACCAGTCCTTTCTGGATTTAGTACAAATAGGACAGAGAATGTCCTGTTTAAGTCAAGAAGTGAGAAAAATTATGTCAGAGGAAACCGAAAGAGAGCATAAGGAATAGAATAAAAGACAGGCTAACCAACGGAAGAAAGTCAGGGGTAATTTAAAACAAATAAAAGAAGCACCTGGACAAGATAATAAATAAATTACAGGGTTGCAAAGCCAAAAGTGAGTTCCTTAAATCTAATGAAGTAGGCAAACCTGTGGCAAGATCCATCAGGCAGGAAACATGGTGCACAAATAATATCAGTAATAAAGAGGTGACCAGACACATGGGCAGGGCAGAGATTTTTAAAATTCGGAAGAGGTTCGTATGAACAACCACATTAAACAAACTTGCCATCAGGTGAAATGGACCATTTTTAGGCGAGTATAACTCCTGAGAACTGACTTTAGGAGAAAGGGAAGCGGGACCAGATTTGTAATCATGAAAGGCCTGCTACTGGGGGGTGAACATCCACCCAGAACTAACATATAAAGTACAACACGGGGAGTTACCCACAGCCTGGCTTCCTGGAGAATTACACTAAGACTTCAAGGCCCAGCAATCTTCAGGGACAGAAAGGGAGGCAGCTCCCGGGCACACTTTCTGGAGAACAAAACTAGGCCCATAGAATAAAGGACAATTTCAGGACAATTTCCATTATGAACATAAATTGAAAAAATCCAAAGTAAAACATTATCAAACTATTTCCCAATGTGTAACATAATTACCAAATAACCCAGAAAGGTTGAAACCATTGTGGTTGAACACCAATTAGTGCAATTTACCACATTAACGGAGCAGAAATAGATGATAAAAACCATGTGATAATCTCAATAGATATGGAAAAATGCAATTTTTTTTTTGATTGATAAATTCAACCATAGTTTTTGATAAAACTCTTAGCAAACTTGGGCCAAAGGTGACTTCCTAAACTGGATAAGGGTGACTTTTCCCAGAGCCTCAGGAAAGGGCATGCTTGGGGTGGAGGGGCAAGACTTGGGGGAGGGACACTCTGGAGCCCCGCCCCTGAATGAGGGATGATGGACAGGGAGGCCCAGACAGTGCAGGTGACTCCAGGTAGCACACAGTGATCAGAAATACACAAAAGGTGTGAGGACCAGGGAGGAGGAGAGGAGACCACCAGGAGCAACACGGTGCTCTACACGAAACACCGAGACCATCTGCTCTCAATGTTAGAACTAATGTGAGTGCCTCGAGGCAGCTTTGCCCACCATCAACGCAGGTCCAGCGCTGAAATCCCACAGGCCTTCTAGACACTGCCCATGGCCACTGAGAAGAGGAATCAGTAAGATGGCATTTCCAGTGACTACTCCAAATCTCCTGGGAAGAAATCTAACAAAACATGTGCAAGATTTCAGAGAGGACATTGTCCGGTTGAGCTAAAGGACATAAGGTCCAAATAACATGGACAGATATGCGCTGACCATGGGTGGGTGATGCAACACCCTCACGCTGTAAGCTCTTATCAATGCACAGCCCTTCCCACAGAGTCCCACTCACAGGATTTCTCAGGACACATGACAAGCCAACTTTCAGGTTTTGATGACAGGTTTGGGGGAGTAAAAAGTTATCATTAAACTCTTTTGCTTTGATTGAAAAGAGAACTAACCTTGGGTTACACGACACAATTGTATTTGACAAGAAAATCCCTGAGTGAAATTTCTTTATTTTCTTAATCCTCACCCAGGATATTTTTTCAGCTTTTTAAAAATTTTTTGGTCTTTTTTTTTTTTTTTATTGTCTAAAGTTTTACATATGTCTCCTTTTCCCCCCCAATTGACCCCTCCTGCCCCCCCTCCCCCAGCCGTTCCCACCTGGGGCAAGCACTCACCGCCCCAGTGTCTGTGTCCATTGGTTATGCTGATATGATGTATACAAGTCCTTTGGTTGCTCTCTAACCACACACCCCCACCCCCCACCTGCTCTGCCATTTGTCTCTGCATCTATTTTTGTTCATCATTTTATGTATTTTTTTTTTCCCATTGATTTTTAGAGAGTGGAAGGGAGGGGGAGAGATAGAGAGAAACATGGCGGTGAGAGAGACACATTGATTGGTTGCCTCTCCCACAGGCCCCAAGGAGGGCCAGGGATACAGCCTGTAACCGAGGTAGGTGCCCTTGAATGTAATCCAACCTGAGACCCTTCCGTCTGAGGGCTGACATTCTAACCATTTAGCCAAACCAGCCAGGGCGAATGAAATATATTTCGTTGACACAAAAACTGAGAAAGTGCTAGACTGGCACTAGTTAGTACCCCTCTCCCCTTCCCAGTGTCTTCAGTTGGAGCATCTGATTTTAAGATGAATAAGATCTGAAAGGTTTGGAGTGGCCGGGTCACTCACCTATGATACGAGGCCATCCTGTATCAGAAGAACTTTATTTCAGGCCCCTGGGTGCAGGTGGGCTGAGGCCGAAAAAGCAATCAGCGGTGACTGAAGGGGGAGGCAGGGTTTTGTTACCTTCTGCTGGCTGCAAACAGTTCTGCTGACATAAGGGTCCGGTCCTTGCTTCCTCCCGTCGCCAGAGGTCTAGTGGTTATCTAGGCTATGCCGCACTCAAGGCTGCAAGTTTTCTGCAAGAAAACTGCTAAGCACATAAGTTTTCTCTACCCCGTTTTATTCTCTTTAACACTTTCAAGATCAAGTTGCCTTCTGGACTGAAGTTCTTGGTCATGAGCCAAAAGAACAAACTTCTTTATAAAGTTTAGATGTGTGCGGTTGCTTGAGAAGAAAAATAAGTCCTCTTAAATGTTAATGAATTGAGAGTAAGGAGTGTCTGCGATCAGTAAATTCTAACACCTGAGGTTATAATATCTAATCTCAAGGTTGTGTGAATCTCATGAAAATGTCAACAATTGTTTTTGTTCCAATGTTTGTCATAGAAAAATGCGTTTGTTCACTGTAATTATAAGAAATGTTACCAATGCTCTGTTACTCATGATGGTTCTGTTCTGATTACAGAAAACACATTCTCACTTGGCTGGGAGTGTGCGCCCTGGGCCGTGGCAGCTAGCACGGGAATGCAGTCCATCCTCCTGTCCGGAAGAACTGTCTGTCATTAATGGAGAGACTTACCACCTGGTGACTGAGATCATCTAGTCCCTGAGACACCTGCTCTCACAACCCCCAGCCCCTATTACCTGTAATCTGGTCCCGGGTGCCCGGAGGCGTCCACCCTCTGTGACCCCTAAACCCCAGCCTGCATGACCTATAACCTGTAATGATTACCCTGTGCCCACGTTCCCATGCCTGTCCTTCCTACTTTCCCCGTCATCTCTGTCCGTCTACCCAATATAAGCAGTGGCTGATGGTGGGGGGGTGCAGAGCAGATTTCTGTGGGTGACCTGCTGCTCTCCCCTCCTGCCGCCAGGACTGGAATAAACGCTCCTACATGATTCAACCCCGTCTCTGCTGAATTGGCTCAGGTAGTGACAGGCAGCCCGGACCCACTGGTTGTCCCATTCCAAGTTCACATAAACAGAAGCACACAGTGTGGCCTCTGCGCCTGCTGATTTCACTGAACATAATGCTTCCAGGGAACATTGTCCTTTGTACGTTTCCTGCTCAGTTTCCTTTGGGGTCAGTTGGCTTCTACATCCTGAGCATCTCTGTGGGTGTGAAGGGCCCTGTATGGGAACAAGCCCCTGTCAGCAGGCATTTGTGTGCCCCTCCCCCTCCTCCATCTGCCTCTGCCCATCAGAGCTGATTGACATCTCTCACTTGCTGCCACCTCCCTCCTGCTCTCTGCCCTTTGCTCTCATGTCATTGGTCCAGGAGGGAGATGCTATAGAGGTGATGGCCGCTCTATCACGGGTGCCCGGGGGACAGTCAGGACTTGGGAGAAGGCACTCACAGGAAAACTCACACGTGCCCTGTTGTTGGTTAGTGTCCAGCCCTCCCCGCCCCCAACAAGGGACACCGTGGGCACCTCTCCTCCCTGCTGCTCTCTGCCACCCGCCAAGTTCCAGGTATCCTTCCTCCCAGGAACTCAGTTCCAGACGGTGAGTCCCTGACCCCTGATTCCTGTGTCGAGGCAGCAGAGCCTCTGACTGTGGCTCCTGAGAGCCCAGCCCTCAGCAGCTGGAGCCAGGTGGGACCTGAGGAGGCCACTGAGATGGGGCCTGGGAGCTGGACGCTGCTGCCTGGCCGGCCATGGGAAGCAGTGATGACAACGGAGGCATAGAGCAGGGGTTTTGGGGGGATGCTGAGCTCAGGGCAGGCCGTGGAGAAAGTTGCCAACACGCTGGTCACTGAAGGCCACACACAGAGCAGAAGGGGCCTGGGAGGCGTGGGGCAGAGAGTGAGCGCCACCAGTCGCCGAGCTCTGGGACAGGGGTGCTTCCTGGGGTGATGGATGGCCAAGGCCAGGGCCTGGCGAGAACACAGTGTGGAAAGGTGACATCCGGTTGCTGCCCAGGAAACTCGAGTCCCCAGGTCCCCTGAGCCCGCAGAGTGCCCCTCCCCCCTCCCCCCTTACCGAGAGCCAGCACACTCATCCGGTATGAGTCTCCTGTGGCTGCTGTCACAGCTCACCCCGGGCACATGAATCATCTCACCATCCTGCCATCAGGGGACCATGGCTCTCATGGGCTGAATCCAGGTGTTGGCTGGTTCCTCCTGTAGGTCCTGGCCTTTCCCAGCTTCTGGAACGTGTCCCAGCCTTTCCTGTGGCATTCCTGAGGGCCCGTGATGCATGTGGTCCACCTGGAGAATCGGAATGACCCTCCTCTCATGGTCACTGGTTATTATTTAATTCCATCTGCATCCCTTATCCCCTTTCCCCGGTAACCTGACATGTTCTCAGTTCCTGGGGATTAGGACCTGGATGTCTTTGGGGGCCATTATTCTGCCTTCTGAGCCCCTTTATAATGCAAAGGCTTCTCCCTGAGACCTGCCCCTCCTCTCCTGAGCACTAGTCTGTAAGGGGTTAGAGGCAGCCCAGCCCTGCAGGGCTGGCAAGAGAGGAAGTGACTGTGAGAAGGAGCTCTGGGATCTGGCCTAGAGGCTCCCGTGGGAGTGGAGAGGACACCCCAGGGCTGGTGTCCAGACCGTGGGAGCCATGGCTGGCCGGGTGGGAGCCCTGCCCTGGCATCGGAGCCCCGAGGAGAAGGGGCTGGAAAAACTGCTGGAGCGCCTGGTCCGATGGTGCCCAGGGGACAGGCCCGGGGGAACGCACTGCCAGAGGCCCTGCCCTGTCAGCAGCTGCATGGCCCTTGCTTTCTCTCTTTAGTTAATCCTTAGCAGAGGGTATTTTTCCATTGGTTTTCTAGAGAGAGTGGAAGGCAGTGAGGGAAGGAGAGAGAGAGAGAGAGAGAGAGCAGTTGGTTGCCTCCTGCATGCTCTGGGATGAACCTACAGCCCAGGTTTTGTTTGAATCCTCACTGAGGATATGTTTCCCATTGCTTTCAGAGCAAAATAAGGAGAGAGGGAGAGAGAGAAACATTGATGTGAGAGAGGCACATGGACTGCTTGTCTCCTGCACACAATCCAACTGGGGCGCAGGGAGGGAATGACAGCCCAGGAGCCTGCCCTTGACCGGGAACTGAACCCAAGACCCTTCAGTGCAGGGCTGACGCTGTAACCAAGGATCCCAACGGGCCAGGGCAGGGCTTTCCTTTCTGGCTGGACGTGATGGTCAGAGGCACCGCCTCCCCATGAGCTTGCTGCTGGTGGGAGGCCCAGGCCCACCTGCTGCTCATTTGCCATCTCCCAACCAGGGACCCAGGTGGTTGGTGGCCACCCAACCACAGTGGTGCTTAGACCTGTGGGGTGCAGCTTCCACACTGGGGCCCAAGTGGAGGCATCAAAACTACACCCTCAAGGCGGGACCTGGGAAGCACAGCTGAAGCTGTGAAGGTGGCTCTCTCTGGGCAGGAAGCCGGTCCTGCCGGCCACAGGGCACGCTCCCCCCCCGTGACTGTCACCTGGGGCCTCGCTCCCCCCCAGTGACTGTCACCTGGGGCCTCGCTCCCCCCCAGTGACTGTCACCTGGGGCCTCGCTCCCCCCCAGTGACTGTCACCTGGGGCCTCGTTCCCCCCCAGTGACTGTCACCTGGGGCCTCGCTCCCCCCCAGTGACTGTCACCTGGGGCCATGTCCCTGGAGGCCGGGGCAATGACTCTGGAAGTAGGAGCAGCCCCGCGGGGTCACTGCTGGGACCTCGGGGCGTGGTGCTCCCCTCCCTGCACAGGGGTGTCAGTCCTGGTCCCGAGAAGGGGACTGACTCTGCCAGGGGACAGCAGAGGCCCCTGAGCAGCCATAGCTGTGCCCTGTCTCTTTGTGTTCCTGGTGTTGAGGTACCGGCAGCAGGAAGCAGAGGCAGTGAGGTGGCAGGGGTCTTCATGTCCTGTGGCTGCCTAAGGAATTACCAGACACTTGGGGCTCTTAAAACAACGGGAATTTACTCTCTGGTTCTGGGACCAGGTGTCTGAAATCAGCCGCCAGAAGAGGGTTCCTTCTCTGAGGCTCAGGCAGAGAACTCATCCCAGGCTCCCTCCCAGCTCCTGGGGGGCGGCCATCCCTGGTGTTCCTGGCTGCACCGCCTAATTCCAGTCTCCGCCTCCATGGCCACATGGTCTGCCCTCCTGTCTGTCTCTGTCTCCTTCCCACAAGGACACCAGTCACATTGGATGAGGGCCTCTCCTTCATGCCCTCATCCAACCCTGATTACATAGCAAAGGCTATTTCCAAAGGAGGTCCCATTCACAAGTGCCAGGGGGTAGGACTTAGGCATATGTTTTGGGGGGCACACGTACCTCTAACAGCAGGGGTACCTGACTCTGCTAACCCAGAGCAGGTAGAGCTGTGGCTGCCATGGACAGGAGGAAGGTGTGTAGCCCAGGTGAACCCCGGTGTGTCCCTCGCTCCCTCGCCCTATTTTGATGGTAAGTGGACAAGTGGAGCAAGCAAGGCCTCTGAAGGGCTTGGGACCAGGAACGAGGTCCCCGAGGGGTGCGAGTCAGGGACAGGCCCACAGAGGTGGGGCTGAGGGGGAGGGGACCTGGAGAACATGATCGGGACCCCTGCAGAGGCAGGGATGGCCTCTGCCCTCCAGCCCTTCTCTCTGGCTTCCCCAGGAAGAGCATCTGCTGGAGCCCGAAGGGGCTGCTCCCCAGCTGTGCCAGGGACAGAAGCCCTGGGCGGTCACCCTCCTGGGCACTAAGTCATTTCCTTGGTCACTTGAGAGCCTGGCTCTAGTTTCTAGCCTGTTGAGAGACTTGCTGTGGCTCCTTTGGAGACCAGCCGGTGCTCCCCTCCCATCTCAGCATCTGTTCAGGGAGTGGCCCAGGAAGTCTGGGGGCTGCGCAGAATGACTAGCAGTGTCCGATGGCTCACAGTTGCCTCTTCTCCCGGGGGAGCTATTCCAAATGCAGCTCCTCCCAGGCTCAGGCTCTGGGCAGCGGGTCTGAGGTGCACCTGTGACAGCTGCTCCCGCTGAGACCTGGCTCTTACTTGTCTGCACAGCTGTCCATGCACCTCTGGTGGCAGGGGAAGCAGGCGGAGCAGCATGGCCCATGGATCATCCAGTGGTGGGCCAGCTGAGCACACCTTTTTTGCTTTGTTTTGTTTTCAGGTTGTTAAAGAAAAGGAAGCCCCCCTTTTTGTTCTTTAAAAAATTTTTTTTTGTTAATCCTCACCCAAGGATATACTTTCCATTGATTTCTGGAGAGAGTGGAAGGGATGGAGAGGGAAGGAGAGGGGTGCGGTGGAGATGGGGAATCGAACCTGTGACGCTTTTCTATGTGGGGCACTGTTCTGACGATTGTTCTAACCACTGGCTCGGACTAATTTGTTATATTTTTAACGTCCAAGGGCACTTGGTTATTATCTGCTTGGTTATTATCTTCTATGAGAAGAAAACAGTATGTAATCCTTGTTTCATAAATGCAGTATCTTCTCCTACCTCCCTGAAAACGTACTCAAACTTCTTCCATTTCTCATCATTGCTAGTTGAATAGGTTTGAATAACTTTTTTTTCATTTGTTTTTACTTTGGTTTCTAACTTTCCAATTCAATGCTTTCCTGGTCAGCCCCAACAGTTTTCTTCATATGTAAGAGCAAATCACTAAGGTTTGGGCTGGTTTCTGCTAAAAATTACCACCATAAACAAGTATACTTAGAGAGAGGAAGGGAGAGGGATAGAGAGATAGAAACACCAATGAGAGAGAGAGGGACAACATTGATCAGCTGCCTCCTGCACGCCCCCTACTGGGGATTGGGCCAGCAACCTGGGCATGTGCCCTGATCAGGGATCAAACCGGGGACCTCTTGGTTCCTGGGCTGACACTCACCTGCTGAGCCACAGCAATCAGGTGCAACAATACTTTCTAAGGAACAGAAACAACAGTGTTTATTAACAGTTCAAATGCTGACTCACATCTGTCAGGCTGGTTGGCTGGTGGACTAGTTGATTCTGTTCTAAGATGACTGGGCGGAGACCTGGGCTTCCCAGATGCCAGTCCTCTGATTTGCTGGGACCAAAGGTTCTCTAGAGATGGATCCTTCACCCTCCTCCTGGGGTGACCCCGACTGCAGGAGGGAGAGGACGGCCTGGGTCCTGACCGTGTGTCCAGCCTCCTGGCTCTCACCACCTTCCTCTGAGCTGGGTGACCCTCTTCAGCCCCTGCCAAGATCTGAGTTGCCTGGGTCCCTCACGTTCAAGGTGGCCCCATCTGCATGTGTCCTGCAGAGTGAGGTGGCTTCACCCAAGCACCAGAACAGGGGGTTGCACTTCTCCCCAAGCCCCTCTTCTTCATCCCCTCCATCTGATTCCCAGCGGCCCCTCACGGATGCCGTCTCCTCCTTCTTTGCTGTGAGCTGATACCGTGCATTTGTCTGCTGCTGTGCTGTCACTGAGGCTGGTCTAGGAGGATGGGCATGTTGGCCGGGCCATTAGCCGCCCTGCGTCACTGGACGGCCACTCGGTTCCCATTCCCACAGCTTTATGGTACCAGCTGCCTAGTTTGCCTCACTCTGCCCTGTGGCTTCCTGGGAGACCCAGACCTGTATTTTCCTCCTGGCAAACTTGGGGGTCACTTTGAATGTTCCAGACTTTCCTGCAGTTCACATTCTATTAGGATTTTGGAAGAGTTGATATTGGATGACACCGTCTCCTGTTAACAACATTGAATGACATTTTATTTTGTGTGAGTGTCCTCCTCAAGGAAGTTTTGTGGTTGTCACGGACTCTAGATTAGGAATGTATGGACCTGGCCGTGAATGGGGTCTCTACCATATGGCATCGCATTAGCTATGCCTGGGGTTAAAGATGAGTTTCTCCTTCTTTCTCTCCTGATTTGTGTGTAAAACTTTTGTCTTCCATCTAGACACCTTGGGAAACTTAATCTTAGAACCTTTTCAGATGAGGCTTTTGGCTTTTCTGGGAGGAAGATGGTATTATCTGCCAATGATAGTCATGACATTTCCCCCCAGACCCTCAAACCTCTTCTTTCTGTTTGGGGCAGATCTGCTCCTAATGCCCAAATGCCGTCTTTTCCCAGGTCTGGCCCAGCTGGTTATCGCCCAGCCTGGTGCCGGGGGACGGGAAGCCTGGGTCCAGCATCAGGCTGGGCGCTGGGGCCTGTGGCCTCTCGCTGACACCTCTGTGACTTGCCTTCCTGTCATCTGGGCTGAAACCAGCCCCAAACCCACATCCACTGTTGAGGTGGGTGAAGGTGGGGGCTCTGTCCAGAGCAGAGGCATGGAGGGAGGAAGCCCCCTTATCACCCAGAGGTCTCCCCCCTGGGCCTGTGGGACTTGCTGGGTCTGGGAACCCAGCCCCTTCCCTCCTGGGTGCTCGCTCCCCCCTCCACAGGGCCCCCGCCATGTTGGATCCTGGTTGTTTCCTGTCAAGATCCCCAGTGTCCCCTGAGGATTCAGGGTGCCCCCGGAGACACCAACATCTCAGCAAGGATGACAGGGACTCTGGCCCCAGGAGGGAATGATGGGTTTCTAGAGACCTGAGCTCATCTAGGTGCTGCAAAGCATCCCTTGATGGTCTCCTCACTGGGCTCACGGGGCACAGAGGACCGGGCGTGGTTCAGGAGTGTGGGAAGCCCTCTTCCTTCTCCTCTCAAACCACTGTCTGGTCCTGTCCCATGCTTGGTGGAGAATGATTCTCAGAATGTCAAAGGGCAGAAAAGTCTGTCCCTGGGGGGTGGCTGGCCTCTGCCTGGGATTGAACTTGGGGGACAGAGCTCCTCCATTCAGAAAGCAGGGAGTGTGAGAGGGGGGTTGGCTCCCAGTGCTGTGGGGGTGCAGGCGTGTGCAGGAGGTGAGGAGAGGTGAGGAGAACTAGCACTAAATTGGCACCTCTCACACCCTTTGCTGTGCATTTTGACAAAGCTTGGTCATGCATAGGATGTATGAGGACAGCTGAGCAGATGCCTGAGTGTCCTGGGGCAGCTGTAACAGATGCCACAGACCCAGACCTTTAAATGAAACTTTATTCTGTCACAGTGTTGGAGGCTGGAAGTCTATAATCAAGGTGTCAGCAGGTCCCACAAACTCCAAAGGCTCCAGGGAAGCTGCCTCCTCCATCTCCTGGTGTTGCTGGCAAACTCTGTCTGCAGGTCCAGCGAGTCTGTCCTTTTTGGGGGACACTGGGAGCCTCAAAAGAAGGATGGGGGCAGGGGGGCACTGGGCCTGCTGCTCTCCTCCCCCTGCCCCTGCTCTTGGCTCAGGTGCCAGCCCCCATCCCATCCGTGCCCCTGCTCTGTGTTGTTTCAGAGCATCTGATTTACTTATCATTTATTTAGTTCCTCACCGAGGATATGCTTATGGATTTTAGGGAGAGGAAGGCAGAGAGAAGTGAGAGACATCGGTCATTTGCCTCTTGTACGTGTCCCGATTGGGGAATGAACCCTCATCTTAGGTATGTGGTCTGACTGGGAATTGAACTTGAGACCCTTCAGTGTACAGGATGAGCAAAGCATCTCATTTCTTTCTTTTTCATGTGCAAACTGTCAGCTTACCAGTGAAATGTTTCCAGACCAATATTTTTATTAGTTTTATTTTTAGTTAATCCTCACCCAAGGATATTTTCCATTGATTTTTAGAGAGAGTGGAGGGAGAGGGAGAGACAGAGAGAAACATTGATGTGAGAGAGAACCCTGACCAGGGCTGGGGAACCTGCAACCAAGGTATGTGCCCTTGACCAGAATCGAACCTGGGACCCTTCAGTCCACAGGCTGACACTCTATCCACTGAGTCAAAACAGCTAGGGCTCCAGCACCAATACTGAGTGTCTTCTCAGAGAGGAAACACCATGTTTCTTATCTGATAGCTGGTCTGCTGGTCACCACTGGTCCCACTGAAGGGATAAGCCGTGCCTCCTCCCATGCCCCACCCCAAAGGAGGGCGGCTTCCCCTTGGGCCTGTCTGGGCAGGAGGATAAAGGGGCTCTGAGGGTCCAGGACAGAGGCAGACAGACCTGGCATGGTGAGGACGCTGCTCAAAGCCCCATCTTCTCCCTTCCCAGGCTGTGTCCCCGCCCCACATCTCCTCACTGGCTCTCCTCCCTGCCCTCTCCCCCTGCAGATGCTGTGGCTGCTGGTCCTGACTCTCCCCTGTCTGGGGGGCTCCGTACCTGTCACCTCAGGTGGGTCCTGACCCCCAAGCCTGACTCTGACCTCTCAGAGGCCGCCCCTGGGATGGGTGGCGATCCCCCTCTGAGGGTGGCTCTGGGAGGGACTCAGGGTGGGGCCACGCTGAGTGCTGGGCAGCGGTGTCTGGATCCCTGATGGCTCCTCCTCTGCTTCCCAGATCCTGGCCCAGGGACTGAGATGGTGGGCATCGTGGGGGGGCATGATGCTGCCAATGGGGCGTGGCCGTGGCAGGTGGGCCTGTGGGTCTTTGATTCAACAAGTTCCAAGTGGAATCTCAATTGTGGGGGCTCCCTCATTTATCCCCAGTGGGTGCTGACCGCTGCCCACTGCATTCCAGGGTAAGTAAGTCCCTACTCTGCCAGCACCCGTGGGGGTGGACAATGTCGGGAGGCATGTGATGTGTGTTGGGGGCAGATGCTGGGCTGAGTGGCTGCAGACCCCCCACCAGGATTCAGCTCCCTGGTGCTCCTCTTGCCCACCACAGAGGGGAGGTCTCTGGGCTCTGAGGGGCTGGCACACTCCCTGCCACAGCCTCTCAGAAGCCTTTGGCCTTCTGTCCCCAGGGGAAACCCAGAGACTCGGCACATTAAGGTCCAACTAGGACAAGTGAGACGCTCATACAATGACAGTGTGCAGGTGGCTAGGATCATCCGCCACCCCAACTACAGCCTTGAGCAGGGACCAGAAGATGGGGCGGACGTGGCACTTCTCAAACTAGAGGCCCCCGTGCAACCATCTAACCTCGTCAAGTGGATCCGCCTCCCGCCAGCCTCCTCCGCATTCCCCCCAGGCACACGGTGCTGGGTGACTGGCTGGGGCCACATTGCTCCTGAAGGTGAGAACCAGGAGACACGTGGGAGTGGGAGGAGGAGACTGAGGGCGATGCAGGGGGCGGGCCGGGCTGTACAGAGGAGGCTCAGCTGGGGTCTGAGCTGGGCTCTCTCCGGGGTCTCCCTTGGGTGTAGGAGGCAGACAGCTCGAGAGGAGTCTGTTAAGGAGCAGAGACCAAAGTAGCAAGAGTGAGGCATGGCCATGGGCATCTTTTTAAAATAAATATCACCCAGGGATATTTTTTCCAATAATTTTTAGAGAGAGTGGAAGGGAGAGCGATAGGAAACATCGATGTGAGAAGCATATCGATTAGTTGCCATTCCAGCCCGGGCTGGGGATTGAACCTGCAATCCAGGTACTTGCCCTTGACCAAGAATCAAACCTGGGACCCTTCGGGTCAGTGCTCTAACCACTGGAAACACTGGCCAGGGTGCCATGGGCATTTCTCTCCCTCACTCTGCACCAGTCTGTGTCCTCCCTTCCGGGGGTCCCCGTTCTCCCTGAGTCTCGATAATGGGATGGAGAACGAGGAGAGAGAACTTCAGTGATGTGCTCAAGGATTCACTATTAAATGGACAAAGTCAAATTTGACAGTAGGGCCGTCACTGTGCCTTTCTTGGGGGAAAGCACTTGCTCTGATTTATCCCAATAAAAATTATTTGTGGATAAAAAAATATATTTCTCTGTTTCTTTTTGGAGCTTGGTGCCCACAGTGTCAGCCTAGAGATTATCAGCCCATTGGCCTCGAGTGAACCCAGACAGTTGGGGTCTTGGGTGACTCCCTGGGTCCCCCTGGGGGCACTTAGGCTCAGCGTGTGGTTCTAGAACCCGCGGCCTGTGACTGTCCGCCCCAGCAGGACCACAGGCTCACTGGGCTTCTTCTCACAGAGTCGCTGCTGCCCAAAAATCTGCAGGAAGTGGAGGTCCCCATCGTGGCGGATGAGATCTGTCGGCAGCATTACGGCAATCGTATCAAGGACGACATGCTGTGTGCTGGGAGCGAAGGCCGGGACTCCTGCCAGGTGAGACCCCCAGACTGTGGCCTCCGTCCGTTGCTCCTGCCTGCAGGGGCCCTGAGTACTGACCACCTGTCTCCTCTTCCCACAGGGTGACTCTGGGGGCCCCTTGGTCTGTAAATGGAGGGGTACCTGGGTCCAGGTAGGCGTGGTGAGCTGGGGGAGCAAGTGCGGTCTTCGCAACTTTCCTGGAGTCTATGCCCGAGTGACATCCTTCTTGCCTTGGATCCACCTTCATATTCATTCCTCTCCTTGAGCCTGGGGCCGGGCAAGGATGCTGCCCATGAGATGAAGACAGGCCCTCCAGGGTGTCTGGGGGACCCTCCCTGCTCCCTCCCAGTGCCAGCTCTTCATTGCACCTAGCGCCCCTCCAACCATCCCCCCGCAGCCCCTCTGAGATGCTCCTGCCTCAGCACCTCCATCAGCCTCTCTCCCCTGACAGGCAAAAGGGAGAGGTGGGATGTGCTCTGAAGTGGGGCGGGCACTGCAGGACTCCTGCCTCCTCCCCACCCTCTGTAGCTCATTAAACTGCATGAAAAACTGCTCTGGACTCAGTGCACTTACCTGTGGGCGTGACCAAGGCGGCCAGTGGGTGGTGGTGCTGCTGGGGGAGCCCAGGCTCTGGGAGGGGGACCAGGTGGGATGGCAGCTATGGCTGCAGCTGGAAGAGGGCGACCTGGCGGCTCTCCTGGCTGGGGTGGAGGTGAGTCTGCTGCCAGGGGCTGGAGGCCACAGCCCGGAGGGCCGCCCAGAGGGTGCAAACCGTCCCTCTTCCTCCTTCAGTCGCAGTCAGTGTGTCATGGAGGCTTTAATGACTTGGACATGGCCGCATGCAAACAGGAGGTGCTGTGTTTCCATGGTCACCGCTGCTCCCTCTGACCGGGGAGCGACAAATCCCCATTTTCCAATGTGATCAACTCCTGGGACCAAATGAAGTGCAGCCTCATTTCCACCAGATCCTCAGTCTCCCACTCTGAGCTTCTTCAGAGCAGGGCGGACCTGCAGGGGCCCTTGACTAGCCAGTCCCCCTCTTCCCCGCCCCACCCTCTGGCTCCCCCAGCTCCCGGGTCCTGGTTGGTTGGAGGCAGCAGAGAGGAGGGTGGAGAGGGGACCCCCATCCCCCCAAGGCCACTCTCCTGATGCTGGCGCACCTGTTGGAGAGACACTGAGGTGCACAGTCCCCTCAGGCCCCACAGAGCCCCTCCTTTCTCCCTGGGGGGGAGGAGCTCGCAGTGGACAGAGGAGCTTCAGTTTCAAATCCAGGGAGTGAGAAAGGGCTGTGGAGCACGCCCTGGCCCAGGCAGTGAGGTGCACTTCCTGCTGGAGTAGGATTTGGGGGGCATGACTGGTGCCCCTCTGGGGTGGGTCCTGCACCTGCAAGTTGGGGCCAGGACTCAGGAGGGCCTGTGGAGCCTGAGGCGGCCTGCACTGTGGGTGAGAGGGCTCCATACCCTGCAGCGACAGGCTGGTCCCCAGTCTGATTCTACAATGGGGTGGCGGCCTCCAGACCTTTCAGTGCCTGGCCCCTTCCTCCGAGGCCAGGGTGGAAAGCCCTCCTCTGTCACTGTGACCCGGACCGGGTCCTTTGGTCCTTTGGGGAAGCCTGGACTCTGAGTTAGGGAGAGTGGAAGCTCGGGGGGGGGGGGGGGGGGGGTCTGGGAGGGAGGGGGGCGGCTGATCAGGAGCTGCGTCCCCCATGTGCCCTGATGTGTGGGTTCCTGGGAGCCAGGAGCTCTCCAGGAAAGCCTTTTCCTGGGAAAATAAGGCCTGAGAATCTGCTGGAAGGCACCTCAGGCAGATGGCCCCTTGGGGATCTGCTCCGCACAGGGAGGGAGGACGGGGTGACACAGCACAGCCTGGCCCTGTGTCCTCACCCTCGGGTTCCAGGTACAGGTTTTGCCTAAGTGACTGCCTGTCCACGATGCCCTGGGGGTGGGCGGCTGCCAGGTGGTCCACACACATCCAGGTCCCCTGTGCGCCCCAGGAGGGTGTGGGCTGCCTGCCTTCCCATTGGGCTCTGGGGACTGTGAGTCTTTGTGGGCCTTTCCTCCCTGGGTGAGGGTGTAGTCAGACCTTTTGTGTTTCTAGGAGTAAAATTGAGGGTCTGAGTGACTCAGAGGCCAGCGCTCCCAGGGGAGGGAGAAGGACCTAGAACTTGGAGTTGGAGGGAAGGCTGGAGTGAGACACGCCTGGGCCTGGGGCTGTGCCTGCAGGCATGGCCATGGGGTGGCCCTCGCAGGACTCTCTCTCAGGAGGATGGGTTTAGGGCCGCTGCCCTCCCCGCACCCCCCCCCCCCCCCCCATTTGCCTGGAATCACAGCCTGAGCACCTCCCATCCTGGGCTCAGCAGGAATCAAAGTGGGCGGACCCAGATGCCTGGGCTGCAGATGGACAGGAGGGCATGTTGCCTCTGGTCTCTGAAATCTTTTCTGACTGAGCCTGGGCCTTCAGAGGTCGGTGACACTGAAGCAGCAGGGCTTTGTCCCCCAATAGAGACCCTGCAGGCCAGGTCAGTGCCCATGGGGACCATAGGGAGGGCCCACACAGTGGACCTTAAACTACAGCGCACAGGCCACATGCAAATACAAATATTGTATTTGTTCCCGTTTTGTTTTTTTACTTCAAAATAAGATATGTGCAGTGTGCATAGGAATTTGTTCATAGTTTTATTAAAAAAAACTATAGTCCGGCCCTCCAACGGTCTGAGGGACAGTGAACTGGCCCCCTGCTTAAAAAGTCTGAGGACCCCTGGCCCACACTCATTGGCTTCTTCTTGTCTGAAGTGACAAGAGACACCTTCAGGGCTTGGAATGGGACTCCATGCAGGGCCATGCCCTTCCGGGTGGACATCACACCTCAGTCACCACCAGGCTCTCCCCCTGTGTGGAGTCCTGAGGTCACAGTGACAGCCCCCGACTGGGGAGTGTGAGCTTAAAACAACACAAATGCATCCTCTTACCGGCTGGAGGCCAGAAGACCACAATCAAGTTGTTCTGGGGCCACAGCTACTCCCAGGCTCCTGCCTCCTGCAGCTGCTGGTGGTGCTGGGACCCTTGGTTGGGGAGGAACCCCTGGACCTCCATCCCGCCCTCCCCACCCTTCTGTGCTCTCCGCATCCTCACCTCTTCCCACAAGGAACCATCATTGGATTAAGAGCCTCCCCCACTCCACTCTGACCCCATAGAACTAGTTGCATCTGCACTTATTTCTAAAGCAGGGCAGGTTCTGAGGGACCGCACTGGTCCACACTGACTCCCTCACTGGTGAGGTTACAGGCCACCAAGGCTGTGTGCTCCTGAGAGGGGGAGCGCGCCCCTGAGGAAGAAGGGGCCTGGCCACAGGAAATCTTTAGGATTCCCACGGCCCAGCACCCAGGACCCCCCTCAAAACAACAGGCCAGTGAGGGTCTCTGCCCCTCTCAGGGAAGCAGCGTGCTCCCCACCTCACAGTGCCCTCCAGCCCGTGACGCTGGCCCCACAACAGGCTGCCGGCTCTGAGTGGTCCCAGTGCTGGACAGGGCTCTGCTGCAGGTACAGGCTGCCCTGGCCTCACAGGACGTAGCAGACACGATGGTGGTAAAAGTATTGGTGATGGGCAAGCCCCGGGCGGGGGCAGGACAACACAGGCCATGCAGCCTGCACTGAGGACTATTCCTGAGATGTGAGTGACAGCTGGTGTCTGGGTACACTGAGCTCCTTGTGTCTGGAGGCCACAGAGCAAGATGTGCCACCATCTTGGTAGGACAATGACACTGAGCACCAGGCAGAGGCAGGGCTGCTATGTCACAATGGGGGGACAGGGAAGGTGAGGGCCCTTGCGTGTCCCTTGCCACCCCTTCGTCAATGTGATGGCAGGTGGACACGTGCAGCCACCCGGCCTGAGAAGTCCCTGTGACCAGAGCTCAGCCCCTCAGGGATGGGGGTCTGGGTCGTGCTACTAGGTAAGTCCCAGAGTCAAGATTAGTAGCAAAGGGTGGGACCCAGGTGGACAGCGGAGGGGCCCTGTCGGCCTCAGTTGTACCCTGAGCCTCTGCTACCCAGTTTCCTGGGCAGGGACTCCTCGGTGTTCCTGTGGCCGCCTCCTCAGCACACGAGGCAGAAGGCGGTGGATTCTGCTGGACACAGAGCCAGGTCAGGTCCCCCTTCAGGGCAGGACTTGATGACAGCGTCTGGGATGCCTGGCAGTTCCTCTGGCTGCCGCGCCCCGGGAGGTGCCTCCTGGCTGGCGCAGGGAGAGGCAGGGGCTGACCCTGAGTCCCAGTGGGGCTGTGGCCTGGGTCTCCCTGTGGGCTGGTCAAGGTGTCATCAGCCTGCATTGTGCTCCAGCCTCGCCCTCTGCCCATCTCTGCTCTGTCCACCTGCCTCTGAGGTGCCTCTCCCTGACTTGTACCGGCATGAAAGCCCATCTTGGTGCAGCTTCCAGGGAGCACCCTGCAGGGGGCAGTGTGCATGGCCTCAGCTGGTGGCAGTGAGGGTGGCCATAGGCCACGTGCCAGGCCGATGGCATGCTCTAGTCAGATGGTGGCGAGCTCCACGCTGCCTCACAGGGTTCAGCGGATTCAGGGGCTGCCCTGTGGATCGAGGGCCCAGCAGCAGCTCTGGGGCTCTGCCTCCCTGAACCCGTCTGCCTGGGCCCAGCGCTCCGGGGCTTCTTCCAGCAAAACTGCACCCTCTCGGCAGCTCTCCTTGCTCAGGCCGCCGGCCTGGCTGTGCTTTGTGGCTGAGATCCATGCAGATAGAGATGGCTGCTGGCCAGTGACAGCAGGTGGCAGGTCTGGGGGAGGCAGCACCAGGGCCCAGCAGTAGCTCCTCGTCGCCTGCTGACTAACCCTCGACCTGGGTGGGCCTGAGAGAGGAGCAGCTTTCTCTGCCCATGGCCCAGCCAGGGGCCCCCGCCGGCCCTTCCTGTGCCCGGGGATGAAGGGGTGCAGAGAGGGTCCCAAGGAGGGTCCCTCCAGGTGAGGATGCCGCTGCTCAGACTCCGGCTTCTCCATCCCCACACGGGACCCGGGCCCCTGGTGGTCTCACCCAGGCCCCCGCCATCCCCGCAGATGCTGTGGCTGCTGATCCTGACCCTCCCAGACCTGGAGTGCTCCGTGCCCTCGTTCCCAGGTGAGTCCTGACTCCCTGTCCACATCTTCTGCTCAGGCTGCACAGGCCCCTCAGCGTCAACTCAGGTGGGCCTCCTTGGTTGGTCCTCAGAGAGACTGAGTTCGAGGGGCCCTGCTGGATGTCTATGGCGTCCCCTTTGTTCCCAGGTCCCGGCTCAGGAAGGCAGCAGGGTGGCCCCGTGGGGGCGCACAATGCCCCCGCGGGGAGATGGCCTTGGCAGGTCAGCGTCCGAAGGTACAATAAGGAGCTGGAGCTGTGGCAGCACCTCTGTGGGGGCTCCCTCATCCACCACCAGTGGGTGCTGACCGCAGCCCACTGCACCCAGCTGTGAGCATCACAGCCAGAAGCCCCCCAGGGGTGGGGGTGGGAAACTCACAGAGGGCTGATGGGAGGGGGGCTGTGGGCAGGGCCCTGGCTCTCGGGGAGAGACACAGTTAGTGCAGCCCCAGCCCTGCTGCTGTGCCCAGACTGGCCCTGCCCCGGAGGCTCCTCTGAGAGGCTCCTGGTCCCTCTCCCCAGGGAGGACTGGGGAGCCTATGGCCTCAGGGTTCAAGTTGGGCAGCTGAGACTCTATGACCATGACACACTGACAAATGTGACTAAGATCGTCCGCCACCCCAAGTTCAACCAGAGCCTGTCTGCAGAGGAGGGCGCGGATGTGGCCCTGCTGAAACTGGAGGCCCCTGTGACGCTCTCTGAGCGCATTGGCCTGGTCCCCCTCCCACCTGCCTCGCTGAGGGTCCCTGAGAGGAAGATGTGCTGGGTGACCGGCTGGGGTTACAGCAGCCTCGGAGGTAAGGCTCAGGGACCCTGCTGGGGTGTGGACACAGGGTAGCCCGCTGGGGGTGTGGCTGTGGCTTTGCTGACAACACTTTATTCTGGGCAATTTGGGGGAATCCTCCACCTTTTTCTTGTGGCAAAATGTGCATAACATTATACATGACATTGGTCAGTGCGCGGTTCAGTGGCGTTCAGCACATTCACCATGTTGTGCAGCCTCAGCACCACCATCTCCAGAACTTCTCCTCCTCACACACGAAGCCTGGTCTCCAGGACACGGTCACTGCCCCTCCCCAGGCTCTGCCAACCACGGAGCTCCTTTCCACTTCTGTGCATTTACCTGTTCTGGACGTTTCATGTAAATGTGAATCATGCAACGTGTGGCTTCCACGTGTTTGCCTTCTTTCACGAAGCAGGACGTTGTCAAGGCCCAGCTGTGCTGTAACCTGTGTCAGAACTGCATCGCTTTTTGTGGCCGAGTCACCTCCCACTGGGTGGAGGGAGCATTTTGTCGTTTTTCCTGAACGACAGACCATCTCCACCTTTTGGCTGTTGTGAATCACGCTGCTGTCACCTGTGTGTACAAGCACCGCCAGGGAACCTATTTTCAAGTCGTTAAAACATTTTTCAATGGCCCTAACTGGTTTGGCTTAGTGGATAGATCGTCGGCCTGTGGACTCAAGGGTCCCAGGTATGATTCCGGTCAAGGGCATGTACCTTGGTTGTGGGCACATCCCCAGTGGGGGGTGTGCAGGAGGCAGCTGATTGGTGTTTCTCTCTCATCAATGTTTCTAACTCTCTATCCTTCTTCCTTCCTCTCTGTGAAAAATCAATAAAATATATTTTAAAAAAACAAAAAACAAAAACATTTTTCAATGACAGTTTCTATTCAATATTATTTTGAATTAGTTTGAGGCGTACAGCATGGTGGTTAGACAATCATATACTTTACAAAGTGTCTTTCCCCCTGATATTTCCATACCCACCGGGCACCATCCACAGCTATGACCATATTATTGACTATATTCCCTAATCTGTACTTCACATTCCCTGTGACTATTTGGTAGCTACCAATTTGTTTCTTTTACTCCTTCCATTTCCCCCTCGGGCAACTACCAGTCTGTTCCCTGATCTATGAGCTTCTTTCTCTTTTGTTTGTTTGTTTGTTTGTTTGTTTCTTTTATTGTTTAGTTTCCACATATGGGTGAAATCATATGGTATTTGTCTTTCTGTGACTGGCTTATTTCACTTAGCATAATGGTAAGGTTTCTTCTATATGGCTGAGTAATATTTCATTGTACATACAGGATGGGGCAAAAGTAAGATTATAGTTGTTCATATGGAAAATAATACAATAATTAATAAATAATAATACAAGAAGAAACTCTGTATTTTGCCTACTCATAACCGTAAGCCTACTTTTGCTCCACCTTCTTTGTACCACCATGTTTTTATCACTTGTCTATTGATGGGCACTTGGGCTGCTTCCACATATTGGCTATTGTACATACGCTGCAATGAACATAGGGGGGCATATGTTCTTCCCAATTATGTTTTGGGTTTCTTCAGATGTACATCCAGAGGTGGAATGGTTGGGTCATAAGGCAGTTCCATTTTTAATTTTTTGAGGAACCTCCACACTGTCTCCCACAGGGCTGCACCAGTCTATGTTCCCTCCAACTGCATGTGAGGGCTCCCCCTTGTCCACATCTTCACCAAAACTTGTTGCTTGTTGATGTATTGATGACAGCCATTCTGACAGGTTGGAGGTGATTTCTCATTGTGGTTTTAATTTGCATTTCTTTAATGATTAGTGACATTGGGCATCTTTTCATATGTCTGTTGGCTTTCTGTATGTCCTTCTTTTGCTATTTATATCTTATTTTCTACAATTTAATTTACTGTGGTGACATTGGTTAACAAGATTATAGAGGTTTTCAGTGTGCAGTTCTATGGTACATCATCTGTATCTTGCATTGTGTGCCCATCACCCAAAGTCACATCTTCTGTCACCTGTATTGACCCCTTTACCCTTTCCTCCCACCCCACCCCCTGTCCTCTGGTGACCACCATACTGCTATCTGTATCTATGAGTTTTGGTTTCTTTCTTTTTCTTGTTTGTTCATTGGCTGCTTTCAGTTTTATATTCCATATGTGAGTGAAATCGTATGGTTTTTAACTTTTTCTGTCTGACTTATTTAATTTGCATGATGTTCTCAGGATCCATCCATGTTGTCCTAAATGGCTGTATGTCATGTTTTCTGATGGCTGAGGAGTATTCCATTGTAAACATGCATCACACCTTTCTCCAATCATCTAGCAAAGAACACTTCCGCTGTTTCCATCTTGGCCACTGTAAACAACGCTGCAGTGAACGTAGTGGTGTATATATATATATTTAAATATATTTTTATTGATTTCAGAGAGGAAGGGAGAGAGATAAAGAGATAGAAATATGAATGATGACAGAGAGTCATTGATAGGCTGCCTCTTGCATGCCCCCTACTGGGGATCGAGTCTGCAACTCAGGCATGTGCCCTTGACCGGAATTGAACTCGGAACCCTTCATTCCCCAGGCTGACACTCTAGCCGCTGAGCCAGACCAGCTGGGACAAAAGATAGCCTTGCTGGGTAAAGTAGTCTTGGTTGTAGATTCTTGCTCTTTATCACTTTAAATATTTCGTGTCAATCTCTTCTGCCTGAAATGTTTCTGTTGAGAAATTGGACTTATGGGGCCTCACTTCAGTAACTGTCTTTCTCTTACTGATTTTAAGATTGTCTCTTGGTCTTTAACCTCTGCCATTTTAATTATTATGTGTCTTGGTGTGGGCCTCTTTGGGTTCATCTTGTTTAGGACTCTCTGTTCTTCCTGGGCTTGTATGTTTTTTTCTTCACCAGGTTGGGGAAGTTTTAAATCATTATTTCTTCAAATAGGTTCTCACCCCCTTGCTCTCTCTCTCCTTCTGGTACCCCTATGGTGCAAACGTTATGCGTTCTGTTGTCCCAGAGCAGCGGTCGCCAAGCTTTTGGACCTCACAGACCACCCGTGGTCCGTGGACCACCAGTTAGTGATCGCTGTCCCAGAGGTCCCTTAAACTATCCTAATTTAAAAAATCTTTTTTTCTTTTCACTATTTTTATTAGGTAATTTCTGCTACCTTGTCATTTAAATTGCTAATTTCACTTTGTGCTTTATCTAACCTGCTATTGATTCCTTCTAGTGTATTCATTTCAGATCTCATATTTTTCATTTCTGACTGTTTTCTCTTATGGTGTCTAGTCCTTTCGTTATGCTCACTGTCTCCCTATTGCATCCTCACTGAGCTCACCCACCTTCCCCTACGTTCCGTGAGCATCCCTAGGACCATTGTTTTGAACTCTATATCTGGTACATGGCTTGTTTCCATGGCATTTAGTTCTTTTTCTGGGGATTTCTCCTGTTCTTTCATTTGGGGCATGCTTCTTTGTCTCCCCATTTTGGCCGCCTCTCTGTATTTGTTTCTCTGTGTTGGTAGATCTGCTATGTCCCCAGTCTTGGTAGGGTGGCTTTTTGAGTACATGTCCTGTGGAGCTCAGTGGTGCCCCAGGAATGTCCCTTTGTGGGTTCGTGGAACCCTCCTGTTGGAGTTGAGTCTTGATTGTTGTTGGCCTGTGGTAGGCAGGGTTGATCCTCAAGCTGACTGACTGAGTATTGACCTGATCACACTGTATGAGCTGCTGTGAGTAGGCTAAACCCATGAAGCAGAATTGGCCCCAGCAGGGTCTGGTGCCTGCGGAGATCTCCCTTTGAGTGTGCCGCTTGTGGAGCTAATTGGTTGTACTCTGATGTGGGCTGGTTCTGGGGCCTCCAGGGAGGAACTGTGGTGCACATCAATGTCAGGCACTGCCTGTGACCAATCCTGGGCTGCCTGTTAGACGCTACGAAGTGCTCCATAGTTGGTGGCTCCCTCTGGTAGCCCTGGGTGCACGTGGGAGGGGCCAAGCTGCATACTGAGGCTGATTCCCAGCAATACCAAACCTGCGTCAGGACACAAAAGGCCCAAAGCACCCCAAAATCTGCCTCTTCCTGCCAGTTGCCATTAGGCTCAGCACTGAAAGTGCCTCCAGCTAAGCTAGCTTCTCCAGGAATGTCCCTTGTGTGGGTGAGGTGAGCCCTGCTGTGGTAGTTGAGATGCATGAGGTAGTTTCTCAATGAGTCACTGGGTTGTGGCGAGTGGTGTTCATCAGGTTGATACAGATTCAAACTCAGCGCCAGTGCTGGGTGTGACAACACTCAATAAAAGGCTCAGGGCACAATAAGACCAGCCACCACCACCCAGCACCCACCACCCACCAGGTGTCTTCAAATCTTTGCAGTGGGGTAGGGTCTCTGGGTGTCATCAGGGTGAGGCCAGTAGAGTTCCTCAGGATCACACAGATTAGGATTCACAGTGAGGAGGGAGGGGTCGGTGCAGTGGAGCTAAACGGGTACCTAGAAAAATGGCCCTCACCTCAGAGATACACAACTCAGTCTCTCCCTGTGTGTCTCCAACAGCCCTGGAGTCTGCTCAGACCTCCTCCAGAGCTTCTGAGAAAGACTGTGTGGGCCCAGGCTGGTTGCAGCTGGCAGACTCCCCAGCAGGGCATGTGCTTGGTCGGGTGGGACCACTGGGAGCCTGGAGGAGGTGGGGGCAAGTGCGTTCCCCCAGGCTGATGCCCAATGGAGGGGATGTTCAACTCAGGAAAGACGGCATCTGTCGGCCTATGGGAGAGGACTCAGCCCAGGATAATGGAGGCTGCCCCTCCAGCCCTCTCCCTAAAGCCATACAACCAATCTCTCCCTGTGTGACTCCTGTCCACTCTGGGCTGCTATAGGTCCACTGGAGCCCAGTCAGGTTGAGTACCTGCCATAGAGATGTTTGTGCACTGGCCCTTTAAAATGGCGTCCGGGTGCCTGGCAGTTTCCTGTCTCACTCTGGCAAGTGCAGTCCCCACGGATGTTCACAGGCAGATGTTGTGTAGCTCCTCTTCCAGGCACTGGTGTTCCCAGCTGGGAGCTCAGGACGGGGTGGAGACCCCTCCCTTCTCAGAGGGGACCTTTGCAGCTGAGGTGTCCCTCCTAACCCTCAATGCAACCCTTTCTGTGTCTCCACCCTCCCTACCCGTCTCCATGTGGCTCTTCCATGTGTCCTTAATGAGGAGACTTCTTTTTCATCCAGTCTTCAGTTGGTTATTCAGGTTGAGTGTCTATAATTTAGTTGTGATTCCGATTTGGTCCTGGGAGGAAGTGATGGTCACTTCCACCTACTCTGTCTCCATCTTGGATCCCTGTTTTCAGTTCTTTGGGGTACAGACTAGGAGTGGAAGTTCTGGGCCATGTGCTAATTCTACATTTGGTTACTAGAGGGGGGATTTCCTGTTGAGCCTACATGTGTGCAGAGCTGGGGTTTCATGATCAGATTCATGGACACTGAGGACACAGGTGTTTGCTCTGCCAGGCCCACAGGCCCTCCCGAGGCTCTAGCTGGGTCCTCCCCTTGCACCGTGGGGGTGTGTGGACCTTGATTGTCCTCCTGAGGATGAGCCAGTCTGGGAGCGAGAGGCAGGGCCTGTCGTGATCTCACAGTGCCCAGGTCCCTCAATCAGAATGAAGACCCACCCATCAGCGCAGGAGTGTCTCCTTCCTGCTGTGATGCATTTCTCTGGGGTGAGCCCTCATCCCTTCCTTTTCAAGGAGAACAATCCTGGGATAACTCTCTCCTCAGGTCTGTGGAGCCCAGACTGTGGCTGATGAAGTGCTGCGTCCTAGAACTGAATGGGCGTAGTGGATGCTGGGAGCTCAGTCCCAGGCCAGGTGTAGCTGCTCTAGACCGAAGAGTCAGAGCCCAGAAGGACTGGAAACAGTACCTTGTTGTTGGGAAGGAGCAGAAGCCTGGACCAGCCCTGGTTCACAACCAGCCCCTCCCCACAGCTCCGAGGCTCTGGCCCTACCAGCTGCAGGAGGTGATGGTTCCCAGTGTGGGGAACAGGGTCTGTAACCAGCGCTACCAGAACTCTTCCACCAACACTGGCCAGATCATCAAGGATGACATGCTGTGCGCTGGGAGTGAGGGCCAGGACTCCTGCCAGGTGAGCCCCACCTGTCCCGTCCTCTGTCCTCTGTCCCCTCCTGGACCAGGGAATCGGGACTCAGAAGCTCCATGCAGTGGCCCGTGTGGAGATGTTCACTGAGTCCTGCCTCTCCCCACAGGGTGACTCCGGGGGCCCCCTGGTGTGCAGCTGGGAAGGCACCTGGGTCCAGGTAGGGATCGTGAGCTGGGGATACAGCTGTGGTCATCGCGACTTCCCTGGGGTGTATGCCCGGGTGATGAGCTTCATTTCTTGGATCCGGAAGTATGTCCCTCCGCCCCCTGGATCCTAGATGAGGCCAGGCAGGGTTCCCATGATGGGGAGACCCTCAATCTTCCTTGCTGATACCCCTGCTTCTTTCCCAATTCCAGCCTCATCCTTCCACCTCATCCTTCGTCTCACCCTCCACAGTGTCAAGAGCCTCCTGCCCTCTGGGTCCCCTCCTGTCCTGACTTTAGGGTGGCAGACACAGGAGATGCTCCGCAGGCTGGTGTCTCTCACAGTAGGGGGGCCAGGACAAGGGGCCTGGGCCCATGGCCTCCTGCTCACCCTGTGATTCCTATTAAACTTGGACAAGCCAGTCCAAACCGTGGCTGAGATGGTGGCATGGACTCATCATGATGGTGACTGAGGGCGCAGTGGGGGCCTCCCTGAGAGTCCCCGGGTCCCAAATCTCTGTGTTTAGGATTGAGGAGGTTTCCAGGGCTCAGTTCCCTGTGATGGCATTTCTGGGAGCTCATGCGGGTTATGCTTGTCCCGGTGTCCCTCCCTCCACCCCTCCACTTCCTCTTCCTTCTTCCTCCCCAACCTCCTTCCCCTGCTTCTTATTTTCCTTTTCTGCTCTTCTATGTTCTTCTCTCTCTCTTGTTTCATACGTGTTTCTTCTTAGTTCTCTTCTCTCTTCCCCTCCCTCCCTCCCTTAATTATCCTTGATCACATGTGCCCAGCATGGACAAGGTCTCCGGGTCAAGGAGTCACTGAGTGGGTTCCTGGGCCCCTGGAACCCACAGGGAGGTGAGGACAGACATAACCACAGCACCGAAGTGAGTGTGGGACACGGTGTGGAGGTGAGTGCTGAACACAGAGCTGGGGGGACACAGGGCGTAACCAGCCTGGACCTGCTGGGAGGGTTTGACTGGGCTCAGCTGCCAGGCCCAGCTCATGAAGCATGAGCAAAGGTGGGCATTAGGGGAGTAGGGCTCTGGACAGAGGGACAGCGTTGGTGGGGACAGAGGTGGTGGGGACAGAGGAGGTGGTTACAGAGGTGGTGGGGACAGAGGTGGTGGGGATAGAGATGGTGGGGACAGAGGTGGTGGGGACAGAGGAGGTGGGGACAGAGGAGGTGGGGACAGAGAAGGAGGGAACAGAGGTGGTGGAGACAGAGGAGGAGGGACAGAGGTGGTGGGGACAGAGGTGGAGTGGACAGAGGAGGTGGGGACAGAGGCTTGAGCTTCGAAGGGATTTGGGGGGTGGACTACCATTCACAAAGTGAGCTTGAATGTTGGCTTGTTTGGTATTCAACATCAGCATCTCAGTAACAGAGGAATCATGAAAAACCCCATAAAACATGAAAGTGCTTCTTGTTAGATGGTTTGAGAGCCTCCAACTTCAGAGGCTCTAAAGGAAATGACGTCAGACGCAGGGGATTGCTGATCAGCAACAGGAGGTGGAAGGAGACCCTGGAGCAATTCCTTGGAAGTGGTGAGGAAACATCACCATCAACATAAAATTTTATTCCCAGATAAACTGTCACACAATATGGAGGAAAAAAGGGTGACATTACAAAACAGAAGACACAGAGTGTCCTATCACCTGCAGGCATTCATTAACAGAACTATTTAAGGATTTATTCCAGGAAGAAGAAATACTAATTCGGAGGAATGGTGTGGGACAAAGGAAACAAAGCATTAATGGGAAAACACACTGCATGCCATTCTCCAGACACCCCTGAGTGGCCATAAGCATTCATGGGCCTCCTTCATAATCAGAGGAAAACTGAGGGAAATAAAGGACATGCAGTGTCACACTCATCAGGTTGGAGAAAATGAAAAAGTGCAATAAAACCACATGTTTGCAAAGATGTTGAGAAATGAGCAGCTCATGTGCGGAATCTAAAAAAACACACAAAGCAAATGAAGAAAACAGAAACAGACCCATAGATACAGAGAACAAGTGGGTGGTTGCCCAAGGGGAGGGGGTTGTGGGTGGGGATAAAATTAATAAGGAAAAAAACAAAGCTTTCATGATCTCTATATTTATGACATGGTGTGTACCTGCAAATAAATTTAAAAAGAAGAGGGGAGCCCTGGCTGGTTTGGCTCAGTGGTTGAGGTGTCGGACCGCAGAGCAAAGAGGCCTGGGTTTGATGCCCAGTCAAGGGCATGTGCTTGGGTTGCAGGTTTGATCCCCAGCCCAGCATCGGGGTGCCTGTAGGAGGCATCCAATTGATATGCCTCTCACATTGATGCTTTTCTCTCTCCTCTCTCCCCTTCCCTTCCACTCTCTCTAAAAATCAATGGAAAAAATACCCTCAGGTGAGGATTAAAAAAAAATAAGAAGAGGGGATGCTGAGATAAAGTGCATGTGGGCATTCAGGCCAGCAGCTGTGTGTGGGGGGGAGGGGGGCAGTGCCCTGCACTCCTGCTCTGAGCAGGAGTCCTTCTGGCCTCAGGCCCCCATTGGGGTCCCAGGGTATGGGTCTAGTGACAGGAGTGGATGCACAGAGTGAGGGTAGGGCAGCGTGGGCATCAGGGTCAGGATCAAAGCCGGGGCTGTGTTGAGGATGTCTGAGCCCTGATAGGGGAAGGCTGAGGGCAGGTGGGCAAAGGGCACAGCTTCTGTTACCTAACAGCCCCATTTTGCAACACTGCAGTGGAGGCTGGGCCAGTGAGGGCGGGGTGGGGGTGCTGAGCGGGCAGCAATGTGCCAGCGTCCACGGGTCCTCACGGGTCACAATGGAGGTGTTGGACCTGGGGCAGGGATGGCTCCTGGAGGCCCTCATTCATGGCACTGGCTGTCCCATTCGGGCCCACCAACCATGGGACACCTGTGACCACACTGACAATGACACTGACCTCACTCACTCTGCCCGACGGCTCAGAGGGACACAGGCCACAGCGCAGCTTTGTGTCCACAGGACGGCCTTGCTCCTCACCGAGGGCAGCGCCTGTGACCGGCTCCCAGGCAGCACCCAGCTCTGCAGTGCCCTCCGACCAGGGCTTTGACAAAGGCCCCCGAGTTCTGTGCGCTGCTCCCTGGCACCTCTCTCGGTGGCTGTCCTCCCACAGCCAGGCCCTCTGTCCTAGACCCGGGGTGCCAGCCTGTGACACTCAGGCTGTCAGGGCTCCACCTCCACCACCCCCTCCTGCCTCCTGCTTGCTCTCCACCCTCCACGCTCCCTCCCCCGGTGACCCAGGCCCCCTGGTCCCCACCGTGTTCTAATGGGTGGGCATCTTGACTGGCATCACCTGGGCTACCTAGGCCCTGCCTGTTGGGCTCCTACTGCACAGGCCCCGCAGCTGGAGGTGCAGCCGCCTCCCTGTGGGACATTCCCAGCGTCCTGGTTGGTAGTTGATTGCTCTCCCCTGAGGTGATCACTTTTGCCAGGAGCAGTGCCCAGTGCAGTGGCCTGGCTGCTCCCCTGGCTCCAGGGCAGGCTGGGGAAGAAGGCTGGAAGCCCAGGGTCCCGCAGGCACACTGCCACCAAGGACTGAGTTTTCAGCCCCAGGCTGGTCTCCCTGCCCCGGAGCCTCCTAGGACCTCCCTCCACGTGTGCCCATGCATCATTGTCTGCATGTGTGTGGACATATGTGCATGTACGTGTGTGTGTGTGTGGTTGTTCAGTTGCATGGATTGGGACCGGCCGAATACTTGCAGTTATATGGTCATATGTGACTTCGATAGACATTGAACAGGAGCAGATCACAGCTGAACACCATGTGACAAGGCCACTTGCCCACAAGTTCACTGTCTGAGTTTACAAGGGGCGTCCTGTGAACCATCTTTTGTTACTGACGCTGGATATTTTATTTCTCGGCCTTTGTTTACTTCTTTGGTAAATACTGAGCCTGAATTTCTGTTCTCAGAGGTCACTTATAATTGCCTTGTTTGGAAAACAAGAGGCCACATTATTTTAAGCTTTCTCACACTTACCTCAAAAATGGGCACAAGCCCTCCTACATCTGGACATTTAAAAAAATATATTTCTAAAGAAATGTCAGAATGATTATTAAAAAGTATATATAACTCACAATGGTGAAAATACCAGTTACTAATATTCACAGGGACATGGCGGCTTGTACCTGGAGGGAAGTGACCAGTCCTTTCTGGATTTAGTACAAATAGGACAGAGAATGTCCTGTTTAAGTCAAGAAGTGAGAAAAATTATGTCAGAGTCAACCGAACAAGAGCATAAAGAATAGAATAAAAGATAGGCTAACTAAAGGAAGAATGTCAGGGGTAATTTAAAACAAATAAAAGAAGCACCTGGACTAGATAATAAAGAAATTACAGGGTTGCAAAACCAAAAGTGAGTTCCTTAAATCCTTAAATGAAATAGGCAAACCTGTGGCAAGATCCATAAGGCAGGAAACATGATGCACAAATAATATTAGTAATAAAGAGGTGACCAGACACATGGGCAGGGCAGAGATTTTTAAAATTCGGAAGAGGTTAGTATGAACAACCACATTAAACAAACTTGCCATCAGGTGAAATGCACCATTTTAGGCGAGTATAACTCCTGAGAACTGACTCTAGGAGAAAGGGAAACTGGACCAGATTTGTAATCATGAAAGGCCTGCTTCTGGGAGGTGAACATCCACCCAGAACTAACATATAAAGTACAACATGGGGAGTTACCCACAGCCTGGCTTCCTGGAGAATTACACCAAGACTTCAAGGCCCAGCGATCTTCCAGGGACAGCAGGAGAGGCAGCTCCCGGGCACACTTTCTGGAGAACAAAACTAGGCCCATAGAATAAAGGACAATTTCAGGACAATTTCCATTATGAACATAGATTGAAAAAATCCAAAGTAAAACATTATCAAACCATCTCCCAATGTGTAAAATAATTACCAAATAACCCAGGAAGGTCTAAACCACTGTGGTTGAACACCAATTAGTGCAACTTGCCACATTAACGGAGCAGAAATAGATGATAAAAACCATGTTGTAATCTCAATAGATATGGAAAAATGCAATTTTTTTGGTTGATAAATTCAACCATAGTTTTTGATAAAACTCTTAGCAAACTTGGGCCAAAGGTGACTTCCTAATTTGATAAAAGTGTCTTTCCCAGAAGCCACAGCAAACGTCCTGCTTACCTGGGGCACACTGGCAGCCCGCCCCCCCCCCCCCCCCCCGCCCCCCTGCCCGTGAATGAGGGATGATGGACAGGGAGGCCTAGACAGTGCAGGTGACTCCGGGCAGCACACAGTGATCAGAAATACACAAAAGGTGTGAGGACCAGGGAGGAGGAGAGGGGACCACCAGGAACAACACGGCGCTCTACACGGAACACCCAAGACCATCTGCTCACAATGTTAGAACTAGTGTGAGTGCGGCGAGGCAGCTTTGCCCACCATCAACACAGGTCCAGCGCTGAAATCCCACAGGCCTTCTAGACACTGCCCATGGCCACTAGGAAGAGGAATCAGTAAGATGGCATTTCCAGTGACTACTACAAACCCCCTGGGAAGAAATCTAACAAAACATGTGCAAGATTTCAGAGACGATATTGTCCGGTTGAGCTAAAGGACATAAGGTCCAAATAACATGGACAGATATGCGCTGACCATGGGTGGGAGAGGCAGCATCCTCACGCTGTAAGCTCTTATCAATGCACAGCCCTTCCCACAGAGTCCCCCTCACAGGATTTCTCAGGACACATGTCACGCCAACTTTTAGGTTTTGATGACAGGTTTGTGGGAGTAAAAAGTTATCATAAACTATTTTCCTTTGATTGAAAAGAGAACTAACCTTGGGTTGCAAGACACAATTGTATTTGACAAAAAAAATCTCTGAGTGAAATTTTTTTATTTTGTTAATCCTCACCCAGGATATTTTTTTAGCTTTTTTTATGTTTTGGTCTTTTTATCTTTTTATTGTCTAAAGGTTTACATATGTCTCCTTTTTCCCCTCCCTGCCCCCACCCCCCGACCTCCCCCCAGCCATTCCCACCCTGGGCAAGCACTCACAGCCCCAGTGTCTGTGTCTGTTGGTTATGCTGATATGCATGCATACAAGTCCTTTGTTGCTCTCTAACCGCCCCAACCCCCCAATCTCCCCTGCCACTTGTCTCTGCATCTATTTTGGTTCATCAGTTTATGTATTTTTTTGCCATTGATTTTTAGAGAGAGTGGAAGGGAGGCGAAGAGACAGAGAGAAACATGGAGGTGAGAGAGACACATTGATTGGTTGCCTCCCACACATGGAACCTGCACTGGGAATTCAACAGCTGACCCTTAGGTGGGCGGGCCACTGTTCTAACCATTGTTGAAACCACTGGCCTGGACTAATTTGTTATATTTTTAATGTCCGTGTGGAGTTGGTTATTATCTGGTTGATACGAGAAGAAAACAGTATTTAATCCTTGTTTCATAAATGCAGTATTTTCTCCTACCTCCCTGAAAACTTACTCAAACTTCTTCTATTTCTCATCATTGCTAGTTGAATAGGTTTGAATAACTTTTTTTCATTTGTTTTTACTTTGGTTTCTAACTTTCCAACTCAATACTTTCCTGGTCAGCCCCAACAGTTTTCTTCATATGTAAGAGCAAATCACTAAGTTTTGGGCTGGTTTATGCCAAAAATTACCACCGTAAACAAGTATACTTAGAGAGAGGAAGGGAGAGGGATAGAGAGATAGAAATATCAATGAGAGAGGAGCATCATTGATCAGCTGCCTCCTGCACGCCCCCTACTGGGGATTGGGCCAGCAACCTGGGCATGTGCCCTGATCAGGGATCAAACCTGGGACCTCTGGTTCCTGGGCTGACACTCACCTGCTGAGCCACACCAATCAGGTACAAGAACACTTTTCTAAGGAACAGAAACAACTGTTTATTAACAGTTCAAATGCTGACTCACATCTGTCCAGCTGGTTGGCTGGTGGACTAGTTGATTCTGTTCTAAGATGACTGGGCGGAGACCTGGGTTTCCCAGATGCCAATCCTCTGTTTTGCTGGGACCAAAGGTTCTCTAGAGATGGATCCTTCACCCTCCTCCTGGGGTGACCCCGACTGCAGGAGGGAGAGGACGGCCTGGGTCCTGACCGTGTTTCCAGCCTCCTGGCTCTCACCACCTTCCTCTGAGCTGGGTGACCCTCTTCAGCCCCTGCCAAGATCTGAGTTGCCTGGGACCCTCATGTTCAAGGTGGCCCCATCTGCATGTGTCCTGCACAGTGAGGTGGCTTCACCCAAGCACCAGAACAGGGGGTTGCACTTCTCCCCAAGCCCCTCTTCTTCATCCCCTCCATCTGATTCCCAGCGGCCCCTCACCAATGCCGTCTCCTCCTTCTTTGCTGTGAGCTGATACCGTGCATTTGTCTGCTGCTGTGCTGTCGCTGAGGCTGGTCTAGGAGGATGGGCAGGTCGGCCGAGCTGTTCCCTCGCCCTGCATCACTGAACGGCCACTCGGTTCCCGTTCCCACAGCTTTATGGTACCAGCTGCCTAGTTTGCCTCACTCTGCCCTGTGGCTTCCTGGGACACCCCCACCTGTATGTTCCTCCTCAAAAATTGGGGGTCACTTTGAATGATCCAGACTTGCCTGAAGTTCACATTCTATAGGGATTTTGGAAGAGTTGATATTGGATGACACCGTCTCCTGTTAACAACATTGAATGACATTTTATTTCGTGTGAGTGTCCTCCTCAAGGAAGTTTTGTGGTTGTCACGGACTCTAGATTAGGAATGTATGGATCTGGTCGTGAATGGAGTCTCTACCGTATGGCATCGCATTAGCTATGCCTGGGGTTAAAGATGAGTTTCTCCTTCTTTCTCTCCTGATTTGTATGTAAAACATCTGCCTTCCATCTAGACACCTTGGGAAACTTAATCTTAGCACCTCTTCATTGAGGCTTTTTAGATTTTCTGGGAGGAAGATCGTATTATCTGCCAGTGATAGTCATGAGATCCACCTCCCCCCCCCCCCCCCCCCCACCGCCCCTGCAAGACCCTCAAACCTCTTTTTTCTGTTTGGGGCAGATCTGCTCCTAATGCCCAAATGCCGTCTTTTCCCCGGTCTGCCCCAGCTGGTTATCGCCCAGCCTGGTGCCGGGGGACGGGAAGCCTGGGTCCAGCATCAGGCTGGGCGTTGGGGCCTGTGGCCTCTCGCTGACACCTCTGTGACTTGCCTTCCTGTCACCTGGGCTGAAACCAGCCCCAAACCCACATCCACTGTTGAGGTGGGTGAAGGTGGGGGCTCTGTCCAGACCAGAGGCAGGGAGGGAGGAAGCCCCCTTATCACCCAGAGGTCTCGCCCCTGGGCCTGTAGGACTTGCTGGGTCTGGGAGCCCAGCACCTTCCCTCCTGGGTGCTCGCTCCCCCCTCCACAGGGCCCCCGGCCATGTTGGATCCTGGTTGTTTCCTGACGAGATCCCCAGTGTCCCCTGAGGATTCTGGGTGCCCCCGGAGACACCAACGTCTCAGCAAGGATGACAGGGACTCTGGCCCAGGAGGGAATGATGGGTTTCTAGAGACCTGAGCTCATCTAGGTGCTGCAAAGCATCCCTTGATGGTCTCCTCACTGGGCTCACGGGGCACAGAGGACCGGGCAGTGGTTCAGGTGTGGGAACCCCTCTTCCTTCTCCTCTCAAACCACTGTTTGGTCCTGTCCCATGCTTGGTGGAGAATGATTCTCAGAATGTCAAAGGGCAGAAAAGTCTGTCCCTGGCGGGTGGCCGGCCTCTGCCTGGGATTGAACTTGGGGGACACAGCTCCTCCATTCAGAAAGCGTGGAGTGTGAGAGGGGCATTGGCTCCCAGCGCTGTGGGGGTGCAGGCGTGTGCAGGAGGTGAGGAGAGGTGAGGAGAACTAGCACTAAATTGGCACCTCTCACACCCTTTCCTGTGCATTTTGACAAAGCTTGGTCATGCATAGGATGTATGAGGACAGCTGAGCAGATGCCTGAGTGTCCTGTGGCGGGCGTTGCAGATGCCACAGACCCGGACCTTTAAATAAAACTTGATTCTGTCACAGTGTTGGAGGCTGGAAGTCTACAATCAAGGTGTCAGCAGGTCCCACAACCTCCAAAGGCTCCAGGGAAGGTGCCTCCTCCATCTCCTGGTGTGGGTGGCAAACTCTGTCTGCAAGTCCAGAGAGTCTGTCCTTTTTGGGGGACACTGTGAGCCTCAAAAGAAGGAGGGGGGCAGGGGCGCACTGGGCCTGCTGCTCTCCTTCTCCCTCCCATCCCACTCTTGGCTCAGGTGCCAGCCCCCATCCCATCCGTGCCCCTGCTCTGTGTTGATTCAGAGCATCTGATTATTTATCATTTATTTAGTTCCTCACTGAGGACATGCTTATGGATTTTAGGGAGAGGAAGGGAGAGAGAGATGTGAGAAACATCGGTCGTTTGCTTCTTGTACGTGTCCCAATTGGGGAATGAACCCTCATCCTAGGTATGTGGTCTGACTGGGAATTGAACTTGAGACCCTTCAGTGTACAGGATGAAGCAAAGCATCTCATTTCTTTATTTTCATGTGCAAACTGTCATCTTTCCACTGAAATGTCTCCAGACCAATATTTTTATTACTTTAATTTTTTGTTAATCCTCACCCATGGATATTTTTCCATTGATTTTTAGAGAGAGTGGAAGGGAGAGGGAGAGACAGAGGGAAATATTTATGTGAGAGAGACACATTTGTTTTCCTCCTGCATGAACCCTAACCAGAGTCGCGGAACCTGCAACCAAAGTATGTGCTCTTGACCAGAATCGAACCTAGTACCCTTCAGTCCATATGCTGATGCTCTATCCACTGAGCCCAACCAGCTAGGGCTCCAGCACCAATACTGAGTGTCTTCTCAGAGAGGAAACACCATGTATCTTATCTGATAGCTGGTCTGCTGGTCACCACTGGTCCCACTGAAGTGATAAGCCCCGCCTCCTCCCATGCCCCACCCCAAAGGAGGGCGGCTTCCCCTGGGCCTGTCTGGCAGGAGGATAAAGGGGCTCAGAGGGCCCAGGACAGAGGCAGACAGACCTGGCATGGTGAGGACGCTGCTCCAAGCCCCATCCTCTCCCTTCCGAGGCTGTGTCCCCGCCCCACATCTCCTCACTGGCTCTCCTCCCTGCCCTCTCCCCCTGCAGATGCTGTGGCTGCTGGTCCTGACTCTCCCCTGTCTGGGGGGCTCCGTACCTGTGACCTCAGGTGGGTCCTGACCCCCAAACCTGGCTTTTCTCCAATCCCCTGTCTCTGACCTCTCAGAGGCCGCCCCTGGGATGGGTGGCGATCCCCCTCTGAGGGTGGCTCTGGGAGGGACTGAGGATGGGGCCATGCTGAGTGCTGGGCAGCGGTGCCTGGGTCCCTGATGGCTCCTCCTCTACTTCCCCAGATCCCGACCCAGGGACTGAGCTGGTGGGCATCGTGGGGGGGCATGATGCTGCCGATGGGAAGTGGCCGTGGCAGGTGGGCCTGTGGTTCTGCCATCCAGCAAGTTCTGAGTGTATTCTTTGGTGTGGGGGCTCCCTCATCCACCCCCAGTGGGTGCTGACTGCTGCACACTGCATTCCAGAGTAAGTCTGACTCTGCCAGCACCCCGGGGTTGGGGTGGACAGTGTCGGGAGGCATGTGATGTGTGTTGGGGGCAGATGCTGGGCTGAGTGGCTGCAGACCCCCCACCAGGATTCAGCTTCCTGGCGCTCCCCTTGCCCACCACAGAGGGGAGGTCTCTGGGCTCTGAGGGGCTGGCCCACGTCCTGCCACAGCCTCTCAGAAGCCTTTGGCCTTCTGTCCCCAGGAGAAACCCAGTGACTTGGCATTTTAAGGTCCAACTAGGACGAGTGAGACCCTCATACAGTGACAGTGTGCAGGTGGCCAGGATCATCCGCCACCCCAAGTACAGCCTTGAAAATGAAGGACCAGGTGGGGTGGATGTGGCACTTCTCAAACTGGAGGCCCCCGTGCGACCATCTAACCTCGTCAGGTGGATCAGCCTCCCACCAGCCTCCTCCGCATTCCCCCCAGGCACACGGTGCTGGGTGACTGGCTGGGGCGACATTGCTTTTCAAGGTAAAAACCAAACCAGGATGACACCCTGGCGATGAAGGGGGCGGGCCAGGCTTTACAGAGGAGGCTCAGCTGGGGTCTGAGCTGGGTCCCTCCGGGGTCTCCCTTGGGTGTAGGAGGCAGACAGCTCGAGAGGAGTCTGTTAGGAGCAGAGACCAAAGTAGCAAGAGTGAGGCATGGCCATGGGCATCTTTTTATTTTTTAAATATCACCCAGGGATATTTCTTCTATTGATTTTTAGATAGTGGAAGGGAGGGGGAAAGAGAAACATCCATGTGAGAGACATATCTATTAGCTGCCTTCCTTACCGGGGCTGTGGATTGAACCTGCAACTCAGGTACTTGCCCTTGACCAAGAATCAAACCTGGGACCCTTCGGGCCAGTGCTCTCACCACTGAGAAATGCCCCCAGTGAGGCATTTCTCTCCCTCACTCTGCACAAGGCCGTGTCTTCTCTTCCGGGGTCCCCGTTCTTCCTGAGTCTCCATAGTGGGATGGAGAATAAGGAGAGAGAACTTCAGTGATGTCTCAAGGATTCACTATTAAATGGACAAAGTCAATTTTGACAGTTGGGCCGCTCACTCTGTATTTCTTGGGGGAAAGCACTTGCTCTGATTTATCCCAATAGAAATTATTTGTGGATAAAAAATATATTTCTCTGTTTCCTTTTGGAGCTTGGTACCCACAGTGTCAGCCTAGAGATTATCAGCCCATTGGCCTCGAGTGAACCCAGACAGTTTGGGTCGTGGGTGACTCCCTGGGTCCCCATGGGGGCACTGAGGCTCAGCGTGTGGTTCTAGAACCCGCGGCCTGTGACTGTCTGCCCCCTCAGGACCACAGGCTCACTGGGCTTCTTCTCACAGAGCCGCTGCCAACGCCCCACAATCTGCAGGAGGCGGAGGTCCCCATCGTGGCGAATGAGATCTGTCGGCAGCAATACGGCAATGTTATCCAGGACGACATGCTCTGTGCTGGGAGCGAAGGCCGGGGCACCTGCAATGTGAGACCCCCAGACTGTGGCCTCCATCCGTTGCTCCTGCCTGCAGGGGCTCTGAGTACTGACCCCCTGTCTCCTCTTCCCACAGGGTGACTCTGGGGGCCCCTTGGTCTGTAAATGGAGGGGCACCTGGGTCCAGGTAGGCGTGGTGAGTTCGGGGCACAAGTACTGTCATGCCAACTTTCCTGGAGTCTATGCCAGAGTGACATCCTTCTTGCCTTGGATCCTCGGTCATATTCATTCCTCTCCTTGAACCCGGGGCCGGGCAAGGCGGCTGCCCATGAGATGAAGACAGGCCCTCCAGGGTGTCTGGGGGACCCTCCCTGCTCCCTCCCAGTGCCAGCTCTTCATTGCACCTAGCGCCCCTCCATCCCTCCCCCAGCCCCCACCTGCTCTGAGATCCTCCTGCCTCAGCACCTCCATCAGCCTCTCTCCCCTGACAGGTAAAAGGGAGAGGCGGGATGTGCTCTGAGGACTCCTGCCTCCTCCCCACCCTCTGTAGCTCATTAAACTGCATGAAAAACTGCTCTGGACTCAGTGCACTTACCGGTGGGCGTGGCCAAGGCGGCCAGTGGGTGGTCCCTGCTGCTGGGGGAGCCCAGGCTCTGGGAGGGGGACCAGGTGGGATGGGCAGCTATGGCTGCAGCTGGAAGAGGGCGACCTGGCGGCTCTCCTGGCTGGGGTGGAGGTGAGTCTGCTGCCCGGGGCTGGAGGCCACAGCCCGGAGGGCCGCCCCCCAGAGGGTGCAGACCGTCCCTCTTCTTCCTTCAGTCGCAGTCAGTGTGTCATGGAGGCTTTAATGACCTGGACGTGGCTGCATGCAAACAGGAGGTGCTGTGTTTCCATGGTCACCGCTGCTCCCTCTGACCCGTGGCCGCGCCGAATCCCCATTTTCCAATGTGATCAACTCCTGGGACCAAATGAAGTGCAGCCTCATTTCCACCAGATCCTCAGTCTCCCGCTCTGAGCTTCTTTGGAGCAGGGCGGACCTGCAGGGACCTGGGACCAGCCAGTCCCCCTCTTACCCTCCCCACCCTCAGGCTCCCCCAGCTCCCTGGTCCTGGTTGGTTGGAGGTGGCAGAGAGGAGGGTGGAGAGGGGACCCCCATTCCACCAAGGCCTCTCTCCTGGCGCTGGTGCACCTGCTGGAGAGGCACCGAGGTGCACAGTCCCCTCAGGCCCAGCAGAGCCCCTCCTTTCTCCCTGGGGGTGGGAGGGGCTTCCAGTGGACAGAGGAGCTTCAGTTTCAAATCCAGGGAGTGAGAAGGGGCTGTGGAGTCCCCCCCTGCCCCAGGCAGTGAGGTGCACTTCCTGCTGGAGTAGGATTTGGGGGGCATGGCTGGTGCCCCGCTGGGGTGGGTCCTGCTCCTGCAGGTTGGGGCCAGGACCTAGGAGGGCCTGTGGAGCCTGAGGCGGCCTGTACTGTGGGTGAGGGGGCTCCGTAGCCTGCAGCGACAGGCTGGTCCCCAGTCTGATTCTACAATGGGGTGGCGGCCTTCCAGACCTTGCAGTGCCTGGACCCCTCCCCCGAGGCCAGGGTAGAAAGCCCTCCTCTGTCACTGTGACCCAGTCCTTCAGTCTTTCCAGGATGCCTGGACTCCGAGTTAGGGAGAGTGGAAGCTCCAGGGTGGAGGGGGGTTGTGGCGGATCAGGAGCTGCGTCCCCCATGTGCCCTGAAGTCTGGGTTCCTGGGAGCCAGGAGCTCTCCAGGAAAGCCATTTCCTGGGAAAAGAAGGCCTGAGACTCAGGTGGAAGGCACCACCATTTAGATGGACCCCTTGGGGATCTGCTCCGCACAGGGAGGGAGGAGGGGGTGACACAGCAAAGCCTGGCCCTGTGCTCTCGCCCTCGGGTTCCAGGTACAGGTTCTGCCTAAGTGACTGCCTGTCCACGGGGCCGTGTGTGTGACAGCTGCCACGTGGTCCACACACATCCAGGTCCCCTATGCCCGCCAGGAGGGTGTGGGCTGCCTGCCTTCCCATTGGTTTCTGGGGACTGTGAGTCTTTGTAGGGCTTTCCTCCCTGGGTGAGTGCCGGGAGCCGGTCCATCCTTGCTGTTTCAAGGGACCTGGCATATATGGCATACTGTTCTTAATATGTTTGCTTACCTTCTTGGCGCTATGTGTTTTAACCGAGGTCACCTCTCTGAGAAAGGTTGTTTCCCCAGGTGGGGATTTTTCCCTGAGGTTAGGGAGGGGATACAACCCCTTAATTAAGTGCCAGGCGGGTAGTTAAGCTACATAATCTTTACTCCCTGGAATGGAGATAAGAAACACCCTAACCTTTGTAATAGAAATTGACAGGATTAAAATCGGCTGGTATAAATACGGATAAACATCAGATCCTCATCATATCCTCATCACATCCTCATCACATCCTCATCACATCCTCATCAGATCCTAACCAGAACCTAGCCAGAGAACATGGCAAAAGATCCTGGACAGAACCTGGCTACAGAACTTCACTGGAGAACCTAGACAGAACATGGCAAAAGAACCTGGATAGAACCTGGCTAAAGAACCTGGTGACTGAACCTGGCTGCAGAACCTGGAGAACCTGGCTGGAGAACCTAGCGAGAGAACATGGCACCAGAACTTCGCTGGAGATCCTAGCCAGAACTTCGCTGGAGATCCTGGAGGGAGAACCTCACTATGCTGATGAACTGAACCCAGTTTCCATGTCATTCATTCTTCGCCGACTCCGTCCACACCTTTGGGGATCCCTGGACCCGCTGGGATTGGACCCCAGCAGGTGAGGGTTTAGTCAGATAGTCAGACCTTTAGTGTTTCTAGGAGTAAAATTGAGGGTCTGAGTGACTCAGAGGCCAGCGCTCCCAAGGGAGGGAGAAGGACCTAGAACTTGGAGTTGGAGGGAAGGTTGGAGTGAGACACGCCTGGGCCTGGGGCTGTGCCTGCAGGCATGGACACAGGGTGGACCTGCAGGGCTCTCTCTTGGGAGGATGGGCTTAGGGCCGCTGCTACCCCCACCACCCCCACCATTTGCCTGGAATCACAGCCTGAGCACCTCCCATCCTGGGCTCAGCAGGAATCAAGGTGGGCGGACCCAGATGCCTGGGCTGGAGATGGACAGGAGGGCATGTTGCCTCTGGTCTCTGAAATCTTTTCTAACTGAGCCTGGGCCTGCAGAGGTCGGTGACACTGAAGCAGCAGGGCTTTGTCCCCCAATAGAGACCCTGCAGGCCAGGTCGGTGCCCATGGGGACCCTAGGGAGGGCCCACACAGGGGTCCTCAAACTGCGGCCCACAGGCCACATGCAAATACAAATATTGTATTTGTTCCCGTTTTGTTTTTTTACTTCAAAATAAGATATGTGCAGTGTGCATAGAAATTTGTTCATAGTATTTTTTAAAAAACTATAGTCCCGGCCCTCAAACGGTCTGAGTGACAGTGAACTGGCCCCCTGTTTAAAAAGTTTGAGGTCCCCTGGCCCACACTCATTGGCTTCTTCTTGTCTGAAGTGACAAGAGACACCTTCAGGGCTTGGAATGGAGACTCCATGAGGGCCAAGCCCTTCCAGGTGGACATCACACCTCAGTCACCACCAGGCTCTCCCCTGTGTGGTGTCCTGGGGTCACAGTGACAGCCCCGGACTGGGGAGTGTGAGCTTAAAACAACACAAATGCATCCTCTTACCGGCTGGAGGCCAGAAGACCACAATCAAGTTGTTCTGGGGCCACAGCTACTCCCAGGCACCTGCCTCCTGCAGCTGCTGGTGATGCTGGGACCCTTGGTTGGGGAGGAACCCCTGGACCTCCATCCTGTCCTCCCCACCCCTCTGTGCTCTCCGCATCCTCACCTCTTCCAACAAGGAACCATCATTGGATTTAGGGCCTCCCCCCCTCCACTCTGACCTCATCTGAACTGGTTGCATCTGCACTTATTTCTAAAGCAGGGCAGGTTCTGAGGGACCGCACTGGTCCACACTGACTCCCTCACTGGTGAGGTTACAGGCCTCCAGGCTGTGTGCTCCTGAGAGGGGGCGAGCACCCCTGAGGAGGCAGGGGCCTGGCCACAGGAAATCTTTAGGATTCCCAGGGCCCAGCACCCAGGGCCCCCATCAAAACAACAGGCCAGTGAGGGCCTCTGCCCCTCTCAGGGAAGCAGCGTGCTCCCCACCTCACAGTGCCCTCCAGCCCGTGACGCTGGCCACACAACAGGCTGCCGGCTCTGAGTGGTCCCAGCGCTGGACAGGGCTCTGCTGCAGGTCCAGGCTGCACTAGCGACACAGGACGCAGCAGACACGATGGTGGTAAAAGTATCGGTGATGGGCAAGACCCCGGGGGGGGGGGGGGGGGGGCGGGGAAGGACAACACAGGCCGTGCAGCCTGCACTGAGGAACATTCCTGAGATGTGAGTGACAGCTGGTGTCTGGGTACATTGAGCTTCTTGTGTCTGGAGGCCAGGGAGCAAAACGTGCCACCATCTTGGTAGGACATTGACTCTGAGCACCAGGCAGAGGCAGGGCTACTGTGTCACAATGGGGGGCAGGGAAGGTGAGGGTCCTTGGGTGTCTATTGCTACCCCCTCGTCAATGTGACGGCAGGTGGACACGTGCAGCCACCCAGCCTGAGAAGTCCCTGTGACCAGAGCTCAGCCTCTCAGGGATGGGGGTCTGGGTCGTGCTACCAGGTAAGTCCCAGAGTCCCAGTTAGTAGCAAAGGGTGGGATCCAGGTGGACAGTGGAGGGGCCCTGTCGGCCTCAGTTGTACCCTGAGCTTCTGCTTCCCAGTTTCCTGGGCAGGGACTCCTCTGTGGTCCTGCCGCCGCCTCCTCAGCACACAAGACAGAAGGTGGGGGACGCTGCCGGACACAGATGCGGGCCAGGTCCCCTTTCAGGGCAGGACTTGATGGGAGGCCTGGCAGTTCCTCTGGCTGCTGCGCCCCGGCAGGTCCATCTTGTCTAGCGCAGGGAGAGGCAGGGGGTGAGCACTGTGTCCCAGTGGGGCCGTGGCCTGGGTCTCCCTGTGGGCTGGTCAAGGTGTCATCAGCCAGCACTTTGCTCCAGCCTCGCCCTCTGCCCATCTCTGCTCCATCCACCTGCCTCCCAGGTGCCTCTCCCTGACTTGTACCCACATGAAAGCCCGTCTCGGGGCAGCTTCTGGAGAGCCCCCTGCAGAGGGCAGTGTGCATGGCCTCAACTGGTGGCAGTGAGGGTGGCCACAGGCCACGTGCCAGGCAGATGGCATGCTCTAGTCAGATGGTGGCCAGCTCCATGCTGCCTCAGAGGGTCCAGTGGATTCAGGGGCTGCCCTGTGCCTCAAGGGCCCAGCATCAGCTCTGGGGCTCTGTCCCTGGGCCCGCCTGCCTGAGCCCAGTGCTCTTGCGCTTCTTCCAGCAAAACTGCATCTTCTTGGCAGATCTCCTTGCTCAGTCCGCTGGCCTGGCTGTGCTTTGTGGCTGAGATCCGTGCTGCCAGAGATGGCTGCTGCCCAGTGACAGCAGGTGGCAGGTCCGGGGGAGGCAGTGCCAGGGCCCAGAAGCAGCTCCTCGCTGCCTGCTGACTGACCCCCGACTTGGTGGGCCTGGGAGAGGAGCAGCTCTCTCTGCCCATGGCCCAGCCAGTGGGCCCCCGCCTGCCCTTCCTGTGCCAGGGGATGAAGGGGTGCAGAGAGGATCCCAAGGAGGATCCCTCCAGGTGAGGATGCTCCTGCTCAGACCCCGGCTTCTCCATCCCCACATGGGACCCCTGCCCCTGGTGGTCTCACCCAGGCCCCTGCCATCCCCACAGATGCTGTGGCTGCTGATCTTGAGCCTCCCAGGCCTGGGGGGCTCCGTGCCCTCGTTCCCAGGTGAGTCCTGACTCCCTGTCCCCATCTTCTGCTCAGGCTGCCCAGGCCCCTCAGCGTCAACTCAGATGGGCCTCCTTGGTGGGTCCTGGGAGAGACTGAGTGCGAGGGGCCCTGCTGGGTCCCTGATGGCGTCCCCTGTGTTCCCAGGGCCCGGCTCATTGACTCAGCAGGGTGGCACCGTGGGCGTGCACAATACCCCTCCGGGGAGATGGCCGTGGCAGGTCAGCATCCGACGGTACAATAAGGAGCTGGAGCTGTGGCAGCACCTCTGTGGGGGCTCCCTCATCCACCACCAGTGGGTGCTGACCGCAGCCCACTGCACCCAGCGGTGAGCCACGCAGCCCGAGGCCCCCTGGCAGGGGTGGGGGGGGGAAACTCACAGAGGGCTGATGGGAGGGGGGCTGTGGGCAGGGCCCTGGCTCTTGGGGAGAGACACAGTTAGTGCAGCCCCAGCCCTGCTGCTGTGCCCAGACTGGCCCTGCCCCGGAGGCTCCTCTGAGAGGCTCCTGGTCCCTCTCCCGAGGGAGGACTGGGAGGCCTATGGCCTCAGGGTTCAAGTTGGGCAGCTGAGACTCTATGACCATGACACACTGACAAATGTGACTAAGATCGTCCGCCACCCCAAGTTCAACCAGAGCCTGTCTGCAGAGGGGGGCGCAGACGTGGCCCTGCTGAAACTGGAGGCCCCTGTGACGCTCTCTGAGCGCATCGGCCTGGTCCCCCTCCCACCCGCCTCCCTGAGGGTCCCTGAGAGGAAGATGTGCTGGGTGACCGGCTGGGGTTACAGCAGCCTCGGAGGTAAGGCTCAGGGAGCCCCGCTGGGGGTGTGGACACAGGGCAGCCAGCTGGGGGTGTGGCTGTGGCTTTGCTGACAACACTTGATTCTCGGCAATTTGGGGGAATCCTCCGCCTTTTTCTTGTGGCAAAATGTGCATAACATTATACATGACATTGGTCAGTGCGCGGTTCAGTGGCGTTCAGCACGTTCACCATGTTGTGCAGCCTCAGCACCACCATCTCCAGAACTTCTCCTCCTCACACACGAAGCCTTGTCTCCAGGACACGGTCACTGCCCCTCCCCAGGCTCTGCCAACCACGGAGCTCCTTTCCACTTCTGTGCATTTACCTGTTCTGGACGTTTCATGTAAATGTGAATCATGCAATGTGTGGCTTCCGCGTGTTAGCCTTCTTTCACGTGGGATGACGTTGCCAAGGCGCAGCTGTGCTGTAACCTGTGTCAGAACTGCATCGCTTTTTGTGGCCGAGTCACCTCCCACTGGGTGGAGGGAGCATTTTGTCGTCCTTCCTGAGTGACAGACCGTCTCCACCTTTTGGCTGTTGTGAATCACGCTGCTGTGACCTGTGTGTTCAGGCACCGCCAGGGAACCTGTTCCCAAGTCGTAAAAACATTTTCAATGACAGTTTCTATTTAATATTATTTTGAATTAGTTTGAGGCGTACAGCATGGTGGTTAGACAATCATATACTTTACAAAGTGTCTCCCCCGCCCCCGATATTTCCATTCCTACCCAGCACCATCCACAGCCATGTCAATATTATTGACTATAATCTCTAATCTGTACTTCACATTCCCTGTGACTGTTTGGTATCTACCAATTTGTATTTTTTAATCCATCCCTTTCCCCCTTTGGCAACCACAATTTGTTCCCTGATCTATGAGCCTATTCTCCTGTTCTATCATTTGGGGCATGCTTCTTTGTCTCCCCATTTTGGCCGCCTCTTTATTTGTTTCTCTGTGTTAGGTAGATCTGCTATGTCCCAAGTCTTGGTAGGGTGGCTTTTTGAGTACATGTCCTGTGGAGCTCAGTGGTGCCCCAGGAATGTCCCTGGTGTGGGTACGGGGAACCCTGCTGTTGTAGTTGAGTCCTGATTGTTGTTGGCCTGTGGTGGGCAGGGTTGATCCTCAAGCTGACTGACTGAGTATTGACCCCGATCACACTGTATGAGCTGCTGTGAGTAGGCTGACCCCATGAAGCAGAATTGGCCCCAGCAGGGTCTGGTTCCTGCAGAGACCTCCCTTTGAGTGTGCGGCTTGTGGAGCTAATTGGTTGTACTCTGCTGTGGGCTGGTTCTGGGGCCTCCAGGGAGGCACTGTGGTGCACATCAATGTCAGACACTGCCTATGAGCAATCCTGGGCTGCCTGTTAGACACTACAATGTGATCCACAGTTGGTGGCTCCCTCTGCCAGGCCTGGGTGCACGTGGGAGGGGCCAAGCTGCATACTGAGGCTGATTCCCAGCAATACCAAACCTGCGTCAGGACACAAAAGGCCCAAAGCACCCCAAAATCTGCCTCTGCCTGCCAGTTGCCATTAGGCTCAGCCACTGATATAGCTCCAGCTAAGCTAGGTGCCCCAGGTATGTCCCTGGTGTGGTGAGGAGAGCCCTGCTGAGGTTGTTGAGTTGCATGAGGTAGTTTCTCAATGAGTCACTGGGTTTTGGCGAGTGGTGTTCATCAGGTTGTACAGATTCAAACTCAGCGCCAGTGCTGCGTGTGACACCACTCAACAAAAGTCTCAGGGCACACCAAGGCCAGCCACCACCACCCAGCAACCACCACCCAACAGGGGTCTTCAAATCTTTGCAGTGGGGTAGGGTCTCTGGGTGTCATCAAGGTGAGGCCAGTAGAGTTCCTCGGGATCACACAGATTAGGATTTGGCAGTGAGGAGGGAGGGCTCTGCACAGTGGGGACAGAGGTGGTGGGGACAGAGGCGGTGGGGACAGAGGATGTGGGGACAGTGGAGGTGGGGTCAGAGGTGGTGGGGACAGAGGTGGTGGTGACAGAGGCTTGAGCTTGGAAAGGATTTGGAGGGTGGACGACCATTCACAAAGTGAGCTTGAATGTTGGCTTGGTTGGTTTTCAACATCAGCATCTCGGTAACAGAGGAATCATTAAAAACCCCATAAAACATGAAAGTGCTTCTTGTTAGATGGTTTGAGAGCCTCCAACTTCAGAGGCTTATTAGAGATTGAGAACCCCTTGTTGGGAACGTAAAAACCTGTCTGGAAAAACGAAAACGTAGTGTTTGTACATAAATATGTGAGAATTTTCTAGAATCAAAGAAAAATTGTGAATCTTCAGTGGAAAGTGCCCTGTGAAATTCAGCAGAATAAACACAAATAAATTTTACACCTAAACCCTTTGTAGTGAAACTGCACAATGTCCACATGAAAAGCCCACAGAGACAAGTGAGAGTTTAACCTAAAGGAAGTGACGTCAGACGCAGGGGATTGCTGATCAGCAACAGGAGGAGGAAGGAGACCCTGGAGCAATTCCTTGGAAGTGGTGAGAAAACATCACCATCAACATAAAATTTTATTCCCAGATAAACTGTCACACAATATTGAGGAAAAAAGAGTGACATTACAAAACAGAAGACACACAGAGTGTCTTATCACCTGCAGGCACTCATTAACAGAACTATTTAAGGATTTATTTCAGGAAGAAGAAATACTCATTCAGAGGAATGTGTGGGACACAGGAAATAAAGCATTAATGGGAAAACACACACTGCATGGCATTCTCCAGACACCCCTGAGTGGCCATAAGCATTGACGGGCCTCCTTCATAATCAGAGGAAAACTGAGGGAAATAAAGGACATGCAGTGTCACACTCATCAGGTTGGAGAAAATGAAAAAGTGCAATAAAACCACATCTTTGCAAAGATGTTGAGAAATGAGCAGCTCATATGTGGAATCTAAAAAAAAAAAAAAAAAGAAGCAAATGAAGAAAGAAAACAGAAACAGACCCATAGATACAGAGAACAAGTGGGTGGTTGTCCAAGGGGAGAGGGTTGAGAGGAGGGTATAAAATTAATAAGGAAAAAGACACAAAGCTGTCATGATCTCTATATTTATGACATGGTCTATATATGCAAATAATTTTAAAAAGAAGAGGGGACCCTGGCTGGTTTGGCTCCGTGGTTAAGGTGTTGGTCTGCAGAGCCAAGAAGCCTGGGTTTGATTCCCAGTCAAGGGCATGTGCTTGGGTTACAGGTTTGATCCCCAGCCCAGCATTGGAGTGCCTGCAGGAGGCAACCAATTGATATGCCTCTAACATTGATGCTTTTCTCTCTCCTCTCTCTCCCCTTCCCTTCCACTCTCTCCAAAAATTAATGGAAAAACTACCCTGGGTGAGGATTAACAAAAGAGATAAGAAGAGGGGATGCTGAGATAAAGTGCACGTGGGCATTCAGGCCAGCAACTGTGTGTGGGGAGGGGGGGGGAGCAGTGCCCTGCACTCCTGCTCTGAGCAGGAGTCCTTCTGGCCTCAGACCGCCATTGGGGGTCCCAGGGTGCTGGGTCTGAGTGATAGGAATGGATTCACAGAGTGAGGGTGGGGCTGTGTGGGCATCAGGGTCAGGATCAAAGCCGGGGCTGTGATGAGGATGTCTGAGCCCTGATAGGGGAAGGCTGAGGGCAGGTGGGCAAAGGGCACAGCGTCTGTTACCTAACAGCCCCATTTTGCAACACTGCAGTGGAGGCTGGGCCAGCGAGGGCGGGATGGGGGTGCTGAGGGGGCAGCAATGTGCCAGCGTCCACGGGTCCTCAGGGGTCACAATGGAGGTGTTGGACCCTGGGCAGGGATGGCTCCTGGAGGCCCTCATTCATGGCACTGGCTGTCCCATTCGGGACCCCCCAACCACGGGACACCTGTGACCACACTGACAATGACACTGACCTCACTCACTCTGCCTGACGGCTCAGAGGTACACAGGTCACAGCGCAGCTTTGTGTCCACAGGACGGCCTTGCTCCTCACCGAGGGCAGCACCTGTGACCGGCTTCCAGGCAGCGCCCACTCTGCAGTACCCGCCGGGGCTCTGACCAAGGCCCCCGAGTTCTCCGTGCTGCTCCCTGGCACCTCTCCTGGTGGCTGTCCTCCCACAGCCAGGTCCTCTGTCCTAAACCCGGGTGCCAGCCTGTGACATTCAGGCTGTCGGGGCTCCACCTGCACCATCCCCTCCTGCCTCCTGCTTGCTCTCCACTCTCCACGCTCCCTCCCCTGGAGACCCAGGCCCCCTGGTCCCCACCGTGTTCTAATGGGTGGGCATCTTGACTGGCATCGCCTGGGCTCCCTAGGCCCTGCCTGCTGGGCTCCTACTGCACAGGCCCCGCAGCTGGAGGTGCAGCCGCCTCCCTGTGGGACATTCCCGGCATCCTGGTTGGTAGTTGGATTGCTCTCCCCTGAAGTGATCAGTTTTGCCAGAAGCAGCACCAGGTGCAGTGGCCTGGCTGCTCCCCTGGCTCCAGGGCAGGCTGGGGAAGAAGGCTGGAAGCCCAGGGTCCCGCAGGCACACTGCCACCCAGGACTGAGTTTTCAGCCCCAGGCTGGTCTCCCTGCCCCGGAGCCTCCTAGGGCCTCCCTCCATGTGTGCCCATGCATCATCGTCTGCATGTGTGTGGGAATACGTGCATGTATGCGTGTGTGTGTGTGTGCGTGTGTGTGTGTGTGTGTGTGTGTGTGGTTGATCAGTTGCATGGATTGGGAAGGTCATATTACTTGCAGTGATATGGTCACATGTGACTTCGATAGACGTTGAACAGGAGCAGGTCACAGCCGAACACCATGCGACAAGGCCACTTGCCAAGTTCACTGTCTGAATTTACGAGGGGCGTCCTGTGAACCATCTTTTGTTACTGACGCTGGACATTTTATTTCTCTACATGTGTTTACATCCTCGGTAAATACTGAGCCTTAATTTCTGTTCTTAGAGGTCTCTTACGTTTGCCTTGTATTAGAAAACTACAGGCTACATTGTTATTTTAACCTTTCTCATACTTGGATAGAATGCAAATTAAATGTATATATAACTCACAATGGTGAAAATACCAGTTACTAATATTCACAGGGACATGGTGACTTGTACCTGGAGGGAAATGACCAGTCCTTTCTGGATTAATACAAATAGAACAGAGAATGTCCTGTTTAAGTCAAGAAGTGAGAAAAATTATGTCAGAGGAAACCGAACAAGAGCATAAAGAATATAATAAAAGACAGGCTAACTAAAGGAAGAAAGTCAGGGGTAATTTAAAACAAATAAAGGAAGCACCTGGACTAGATAATAAAGAAATTACAGGGTTGCAAAACCAAAAGTGAGTGCCTTAAATCTAATGAAATAGGCAAACCTGTGGCAAGATCCATCGGCAGGAAACATGATGCACAAATAATATCAGTAATAAAGAGGAGACCAGACACATCGGCAGGGCAGAGATTTTTGAAACTCGGAAGAGGTTAGTATGAACAAGCACATTAAACAAACTTGCCATCAGGTGAAATGGACCATTTTAGGCGAGTATAACTCCTGAGAACTGTCTTTAGGAGAAAGGGAAGCGGGGCCAGATTTGTAATCATGAAAGGCCTGCTTCTGGGAGGTGAACATCCACCCAGAACTAACATATAAAGTACAACACGGGGAGTTACCCACAGCCTGGCTTCCTGGAGAATTACACTAAGACTTCAAGGCCCAGCGATCTTCCAGGGACAGCAAGGGAGGCAGCTCCCGGGCACACTTTCTGGAGAACAAAACTAGGCCCATAGAATAAAGGACAATTTCAGGCCAATTTCCATTATGAACATAGATTGAAAAAATCCAAAGTAAAACATTATCAAACCAACTCCCAATGTGGAAAATAATTACCAAATAACCCAGTAAGGTCTCAACCACCATGGTTGAACACCAATTAGTGCAATTTACCACATTAACGGAGCAGAAATAGATAATAAAAACCATGTGATAATCTCAATAGATGTTGAAAAATACTCTTTTTTTTTTTTGGTTGATAAATTCAACCATAGTTTGTGATAAAACTCTTAGCAAACTTGGGCCAAGGGTGACTTCCTAATTCGATAAGGGTGGCTTTCCCAGAAGCCACAGCAAACGTCCTGCTTACCTGGGCACAGTGGCAGCCCCGCCGCTGAATGAGGGATGATGGACAGGGAGGCCCAGACAGTGCAGGTGACTCCAGGCAGCACACAGTGATCAGAAATACACAAAAGGTGTGAGGACCAGGGAGGAGGTGAGGAGACCGCCAGGAGCAACCCGGCGCTCTACACGGAACACCCAAACCATCTGCTCACAATGTTAGAACTAGTGTGAGTGCCTCGAGGCAGCTTTGCCCACCATCAACGCAGGTCCAGCGCTGAAATCCCACAGGCCTTCTAGACACTGCCCATGGCCACTGAGAAGAGGAATCAGTAAGATAGCATTTCCAGTGACTACTCCAAACCCCCTGGGAAGAAATCTAACAAAACATGTGCAAGATGTCAGAGAGGACATTGTCCGGTTGAGCTAAAGGACATAAGGTCCAAATTACATGGACAGATATGCGCTGACCATGGGTGGGAGAGGCAGCATCCTCACGCTGTAAGCTCTTATCAATGCACAGCCCTTCCCACAGTCCCACTCACAGGATTTCTCAGGACACATGACACGCCAACTTTTCAGTTTTGATGACAGGTTTTTGGGAGTAAAAAGTTATCATAAACTATTTTGCTTTGATTGAAAAGAGAACTAACCTTGGGTTACAAGACACAATTTTATTTGACAAGAAAATTCTTGAGTGACATTTCTTTTTTCTTTTGTTAATCCTCACCCAGGATATTTTTTTTAGCTTTTTAAAAATATATATATTTTATTGATTTTTTACAGAGAGGAAGGGAGAGGGATAGAGAGTCAGAAACATTGATGAGAGAGAAACATCGATCAGCTGCCTCCTGCACACTCCCCACTGGGGATGTGCCCACAACCAAGGTACATGCCCTTGACCGGAATCGAATCCAGGACCCTTGAGTTCGCAGGCCGAAGCTCCATCCACTGAGCCAAACCGGTTTGGGCTAGCTTTTTTTTTTTGCCTTTTTTTTATTGTCTAAAGTTTGACATATGTCTCCTTTTTCCCCTATTGACCCCTCCCTCCCCCCTCCCTCCCCCCCAGCCGTTCCCACCCTAGGCAAGCACTCACTGCCCAGTGTCCGTGTCCATTGACTATGCTCATAAGCATGCTTACAAGTCCTTTGATTGCTCTCTAACCCCCACCCTCCCTGCCATTTGTCTCTGGATCTATTTTTGTTCATCAGTTTATGTATTCCCCCCCATTGATTTTTAGAGAGAGTGGAAGGGAGGGGCAGATCAGAGAGAAACATGGCGGTGAGAGCGACACATTGATTGGTTGCCTCTCCCACACGCCCCCACCAGGGCCAGGGATCCAACCTGCAACCGAGGTAGGTGCCCTTGCCTGGAATCCAACTTGAGACCCTTCGGTCTGAGGGCTGACACTCTAACCATTGCGCCAAACCAGCCCCCGGCCTCTCTCCCAGCTTCTGGGGGCTGCTGGAAACACCTGGGGTTCCTTGGCTTCATGGCTGAATAATGCTCCATTGCATGGACGGACTGCATTCTACCTCCCCACTCATCTGTCATGGACACTTGAGTTGTTTCTGCCTTTTGACTATTAGGCATCATGTTGCTGTAGACAGTAGTGTACGCAGAAGCAGAAAAGAGAAGAGCATAATTCCCTTTGACAATAGAGTGCAACCTCGGTTCTCCAGCCCAATTTGTTGTGGAAGGCGGTTCGAGAAGTGACTGTTCAAAAACCCAATCATTTTCCCATTAGAAAGAACGTGAATGGCCCCTGGCCAGGGTTTCTCAGTGGTTAGAGCGTTGGTCCCTGCACCAGAGTCATGGGTTTGATTCCTGGTCAAGGGCATGTCCCTGGGCTGCAGGCTTGTTCCTCAGCCCTGGTCAGGATGCCTGCGGGAGCCATCAATTGCTGTGTCTCTCGCACACAGATGTTTCTCTCTCTCTATCCTCTTCCCCTCCCTTGCACTCTCTCTAAAAAACCAGCAGAAAAAATATCCTCAGGTGAGGATTAACAACGAAAATACTACATTGTAAAAAGAATCTATTCATTCCAGACCCCCAACTGATTCCGTGTTAACCTTTCTTATATTCAGTACATGTCTACTGTACGGTTTAATCTATGAACAAACACTTCTTTTCTTAAATTTATTGAACCACCCCCACCAGCCTTAAAGGAGTCTCTGTTAGCACTCATTCCAGGGCGCCTTCAGGAAGTCAGCGTGCAGCTGCTTTGCCTTTTCACATATCACTGCCTCTGAAATACTGTCACCGGTAAGTGCTTTTCGTTTATCCAAATCAACACATCTTTGTTCCTCTTCAATTGTCTCCGAGCAGTGTTTCTCTCACACCCTCAGCAACATTAGCAGGCTTTGATAGCTTCTTTATTTTTACTTTACCAGCACCCAATAGCTTCTTTAAAATTGTGTTCATTGTCCATTTCACCTGCAACAAAAGGGGGAAAAAAACAAACCACAAAAATATTCACAGCACAGTTTCCTGAGATGTTAACAATGCAAGGTTTGGTGGTAAATGGACTCTTATTCTCTCCTTTGTTTGTGGCCTGAGAGGTGCTTTTTGTCTTGCTGGTGGGTCAGCACGAAAGGGTTGTCCAGTTGAAAACTCAAGTTTTGTTTGACAACCGATAGACTTTTTTCTGTGAACAACTTGGTTGAGAACTAAATTGCTCCAGATGGGAGGCATTTGAGAACTGAGGTTTGACTGTATTTCAGAATTAAAAACAAAACCAAACCATCATCAAGCCATTCAATGCTGAATTCCACACAAAGATAATTCTGTCAAGGATGGTCACGCTCAAGGCTGAACTACATACAGTGTCAGCTTGCCTTGTAGGTGCAATAATTACTATACACTGAGTGGCCAGATTATTATGACCACCCCATCAGTACAACGAAGTGAATTAGTTATGCAAATAATAATAATAATAATAATAAAACCTTGAGAATATTTGCTTAGGAAGTTTTCAATATTCAGTGTTTTTGGAAGTGTCAATGAAGTACTGATGGGGTGGTCATAATAATCTGGCCGGTCAAATCTGGCCACTCAGTGTATAACCAGCTGGTGCCAAGTGTCCGCTGGGGTAAATAACTTTCCCTGATTAGGTTGGTGCCAGAACCCCCTCTGAAATGGCCTGGGTGGACTAAGTTCTGGAAATAATGATCAACAGTTGCTGGGGCCTCCTGCAGGCATGTATTGTTCCAAACGCACTCTGCGGGTCATTTTTGCTCATGACGACCTCCTGTTGTAGGTTGGCACTATCACTCCCACTTTCCCGATGGGGAAACCGAGGCATAGAGAGCTGAGTAAGTTGCCTCCGGCTGTATAATGAGCAAGTGGCAGATGTGGGATGTGCACCCAGGTAGTGTGGGTCCCTCCGCTGCCCAGGGAGCCTAAGCCTGAGAGCTGGGGCATCAGAATAGGAACGGTCCGGCTGGAGCCCTGGGTCACCGCAACGAAGGCAAAGCACAGGGCGTTCAGCAGAGACCCGCTTCCCGAAGGGACTCAAAACTCTCGGATCACAAATCTCCTGACTCAGCCATGCTTTCGCGCACTTCCTCTCTCTGCAGGGGACACCTTCCTGTCTCCCCTCCCAGGTCGTTTCCCATGCTGTGGAGAGGGCCTCCCGGTGTGCTCCAGGCCCCCCACAGCTCCCCATGCCCAGCTTCCTGGCTGGCACCCTCCACCCCCAGCTTCCTAGAGGCCGCCCTGTCCACTCTCGTTACCCACCTCTCCAGCGCAGGCCCCACTTGGCTGCCCACCGCTGGCCTTGCCCTTTCAATCTTGGCACTGCCTCCCTGGCCGTCCATCTGGCCAGAAAGAGTAGGGCCGAGTCCACTCCAACCCCCACCCGCACAGGCCCTGCTGCTGGAGGCTCCTAGTGAAACCGAGACAGGCAGCGGAACAAACAGGCAGCAATTGACAGCAGATGCAGAAGGCCTCCTCCCCAGAAATGGCATCTAGGCCTCAACTGTAGTTCAGCTCCAGACCCAGGAAAGCGGCAGAACCGGGTGGGCGGCACCAGGACCAGCTGCAATGACTGACCAATTGGTGGAGACCACAGGCCTGAGGAGCACCCCTAGACACTGATGAATATTCTGCTGAAACGCTCCCCTAAGACCTCCCCTACGATTCCCCCCTGAGAAAGAGATAGAGCCTCAGACCAAGGACCCTGCTCCTGCTCTCCCTCTGGGAGCAGCCCCACCATTCCCTTTCCCTTCTTCTTCCCCCACTTCTTTTCCCTCCCCCCACGCACGCATCTCCCAAACCCTAAGGACCCCATCAGGCTCGCAACCAGGGGAGCAATGGGCAGCAGCAGCTTGTCCTGAACCTGATCCGCAGGCCCCGTTTCCTCTGACTTCCCACGAGCGAGGGCAGCCCAGCCTGGGCTCTCCTGTTGCTTCTACACTAAGCCCTGTGTCTCACTGTCCCCACTTTAGTAAGTGTCCCCCACAGTCACCTAGACTCGTGTTGGGAAATGTTTCCTGCACGAAGCCAGGAACCCACATGCTACCGGCCGTCCTGGCAGACTCGCCAACTGCCAAGGTCCCCTTCCCAGTAACGAAAGGATGAAGCATCTTATCACAAAGAGCTGGATATTTAAAATATATATATATTTATATTGATTTCAGAGAGGAAGGGAGAGGGAGATAGAGATAGAAACATCAATGATGAGAGGGAATCACTGATGTGGTGCCTCCTGTATGCACCCCACTGGGGACCAAGCCCACAACCCTGGCATGTGCCCTTGACTGGAATCAAACCTGGGACCCTTCAGTCCGCAGGCCGACACTTTATCCACCGAGCCAAACCAGCTAGGGCCAGAGCTGGATTTTTACACTCAGTCTGGCCGGGGAGGAAGTGTAAAAAGTGTGAAAATGCCTGGGTCTGACTAGTGGGCCAGGGCTGAGCAGAGGGTCCTTGTGGGACTGAATGAAACACCCAGTCCCACTGCCCTTCTCCCACAGCCCACACCACCGGCCTCACTGTCCTCACAGCCTGTCATGTCCCCTCCTGCTTCTTGCACAGCTCCGTGTCCGTCCTGCACACTAATCCCTGGGACCACCTCGCTGTGGCCATGGCAGGCGTCAGCCGGCACCCTCCTCCAATGGAATGCACTGCAGGGTGGAGACGCGATCCTGCTGAAGCTGGCACACCCCGCGCCTGTCTCCTGCACCCGCAGGCTGCCCCTCTGGCCTGGCTCAGCTCCTGCTCCCCTGAGGGCAGCCTCTGCTGGGTGACTGGCTACAGGGACATCAGGCCGAATGGTGGGTGAGACGCTGGGGTCTAGGGCTAGAGGCAGCTGCCCAAGGAGGAGCAGAAGGCACTGCAGGGTGCATGAGGCATCCAGCCTTTTCTCTGCCTCTGACCCAGCCCCACAGGCCTGGTCCAGGCCTCATCCTGCCCCCCAGACCTGCTTTGGACAGGCATCTGCCTCGTTGCCCACACAGATGAGCCGCCCTGCCCGGGTGACAGAACCGGTCAGGCCCTGCCGCTCCTGGCTGTTTCCCAGAGAACAGGCACGGCCGCACCTGCTGCCTAGCGGCCTCTAATGACCCCTAAGCCACCCTCCCTTCTCCCACCCTCGCCGTCCACTCTGCCTGCAGTGGCCCTGCCTGAGCCACAAAGGCTGTCACAGGCTCTAGGACCCTGAGCCCATCACCAAGGAGACGCTGTGTGCTGGGTACTTCCAGGGCCAAACGGGCTTGTGCAAGGTCAGTCTCCCCTGGCCTGCGCTCCGGCCCCCGATGCCCTGGGGGAGTCACCAGAGTGACTCCTCTGGGCCTCAGCTCCCCATTCAGTATGTGGGTGAGGAAGCAGAGCCCCCATTCACAGGGGATCTGTGATGTGCCTCTTCCGTGCTTAGTAAAAGGCTCCCCAAGTCACCCCTCTAATCCTAAGTGACCCCGTTAGGCAGGCTGGGTCCTGGGCGGGGAGCACCTTATGGCCCAGCTCCATGAGGCTGGGGACTCGGTCTCATCCGAGCAACACCATGTGCCCAGTGTGCGGCTCAGGGCGGGCGCTCAGGCTCTGGCTGTCCCAGGGTGTGAGCAGGTCCACAGGGGCAGAGGGTCAGGGTCCAGGCGCAGAAATGCCGTGTGGGTTATAAGGGAGGCAGCAGGCCTCAGAGGAAGCACTCAGACTTGCAATAATAATAAAGTGATTGGATCTGATCTCGGGGCTGCAAGAGGCTCCGCCCCATGCCTCCCTGGGTGGGGCCAAGTTCCTGGCCCCAAGTTCCACAGCCACAGAGACACGGAGCTGGGCGCTGCAGGAGGGCGCTGTGCACTGTCCCCAGGTCCCCAGACGCAGCCCGTTGATCCCACAGGCCAGGCTGCCAAAGGTGGGGGAGTTTGGACTCCGTGCATCTGGGGGTGCAGGCACACCTCTCCTGGGGATCCCGCTGCGGTGGTCCAAGGGTCCCGCTGGGGCTCCGTCATCTCTCCCCTTCTTTCCTCTCCTCCCGCCAGGCACAGACTAGGAGGAGTCCGAGGTGCCCTCACTGGGCCGGCTCAGGAATCAAACCCGTGACTCCTTGGTCCATGGGCCGGTGAGCTAACCACTGAGCGACCGGCGAGGGCTGAAATGAAAGCTTTTTAATTAAAAGCAGTCCGTGGTGGGTAGTCACTTTCTAATGTTATGGTCATAACTCGTTAATATTGGAATTGTATCCTAGAAGTGACAGATCTGACAGGAGGGTTAAAAAGGCATGGCCCCAAATGAGAATGGTGGCAACTAAAGATCTGAGGCGAGGTAAGGACCAGCTGGTAGCGGAAAGGACCAACCTTACGGCATCTCAGATTAAGTTGGCGGAGGGTTTCCCTGGGCGAAGGGGTGTAGCCCTGTTGCCTGATCATAAATCTTTTTTATCCTCTTCAGCCTCGCCAGTGGTGTTACTGTAGGTGCAACAGGTTTCATCAATGACAGCACAGATCCCCCTCTGGTGGCCGCTGGCGGTACTACCGCTACCTCCCTGCAGGGTTAGGGCCCTCAGGAGTCCTAAAGTCTCCTCATGGGGTTTTATGGAGGAATTTTTAGCTGTTAAGAGCTCTCTTGTTTCCCTGGATCTAAGGGGATCCTAAGATCTCCTTCCTGAAGCAGGTCTCTCTGGCTTTCTTAGGCAGGAAGGGGAAAGGGTCAAAGGTTCCCTCTGAGTCTTTTATTTCCTAATAAACAGTCCCAATCAGTATCGCCAAAAAGCAGCTTCACGGTGGCAGAATTTTGGTTCCTTCAGTCTCACCTTGGAGACTTTAAATAATAAAGTTTCACATTCTAGAAGCTAAATTAGTAGGTTGCTACATGTTTCATTGACTCAATCATTGTGTTCGAATAAGTCATTTCAGTTAAATTGATAAATCTCATGTCAGGAGGCGGTGATGTAGCTGGGCTCCCCACGTGAGGCCTGTATTGTGTAAGCAAGTAATCGGGCATTAATAAGGGGTGTGTCTATGAAAACAGAAGGAAAAGGGGTTAATGATGAGAGCAGATTATAAACCAGTATCTGAGTCTGGAAGGCTGCCAGTCGAGAAGATTTCTAGATGTGCTAGTAAGGCTCCGAGTTTACTTTCTGGAATGAAGGCAGGCAGTGACCACCCGATAGCCTCTCCTGGTTGCAGTTTGAATGTCTCTAGTGATGTCCTCGGGTGCTCAGGACAATTCTGCACGGCTTACACAGCAGCAGCCACTGAGGCTGTTTAAGTGTGAGCTGCAGTGGTGATTTCTCAGGTTTACGCTATGTCCTTTAGCTTAGTCTGCGATTGCAAGGCTCAAGTTTTAGTTCTCAGCAATTTCAAGTCAAAGGATCGGAGGAAAAAATAAAACAATTCTTGTTTATCCTGGTTATTTGCAAGTATTTTATGAATCCAGTTAAATTCCTTAGAGTTCTATAAGTCTTCATCCAGTTCAAAGGTATGATATGAAAATTTATTCTCAGAAACCTATATTTTAGAATAAGTCTGTTAAAATGTAAATCCTTTCCAGGGATCTTCTGAGGAGATAACATATTTGCAAAAGCATCAGAGTAAAACCATGACAAAAAAAAACAAACAAAACAACTTAATATTGTAATGGCTATAGATCTGATTGTAATGCAACTGAAAAAGGAAATCGCTTCTCTGTAACATTTTAAAATAACAATTAGACAATTGGGAGAACCAAGATGGCGGCGTAGGGAGTGGACCTGTGCGTGCTGCTCTCTCACAGCATCATTGAAACTATCAACTATGAGGTAAACAACCACCACTCAGAACCATGGGGAAGTTGGCCCAGTGGGAGATCTACAACTGGAAGAAAAGAAAGAAGCTCAGTGAGACTGAGTGGGAGCTACGGAGGCACCAAAACCAGAGCCTAACCCAACAAATTACAGACTTCAACTGCTCGCAGCCAAGGGAGACACACTCAAGAAGCAGACCCAGGAGAACCAGGATGGCGGCATAAGGAAGAGACCTGTGCGTGCTGCCTCACACAACAACATCGAAACTACCAAATATCAGACAAACACCTATCGTACAGAACCATGGGAAAGTTGGCCCAGTGGAAGCTCTACAACTGGAAGGAGAGAAAGAACATTGAGACTGAGTAGGATGTGCAGAGACACCAAGTACAGAGCCCAACCCAACAAACTGCAGATTTCAACTCCTCGCATAGAAAGAAGCGCATTGAGACTGAGTAGGATGTGCAGAGGCACCAAGTACAGAGCCCGTCCCAGCAGGCTGCAGATTTCAGCTCCTTGCATCTGGGAGGGACGCAATCGGGGGGCGGAGTCGGGTCCGGGGCAGGCCGGGGCTGGGCCTGGCTGGGCCAGCGCTGTGGAACCGCTGTACCAGCAAGCGCACAAACATGCCCACCAGTTTCAGTCTCTCGTGGGGCACTGGGGGACAGCAGACAGGCAGTCTGTGCACTTGGTGGAGGGCATGATCCCAAGAGGAGTGCTGGATGTTCAGCCACCAGGAACGCCTGGAGATTTTGTCTGGTGGGGAGCCGCCGGCAGGGGACAGAGGGCCAAACTTCCTGTTTCCCCGGTAAGGCTGGGATGGCCCCGGTGTGGTAGGGACGACCCCGGTGAGGTTGAAACGGCCCCAATGTGGTAGGGACGACCCCGGTGAGGTTGAAATGACCCCCGTGAGGTAGGGACGACCCCGGTGAGGTTGAAACGGCCCCGGTGTGGTAGGGACAACCCCGGTGAGGTTGAAATGGCCCCGGTGAGGTAGGGACGGCCCCGGTGAGGTTGAAATGGCCCCAGTGAGGTCAGGACGGCCCCAGTGAGGGTGTAACAGCCATGGTGAGGCTCAGACGGCCCTGGTGATGTTAAGACTACTCCAGTGAGGTTGGGACAAATAAAGGGGACCAGTATAGACTGATGAACAGGGGTAGATACAGAGGCAGAGCAACATTGAACAGAATGTCAAACTACAGTGGGAAGCCTGGGGAGGGTTTGCAGGGGGGGATTAAGAGATCAACTGAAGGACTTATATGCATGCATATAAGATTAACCAATGGACACAAGACACGGGGCGGGGGGGGGGGGTGGTGGGTAGGGGCCAGGGGAATGTCAAGGGGGGGAAAAAAGGAGACATATGTAATACTCTTTGTAATACTTTAAGAAATAAAAATTATTAAAAAAATAAATAAATAAAGTCAAAAAAAATAAATAAATAAAATAAAATAACAATTAGACTTACAAATGCAGTTATATCATAACTTGGTAGGCTTTTGGAGATTTTAATATAATCTCTAGAATATCCACTTTAATAATAAAAACATATGTATAATGGCCCTGGCCAGGTAGCTCAGTTGGCTAGAGCATTGTCCCAATACACCAAGGTTGCGGGTTTGATCTCTGGTCAGGGCACATGCAAGAAGCAACCAATGATGCATAATTAAGTGGAACAGCAAGTCGATGTCTGTTTCTCTCTCTCTCTCTCAAAAGCAATAAATAAAAACTTAAAAATATATGTATACAAATAGAGCATAGTTATTAGTTATGTATTTGACAAAGCTTCCCATGCACTTTAAGTATATCAAACAGACCTAATTAGTTTTAAATTTCTTTTTTATAAGGAGAGAGAACAAATCCTTGAGGTATTCCAGGGGCCCATAGGAACCATCCAAAGCCATTTCTAGGTTAAGAAAAAGTCTCTTAAAATTTAAACCCTTTGCCGAAACCAGTTTGGCTCCATGGATAGAGCGTCGGCCTGCGGACTGAAAGGTCCCGGGTTCGATTCCGGTCAAGGGCATGTACCTGAGGTGCGGGCACATCCCCAGTAGGAGATGTGCAGGAGGCAGCTGGTCGATGTTTCTCTCTCATCGATGTTTCTAACTCTCTATCTCTCTCCCTTCCTCTCTGTGAAAAATCAATAAAATATATTTATTTTAAAAAATTTAAACCCTGGAAAGGTTATCAAACATACTTGATCAAAAGATCATGTATCATTATGAAATATTATTCAATTATTTATTCCCCCAAAGTGACAAAAAAAGAGATCAAACATAAATACAGGCTAGCAAAACTTTAGTTCTTAGGATTGAAAGGATGAATTTCTTAAGTAATCAAATAGCTGATTAACACAATATAACTCTTTTAATAAAACAGAATCTTTCTTTCTAGGTAGATACAGGAAAAACTTTTTCCCCTTAAAAGACTGAAAAAGAACTAAACCAATTCTGTATTAGCTTAAATTTTGTATTTAAACTAGAGGCCCAGTGCGCGAATTCATGCACCATTGGGGTCCCTCGGCCTGGCCTGTGGGATTGGGCTAAAACCAGCTCTCCGACACCCCCTGAGAGGTCCCGGATTGTGAGAGGGAGCAGGCCAGGCCGAGGGACCCCACTGGTGCATGATCAGGGCCGGGGAGGGACTGGGGGAGGGCTCCAGGGCATGTCCAGCTCCTCTTGCTCAGTCCGGATGGGTGGACCCCAGCAGCAAGCTAACCTACTGGTTGGAGCATCTGTACCCTGGTGGCCAGTGCACGTCATAGCAAGCAGTTGAGCAGCCTTAGCATATCATTAGCATATTTCGCTTTGATTGGTTGAACAGACGACTGGACACTTACCATATTAGGCTTTTATTATATAGGATTCATTTACTTAATTAAATTTATTACAATATTATTTAGCTTAGCCATATATACAATTTCCTTTTAAGATTTCTCTTCACAAACCTTCTACAACTTTCCTAGTCCTGTTTAGTTTGCCTTTTCTTAGCTCATTCAGAAATAACCAACTTTAGAACAAGCCATTTTCTTCCTATTTCCTTAAAAGGTACCTTTTATTACCAAAACCATACATTTTCTTTCCAATTTAATGCGAATTCTTAACTCTTAGAAACCTTAATCTCTAGCGACAACTAAATAGTAAGTATTCTTTAGATTGGCAACTTTATGAATACATTTCATAACTTATAGAAAGAAACAGGTTCTTTTATTGGCAAATACATTCACATTTTCAAGAGACATACTTCAAACAAATTATAATATATTCATTAACAGCCAAATCCATTTTCTAGTTTCTGTGTAATAAGAAGCTCACAGTAGGTAAACATAGATCAATCAATGTTTTAGTATTCCATGTTATCTCAAAATGTCCAGATAGTCAGTAGTTTTTGTCATTTAACTTAATTTAGTAAAACTCTAAAGTTTCAAGTTACCAAAGACTTTGGAAAACTGTGCTTAGTAATATGTAATTATTACTGAAAAGCTTTATAAAAAACTCTTTACTTTAGTTATAACTATTTATTAATTCTTAGCAATTCTATGATATTTCAAAGTCAATTATTATCCAAGACATTTTCTTGACAAATTTTGTAACAGAGATAAATAGCATGAACTTAATTTTGTAAACCCAGGAAAAGCAAACATATATTTCATGTTAATAACTCTAAAAAAATCAAACTTAAGCCAGCTTTAATATAAAATATTTTCCCAGATCATATGATCCTGAAAAATGTTTGGGATCGTTTCTATTTCTTAATTTATAAAAGCATTTAATTCATTTAAGCCAATAAAACATTACAACCTAGTAATTGCAATCCAGAGGCAGAAAACACATCAGACACAATATATGAACACAGACATCACAAATTAAGACATAAAGAGAATCAACCCTAATAAGTACAGAAGACAGATTTTTCATTTGCCTTGACAACTTTTAGGGCCGCTGAAGAAGGGGGAGGGAAGATCCCAGGCAGGGGCAACTTTAGCTGCTCGTGCTTTTTATTTTACTTTTCTAAAACAATTGCCTTTTTCTTTTTCTTTTTTTAAATATATTTTATTGATTTTTTACAGAGAGGAAGGGAGAGGGATAGAGAGTTAGAAACATCAATGAGAGAGAAACATCGACCAGCTGCCTCCTGCACACTCCCCACTGGGGATGTGCCTGCAACCAAGGTACATGCCCTTGACTGGAATCGAACCTGGGACCTTTCAGTCTGCAGGCCGACGCTCCACCCACTGAGCCAAACCGGTTTGGCGCCTTTTTCTTTTTAAAAAATATATTTCTATTTATTTTAGAGAGGAAGGAAGAGAGAGAGAGAGAGAGAGAGAGAGAGAGAGAGAGAGAGAAACATCAATGACCAGCTGCTTCCTGCACTGGGGATTAAGCCCACAACAACCCGGGCATGTGCCCTGACTGGGTTCCTAGGTGGACACTCAACCACTGAGCCATGCCAGTTGGACTGCTCGTGGTTTTTTTCTTTGTTCTTTTTAAAATATATTTTTATTGATTTCAGAGGAGAGAGACAGAAACATCAATAATGAGAGAGAATCATTGATCAGCTGCCTTCTGCACACACACCCCCCACCCCCCGCCCCTGACTGGGGACTGAGCCTGCAACTGGGGCATGTGCCCTTGACAGGAATCAAACCCAGGACCCTTCAGCCCGCAGGCCGATGCTCTATCCACTGAGCCAAACCGGCTAGGGTTGCTCATGCTTTTTACTAGTAAAAGTGCCAGTTATTGCCTTAGCCGGTTTGGCTCTGTGGATAGAGTGTTGGCCAGAGGACCAAAGGGTCCCAGGTTCGATTCCGGTCAAGGGCATGTACCTCGGTGCCGGGAGCCGGTCCATTCTTGCTGTTTCAAGGGACCTGGCATATATAGCATACTGTTCTTAATATGTTTGCTCTCCTTAGTGCCATGTGTTTTAACCAAGGTCACCTCTCCGAGAAAGGTTGTTTCCCCAGGTGGGGATCTTTCCCCGAGGTTAGGGAGGGGATACAACCCCTTAATTAAGTGTCAGGCGGGTAGTTAAGCTACATAATCTTTACTCCCTGGAATGGAGATAAGAAACGCCCTAACCTTTGTAATAGAAATTGACAGGATTAAAATCGGCTGGTATAAATACGGATGTAACAAGACAATAAACATCAGATCCACATCAGATCCTCATCAGCTCCTCATCAGCTCCTCATCAGCTCCACATCAGCTCCTCATCAGCTCCTCATCACATCCTCATCAGCTCCTGATCAGATCCTAACCAGAACCTAGCCAGAGAACATGGCAAAAGATCCTGGACAGAACCTGGCTACAGAACTTCACTGGAGAACCTAGACAGAACATGGCAAAAGAACCTGGATAGAACCTGGCTAAAGAACCTGGTGACTGAACCTGGCTGGAGAACCTGGAGAACCTGGCTGGAGAACCTAGCAAGAGAACATGGCTACAGAACATGGCAGGAGACCCTGACAAGAGAACCCGACTATGATGATCAACTGAACGCAGTCTTCGTGTCATTCCTTCTTCGCCGACTCCGTCCACACCTTTGGGGACCCCTGGACCCGCTGGGATTGGACCCCAGCAACTGGCGCCCAACGTGGGGCAAAAAGGTAAGTCCCCCCGTACTTGGGAAGTACTTGGGACGGATAGGACTGCACCGTAGGGTACTGCAGACCCCTCCTATAGAGGATAAGTAGGGTAAGAAGGTGGATAGTACAGAACTTAGATTGAGAAGTTGTGCCATACCGAGTCCAAGAAAGAAGACTCTGTATTGATCCTTAGATTGAGAAGATGTGCCATACTGAGTCCAAAGAAAGAAGACTCTGTATTGATCTTTTAACACATATGCTTGCTAGCAGAGGAGTTAAGGTTACGCCCAGTCAGACGGAATGTTTTATACAAGAAGTATGTCCATGCTTTTCTGAGGAAGGAAAGGTGCCGGAAAGGTAAATGTAGAGGCATGGGAGAAGATAGGCCCAAGGAGCCTTATCCTTAACCCCATTGCAGCCTTTCCACCCCGGAAAAGTGCAGGATTGGAAAGCTCTCCCTGGGGTGATAGATCAGGACTCCAGTAATATCAGAAAGCACCAATCCTACTCTTAAAATGGATACAAGAGAGCATTTGGGATTTTTCTTTTTAATGCCTGCTTTGGATTGAGTAAATGCATTACGTGCATCACCACAATGGACCCAGAGAAGCTCCTTGTCTCATCGTTCCAAAGACTTAGAGTTGCCCCGATGACAGAAAAGCGGAAAAAAGGAGAAAAGGAAGGCTATGCAAGGACTGAGGTGCCAACATGGGGTCAGCTGAAGAAGTTAACCACTGAGGCCCAACAGATGGTAGAAAAGCAAGAAGTGGAAGCTACTCTCTGAGCCAAGTCTGAGGACTCTGAGTAAATCAGCAAAAGAAACTTTCATTTAGCAGAAACTCACTTATTTCGTCAAATGGAAAGACTTATTTACAGGAGCCTGGAAGGGACCTGATGTACTTTTAACCTGGGGGAGAGGGGATGCTTGTATATTTTTACAGGATGCAGACTCACCTGTGTGGATTCCAGACCGTCTAATCCGACCTTGTGTCACACCACCCTCCGTCTCCTCCTCATCCTCCCTCTCCCTGGTATCATCCATATCGTCTGAACCCAGAGGGTACAGCTGACTCCTCCCTGGACACCGACACCACCATCAAACATGGCCTGATGGACCCTTTGATGCAGCCCTTCAACTCGCTGATCCTTCAGGAAGCCCGTCGCCAATGACGCTGCCCACTAGCCAGATCAACAAGGACAACCAAACCACCAACTTGAGGACAGCTGAAATCCCTTGACTACAGAGGCCAGCAACCTTCTACAGGAACAAGGCTCCTTGTGCACTCCATCCACTATGTTTATAGCTATGCTCGCTATCATTGCTTGTCAGTCTTCTTAAACAACCCAATCTGAGAGGTGGCCGCTGATTTACATGCACTATCATTTAAAAAATAAAAAAGGGGGAATTTGCCGGGAGCCGGTCCATCCTTGCTGTTTCAAGGGACCTGGCATATATAGCATACTGTTCTTAATATGTTTGCTCCCTTTAGTGCCATGTGTTTTAACCAAGGTCACCTCTCCGAGAAAGGTTGTTTCCCCAGGTGGGGATCTTTCCCCGAGGTTAGGGAGGGGATACAACCCCTTAATTAAGTGCCAGGCGGGTAGTTAAGCTACATAATCTTTACTCCCTGGAATGGAGATAAGAAACGCCCTAACCTTTGTAATAGAAATTGACAGGATTAAAATCGGCTGGTATAAATACGGATGTAACAAGACAATAAACATCAGATCCACATCAGATGCTCATCAGCTCCTCATCAGATCATCATCAGCTCCTCATCAGCTCCTCATCAGCTCCTCATCAGATCCTCATCACATCCTCATCAGCTCCTGATCAGATCCTAACCAGAACCTAGCCAGAGAACATGGCAAAAGATCCTGGACAGAACCTGGCTAAAGAACCTGGTGACTGAACCTGGCTGGAGAACCTGGAGAACCTGGCTGGAGAACCTAGCGAGAGAACATGGCACCAGAACTTGGTTGGAGATCCTGACCAGAACTTGGTTGGAGTTCCTAACCAGAACTTCGCTGGAGATCCTGGAGGGAGAACCTCGCTATGCTGATGAACTGAAACCAGTTTCCGTGTCATTCATTCTTCGCCGACTCCGTCCACACCTTTGGGGATCCCTGGACCCGTTGGGGTTGGACCCCAGCACCTCGGTTGCAGGCTCCTCCCCAGCCCGGGCCCTGGTCAGGGCGTGTGCTGGAGGCAACCAATCGTGTTTCTCTCACATCGATATTTCTCTCTGTCTTTCCTTTCTCTTCCACTCTCTCTAAAAATCAATGGGGAAATATCCTCTGGTGAGGTTTAAAAATAAATAAAAGTGCCAGTTATTTTCTTCAATTATTTCAGCCTCATAGAACATCAGGCTGCGAGAGACCGATCAGTTGGTGACCAGGTAAGACTGAGATGCCGGGGTCCTCCGAGGGTCAGGAAAACACACACACGGTGACAAGAGGTAAGATGTGGAAGATGAGGATGAACGTTTCAAAGGCTGTGAATGAGGGGTGGAAACAAAGAAAGTCTCTGCGAGAACTCAGGGAATTACACAGGCAACATCCCCAAGAGTTGTTCAAACGGGAGGCTAAGCGCTGAACAAGGTCAAGAATATCCAGTCCCCAAAGAAGAGAGAGAAGCCAAAACAGAAGGTGTGCTGCAGAAAGCGGAAGCAAACGGTGGGTCCATTTGGTGGCTAGAGGCTCAGTCCCAGCTCCTGTGGAGCCCTGTCACCTGGGAGCCACCCTGGACAGTCATGTGGATGCTCTTACCCCACAGCCTGAGGGCAGACCTACCAATGGCGGTGGCAGTGCCTAGCTGCTCCGATGGACTTACTCTCTCAGGCAGGAGACTTACTCCCACCAACAAAAGTGACAGGAAAAGGGACCAACACAGAAAAAAGTGAAGACTTCCTGGCTGGCTTGCCATGGAAGAATGTCCTCGAACTGGTTCAGGGCTGGGGGCTGGCCCTGGCCTGGCCTGGTCCCCACCTCCAGGCTCTTGACTTGTGCAGGAAAGAATTCAGGAAGCAGTCTGAGTGAGAGCGAAAGCAAGTTTTAATCAGGTAGAGAAAAAGTGAGGACACGGGTTCCTGGAGACAGGCTCAGGGCTTGAGTGGCTGGATGCCACCCCTGGCTGCAGTTCTCACAGACAGCCACTGTGAAGGAAGCGAAAGCACACATCCTAGTGGACGTGGGCTGACTCGTAAGTGAGTGGTTGCCGCGGTCAGTCAGTTCCCGGGATTTTACGTGATCCCAGTTTTTGAACTTCGTAGCAACCAGATTCTGTCTCTGACTTCAGGTTGGGTAGGAGTCTTGTTCCTAATATGGTCCCTTCCAGAAGTGTCATGGCATTTGTCCCTCCTTCTACACATGGTGCATTTTCATGATTACGGTTTAACTAGAGGCCCGGTGCACAAATTCGTGCACGGGTGGGGTCCCTCGGCCTGGCTGATGATCAGGGCCAATTGATTGATTGACGCCGGCCAGGGGGAGGGACTGAGGGAGGTTGGCTGGCTGTGGGAGGTTGGCTGTGGGAGTGCACTGGCCACCAGGGGGCAGAGACTCAACGCAGGCTCTGAAGGGAGGGACTGTATGGATCCTGAGAACCCCCACCCCCTGCTTCCCCTGTCATCTGTGTGGCCTCAGGAAAGTACCTTCCCCCCACCTCCACCCCAGTGCCCATCCTGTCTCCCATTAATGCAAGCATTACCAAACCACAGGGGCTCATCATGGGGTGTTCTCCTCAATAAGGAGGCGTGGTTGAATTTAGGTAGTTTGATTTACTTGCAACCAGTAAAGGAGACAGGATTCACATTCACAGGCCCGCCTTCCCGAGGGAGGCTTAGCCATTGCTTATATACAATATGTGGTTAACTATACCTTGATTCCGGCTTCGCACTTGGCTACCCTTACCTGGTTGGGTTCCTGTCAAGCTCATCCTGTTTATAGCAGGTAGGTCGCCCCTCTTGACTGGGGTGCAGGGTAGGCACTGAATGGAGCCTTGGGGCACATGTGTTGTCTCCCAGGGTCTTAGCCACACCCTCCTTGGGAGCAAACTGCTATTATGAGCTGGGCAAGGGCCGGAAGGAAGGGGAGATGAGAAGGGCTGGTGGGGGTGGGGCTGGGGCTGGGAGAGACCCCGGAACAATCCAGAGGGAACGATGGGGGTGGCTTAGGCCCCTGGAGGATTTCTCCTGGGTGTAGCCAAGGTTGCAGAGGCCAGCCCAGGAGTAAAGGTCCAGAAATGTGGAAGGAGGAAGGGACACCCACCATCTGAAGGTGTCGCACCCTTCAGACCCTATGTATGCAGACAGCCATCGGCCACACTCCCAAGGAGCAACCATGTATAGATGCAACCTGCTGTGAGGTTTAGGGAGATTTTGCTCCCAGGCCTGGGATCGCTCAGCTGGGAATAATAACCACAGGCTTCGTTAATACTCATTAGCTAAAGATCGATGTGCTCCAAAGATTGGCCACAGTGAATTACTGTTTTTCTGGCAGGAAAATGGGTTGATGCTCAGATCTTTCAAGACAAATATCTTTAAGGAAAGACTTCTAGCCCTGGCCAGTGTGGCTCAGTTGGTTGGAGCATTGTCCTGTGTACTGAAAGGTTGCGGGTTCAATTCCTGGTCTGTGCATGTACAGAAGGCAACCGATGTTCTCTCTCACATCGACGTCTCTCTCTTCCTCCCCCTCTCTCTAAAATCAATAAGCATTTCAACAGGTGAGGATTAAAAACAAAAAAGAAAAGACTCCCATGATGAAAAATTTTAAATTAGCTTTATCTTGCATGAGCACATAATTAAATTGAGCCGATTTTAAGCCCACAATTTGAGTTGGACCAATGCATATAGTCACATAACCACCACCATAGTCCAATGATACAACATTCCAGCATCCTCCAGCTGGGGAAGGGGCAGGAAAGACCCAGGAGTGAGGGAGGATGGAGGAGGAGCTGAGGTCAGGCCCCAACTGCTCCTTGTTGCACACCCTGAAGTGAGGGCTTATCACCTCCATTTGCCCCACATGGAGCCTACAGTCCAGGCAGCGAGTGGCTGTCTCAGGGGCGCACAGTCAGACGGAAACTGGACACAATGGATCCGAGGCCTGTCACCACTTGAGCCAAATTCAGCAGAGACACGGTTGAATCATATATGAGTGTTTATTCCAATGATGCCGGCAGTGTGGGGAGAGCAGCCAGTCACCCTGGAAATTCTACTCTGACCCCCTCGCCAGTTGGCTGGTTATATACACACGAGGGAGAAGCTAGCTACGTGCAGCTGCACGTGTAAAAGGGAGAGGGAACGGCAGGGTCTGCATTCCGTCCTCTGGGAGCTCAAAGTCCCATAACAAGGAGGCCAACCTTCTATGCTGTTACACACAGCTCAGCCTGTTCCTGGGACCTGAGAATGGGCAGCGTTCCTGAAGCAAACTCCCGGGGCGGTCAGGGTCCAGGCACAGCCACCAAATCAAAGTGTGTCCTGTCCATGGTCTGTTCTCAAAATGTATTTCTTTTCTGAGTAACTGACCCACTGAGGCATCTTATCTTTTTACAGCCTTGTTTCACCCTCCAGTTTCCCTGGTCTGTAAGGAAACTTCTTATCTATAGTTAGGTGAATAATCACTAAACAACGGTGGCTCTATTCTTCTTACGTACTATTGAGGCCACAGCAGGCCTGGCCGGCATGGCTCAGGGGTTGGGGGTCGACCTATGAACGAAGAGGCCAGGGTTCTATTCCCTGTCAGGGCACACGCCGGGGTTGTGGACTCGATCTCCAGTGGGGAGCATGCAGGCAGCAGCCAGTCCATTATTCTCTCTCATCATTGATGTTTCTATCTCTCTCTCCCTTCCTCTTTGAAACCAATAAAAAAATATTTTGGGGGATAAAAAGACCACAGCAGAACCAATCATCACCCCAGACATCCTGGCTGCAAACCTGAGCCTTTTCTCCTCACCTGGACAAAGGTGGTGGTCAGTGCTGCCCCCTCCTGGAAGGTCCCCACAGTTCCCATGGGCACACTGGCTCCTCTGTCCTCCAGGAGCCTGGTCTTGGGGTTCCGCAGAGGGTCCCAGCTCAAGGCCCAACTTGAACCCACAGAGACAGCTCAGGCCCTGTGACCAGACTCTCCCCTCCCCCCGCCCTCACCAGAGTCCCCATCTCCATCCCCATCCCATCCTCAGGTCCTGTGAAATCCACCAAGATCAGCCGGGCACAGCACCTGCTGCCCAGGTACGGGCAGCCCTCCCAAACGGTCCTCTGTCTGGCCAGGGCCTGATGACCGAGCTGATTAGGGGCCTCTGGGAAGGGCAATGACTTTCCGGTCCCAACCCCCAGCTCCCTGTCTAGCTCCAAGTCACAGTCCCGATGGGAGAGTCCTCTCTGAGATGCGTGGAAACTGAGGCACGAGGGCAGGCGGCCTGATGACCCACCAGGACCGAGCTGCTCCGGGAACAGACTGGTCTCCTTCCCGCCAGCACCCGCCCAGCGCCTCAGCTCAGAAGTGCGTGAGCCACATCTGCTCTGGTGAACACGGATGCGAGCGGCACCACCTCTGGGTGCAGGGCCTGCGTGAACCGCTGACAGCCACGCACATAGGAGGTGACCCTCGGGAAAGGGGAAAGTGCCCTTTCTGTCCAGCTCAGAGGAGTGGGGCTGGAGCCGGGCCGGCCCTCCCAGGCCCCGGGGGCCGGATGCTGCCCAGGGTGGGGTGGGGCAGGTCGGGAGGGACCCAGTCCTCTGCCTCCTGGACCCCCAGGGCCTTCCCTGGACCCCATATGATGGGCCTTCAGGCCTTCATCTGTTTTAGTTCAATTGCCTCCAGCACTGAGACCCCACTCATTCCACCGGCGCCGCATACATGGTTTCCTGCAGGAACCCCACTCCCCACGACTCCAAACACCATGGGTGTGGTCCCCTCAATGACTGACAGGACTCGTTTCTGTGCCCATTTTCCAGGAGGGGTGGCGTACCCCAGAGTGCCACCCTCGCCTGGACCTGGAGTGCAGGTCACCAGCAGCCAGTGAACGTGGGCCTGCACGGGGCACCCTCAGGAGGACCCATGTGGGCACACAGGAAGCACTGTCCCCCCCCGCTACCCCCCTGGCCCAACGGAAGGCCCGCTTGACCCTCCCTGATAAGCCAACACTCACTTTATCTGTCACTGCTGCTGGCTGAGCTCCTCCAGATCCCAGGGCCAGATAAGGGAAGCGGGTGCCCGGCCTCCTCCCTGTTCCCCCAGTGTGGGCGTCTCAGCCCCAGGCCCAGCCATGTGCCCTTCCTTCCTTGCACCCTCCACCGGAGGAGCCTTTGTCCCTCAGTGTCCCCAGCACAGCCCGCACCGAGAAAAGTGTAAATGCGCTTGTGCAAGGTGCACGATTCAGGGAGCGGCAGCCCCAAGAGTGTGGGGAGGAGAGAGGGAGGGAGGGGGTGGTGGCTGGTCCATCTCTGCCTTCACACCGAGGAAGGACAGTATCTGGCTGCAATAAGATGATTAAGGTGAAGGAAAGGAGGGGGTTAGCGCTCCCCACCACGGTGTCCACAGCGGGGAGGCCCAGGGTGAGTGGGCAGAGGCCCTCCCACGCGGACCTGCCAAGTCTGCGCCGTGGGCAGGGAGCTCGGTCATGGGACGCTGTGCCCAGGAGACAAGCTGAACGCACAGCAGCCGGATGCGCAAACCAGCGGCCCCGGGGCCTGAGAGGTGACAGGAAGCTCGCTAGGTGGCTGCACATCCCAGAGGTGGAAGCATTGGCCGTGGGCCTGGGCCCATCAGTGTTGCAGGCGACCCCTGTCCCCTCTCCTGCCGAGGGGGCGCCAATGTGAAAGGGGTTCCCACACCAAAACCCATAAATGCTGATTAAAACTCAATGAGATGCAAACCGCCCCCCCCCCCCCCCCCCCCGCTACAAGAATGGGGCATGGGAGGGTGACAGGCCTGGCCCCATGGCTATGGGGGGGCATCTGGCTCCCAGGAAAGGAGGTACTCGGACCTCAGGCCCGGCTCCCTCGCTGGCACAGGCGCAGACATGCGGGATGTGTGCACAGGGACAGCCGCCCTGGTCCTGAGACCCTGACCGGGCACCTCTGTCCCCTGCAGCAGCCTGGACACAGGCTCCCTGGGAGCCGACACGCTGACGGGGAGAAATGGTGTCCTCCCCACTCGCAGCCGCGGAGGACGGCACCGCGCGGTGTTCGGTGTGACGGAGGCTCCAGCCTCACTCCACCCGCCTGCACCTGTGACACTTAGGCAGCCGCACGGCGTCCACATGTGCGAGCTCAGTGCGGCCTGAGAGCTGAGGACGGTGCTGGGAGGGAGGGCAGGGCACTGCGTGGTCGGAGGCCCCAGGGTGTGGGGCCAGGGGTCTATTGTGATCCCATTGCTGGGCACCTGGGAGCCCCCAGAATTATCTTTTTAAAAATGTTTTTATTGATTTCAGGGAGGAGAGAGAGAGAGAGACATCCATGACGAGAGAGAATCACCCATCGCTGCCTCCTGCACGCCTCCTTCTGGGGACTGAACCCACAACCTAGGCATGTGCCCTGACCAGGTATCAAACCGTGAACCGTGACCTCCTGGTTCATAGGTCTGCACTCAACCACTGAGCCGCACTGGCTGGGCAAGAATTACCTTTTCAATGTTCTGAATTGCTTTATGTGACCTGAATACACATGACCGCTCCCCAAGGAGACACAACCCCAGGCACCAGGGGCTGGGGAGGGGGTGTCCCCACAGCAATGCCCAGTGCTCAGGGCCAGGGGTCCCCACAGTGACACCCAGTGACTGTGTGGCTGCCCCTGGAGCCCTCCCTCCCCCTCAGTGACGCCCACAGCTGGACACACGGCCACAACCACAGGTGCTCTTCACACACTTTAATGAGGGGCAGTGCCCACCACCCACTCCCTGGGCTGGGGGAGCTCAGGGCAGGGGGCAGGGCAGGTGGAAAGGGCAGCCAGCTGGGCAGGAAGCAGTGGTCAGGGACAGGAGGGGGCTGGGTCGCAGCCTGAGGGACGGGCTCAGGGCTCCTTGGGGACGTGCTGGTGGATCCAGTCCAGGTAGTAGGTGATGCGGGTGTAGATGCCGGGCCTGTGGGGCTGGGCACAGCCGTCACCCCAGCTGACCACACCCGCCTGCATCCAGGTGCCGTTGACCTTGCAGACCAGGGGCCCTCCAGAGTCGCCCTGGGGAGGAGAGGGGTCAGTGGCTGGAGAGGTGGATGGGGGGGGGGACTTTGGGGAGGACACGGGCCCACCTGGCAGGCGTCACTCTTCTGGTTCCCAGCACAGATCACGTTGTCCTTGACAATCCGGACGTTGTCCCCCGTGTACAGGCCCGTGTGGTATTCCGAGTCACAAAGGCTGTTTTCCACGATGGGGACCTCCACCTCCTTCAGGGGGTACGGCGGTGGGAGGTGCACTGTGCGGTGAGAGGAGAAGGATGAGGCAGGCTGGGCTGGGCGGCTTAGCCAACCTGCCATGGGATGGCCCCTGGGCCCGGGCTGGCAGCAAGGGGGTGCCGCTGCCTCCTTGGGGCCAGGGCTGAGCCCAGGCACACGCAGGGCTGAATGCAGCTGACCCACCGCCTTCTCCCCCAAGGCTGGGCCTGCGACCTTGACCTCACTTACGCCCCTGTTGGGAAGGGAAGGGGCGGGAGCCAGGCCCGGTTCTTCCCAGCTCGGCCTCCAGGCCGGCCCTCACCCCAGGACTCAGTTTTCGGGGCTGGAGGCTGTGTCTCCAGGGGCGCTTGGGCGATGACACAATCCGGTTCCCTGTGAGAGGCCCAGAGGACATGCCTCCCGCAGGGCACCTGCTCATGCTCAGTGTCCCTAAGGCTTTGCTCTGAGTTGTGGATCAAGGGAGACAAGACGATGGTGCTGGAGGGGTCAGACCGAGCTCATCCAACTGCACCCTGGCTCCTGCTTCGGGATCCTTGCGGGGGGCGCAGGGAGAAGATGCAGGCCAGCCTGCAGGAGCGGGCACGGTTCGCTTTCCCTGATTAATAAGGGCCCCTTATGTGTGTGCTTTCTCTCTTCCTATATCCCGTCCATGAAATACCAACTGTAACTATGCCCTTTCGTGCCAGGGGAAGCTGAGGCTCAGAGGCGCTAAGTGACTTCCTTGCCCAGGCACCAAGTCCCTGCTCTTGGTACACCCTGCCTCTGCCAGCTCTCCCCTGCCAGACTCACCAAACTCCCACTCCCTGAGCTGGCCCATCAGAACCATCCCCAAAAGGGAACCCCAGAGCTCAGTCATGGGTGTGACCGTTCCCCACCACCACCACCACCGCCTAAGCCCCCCAACTCTACCTGACACTCACCTCCATTGTCCACATCACCCCAGCCTGTCACCCAGCACGGGGTCCCCGGGGGGAAGGTCTCCGAGGCAGAGGGCAGAGCGACCAGCTGGACGTTGCAGGAGGTGTTCACAGGGTCCTGCAGCTCCATCAGAGCGATGTCAAACCCCTCCTGGACGACATAGTACTTGGGGTGCACGATGATCCGGTTGATGGGCAGCAGCTTGTCCCGGTAATAGAGGTGCTGCTCCCGCAGCTGCACCCTCAGGTCTGCGGGATCTTTCTTTTCCCTGGAGGGAGGGGCACCTACTCAGGGACTGAGCAGCCTCCTGTTCACCCAGGAGAGAGTGCGGATAAAGCCCAGGCCCACCCCCACGCCCATCAGGCCCCATGGACACTCACGGTCCCAGGCAGTGCGCGGCGGTCAGCACCCACTGGGGGTGGATGAGGGAGCCCCCGCAGAAGTGCATCCAGTACTGCTCTTTCATTCTCAGGCTCACCTGCCAGGGCCACTTGTCTTCAGGGGCCTCCTGCCCCCCCACGATGCCCACTCTCTCCAGGGCCTGCCTTGGGGCTGGGGCAGGAAACACCCTCAGGGCAGAACAGGACACAGCCCGGCCCCTGAGCCCACACAAACCTGGGCTTCTGTGAGCCCACCACCCATGGTGGAGCCTGTGGGGTGAGGGGCAGGGACAGGGACAGGGACAGGGCTGAGCAGGGTCAGGACTCACCAGGGGCCGCATGGCCCAGCCTCAGCAGGAGGGGCAGTGCCAGCACCAGCAGACTCAGCATCTGGAAGGAGCCAGGAGGGGCTGCCTGACCCAGGGGGGCTGAGCCAGGCGGGGGGGGGGGGGGGGGGGAGTCTGCAGGGTGTGGGTGCAGATGGAGTCGAGGACCCGGGATGAGGGGTCATTTGAGATCTGGAGTCTGAGGTCCTGCTGCTCCAGATGTGAGGCTCAGCTACTCAGTGCACGAACCCCAGGTGGTGGGGTCTGGTGGGGGTGCTTACCTTGACCGGTCCCTGCTGCTATTGCCCAGTCCACTCTCCCCTCCCCATTTATCCTTCCAGATCAGGGGGGATGGGTGGGGGGGGGGGGGCAGAGGAGCGTTTGCTCGATCCTCCAATCCAGAGTGGAGGAAGTGGATGATTCAGACCCAGAGCCCTGCTCTCGAACCCAGGTTATCTTGGATGGCGGACAACGTCCCTGTCTGGGTGTTATCTGAGTAATTCTGCTAATCACCACGGTATCTTGTTATCTGAGTATCATCAGCGAGGAACAGGCAGATGGAAGAAATTCAACGGAAATTCTCAGCAAATTAATTGAGACAGTGTACTATAGTTATTTCTGTTGAATTGAAATGGGTGTTGAATTGTGTAAAAAAAATTTTTCTGCCTCTAAGCATAGGACGATAGCTAATCTTTTAGAGTTTGTCAATATGATGACTTGTGTAGATTGATTTTCACATGTTCAACCGACTTTGCATTCCTGGAATGAATTACACTTGACTTGACAGTGAGATGACAAGTGACTAGTGCAACTTCCCCTTAGCCACTCGCCAGCCAGGCCCTACTACCCCTGGCCCCCGACCTCCACAACCAGGGCTGACCACTATCCCTGCCTGTTCATCCACCCAGCTCCTCAGTCCCCTGGGCTTGCTGGTTACTGGAACCTTCAGCCCACCTCCCCCCAACCCCCACCCCACAGTGTTCTGATCCTTTTGTGTCACCTTCTGCCATCCAGATGGCCCCTCCTGTGGCCGAGGGGAGCCTCAGCCTGCCCCCTACCCTGACCAGACACCAGCCTGGCTCTGGGACCCATCTGTCCCTGGCTGGTGCCTGCAGCATCTGTCTCAGGTGACCAAGTGCTGGGTCCTGCTCCTCTCCAGATTGGGGGTTAGATCTTTGCCCTGTGACCTCCGTTCTTTGATCGGGTCCAGAAATGCATTGATTTGCAGTTTGTGAGTGATGTTCTTCCCAGCCGCCTGCAACCTGAGCTGACCCAGGCCTTGGATATGATGTGGGGTTGGGCCCTGGCTCTGATTTTCCCAAAGAAGGATAAGTCATTCCTGGAATGCAAAGTTGGATAAGTCATTCCTGGAATGCAAAGTTGGTTTAACATGTGAGAATCAATCCGCGTACTTCATATTAGCAAACTATAAAATAATAGCTATTGTCTTAAGCTTAGAGGCAGAATTTTTTTTTTTTACACAATTCAACACCCGTTTCAATTCAACAGAAATTCTCAGCAAATTAATCGAGACAGTGTGCTATAGTTATTTCTGTTGAATTGAAATGGGTGCTGAATTGTGTAAAAAACTTTTTTTCTGCCTCTAAGGATAGGACAATAGCTATTCTTTTAGAGTTTGTCAACATGATGACTTGTGTGGATTGATTTTCACATGTTCAGCCGATTTTGCATTCCTGGGATGAATTTCACTTGACCATGATGTTCAGCCTTTCCATAATTTGAGGAATTCAATTTGCCAAAATTGGATTAAGGATATTGGTGGCTTTTTCTAGGAGGGACACTGGTCTGTAGTTTCCTCTTCTTATAATATCTTTGGTTTTCTTATCCAAACTTGGCTGGGTCATGATGTATTATCTAGATCCCATATATATAGATCTAGATTCAATTTGCTAATATTGTGTTGAGGATTCTTGCGTCTATGCTGATGAGGGATACTGGTCTGTAGTTACCTTGCTATGTAATGGCTTTGACTAGTTTTGGTACCAGGGTAATCCTGATCCTATAAAAAGGAGTTGGGGATGAGAAACCAAGATGGCGGCATAGGTAAACACTGGAAATTGCTGCCTCGCACAACCACTTCAAAAATACAACTAAAAGACAAAATGGATATCATCCAGAACCACAGGAAGGCTGGCTGAGTGGAAATTCTACAACTAGAAGTAAAGAGAAAAGCACACTGAGACTCAGAGGAGGTATGGAAGTAAAGTGCAGAGGTACGGAGGCACACGTGGAAAGGGCTGGCAACTGAGGATGCGGTTGTCTTTTTCAATCCGGTGGGAGTCTCAAGCTCCCAGCTGCTCTGAACTCCAGTTCCGGGTGAGTCTCTGGGACCCAGACTCATACGGGGAGAAACTGGACTGTCTGGCATCGGGCAGAACTCGAGGGCGGCTTTCTCTCAGAGGTGCTTGCAGTGATTACTGTGGGACACTGAGACCTAGGGCCTCTTAGGGCAGGGCTGAGGATCAGCCATAGCTGTTTGCTCCACCCTGTTGATTCCCTGAGACCCGCCCCACCCAAGCTGTGTGCAGAGGCTTTTGCATATGAAAGACCTGGCCCTTTGCAACCTGAAAATTACCTAACAAACTGCAGCTGGGTCAGAGAGACCCAGAACATCCAAAAGAAGGCCCAAGGCCCCACAGCAGCTTGCATTGCTTCACAGCTGGGCCTCATCTGGGCACCTCCAAATCTCAAACAAAGAAGAGGAATCTGCAGATCTCTCCGTAGCTCCTGCTGGGTAGCCTCAGGCAGAGGCTAAATTAGCACCTCCTTAGAGATCCAAGAGCCAGTGTACCCAGTGGTCAGAGTGGGACCATCCAGATTACAACTCCTCAGATCCATAAGGGACACACTCAGGGGGCAGACTCAGTGAGCACCAAAGCCCCACTGAAGCAAGTCTTGCCCCAGAAGGGTGTCTCCAGCACAGAAGTTCTCCCACCGTAGACACAGCTGATTCTCACAGCAAATTGGCCTGGAGGTCAATTCCTCCCAGTGATACCAACAGCAATCAAGACTTAACTACAACAAGACTGTGCACAAAGCCCACAAAGGGGTGCACCAAGAGTGTCCACTCAGGTAATTGGGGAGGCTGAGCCCCTGGGCCCTATAGGACACCTAGCACAGAAAGCCACTCTATCAACACAGGGAAGCAGCCAAAATGCGGAGACAAAGTAGCAGGTCACAAATGACAGAAATGGAGGAAAGCAAACTACTGGATATAGAGTTCAAAACCAAACTTATAAGGTTTTTCTAGAATTTTCTAGAAACTGCTGATAAAATTAGTGAGACCCTCAAGAAATCTAGTGAGACCCTCGAGGATATGAACAAGGATCAACTAGCAATTAAGCATACACTGACTGAAATAAAGAATATTATACAGAGTTCCAACAGCAAACTAGAGGATCACAAGCATCAAGTCAATGATTTGAAATATGAAGAAGCAAAAATCACCCAACCGGAAAAACAAAAAGAAAAAAGAATCCAAAATTATGAAGATAGTGTAAGGAGGCTCTGGGACAGCTTCAAGCATACCAACATCCAAATTATGGGGGTGCCAGAAGAAGACAGAGAGCAAGATATTAAATACCTATTTGAAGAGATAATGACAGAAAACTTGCCCTACCTGGTGAAAGAAATAGACTTATAAGTCCAGGACGCACAGAGAACCCCAAACAAAGGAACCCAAAGAGGACCACACCAAGACACATCATAATTAAAATGCCAAGAGCATACCCTAACCGGTTTGGCTCAGTGGATGGAGCATCGGCCTGTGGACTGAAGGGTCCCGGGTTCGATTCCGGTCAAGGGCATGTACCTTGGTTGCGGGCATATCCGCAGTGGGGGGTGTGCAGGAGGCAACTGACCGATGTTTCTCTCTCATCGATGTTTCTAACTCTCTATCCCTCTCCCTTCCTCTCTGTAAAAATCAATAAAATATATTTTTTTAAAAAAATGCCAAGAGCAAAAGACAAAGAGAGAATCCTAAAAGCAGCAAGAGAAAGAAAGTCAGTTACCTACAAGGGAGTACCCATACGACTGTCAGCTGATTTCTCAACAGAAACTATGCAGGCCAGAAGGGAGTGGCAAGAAATATTCAAAGTGATGAATAGCAAGGACCTACAAGCTAGATTACTTTACCCAGAAAAGCTATCATTCAGAATTAAAGGTCAGATAAAGAGCTTCACAGATAAGAAAAAGCTAAAGGAGTTCATCACCGCCAAACCAGTATTATATGAAATGCTGAAAGGTATCCTTTAAGAAGAGGAAGAAGAAGAAAAAGGTAAAGATACAAATTATGAACAACAAATACCCATCTATCAACAAGTGAATCTAAAAATCAAGTGAATAAATAATCTGATGAACAGAATAAACTGGTGAATATAATAGATTCAGGGGCATAGAAAGGGAGTGGACTGACTATTCTTGGGGAGGAAAGGGGTGTAGAGGGTGCGGGAAGAGACTGGACAAAAATCGTGCACCTATGGATGAGGACAGTGTGTGGGGGGGTAAGGGCAGAGGGTGGGGTGGGAACCAGGTGGAGGGGAGCTGGGGGCGGTGGGGAGGAACAACTGTAATAATCTGAACAATAAAGATTTCATTTAAAAAAAAAGTTGGGAAGTGTTCTCTCCAGCTGGGAGAGATCATGTCGGTTTGGTATTATTTCTTTCTTACATGCTGGATAACTTTCCCAGGGAAGTCACCTGGGTTTGGAATTGCCACAAACCCGGTGCTGTCATGACACATTTATTTTCTCATGATTCTTAGGTCTGAGGTATGTCCAGGGTCTCACAGGGCTAACGTCCAGGTGTGGGCAGGGCGGCATTCCTCCTGGAGGCTCCAGGGGAGCATCCGTTCCTGGCCTTTTCCAGCTTCTAGAGGCCCCCCAAGTTCTGCAGCTCCTGGCCTGTCCTCCATCTCCAAAGGCGGCCGGGAGCCTTTCTCCGACGTCCTCACGTCTCTGCCCACAGCTGGGAAGATTCGGTGATTGTAAGGACTCATCTGAGGACACTGGTCCATTCGGATGGCGTAGGAAACTCCCCTATCTCGAGGCCGCCACCTTAGTCATGTGCACAAAAGCCTCTGCCCCATGAGCCACAGTCACAGGCCCAGGGGTGAGGACGAGGACATCTTGGAAGGGCTATCCTGCTGCCTCCCAAGCAGAATGGGCTGCCAGTGGGGAGAGAGGGTCCCAGTGCTGGAGGCTAGTTGGGGTGGGACAGGTGAGGGCCCCCATCTCCCTTCCTGTGGGGACCTGGAGATGGCACCGGGTAGTCCAGGAGGTGGGTGACCTGTGTTCCTGCAGACCCACCCCCACCTCCACCCCCATCCCCTAAACTGGGCCACATCAGGCCCCTGGAGGCCTGGACGGGCGGTGCCATTGTCACCCTTATTCAGCACCAGGGTCAATGTGGAACACCCACTTTTGAGCCAAAGCTCTTGGCAGGTGTTGGCGGGAAGGAGACAGGTCTGCGCCCTGAGAAGACTGGTCCTGGATCATCAGGCAAACCCCTCCCCGTGTCTCAGTTCTCCCAGGTCTGAGAGGAGATCACTGACCTACAGGGACCTCCCACTCGGCCTGTGATTGGGAGCTAGGGGGGCAGGAAAGGCCTGGCCCCTCCCGGGGCCCCCTAATCAGCTCAGGGATCAGGTCCTGCCAGGACAGGGGACGGTTAGGAAGGGCTGCCCCGGGCTGGGCAGCTGGTGATGGGCCTGTCTGATTGTGGTGGAGACCACGGGACCCGGGGGCGGCTGAGGCCACGCTCCGCACAGGGCTTGTGCCGTCTCTGCCAGGCTCAGTTGGGCCTGGAACGCTCTGTCTGTATTTCCTTTTTAGAAATATACCTTTAAATTTTAGAACAGGTTTAGATTTATACCCTGCACCCATTTCCTCTATATTAACATCTTACAATGGTATGATTTATGTGTTATAACTAATGACCCAATGTAAGAGGCCGTGGGGGTCCAGGAAAGGCCTGACCCCACGTAAAGGACATGAACTTGGCTTGCACTCCAGTTCTTGTGTGATCTAGGCAAGCAGATATTTTGTCATAGCAACTGTCAAACATAGATGGAACTAGACAAAGCTTGCCCAGTCTTGCCCAGCTTGTAACGATCTGCTACTTCCCTATGATAGGCCAAGCCCTAGCAGTGATCTAGGAAGCATGGCCAGCCACAGCTTAGCTATAAAACAGTGTGTGTAGAAAATAAAATTGCTGGTGCTTTGTGCCAGTCCTCCTAACCCCGGTCTCTTGTATTTCTTTCATCCCACGCCACCTCTACCCTGCAGGACCCCTTGGGAGCAGGTCTCCACAACCCAATAGGATACACTATACTAACTATAATCCCTGGCTTATTCGGATGCCCTTCCTTTCCCCCCAATGGCCTCTTTCTGTCCCAGGATTCCATCCAGGCCCCACGTGACATCCAATTGCCTCGTCTCTTTAGGGTCCTCTGGGCTGTGACAGCTTCTCAGACACCTGGCTCATCTTGAACATTGGCTGCCTCAGCCCTAGGATCAGCCATTTCTCCAAGGACCCTGGCTCCTTGTTTGGGAGATGCTGCTAGACACCCGAGTCTGGGCCCTGCTGTGCTGATTGCTCTGGGGGGGTCCTTGCGTCTAGGCCCTCAGCTGACAGAACAAGGAAATGTGTGTGCACTGACTGGTGTATAGACACATGCATAACTATCTTCTTGTGGATCTTTATCAAGCTAATCAAGACCTCAGACTTGTGTCTCTAGTTCTAACCCATCACCACAGGGATCGCACACCTCCTCCATGCTTGTCCCAGCATCCCCACCCCAATAGGGAGGACCAACCCCCAACACCCTCCATCCATTCGCTGCACTGCTCACTGCCAGCGTAGCAGTACCGGGTTGTCACCCTGCCCCTGTGGGAATTAACTTTGTCAACCAGAGCACCCTGCTGCGTGCAGTCCCTGTGCTTTGAGTCTTACAGTCGCCACTCGTTCCCAAGTGGCTCAGGTCGGCCACACGCCCCCCAGTGAACTTGTCTCATGCATTGGCAATGCAGGTGGATGTTCTGTCACCTTCTGCATGTGTGTTCCTTGTTATCGCCAGGTGGTATCCCACTGCAGGAACGTACCGCAGTGTGTTTCTCCTTTCAGCTGGTGCTGAACGTCTGCTCGCTTCCTGTCTGGGCTGTTACCGGTAAAGATGTGGGCACAGCCCTGTTGAAGTGTGTTTGTGGGGGTCTCTCTCCTTCTCTCCTTGAGTAAGTCCTTGCACAGGGTTATCCCTGGCCCCTCTACTTTCCACCTCCCGTCACCTCTCCGGGTGGCCAAGCTCCTCTCAGGGGCAAATGGTACTCAGATCCAAGATGCTGCTGATTGCTCTGGCGCCGAGCCAGAGAATGTGTGTGTGTGCACACGTGTACTCACCCACGTGCATGCTCATGCACACACTCACACACGTGCACATGCATTTGGCAGACACGAGCACACATACATGCGCACACACGTACATGCCCCCACACCTTTATAGTTCTATATCTATATGGAAATGCGAGCCTTCCCCAGTCCCAAACCAGTTTATTCCAGTTGTTTCCTCTTCATATTGGCCTGCCTTCTCTGGCATGTGAGACCTGGTTTCTGCCCTTAAGGCATTGCCTTTTTGGTCAATTCCCCCCCAGTGGACTCTGACCCCACTTGGGCCAGCCCAGGCCCCAGCACCAACCCAACCAGACGCCTACCTGCCCTGCCCTCCGCCAGGCTTCAGGCTGCTCCATTCAGAAGGAAAGGGAGGGAGAGGGAGAAGAGTGGGGAGAGCCCGAAACATGCCAGCCATTGCGGGTGTGTGTGTGTGTGTGTGTGTGTGTGTGTGTAACGGCGACCATCTAGACTGCAGTTTCCTGATGAGTTAGCAGGATGAGCCTCCTGTCATGTGCTTCTGGGTCATTTGAACAACTTCTTTGATAAGCTATCAGCACAAGCCTGTGCCCCCTTTTTAATGGGGTTGGGTGTCTTCTTAGTGAGCTGTAAGAGTTCCTTTTCTTTTTCTTCTCTCCCTCCAACCCTCCCTTCCTTCCTTCAAAATGTGGATATAAGTTCTTTGCCAGATGCATGTATTACAAATCTTTTTCTCCTGGGGGTGGATTGTATTTTTATTATCTTAACAGTGTTAAGTGTGTAAGTTTTAAATTTTGATGAAGTCCCATTTCTCAATTTTTTCTTTTTTGAGTCCCCTCTGCTTTCCTCCAGGTTGTGAGGATTTTCTGCTATGGCTTCTCCTAGATGTTGTATAATTTTAACTAGAGGCCCAGTATACGAAATTCGTGCAGAGGGGGCAGTGTTCCTCAGCCTGGCCTGCACCCTCTCCATCTGGGATCCTTCAGGGCATGTCCGGGAATCAGGCCTAAACCGCAGTCAGACATCCCTCTTGCAATCCAGGACCACTGGCTCCTAACCACTCACCTGCCTGCCTGCCTAAGCTCGCAACTGCCCTCCCCTGCCAGCCTGCTCGCCCCCAACAGCCCTCCCAGCTGATCTGTTTACCCCCCCCACCCACCCCCCCCAGCAACCCGAATCAGGCTGGACTAGGCATCTCAGTCGCCAGAGTCCAGGAGGCAGGAACCACCTGGGGGTGGAGGGGTGGTGGCTTCTCCTCTTTTGGCTGCATGCCCTACCCATGTGACCTGTGGGTTCCTAGATGGGTGCCTGGTGGTTGGGGTATATGTCACATGGAAGCCTTTGTCTGAATCATCCGCTTCCTCCACTCTGGATTGGAGGATCCAGCAACCCCTCCTCCGACCTCTGACCTCTGACCCCCCCCCCCCACCCCCTGATCTGGAAGGATAAATGGGAAAGAAAGAGTGGACTGGGCAATAGCAGCAGGGACCGGTCAAGGTAAGCACCCCCACCAGACCCCACTATCTGGGGTTCGTGCACTGAGTAGCTGAGTCTCACATCTGGAGCAGCAGGACCTCAGACTCCAGGTCTGAACTGACCCCTCATCCCGGGTCCTTGGCTCCGTCTGCACCCACACCCTGCAGACCCCCCCCCCCCCCCGCCACCACCGCCTGGCTCAGCCCCCCTGGGTCAGGCAGCCCCTCCTGGCTCCTTCCAGATGCTGAGTCTGCTGGTGCTGGCAGTGCCCCTCATCCTGAGCCTGGGCCACGCGGCCCCTGGTGAGTCCTAACCCTGCTCAGCCCTGTCCCTGTCCCTGTCCCTGCCCCTCACCCCACTGGCTCCACCATGGGTGGTGGGCTCACAGAAGCCCAGGTTTGTGTGGGCTCAGGGGCCGGGCTGTGTCCTGTTCTGCCCTGAGGGTGTTTCCTGCCCCAGCCCCAAGCCAGGCCCTGGAGAGAGTGGGCATCGTGGGAGGGCAGGAGGCCCCTGAAGGCAAGTGGCCCTGGCAGGTGAGCCTGAGATACAGAGACTGGTACTGGACGCACCGCTGCGGGGGCTCCCTCATCCACCCCCAGTGGGTGCTGACCGCCGCGCACTGCCTGGGACCGTGAGTGTCCATGGGGCCTGATGGGTGGGCGTGGGGGTGGGCCTGAGCTTTATCCGCACTCCCTCCTGGGTGAACAGGAGGCTGCTCAGTCCCCTGAGTAGGTGCCCCTCCCTCCAGGGAAAAGACAGATCCCGCAGACCTGAGGGTGCAGCTGGGGAAGCAGCACCTCTATTACCGGGACAAGCTGCTGCCCATCAACCGGATCATCGTGCACCCCAAGTACTATGCCGTCGAGGAGGGGTTTGACATCGCCCTGATGGAGCTGCGGGACCCTGTGAACACCTCCTGCAACATCCAGCTGATTGCTCTGCCCCCCGCCTCGGAAACCTTCCCCCCGGGGACCCCCTGCTGGGTGACAGGCTGGGGTAATGTGCGCAATGGAGGTGAGTGTCAGGCACAGTTGGGGGGCTTGGAGAGTGGGGACCAGTCACACACCCACCCAACTCTGGGGTTCCGTTGGTGGAGGGATCCCGACAACAGGCTCGGGGCCGTGATGGCCTCGCCACTGGTGCCGAATGCTCTCCTCTCACCGCACAGTCCGCCTCCCACCGCCGTACCCCCTGAAGCAGGTGAAGGTCCCCATCGTGGAAAACAGCGTTTGTGACGCGGAATACCACACCGGCGTCTACACGGCGGACAGCAGGCAGATCGTCCGTAAAGACATGATCTGTGCTGGGGCCAAGAAGAAGGACTCCTGCCAGGTGGGCCCGAGTCCTCCCCCAAATTCCCCCCCATCCGCCTCTCCAGCCACTGACCCCTCTCCTCCCCAGGGCGACTCTGGAGGGCCCCTGGTCTGCAAGGTCAACGGCACCTGGATGCAGGCGGGTGTGGTCAGCTGGGGTAAGGGCTGCGGCCAACCCAACAAGCCCGGCATCTACACCCGCGTCACCTACTACCTGGACTGGATCCACCAGCACGTCCCCGAGAAACCCTGAGCCTGTCCCTCGAGCTGCCACCCAGCCCCCTCCTGTCCCCGACCACTGCTTCCTGCCCAGCTGTCTGCCCTTTCCACCTGCCCTGCCCCCTGCCCTGAGCTCCCCCAGCCCAGGGAGTGGGTGGTGGGCACTGCCCCTCACTAAAGTGTGTGAAGAGCACCTGTGGTTGTGGCCGTGTGTCCAGCTGTGGGCGTCACTGAGGGGGAGGGAGGGCTCCAGAGGCAGCCACACAGCCACTGGGTGTCACTGTGGGGACCCCTGGCCCTGAGCACTGGGCATTGCTGTGGGGACACCCCCTCCCCAGCCCCTGGTGTCTGGGGTTGTGTCTCCCTGGGGAGCGGTCATGTGTATTCAGGTCACATAAAGCAACACAGAACATTGAAAAGCTAATTCTTGCCCAGCCAGCACGACTCAGTGGTTGCGTGTAAGACCGATGAACCAGGAGGTCACGGTTTGATTCCTGGTCAGGGCACATGCCCGGGTTGTGGGTTCAGTCCCCAGAAGGAGGCGTGCAGGAGGCAGCGATGGGTGATTCTCTCTCGTCATGGATGTCTCTCTCTCTCTCCTCCCTGAAATCAATAAAAACATTTTTAAAAAGATAATTCTCGGGGCACCCAGGTGCCCAGCAATGGGATCACAATAGACCCCTGGCCCCACACCCTGGGGCCTCCGACCACACAGTGCCCTGCCCTCCCTCCCAGCACCGTCCTCAGCTCTCAGGCCGCACTGAGCTCGCACATGTGGACGCCGTGCGGCTGCCTAAGTGTCACAGGTGCAGGCGGGTGGAGTGAGGCTGGAGCCTCCGTCACACCGAACACCACGCGGTGCCGTCCTCCGTGGCTGCGTGTGGGGAGGACACCATTTCTCCCCGTCAGCGTGTCGGCTCCCAGCGACCCTGTGTCCAGGCTGCTACAGGGGACAGAGGTGCCTGGTCAGGGTCTCAGGACCAGGGCGGCTGTCCCTGTGCGCACATCCCGCATGTCTGCGCCTGTGGCAGCGAGGGAGCCGGGCCTGAGGTCCGAGCACCTCCATTTCCTGGGAGCCAGACGCCCCCATAGCCATGGGGCCAGGCCTGTCACCCTCCAACACCCCATTCGGGGGGGAGGGCGGGGGGGGGGGAGTGCATCTCATTGAGTTTTAATCAGCATTTTATGGGTTTTGGTGTGGGAACCCCTTTCACATTGGCGCCCCCTGGGCAGGAGAGGGGACAGGGGTCGCCTGCAACACTGACGGGCCCAGGCCCACGGCCAATGCTTCCACCTCTGGGATGTGCGGCCACGGAGCGAGCTTCCTGTCACCGCTCAGGCCCCAGGACCGCTGGTTTGTGCATCCGGCTGCTGTGCATTCAGCTTGTCTCCTGGGCACAGCGTCCCATGACCGAGCTCCCTGCCCACACCCTGAGCCTCCCCGCTGTGGACACCGTGGTGGGGAGCGCTAGCCCCCTCCTTTCCTTTCATCTTAATCATCTTATTGCAGCCAAGATACTGTCCTTCCTCGGTGTGAAGGCAGAGATGGACCGGCCACCACCCCCTCCCTCCCTCTCTCCTCCCCACACTCTTGGGGCTGCTGCTGCGGTTGGCGGGCTGAGCTCCCTGGATAGCGCACCTTGCACAAGCGCATTCACACTTTTCTCGGTGCGGGCTGTGCTGGGGACACTGAGGGACAAGGGCTCCTCCGGGGGAGGGTGCAAGGAAGGAAGGGTACATGGTGGGGCCTGGGGCTGAGACCCCCACACTGGGGGAGCAGGGAGGAGGCCGGGCACCTGCTTCCCTTATCTGGCCCTGGGATCTTGAGGAGCTCAGCCAGCGGCAGTGACAGATAAAGTGAGTGTTGGCTTATCAGGGAGGGTCTAGCGGGCCTTCTGTTGGGCCAGGGGGGCTGCGGGGGGGACAGTGCTTCTTGTGTGCCCACATGGGTCCTCCTGAAGGGCCCGTGCAGGGCCACGTTCACTGGCTGCTGGTGACCCGCACCTCAGGTCCAGGCGAGGGTGGCACTCTGGGGTACGCCACCCCTCCTGGAAAATGGGCACAGAAATGAGTCCTGTCAGTCATCAAGGGGACCACAGCCATGGTGATTGGAGTTTTTTGCTCGAGAGCAGGCCTGGAGTCCTGGGGGTGTGGGTGCTGCAGGAAACCATGCATGGGGTGCTGGTGGAATGAGCGGGGTCTCAATGCTGGAGGCAAATGAGCTAAAATAGATGAATGCCCTGAAGGCTCTCCTGTGGGGACCAGGGAAGTCACTGGGGGTCCGGGAAGTAGAGAGAACCTGGGGTCGTCTAGACCCGGCCCCCAACGCACACACTGGGTGACATCAGGCCCTCAGAGGCTGGGCATGCTGGCCAGAGGGCAGTTCCCCGTTCCTCAAGGGCACCCTTCCAGGTCCGATCCTGTGACAGGTTCAATGCAGTCGTCACTCAGAGATGGTGCCACTGCCGTCCCTGCCCAGCGTCAGGGCAATGTGGCACGGGCACCTTCGAGCCACATCTCCAGGCCGGGTGCCGGAAGGAGACAAGTCTGTGCCCCGAGAAGCCACATCCTCAGGTCACCCTCCATGTACCTTGGTCCCCCCCCCCCCCCACCCCCGCCACCCGCACACACACACCTACAAGTGGATCAGTGACACAGAGGCACCTACAACCCAGGCCTGTGACTTGGAGCTGGGCAGGGAGCTGGGAGTGGGGGACTGCAGTCCCTCCCAGAGGCCCCCATCAGCTCAGTCATCAGGCCCTGGCCAGACAAGATGGTTAGATAGGGGTGCCCCCATGCTGTGTCCGTTAGATCTGTGGTGATCATGGGACTGCAAGACGGATGTGGGACAGGGACAGTGGGGAGGGTGGGTTGGCGAGACTCCAGTCCTGGGGTTTCAGATGTTTCTGCCACACTGGGCCTTGAGCTGCAACTGTCCTGAGATCCCCAAGATCAGGCTTTGAGAACAAGGGACCATGGGGCTGCAGACAAGCCCTGGTCCGAGAGGGCAGCAGGACATAGGGTAAGGTCAAGGGTCAGGGCTAGGGGTCAAAGACTTCAGCGCAGGGAGATAGCGAGAGTGGGTGCCTTCTGCAGCCCTAAGCCGACTGCCCAGCTGGAAAGCTCTCCCGTGGGGACCCCCCCACAGCACCCACCCCCATCAGAAGCTCTGGCAACAACTTCTCCCTACATTGTCAGATGCAGCTTCTCCAGCATGCGAATGCCGTGTGCCCGGCTGCTATGATCTCAGCTTTTCCTGACGAACTGCCCGAGTGGGGGAACCATGGGCCACCAGCCGCAGGTGCTCGGGAGAGGACCCTGCCACTCTGCTGGGGTGGCGGTCACCATCCAGCCGCCCACCCTCACACGGGACTGAGATTCTGCTGGTCGCCCACTTGTTCCTTAAATAAGTTAATGTTTATTCTGTTTTGCTCTGCCCCCCATGCCCTCAACTTCAGAAGCTGGATTTTCTGCATTGGATTATTGCAACTTTAACCTGAATTTATAAGAGAAACAAAATGAAACAAAGGGGCCTCCGTGGGCACGGCTCTGCTCAGACCCCAGGGCGGCCGTTGGAGGCGCTGGCCTCGGGGGCTTGGCTCCCATTCCCTGGCGATCCGGCGTGTCAGAGACCAGTCGACAGGTGTTTTCTGGACAGAACGGTGGGGAGGGGTCCAGGAGGGGCAGGTGGAGAGACAGCGCTGGCAGAGGCCGGGACAAGTGGACAGGCGCTCAGACTGAGTGATGGTGAGGCACGGCTGCGGGGCCCTGGTGACTGAGCTGCCACCGCGAGGGCACGAGTGGCCCCCAGCGTGAGTTCCCTAGAAAAGTAAGTGGATGTGAGGACGGGACTCTGCCAGGCAGCCTCTACCTTTCCCTTCTGGTTGCTTTCTGGTCCTTGTCCCTGGTCCTCTCTCGTGAAGGGACTGCTGACCAGGCCGCCAGCAGTCTGACCACAGCGGCCGAACGCATAGAAACCAAACCTGAAGCACAGGCTCCCAGTCTGAGGAGCTAACTGTACTCCTTTCACCCAGAACAGCGTCTGCCTCCCTCTCCCTGGGCCGACATCCTCCCGGCTCCTCTGCCCAGCGTAGGGCCCGAGCTGGGGTCCATGCATGGCCCTGCCTGGGGCCACCACCCCACTGGATACACCCCAAGCCCCGTGCCAAGCCTGTGTGGCCTCGTGTCCCCAGCTACACAGGCTCATCCGCACTGTCACCAGGTGTGGGACTGGCTGGCGGGGACCCTGCTTTCTTTGGGGGGCTCTCGGGGACGTTGAGGTACAGCCCCCATCCCTTCTCGGGGGGGTCGCTGGAGGGCATGGGAGACTCTGTTTTGTGGGGTTCGGCAGGTGCTGTGACCCCTGAGGAAGCTCTGGGTTCTGGGGCCACCCTGTGCCCACTGTCCGAGAACAGGTCCCCGCTGGGGCCCCCCACGTCCAACGGCTCGAAGGCAAAGCTGGGGATGGTTAGGTGCTCTGCACGGCAGGGAACCTGGCCCCAGCGCTCCCCCTTGCTGGTAGGGTCCACCCCCAAGCCCTCCATGGGCTCGCAGGACGGGGTTCTCCGCCGCAGGGTGGTACTGCCACCCTCCGCTGCTGGGGGCCAGGCTGCACCCTCGTCCTCCACGGGGGGGTCTATGGAGATGCACGGGGGGCTCATCTTCTTCTTCCTGCGTGACCCCAGCGCCGGCTCAGCCTCCAGGGCCGGGGCCTTCACCTCTCCAGGCTCAGAGCGGCTGTCCCCTCCACCCTGCTCCACCGAGGGCCGCCGGTGCTGCTCTGCCCGGCCGGGCTGGTCCAGAAGGCCCTGGGCATCCACACCATAGAGCCTGCACAGGTCCGGCTTGCCAGCCACCACCCTGTGGGCTTCGGGCGAGGGGCTTCGGGCTGAGCTGGTGATGTGGCTGACCTCCTCGTCGGCTGGGTCTGGGGCCTCCGCCACCTCCCCGCCTGCGGCCTGCAGCTGGCTGGAGATGCAGCTCTGTCCGAGAGTGTGCTTTCGGGCTCGGACGCTGGCGGGCCTCGGGGAGCGGGGCGGGGACCGCAGGGAGTCCCCCAGGGACGCCTGTCTGGTGGGGGTCTTCCCGTCAGGCTCCCCCGAGTCCAGGCCGCAGTCCGCAGGGCCGTCAGCCTGGGCTTCCAGGGAGTTGGTGTGCAGGGCCTCCTGCAAGGGCATGGGGTCGGGTGAGACCAGGCAGAGCCCCGCCAGCAGCCGGGGGCGCAGACTCCTCCCCACCTGGGCAGAGTAGGCTCCGACACCCCTGAGGTGGGGATCCAGGGTGAGATGGGCCCAAGAGCTCCTGGTGTGGATGTCACTGTCCTCCAGCCCCACCCATGCCACCCTGGAGACCACTGTGTATGCGGGTGCCAACCACCCATGCCTGTCACCAGGGGAGGGGCCGTGAGGAGCGGAGGGCTGCAGCCCGAGTAGGGAGAGCCTGTCATGAACCCTGGAAACCCTGCTGGGCACAGAGCTGGGCCGAGGCAACTTTGTGCACCACCAGCCCAGCGTGGCACCCCGAGGCTAGAAGGGTGGTCTGTGGGTCCCTGAGGCCAACAGGAACCACTGTGGGGTGTGGTGGGGCACTCAGGCTGCGGTCCAAGGAGAGGATGTGGTCCTGGTGGCTGGGAACTCTGTCATCAGGAGCTCTAGGGATAAAGCACCCCCTTCCCAGTGCCTGTCACTCATCCTTTAATGAGGAGAGGGACCCCCTAGGCTGTGCAGTTGTGGGGGGGTGGGGGCTCCTACCTGTCTGCAGAGTAGGCGGCTAAAGCTGGGGGAGCGGGCCGTGCCCCGAGGGGGCAGGGTGAGGAGGGTGCTGTTGCCCCTGGCAGGGGAGGACGCAGTTGGCAAGGCCTGGAGGGAGGCGCAGGACTCCACAGGTGGCACGTGCTCCACGGAGGTCAAGCCTGGAGCAGGAGGGTGTCTAAAGCAGGCAGCTGTCACCAGCCCTGAGCCCCCCGACCCGCCCGAGTCCGGCTGCCTATGCCTCCCACCTGCCCACTCTCTCCAGCTGCCTCTGGGGTTCCTACCAGAGGTGGTGCCCACGTAGGTCTCCATTTCCACCTCCTGCAGCGGGTGGGGGTGAGGGGCCGAGGCGGGCGCTACGGGCCGGAACATGTAGCTGTCATTGGGCAGCGAGAGCATCCTGGACACAGACACCTTTCGAGCGACCAGGAGGTTGGGGGCATCGGGGCCGGTGCCCGGGCTCTGTGGGGCTGCGGGCCTGGGACCCGCGGGCGGCCCCTGCGCCATCTCCAGCTCGAGCTCCGCGTCCAGCTCGGCGTCCTCACGGGCCTCCTTGTTGCTCTCCTCCAGGTGCTTCATGAGCACGGCCACCACCACGTTGACCAGCACGAACTGGGCCACCAGCACGAAGGTGACGAAGTAGATGGGCGAGATGGCGGGCAGGTAGGTGAGGCAGTGCTTGTCTTCCCGGACGCACTCGCGCAGCGTGTCCTGTGGGCGAAGGGCAGCTGCAGGAGGGCGCAGGCAGACCCCACCTCGCCGCCGGCCTGGCTCGGGCTGGTACCTTCATGATCCCGTTCCAGTTGTCCCCGGTGGACACGCGGAACAGCGTGAGGAAGGCCATGCCGAAGTTGGAGAAGGTGGCGTGCCGGCTCAGGCCCTCGCAGGGGTTGTCCTCACTGCACTCTGCAGGGTGAGACCCGCCAGGTCACCACACGCTGGGTCAGGCACACGCTCTGGGGTCAGGCACACATGCTGGGGTCAGGCACACACGCTGGGGTCAGACACACGCTCTGGGGTGAGGCACATGCTGGGGTCAGGCACACACGCTGGGGTGAGGCACACACGCTCTGGGGTCAGGCACATGCTGGGGTCAGGCACACACGCTCTGGGGTCAGGCACACAGGCTGGGGTCAGGCACACACGCTGGGGTCAGGCACACAGGCTGGGGTCAGGCACACAGGCTGGGGTCAGGCACACACGCTGGGGTCAGGCACACACGCTGGGGTCAGGCACACGCTCTGGGGTCAGGCACACACGCTGGGGTCAGGCACACACGCTGGGGTCAGGCACACGCTCTGGGGTCAGGCACACAAGCTGGGGTGAGGCACACGCTCTGGGGTCAGACACACACGCTGGGGTCAGGCACACACTCTGGGGTCAGGCACACAAGCTGGGGTCAGGCACACGCTCTGGGGTCAGGCACACACGCTGGGGTCAGGCACACACTCTGGGGTCAGGCACACACGCTGGGGTCAGGCACACACACGCTGGGGTGAGGCACACACACGCTGGGGTCAGGCACACACACGCTGGGTCAGGCACACACACTGGGGTCAGGCACACACGCTGGGGTCAGGCACACGCTCTGGGGTCAGGCACACACGCTGGGGTCAGGCACACACGCTGGGGTCAGGCACACACGCTGGGGTCAGGCACACGCTCTGGGGTCAGGCACACACGCTGGGGTCAGACACACACGCTGGGGTCAGACACACGCTCTGGGGTCAGACACACACGCTGGGGTCAGGCACACGCTCTGGGGTCAGACACACACGCTGGGGTCAGGCACACGCTCTGGGGTCAGACACACACGCTGGGGTCAGGCACACACTCTGGGGTCAGGCACACAAGCTGGGGTGAGGCACACGCTCTGGGGTCAGGCACACACGCTGGGGTCAGGCACACACACGCTGGGGTGAGGCACACGCTCTGGGGTCAGGCACACACACTGGGGTCAGGCACACACACGCTGGGGTGAGGCACACGCTCTGGGGTCAGGCACACACACGCTGGGGTGAGGCACACACGCTGGGGTCAGGCACACAGGCTGGGGTCAGACACACACAATGGCTGGGAGCCTGAGACCTGCCAGGAAGAAGGTCCTGCTCCTCTGAGCACGGAGTGATTGCCTATCTTGGGGGTCCCTGGCAGGTGGGCACCCAAAGGAGGCACCTGGGGGACATGTCTCTTCACAATGGGCGGGGGGACTCCTCCTTGGCCTGGGAGCTGCCTGAAGCCCTGCTTGTTCTGGATCGAGGGCTTTCTGGGTGGACAAGCCGCGGCCTGGGGGCCAGCCCGCTCTGGCCCAGCCCCAGGGGATGGCACTACTTGCTTCCCAGGCCCTGTCTTGGGTCAGGACACCCCCAGGCCTCAGTGGAGTAATGGGGCCACCCTGGAGCCTGAGGCGAGGCAGGGGTCTGGGGCCAGGAGTCAGGCCTGGGGTCTGGGGCATTAGCTGCCGGTCCCAGGAGCTCCTGGTCAGAACCCAAACTGCCAACCACCTCAGCCGCCTCAGACAGGCCCCCTGTGGCTCCTGGAAGCCACTGCGTGTTCAGTCACCGACTGTTGAGAAGACCCCGGCAGGAAGGGGAGGGGGCCCTATAGGGAGTGGGCTGCCAGAGAGGGTCCCCCACTGCCCCCTGCCCGGACTGGCCAGACGGGGTTTAAGAAAACCCTTGGTGACAGTGAAGGACATGCTGCAGCGTTTGTCCCCTGGGACCAGTGCAGATTAGGGTGGCACGTGCGCGCGTTTGCATGTGGATGCTTGCTCGGGTTCACGTGTGGCTCTGCCTCCCTTGCTGGGCTGTCAGTACACTGGGTGTGTACGTGCACATATGAGTGCCATGGGTCTGCGTGTGCGTAGATGCTCCTGCATGTGTCGCTGCCATGCTCCACCTGTGCAGTGAAGGGCTGAGGGAGCAGGGGGCCCTGCCTTGGTCTGGCCAGTGGCCCAAGCTATCTGCCGGAGGTGTGTGTGTGTGTGTGTGTGTGTGTGTGTGTGTGTGTGTGAGGCTGCGCCTGCCTGGACCCCAACTCACCAAGCCTCCCGAACAGCTCCACTCCCAGGGCAGCATAGATAAAAAACAGGAGCATGAAAAGTAGGCCGAGGTTCCCTACCTACACAGGAGAGAAGCAGAACCAGGTCAGGCCTCAACCCGCCTGCTGTGCCATCAGTGCTGGCGCCCACCAGCCACCCTCACCCCCAGTTCTTGCCAGGCAGGAGGTCAAGTTCCCAGTGAGGTGTGAAGCCTTGTTCTTAACCCACCCCCCTTGGCCCTGGCTCCCATGGTCCCTAGGGGCTCCCTGTGCCTGGTGCTCAAGGCCCCTCCTTGGCCTTTCATGCCCACCCTGCACCCCGGACCACCCCTGCCTCCAGTACCTCTGCTCCCCAGGACCTAGGAGGTCCCCAAGGCTCTGGCAGACTCTGCGTAGGGTCTGCCTCCAACCTTAGGGTCCCCACAGGGAGGCCAAGGCCGAGGTTCTACCATGAATCTCACCAACACACCCTCCCAGCACTTACACTGCCCTCCAGGCAGGGTGCCCTGTCTTCACATACCTCCGGTGCCCCTGACACTGGGGCATGGCCAGGCCCAGGCTTCCCTCCCCTCCTGTCACTCCCACAGACACAAAGGGCTGGAGGGCGCATGGTGTGTGCACAGACAGGCATGTGGGTGAGTAGGTGACTGAGAGAGAAGGTGCTAGATGGATACGCAGCTGTGGGGTGAGTGGCTGGCTGGATAACAGAGGGACACATGGGTGGTTAGGTGGACGGATGGTTGGCTGAAAGAGAACCATGGACAGAGCGACACATGGCTGAACAGGCTGGGTTGGCGGAAGAACTGGACACTGCAGATGGGGCAAAGGGATTCTCTGTTCAAGAGGTCACAAAGGGTCAGCGTGGGGACTGTGGACACAGGAAGTGAGGACACGGGGCCTGAGTTAGCTCCAAAGGAGGAGCGAAGCCTTCAGCCAACACCCGATCTTTGGGTTTCTCGGAACTCAGACCACCTTGGCCATGTCCCCCGCCCTCATCCCACTGCGCCCGGTGCTGGACCGGGGCAGACAGGCACTGGCCGTCCATCTTCCCCAGAGGGACTGGGGCCCAGCAGGCAGACAGCCATCTCCCTCCCAGCACAGCTACCGCTTCCTGCACATGTGGGGGTGAGAAGTGTGGTTATGGCAAGTGCAGATGCCTGACTGCCTGACTGAATGAATGACAAGGAGCAGGGCCTTGTCTTCTTGGCAGCCGTGCGCTTACCTGGGGCAGGGCTTGAACCACCGTGTCCAGCAGGGCCCGCATGCCCGTGGCCATCTTGAGCAGCTTCAGCACTAGGGCCAAGAGCCGAGCGTCAGGGCCTGGTTGGGGCCGGGCCCGTCTGACCCTCCCCAGCTGGCCGGGCCCCAGGACCACCCACCCCTGACGTTCCTGTCACCAGCACCAGCCCCCCGCTGAGGCCTTGGGGCACGGTGAGGGGGGTGCCTACCGCGGGCGATGCGGAGCACACGCATAATGCGGATGAGGGTGGGGTTGATGGGCAGTGCCGCGCTCATCTCGATCTCCTCCAGTGTGATGCCCATGATGGACAGCAGCACGATGGCCAGGTCCAGCTGGTTCCACCTGGGCGCCAACTGGGCTCAGTGTCATGCTGCTCCCCCCGCCCCCCCCCCGCCCCCCCGCAGCCCTTTAGAGCAGGAGGAGTCCCCTCCCTATCACCCTGGAAGCGTCCTGCTGTCACTCTGGGGCTTACCCTGGTATCACTCTGGAGGTATCCTATGGTCACCCACAGGCATGCCGTGGTGTCCCCCCCGGGGTGCATCCCACACCTCTGCTCAGCCCCATCACCTTTGCAGACAGAAGGCTGGGACCACCGGAGGGGAGGGCTGTGGCTGGCCCCTGCTCCCTCCCCCAAGAGCACCATGGGTCCTTCAGGGCACCCGGTGGCCCCACCCCACATACCTGTCCTTGAAGAATCTCCGCAACCCAAACGCCACCAGCTTCAGCACGGCCTCAATGACGAAGACGATGGTGAACACGTAGTTGCAGTACTTGAGGGCCTCGTCCAGCGACTGTGGACAGAGTGTCAGGCTGTGGCGGTCACCCTGCCTGGGCTGCCCCTCCTCCTCCTCCTCACCCACCATCCCACCGTGGCACTAGGCACCCAGTGCCTGGGTCCTGGCCACCCTGCCCCATCTCTCTCCTGTACCAATCTGGGTGCCTCCAGGCCGAGGACAGGTGTGAGGCCCAGCTACTGAGCGCTTACTATTGCGGCCTGTGCCAGGTCTGGGAGGCATCACCTGGACCGATCCTTGCAGCATTTTAAGGTCAATCTCAGGTCGGGGGAACCTGCCCCTCTGAGCCCAGACTCCCGGCCCTGCCTTGCCCAGGCCCCACCCACAGTCTGGGGCAGGGGCCAGCCCTTGCCAGCCAGAGCTCAGCCTCCTGAAGAGCTGAGTGGGTTCCGATTCCAAGGCTGTGATACCCCGAGACTCCTCCCTTCCCGTGGAGGGGGCGGGAGAGGCGGTGCCCTTTCTTTAATGAAATGATGGCGATGCAGATGTAACTGGAGTGAAGCAACAAGCTGACCATGTATGCCCGCCCGTCTCCTGCCAGCTCTTTCTGTCCGGCTGTTTCCTGGACCGTGAAATCTACAGCCTGGGCAGCTGGACTCAGGGACATTTCAGCAGCCAGAGTTTCAAGATGGAACCACTCATGGGGGGTTGGGGGGGGGGGACCTCTCTGGGGCAGGTGGCCCTGAGAGTTTCAACTGATGTCAAAAGGAGGACCCTCTGTTCAAACCACAATTCACAAACCTGAGTGAGGGCTCACCCAGGGCTATAGACCTAAGACCTCCCAGTTCTTGGGGTAGCGCCTCCTGACCAGGCCACGCACTGGGGGCCGGACCCTCCTGCCCCCGTGGCACCCTGGGGCTCATCTCCCACACAGGTCCTGGGCAGGGTGGGCAGGGTCTGGCACCCTGAGCCCCACCTTGGGCTGGTCGTAGTGCTCCATGGACATGGTGATGACGTTGACCCCGATGATGAAGGTGATGAAAAGGTCGAGGTAGTGGCTGGTGCACAGCGAGTGGATGGAGCGGCGGGTGGGCGAGTAGTCAGCGTAGTAGGGCCGGCGCTGGGCCTCTGCAGGGAGAGGGCGCCTGTGACCAGGGCTAGATGGTGGGGTGGGGCGGGGGAGGGCCCCGGGCTCAGATGTAGGGGGTTTGCAGGAGGGTGCGGGAGGGGTTTCTCTCAAGAAAGGGGGCCCATTTAGGTAAGAGGTAGCTCCCTGTGAATCTGGATCCTGTTGTCTGATGGACAACCCAGGGTGGGAGGTCTGGGCATGAGTGGGCCTCAGGGGCAGGCCCCCCACCGACTCCCTTAGCTGGGGGGGGGGGGGGGGGGGCAGCCTCAGGAGTGGCCCTGGAAGCTGAGACTCGACCAGGCCCTGTCTTGGGGCCCTGCCCTGACCCTGCTCTGCCAGGGGCTCCCACGTTGGGGCCTTCAGGGTATGGTCCTGGGCTAGCACTGGGGTTCAGAGATACTCAGCAGATGGGAGCTTTCTTAGGGGGCAGGGTCACCTCCTCTCCCCCCACCCCCGTCTGGGCATGAGCTGTCCTCTGGCCACCAGGCCCAGAGTCCCTCCCCTCCTAGTCTTCCAAGTGGCCAGTGGCCACTGCCTCTGGTCCGGGGCCTGCCTGGCTGCTGGTCCATCCGATGGCCATCACCTGGGGAGCCATGCATCCACCAGCTGGTCTGTCTGCACTAAATGCTCTCCCTGCAGTAACCCCCTCAGGGCGTATCAGTGCCCCCTGAGCTCCCACTGGGCGAGGACATAGCTGCCACCACTGCACATGAGAACTGCCTCAGCCACAGAACCATGCATGGATGGGGGCCGGGGGGCAACTGTCCCAGAGCCTGGGAGAGCAGGGCCTATGGACTGACCCCGACCTGGGACCCTCATGCTCCTAGGTCTGGCATGCGGTTACTGAAGAGGTCGGCTCAGCTCGAGCAGCCAAAGGGGCCAGCAGCCAGCAGGGCCAGGCCAGCGCTGAAGACACGGAGCAGCCACGAGCCGGCAGGATCCCAGAGCACGGCAGGGAAGCAGCCAGGCATGCAGGCCGGGCAGAGGGACACACGCAAGCTTGCAGGCAGCGGCCTGGACACCAGGCAGGGAGTGGACACCCCTCCCCCCCACTGACGCCTGGTGCCCAACCCTGGCCGTCCCATGCCCACCCTGCAGCAGACCCCAGCAGGCCTGGCACCCGCCTGCGGTGTCTGCCCTTCCACATGGGCGGAGGCCAGGCCAGCCTGCAGCCCCGTGCAGGGGCTGGCAGAAGCAAGAGGCTTAGGCATGCGGGGTGGGGGGCAGATACCTGGGTTGGGCAAAGTGCCTGGAAAGACAAGGAGATGGTCTGAGCTGGCTGCGGTGGGCGGGACACTCAGCGGCCCCCTCCTGCAGGAAGCCCTCCTTGCTTGCTCCCAAGCTGGGTAGGGCCTCCCTAAGACCCTCTCTCTCTCTGTCTTGGACAACTTTGCTAGTTTCCCCACCCTCGTGGCCTAACTCATGGGTGTGAACCCTTTTCAGTAGTGACGGTGGGTGAAAACTGGGGTCTCATTCATCTCCTGTGCCACTTGGGTGGGAACCCCTGCCTGCTGCTGCAGCTGCCCTCCTCTGCCCGGCTCCCCATGGAGGGCCCAGCCACCATGCAGGCCCAGGCAAGGCGGGCAGCGTGCAGAGCCATTTGGCGAGACTGGGGCTGGGAGGCCGAGGGGAGCAGGGCCAGGCAGGGCGCTCCAGGTGCCCGCTGCACTCGAGTGCAAGGGAGACCCAGCCTCAAAGCCCGTCACTCGGCTCGTCCCTGCTGCCCCTGCCGGCCACCACCCACCCACAGGCGCACAGGTACCGACCCACCACTGCCGAGGGGAGCGCCTTACTCCTGCGCTTCCTCTCCAGGCGCCGCTGCCGCTTCTCCTCGCGCCGCCGCGCCTCCTCGGCCTCCTGGTGCTGCCGGCACTTGTGGAAGTTCTCCACCACGACGCCCACGAACATGTTGAGCACGAAGAAGCTGACGATGAGCAGGAAGGAGATGAAGTAGAGCAGCATCCAGGGGTTGTGGTTGGGCACCGGCTGTAACACATGAGGATGCGTGGGCGCCCGCGGCCCGAGGGCCCTGCCCAGGGACAGCCACACGCCAGGGCCCCGCGGTGCTCTGCCTGCAGGGCCAGAGAAGGGGCCCCATGACACGGAACTCTCCAGAAGGTTTCAGAGGTGGTTCCCTGAGGCGACCCAGAGGCTACCCAAAGGGTCCACGGAAGCGCCAGGGCTGCCCACCGCCTGCCCGCACCTGCTGGTCTATGCCCACCGCGTCCAGCCCGTCGTACATGATGTTCACCCAGCCGTCCTTGGAGGAGAGCACGAACAGGGACATCAGCGCCTGTGGGGCCACAGCAGGGCGGTCACTGCTTCCTGTCGGCCCTGCACCCGACCCCGGAGACCCCACAGGCCTCCCACAGCAGACCCGCCCACAGCTCTGGCGTCCTGTGGTCCCGCCATTTCTTCCTCCCGAAGACCGGGGCGAGGCCATCAAGGATCTCCTGGGTGCGGACCTCAGGGGACTCCAGGTCTGGCCCTGCCCCCAACCAGCCCCCTCCCCCCTCCCCTCCCCGCCCGGCCCCACCCTCACCCTGCCCACCTGGCCCAGGTTGTCGAAGTTGTACTTGCGCCGCACCCAGCGGTAGTGGGCAGCCCGGCACTCTGCCCTGGTGGATATGTTCCTGGTGTCAGTGCCCTCGCAGTAGTAGAACTTGCCCTTGAAGAGCTGACAGGGCGGGTGGTCACCCAGAGGGCCAACCCAGTGCCCCCGGCCCGCCAGCCCCCACAAGGGGCCTCTTGGGACAGCAGAGCGAGGAGCAAGGCTGAGCCTTCCTGGGGCTGCCCACTGGCTACCGGCCACAAGACCACCATCTCTCAGGCGGGACACCCACGGCAAGCGGGGCCGCCCACCTGCACCCCCAGAATGCCGAAGATGATGAAGAAGGCGCAGCAGATGAGGACGATGTTGCCGATGGGCCTGAGGGACGATATCAGGGTCTCCACCACCAGCTTGAGGCCAGGAGCACGGCTGATGACCCTGCACAGGGCAGAGGGGGCCTGCTGCTGGGCATGCCGAGGGAGTGGCCACTGTGCAGAAGCCGCAGGTCATGCAAAGACCCGCCCCCCCCCATTCCGGCCCCACTCCCACCCCATCTGTCCTGTTCTCTCACCTGGCGAGCCCCATCCCCCACCCACCCCGCCCACCTCAGAGGCCGGAGTGTCCGCAGCAGGCGCAGCACACGCAGGATGCCCAGGATCTTGGCGCCACCAGCAGAGGCCAAGGCCACGATGATGTCGACCAGAGACACCAGGACCAGCAGCCCGTCCAGCACATTCCAGCTGCTCTGCAGGTAGGCGTGCTCGCCCGACACCAGGCCGAGGGCCACCACCTGTCCAGGCGCGGAGGAGGAGGGCTCAGGTCTGAGGTGCGGCCGCAGATGGGGTGGGGGCAGGGGTGCAGCAGTGGGAGCTGCTGGGCAGGAGGGGGTGTGGGGCCCGAGGACAGACCCCAGGGCTCTCCTGAGGGGCAGGTACCTTCACCGTCATCTCAGCCACGAAGATTGCCGTGAAGATATAGTTGGAGACGCTGAGGAAGACGCGCTCCTGCGGGAACAGGGCGGTGAAGAGGGGCCGGCCGCACCCAGGAGACCCGCCCCTCCCCAGGAGAAGGGGCCTCACGGTGCTTCCTGGGTCGATGTCCGGCCTCTCCAGGGCGATGGTGATACAGTTGAGGAAGATGAAAACCAAGACGACGTGATCAAACATCTTGTGAGCAATGATTTTCTGGCAGGTGGCACGGAACCTGGGGGGCAGGGAGGGGGGGCAAGGGCGCTGGGTGAGGGGCCCCGGGAGAGCCCTGCGACCCTGAGGCCCAGGGAGCTCACTAACCTCTGGGAAACTTGGGGACCCAAAAGGGCGATGTCTCTCCCACCCAGGGCCCCCTTTACCTGTTCTGCGGGGAGAACAGGTACAGCGACCAGGGCTCACGGCTCCGACACCACTCGGGCTTGTAGGGCTCCAGCACTTTGCGCAGGCGTGAGCAGCAGCTCTGGGAGAGGGTGCAGGTCCTCAGGAGGGTCCCAGCCTCTCCCAGCCGGCCCTCCACCCTGGGGTCCCAGCTCACCCTCCCACACAGGCAGGCACAGGGTGAGTGACCCATGCTGGGAGCCCACGGGGCTAGGTAAATAGACATGCTCAGACCGCCCCCCCTCCCAGCTGCCCCCTGCCTGTGGGCAACGGAGTGAACGCCTCACTGAGAAGGTGGCCCTGTCCTCTCCTCCACCCTGGAAAGCCCAGCAGCAGCTGCTAACTCAGGGCTCAAAATGGCCCTCAGCTGGAGGTGGGGCTGACCCTGACCCTGGGGCCAGTCCCGCTGCAGAGCTCTCGAGGATCAGCTGAGGCCCGTTAGCTGGGTCAGGTCCAGCTCAGCTTGCCCACGTTCTCCCCTTTCTTCTGAGCCCCCCCCTCCCCCCCCCCCCCGCCACCACAAATGATGTTCAGGCTCTGCTCGGGGAACCAGCCCACGACAGGAGGGAGGCAGGTGCCCCGACACCCACTCACATCCTCCATGTCGTCGTCAAACTCAGCTGGGTCCTCCTTGTGGCTGTCTATGCGCAGGAAGAACTCGCTGGGCAGGGCCAGCATCTGCCCGTTGCAGTCATGGAGCTTGGTGGGCAGCAGGGTGGCCGGCCGCAGGGGCTGCATGTCCAGCGCGCCGCGGGGGTCCAGGGACTCGGTGCGCCGCAGCGGGGGTGGCACGTGTGCAGGGCGAGGCGCCCACCCTGGGCCTGCCGTCCTCAGCCTCCTCATCTGTGCTGCCCTTGCCCTCGCCCGACAGCAGGGACTCCCGCTCCCCACACTGGCTCCGGCGCTTGAGGCTGGGCGCGCGGCCCAGGCTGTTCCAGCTTGAGCGCCGGCTGCTCCAGGCGCTATTGGGGCCCCAGGGGGCACAGGGCGAGCTGCGGACGCTGGACTGCAGGGGAGGGGGAAGAAGGGAGGAGGGCCAGTCCTCAAGTACCCCTAACAGCCCCGGCTCCAGGGCACCCAGCCACAGCAGCCTTTCCCCACCCGGTCGCTCCATGGGTGCGATTTGTTCCTGAATCACCACCATCACTATTAACACCTGTGAGTGGTATTATATACATGCTGACCATCCTGCCAGGGAGAGGCTAGCAACACCGCTATTCCAGGGCATGCCTGAGTGCAGAGCAGTTAGCAAAGAGCTGGAGAGGCAGCCAGCAAGTGTTAAGGCTGAGCAGGCTGGGCTGGGCTGGCCGCTGTGCCTGCTGGAGGACGGACGGGCAGGTGCAGGTCATCAGCGGCCCTGGGACCAGCCCTTGATCATCCTCAGACAGCGTCCCAGCTGACCTTGATCTCTGGGGCGGGGCCCAGATCAGTTACTAATTGGCAGACTCTGGCCTTGTAAAGAGAAGTTCGGCGGATGCCTTAGATAAACCAACCTCGACTCAGGGACTTACCTGCTGCGCCCATCCTCCATCCTCTCCGCCGGAACTCACGTCACCTCCGGGGTCTAGCGTAGCTGAGACTGACGCTGCCCAGCGCTCCCGCCCACCTCCCTCAGGGCTGCAGTGCTCCTGTAGCTGAGTCGCCTGGCCCACCCGGCCCACCCGGCCCACCCGGCCCACCCGGGTTCTCGTCCTGTCACCCGCAGGAAGATTTCCTCCGCTCCAGACCCCACGCCCCTTCTGTTGTCAGCTCGTCCTGCTCTGCCCACCCACCCGGGCCTTCCAAAAAGCCATTCTGGCGGTGTCCCTGGGGACAGCATTTCCTGGTTTGTCTGAAAAGCCCCCATGGGACACTTGATTCTGACACACAGGACCCTCCCCCTGGCCTCATCGTGTGTTGTGTGCTGTTTTCATACGCTTCTGCAGTCTCTTTCCTGTTTCTCCTTCTGACCTACGCTCTGCAGCTTTCCTCTTATTGCAATTTGGAAGATAAACTTCCTGCCTGACATTTTACCAGAGGAAAAGGATCAAGCACGCGTTTCCATGTCTGGTCTCTATGCTCCTCCCATCAGCACAGCAACTCCTGCTCCATTTACAGAAATCTAAGCACTCGGGGCCAGGCTCAGGAGGCAATAACGGGGCGGGGGGAGGGGGGACAGGCATGTGGGACCCTCACTCATCTTTGGGGAAGGCCATGAGGAACTGGGTGCACGGAGCCTGAAGGCGCCCTGAGGCCGGGCAGGGGGCAGTCCCTACCAGAGACTTCTGGTCCCCCAGCTGAGGGTCCACGGAGCTGCTGCTGCCATGCCGGGAGTCCAGGAGGCCATGGGCCGTGTCCAAGTTCGGGGAGCTCTTGGGGGTGGGCATGGGCGTGGCTGCTGTGCGCATGATGACTGGAGGGGGCAGGCTGCCCCGGCCCTCCAGGTGCCCGTTGGGGGTCACGGCCAGGGAGTACATCTTCATCTCTGGAGGGGGAGAGGCCACCGGTGCCTACGGGGCTCTCAGGAAGGGGAAGCTGCCCACTGGGAGTCGCCCCTGGGAGTCCCATCTCTGCCAGGTCAGGACAGGCACTGCCTGCCCTGCCCGCTCCATCCCTGCCCCCATCACCCCCCACATACCTGTGGCCCTGAGGTCTCTGAACTTGTCGAAATCCTCTTCCAAGTGAGTGGACGTCTTGTCTTCGTCTGTGTCAGACCTGTTGGCGTCGCCCTGGACCCCACAGAGCAGAGGCAGGTGTGAGGTTCCCCTTGGGGGGGAGCCATCTGTGCCAAGCACCCCCTTGGAGCGCCCCACGGGGAGGTGGGGCTGGTGTGGCGGTGGGTGTGAGGAAGGCCCGTGAGACAAGGGGAGAGGACGGAGGCCTCCCGTGTCAGTCTGCGCCGGGCTCCCACCTCCTGGAAGCCCCCTCACCTCCGCCTGGAAGCCCTCCACCAGGATGGCCACCAGCAGGTTGAAGAGCACGTAGTTGCCAAAGGTCATCAGGGCCACGAAGTAGAGGGCGGCCCAGGAGGAGGTGGAGGCCATGCCGTTGTAGAGGACGACGTTCCAGTCCTCCTGGGTGAGGATCTGGGGGAGAAGGGCAGGGAGGCAGAGAGGGGGGAGCAGGCCCGAGGAGGGGCCGACACGGTGGGGAGAGAGGGGACACTGGGGGTGAACCACCGCCCCCCGCGCCCCCCGGCCATGCTGGCAACTCTTCAGAACCAGGAGGAGCTCTGCACCGGCGAGAACACAGGCCACCACCCAGGGGACGGCATCGCTGCCCCTGCTGTTCACAGCTCAGCTGCTCCGGCCTCACACAGGCCACGCATGCACTGGGCTGCTGTGAGCAGGGCTGCGGCTCTCCTGGGGCCGCGCTGACACCAGGGGGCAGCCCCGCCCAGGCTGTACCTGGAACACGGTGACGATGGCCCACAGCAGGGAGTCAAAGTTCTTCCTGTCAGGGACCGTGTCTCCAGTGTCTGTCTTCAGGCTGAACTTGCAGCCGAAGAGGTGCATACCCAGGATGCTGAGGGTGGGAGGCAGGAGGGAGGGGTGGAGGGGGTGAGGCCACTCTGCCTGCTCACCTTCAAACCCAGCAGCTGCTCCTCTAGGCCTCCCTCCACTGGGCCCCCTGCTTCCTGGTTTCTGGGGATGCTCATGGTGGGAAGACCAAGGCCAGGGGAGGGAAGGACAACCAGAGACCGCTCTGGCTCCAGGCAGGGGCTGGGACCTGGGTTGCCTCTCACCCGGCCTGCCTGGGCTGCTCTCCGCCCCAGCCTCTCCCCGAGTCCTGGCCAGGCTGGCACAGCAGGTGCTCAACAAATGATGAACTCCAGCCTGGCTGCCCCTGCCCCTTCTCCGGTCCCCTTGCTCTCGGCTCAGTCCTCAATCTATCCATCCGGCGGTCCGTCCTGTCCCCACATTCAGCTGTGAGCCCACGAGAGCAGAGCCCAGCCCGGTCTCACGTGACTCACCCCTGCACATGGAAGGCATCCAGCTACTGGGCTTCTGCAGAACCTTGGAGGCTCCCGCTGCCCCCACCCACAGCCCCAAAGCCAGGAGCACAAGGCCAGTGCAGCAGGGAGGGGTCCCCCTCTGGCTGGGGGGGAGGGACCCACCTGAAGATGAAGATGAAGAGCATGAGCAGCATGCAGAAGGTGGCCACGTTGTCCATGGTCTTCATGAGCACCACCAGCTGGCGCCGCAGCGCGGGCATGAAGCGCACCAGCTTCAGCACCCGCAGCAGCCGGAAGGTCCGCAGCACCGACAGCCCGCCGTCCGCCTGCCCGATGATCTCCCAGACGCTGCGGGCCAGGCCCAGGGTCAGGAGGTGCCATCCTCTGACTGCAGATCCCTGCACTACCCTGCCTCCCACCTTCCTCTTCCTGGAAGCAGGAATGCCTGGGAGCCACCCGGGCCTGCACTCAACCCCGGGTTGAACAGCAGGTCTGGCTGCATCAAGGTGCCCAGAGGGGCTGAGGGGCTGTGGGGCAACATCTCTGAAGACAACGAACTAGCTGCCATCCCTGGCTCTGTCCCGGACAGACGCTTCTCAACCGAGGGCTTTCCCAACCTGCACCTTCCACAGCCATGCCTGGCTCAACATCCCCCCCTCCCCCCCACTGGGGTGGGGACTGCTTGACTCCCAAGGGCCTCACTTCCTCCTGGGGAGAAACTTTCCCCAGAGTCTCCTGCTCCTTTCTATGTGGCCTTTCCTGCAGCAGCCACTGCAGAGGAGGCTGGCTTTCTCGCAGGCTGAGCCCTAACAGAGGCCAGGCAGGTGCTGAAGGACCCTGAACACTCACTCTATTCCTGAAGGGAATAGCTCCAGTAGATTCTAGACCAGGGGTCCTCAAACTTTTTAAACAGGGGGCCAGTTCACTGTCCCTCAGACAGTTGGAGGGCCGGACTATAGTTAAAAAAAAAAAACTATGAACAAATTCCTATGCACACTGCACATATCTTATTTTGAAGTAAAAAAAACAAAATGGGAACAAATACAATATTTGTATTTGCATGTGGCCCGCGAGCCGTAGTTTGAGGACCCCTGTTCTAGAAACATACGCCTGACAGGCAGCTGACCTAAGTGTGTGTGTACCCTGCACTGCCTGCGGGAAGGGACTCTACTGAGCGTCTCCGTAGCCGCCAGAAAAACACTGCGAGCGGTGCCGCTCCCTTTGGCTGGGGCTCTGCTCCGACACTGGAGCCTCCAGGAACCCCGTGGCCGGGCGGGAAGCGGGGACCCACCTGATGACCACGATGACGCCGTCGAAGATGTTGTAGGGGTTCTGGATGTAGCCCAGCGGGCCGCAGGCCAGCAGCTTCAGCAGCATCTCCAGGGCGAACATGCTGGTGAACACGATGTTGCTGATCTCCAGGGCGTTGGTCAGCTCGTCCGGCTGTGGGCAGCAGCAGGACCGTCAGGGGAGGCCACTGCCCCCACAGACGGGGAGCAGGGAAGGCTGCATCGAGGGGCCACGGGCCCAGAGGCCACAGCAGGCGTCGTAGGAACCTATCGGCGGCCGTCTGAAGGAGGCAGCTGGGCCCCAGCGGTAGCCGCTCCAGCTGAACCCTGGCCCATCCGGCCTTCCCTCTGTCACTCCCTCTGGCTGGGCCCCCTGGTCCTTCCTGACCTTCCCACCAGAATGTCGGTGCCTTAGGGCTCTGAAGACTCCCAGGACACAGGGCCTGGAGTACCTGTCCAGGGTTCAGGGTGGGCGTGGGGGTGTAGACAGTAAAAGTAAGGGTGCTTCCGAAAGCTGGCCCAGTCTCTGGAGCTCTTTCACACCCTTCCTTGTTGGCAGAAGGCCCCAGAGGCCCACCGTACTGGGGACATTCTATCCTGCCTGTGTGTGTACACCAGCATGTGTGCATGTGTGTACACCTGTGCTAGTGTAAATGCTTGCGTGTGTGCATGTATCTGTATATGTGTCTGTACCAGTGACCTGCTTGTGTGAATGCCTGAAAACATGCTACACATGTAATAGACGTGCACATGGTTACAGGTCTGTACACATGTTCACATCTGTATGGGTAAGCCTTGCACATGTACATCTGTGGACATGTATGATTGTGTACCTGTGTATGCACTGTGTGCACGTGTGGCAGAGGCTCCTCCGTGCAGGGGTGCTACCCCTGGCCTGGATCTCACCCTCACAACAAGCACCTCCCGCCTGGGCCTGCTCACGGCTGACACCGCTAGGATTTCCCCTAAATTGCTCCAAGATGAAAGGAAATGGTTTACGTAGCATAAGAGGACCAATGGGCAGGAGATGAGGGAGTCGATTTGGTCATTAGAAGTGAGTGGACGTTGGTCCTGAGAGGACACCTCTCCTGCTAAACCCGCTGCTGCCCTCCCTGGTGTGTCCCTGTCCTGCCCAGTGCAGGGTCAACTGGGGGGCTGGGCACCCCACAATTCCTCCTCCTGGGGCCAGTCCACATCCCCACCTATTCTGGTCGCCAAGAGGCACCCCATCGGGTGTTGCCAGTGGGTCTGGCTCAGGTAAGGGGGGGGGCCTCTTTGCAAAAACTGGGCCGGGTACCTTCCTGAGAAGAGCCACCAGATGACCTGTAACCACCCTCAGCCCCCACTACCTCTGGGTCTGGGTGGTCTCCACTCCCCACCCCAGATGAGAACAACTCTAGGCCGGAGCCACGGTGTCTGTGTGCACCACTCAGCAGAGACCCGGCCCCAGGAGGAGGAGGAGCATTTGCTGAGTAACTGATAAACATCATCTGGCTCCAACGCCTCCCGTCCCCCAACCTCCACAACCCTAATGTGGGTCCCCAAGAGGCTAAAATCTGGAGGCACACAAGGAATATGCTCCCCAGGGGTCATGACAACAGTCACGATTCCCAGGGGGCAGGTTTCCCCGCGCCCACCCACCTGCTCGTGGTACTCAATGCCCATGCTCAGGGTGTTGGTGAGGATGGCCATCATGATGCCGCGGTTGAAGTACTTGCTGTCCACGATCCTGCGCAGTTTGCCACTGACGGTAGCCCACACGTGGCCGAGCCCACCAGGCTTGCCAGAGGCCACCCGCTGCTGTGCCCGCCTCCGCACACCGCCCTGGGCTGGTGTGCCGGCCACTGGGGTTGGCTGCATGGGGTCGCGGTGGTCCCCGTGCCGCACGTCCTGTGTGAACTCATAGACCGCGTTGCCATCCGAGTCTCCACTCTCCGAGTCGCTGAACTCAAACTCGGGGTCTCCCAGGGCACTTGCGCAGTACGGACAGTCCTTCAGCTCGCAGGTCAGCGTGCCCGCCTGGGGGCTGGGCAGGGGGCAGGGCACGCTCAGGCCTGACAGGCGGCTGGAGGCCTGGCCCAGTCCTGAGGGGTGAAGGGTACAGGCAGGGTCAGGCCACTCGGCGGTGACAGCTGGGGTGGGCCCACGCCCACACAGAGGCTGCTGTAGGGTGAACGTGCACACCTGGGCACACTCATACTCGGGAACACACGCTTCCCTGGAACACTCACATACACCTGGGCACACTCATGCACACCCTGGACAGGGGTGCTCTGTGCACACACAGGGGCAGGGACACAGAGGGGCAGAGAAGCTCAGCTGTGCTACGGCCACATCATCCAGAAATGTAACACGAGCTACTCTTTAGCAGCCGTGTGAAAGGTGAGATGAACACCTCAGCCATCATCGCTCCAACATGGACCAGACGTGAGAGTGACTGAAGAGAACTGCGCACCCCTTCCTCACCTGAGGGTGGTGAGGGCTCAGTTTCTGGGACCCAGGTACACTCTGCACCCAAAGCTGTGGCCTGGACTCATTGCCGCTCAGGGGCTAACGAGGCCGGGGCTGTCCAAAGTGCATGTGCGCTAGAAGCATGTGTGCCTCAGCATGCTGGCTCTCACAGCCCGGGCACAGCGATTGAGGGCACACACAATGACCCACCCACGCCCCTGCCTGCTCCAGGGGCACCGTGGTCTACACACTTGCACACACCACTGGGAGGGCCTGATAATCTGTACGGGGCCCAGGGTCTCTCCTTCGACCACCCATCCGAGGTGGGGAGGTGGGTGAAGCAGAGATGCCAGGTGGAAAGAACCCTTCGTGGCACCGTAACCTGCACTCCTCCCCACCCGCCTGCCTCAGCCTCCCGACCCAGACGTGGGGCTGACCACACCTCAGGAGAAGTCGCCAGGCTGTGAACATGGGCAGACGGTCCCTCTGGGGCCAGGTGGGGGCAATACTCTGCCACCTTCAGCATTCTCATCCATGTGGCAAACGCTCATGGTCCACTGAGCCACTGGCTGCTTGGGGCTACCACGGTGGACAAAGGGGTGCCCTCTCTCCCCTCCTGGCCGTGTCAGGGTGTGAGGTGCCAAAGCCCCTCCCCTCTTCCAGGGCACACACACGCACACATACACATACACACACACGCACGCACACACACGTGCGCGCACGCACACACACGCACACACGCGTGCACACGCACACATGCACACACAGGCAAGGGTGAGGTCCTTACCATGTTCCCCAACCAAATGCTGGATCTTCTCATAGGGGTCGTGGCTGCTCAGGCTGAGGGAGCTGTGCCCTCCGGCCCCTGGTGGCCGACTGGCCCGCTTCCCCTTGGACCTGGGGCTGGTGCCGCCTTTGCCGCCACCAGGCGCCGAGGGCAGGATGGTGGGGTAATTCATGGCGCCCAGCCCCATGGCCAGCTTGAGGCTGGCGGCGGTGGCCGCGGCCTGTACCACCTGAGCCCGCTCCTGCGGCCCTTCCACGTGGCAGTCCGCATGGTACACGCTGTGCACCGACTCGGCATCCAGTGGCCCGGGGCTGGGCGAGGGTGGTGAGGGCAGCGCTCTAGCCCGGACCAGACTGGTATCTCTGGTGCCTCGCTCAGGGCTGGGCCGGCGTGGGCTGCTGTGGCTGAAGTGGTAGTGGTGGTGGTGGTGGTGGTGGTGGTGGTAGACCAGATGGTGAATGGAGGCCGCACGCCTGCTTGCCCGCCGCGGCTGGTGCCCGAGGCCCTGGCCGTGCAGGGGGCTGCTGGGGTCCACCTTCTTGCACCAGCGGCTCTGCCAGCGCGCATAGAGGCGCAGGCTGCGCCGCTTGACCTTGCGGCAGATGTGGCCCACGTACTTGAGCAGCTCCTCATAGCAGCTGCCTGGCTCTGAGAAGCTGGCCAGCGTGCTGTCGTCGGACAGGTAGCGGGCGCGCTGCTCCCGCATCAGCTGGTTCTCCCGCTGCTTCGTCTCTGAGAACTGCGTAGCGATCACCACCAGGCACAGGTTGATCATGAAGAAGGAGCCCACCTGTGGCGGGCGGGCGGTGTTGAGCCTTCCGACAGCCCGTCCAGAGCCTCGCTCACCAGGCTGTGTGCCCCAGGGAACTGGGGAAGAGGGGACACGGAGACCCATCTGCCCCGGAGGCCAGGCAGTGGCTGTGGTTTCTAGTCAACAGTGAGTCCCTGATGAGAGAAATACTGAGGCCTACTGTGTGCCACCCATTCCAGGGGCCGGGAGTATGGCCTTGAGTGTGGCCAGTGGGGCGCCCCATGATGGGTGAGGTCCCTTCTGACTCGATGCTGCACCAGCATCTGGGACAGGCGGTTCACAGCAGGTGCTTCTCATCTACTTGTGGACAGAGGGAGGCCACGGGGGAGAGCCTCCTCCTCAGGTCTGTCCCTGACGAGACCCTCTAGACCAGCGGTTCTCAACCTGTGGGTCGCGACCCCTTTGGCGGTCGAACAACCCTTTCACAGAGGTCGCCTAAGACCATCCTGCATATCAGATGTTTACATTACGATTCATAACAGTAGCAACATTACAATTATGAAGTAGCAACGAAAATAATTTTATGGTTGGGTCACAACATGAGGAACTGTATTTAAAGGGCCAGAAGGTTGAGAACCGCTGCTCTAAACCGTGGCCACCGTGCCCTTTCCGCCGGGCCTTCCTCTGTGACATGGTCACCGTGTGACACTCTCTCCTGCTCATGGCAATTATCTGAGACACCTGCCTATTATGTTCACTCCTGGGTCCTCGCAGACCCAGCCCGGATCAAGCGAGGGCCACACGCGGGGCCACGCGCACTGTGGAAGGCCCTGCCTGGGAGCTCGTGTCCACGTGCGGAGCCCTGATGCTTCTGCAACCTTCAGACCGAACCTGGCTGTGGAGAGCCTGGGGCGCTGCCTGAGGGCTCCTGGAGGTGGGCTCCCCCTCCCGCCCACACTGGCTTCTGTCCTCCCGCACCTCCACTTCCTCCCACTGGGGCTGCACAGAGCCCTGGGTCTCTGCTGCCCCACCTCATAGCTCCGCCAATGCCGGGACCCACGAGGGACAGCAAAGGCTGGGAGATTGCATGTTGGCGGCATAAGGAGGCTCATGAATGGACCCTGGGGCCAGAACAACATCCACTAAGGAGCTAAGGGTCTGAGATTAGCTGCCAAGACTCAGAGGCACCTCCACCCTCCAACACCCTCGGCTGTGAAAGTCCTGCCCAGCCAACCGGGACACGTCCCGCGCCCTGTACTCACGATGATGAGCAGAATGAAGTAGATAAAGTTGTAGAAGGAGTGGGCGTCCATGACGTAGTACATGATGTCCACCCAGCCCTCCAGCGTGATCACCTGGGGGGGGGGGGGCAGGTGGCTGGACACACAGATGGCCCCGGGAGGGTGGCACCGGGAGGGCGGCAGGCCTGTGTTCCCTTAGGGTCCGGCTGAGGGGCTGGTAGGGCAAGCAAGCCCTGCCTAGGCACCCCCTCCCCAGGGCATGCTCAGCACCCAACATGGTGGGCAAACGAAGGCCACAGGCCACGCAGTCTAGAGCCAGTGCCCACCTGGAAGATGGCGATCCAGGCGTAGCCGATGTTGTCGAAGTTGATGGCGCCGTTGTGGGGGTTGGAGTCGCCGGAGCGGCAGACGTTGTAGTACTGGTTCCAGTTGATGCAGGCGTTGTGGCTGGTGCTGCCCATGCCCTCGGCCTGCAGCTGCCCGTAGGCCTCCCAGCCCAGCGTGCACTCCACGCGCAGCTCACGGCGGCTGGGGATGTGCGAGCACTTCTGCATGCCGTTGTCTCGGCGCGAGGAGCAGATGAAGGGGTTCTCGTCACCCTCCTCCGTCTGGTAGTACGGCCGCAGGAAGGTGAGGTTGTTGTTCCTGGGGGCAGGCGGCCCGGTGAGGGGCACGGGGAGAGAGCGAGGGAAAGGGAGGCGGGGAGGGGTAGACAGTGGGAGATACAAAGAAACAATGAGAGAAGGGGGGCGAGCAAACAGATACAGAGACAGAGAAAGACAAACAGAAAATGAGAGACAGTAACAGACATAAAAACAAAGATAAGAGATCCAGAGACCCAGAACCAGAACCCCAGGTCCCAGCTGGAGGTCCTCCCGGAAGGGCGTGCCCCTGGGGCCGGTGCCAAGGCGCCTGCTGGGGGCGGGGCTGGGAGGCGTCTCTGTGGGCAGGTGGCTCAGAAGAGCCTGCAGGGGCCCGACGTGCTGGGGGGTGGACGGGGCTCGCACCTGACGAAGGCGCTGTCCAGGAAGCAGCGGTTGCGCAGCAGGCCGGCCCACAGCTGGACGCCCACGATGCCGAAGATGAAGAAGACGAAGAAGCAGAGCAGGAGCACGTTCCCCAGCATGGGCAGCGTGTCCAGCAGCAGCGTGACCAGGATGCGCATGCCTGCGGCGGGCAGGGGGGGGGGGGGGCGCGAGCAGGCATGGGCACAGGCACCTGTGGAGAGGCCCCCGGGCCCGGCCCCTCTGAGGCGTCCCACTGTTCACATGGGCAGTGGGCTCTGCCGGACTGCACCTGGCCCCCGAGTCCAGCAGGCCCAAGGGACAGTGACGCCTCGGGTCAGGCCCACATCGAAGGGAGCAAGGCTGCCGGCCAGGACCAGGCCCCATCCAGGCCCCAGGACCGGCCACGAGTCCAGCGGCCCCAGCTGCGTCACGGGAACAGCAGCCTTGGGGACCCCCAGCAACTGGGGCTTGGTCTGCCTATGGTGTACCACAAAATACCACGTGCGGGCGCACACGTACAGTGCGATTGAAACTTCGTGGCCCATGCGCAGAAGTCGGTATTTTGTGGTAGAGCCGGTATTTTGTGGAAGAGCCACACTCAAGGGGCCAAAGAGCCGCACGTGGCTTGCGAGCCGCAGTTTGCCGACCACTGGCCTACGTGCTGGGGAGCCTAGGGGTCTGGCAGCCGGCATAGGGTTGGAGAGCGGTCTTTCCATCCCTCTGGGAATTAGGATGGGCAGAGCCCTGCACTGCGAAGAGGCGGGGGGGTGGGGGTGGGGGGGGGCGGTTCCCACAGCACAGCGCTGACCACCTGCCCTTGGGTGGAGTGGACATCCCGGGGGGAGGGAGCCCCCGCCCTGGGGGTATGTGGCTTCCTAGGAAGGGCTGCAGGACAAGTCCTAACAACCAGAGCATGGGTGCCGAGGCCACCGGGTAGCCAGTGAGGCTGTGTACACAGCTACATGGTACACACAGACCCCCCCGCCAACATATGCACACACAACCTTACAGTCACGTGGGCCCTGCCCCCCGAGTTCAGCCACAGCACTGAACACTCCGAAGACAGAAAAATCCCCAACCATCCCCATTTGGGCAGGTGACAGGGTGAGGACAGGCCATCGTCCCAGCACACGGCTGCGGAGCTTCCCAGCAGCTTCTCCACACGTCCCTGAAGGACCACGGGCCTCTGGCAGAGCTCGACCATGAGAACCACAGAAATGGGCCAGAAAAGGAAGCCACCAGGCCTGCAGCCGCCTCCCCAGCATCACCCTCAATGCTGTGCAGACGAGGAGTCAGGACCCCCACAGCCGGCCACCCCCCCGCCCCCCGATGTGGCCCAGGGCCGCCCTGCCCTTCCCAGAACAACCATGGCAAATGCTCAGGGCCCAGAGGCCCTCCTCCCCCAGCGCCGGGGCCAGCACGTCCAGAACCCACACCGGCACCGTGGCATCTGGCCCCGTGTCCCAGGGGGCCCGGCAGAGCTCTCAGCAGAGCGGGCAAGACACAAAGGCCTGCCCCAGGTCGGGGAGGGGTGGTCACTTACTGGGCACGCGGTTGATGGCGCGGAGGGGCCGCAGCACCCGTACTGTTCGGATGGCGGAGAGGCTCACGTTGTGTCCATCCAGGGAGTACTCCATCATGCTGGGGGAGGGCAGAGGGAGGGAGGTTCAGGTGGGGAGCAGGTGACCACACGCTGGAGAGCTGGTCCCCAAGCCGTGCACCCAGCCAGGCTGGACCCTGAGGCAGGAGGAGCATGACTCTGAATCACCATGGGCACTCCTCGCCCTCCAGGGATCCCCAGGACAAGTGCCCAGCCCTGGCAGAGGCCCCACTGGCTTCGCACTTCCGACCAGGCTGCACCCGGACCTCTCAGGAGTCACCTGCTGCACCCCTCTTCCTGGGGGGCCCAAGGACCCTGGAGTCTGAGGGGTGGGGTTCCCGGCCAGGTGGGGTCAGGCAAGGGGCCACTTCAGGTTCGCCAGGCCCCTGGCTTAACAGAGCTGGGTGTGGGCAGATGGAGCTGTACCCCGCCATGACGATGAAGAAGTCCAGCCTGTTCCACGTGTCGCCCAGGTAGCACTTCTGCCCAAACAGCCCCAGGGCGACCATCTTGATGACCATCTCCACCGCGAAGAAGGCGAAGATGAAGTCGTCGAAGGCCTGGTGGGAGGAGGGTCTGAGAGCGGGACCTGCGCTCTCCACACCCAGGGACGGGGTGTCCCTAAGGGTCATTCATGGCAAGAGGGTCAGCCCAGCCCCCGCCTGCCCGGGCCCCCACCTCCAGGATGCTGCAGCGCTCCGAGCGGCACTTGACGTCCTCGCAAGGCCGGAACATGCCCAGGGTGACGCAGTTGAGCATGATGACCAGCATGCTGACGTGCTCGAACCACGTGGGGGCAGGCAACTGGGTTAAGGGTCAATGAAGGAGGCTGGTAGATAGCAACGGGGAAGCAGGGGGGTGGAGCTAGACCCCAGGACCTGCCCCAACCCCCCACCACTGCCAGGGTGCCAAGCCCTCCACACCCCTGCACCCGCCCCATCATCTGTGTGTTAAGGGACAGAGCCCTGGCACCAGTCTCAAATACTGCTGTCAACCCCCATACACAGAGGAGAAACTGAGGCACAGGCTAGGACTCTGGATGGAAGCTGGAGACCACCTGCTCCCCCTCCACCAGGTTTCTCCCAACTAAACAGGTCACACACACAGGTGAGCATCTCACAGGCAGCCTAGACTCCAGCAGGTGCTGCAGGTGCCCTCAGATTGAGGGGGGCCTCAGAGCCCCCTCTCCATGGCCCTGCACCACCCCCCATGTGACTCCAGCAGATGGAGGAGGAGGAAGGGAGCTTTGGGTCAGTGCAGTGACTGGGCCCAGAGGATCTGCAGCCCTACTGCGTGCTTGGATAAAGGGTGATGGGACGTGGGTGAAGGCCAGAGGAGGGAGAACACCACCTATATCCTCTTGACCCCCACCAGCCAGTCGGGCCTGAGTGCAAAAGCTGCCTTGGAGGGCCATGTCCAGGAGCACCTTCCTGCTGGCAGGAGGGCACCCAGCCAGGGCAGGGCCTGAGGGTGCTAAGCCAGCAGCAGGTGCTGCATCTCAGGTACTGTGCATACCCAGCACGTGTGCCTCAGCCACCCTGTAGGGTGCTGGCCCTGGGTACAAGAATAAGAGCCCACCCAGGACCTCAGTGAGAGCTCCTGCCCATTCAGGGAGTGGCCACCAGATGGCACCGTGGCTTCATGCAGGCCTGGGTGTGGGGCGGTCCCCTCAGTGGCTGCCTAGGGCAGGATTGCACCCCACACCTGCACCAGTTGGTTCATCAGGAAATTGGGGAGCCCTGTGGCAGGCCAGCCATGTTGGGTATGAGGGAAGGGCCACCAGGATGGGGGGCCAGGGCTATGTGTGGGGTCCCTCGCTGGATGGCTGAGGTTCACCTGAACTCTGTGGAAACAGGCACCTACCCTTTAGGGCTGGGAGGACCCCAGGGCTTCAGGGGAATTCATGTCTCCCCGACACCACCCCCAGGTCAGGGTCCCCTCCCACAGGGAACCACGCCCACTCTAAGGTGGGCTTGCCCGTCTGCCCTGCTCAGGCGAGAGCAAGATCCCAGCCTACAGTGAAGCTGGGCACGGTGCTCGGGGAAACACACCACTTGTCCGCAGACAGCTCTGGGCCCCCACCCTGCCTGGTCTGTGGGGGCTGAACTGGGGCGACAGCTGCAGCATGACCTTCAGATCGGTGCCTTTCTGTTCCCCTCCCCACGTTCCCTTGGTGGTACATGTCGTGCGTCAAGGAGGTGACCAAGGCAGCAGGACCCCTGCCTGGGACGTAGCTGTGCTCCATAAGGTAGCCCTGAGCACCCGCTCTGTGCCTAGCTACGTGGTGGCACTAGGGCCGGGGCTCCATGCAGCCCCACCTTTGAGGGGCTCCAATCCCATGGGTGACAAACTGGCAAGAGCTGTGCTGTAATAGGATCATGGAGGGGACCGGGTCTGTGGAGGCCCTGGGCCACTGTATTTACAGGCGGATGGGCTCAGCGATGAGAAGGTCACACCCTGTGTACCCCTCCTCTGTGGGACTCTGGAAGCCAGTCTCGACCCTTCTCCCCGCAGCCTCCGGGACAGGGTGGGGGTAGGGCAACAGTTGATGTTGGCAGCCCCTGGCCCACAGCGTGATGTGCAGCGTGGCACGGAGCCACCAATGTAATTACACGTTCCCACCGAGAGTGCCATAATTACCCTTAATGGGTTCAGCAGTAACAAGTGCCTTTGCTGTGATTTGCTGTGGAAAAGCAGAAATTGGTGTCCTGCTAGGGCAGCACGGAGGGCCCCGTGGGAACTGGCTGAGAGGTCTAGTGGGGTGACTGCACAGTCGGGGCCTGTGGGGCCTGCAGACTAGCCCGGGAGGCCAGCCCGCTGTGTGTGTGTGTCTCTGTGGGTGGGGTTGGGGAAGAGGAGAGCGCTGCAGCTAAAACCTGCACCAAATACCCATGCCACCCCTACTGTGCGCCAAAATGGCTCTATCTCGAATCTTGATGAACCCATGAGGCTGACACTGTCCAGTTCCACAGCACAGACTGGGGGCTTGGGTGACTCACCCGAGGGACCCAAGGGAGCTGGTCCTCGGGCACCGGACATGGATGGAAGGGGCCGATACAAGAATTTACTGATCCGGAGGGTTCTTGCAGGGACCAGGTCTGGACCCTGGAGCTGGCGTTGGGTAGAGCTGAGGACCTCAGTCCTCAATGGTGGAGTGGATGTGTCCGGAGCTGGTCTGGGCCAGGGCCCATGGGAGGCTACTCAGGTCAGGGGGTAGGAAGCCCCACTCCCCAGCAGGAACTACAACCCAGGACCCCAGCAACTTGCAAAGACAGCCAGCTTGGCGTCCCTGGGTCTACATCTCCTCAAACCTCTGACAAGCGAAGCTCCCATTGTACCTCCCTGCCCCCGAGGCACACCCTGAGAGCTTAGGACACCAGCCATGGCTACAGTGACCCAGGACCCAGCAGGGAGGCCATGAACACAGGCTCATCTGAGAAGTGGAGACACCACCACAGTGGCTGGAATAACCAACCTGTCAGCACACCCCAGGCACCCAGAACGTTCTCCACCCATCCCTACAGGCACTCACCCTTTGGGGGCTACTATCCTTAAGATATACCCCTACCCCTACCCCCACATCACGCCAAACACATGCCTGGGAGGGGCAAGACCCCAGGGTCCTGCTCTTGGGCCCTGAGACCCGGCCTGGGTCTGTGTGAAGGTGCACACGCCTGTGCTTGGCTCTTGAGAGAAACCCCCTGGAGCCACCCTGCCCTTCCTGCCTTGGGGACAACCAGCCCAGGGAGGGCTCAGTCAGTCTCCTGTGTGCACCTGAGGCCAACCTCCACCCGTCACAGCCGTCCCCTCGTCACGCCTTGGTGGGTGGCTGAGGACACGCAGTGCCAACTGGACACTCATCACACGCAGCCCAGTGACTTCCGGGAGCTTAATTACACAGATGGATTTTCTGGGTTTTAATTAAAAAATCCGTTAGGTCTTAAACCAAGTTTTTCAAATTAGAGTCAATTTCTACTGCGGGTCCAAAAAAGCCAGGCTGCCGCGTGGTCAGGAGGCCGAGGCCGTGCTGGCCTGAGGAGGGGTCCTCCAGCTGCCTGGGGCCTGGCTGCAGAGGGGCCGCGGCCCTGGGTCCGCAGCCGAGTGAGACAATCTCTCCCAGGGACTGTGCCGCCAGGGAGGCTCTTCCCCAGCCTGGAAGCCTCAACGATGGCAGTGAGGCCCTGACCCAAGTTCCCTGTCTACCCTGGGCCCGGCTCCTTAGACCCAGGGACCTCGCCGATAATCCCCTTTTCAAACAGAGGTGAGGGAGACTGCAGGGACCTCCCCCAGCCAAACAGGCCCCTGGTGTACAGCTTGGCAGGGAGGGGCCTGGAGTGACGCTCCCCAGGGGAAGTGCTACCTCTTAAACCATGGCTCCAAAGTACCCCAAACACCCGCCCTCCCCCTGCCCCCCAAGGCCCCCTCAGCCAGGAGGATGTTGCTCAGGGGGCAGTTCGGGCAGTGGTCGCTGTCCGCGGTGCTGAAGTGGCCCTGGGCTGGGCATGCTCTGGGCTGGGGAGGGGCACTGCTCACACAGGCTTTAATGGAAGACACCCCATCAATGGCCCTTTCTCATTCCTGGACTCCCAGCTGGCTAAGAAAAGCATGCCAACGGCCTCTCTGAAGATGGCGCTGGCTCACGAATGCCTTCTTGAGCATGTGCATGAGGAGGTCCTAGGGCTTGCTTTGTTGCGTGCAAAGCCCACACGGTCATTACCTGGTGGAACTGTCCACTTTCTGGGGCTGCTGGGAGCGTGCGTGGAAGCCAGAAGGGGCTTGTGGCCGCTCAGTGCATGTTAGGGGCTATCAGCCCCTCACCAACAGCAGCAGGGGACCCTGACATGGGCTCTCACCAATGACAGTGGCCTCCAGGGTCCTGGAACAGGGCAGGGGTGCCCAGGGAGGCCTGCATGGTGCCAGATAGTGTGGACCAAAGGGTGGTCCTGGCCCCTGAATCAAATCCTCACTGTTAACAGGCAGCATCCCCCGGCCTGCCCAGAACCAGTGGTTTCTCACACTACCCGGCTCTGAGTTGGGAAAGAGAGACACTAAGGAGTCCATCCAGATTCTCTTCTATAAAGGTTCTAGTAGGCTCCAAGCCCCACTTCTTGTCCCTCACCCTGACAAATACCACCCTGCCCCTCCACGATGGCCCCAGACACACGGAAGGAGGAGACATGGCAGCTCCCCCACACCGAGGACACTGGGTGGCAGGCTGGCTGTTTGCAGGACAAAGGTCAGGGCAGGGGAGATCCTTTCATCTGTGGGACACAGATGGGTAAGCGGGCATCCCTCACTAAGATGCGGTTCCAACCCCAGGGCCATAGACAAAACAGGGAACATAGTGGTGCACGGGCTGTGGTCCCCAGGCAGGGCTGCTGCCTGGCCCCCCCATGGTAAGAGCAGGCTGTGTAGGTACAAGGCCCACAGGCCGGCTCCCTGCCAGGCTGTCATGAGATCACGCAGACGCTCTGGGTCAGGGAGGAGGAGAAGGTATCAGCTGCCCAATCCTGCCCTACACTGCCTGCCGCTACCCCCCAGAGCAATCTGCTCAGCCAGCTAAGCTCCATTAGGCAGAATCTACAACAGCCTGATGTGAGCTCCCTGAGCCCCTATGGGCACCAGGGCATGCAATAGGAAGAAGGGGGAGCACAGGGAGGGGCAGCCCAGAGCCTGCCACTCAGAACACCCAACCAGGCCACACTGGCTCCTGCCAGGACCACTGAAGTCTTCCTGACTACCTGTACCCACAGCAGCCCCCTACCCTTCCTCACTCCACTGCCAGAGCCCCCTGGCTGGGCACCCCCCCCCCCACCCCGGGCAAAAGAAGTGGCTCTAGGCCAGGGGTTCCCAACATGGGCACATGCCCCACAGGGGGGCTATTCGAGAACAAGTTATTAACAGTGAATATTTTGCATTTCTTATGGTTCTAGCGGCCATATACAGTCTATAAATATATATTGTGACATATTTATGCATTTCAGTTCTCTATTATGTTTTGAAACTTTATTTCCTATTTTTTCATATCACTTCATATATTATTTTTTTTTAACAATTTCTTAGTGATTTCTCCCTCAGTACCTCAACTGTCCTTTCGTTCTTTTATTTTTCTCTTTCATGGATGCCATGTTCTTTGGAAGCTTGTTTAGGCCAAGTTAATGGCCTTTTAGGCTTCCTCCACGTGAATAGTTCACTTTTTGAATAGTAAGAATTCTATGTCACGGGCGGGGGGGGGGGGGGGGGTGACAATCAGGATTTTAGAGATGCTTAGGTGGGGCGCGGCCAAGAAAAGGTTGGGAACCACTGCTCTGGGCCATCTCTACCAGGCAGACAGAGGGCCTCGGGCTGGTGAGCGCAGGGACACTGACCATGTGTGGGGCTACAATCATAGAGACTACCTCCAACCCTGATCAGACTCAGGATCTCAGGTCTTCCCATGTGTGGACAAGTGGGCTGGTCGGCAGAGAGGTGTAAGGACAAGCTGCAGAGGGGCCGTGCATGAGCATGTGCGTGAGGAGGTCCTAGGGCCTGGGCCAGGGCCCATGGGAGGCTACTCAGCCATGAACGTTCAAAGGATGAACGTCCAGTAGGTCCGGGGCACCCATACTCATGCACGCCTGCTCCCAGACACACCGTGGGGGCCCGAGGCCCAGCACCTGGGCCAAATGCTCCCTGCTTAGCGTGGACTCCAGGTGGGCAAAACCCTCCTTGCCCCCCTGCTCTGCATGGGGGGCCTGCCACCCCCCTAGCCTGCATGCCCATGCCTGCCAGCATTTCCCCCACCCCCTTCATTCTCAGGGACACTCAACCTTGCTCTTCCAATTTGCTTGAGAGGAAAAACATGTTTCCTCGTGGGAGAAAGCCCATCCTGCAGAAATAAATGACCCTAGGCCACTGGAGAGGGAACATGAACTGAGCGCACACAGGTGAGAGGGTCAGCAGGGCTGGAGCGAGAAGGGCAGCTCCAGGGCCCAAAAAAGTACCCCACACGAGGCCAAGGTGGTTGCGGACTCAGGGGCTCAGTGGGCAGCACTCAGTGGAGAGACTCGGAGAACTAGCCCCCTCTCAGAAAGCAGCACAGCTTCCTGAGCCCCAACCCTGCCGGCCCCATCTGCACGTCCCCTGAGAACCAAGGCAGCTCCAGGGAATTGTCAAGGCTCCAGGACCAGCCACCTAAGTCCCCCTGGCCGGGGCGCAGGCCCAGCAAGCCAGGCAGCACCGTCTGTTATCTCGTAAGGTTAAAAAATATCAGAATGTGCCCTGACCGGTTTGGCTCAGTGGATAGAGCGTTGGCCTGAGGACTGAAGGGTCCCAGGTTCGATTCCAGTCAAGGGCATGTACCTTGGTTGCGGGCACATACCCAGTAAGGGGCGTGCAGGAGGCAGCTGATCGATGTTTCTCTCTCATTGATGTTTCTAACTCTCTATTCCTCTCCCTTCCTCTCTGTAAAAAATCAATAAAAATATTTTTTTTAAAAACCTGTTAGAATGTGTCTACTGCCAGGTGCGTGAGGCCACAGAACGCAGGCAGCTAAAAAGGAGGCAGCAGCGCTGCCTGTATCAGCACAGAAACACGTCCTGGGAGGAGGAAGTGGAAGGGCCAGTGGTGGGAGAACAGGTGACCCCATCAATGCAAAAGCCTCAGTTTGGAACAATGCCTCTGTAGAACATGATAGCATACATGTTAGCACAAGGCATACGGAGTTCTGGAAGAGCCCCCTCCAACAGGAAGAACCATGGCTCGTTGTGGGGAGGGGGTGAGATAGGGGCACAGGCAGGGAGTGGATTCGGGAGGAGTCCAGAGGCCACTTTTGCTCCCCCCACCTCTGCTGTCTGGGCCTCCCCACAGTGTGGCTGTGTGTTGCTTGTGCAGTTACAGAAGTGAGGGGTCAGAAAGCCCAGCTGGTGGCATAAGTGGGGTGGGGGGAGGGTCCCCTGCCTAATGGGCTCCCCTAGCACGCGGGGGCTCCCTACCCACCCAGAGCAGGCACACTTAGCTCCTTGCTGTGGAGCAGCAGGCACAGCGCCTCAGCTGGTGACCCAGAGTTTCCAAGTTGCCATGGCAACAGACTCCTATCAGCCTCTTCCCTCGGTCGGCGGGGCATCTGAACAGGGAGCTGAGACATACACACTGACGAGGGGGTTCTCCCGGACCAGCCTCACACCTGCAGGGATCCTGAAGGAGGCCTGGCGGTGCACGCCCCAGACCCGGAACTGTGGCCCTGCGACTGTTCCCACCTTCTGCTCCCGTGCGCCACATGCGGGCTTTTCTGAGCACCTCCAGGGAGCCTCAAAAAGGCAGGCAGGATGGTGACATCTGAGTGGGGCAGCAGGGCCCTCTGTGAATGGTCATTTCTCCACGGACCTCAGATGGCTCCTGGAAGGACTCAGCAACACCGTTTGAGTGCAGCTCCCACGCAAAGGCTTGTCCGAGATGCCGCATCAACACAGCCTGGAAGCTAATCATAAAACCTAGGGCTCACGTGTGACCCAGCAATGCCACGTGTGGGTACACACCCGAAGGAACTGAAAACGGGTGCTCCGACAGGTGCCCGTATACACATGCTCACAGCAGCACGATTCACTGCGGCCAAAAGGTAAAAACAAGCCAAATGCCCATTAATGCACAAGCGGCTAAACAAAATGTGGTCGATCCACTCAATGGACTGGTACTCGGCCACGAAATGGAACGAAGCACTGACACACGCTAGACATGGATGAACCTTGAAAATATTACGCTCAGTGAGATAAGCCAAACAACAGGACACACGTTATATGATCCCATAGATATGAAATGTCCAGACAGGGGCATCCTCAGAGGGAGCAGATTCGTGGCCTCCTGAGGTTGGGGATGGGATTCCCTTTGGGTGGCGGCAATGTTCTGGAACCAGTCAGAGGTGGTGATCACAGGACATTGTGACTGTGCTAAAAGCCACTGGACTGTTCATTTTAAAATGGCTAACTGTGTGGTATATGAATTTCACCTGAATAATCGTCAGACTGGTTGTATTTGGAATTCTCTTTTCAACAACTCTGTCTTGCCTGTACCCCAGGCCTGCAGTCACCTCACTCAAACCACCGTTAGGATGGAGACGCAGAGACCCAGCACCTGGGCAGCACAGTGGGGGCTCGCCCTGGCTCTTCTGCCATGCGGCCTCCGCACAGGGTGCAGCAGCCCCCTAACCTGGATGCATGCCACCTTCTAGGTGATGTGCTCCCCGGCACGCCCTGGGGGCCCCCAGCACCCCAGAACCCTCCTGGTGGCCTCTCGCCAACCAGCCTTGGGTGATGGTGATGCTGTTGGAGATCTGCCTCCTACGGCGGGGCCAGATGCCCCGGAAGGGTGGGGTCCCGCAGCAGAGTCCAGTGACGGCCCCCAGACCTCCATGGCCACCAGCCAGGGTGAGGGGCTCGGGAGTGTGACAAGCAGCTGGGCTGCAGCTAATTCTCAGCAGGCAGGGCTGAGTCTAACCAACGGGGAGCCAGGGCCTCTGTGCCTTCAAAGGTGAAGCCGTAGCTGCAGGCAGGGTGCGAGGTCATGCCGCTTGGCATCCACTCTCTGACCCCAGAGTCAGGTGTGGTCCCCCAGTCCCAGCAGGTCCCAGGCTCCAGCCCTGCACTCCAGGGCCTCGCAGGCCTCACCGCTCCTGCAAGTGATGCCCAAAGACTTCGGGACTCAGCCCTGGCCGGAGCCTCAGGCAGGGTTCTGCTCCTGGTCTCAGGGACCCAGCCTGTGTGGCAACCTGGGTGGGGGGGGGGGGGAGTTCCCATCCTTGAGACACTGAAAACCCCCTTTGGGCAGAGGGTGTGGACCCTGTGTACACCCCGTGGGGTGGGTTATCACCCATTCCCCACTGCCCGCCTCCATCTTGTCACCAGTGGGTCCAGGAAGAGCCCCCTGAGGCCTTATCACTTCTGCCCCCGTCTGGGGGAGCTGGTCCCCGCCCCTGAAGCACTAGCACAGCCCCCAGGTTCGATGGGCCTTCCCCAGTGGCTGGGGACAATTATTCCATAGAGCTCTTGGTTAATTAATCAGTGAGGTAATTAATTAATTACACTCCAACTGCATTGATGGGGCCCAGCCCAGGGCAGGATGTTCAGATGCAGATCTTGGGGCCGCTAGGCAGAGGCATAAAACATCCTCACCCACCTTCTAGGCTCCAGGGTTCCCGTTAGGTGGAAATGACCCACAGCCTCAGCCCACAGACGGCTGGCGATGATGCCTGTGTAGCCAGGACCAGGAGATTGAAACAAGGGGGTCCTGTGTGGCGGAGGAAACCCCAATGTAACTGTGCCAGGCCCACGGGGACCCCCTGGAGCTGGAAGGGGCCACACAAGGGGGCACAGTCATTTCTGTAGCTATACCCCTCGGCTGCAGCCCGGCTGTCTCATTTCGGGTATGGAGACAGGCCACTGCCTGCAGGAACATGGGAGAGAGCCCCTGCCTCCAGATGGCCACCTCAACCCCCCTCTAACACAGGGGGCCCCGATCCAGGGCCCTGGGGGAAAGCAGACATCTGTCTCCCGAGGCCTCAGGACAAAGCCAGCCACCGGGACCCTCAGCCCACTGTGCCACTCAAGATCTGCCATGGCCCCAGGGAGCCCCACCTCCTGAGTGACAGAAACCTCATCCAACAGCTTGTGGGAGTGGACAGTGCCCTCAGAGCTCCCGGAGCGGGCCCTGGGCGCATCCTCAATCCCGATGCCCAGATGGCACTCAGCCAGGTCTCCCAAGCAAGCCTCTGAGGGCAGGGGCAGGAGGCCACTATTGAAGGAAGTTTCTCTTCTCCCCTGAAGCTGTTGCCATGACGACAAGATGCTGACTACTGAGGAGGACCTGGCCCAGCCCGCAGCCTCGGAGCACAGAAGAGGGGTTCTGGGAGGGGGATCCCCTAGCCCACCCTCCTCACTCCGCACTGAGAGCTCATAGGCGGAGAATCCCCGAGGCTCAGCCCCCTGCCAACCTGCCCTTGGGGAAGCCATCACCACAGGGCTTTAATTGAGGGAGAGGGCGGGGTCCAGAGGATTTCCTTAGTGTTTTAGAAAGAGGGGGCCAGAGAGAGGGGGGTGCAGAGACTAGAGAAGGGCAGGTGTCGGCTGGCCGGGCTGCAAGCAGTTTACTTTGAAGTTAGAAATTAAATGGCCCTGTTGAGGGTCACTAGGAGCCCCACCACACACACCCACACACACACACACACACACACACACACACACATACAGACTCTGCACAGGGAAATCCCTGGTCTCTGAGGGCAGCTCCATGCTGCCTCTTTATCCGTACGTGTGGGGACAGATGACTGCCAGGCCCCAGCAGGCTGCTCATGCCCCTCTGATCCACAGGCCTGCCCCCTGTTCTAGGATGCCCTGACACTGTGGGGTACAGCAGGGCCGCTGCCTACCCATGGTCATGAGGATGGGGGCGGCCGAGTGGGGTCCCCACCTGCAGGCTCTCAGCCCCCTGAGCAGTGTACACCCCACTGGCCTTTACCAGACTGTTTCCTCTGCTGTGAGCCCCAACTCCCTCCCAGCTTTCCCTCTGGCTGAACTCCTGCAGTGGGGAGCCCGTCTCCCCATTCAGCCCGACCCACCATGGCCTGGGCCTGCGTGACTCACATTCCCTCTCATACTCGCTCAGCTGGCCAGGGTGGGGAGCCAGCCGGCCAAACATGGAGCTGTTTGTTCTCCCTGGTGGCTCAGGGTCACGTGGGAGGAGTTGGGGGGAGGGGGGAGCTAGGCTGCCCCTGGGAGAGCACCTCCCCTGGGAAGCTGAGGGGCCGAGAGTCCACATACCACGGGAGACACCCAGCTCATCGCCCCACCAGTGGATGACTCCATTGCCAGAACAGCCTTTCTCCTGGACCCCAGTGTGTGTTCTGAGAGCTTCTCCCTGTGCCTGAGCCCAGCCTACACTGAACCCCCTCCCCGGACCCCACTTGGGAGTCCAGGCGCTCAGAACAGAGGGGCACTGCGAACCTCTGCGTGGGCAGGACCTGGGTCTCTGGCTTCCCACAGCTTGGGGCTAGGCCCGGGGGCTGAGGCCTGCCTCTGGCCCGGCAGAGCCCGACACCTGAAACTACCACTACTCTCTGAGCAGCTTGATGTCCCCCTCAGCCCATGCAATGACTGAGCTAACTGGGAAGTGCACTGTTCTCAGCCCATCTGCCCCAGGAGGGAGGGGACGAGGCTGGCAGCCCCCTTGACTCAAGCCAGGTAGGGCCCAGTGGTGGCCGGCGTGTAGCACACGGAATCCAGAGCAAGCCTGTGTCCACGGCAAACATGTGCACTGGGCACTAGAGACTGGCGTCTGGGTGTGTGCGCTCCGCCTGTCCCGGCAATGCCTTGCACACCCCACACACATGCAACTGAGCAGGACTGTCTGTGCGTGTGCACACACTCACCCGTATACAACAAACACGATCGCACGGCGCGCTATCACACATGCGCATACACGTGCTCACACAGACACTAAGGTGCACACCTTCAAAGCGTTGACCTCAAGAAGGGCTGGAGGTCAGCTTTACTCAGGAAGATCCCCACCCCCAGGACTAAACGAAATACTCACACAGACACCATGGAGCCGAGCATATGCCCACAGCTCCCGTAACTGCGCGGTTTTAAAGACCACGCTAATTAGGAAGAGTGCTAATGCCTCTGCCTGGCTCTTAATAAAGATCTTGATTGGAGGTTTTTTTCAAGGCACAACTGAGTGGGAAAGTGCCCTGTCTCTGTCTCCAGTCACCATGCCTACACAGTCTGGCTCTGCAGCCCAGAGCCTCGTGGAGCCCTCGCCGGCCACTTGGTGGTGGCACGCACAAGTGCTCTGGGAGGCCCTCCTCCCAGGAGTGTTCTGGCCTGAAAGGGGGGCCAGCCCCCAGCGCTGTATCCCTCCCATATCCCAGGCTCCCCTTATGCAGCTCCATGTCATGGCTCTGGCTCGGTTCCTGCTGGGAGCAGAGGGCTGAGGGCTTGGAGGGCAGGGTCTGGGAGAGGAGAGCTCAGAAGGAACTGGTCTTACCAGGTGAGGCCTCCTTCCCAGCCACACCCCTGCCCATCTTGGACCCCTTCGGGGGGCTCTGCACACCCCCACCAGACCCTAGAAGGGAAAGGCGTGGGCAGAGGGCACAGAGCCAGGAGGGGCCCCTGGGGAAGATGACCGCCTGCCCATGGGGACAGGCCTGCAGGGCCTGCTCCAGGCAGGAATTCTTCAGGCCAGAAATAACTGCCTCAGAGCCACTGCACAGCTGCCCAGGGCCTGAATTAGCGACCCCAGGGGACTGGACGCTCCTTCCATGGGAACGAGCCTTGTAGCGCCCCACCGTTGGCCCGACCCCAGCAAAGGGGGCCCAGGGCCTGCAAGGAGCTGGCTGAAGGAGGCTCCTACCTGCACGAGAACAGGGTGAGCCACCTGGCTGGGAGCGGGGGAGTGGAGGCAGGGCATCTGCAGGCCTTGGATACAGCACCTGGGACATGTCCTCCTTGTTCTGGGGCCAGGAGCCTGCCTGGCCAGGCCTGGCCTCCCTGGCTCTGCTCCCCAAGAGGGAAACCAAGGCAGCCGAGTCCCTCCCTCCTGCCGCTGCTGGTGACCCTCGTGGTCTCGTCCTTTGTGTTAAGACCCAGCGCACAGCCGGGATGCACAGCGACTGCGGTGGAGACACGCACCCCATGTGGACGTACATACACCTCTGCACACACGGGAGCACAGCTTACCCCGGCATGCAGGCACACACGGCCCTCAGCCCACACCGGCCGCTCCCTGCAGATCCTGGCTTCCCCACAAGCCCTGCCTGTCAACCAGGTGTTTATTAAAAAGGAAGGACAGCCCTAGCCGGTTTGGCTCAGTGGATAGAGCATCGGCCCTCGGACTGAGGGGTCCCAGGTTCGATTCCAGTCAAGGGCATGTACCTTGGTTGCGGGCACATCCCCAGTAGGGGGTGTGCAGGAGGCAGCTGATCAATGTTTCTCTCTCATCGATGTTTCTAACTCTCTGTATCTCTCTCCCTTCCTCTCTGTAAAAAATCAATAAAGTATATTTTAAAAAAAAAAATAAAGAGGAAGGACAAGCCCCCTCTGGGCCGGCCTGCTCTCCCTCGGCACAAGGGCACCGCCTTCAGCTCCCACCCCGCGGGCTGGGTCAGCCAGGGCTTCCTTCTGTGGTGGGAGGACAGGGGAATGGCCCCAGAGCCTCAAGGCCAAGGTCAGAGTATCCAGAATTCAGCCCCCACCCATAGATGGGACCAGACACCCTCCCCACTGGCCCCCAGGCGCCTTCCCTGACATTCTGGTGCTCAGGAGTCCCTAGGGTATTGGATAAAAATACAGCCCCCTCGCCCTGTGGCGGGGACAGCGGCCGGGGGCACAGGGCATGGTGTTTTATATCCCAGGCAGGTTTGGGGAGCAGTGTGTCAGAGGAGGGTTGGACCTCTCTCCAGCCTTGGGGGTGGGGGTGGGGGGTCAAGGGTCCTCCAGAGCTGGGCCCACTTGGTCATCCGCTTGCCACCACTAATCAGGCATCATTGTCACACCAGGCCCCACACATAGCAGTGGCCTCACTGGACAGGGAGGGCACCCTCTGCGGATGCTCCAGCAGGGCCGGCTGGGCAGAGTCCCACCCCTGTGGGCAGCACCCGAAACCTTCCAGACAAGTCCTATCACTGGGAGTGAAGGTGGTCCCTGTCCTACAGACCAGCCCCAGTGGCTGCTGAAGGACAAATGCCTGGACAATGAGCACAGGTGCTGCCAGACTAGATCCCCACCAGGGCAGTGCCCCCCCCCACCCCCCTTTATAAAAAACTTCCCCGTGGGACTTGGCCTGAGTGGAGCCATGGAGCCCGGCACTGCTGACCAGAGACCACAGCGTCCTGGGGTGACATGACGGGGGTGGCGCATGGGGGCTGGTGGGGAACCAGGCAGGGCACCAAGAAGTCGCAGCCAGCAGGTAACTTCAGCGCAAAATCACCCCCCACAGAACGTGGGGGTTGGGGGAGGCTTGTGGTGGGAGAGGCCATGGGAGGAAGTACGGGGCTTTCAGCTGGGACTTGGGGGTACCCAGCCGTATGCTCTGTGGCCCGGGGCAGAGGAGGGGTGGGGGTTGACAGCAGGAGCCAGGAAAGGCTAGGCCAGCCGTGGGCAAACTACGGCCCGCGGGCCGGATCCGGCCCGTTTGAAATGAATAAAACTAAATTAAAAAAAAAAACCGTACTCTTTTATGTAATGATGTTTACTTTGAATTTATATTAGTTCACACAAACACTCCATCCATGCTTTTGTTCCGGCCCTCCGGTCCAGTTTAAGAACCCACTGTGGCCCTCGAGTCAAAAAGTTTGCCCACCCCTGGGCTAGGCTGTGGGTGGGGGTTTTGTAGATGGATGTACAGAAGCCCAGGGAGAAGAAAGCTCCTGATCACGTGCAGTAAGTTCAAGGCTCAGTGGAGTCTCCTATTGCACTGGGGCACCTCTTCCTAGCTCCCGAGGACCCCACTGCACCTGAGCACACCCCACACCCATGCTGCTGCCTCTGGGGAGGCCTGGGCAGCCTGCTCATTCTGCACCGGGAGCTGCTCCCCCAGACCCATCACCACCCCCTGGCCTTGGAGGCTGGGACACCAGGCGTCTGCCCTCGGCCCTCCCTCCGCCAGCCGTGTTATTAATAGCAGTGACATTTAAAAAAGGCGGCCAGACCCTCAGAATGTCAACTTCAAAGTGAAAGGAGCCAGATTTGGGTTCAGTGTCCCACCCAGCACTGCTGCCCCCACACCTCCAGCCACCACCCTCCAGGGCCTGGTCCCCACCACCCCAGCCCACAATGCCACTGCTGGTGTCCTCAGAGATCCTACCCAAAGGTAAGGGCGGACGGCCCTCTGCACAGCGGGCGAAGATTCCCACAGCTCAGGGCCACATTCCCGCCTGGGCCACAGCGGGCAGCACACGCCCGACTTGAGGAATCCTAAGCCAAGATGCGAAGGGCCCTGGAGCCAGGCCCAGGGAACACTGGTTCCCTGCACCCTTCTGCCCGGGCCACGGTCACCTGCCCTGCTTGGCCACCCTTGACGAGCCATTCCCTCCCTCTCTCTAGGTCCCTCCTACCCTGTCTCCCATTCCTCTTGTTATGGGCTAGTGGTGTCCCTTCCAAATTCATACCTTAGAGTCCTAACTCCCAACCTCAGAATGGGACTGTATGTGGGGAAAGGGCCTTTGAAGAGATGATTAAGGTAAAGTGGGGCCGCATGGATAGGCCCCAGGTCAACATGACTGCCGTCCTTATAAGAGGAGGAGATTGGGGCAGATACAACTACCAACCACATGAGGACACGGGGGGGGGGGGGGGGGGGGGGGGATGGCATTTACACTAAAGGGAGAGGCCTCAGGAGGAGCCAGCCTTGCCCAAGCTGATACCAGCCTCCCAGCCTCCAGGCCTGGGAGAAAGAATCGTGTGTTGAACTTCCTGGCCTGTGGCGCTGTGTTCCTGTAGCCCTGAGCCGGCAAACACGTTCCCCAAGGGTCACGCCTCCCCGAGAGACCTTCCTGGCTGCTGGTCGGCTCTGGCTCAGCCCCTGATGGGAGCTCCCTGGGGAAGGGTGGGGGAGGGGCAGGGGGAGTGGATGGCCATGATGTCCCATCCCCACAGACTTCCAGAAGTTGGGGTGTGGCCAGGGGTGTCTGGCTGCCCAGAAAGGCAAACAACTGGACAATGGCAACTCTCCAGTCAGGGTGGTTTCTCCCTGGTCTCCTTCCAGCACTTCCGTTTTCCTGGCGGATAAGCTGAGGCTAAGGACTTGTCACCTGCCAGGTCACAGAGAACCGGAGCCTGGCCAGCCCAGGACCCCAGCGGACGTTCAACTTGGTACCCTTGCCCCCTGAACCCTCTGGGAATCCTCCCCAGACAGGCAGACTCAGCCCCCGCCGGCACCCACAGAGCCCTGCCCTGCCACAAAGGACGCTCTGGGCCTCCCCAGCAGCAGCTGGGGCCCGCTCTCTACCGTGTTGCAAAGTCCCTCCGCCCGCCCTGGGGCCAAGGCTATCTTTGCCACTTCCCAGAGAGAGACCCAGCAGCGTGGGCCACACGCAGAGGCAGGCTGGCTCCCTGTGCTCCCTGAGGCTGGCCATCAATCCTGCAGGTAAAGGCCCTGGGCCCCAGCCCCTGACCCAGGTAGCCGTGCAGGCGGGCGGGGGCCGGTGCCATGCTCTCCCACAGGCCAGGTTCCTGGTGTTTCATCAGCCGTCATGTTCAGTCTGAGAACCCCATGCCCCGGGACAAAAGAGGGGAGTCCTTCAGACGGGTGACACCGGCCCCCCTCGGCGCTAATTAGAGCTCCGTGCAGCAGCATGCTCAACACCAACAGTCAGGGCGGCCCTGGCACAAACATTTCAAAAGACATAGTATTTACGTTTAATGGGCTGAGATTTTTTAAGCCGAGAACCCAGCTGAGCCATTATGCCAGCCAATTTGCAGAGAAGTCGAAAGCACTGCGTGCGGAGGCCACTGAACGAAGCACACCCACGTGACTGGAAATGGGGCCGTGGCCACAGGAACGCCAACCCCTGGGTGGCCACCAGGAGGTCCCTCAATATTGCAGCCCCAGGCCAGGTGTAGACAGAGGATCTGGGAGCAGAGCCCAGGGGTGATCATCGCTGGAAACCTGACTCTGCTTGATAAAATCACTGGAGCATACGGGGCTGATGTGACCTCCCAAGTCCAGTCCCGATGAGCCTGCAACACCATTTACCTTCCTGCCGGGGACACTCCTATTCATCCCTCAAAACCCGTTCCAAGGACTCTTCCTCCAAGAAGTTTCCTGAACTAGCCCAGGAGTTCCTCTGCTCACTCAGTCACTTACTGAGCAACTACTATGCATCAGGGACCACTCCAGGTCCCTTGGACACACATGAGTCAGCCTTCACAGAGCCGGGCAGAGGACAGTAAAGAACAGGTGATGGGGCTCTGGCCTGAGCAGTGGTTAGCGCAGCCGTGGGAAAACTACGGCCCACAGGCCGGACCCGGCCCGTTTGAAATGAATAAAACTAAAAAAAAAAAAAAAAAAAGACCGTACCCTTTTATGTAATGATGTTTACTTTGAATTTATATTAGTTCACACAAACACTCCATCCATGCTTTTGTTCCGGCCCTCCGGTCCAGTTTAAGAACCCATTGTGGCCCTCGAGTCAAAAAGTTTGCCCACCCCTGGGTTAGCGTGTTGGCTAGAGTGTTGGCCTTCGCACCAAAGGGTGTAGGTTTGATTCCCGGTCAAGGGCATGTACCTGGGTTGCAGATTCAATCCCTAGCCCCAGTCCGGGCACATGTGTGGGGCAACCAATTGATGTGTGTGTCTCTCACATTGATGTTCCTCTCTCTCTCTCCCTCCCTCTCTCTAAAAATCTTTGGGAAAATACACTCAGGTGAGGCTTAGCAAAGACAAGCCAGCAAACAAAAGGTGACGGGCCCAGCAGTTACACGTGCTCGCCAGGACATCAGTGCAGTGAGAGTTATCCCAGGCCTGAAAGGGAAGGGGCCAGCCTCCTGGCTGCTGGGCACCCAGCCTGTGCCCAGGCCCTGCCATGAAAGCAGGTGGGGAATGACAGAGCAGCAGGGACGGGGGTCCCGTGAATGGCAGTCTTCCCAGTTATTGAGGCAACTCCCAGTCCCGGCTCCTCAGCCCCTCACAGCGTTGGACAATGAAGAGTAAGGGTCCTGTGGACACCCCCTCCCAGCATAGCCGGGGCTTCACGGTGCAACACAGAATGGCTCCCGAGGGGCAGACACAGACCTAATGGAGGATGAGGTGCCCTCCTGGGGCTCCTCAGAGCACTCCCTATTCACCCCTACACAGAAGGATGGACCCTCCGGGGAACTCTGCACAGCCAGCTTTGCTTGGTCGGTACACAGTAGGACCTCACTCCCAAATGGATCACGAAGACAGCAGGGTTGCACATTATGTAGGGCTGTGCACTTGGGTTGCTGCACACAGTAGGGCCTTAATGAAATCACTCAGCCGGACCTCAAATTATGTAGGGCTTGGGTTCAGTCCTGTGCACACAGTAGGACCTCACATCAGATGGGGGCTGTGGATGAAGGACTCTGCACAGTGGGGCCTCACCTCTGAGTCAGGAACCATGCCGAGCCTCATCTGAAGCAGATACACACACACAGGCTATACGCACAGTAGGCTCTTGGTCCCCACCTCCCACCACATAGCTGGTGGCCCAGCCTGGCTGATGAGGGTGGGTACCTCCCACTGGCTGCCTGCCTATCCCCAGGGAGTCTCGCAGCCATGCAGCACGGATTGGCCCGTCCTGGCTCCCTCCCAGCCACCTGCACCTGAATCGATCCCCTAATAACTCAATCCATTAATGTTTGAGTGAAATTCTTGGAAACCAGCAGGAAAAGAATGGCTTCTGTGAATGTCTGAGTCATTTTTTTAAACTAACAATGGGGAGCCCCTCCCCTCCCCAGCACAGCGGCTGTCCACGCTCACTGCACCCAGGAAGGCACCAGGTGCACCTGCTGGGGTTGGGGGTGGGGAGGCCGCAGCACGCTGAACCCCACAGCCTGGCAGCGCACTATCTTCCCTCCAAGGGCCATGGAGCAACATCCCTCCTACCTGCAACCTGGCTACATAACAGCCTTTCCCCCCAAGCCCAGTCTGGTTGGGGGCTCGGGCTCCCCACCACAGGGGGAATCTGCGTGCTGGTGTGCGTCCTCCAGGAGGGACCCATGCCTTTGGAGGGTCCAGTCCCAACCAAGGGTGGGCTCTGGGAGGGCACCGAGGCCAAAGGAGGGAGAGGGGCCTGATGGGTGAGCCATCGGGGCTCAGGGTGAGCCCGCTAGACTGTTGTGCCAACTGTCCATTGCAGTGGTGAGCAAACTGAGGCTACAACTGCCTGGGTCAGGGCAGGTGGTCAGACCCCAGGAGTTCTGCACTTCTCCCAAGTGCTGAAGACATCACCGCATCTGGAAAACGGGGGCCCTGGACCTCACAGTCACCCCAGGAGAAGCCGTTTCGGAAGGAGCCTGTAGACTTCTCAGTGTGGGCTGAGGGCTCAACCCCTCCTGGGTTCCTGAGGGGACTGCCTTCCCCACCTGCACCCGCTAGGGACTCGGTTCTCCGAGGCCTCCTGTCCGGACCGGATGCGGCAGGAGGAGTGTGCCACCGCCTCTGGGCTTCCATCAGGCCAGGCAGCCAGACTCGCAAACCTGCGAAATGCCCCTCTTCTTGCTACATTTCTGTCTTGGAAAATGTACTCCTTCATAAGAGAAAAATGTTCATACGTAAGAGGTTCACCATTGCTCTAAGCGAATTACTAAACAGCAATTTCTAAATTTCTCCATTTTAAATTCCAAGAAGGTGAATACTGAGGCAGTTCTGTGAGAGCCCCTGTGAGGGGGTCCCTAGAGCCTAGAGCAGTAATGGCGAATCTATGACACGTGTGTCAGAGGTGACACGAACTCATTTTTTTGGTTGATTTTTCTTTGTTAAATGGCATTTCAATATATAAAATAAATATCAAAAATATAAGTCTTTGTTTTACTATGGTTGCAAATATCAAAAAATTTCTATATGTGACACGGCACCAGAGTTAAGTTAGGGTTTTTCAAAATGCTGACACGCCGAGCCCAAAAGGTTCGCCGTCACTGGCCTAGAGCTTGGGAACCTCTGTTGTATCGGGCTGGAGAAGAGGGCGGCCAGTTGTCGACAGCAAACGCTCCTTGCTCCCACACTCCAAAGGAGGTCTCCCACCCCCCAGAGGCTCAGACCCACCCCGAAGCCTGCTGGCCCCCAAAGCCCTTCCCACACCAGCAGGGCCCACAGCCCCCACGCTCCACGGACGCCCTTCTGGGCCTCCACGGTCCCGCGGACGCCCAGGTCCTGAATCTGCGCATCTCAGGGACCCCAAAGGCGCCCAGCCCACCCAAAGACAGCCCCTGGGTTCCGACGGACCCCAGTAACAACCACACCTCAACACACTCCTTAACACTCACGGGGCTTGAAAGTGCTTCCAGGCCCTTCGGCCACACAGATGCCATTCCTGCATGAACAGCGCCCCATGCCCCCCACCCAACTGCAGGTCAGTGCCCCCTCCCATGCTCCCCCCCAGACCCTCTCTCTGCATCTGCCTGAGTACATCACCACGGAGGCTGCTTGCTGGACTGAGGGCTGTCTCCACGGTTGTAGGCAAGCAGCTCTGGGGAAGCTGGGCGCTTTAATAATAAATCCTTTAATTAGGGAATCCCGCTCCAAGGACAGGCACGTGGGTTACCTACTGTTCCCACGTCTTGGGGTTCCTGCGGCAGGCCTGTGCGGCGTGCTGCCGGGGGCGGAAGGGGGGGGTAGCCTGGGGCACAGAGCTCTGAGGAAGCCGGCGGAGCGCGCCTGTGCCTGCCTGAGGGCGTGTCCTTCACATAAGAGCAGGGAAGGCACGTTTTAAAGCGTGTGTCCCCCTCTCTGCCCCACACACATTTCCGGAAGCTTCTGTGAGGCCAAGGTTCAGGGGTATGAGGGTTTGCAATTTGGTTTCTGGCTCCGGATGGGATGGGAGCAACAGGGAGGCTGGACCTCAGGTCTGGGGTCATCAGGTGGACAAAGGGGTGCTCACCATCCCGCAGGGGCAGCGGCGGGGCCTGGAAAGCGCCCAGCAGGCCGGAGACCAGCTGCCACAGCCCAGGAAGCTTCTCCAAGGAGAGCCCGTCACCACCCGCCGTTCTGGCCTCACCCTCATACCCCCACGATGACTTACTGCACAGCAGCTGCCCAAGCAGCCCAGGTCCCCTGCTGGCCTCCAAACTCTCAGGGGCTCCAGCCCAAAACAGTAGGGATGCCTGGGATGCATCCATAAGGAGGCTGCTAGGTAACCAGGGTTCCTCCAAACTGCACCCCAGGAGGATGGGGCACCCACTGTTCAGCATGGACAGAGGCCTGTGTGGGACCCAAATGGGGCGTGGTCGGCCCGAGTCAAGGGTGTGTAAAGGAAGAGGGTGAACAGCACTGGGGAGGCGGGGGGGTGGGGGGGGGGGTACCAGAGCCAAGGGAGGCTTGGGCAAGGTGTGAAGGGCAGAGCTGGGTGTGGGGGCCCAGCCAGCACAGCCCCCTGGAGCACCTGCACTGGTAGCACCAAGGTCCCCGGCGACTCCCCATGGCCAGTGCTGGGCAGCTGCTCGATGAGGTACTGGACAGTCCAGTCCCAAGAGCTGCGGACCCTCAGCGAGTCCCTCCACCCTCTGAAATGCAGGTTCCCACCCTGGCGTAACAGTGAGCGCCCTCCTGATGGTGCGTTACCTCGAAAGGCAAACACGACACAGGTGTCCCAGAGACAAGGGGATGTACAGAATGAAGATAAAATGCACACAGCACACGGGGGACGAGAGCCAGTGTCCCCCCCAGGCCCCCACCAGAGGAGGGGTCCCCGCCTCTCCCTGACACATACCTGCCAAACCCCCTCTGCAGAGGATGTGCCAGGAGGGACAATCAGAAGGGGCACAAACCTGGTTGGCATGGCAACCAGGAAGCCAGCCCGGACCTCAACCAGATCATTGTGCTGGAGAAAGATACTTTTCTAATTAAAATCAGAGAGACAACATCGATCCTCAGCAGTCATGAGGGATGTCAGGAATGTGGGGGGGGGGGGGGTGCGGGGGGGCGCCTCTGCCCAGGCCCGGGGAGCAGGTCAGACTCTCTTTTCACTGGCCTAGTTGCCCCTCCCATGTTCCCCTGTTTCTCTTGTTCTCCTTTACGGCAAAACTCTGACCAGAGGCCACAGCTGAGTCTGCCGGCCTTGCCCCAGATTCCTCAGAATTCCCAAGGCCCGCAGCCCTGCCCCACCCTGCTGGTGGACTTGCCGGTCCAGAGAAAGGACCAGAATGCTGGGGAGGGGGCTGCCCTTCTTGGAGGTTGGGTGTTGCCCAGCTGACTGCACAGATGTCCCCCGGGGCTGACTGCACTGGGGTCCAGAGGCAAGACCCCACCTCTGTGCCCACCAGCCGCTCAAGTGTCAGAGGCAGGAGGCACCCTGGGAAGGGTGGGAGGGTGTATGTGGGGGGGAACACTGTCTCTTTCTGCCCGGCCTCCAGAGCTCTGCAGATAAACAGTCTAAATTAGGAATTAAAACATCCCTTGCTCCCACCAGCCAGCAGGCTGTATTTCAAACGTGCAGGAAACACCCCAGCCACCGTAGCCCCAGAACCTCCTCACATGATGCTAAGGCAGCGGTTCTCAACCTGTGGGTCGCGACCCCTTTGGCGGTCGAACGACCCTTTCACAGGGGTCGCCTAAGACCATCCTGCATATCAGATATTTACATTAAGATTCATAACAGTAGCAACATTACAGTTATGAAGCAGCAACGAAAATAATTTTATGGTTGGGTCACAACATGAGGAACTGTAGTTAAAGGGCCAGAAGGTTGAGAACCACTGTTCTAAGGGGTCTGGCTGCACCGAGGGGAGTCTTGCTGGGCACAGCCCACCTACCCTGGGGCTGGCCTCCCCGAGCCAGTGGGCCCAGGGCTGGAATCTGGGACTCCGTGCTGCCCTGCCCAGCCACCCACCAGCCCCCAAGAAGGGCGAGGGTAGAGGGGCACAGAGCCCCACGGCTGTGACCAGGGGGAGTACACACCCTCCTGACTGCCCTGGCCTCCCACCCAGGGAGAGGCCTCCATGGTTCTGGGCGAGAATGTCCACCCTCAGGCACTACGTGTGGTTCTCGGAGGGCAGGGCCACAGGGACCCCCCCACCCTGACCTCCAGGGTTCACCCAACCAGGCTTCCTACCCACCCACTCCCAATGGGACCAGGGAGCGGGGGGGGGGGGGGGGGGGGGGGGGAGGAGGTGCTGCCTGGAACAGGGTGCATCTGGGACAGAGGGAGCTCTGCGCTGGAATTTCAGGCATCAAACATCAACAGAACTCGGGCTCCCTTTGAATTCCAGACACCCGGCCCAGTGCCAGGCTGGTCCAGAGGATCCCACCTCATCGGGGGGTGGGGGGAGGGGGTCTGGGTAGAAGACTTGGGGTCAAGGTCAAGCTGGGAGAAGGCAGCGTGTCAAGAGCTGAGAGTTGGGAGGGCCATATCGGCACAGGGAGAAGGCACCGGAGTGAGGGCCCCCTGAGAGCACAGTACCCCCAACATGGACACCATCCGGGACTGCCCCCTGGCCAGAGAGGAGATACTTCCTGGGGTGTCTGCTGCCACAGGGAGCCCTGTTCCAATGCAGTCACCGACATCCCCATTTGGGCACCTGTCTGGTGACAGTGGCCCTGAGACTCCAGACCTGCCCACGCTGGCTATACACAGGGGACCATGGCCGGGCATGGGGCACCACGGGTCCCTGTCCATTTTGGCTCTCACCTTCCTCCCCCCGTACACTCAGCCACGAATCCCAGCCCTCACCCAGCTACAAAGAACCAGCAGTCAAAGCTCCCTCTCCGGAGGCACATGCTGGTCACGGGACTGCAAGAGGGACGGAGTGGGCCGGGGGCTAGCCCACAGAACCCAGACCGCCAGAGGGAACGCCAGGGATCCGGCCCCAAGCACCACCCAGCCTGCCTCAGCTTGTCCCGCCTCTGACTGTGAGGGCCTGCGGAGCCCCTGGAGACACCCCGACACAAGGTCACCTGCCCAGGGCCTCTGCATGGCCGCCGCTGGCCACAGGGAAGTCAGCACTGCCCAACCCAATGCCTCCACCAGCGAGTTCACAACGACACTCCTGCAGGAAGGAGACCTGACTGTCCTCGCGCAGCTGGGCTAACATCACAGCGGCCACGAAGAGAAATGAGTCATACAGATGCCCGTGGGGACCCCACAGGCCCTGGACACTGCCAAGTAGCAGATGCTGATGACCCAAGGCTCCTGGCTCCATGGAGGGCCCTAGAAATTTCTATGTTGAAGTCCTCACCCCCAGGACTTCAGACTGTGGCTGCATTTGGAGACGCAGTCCTTAAAGCGGAGATTCAGGTAAAAGGGAGCCACGTGGGTAGGCCCGAGCCCAATGTGACAAGTGTCCTTATCAGGAGAGGAGACCGGCACACAGACACCCTCAGAGCAATGACCAGGGGAGCACACAGGGCAGAGGCAGCCATCTCGCGGCCTCAGAAGGCACCGGCCCTGCTGGGATGATCTCGGCCCTCCAGCCTCCAAGCCTTGGAGGAAACCGAGGTCTGTGGTGTAAGTCACCTGTCTGCGGGGCTGTGTTACAGCGGCCAAGGAGGCTAATTGAGGAGGCCGGGTCTGGGGTGTCCTGATCACCCCAGAACAAGGAACCCCCAGAGTGAAGAGGTCCAAGGGGCGCTGTGCCGCCAGCAGATCCCGGAGCTGGGTTCAGGGATCATCCTGAGTGCGGGAGGGGCTTTCAGGGTCCCTAAGACAAACTGGGCTTCGCCCTCACAGAGACCCCCTTCCCGCCAGGTTCTTCTCAGAGCTATGCTGAACCACTTCCTCCAGGAAGCCCTCCCCCTTGCAGCACTGCCTCGTCCCAGCTATGGGAGGCCACCTGCCTCCCACCCAGAAGCTACTCAGGCAACTGGAGGGTGTCCCAGAGTGGCCAGAGAGTGAGCCAAAATCCCAAGTCCAGCAGCCTCCCAGCCAGTCCGGCAGCCCCGTGGTACCTCCCAGCATGCCTGGCCCTGTCCTGCAGCCGGGCCTGGGGCAGACTGCTGGGCCTCCGAGAGTGGGAGCACCTGCTTCAGATCCCCGCGCCGGGGCCTGCCACACAGGAAGGCCTCCAACACTTCAGCCGAAGGAACCAAAGGGGAGGCGCCGGCAATGCCTGTTGCAGGGGACCACCAAGTGCGGACCAGTGTGTCAGGCTGGCGTCAGAACAGACTGGACCATGTGGGTTCTCGGAGTGGGTCAAGAGCATGGACAGTCATCGTGGGCAAATGATGCAGCCCCCTCCCATCACGGGATGGGTGAGGGCCACTGAATCCACCCTCGCCGCCCTCCCGCAAAACCAACGATTCTGGTCCACCTCCCAGGGTCAGGTGCCCTCACTCCTTCTAGAAAGTTCTCAAAATGCTGGGCGTGGGGCAGAGGCATGGGTGCCAGCCCTGGGCATGAGCAGCCACCCGGGAACACGCCAGCTCCCACAGACCCGAGTGCTCCCCCTGCTCATCCACTAAGCGTCCACTGAGCACGCACTACATGCCAGCACCCTGACGCCACCAGCGCTCAGTGCCTCCGTTTTCTGTGTCTGAGGAACCCACATGTGGCCCTGGGAGGTGGAAGGGAGGGAGGCTGAGAGGTCTAATCCGGAAGCAGCCCTGAACTCCATAAAGTGCTTTATGTAACTTGGGCCAGGCCGGTAAACCAGAAGCCTGGCTGGGGATTAGTGGCAGGCGTTGCCACGGCAACCTGATTAGTGGGAAACTTGCGTCTCAGCTCAAGCCTTGGCGTCTCAGCTCAAGCCTTGGCGCAGCTAGGCAAAGGTAAGAGGAAGCCCAAGAGATTCATTAGCAACAGGTTCCCATGGCAACCGCGCCAAGCTCATTAATAATTTTTTTTATGCCAAGTGTGGGTGTTGAAATTCTCCAGAGGGCTGACAGAGGGATGGATGCCGAGCAAACACACACGCCAGCTACTCCCACCCGCAGCCTGGCACTACCCCACCAGGGCTCCCTGCGACACATGCCCCGCCCACCCATGTGCCCACTGTATACCAGGACATGGCACCCAGCAGGCCTCATGGTTCCTACGACCGTGCCCTACAGGATGGACTTTCGAAAGGAGATCGAGATCAGAAGGGCAGCTCACACCAACCCAGGAGGCCTCCAAGATCCCTCTTCTAAAGTAGCAGGGCTGCCCACCTCCCAGGGGTTACCTGAAGTGTCTGCTGAGGGGAGATGGGGAGTGTCCTTCCTGCTCGCACAGGTTGGTTCATCCGTGGGCTCGAGCCGAGTGTGCTGTCTCATGCCCACTGGCTACCTCCTCTGGGACCACCGCCAAGGCTGTTGCAGTGGCTCAGAAAAACAAGTCCAATGGGTGAGGGGTTAAAAAAGTAGGCACTGCTCCTGGCAGGTGTGGCTCAGCTGCTTGGAGCATCATCCCATACACCGTAAGTGTTCGATTGCTAGTCAGGGCACACACCCAGGTTTCGATCCCCGGTTGGGGCGTGTGTGAGAGGCAACTAATTGATGTTTCTGTCTCTCCCTTCCCCTCTAAAATCAATAAAGAATTTTTCTTAAAAAAAGTAGGCGTTGCACCTCAAATGATTCAATACAGTTCCCCTCAAATCCAGTAACTCTGCTCCTGGGAGAACTGAAGACGGGGGTTCAAACAAAACTTGTACACAACTGTCATGGCAGCAGTATTCACAGCAGCCAGAAAGTGGGACAACTCAGTGTCTACCCACAGATGAATGAATGAACATCATGTATCCATCCATCCAACAGAGTATTATTCCGCCATGAAAGGAGCGAGGCGCTGCCATATGGCACAATAAATATGGATGAACCTTGAGAACATGGTGCTCAGTGAGAAGAGCCAGACACGGAGGCCACACAGTGCGACTCCATTCACACGGAATGTGCAGAACAGGCGAATTCAGACAGTGAATTAGTGGGTGCCAGGGGCTGAGGGATGGGGTCTCCTTTGGGGGTAATAAAAACGTTCCAAAATTGATTGCAGTCATGCTTGCACAACTCTTGTGACTACAGCAAAAACCACTGAGTTGTGTTTTGTTGTTGTTACTCGTATAACCCGAGGATATTTTTCCACTGGTTCTTAGAGAGAGTGGAAGGGAAGGGAAGAGACAGAGAGAAACATCGATGTGAGAGAGACACATCAATTGGTTGCCTCCTGCATGCACCCTGACCAGGGCTGGGGGTCAAGCCTGCAACTGAGCTATGTGCCCTTGACCAGAATCGAACCCAAGACCCTTCAGTCCATGGGCTGACACTATCCACGGAGCCAAACCGGCCCGGGCTGCATTGTGCATTTTCTGTGAGTTGTGCGGTGTGCGCAGTTCACTGAGAGAAGAAGTGAGTGCCTGAGTCGGCCTGCCTGGGCTCCAGTCCTGGGGGCCGCACAGGGACCCATTCTGAGCCTCCATTTCCTCATCAGTAGACAGACTGGGGTGCTGAGGTGTCCCTCCAGGGCTGAGACAGAAGGAGGGGCTCCCCCTGGCAAAGCGGGTGAGGCTTGCCCTCATGGTTACCTGGCTCCAGGGTCAGCGGTGACCGGTGCCTGACCCATAGAGTATCCCCATCGGCCGTGGGCAAGAATGTGGCCCAGAGCCCAGCATGACCTTCTGGAGCAGCGGTTCTCAACCTGTGGGTCGCGACCCCTTTGGCGGTCGAACGACCCTTTCACAGGGGTCACCTGAGACCATCCTGCATATCAGATATTTTACATGACGATTCATAACAGTAGCAACATTACAGTTATGAAGTAGCAACGAAAATAATTTTACGGTTGGGTCACAACGTGAGGGATTGTATTTAAAGGGCCAGAAGGTTGAGAACCACTGTTCTAGAGTGAGAGACACCTCCCTCCCAGGAAGAACCTGGCCACCACCAACCCCATCTGGTCACTTGGGGTGGCCGGCTCCCGTCTTCCAGCCCCGGGGATGTCCCAGTAGGAGAATACGCAAAGGCAAGGCTCCCGGCCACCAAGCTGTGGTCGCTCCGTTGGAAGGTGCAGACAGTACAGTGGCGTCTGTGAGGAGGCCGAGGAGCGGTCACAGCACAGGAATGTGGGGTCTGTAATTAGAGGACACACAGGTCTGTTCCGAGCCCAAGTGCCATCATTCACGCTCATGGGGGTGACAGCCAATTACCCACTTAGGAGCACAAACCCAGGGCTGCCCTTCCATGCTGAGTGGAAGGGAACGGTCCAACCCCTAACCTTCAGGAAGGAAGAGAAATGTTCGCAGGGCAAGGCAGGGCGGGAGCGTGTGGAAGGCTGGACACCACGCAGACCTCGGAGCGAGGTGTGAGATGGTGGCTCTCCTGCATGCTCTCAGGGGCAGCCAGGGCTCCCCGAACCCCCAAGGCCCAGACACACCTTTTGTTCTCTGCCCTGGCACCCCTCCCCAGCAACAACACCCAGAAACTCCCTGGGCAGGGGCCAGACCAGACCCCTTCCTGGAGCCCGCCCACCTGGCCGAAGGCTCCCTGAGACAGTGCCGCCTGCCCCTCCTTACTCAGTTGATCCAGATTTCTAATGTAAATTGGGGAGGAAAAAAAAAAAAGGAAGCCCAGCTTCTAACACATCATTTCTCTGACATTGCTGCTGGCTTCTGGAACATTCTTCCGGATGATGTCATGTGCCTCCTGCCCCATCCCTCGCAGCAATCGCAGCACCCAGGTCAGCTAAGGGGGGACTAGATGGGCCCCCCGATCCCGTGTCCTAATACTCAGCCAGCCTCCTTCCTGCCTCAGTCTCACCCCAGATGCTGCACCTGAGGGGACGTTCTCATCTCCCAGCACCACTGGGAGATGCCCCCCTGAATCCCCTGCCCTCCTCCCGATGGCGGGGGGGGGTGGGGGGGGGCTCCATAACCTATGCTCCCATGTGGGACACCTTCCATGTCCTCGAGTGCCCACGAACTAATAACCAACCCCAAGGGCAGCCGATCAAGGTGCTCCTGCCATACGGCACTTCAGGACTGCCCAGCCGGCCACGCCCGAGGCGCATAACACACTCACAAACACGCGGTCCCATCGCGCAGTCATGAAAGCAGCAGGCCTGTTCTGTGGCCAGAGCTAGGAGGCTGCCCTGCCAGCAGCCCACGACCCGAGATGTGTCCTCATCCATTCCGATGAGGTGCTAATGCAGGCTGACTCATCAGACTGCGGCCATGGCTGGTCACGGATTGCAAAGACAAAGGGACGCGGCCGGACGATGGGTACAGCTCAGCCGTGGGCAAACTACAGCCTGCGGGCCGGATCCGGCCCGTTTGAAATGAATAAAACTAAAAAAAAAAAGAAGACCGTACCCTTTTATGTAATGATGTTTACTTTGAATTTATATTAGTTCACACAAACACTCCATCCATGCTTTTGTTCTGGCCCTCTGGTCCAGTTTAAGAACCCATTGTGGCCCTCGAGTCAAAAAGTTTGCCCACCCCTGGTATAGCCTCTACCTAGCCCTGGAGAGGCTGGCACCGCCCTCCGCAACTTCCTGGCAGGTGACAGCCAGCTCTGCTCTGGGTTCCTGTCCCTGTGGCAGGCTGAGCTGCATGGGGCTGGGGCTGGGGCTGGGGAGAGCGGTGGGCACAGGCCAGCTGCTCAGGAGATCCTCCCAGGTCACACCATGCCAGGCACCTCCCCCTCCTAAGGAAAAGGCCTAAGATGTTTCCAGGACCTGAGGCTCCCAGCCCACTGTCAGATGCCCCCATGCCAGGTCCCTGACTCCCACCACCCTTGAGACCCAGGGGCTTACCCAAACCTGCCCACCCACCTAGCCGGGCCATCCCCAGCAGCCTGAAAGTCCCCTACGCTCTGCTCACAGCCACACCCTGGCCCCAGCAGATCCTCCTCCCACCCCACCCTGAACACTGTCCACAGGAAGCAGCAGCTGCTGGCCTTGGCCATCTCAGGGTCTCATCCTCTTATCCGCCTTGTCCCCTGCCCCCACCACACAGCCAAGCACTGCCCACATTCTGTTCAGGACTCTAATAAGCCCAGAGTCACCAGGCAGGAGCCTTGTGGCCTGGAGACACCCCAGACCCTCCCCAGTTGAGCTGGGGCCACAGAAGCTCCGGAAAGCCTGGGCCTGAGCATCCTCATCACCCAAGAAAGCCCGGGCCAGGCTCTGGGATGGGAGGTCCTTTAGGGGAGCCCAGCTCTGGACTCAAACCTGTCTCCTCTCTGGCCACCTGTGGGTGGTGCCCCTCCACAGCTGCTCAGAGGACGTGGCAGCAGCTGGAGCCCAGACGCCTCCCAGAGCCTTTGCTGCCAGAGGGTTCCCCAGCTGGGAATCCAGCCTGCCCAGCCCCGCCGGCCGCCCACACAGTACCCTGCAGGAAGTCCTCAGCCTGGCCGAGGGCCTCAGGAAAGAGCCCGGCGGGGCTCAAAATGAGGCTCCCTCTCTGCCCTTGCACCCAAATGGTACCCTCCGGGCAGCAGGAAGGCCCTGGCAGCCCACGGAGCACTTGCTGAGGGAGGGCCCAGACTCCCAGTGGTCTCTCTCCTGCGCTTCTGTCCTGGGGAAAAGGCCAGTCCAGAGGGACGATATTTGAAGACCCAACATCACGGACAGACACCAGTGGGCACCGCCTGAGGGAAGCCCCCCGGGTGGCGCAGAGACAGCACTGGGCGAGCCCAAGGCACAAGTCATCGGATTCAGGGCCCTATTTCCCTCTAAATTCACATTCAGAGGTTCCAGGTGGACATGAATTTGGGGGACATTCTTCAAGCCAGGATACTGGTCTATACATGCCAGCTTGTGCGCACCATGTTCACCCCCCACAGCCGCAGCCCTGAACACAGCGTTCCACCCCCAGGGGTGGTGCTCCTGCCACTCTGTCCACCCGCCCATCCCGACAGCTCCTGGCGCCCCTGCCCAGCCTGGCTGCTCTCCCAGGGCCCTGCCGTGATGCCCCTGCAGAAGGTGGGGATCCCGCCACGCCCCAACACTGCCACCCCTTATGTTTCTGTTTTTCTCTGTCCCTTTTGTCAGTCCCTGGGGTCAAAGGATAGGCAGCCAGGACACAGCTGGCCCCACACCTCATGGGGTACCTTGGAAGCAAAAGGGGTTCAAAAGTCACCCCCAGGGCAACAAGTGGGTGGCCCAGGACTTGGCTTCAGGCCTGGCACCAGGAATGCCCCATCCCATGCACACACCTGAGAACACAAAGGGGGCTTGCTCCTATCGACACTCCATCCTTGTTTGCTCGAGGGGCGTAGGTCTATTCGATTCAGAAAACCAAGAGCCAGGACACGACCAAGCCACCAAGGCCCTGAAGCGTTGGGGTGTTGCCCTTGGCAGTAGGGTCCCAGCCTCTGACACCCAGTCAGGGCCCAGAGCGGCGGGGTGGGGGGGGGGGGTGGACCCCAGGTTCAGAGCCCACCCTGCCTTGCCACCTTGGACCTCAGGGACACAAATTCTGTCCAAAGAATCTGCTGCCTTCTGGAAAACTCTCCCCCAGCCTCTCCTTCCCCTGATGAAAGCGTCGGATGCCCCACACCCTCCATGCAAGCCAGGGCTGGAGGACCTCAAAGTCTCCCATGTGTGGCCCTCTCCCCGGCTGGCCACGAGCTGGACTGGGCCCTTTACCAGCCCAATCAGAGGAAGTGCCACGCTGTCAGTGATGAAGAAGGGCAGTCAGAAGTGATGTGAGGGAGAGAACACTAGGCTACAGGAGGTGGCCGACAGCCCCGCCCCCAGTGGCCAGGGAGATCCCAGGAATCCCAGGAGGCCCCAGCCCTGGCCTCTTTGGGGGGTTGCCACTGACTTCTGGGGCCACTGACTTCCGGGCACATCCCCTAGGGAGACATAACGGTGTCCCTACCACAGTCCTCTGAGCAGTGAGGGGCAAGAGACAACCACCTCCTGCCAGGGACTCTGCCAGCCAGGTGCAGACAGGTAGGGAGAAGGGAGAGAGAAAGGAACAGAACAGGTTGGGGGAGAGGGGGAAGAGGTGGGGCTCCCAGCTGGAGGCCACTGCAGCCCAGAAGAAGGGCACTGAGCCCCTCCTTCACCTTCCCAGGCCATGGTCCCACCACGCCAGCACCCTGACCTCACCTGGGGGCCGGCCTGGGGTGGGGGTGGGGGTGGGGGTGCCCTGGCAGAGCCCAGAACAGAAAGGACATCGTGACCAAGCAGGCCCGCGCTGCTTGCCAAACACATCTGCACGGTGCCAGGGCCAGGCTTTGCCCAGCTCCAGGTGGGGGCAGGGGTTGTGCCCAGCCGGGAGGTCTGCTTATTGTGCGCCCCACCCCTTGAAGGTTAGGGGGCTCCCACGGGCTCCCAGCACTGCAAGCCAGCTCTGTACGCCCCCACCGCCTTCTGGGGCCTTTGTCCCTGTGAGCTCCCTATCTTACACCAGGCAGGGCTGGGGGCTGGGGCAGGTTTCACCCTGGGCCGTCCCTAACTTTCGGGAACTGGGGGAGGGCGGTTCCAGGTTCCCTTGTCAGCCCTGCCTCCAACTTTGCAAAGAGAGAAAGAAACGCTGGTTGAGGCCAGGGTGGGGGGCTGCTCTGGGACACAACCCTGACCTTGTCTGCATTACAGGTAAGCAGGGGGTGCTCCTGGTGCCCCTCAAATCCTCCCACATCCAAGAAAGGTGCTGGGGCCCAGAGAGGCAGCTCCTCACAGCACAAGGCTCCCTGCTCCCCACTGATCCAGGGGAGCCAGAGGCGGCGGCAAACCCACCGGAGCCCTAATTTAGCACACGCAGCAACTGTCCCCACGAGTCAGAGCTCCAGGCTGACGGCACGCCAACACCCCACTCCTCGCTGCAGCAGAGGGACAAGTGCCCGGGAGGCGAGGACTCGGGTGTCCACGGGCCCACCTGCCGTCAGGGCCAGTGGGATGGCACCCACCCCCACCCCCACCAGCCGCCCTGGGAAGGCGCGTGTCTCCGATGCAGGGCCCCTTCTGAGAAAACTACGAGCTGCTACTCGCTTTGTGAAGGCGGCGAAGCTCTTGGGCGGGCAGTACTCTGCCTCTGGGGACGGGGCTGAACCGCGCTGCCAACTCGCAAGGGCTGGACTGCTTTCTCCGCCACCTCTGACCGGGGCTCCAGTCCCCCATCAGACTGTGAGCCGACAGCCTTACTTCCCCTCCCCCTGTCTACCCAGAGCAGGCGCCCACATTGAACTGTCCGCCTGGAAATTCAATTGAGGCCCACGTGACTTACAGTTGTTCCCAGTTGTGTCAAAATTAACCGCTGAGGGGAGGAGACAGTAATTGGTCTTTTGTGCCACTGAGTTAAATACCCACTTGCAAAAAAGGAGAAAGAAAAGGAATATTCCTAATGCAGCTTCAAGGGCTGCCACCCCCACTCCCTGGGCGGGTTCTGAGGGGCAGGGCAGAGCGAACACGCTGTGACACCAGTAAATAAAGGCGACGTATCTCCTGCCTGACCTTGACTGTGCAGAGCTGCTCCGCGGACTCACCCCCAGGACGTTGGACCGGCTGGCCCATCCCCCGCATTCCTTCACATCCTGACCCAGGGACAGGGACCCTGGCCAGCAGCTTGGGGAAGGGGGCTGCCTTACCCCTTCACCTCGTGGGGCACCCTGGACCACCTGTGGGCACTCCGCTGTACAAGGGAGGATGCCCACAGCCCTCCTTGGTCAGGGGGGATTTGGGCGGCCCGAATATGATGCCCCCCAAGTCCAAAGGCTCCCTTTAATGGCCGTGTCCTCATCTGGGGCCTCCAAGGTGTGGGGGTGAGGGCAGCACCAGCACCTTCCCCACTTTGCTCCTTCAGTGCCCTCCACCTGTCCTTCCCCCCCTACCTCTCCCCCATTTCTCCCTGAGCCTGGTCCCAATACCGCTTCCCCCTTGAGGAAACCAGCCCCAAACCAGCTGAGCCCCATGGCAAGCACACTACCCACCCGTCATGCTCACAGGCCTTTCCTGGCCTCTCCCCCCACGGCCCACCGTGCCCCTCCTCACCTTCACCTCACAGCACACACTCCACCCCCAACTGCATGCACACATTCCCCCTGCCTCAGGATCTCTGCATATGCCATTCCTGTCTGGGACACTCCTGCTCCACGTCCAACCTCACGTCACCCCGACCACAGGTCCTGGTGCCCATCTAGCTGATGCAGTCTCCCTGGCTCCCAGCTGCCAAAAGCCTCCATCTAGTCCATCCTATCCGCCTAAGTGCCTCACCGAGATCAGGCCAGCCTCACTCTACTGCAAAACAGCCCACAGCTGGACACGCTGGGCACACAGCGGGAACTCACAGAGTCCTGGTGCGTGCCACTCAGGGAGACCCACGTGGACCCTACCTGGGGGCCAGCACGGAGCTCAGGCCAGGATAGGTTTGCTGAATGACGCTGCCTCGCAGTAAGAGAGTGCTCACAGAAGCTTCTGCACCACTTGTCCGAGTGCCCCCCAAAACACACACACACACACACACACACACACACACGCACATGCAGAGCCTCCAGGGTCCTGCTGGGCAGCAGATGTGGGGGCAGGCGCCTCACTTGGCCTCATGGCGGCGCCACACACACAGAGCACTTATTCAGAGCTTCCAGGTCCAGGGGCCCCTCCACCAGCCCCTCCAAGAGCCGCCATGCAGAAGGTGGTTCCCCCAACCCCAACTCCTGCAGGTGCTCAGAGATCCGCCTCCCAGCTGTCACCCTCCCCAGCCCTCAGGGGCAATGCCCCCTTCCCATGACACTCCTGTCTTAGCTGAGGTGTCTTTACTCCCCACTCCCCCTCCCCCCTCCCCAAGCCTCAGAGGCGGGAAACACATTTGTTTGTCCCAGCCAGACACACAGCCAGTGCTCAGCGTAGACAGCGTAAGCCCTCAGAGCACAAGGTGACAGTGGGGGCCCCAGAGGCACAGGGACACATGTCCTGTAACTCCTTCCTTCTTCGGTCAGAGGAAGTCTGGGCAGTCCCAGGCCCCCGAGTCCCCGCCGGCCCCACCGATGGCCTTCCCACCTGCCCAGCCCCAGGCCTCCCAGTGCCTGCCTGTGAGCACCCCAGAGCCTCCAGGTGCAGGGAAACTGACACACCTCAGTGCCAGGAACAAGGTGCTCAGCCCTGTTCCTACCAAAAGAAAGGGCTTGAGGGTCAGGGCCACGAGGTCAGGAAGGTGAGGACCTGAGACTGTCCCGCTCAACAGAGGGAGCTCAGGGGGGCCTTCGCTTTTCCAGATCACCACCCCACATGTCCTTGCTGGGATGCCCAAGCCCGCTGTGAGCCTCGGGTGACTGGCAGCAGCCACAGAGAGGTGTGACAGCTCAGAGCATCAGCTTTAAGGACAGACTCATCCAGCCTCACCTGCTGGCAGGCAGGGCCCTGCCAAGCACGTGGACTTGAGAGTCAGGCTGGGCTCACCCAGCTCTGCCCTTTGCGGTCGCATGACCATGGCCTGTCCTTTGCCTTCTCCAAGCCCGAAGCCATGGGGCACTGGGTGCCCCTGGAGGTGTCCACCATCCCTGAACCCCGAAGCATCCCCTCGATCACCTCCTGACCCCTGAACACCCTGGCTGGGCTGCAGCTGGCCTCCCTCTCTCACAGGGGCACCTCGGCGGGGCCTCCCTCCCAGCTGCCAGCATCCCTCGAGGGCCCCGCTCAGCCCGGGCGCTGGGACACAGCAGCCGTGACACAGGCAAGCACCTAGTCAGGAACCCCGGGGAGCCCGGGCAAAACATAACCCAGCCACACAGGCTACAACACAGATCCCACCCACCTCCCGCTATAAATAAACCTGTGTAGGAGAAACAGCACTTGCCCCAAAACTTCCAGCACAATTATATTTTCAAACAGCAAAGTAAATCAATAAAGACAGGGGCCGTCCTTGGAGGCTCCTTCACCTTGGGCTGGAGCTTCCCTAAAGGCAAAAACAGAACACGCGTGTGTACGTGTGCGGGAGGGGGCCGTCCACTCGAAGGTTCCAGACAGAAGGTGCAGGACTTATGGCCCTTCCTGCGTTCCAACTGCCAATGGCATCTCTGCTGGGGGACATCAGCTAGGACTCTGCCAGGCTCTTGGGAGCAAGGAGTTGTTTTACGAAGTGAAGGTCCCCAGAGCAAACCCCACTATCCTTCCCCCCCCCCCTCAAGTTTACCCTCTGCAGCAGGGGAGACTCCAGGGAAGGACAGTGAGCGCCCTGACAAAACAGCTACCAGCAGGGAGGGCGACAGACCTGGAAGCACCCTGCGGCTACAGGACACTCCACGGTCCCTGGAAATCCTCGCCACACGGACAGCCCCCATGCCGCCTGCCTCGCACCAGGCACCGCCGCCACCGCTCCCAGGAATGCGAAGCCTGTGCGGAGGCCCCACGGGTTTTCCTGGAGCGGATTCGGACCCCACCTGTCCAGGCACACCAGCTTATTTTAGGTTCTCCTGTGGCCCACACCCCCCACGCCGGGACCTGGCGTTTGCTGGGTCAGCAGCCATCCCCACATGGGGTAGGGGCCCTGATGAGCCCACCCCAAGACAGATATGGGGTTTCTACAGGACCCGGAATAAAACAATCTAGGACGCGGGCTCCTCGACCGCCTGCCATGAAGAAGGGACAGCTCTCATCCCTGGGTGACAGCCCTTAGCACCTTCTTGCTCCTGGGGCCACAGGGCATCCTTCTCCTCAGGTCACAGAAGAGCCCAGGTCAAGGACATAGCATGGGGTCCTGCCAGCCCATCCCCCACCCCCTCTGGGCCTCACCTCACCTGGGGTAAGGGACCCCTCCACCTCCCTTCCACTGAGTAACACAAACAACCCTGTTAGACATCCTCAGGGACACAGCCGGACCTGGAACATCCAGAACACCGGGGCCAGGCTCGAAGACTCCCTCAGCTGGGAGGCGACCCAGCAGCCAGACCCAGGGGCTGTCAGGAGAGAGAAAGTGCAGGCCCTGCAGGGCTCTTTCCCTATCTGGTCTCTGTGCTTGGAAATGACAGACATGCACGGAAGACCAACCTCCTGCCCCATCTGTCCCAGGGCTTCAGGCACCCCCAACGCGGCCCAACACCTCACCAAGCCACGCCGCCTTCCTGCCTACGCCAGGCTGGGTTCTGGGGCGAAGACACACCTACAATGACCCCGCAAGGTTAGGTTGGCTGCTGCTCAGAGGCCCAAGCCCCAACAGCCTCGGACGCCCATCACGGCTGCAGGGACAGCATCAGGCACTGGTGCCTACTGCCATGCTCGCCGAGGGCCCTCTGGCCACCGCCAAGGCCCGGCCCGCCATCCTGGACCGCGATGACCTCCTGCACAACCAGAAGGTGATTCTAACTCAGCCGATGTTTGGATTTGAGAAAAGAGAAACACAGGTTTTATTCCTTTCTTTGGTACAAATTCCTCTTTGTATTTAATATTTATACAGTTAAACACACAAGGCAGGAAAAATATATACACGCATTGCTCATGTTGCCTTTGTCTGTCTCCTCAACTCTGACAGGGAAAGTTTATGTCCAGGGTCCCACTTCTGTCAGTCTCCTCTCTCCTCAACTGCCCCTCCTACCCAGCAGCCCGTCCAGGACGTCCCATCCTTCCAGATCCAGGGGTACGAAGGCTCAGCACCCAAAGCCTGCCCACCTGGCAATCAGCTCCGAGGGGGACCTGGTGGCAAGAAGCAGCCAGGAGGCGGGGTGAACCAAAACTGACAGTCCCCAAAGGCCACCTACTTGGGTGGGGGGTGGGGGCGGGGGGCAGCAGACCTGCTGCTGCCTGCATCCCAGAAATGCCTCCTGGCAGGATTCAGCTCTGCTCCTCTGGAACCTTTTCCCAAGTCTGTGCCACTCTGGCCAAGAACAGAAAGGGTGGTCCCCCTTTCTCTCCGGCCAGAGAAAGCACCGGGAGAAGGGACTCCAGGGTGCAGTGCCAGCTGCCTCCCTGCCCCCACCCCAGCTGCGCATGACTTAAATCGGCCCCAGTACTGAGTTCAGCCTAGAAAGGCGAGTTCACAACCAACGTCACCGCCTCTCTCCGTGGAAAAGGACCCGAGAACGCGCATTGCTTCCCGGCCCCCACGGGTCTCCCGCTGCGCTCCAAGGCACAAGGCACAGGTTGAAAACTTTACTACCCTTATTCTAGTTCCTTTTGGCTTTCCCCTCCCCAGCGAGTGTCCTGCCTCAGGGCAGGCATTCTGCAAGCCTAGGAAGAATTCTGCTCATAGCCCACTGGTGTTCAGGGAGCTCCGCCCTCCCTTTCCTGGCGACCCCTCTCCCCTCCAAGCCTTCAGTAGCCTGGCTGCTACTCACTCACCGCCCTCCCAAGTGGCTCTGGACCGGGCACACCCCATTCGAGTCGGGAGAGACGCCCCGCTGTCCCCCCAAAGCGCGCCCCTGCCCAGCGCCCCCCGCATGCCCGGCCCGAGCCGGGTCCAACAAATGCGGGCGCGCGTGGTCGCACGCGGGGAGAGTCCCGCGCCCCGGATCCCCGCAACCCGGCGGCCAGGGAAGGATATGGGTTACAGACCAGCCGGAGACACCAGCTGCGCGGCCGCGTGGTCTGCCCAAGGCAGAAGAAGACAGTGGCCGCCAGTGCCGGGTACGGGACCGGCTGCTCCTCATCGGCGCCCAGCTCCGCGCTGCGCTCAGCCGCCGGACTCTCGGGGGGCGACGCACTGGGCCCGGACTCCCGATCCACCTCTCGCCCCAGCGCCCCAGGGCTCGCCGGGGACGCCCCCGCTGTCGCCGCAGGGCCGGGAGCCGGCGCGCCCAGGGTCACTCGGACCTCATCAGCCGCCAGCGCGCCCTCGGTCATGGTGGCAGCGGGCAGCACCTGCGGGGGACAAGCGGTGACCGGGCCCCAGGAACGACAGCCTCGCCCGCCTCCGGCGGCGCGGAGCTGCGGGAACAGCCGCGGCCGCCGGGATGTCTTTGTCTTTTCTTATTAGAGACAAATGCGCCCCCCGCCCGCCCCCTCCCTCCAGCGAGGGCTGGGCGGCCCCTCCCCCACCAGTGGGGCCCAGGCGGGTCCTCGAGGGGCTCCTCGGCCGCTGCGCTCAAGTTGAAGGGGTCCCGGCGCGCAGTGGGGCGCGCGTCCTCACCGCGTCTCACCTCGCTCCGGCGGCCGGCGGTGTCCCCACCGGCATTGCCCGGGCGGCGCGATCACTGCGGACCCGGCACGGCGTTCGGCCCCGACTGGAGCACCGCCGCCCCCGGCCCGCGCCCCCAGCCCACCAGCTCCCGGCTGCGGCCCGGGTGCCTGCTCCCGCTACGGCTCCGGTTGGCCAGGCGACGGCAGCTGCCCGGGCGCGGAGGGAACCGCTGGGCCGATGGGCGCGGGCCGGGGGCGCGGGCCGGGGGGGGGGGGGGGGGGGGCGGTGCAGGCTGGAGGTAGCGGCAGCGAGCAAGCCCGGAGCGTGTCCGCGCGCGGCGCAGGAAACTTCGGAGTGAGCCGCCGGAGGGGCGGGGGCGGGAGGGGCGGGGCCAGCGCGGGGGGCGGGGCCGGGAGGGAGGGAGGGAGAGAGCGCGGGCTTGGGGGTGCCTCTCCACTCCCCCTGGGGAGGTCGGGGGGCGCGGAGAGGGGCCGTTCCCGCCCTGGGGCGCGCGCAGGAGCGATCCCTCTCAATCTGCGGAGGGCGACCCGCCCCTTTAAGGTCCGAGAGGTCGGAGTCGGACCCCACCCGCCCCCTCACTGAGCCCCACTCTCTCTCCCGGGTGAGCGGAGCACCAGGGGGCGCTCGCGGAGAGGCTTGGCGGGGGTGGGGGGGCGGGGGGAGCGGCGACAATGTCCTCCCCGCCCCCAACGGCGGGGGCGGACGGAGCCGCGGAGGCGGGACCTCCCCTCCCCCTCCCGCTCCGGCGAGCCGCCCCTGCCCCCGCGGCGCCGCGGGCGGGGGTCTGCAGGGGGCGGGCGTGGGCGGCGCGCTTCGGCCGAGACCTGGAGCTGCGCGCCCCTCCCCCTCCGCGTGTGTGTCCCGGGTGTGACCGTGCGCGGCTGATGTGCTGCTGTATCCGCGGGTGGGATTCTGGGTGTTCCTGCGTCCGCACCTCCCCCAACGCGCACACACTTAGCGCGCGGCCGATTCTGTGAACTTGTCAGGTGCCCAGCCCCTCATGGGTCGATACCTGTGGACCCCGCCGAAGAGACCAGCCCCCCACTCACACGAAGCACGCGAGGGACACATCAGAGAACTCCTGTGCTCCAGGGGTCCCTTCCTGGTCGAGTCTGGTGGGGCCCACTCCCGCAGGGCCCGGGCCAGACCAGGAAGGTCCCACCAGGCCCACAGAGGGACCCCCCACCCTGAGACACCCCCCCTTCAGACACCAGGAATAGCAAGGCATGCCCCAAGGACAGGGCCACCGCACCTTGCGATGTCAGCAGAGGGGAGTTGGGGCCTGGCTCCTGAGTCCTCCCCACCCCAGTTTCCCCATTGGGCACCACATCCCCTGAGGCTCTGACCAGCTTTTCACTTCCCCAGGATCCCTGATCTGTCTGCCTTCACCCCCTCTCCCCCCATCTGTCTGCCTTCCCGGTGGAACTGCACCCAGGTGCATGACTTCCCCATACCCCAGTCAGCCCAGGGGGTCCAGTCCCTCCTTCTCAGCCCGCCCCCACCTCCTCTGGACAAAGAGATGCGTGGCTGGTCATCACATGCTGGTTCCAGGGGCCTCTGTCCTCACCAGCTGCTGGAGGGGGCAGAGAGGAAGGGTCCACCCGGAGACCCACAATCTAAGAGGCTCTGGCCAGGGCACCGCCAGCACCGGCTTCCCCACCTCCAGAACGGCACTGCAGAGCGTGAGGCCATGATGCAGTGGGTCTGCTGTCCAGGGGGACAGGGAAGGCCCAGGCGGCAGGCAGCTGGGCCCTGTCCTGCCCCCTGGCCCCTGAGAAGGGCACACTGGCCCCTGCGGTGAGGCAGGCACGAGAGCTGCTGGACCACGTGGCAGCTTGGGTGCAGGTCCCAGGCGGTGCCCTGCCCAGGCCACCACGGCTGAGCAGCACTTCCACTTGTATATGTGAACTTTTCAAGAAGTTCAAGAAAAGGAAAACATTTACTCTATTTTAATGCTACTACTTAATGGTGGAGGGCCACGCTGGTAATTAAGGTTCTCAAAGAGCAATTAGGGCCGTCTCTATGAAGGGGAGGGACCTGGGAGAGAGAGCCCAAGGCCTGGAAGGCAGCCCTGCTGGGAAGCTTGCAGTGTAAGACTGCAGCAGATTCTGGCCAGGAGTCACCTGGGCCCCCTGATCCTTTCCACACTGCCTGCCTCATTAAAAGTTAAGATGAGACTCAAAACTGGTTAGCGATTTGCTGGACAAAAATTACTGGCGGGTGGCCAGTGTGCTAGGCCCTGGGGGGAACTGGGGTTACAGCAGTGGCTCCCAGCGCAGGCCCTGACCTTGCTCCCTGTAGCTTCATTCCAGCAAGGAGGCATCCACAAACCAGTCCTTGGATGGAGGGAGAAAGCATGCACAAGCTGGGTTATGTGTCACAGAGAGCCTAGGGAGACAGGGGCAGGGGTTCTCCTAGCACAGCGGTTCTCAACCTTCCTGATGCCGCGACCCTTTAATACAGTTCCTCATGTTGTGGTGACCCCCAACCATAAAATTATTTTCGTTGCTACTTCATAACTGTAATGTTGCTACTGTTATGTATGAATCGTAATGTAAATATCTGATATTTATTTTCATTGTTACAAATTGAACATAATGAAAACATAGTGATGAATCACAAAAACAGTATGTAATTATACATGTGTTTTCCGATGGTCTTAGGCGACCCCTGTGAAAGGGTCGTTCAATCCCCAAAGGGGTCGCGACCCACAGGTTGAGAACCGCTGTCCTAGCTGGTACGGCAGCCTGTGCGATGGCTCTGAGGCAGGCGGGGGAGAGCTGAGGAGTGAGAAGAACCAGAGAGAGCCTGGGGCCCATGAGGCGGGCAGGCCACCAAGTGGGGTGTAGAGAGTGGGAGCTCCCACAGGGCCCTGGGGCACAGGGAGGAAGCGGCGTGTCATTCTAAAGATGACAGATTGCCACCCTCCCCTGTCAGGCTCTGTCCTCCAGATGTCCCCCCAGAGACCAGGCCATGGATTTTTAAAACAGACATTATTTTTTATAGGCAGCATCTATAACCGGACGAAGCCCGTGGCCTTCAGGCACCCCATGGCCCGTTTACAGACCGCCGGGGCCACGCAGTCACCGGGAGGGGCACTTTCCACCTCGGGGTCTTGGAAGGAGGCCTCCTCCCACCATCTTCCGCTTCACTTGACCGAGCCGAAAACCTGCCAGAATTACCCTCACCGGGCTTTGCATCCGCTGGGCAGATGCTCCAGTGGGGCTGCCCCCCCCACCCCCCCACACTGAGGCTCTGACTGTGACGTGCTGTGGCGGGCAGGCGGGCGCCGGGGCCTCTGTTGGTCTCCCTGTACTGCAGCTGAGGCCTGAGCTCATTTCAGCTGGAGGGGGGAGCGCTCCGAAGTGCAGGATGGCCTCACCCTCGAGAAGGGAAATGAAAAGCAGATCATAAAGTGATATGAGATGAGAAAATGGCGTAAAAACAATGAAACTGCGATGCATTCATCTGACTGGAAAGGAATGTTAGAGAGATGAAGCATAGGACAGTTTGGAAATTGGCATTAAAATTGTTTAAAACTGTACAGAGTGTTCAGATGTGTGTTTTGTTTTTTTTTAATCCTCCAGTCCTCTAGAATATTTGGTTCTGTTTTTGTTTTTTTTTGCTATTTCCTCTTCTTTTTTTCTTTTTTCTTTTTTAGGGCAAAACTTTTCCTTGACAAAGATCTGGTGGTGGCAGTGGTGGGGGTGGGGGTGGTAGCGGGGGGCAGGGGGGAGACAAATGTCCCATTAGCTCAGCCAGTGGGCAGTGGAAATAAGATCCCTTCCCAGGAGAAGGATTCAGACCCTTAAGGCTTGGGCTGTGGTCACGGGGTTCAGGCGGCCTCAGGGGGAACCCCTTCACCTCAGCGTGCTGGGCGGTGAGGCAGTGGCCAGCACCGTCCCCTCTGCCAGGGCATGTGGGAAGCTGCCCAAGCTCAGGGTCCTGGGGGGCACATCCATTACCTGCCCTCACCCAGCCACACTAATCTGTGTCCAGGGCACCCTGCCCACCCTCTGACTGGAAAAATGGTCCCCCAACTCCATGTTGGTCTCCTCCTCCCTTCTCCAACTGTCCCCTCCCCTCCACACACCCTCTTCCTTCCTAAAGCTCCCCCTGGTTCTGGGCACTGGGGCAAGCCTCCTTGAGCCTGTGGGGACCTGCTTCCAAGAACCATCCCCAGTCCGTCCTCCCCACTGTCCCATTCAGACCACAGGCCTACCAGCCAAGCGGCCCCTCCAGGCCACCAGCACTGGCCATGCAGTGCCACCGCAGGAAGGCTCCCACCAGGCCCCGAAGGTGACATGGACGTGTCCACGCAGGGGAATAGCGTGCAGCCATACAAAGGAGTGGAGCACTGACACCCTACCACGTGGATGAACCTTGAAACCATGATGCTCGGCGAAAGAAGCCACATATTGTATGATTCCAGAAATACCAGATGCCCAGAAGAGGAAAATCCACAGAGACAGGAAGTAGATAGATTGCCATGGGGTCGGGGGCAGGGGGAGGTATTGGAGATGGAGTATCCTTTTGTGGTGATGAAAATGTTCTAAAATTGCCCTGGCCAATGTAGTGTTTCCCAGCGGTTAGAGTGTGGGCTCTTGCACTGAAAAGTCACGGGTTCAATTCCCAGTCAAGGGCACATTCCTGAGTTGCAGGTTCAATCCCCAGCCCCGGACGGGAGGCATGTGGGAGTCAACCAATCAATGTGTCTCACATTGATGTCTCTCTCTCTCTCTCGCTCTCTCTCTCTCGCTCTCTCTCTCTCTCTTTTCCTTCCTCCTTCCTTTCCACTCTCTTTAAAATCAATGGAGCAAAAAAATCCTTGGGTGAGGATTAACAACAACAAAGTTCTAAAGCTGAGGTGACGGCATAACCCTATGAATATCGTGAAAGCCGCTTCCACACTCCCAATGTTGAATTGCGTGATGTGTGACTCAGATCTCAAGAAAGCTAACAACACCTGCCTGGGCTGAGTTCTCATTGCTGACCAGACAGGGGATGGACGGGTGGTCAGGACCTCCTCCGAGGGGGGAGTGTCTCAGCTTTGAATCTGGGGTGCAGCCCATCCTGCCTGAGCCACTGAATGTCTCCCAACAAGAATCCTCCCAAGGTTGGGAGGGGGTGACTCAGGCTGACCCGGGTAAGGAAGTGGGGCCTGTGAGCCCTGGCTGGTCACTCCCAGAAGACTTTGAAGCGGCTGTGGGAAAGCCGGCGACCGGAGGCAGATGTCAGGCGGGTCTCCTCTCCCTCAGACTCACAAGTCCTTTATCAGACAAAGGGCCTTGGAAGGTCGTGCTGCTGCCCCTCGGATCCCAGCCGCCTCCCCTCTGGGCAGGCTCTCCCAGAGGCCAGCAAAGGCAGCTCCTACCCAGTGGGGAGTGAGGACCCTCAATACGATGGGCTGCATGCCGGCCTCCTCCCCAATTGCAGGGCAAACAGGACCCAACTCCCGGCTGCTCCAGGAGGTGCCACTGGCTGCCTGGTGACATCTGAAGGATGAGCAACCAGCCTGGGCGAGGCTGGGCGCCAGCGGGAACGGCCTGTGCAAAGCCAGGACGCCCCCTGAGTGGCGGCGAGGCAGGTGGGGGGCTAGGCGCCAATGGTCAGCGGGACACAGGGCTGCAGAGACTGTGGCGACTCAGCGGGCGGTGGGCCGGGGGGGAGGGGGGGTGCAAGGCCAGCTGATTGCTGTCTCCTCTTACACACTCACTCCTGGAGCACAGTTTGCATCTTTACAGTAAGTGGGCTGAGTTGCCAACTGCCATGTATTTCAACAGTCCCTCCCAAGGGAGGCCGCTCCCAGCTGTGGTGAAGGTGGGGAACCTCCCTCAGGGGACCGGGGTGGCAGATGTGGCACAAAGAACCGGGCCAGGCAGAGACCAAGGCTCCAATGGCATTCCCATCATTTATTGTAAATTGTTCCTGGTTGGTTTAATGTTCCATGAATGCTCTCATTACCAGCTTCCCTGGAGTCCACTGGCCAGGATGTGCAGGGAAGTTCACATTTTCAGCAAAGGGGAGCCACTCTCAACCAGGGGACCCTTTCTCAATGCCAGGGCCACCAACCTGCGCACGTGGGGTCCGTGCCTGGCTCACCCGCCCGCCGGCGTCCCTGCCCTGCCTGGCCTGCCCGGGAAGGATTTCAGATGGCCGTGGGCTCCCAAACGTAAGCCCAGACCCCGTGTCTGACCCCATGCTTGGCCCAGAAGCTCTGAAGGAGCCACGGCTGGCACCTGGGCCAGGGCCAGCTGTGGGCTAGCACCGCAGAGGTGAGGCCCAGAGCACGTGGAGCTGAGAAAACACAGGCACCCCCTTCATTCCTGCCCAGAAGTGGGGGCAGGAGAGGCACCACCCCACAGGCCAGCCTCCTGCTCCCCAGGAACAGCCTGACCCCTGACCCTGCCAAAGCTGGCAATGGTCCCTGTGGGCCTGGGGCATCTCCAGGGTCGAGCAAGACGCACGGATCTCACACCCCCCAGCAGCCAACCTGTTCCCGAAAGTTGCACCCTTGAAGCAGAAGTGAGTCTGTGGGTGGGCCGGCAGCTTAAAATGACAACTTCCGGTACCTTCTAGCTCCCAGGCTGTCCAGGCCAGCGCCAACTCCTGCTGATTCCTGGACTGAGTCTGCAGCCTCCTTGACTTGTCCGAGGACCCTGCTGCTGTGGGCCTAGTCAGAACCGTACTGACCACGGGGAGAGACGGAGCCCAGCAGGGCAGGCCTCTTGGCAGGCCGGCCTGTCCCAGAGGCTGGGGAAGGACACCCGGGTGTAGGGTGGCCAAAAGCCTCGGGGCACGAGGGTGAAAGACCAGCAGAGGCGGTTTTAACAGGAGCGCCCTCCCTGGGCCCGGGGGCGGGTCCTCCTCTCTTTGCTCAGGTCTGCCCTTGGTAGTGCCAGCCCCTTTCTTGCTACTGGGCTCGGCTGGGGCCCTGGGTGCCCACACTCTGGAGCCGGGTCCCAGCATTCCCTGGGAAGCACCTGCTTCTCAGCCAGTCAGGCAGGCATCCAGGGAAGAGGGGCCTGTCCCTGGAGCAGGGAGGGGCTTCTCACACCATCAGTCACTGAGGTTGCCCCCCTCACCCGTGTAGACATGAGCCATCCTCCCCCAGCTGTCTCAGAACCTGCCCGCAGCTGTGCCAGCCTCTGAGGATAGCCAGGGAGAACCCCCACCCAGAGCCCACTCACAGCCTGCCCAGCCGTTCTGAGGGTCTCACCCGCCCCCCCCCCCCCCCCAGGGTGGGTTGCCAGCTGCAGTGTCTATTCCCAACAGAAATGGGCACTCTAGGGCGCTGTCCCGCCCCCAGGGAAGCCAGCACCAATGGTCAGTCATCAACACTGTAGTGTGATTAGCGTGTCAGGCCTTAAAGTCATGGCTCCAAGGGTGGGGATGGGGAAAGGGTTCTGGAGAAGCTGACCTGGTTGAGGGCACAGGGCGAGGAGGGGGCTATCGGTCGGTCCAAGACCCAGGGCCAAACAGCCATGTCCTCCATCCGTATGTACCCAGGACCTTCCGTGAGGGACGGAGCGGAGGGCGGGGTGGGGATGTCTCCAGGTGTCTGGCTGGGGTGGGTGAGGAGACAATGGCTGGGGCAGAAGGGGCATGTTGAGTGGATGAGGGAGCCTCAGAGGTTCGAAGGGCCTGAGAATCAACGTATAAATGGATAGGTTCTGCCTGAGGTTGACTTCCCCAGAAGGCAACTCTGAGAGAGGGGCTTGCTCCTGGGAAGCTGGAGTTTCCATGGGCAGCAGAGGCTCCGTCCTGCTGGGGACCCCATGGGACCATGTAGATCACAGCATAGAGTCATCCACTGAGGGGTGAGAACCGGTGGCATCGCCCTCTGCTCCTCTCAGCACTGGATGGGTCCCTGGAGGCTCCTAGCTCCGCCCCCCCCGCCCCCCCCCCAACCCCCCCACCCCCCGCAAAGAGCTGGATGCAGGGGTGGGGAACCTTTTTCCTGCCAAGGGCCATTTGAATATTTATAACACCATTCTCAGGCCATACCACATTATCAACTTAAAAATTAGCCTGATATTTGATCTAACATTTAATTAACTCACCCCCACTGCCTTGGCAGGGCCAGACCAAATGATTTTGCAGATCTTACACGGCCCGCAGGCCAGATGTTCCCCACCCCTGAGCTAGAATCTGCCTTTACTCAGCCAAAGCCTCCCCGGCTTTGTGCACCTACTGTGCTGCAGGTGAGATTCTCTCTGTGCTGGATGCAGCTGAGTCCAGACATATCCCTCAACGCCGTTAAACTCTGTGCTACAATCCCTCCGTGCCTTGGGCTTTGGGGCTGGTTCTGGACCCCTTCCCCCTCCCCCCACCCTGTAGATTACCAGCTGGGAGCTCCAGGAACCCAGGGCAAGGGAGGGATGGAAGCGCTGCTGCTTGTCCTTGGTCCTTGACAGAGAGCGACAAACTGGCCCCATTAACAGCGATGTAACTGCCCCCTTCCCTCGCCCTCTGGCTTCAGACTGCAAGGAGAGACTTGAGGCTCTTTTCTTCGCATTTTTTATTAGTAACTCATCCTCTAGCTGTTGGCAGACAAGGTGAGAGTAAAGAAAATGGCGTCTTTTTGCTGCTATAACAAGTGTGTCTCTGGCAGCAGCTGTGATAAAGTACATCTGTCACTGAGGTGGCATGGTCCCTGGCTCAGGGGGCCTGCAGCTGCTGGGGTACATGCACACCCCCTTTATCTCGTCCACACCTCTGCCTGCCACCGAGCTGCCTGCGGGAGCCAGGGTTGTCCTGGCGAAATCAATCAACCCGACCACCACAGAGGCTCCAGCCTGCAGCCCCTGGAGGACTGATGCGTTTTTCATCCCCCACCTGGAGGGCAGGACCACCACGCATGTGCGGCGTGTCAGAGCCTTCCCTCCCCCCAGGAGCCTTTGCCTGAAACCCCACCATCAGCACATTTCTTTGTTCGTGCCCTCCTTGGGCTCGTCTTTGCAGAGGCCACATCCTCCTGGGAAGGGCTGTGTATCGCGTTATAGTAACCACTGGCATTTTAGTATGAATTAATTTCTCAAGTCCTTTCCGCTTTGCCAACAGCAGAGAGCAGAAAGTTTAGGTGATGACAGTGGGGAAGGACAGCAAGGGCTGCTGGGATGAGCAGAGAGAGTGGGGTGCTCTAGGCTGGAGTCTGCAGATCTCAGCTGCCCCAGCCCCAGAAAAGATCCCCCCACCCCTGGTCCCTCAGCTTGGAGGCAGGGTCTGTCTCAGAGACACAGATCTGGGCGAACTGGGCAGGATCAGGCCTCCCAGGAATGCTTTTAGGGGATGAGGACTCGGGGGCACCAGGGATGGGCCCAGAGGGTCCAGCTGAAGTCAGGAGCAAGGTGCTCCTGGGGAGACCTTAAAAAGTCAGGGGAAATGCCCCTGAGCCAAGAGCGTGCAGCTCAGCCTCGGGGACGGGGAGGCACCTGGGCTGTGGTGGAGGGTGGCATTCAGGACTGAGCCTGGAACTTGTCCTGGGAGCTCAGCCCCTCGCGGTCTCTCTTTGGCCCTCAAGGCCCGAAGCAAGGCCACCCTTTCCATAGGATGGGCCCTTGGGGACCAGGCAGTGCCTTCAGGGCCCCTGGGCACAGGAGATCCCCAGGCCAGTCCAGGAGGGTCCGTGTGGGGGCCAGGGAGGCAACAGCAGCGCGGCCTCTCCCAGAGCCCCCACCCGTCTGACAGGAACCTGGTCAGGCCCTGCCCCTCGCCTGGCCAGAAGGCAGCTGCAGGAGGCACAGGGATTTCTGTCCTGCTGATGCCGACGCTTTAATTTCCCTGGATTTATGGCCTTTCCCGTGGCTTTATTACCGAGATAAGGACGAAGCCCATCACTGTCAGACTGCGCTCGAAGTGCAGCCTGCCCTACAGATAAACGCCGATGCCGTTTGTTCCTGTGCAGGGCGGCAGGAGCGGCCCCGGGGAACCCCTGGCCAGTGGCCAGGCTGCTGGTCACCTCAGTAGGCAGTCTCTCAAGGGGCCAGATGTCCCACCAGGGACACAACGGCAGGGACTTCCTCGAACTGATGCAGGCGTCTGTGAAACCCCCACAGCAACAGCCATCATGCTGGATGGCGAAGGGCTGGAGTCCCCTCCCCCCCCCCCCCTCCCCCGCCTCTAAAAATTCAGGGGCAAGTCAAGGGCGCTGCTCTTGCCACTGCTACTCACTCTTGCCCTGGAGGGCGAGTCTGTTCATTAGGCCCCAACTGGAAACCACCAGGGTCCCTCACTGGTGAACGGACAGCCCATGGACACCCACACCAGGAGCACCAGTCAGAGTACAAAGGAGTGAGGGAGCTCCAGGGGCAGAAACTGGGCTGGAGCTCAGAGCTCATGCTGCACGAGAGCGGCCGATGAGGAGTGTACACTGTGATCGCCCTTCTATGTAATTCCGCTGTCGCAAGTCCGCCTCTAGGGACAGAAAGCAGGTCAGTGGCTGCCTGGGGCTGGGGGGACGGAGGGATGACACCCTTAGGAGCTACTGCTACTTTTTTAATTTTGATTGTGGTGACTTCACAGGTATGTACACATGCTGAACTTTCGATGTGTACAGTTTATTGCATGTTGATCGCACCTCTCACTAAAGCTGTTTGAGAACATAGATGCTCAGAAATAATAACCCTCAAAATTCAACGTATTGTACACTTTATATCTGTGCTCCTCACTGCATGTCAACTCGTCCTCAGTAATGAAGCAACAGAGTCGGAGGGAGAGCATTGCCTGTGCAGGAACCTGGGGGGGGGAGGGGGGGAGGGGTCTGGGGGGGTGTGTGGCTGAACCTCACGCATAGAAGCAGCACCCCCTGGACTCGCCCCCTCCGCTGGGGCCCCAAGGCCTGAGCACCAAGGCCGCAGTGACCCTGGCCTGATGTGTGGCCAAGGCTCCGGATTAGCACAAGGATTAGCACAATGCGTTCTGCGATGTTTTCATTTCAGACCACAGGCATCCTCCCTCTTCACACTGGCTCTTCTTCACAGTTTGATCCTCTGCCTGCAGGCAGAGAGGGGGGAAAGGCAGAGGCATGGGCAAGTCTGGGGGGGGGGGGGGGGGGGGACTGCCGGGCCCTCTGGGTGCCCTTGGGACAAGTTTGTGACCTGAGTTACTGTGGCTTTTACCCAGCTTTCAGTGAGTCCTTCTCCCCACCTCCTCCCAGCCTGGAGGAGGGTGGGTTTCCATGGCTAGAGGGGAGGGGGGGTTGGCCTCCCAGAAGCTCCCACATCCCAGAGGAGGTGAGTGGTGTGCAAGAGTCCCAGGGATGCCCTTGGGTAGGAGCCACACTGTGCCGAGAGCCCGCTCTCTGTGGCCAGTGGGTTTCCTCCTCCTCCAACGGTGGGGGAAGATCCTAGAGTGGCGCTGCCTGAGGGGCGGGGGTCCCTGCCCAGCCCTCACCTCCCCAGAGGCTCTCCCTCTGGCCACCCCAGTCCAGCGGCCCCTGGTCTGTCCGGCAGGCTGACCTTGCCTCCAGGAGCTGGACCCTCCTGACCTGGAATCCAGGGAACAAGTCCCCACGCCGCTGCTGATGGACTGCGGGGCCTGCCTGCTCCGCGGGGGGAGGACTCCAGCGGACTCAGTGCCCTGGGGCCGTGTGACCAGGGGCAGGGTGCTGCCCTCTGAGCCCCTGCGTTTCCCACTCTGTAAAATGGGGGACTAGTCACTGCCCCCAAGGGGCGGCAGGAACAATGCAGGATCTGAGCAGGGGAGCATGGGGTGCATGGTGAGCACCCCAGACAGCGTTCGCACTGAGAGCTCATTGAGGTGGCCTCTGCATGAAGAGCACCCTGCGAGCGAGCGAGTCAGGGGCCGCAGGAAAAGCCATCACAAACCCGGAACTTCAAACAATGAAAACCCATCCCCCTTGTTCTGGAGGCTGGAAATCCAAAATCGGGGGTCCCAGGGGCACGCTCCCTCCACGTCTGGAGAGGGGGCCCTTCTGCCTCTCGCAGCTTCCGGTGCCGCTGGCCTCCTTGGTGTCCCTGGTCTCGTGGCTGCAGGACTCAGTCTCTGCCTGCCTTCCACGACCTCGGCCCTGTGTGTCGTGTCTTCTCCCCTTCTATCCTTTTAAGACACTGTCACTGGGTTTAAGGTCCCCTGGATAATCCAGGATGATCTCATCTCAAATTCCTTAATTAATCGACCAAGACCTTTTCCCAAATAAGGTCCGATGGCTGGTTATGGGGATCGGTATGTGGGCATGCCTTTTGGGGGGCCACCATGCAGCCCACCACACAACCTGGGTGGGGGCGTTCACGGGGTTCTTTCCGCGGCCCCTGTCCAGGTGGCAGTGCGTCGCCTGGCCCTGGAAAGCCTCCAGCCACAGTTGCCCCTCCTCATTCCTCCTCCATCAGGGAGAGCTGGCCCCATTCCCACGGAGCCTCGCGTGGCCTCGGGCACGGCCTGGGGCTGCCTCAGGCTCCCGGGAGTGCCTTCCACTGATGTCTGGGTCTCCTTTGTTGTGACTTCCCTGCAGCTTCCAGCGGCTGGGGCGGCCTGGCAAGTGACCTGCTTGCTCTGCCAGGACTGGTGTCTACGCTCTCTTTTCTTCCTCCCCAGCTGGAACGCAGACAGCACTCTTGTTAGTGTTTAACACTCCACAGGGACAAGGGCAGGGCTGGCTCGGAATCCCCGGAGCCCACATGGCATCGGGGTGCCAGCGACGTTTGAAGTTGTGGGCTTTCAGTGGGAAGCAGGGCTCTGCAGGGGCATGCAGAATGGAAGTGGGGGGAATCCCAGGCAGCAGCAGTGAGGAGAAAATACCAACCGATAACACCTGAAAATGCTGGGTACACTACAATAAGCATCACCGTAAGTGCTAGCAGTGTCACCAGAAAGGAAAGAAATCGTCAGTGAAGAGCTGGTCTCCTCCGTTTGAGCTGCTGTGACAGACGGGGGCTCATAAGAAATAGACATTTATCTCTCACTGTTCTAGAGGCTGGAAGTTCGAGATCAGGGAGCCGGCCTGGTGGGGTTCTGGGGATGACCCTCCTACAGTCCTGCCGTACCTGGACCCAAGCCCTTGTCTCCTCATATGAGTCAATACCTAAATCCCTGGCTAAGAGATGGGGGCTCCCATTGCTCCAACCCCCTAAGGCAGTGGTTCTCAACCTTCTGGCCCTTTAAATACAGTTCCTCATGTTGTGAACCAACCATAACATTATTTTCGTTGCTACTTCATAACTGTAATGTTGCTACTGTTATGAATCGTCATGTAAATATCTGATATGCTGGGTGGTCTTAGGCGACCCCTGTGAAATGGTCGTTCGACCCCCAAAGGGGTCGCGACCCACAGGTTGAGAACCGCTGCCCTAAGGCATCATGGATGCAGAAGCCAGTCTCGCCACCTGGTTCTGTGCGTCCCCCAAATCCATATGTTGAAACCTAACCCCCAAGGTGATGGGTGGTGTTAGGAGGTGTGGCCACTGGGGGGAGGTGATGAGGGCATGAGGGTGAAGACCTGATGAATGGGATTAGTGCCCTGATAAAAGAGACCCACAGAGCTCCCTCACCCCTTCCGCCCTGCGAGGACACAAGTCCCAAACATAAATAGGAGCAAATTCCCACCCAGGCTCAGATAGATGAAGACCTAGGACCCCAGGGAGGAGTGATCTTAGTGACAGGTAGAGAGAAGAGTCTGATGGCTTCGAGGAACGGCAAACAGACTGACAACAGACACCTCATCGGCCATGAGAGTCCAGGAGATGATAGAATCGTGTCCCCAAAGTGCAGAGGGAGGAGTCGCAGGCGGAGAGTTCTCTGCTTCTCTGCTCACCACCGGCAGGAGGCAGGAAGATGCTCAGATTCATCTAGACCAGCGGTTCTCAACCTGTGGGTCGCGACCCCTTTGGCGGTCGAACCACCCTTTCACAGGGGTCACCTAAGATCATCCTGCATATCAGATATTTACATTACGATTCATAACAGTAGGAACATTACAGTTATGAAGTAGCAACGAAAATAATTTTATGGTTTGGTCACATGAGGAACTGTATTAAAAGGCCAGAAGATTGAGAACCACTGATCTAGATGGAACGGTTTTCCACTCCCGGCTTCTGTGGAAAGAACCATATTCAGGGAGAAGGAACTGCACTGAGAAGGACGATGCACATGACAATTATAAGGACAATAATTTTTAAAAATGTTTTCAAAGATCTAATGATCTAAGTAAATGGAAAACTACGATGTTCATGGATGGGAAGACTCGCTGTGGCAGAGATCACAATTCTCCTAAAATTACCCTATAAGTTTAATGCAATTTCCGTCAAAAGCCCAACAAATGTTTCTCGGATCTTGACGAGGTGACCCTAAAATGTACCTGGATGAAAAGGCCAAGAGTTGCCAAACCAATTTACAAAAAGAATTAGGGAGGGTTCCTGCCTTGGTCGGTGGCTCAGCTGGTTGGAGTGTTGTCCTGAGAACCAGAAAGTCAAGGGTTGATTCCCAGTCAGGGCACATATCTGTGTTGCTAGAGGCAATGGATCTCTCTCTCTCACTCTCCCCCTTCTTCCCTCTCTAAAAACAAATAAGTAAACAAGAGAGGGTTTCTCAACCAGATATCAAGATTTATCACCAAATTAAAGTCACTAGAAAATTAGGGGACAGACAGAAGAAGAGGGGGCAGAACAGACAGCTAGAAAGAAGTCCCACATACCTGGCCTCACAGCCTTTGTGGGAACCAGCGGTGACCAGGAAAGCCAGAGGGCGGATCTGCAGGCGTCTGAGGTGTCTGTAGGGCTGGAGCAGCCTCAGGCCCACTCATGTGGCCATTGGTTAAAATTCTGAGAGGAGGAAGCCCCATCGGAAAAGCCTGCCGAAGCGTTAGGTAAAGAGACCCAACATCTGAAGGCAACAAAGCAAGTCTTCCCCTTGTGGTAGGTCCCAAATCAGCGACTTAAGAGTCTTAACCTCCTCCATTTGTCAGAAGGCTGCTTTCCTTCATCGACGTGTGTACAAATAAATCTGGTTTTGCATTATGAAAAAATAAAAAATGAAATTTTTTTTGAGAATGGGGTTAATGGCTTGTTAAACACAACCTCCACGAAACATTAAATGATGTAGACTTCCAGCTAGTGCTGGAATGAGAGTGGCTTCAGTTTAGCGAATATAACTTGAGAAATAGATGAACGGTGGGTCACATGGCAACAGGCTGGGTGGACGGGGCTGCAGCTCTGCCACCTCCAGTCGGCTCTGGACACTAAAGCAGAAGTCAGCAGAGGAGACCCACCAGGATGGACTGGCCACGTGGGGTTTATAATAGAGGGAGTCATGCATTTTATCACTATTGCTGTGGGCTACATTTTATCTCCATGATAGTTATAATAAGCTGCTGCTGGACATATATAAACACAGCCCCCTATATGCCGCTGGCAGCTCTCACACACAGGGAAATGGTAACTTGCAAAGTATGCACAAAAGACGCCACACTGTGCGGATATAAAACCGCCTAAGGCCGCGTGGTACCTGCATGAATTCAACCTCAGAGAAGATCTGCCGTTAGCGTTGCTATTTTCTGTCCTCTTCGGCATAATTTGAAAACTGTTAGCTCCCAGAATCCCCTCTCCCAGTGGGATGCCCACACTCCCATCTCGAGGCAGTGTTTCCATCCACTTCCCACTGTGGCCAGGAAAGCAAGAATGCAGCCTGGGCTCAGGTGATCCCAGGTCCTGGAGTTCAGGACAGACTCTTGCTTTGGGCTGTAGAGAAACATCTCTCCTATTCCCGGTCATGCCTGGGGGCAGGGGGTGGGGGCACAGGCCGCCTGCTTCCTGTCTAGCCAACTGTGTGCTAGGCGCCCGCCCGCCTTCTCCACCTCCAGGCCGACTCCTTCTACCCCCACGCTGACCTACACTTTGTAAAGTCAGAGCGCCAGGTTGGCAGCACAGCCCAGCCGAGAATCGATCTGATTGTAATTGGGACTTGGAAGAGGTTTAATATTTAACCGGATTAAATATTTAAACAGGACGAGTTGACAGGGAGCGTGGAGACACAGGGAGATGGAGAGACAGGTCCTGAAGATGGGGGGTAGGCTCCACCCACCCGGGAAGAAGAGACTCAGACACCAGGCCCACCTTCCAGGGCTACAGCGGACGCTCAGGAAGATAGTTTTAGAGGGATGATTGCGTTCCAATGATCAGGGCTGACCGGAGGCGTGTCCAGCTCTCTGCTGGCTGGGCGTGCAGAGGACGTCTCCAGCGCCCTTCGTGGGACCCTGTTTATTGAGTGCCAAGCAGGGCTGGGGGATGGGACTGCCTTGCATATGCTCCTGTAAGGCTTTGAGGTGCTGCCTCCTCCAGGAAGCCTGCCTGGACTGGGCCAGTTCCCTGTTACACACACTGTCACCCTCCTGCTTGTCCCTGTACCCAGGTCATTTGTGAGGATCTTTGAGAGGCTGTCTTGATGTAGCTAGTAACCTGCTTGCAGTTGCTGCTCCTTGCCTGCCCTCTCTGGGCTGGGGCACCCAGCAGACAGCACAGGGGGCCTGGCCTGGGCACATGAGACTGCAGGAAAGGAAAGCCCTGACCCCAGCTCTCCACAGGCAGGGCCACAATTAGGACCGCCAGGCTCGAGGCCCTGTGATCCCCTAGCTTCTGAGACTCTGGGGTGACGGGGGCCAGACTTGGCTCAGTGCTTTCTTAGTCAGGGGGGCTGCCTGGGGGCAGATGGCTGGTGGGACAGTCACAGGGAGCTGGGGGAGGACAGGGCTGTTGATCCCAGGGACTGCGGGATGCCTGAAACCATGGAGATTCACCCTCTCAGTCTGGAGGATCCTTCCTGTCCGCCCAGTTCCTGGTGTTGCCAGCAATCCTTGGGTTATGGCCTCATCACCCCAGTCTCTGCTGTGTGTCTGCATCTTTAAGTCTCTTCTTATAAGGACACTAGCCATTGGATCAGGGCCACCCAAATGATCTCGTCTTAAGTTGATAATGTACAGACCCTTTTTCCAAATGTCCCATTCACAAATACCGGGGATTAAGATATACACTTTATCTTTCAGGGGGACAAAATTCAATCCACTGTCCAGGGGTCACCTCCACCAAGGTGGGGGCTGAGGGGTGGCTCAGGGAGGTGGGGAGCAAACTCAGGGTCTCACCAATGCTCTGGGCTGATGGCTGCAGCCCAGGCCCTTTGAGAGTCTGCGTCTGGTTCCTTGATGTCTATGGGCAGATGGGGCTGAGCCTGTGGTCAGGGTTCCTGACAGAGTCCACGGTGGGGCTGATACCACAGGAGTGAGGACAGGGTGTGGGCCTTGACCTGAGGAGAGAAGAGACCCTCCTTAGATGACCTAAGACATGGGTCTGTGACCGCCTGGCCCCCAACAGGCTAAGAACCACTGATCTCCCCTTTACCTCTCTCCCCATCAGTCTTCCAAATGTTGGAACTGTTTGGTCTTTGCTCCCCATCCCACGAAAGCACTGGTGGAGTGGGAGGGGCTGTTCTAGGATTTCCAGGCCTACTTACTGCCCGCCTTCCCCCACCCCAGAAGTGCCCCAACGGGTGTTGTTCCCAAGTTGAGCACTTGGAAGGATGGGACAGTGGGTGGGGCTGTCCAGTCACAAGGCCCAGCAACTCCACAGGGTTCTCAGCAAATCCTCCTCCCAGGGCCTCCATCAACTCTGTGTGGGCCAGCAAGACCCCTGGCCTGGGCGCCCTTGAATCTGACATCCTCTGTGGCCCACACCACGGGCCTGCTGACAGCTGTGGCTTCTGGCCAGTGTGCAGAAGATGGCCAGACAGCCTCCCTGTGCGGGGATGAGGAGGGAGGGGCACTTGGTGTCCCAGGTCCCTGTCCCCCAACTGCCCAGGGCAGGGCCCCATGACCATGGGGGCGGGTTCCCACACACGGCACCCACGTGGCCAGGCTGAGCTGGGTCTGCAGAATGTCAGCTCGGAGCAAGAGGAAGTGAGCAGGGTGGCTGGTCCCTCTGATGTCTTACAGACCCCGGGGAACCGGGAGAGACAGCCCGCACCCAGGCCAGGCGAATGGCTGCCTTCCAGGTGGACCGGGGCTTCCTGAGGCAGGTCAGGTCTGGGCTGGACCTGAGGGTGTGACCAGAGCTGAAGGAGAAACAGAACAGGGAGGGAGAGGCCATGATGGAGCCTGACTCCCACGGGGGACACTGGAGAGAGCAGCTGCGCCGACCACCCAAGACACAGGCAAACTGGGCTCAGTCCTTCTCTGGCCACTGGGGAGCTGATGTGGGCTCTGAGGCCGGAAGAGTAACAGACACTCGCCTGGCCACTCTGCCCCCTGGCTGTCTGACTTACCCCTCTGAGCCTCAATTTCCTCACCTGTGAAATGGCTCAGTAATCATACTTGCTGCGGGGTGGTCATTGTCAGGGGCGGGGCTGGGCTATTTACACCCCACTGCGGTCTCTGGTTAAGGATGGTCCCCTGTGTGTGTGGGTGGTGTGTCCCCGTGAGGGGCCAGGGTGGGCCAGGAATAGGCCACAGGGCATCAGGATGTCTGTGTCAACCCTTGGCCTCTGGGGTGGGTGCAGGGAGGTGACGAGGGCCCCTGACTTAGTCCTCACTCACCTCCTCCCCCAAACAGGCAGGGTCGGGGTGCCTGATCAGGTCTGCGAGTCTGCTCTTTGTGGCTCGAGGCCTGATCCCAAAAGAAAATATTTGGTTTCCAGGGCTGATGGCCTTGAAATGCAAATATTGCTTCTCTGTTTCCAACAAATAGCCAAATTTGGGTCTCTCCGAGCCGTCAGCTCCCTGCTGAGAGCTCCCTGAGAGATAACCAGAGGGGAGCCAGGCAGGGCTCTTTCTGCCTCGAGACCCCCCACCTCTCTCCTCCAGGGGCCCACAGGTCAGCCCAGGGCCCAATCACAAACACAAGCCTGTAGAGGGTGAGGGCAGAGGGCAGCCCTGGGCAGCAGGGTGGGAAGTGGGTACAGACGCCTGGAGCCTGCAAGGTCCCTCTTTCTCCCCTTCTCACGGTCCCGTTCTCGGCCCAGCATCGCCTCACTCTGAAGCCCACGCTGACGTGTGGTGGGTTGTGTTGTCCGGCCCTCTGCGGGCTGCGTGAGGACGAATCCCCAGATGATCCGGCACGTGGGCTCCGCTACTTAGGTGACGTGGAGCTTCCCAGGCAAAACCTATAGGGTTTCCCCTAAGGAAGGCAGGAGGTTCCCAAGCAAGTGCAAGCACCCAGCCGGTGGGGCCTGTCATTGGGGTGGGGGACCTGCCACATGAGGCAGAGTCCATGATGCCTGGCTGCGTGGATCAAGTGAGGGACTCCTGGACGTTCCCCAGGCCCACTCAGGGGTTCTCTGTGCCCCAGCCCACCTGAGGTAGCTCCCATGGCTAAGCCTACGTAGCTCATTGGCCCCATTCACAGAGCTGTACACAGAAGGAGCGATACACGGTGAGCAATATACGCCTGCCCCTCAGCCTAAGGGACACTTGGGGGCATGTGTTTTCAACATGGTGGGGTGGGGGGTCCCGGGGTGGGGGAGCAGCCCAGGTCTGGTCTCCCTCCAGTCCATCATCCTACAGAACAGCCAGTGTGGTCTCAGGGAAGAGGGCCGTGCCAGCTCCTCCTTGCTGAGGGGACACAAGGCTGAAGTCTTAGGCCCCTTCACCAGCTTTGGGACAGGGAGGGAGAGTGGGGGTTGCAGGGAGGGGGAGCGCCAGGCCCTGGGGTAGAGACAGAGGACAGGCTGCCCAGTGGCCTCCAACTGCAGTCCGCCACCTCAGGCCAGCGGAGCTGGAGGTGCTGAGTGGAGGCAGGACAGACCTGCTCCGGCACAGGGGCTCTGGTGGCGCAGGCAAGGGGTTGCCAGGCAACCACCAAACGCATCTGGCTGCGTCTCTGCTCCCCGGGGTGGAGGAGCCCCAGGATTCAATATTTACCCGTTGCCACTTGCGAAGGCGCTTTTGTTCTGGACGGCAGGAAGGGACAGTGTTCTTCATGGAGCATCGGGAGCCCCGTGCCCGGGGGTGACAGGGGCCACAGCCATGGGTCCCTGGAGGGGGAAAGCGCTGAGCCCTATGCTCTCGGGCCCTGGGCTGTCTGTGCTCTCAGAGGCCTTCCAAGTTCTCCCAGTGGCTTAGAGCTGGAGACCCGGGTGCTGTGATGGTGAAACTCCAGGCCCTGGGCCTCCTGCTGTGCCCTAAACAGCACAAGGGGCTGCCTCTGTTCTCTGCCAGCCTGGGCCCACCTTCTCCAAGCCTTCCTCGCAGCAAGCATCCCCAGGCAGAGCCTCCCTGCATGGAGCTCCGAGTCACCCCTGGGCCCGAGGTCCATCTCCGTAGGCCTCAGTTTCCCTATAAGTGCCCAGGCATCTTGGGTGCCTGGCTGTCCCCTGAGATGCTGGGTGACGCAGGGCCCTGGGCCCCTGGTGACGTGGGGAATCCCTGTGGGTTCCAGGAGAGATGTTGGTTGTAGGAAAGGCAGAGCCGGAGACGTCCTCTCCCGGGAGGCCAGCACTACCCTGGGCATTGACCCTGCCAGGCTTCCTCAGGGTGAGGGCTGAGGACAGGGGCGTCTCCAACCAGGCATTGGGACAACGGGAGGTAGACACTGCCTGCCAAGGGACCAGCCTGGTCCCACTCACCCCACCCCCTCATCTGGCCAGAATTGGATGGCCCAGCCAGGCTCACTCACGGCCCTGCTGAGCAGCCAGGATTTCCAGCACCTTCTGGGGTCCTGTTGGCTCTCCCATGGGGCCTTCTCCCCAATCCGGGTGGGGCTGGGGTGCTTCCGGCCGGGAAGTGTCAGGGGCTGGGTAGCGGCCACTTGTGTGGGAAGGAGCTTACCTTATCCTTCGTGGAGACCAGCAAGCAGGGTCCTCCAAACTGCAGGCAGACGGAGCCCCAATCTTCCCACACATCATGCAGGCCTAGCCCCTCTCAGCTTCCCCCGCCCCGGCCCTGGGCTGTCTGTGCCTTGGCCACACACCTGGGCCCCCCGTCCACCCCTTTTTCCTCTGCTTCTACGTCCTCATGCAAACGAGGGCATCCCAGGTCTGAGGGTGTCCCCCAGGCAGGCGCTGGGTGCCCAGGGAGTTGAGCTGGCCATCTCTCCCTCCAAGGGTACTGAGGCACAGCCTCTCCCCCTCAGGTCAGGGCAGCTGGGCACTGGGGCACCTGGACACCCCAGGCCTTAGCCCACCTAGAGGCTGGCAACCCCAAGGAGTCTAGGGGTTCCCCAGGCCGGAGAGCTCAGGTCTCCTTGGAGGAGGACACTGCCGAACCCTTGGAATTGCAGATGGGTGTGCTCAGCCACAATTAGGAATTACGGCCACTGCAAACGTGTACATTTCCACACGAGAGTCAAACAGATTCAGGATTTCCCTATGATTGAGCATAAAATGCTTGAGATTTCTAAGTGCGAAATGTGCTTTCGGTGTATCCCAGTGCTGGCAGCTGACGGAGGCCCTTCTGAGCTGGGGGCTTGTAGATGGAGCGGAGGCCCCAGCCTACCCCCCGCCCCACGCAGCCTGGGGCCTGGCCTCAAGGTCCCCATCCCAGCCACCTGTCCAGCAGCCAGGACTCCCCACATACCTGCTGGGACAGTGCTGCCCTCCCCTGGCCCACCTGCATCCGGGACAGTTCTGCTCCACTGTGCCCTGGGCTGAGGGATGCCCCCCTGGCTGTGCTGTGCCCTGGGCTGAGGGACGCCCTCCCCCCGCCCCCCGGCTCTGGATGAGAGGAGGCTCATAGACTCTGGGCTGCTGTGGGGTTTCATTCATTCACATGAGCACATTCTGGGCCTGTCCGTGGCTCAGGGAGGGTCTGGTGGCAGTGAGGAATCTCGAGGCAGGGGACAAGGGACCCTCCCTCTCCTAGGCACCGTGTGACCCCAGGGGCCTCACTGACCACGGACGGCCTTCTGTGGGTGTGCTGAGGTCTCTGATGCCTCCAGGAGGATCCGAGTGGCCACATAGACAGGCCGGGTGGGGCTAAGTGCCCAGAGTGCTCAGCCCCCCAGGGTGGTGGCTGGGATGGGGGGCTGGGGGGCTGGGGTCCCGGGGACACAGCCGAGCAACCCCTGCTCCTAATCCCCACAGCTCTGTCCTTTCAGACATGGTTTCTAGGGCCTCCGAGTCTCAGGAACCTTCTGGGGGTTCCAGGCTGAGCTGAGGGAGCAGACGCTGGGGCCCGAGGTGGGGGCTGGGCTGGTGATGGCCCCACTAACCCTGACTCTCCCTGTTGGTCGTGGACAGTTAGCTGAGGGCAAGCCCCATTAGGTCCTCACGCATCACTAGAGACTTTAAAAGTAGCAGTTGATTACTATACCGCAGGAGGGCCAACGTGCAGGGCAGGGTGCTGTGTGTCTGACTGTGGAAAGGTGTCCGCCACCTTCGACGTGAGGCAGGGTGTTGTCGCCATGTGCAGGGCACCTTGTCCTCAGGGCTGTCTGGAGGGGCAGGCTCTCCACCTGGGAGCCTGAGTCCACTTTGGAGCCCAGGATGTTTTGCCTCACGGGCCCCAGGCACCAGGGTACCCAGTGAGCGGGCGTGCCCAGTGGGAATCCTGCCCCTTGCTCAGAGATAGAGGCCCAACTCACCTCCACCCCCTCACCCCAGACCTGATGAGCAATTCTCCACCAAGATTAGGAGGCCCCGTAGTCATAGAAACGACCACGTTCCCAGAGTAAACCACAGCCATCTGTGTTCCTCTCTGGCCAGAGCTGGGAGTGCGTGGGGACAGGTGGCCTCTCCTCCCTGGATCTGTGAATGGGGCAAATAAGGTCAGGTCCCTGCTCGTGCCCCACCTGTGCCAGCTTCCCACCGCACAGGAATCAAATCCTGGGGCCCCCTGCATCGCCCGGACCCCGCTTTCCCTCTCCTCTCACGCACCACACTGGCCCCCACCCTCAGCTCTCCAGCGGGCAGGCCAAACCTGAGCCCATCTCAGACTCGACGTCCATATTAGTCACAAACCGGGGGCCCCGGGAACTGCCAGGAGCTGGATGGGCCAGAGGACCCCTCCCAGGAGTGTCAGACAGACAGCGCCTCCCCAAGACGCCTTGACTTAGAACTTCTGACCTCCGGACAATGAGAGTACGACTTTCTGTGTTGAGCCACCAGTTTTCATCTTTTGTCACATCAGCCCTGGGAAGCTGATACACCTCCCTCTGTAATGGCTGTCATGGCGATCTTTAATATGCACAGTTAATGTCTTATGTAAAGTGCATATAACCGAGTCTTTAAATCTTTCGCTGCTTTTCTTGATTTTTAATATACAAAGGGTGCACTATTTACTGAAGACAGCCCCCTCACCATGTTTTCCAACCGGGTAAGTCCTTCTACCCACAGCCCATGTTCCTCCAGGACTTCCGGGTGTGCCCTTGGGCAGCTGTGACTCTCCGGTGCCTCGGCCGGGTCTCATTCGAGAATGGCCAGTCAGCTGGCCCTGGGGTGGCTGGGGCTTTGCCAGCCCCAACGTGCCAGACACCTCCTCGCCCACTTCAGGGCAGAGCTTCTGCCAGCGGTGGCCCCTCCGGGACTCTGGCAGTGGTCACGATTCACCTGGAAGGGGGATGCTGGCTTAGCGCAGTGGGGATCGCAGCTCCTGGCCCCACAAGTCCTGCAGGCCCCGCTGTTTGGTCAGGCCCATGGTGCTCATGAGGCCACTCACCATGGGAGGCAGAGGGGTGGGCAGCCCAGAGGCCCAGCTAAGGGCTCAGCAGGAGAGGCTCCTGAAGGAAGGGGTTCCAGGCCGGTCCTGAGGATGATGAGAGATGGGAGGAAGGGAAGGGGATTCCAGAGGGAGGATGACCTGGGGGAGGCCCTGCAGGCAGAAGGACCTGGGGTTCTCAGGGCCCCTGAGGTCAGCCTGAACAGACAAGGGGCCCTCCAGGGAGGGGGTGTGTGGCAGGTGGAACAGCGCATTCGGGGGGCTGGCAGGGGCCGTGGGGCAGGCAGAGCCCTCCGGGAAGGAACTTCCTGGAAATCCGAGCAAATGGTGTTTGTTAGGACAAGGCGCCTGCTCCCTTGCAGAGGCGGGTCCCCAGAGCACCCTCTCTCTCTTCTCACGGAAAGCAAGATTTACAATAATGCAGTGCATTAGCGCCAAGTGGGGAGGGCGGTCTGATCCCACCCCAGGGCGATCGATGCCTCTGCTGACTGACAGCCCTTTAGAGCTGCCCAGGGGACGGGAGGGAGGCCGTGCTAATGGGCACTGGGAGCAAGGCAGAGGCCCCTCAGCCCCTCCAGCCTGAGCTCCCCGCTCCCTCACCTGCCCTCTGTATATTGTGGGGACACCTTTCCTCCCCAGCAGAGACAACGTCAGCCTCCCTTCTCTGCCCACAAAGAAGGCCCCATCTCCACACACCTCCCTGCCACCCTTGGGATCCCAGAGGGAGGACGTTAGCCAGAACCATGGTCAATAGGTCGGCTCCAAGGTGCACTGGCGGGCAGAAAACGGCTCTCTGATGGGCCAGCAGGGCCAGGCCCCGTCCAATCCCGTTAACTCCTACGCCCAACAGAGCGGCGACACACACTAGGCACTTCATATGATTTGGAAAACTGGCCTGAATTAGTGTCATTGGCATCTGTCTTGAACCCAAGTGCTACCAAGTGCGGGGGAGCTGCCCACCTTGAATCCATCCTCCCCCTCCCCCTCCCAGGGGTGGGGACACAGGCCAGGTGGAAGATGGGCCTCCCTGTTGCCCAGCAACACCATCCTCCATGCCTGGCCTTGTGACGGTCAGTTCCCCGTGGTGCCTGGGCTGTGCAGGCTCCTGTCTGGGTTGAGACCCGGGAGCTGAGGTCCCTGGCCTGGGCCTGTCCCCACTTCAGAGTCTCCCCTGGGCCTCCAATGGGCTCAGGATCTGGGACTGGGGTCTCCCTGTGCCCCCCATGGCCCCTGCTCCATGGACTCCAGGACCACTCCCTGGATGTCGGACCCAGCTCTGGGTGCTCCTGGAGTTCAGAGGCAGCAACTCAGCCCTGCCTCCTGGGTCCCGGTCCCTCTTTGCTTTCAGCTGCACAGCCTCTGGAGCTCCCCTCTGCCCCCTGGCCAGGCCGAGGTGGAGCTAGGGGGGTTGTCCACTGGCTCAGAGGGCCAGCAACCCAGGTGTCCCAGCTCACGAGTGAGACACCAACACCCAGGGGCTAAATTCACTTCTGAGGCCAATTCCAACAGCCAACCCGAAGCCAGGGAACGGAGACAGGGCAATGCTCCCCTTCTGCCCTCTGAGCTCAGACACCCAGGCTGGGCTGGGTGGAGGGTGCAGGGGCTGAGAGGGCTGAGGGCCAGGCCTGGCTCCTGGGAAGGACGGGTGGGTGAATGGGGGTAAGCTGTTGGGCAGAGGCTGGTGGGTGGGTAGGGGCCTGCAGCTGCTCCTATGTGGCCCAGGGCCCGCCTGGTGACCTTGCCCTTCTCCTCCAGCCACTTAGCTGGCTGCTTACCCCCTCCTGGTGGAGACAGAGCAGCCCCAGCTCCATCAGCTAAGTGGCTCCGCCAGCCTCCACTGCTCCCGTGAGGGCGTCCGGGCGAGGTGTGCTGTCCGGCTCGGCCTATTTTCAGGCCTCTCTGGGCTAAGTGCTGTGTGGAGCCCGCCCCTCAGCCGCAGGCCCTCCAGGGGCTGGCGTTTTCTGACCACAGGGCACATGGAGGCTGGCATGGGCACCCCGTGCACACACTTGGACTGGCAATTCTAGGAAAGACATCCTTTCCTGCTGCCAAAGTGTTGTCTGCGAGACTGTCTGCACGCAGATCCTCCCGGACCTCCAGCAGGAAGGAGCCGCGACGCCTCTCCTGGGGCAGGTGTTGGCGCCCTGGCGCTGCCACACGGCTGACCGGATGCTGAGGATGCAGGAGTACCTCTTCACCCACAGTGTGACACCCACATGCCCACAGACATTGCCAAAGTCACCCCAGGGAGGAGAATAAGGGGGGTGGTAGTCCCATAGGCCATGGGGTGCCCACAGCAAGGTGATGTGAGGGGCCCCTGTGTATGGGGGGGGTTGGGGCCTGGGGACCCCCAGTCACACTGCAGGTGGGACCCTGACTCCTCTTGTATGGCAGGGGATCGTAGGAGCAGCCCAGCCCCAGCGGGCACCAGGCCACGACCCACCCCCCCAGAAGGAAGGCCACACACCCCGCAGGCCCAGACTTTCGCCTGCTGAAGGAATGTGGGGGGTTGGGGGGGGGGGGCACATCATCCATCTGCCAAGTGGGCTCCACGAGGCCCTGGAAACAAGAGGTCAGTGGCAGGAAGACTGGAGCCTGCAGCCCAACAGGAGATGGGTGTGCTCAGCCACAATTAGGTGCCCCAGTGCCCAGCAAGCAGGGTCCTCCAAACTGCAGGCAGAGGGGCTAGGCCCGCATGAAGGCCACACATCCCAGGTCCCCGCAGGCCGGGGCTGGACACTCCGCAGCCAGGCGGGCGGACCATGGCTCACGGTTTGCAGCAAGGACACAGAGAGGTAGGGGGTTGCCAGAAGTCACACAGTGTGCAAGCGGGTGGGCGGCTCACCCGGGAGAGGGGTGTCAGTTTCAGGGCAGCTCTGTGTCCTTGATCAGCGCCTCCAGAGGGGCAGGATGGGGGGGGCAGACAGGAGGCAGGGGTGGGTGAGAACACCTCCACTGCCCTCTGTGCCTGCCTCTGGGCTCTTATCTGCAGCCTGCACACCCCTAATCAGCTGACAGAAGCGTTTGCAGATGACGTTGCCGCGGCCTCTTAGCGTCAGAGCGGCTGCTCAAACCCCAACACCTTTGCTGGGACTGTCCAAGGTTGTCTGGGCTACGACTCACCCAGAACCTGAGACTGGGGGCAGAGGGGCCACCGGAGGCCAGACAGGAGGGCCCAAAGCCAGCTACAGACCCGGCCACCCCCGGGGCAGTGGAGGTGAGAGGACACCCTCTGAGGTCACTCCCAGGCCCTGTACCTGAATCCCCCGGGCTGCAGCTCAGGGCTGGCCTGGGTTTGGGTTATTGCTGCGTGGGGGCTGGGACAGCCATGTGTCCCCCAGGCCGCACAAGGACCCCTCTCATCTTTGGGGCAGACTCCTCCAAGTTCTTCTTCCCGGGGTCACACGGGCAGCGGGGTCCGGAAGGGACATGAGACGGGGGAGCAAGCACCCACCGAGACCTGCCGGACTGGATCCCAGCATCAGGGCCGCTAGGATGGCCAGTGCCGAGGCTGAGAATGGGAGAGGCAGGCGGCCACACCAACAGGGTCAAGATGGTCCCTCTTTCCCACCGATGGGGCCTGACCTGCCACAGTCACCACCACCCCAGAACACCCCGCTAAAAATAACCCCAGCCCAACCCTGCACTGCCCCGCCCCGCACCTTCCCTGGGCCTGGCCCTGCCTGGCCCCCATGACAGGGCCTGTGTATCCCGTTACTCCCGTGTGGCAGGATGGCAAAGTCACCTAGAGCAGCGATTTCCAACCTTTGCCACCTCACGGCGCACAGAACCTAGTCACTAAAATTCTGCGGCACACCAAAACATATATTATGTTTCTGCTGATCTGACAGAAGAAATAGGTATAATTTTGATCCATTCATGCCAGACGGCTATTGTAGTGTTGGCTGTTGTCATTTTTTTTGTTTGACACTCTAAGGCAGTGGTTCTCAACCTTCTGGCCCTTTGAATACAGCTCCTCACGCTGTGACCCAACCATAAAATTATTTTCGTTGCTACTTCATAACTGTAATGTTGCTACTGTTATGAATCATAATGTAAATATCTGATATGCAGGATGGTCTTAGGAGACCCCTGTGAAAGGGTGGTTCGACCGCCAAAGGGGTCACGACCCACAGGTTGAGAACCGCTGCTCTAAGGGAAAAGAGGTCAGTGCCCCGGCTAAATAGTCGGGTTGCATGTTTTAAAAATTCTTGTGGCCGCCAGCTGAAAATCACTGGCCTAGAGGGTTGGGGGGCGGGTGGACCCTTCCTGCCCCGCCCCCCTCCCGCTCTCAGCCCAGCAACCCTGCCATCTACACCCAACCCCCGGGATCTGCCAACCGGGACAAGGGCTTCCAGGATGTGGGTGTGGCCACTGGCTGGGGCTGGCCCCTCAGTGCAGTCATTTCCACGGGGCCTGCTGGGCCCACCCGGCTGAGGGGGGAGGGGCGAAGGTGCCAAAGCCCGACGGGCTCTTCTGGGCCCAGCTGGTGGCAGGACACAAGCCGGGAGAAGAGGTATGTGGACACGGGCAGGCAGCACGGGGCGGTGGCAGCCAGGCCCGGCAGGGGGCGGAGGGGCTGGGGAGGGGCTGGGCCTGGGGGAACTGTCCCTGAGACCACCCTTACTTCTGACACAGACTTCAGGCCCAGGGGCCCCGCAGAGCCTCTCTGAGCCCGTGCAGCTGGGCGTCCTGTGGGTCCTTCCGGATGGAGGCCACGGGGGCCTGGGTCTCTGTGTCCAGCAGCTCTGGGTAGCGACCTGCGTCCTCTGGACGCCGGACAAGAGGGGCTCTGACAGCCCCCAGTGCCAGCCGGGCTCCTGCTCCGCACGGGCTTCTTCCCCTGGGTCGCCCATGACTCTCGCTGCTGGGAGTTTCCTGAGGTGCTTTCCAAAGGCTCTGCCCTTCTCCTGGTCCAGATCCGGAGCCGTCTCGGAGCGGGGGTGCCACCTTGGCCTCAGAGCCTCCTGGAGGGCTGGGGGTCATTAAAGCAACCCCTCCAACCCCCGACTCCAGAGATGACTGGGCAGGCTGCCGAGAGGAGCCTGCGCCTCCCGGCCCAGGCCGGCTGTCTGCCCACTTTGGGTCCAAATCCCCGGCCTGGATCCCAGATGGTGCTGCCTCTGAGGCCACATCCTATCCCCCCATTGCCTGCCTGGGTCATAAAATGGCCTCAGTCTCCTCATCTGTGAAAGGCTGGTTGAGAGGCAGGTGAGGTCCTGCCCTGCCCACGGTGACCGAGCCTCCGTGGGTTCTGAAAGGGTCATCACAAAGGACAGATGTGGGGGCAGAAGGGGACTGTGGTGCAGGGGCCTGGTAACCCCCACACGTGGCCTGTCGGCAGGCTGTCCTTGCTCCTGGCTGCTGAGCTTCAGGCGGGGCGGGGGCTGGGCTGGGTGCCTTCTACCCATCCGCCCACCCGCGGCCCAGGCGTCAGCGGCCTTATCATGTCAGCCTGTTCCTGGCCCTGCTCAGGCAGACGCAAAATCTCTCCGAAATCCTGTATTTAATTTTGTTCTCTGGGAAACTGTAGGAGGTTTTGGAGATAAAGCTGAGCTGATAAGTCGGGGATTTGGCTGTTCTACCCCAAACTCCTGGGCTGGGAGGCCGGTGGCAGCCCAGGATGCCGAGTCAGCTGGGCAGGGCTTAGGAGCCCCCCTCGCTCCACCCCCATCTTCAGTGTTCAAGGTCAGGAGGCTCCCGAGGGTGACAAGCGTGAAGGACACCAGGGTGAGCATGACATGCATGGGGTCAGGCCCCAAGGGATGCCAAGGCGCTGGGGGCTGTGGGTCCATGCACTGCAGGAGCTTGGGGGGCTACATTGCATGGGGGGTTGCTGATGCTCAGCTGCCCCTGGGCCTTCCCCTGGGGGTATGGTATCAGTCCCTGCCCTCGCTGGATGCTCTGCCCCACTTAGCAAACACCCCCACCTCCTGGAACATTTTCCACGTCCCTAGTTTGATGGGGTGTGGCAGGCAGTCCTGCAGATTTTATTATTTTATTATTTTCAAGACCCCTGGAAGGTGGAGCTGGAAGCCCCTCGGTACACTGCCATGTTTTCAGAGTCAAGGTCCTTGAGACTTTTCAAGTGGCATCTGGGTGATAAGAAGAACAGGCCCCAAAGAACCGAACACAGTGTCCGAGCTCACAGAACTGTGTGTGTCCGAGCTCACAGTAGGTCTATTTTCAGCAGCCCACACCCGGAAACGACCCAGGTGTCCATTACTGGGAGAGTGGGTGAACTCAATGGGGACCATCCACACAGCGGAACAGCATGCAGCCATGAAAAGGAACGAGGCCCTGCTGGCCTACAACACGGGTGGACCTTGGAAACATTCCAAGTGCCGGAATCCAGACGCCAAGGGCCCCGCCTTGTGTGGCTCCATTGACATGAAATGTGCGGGACAGGCAAATGCACAGAGACGGAGAGCAGGCTGATGATTGCCAGGGGCTGGGGGCGGGGAGCATGGGGAGCCAGGGCTTCTGTGTGGGGCGATAGAAAGTTCTGGAACTAAATACAGATGGTGGTTTCACAACCTTGTGAATATACGAAAGGCCGCCCAACCACACACTTTAAAATGATAAAAATGACGGTCAGATCCTCATCAGTTCCTGACCAGAACTCCGACCAGAACTTTGGCTGGAGATCCTGGCTATAGGTCCTGACTAGGCTGCTGACCAACTGAAGGCTGTCTTCGTGTCATTCCTTCTTCGCCGACTCCGTCCACACCTTTGGGGACCCCTGGACCTGCTGGGATTGGACCCCAGCACGACAGTTTGGCTCAAATAAACTCACAAAAATTCAAAAAAAAAAAAAAAAAATAAAAAAAAAAAAATAAATAAAATAAAATGATAAAAATGACTAATTTTCTGTTGTGTGTGCTCTACCACAATACAAGAAAGCAGTGATAATGAAAACCAATGTGTCTGCGGGGCTTGCTACGGGCTAGGCACTGTCCGAGGTGCTGTTTCTCTGACCTTTCTTGGTGGCCTCACCTTTGCAGACTGGCAAACGGGCGCGGGCAGGGCCCGCTCCCAGGCCACCTGCGAAAACAGCTGGCGCTGGGTCTCCACCTCGGTCCTGCTCCGTGCCATCGGCCAGAACTCTCTCTGTAAAGCTGACTTCATATCTCCACGTCGATCCATCCTGTGTCCAGCGCCTCCTTTTTCATCGACTGTCTGACCTTCATCTGCCTCCTGCAGGTGGGACCTTCACATTGTTTCATTTTGGACTTTTATAGCTTCTTCCAAAAACTGCTTCGCTTGGACATGTCTGGGGTTAGTTCCGGAGGGAGGGGGTTCTGAGGCCTCTCTGAGTGGGTGAACAGGATGGGGAGCCTGGCAGGTGCGCCTGCTCGCCTGTTTCTGGGCCCTCCCGGCCTTCCTCCCACCTGCTCCGGCCTCTCCACCCAGACGGCCGTGGGCATTGCCCAGAAAGGACATCGTGCCGGGGGCTGGCACTAAGATACCCTCCGGTAGGAGCGAGGCCAGGGCAGAGGCTCTCAGACAAGGAGGCGGCCACGCCAGGAGCTGCACACACGGAAGGCTCCGTGCCACACAGCCCCCGGTGCTGCTGTCCAGATCTGCTGTCCTTGTCACAGACCCCAGAGCCCAGCCACAGGCTTGGGGACATCTTGAGTGAGCGGACCAAGGCGTTGGCAGCTGCCTGGGACTGGGCAGAGCCCCCTGCCCCTCACCAAGTCCTGGAGGAGGACATAGCTGCCCGGGAGCCACACAGAGTACCCACTTCCTGGCAGATGAACTGAGTGAGTCACACGTGTGATGCCCTCCCTGGGTGAGGGGTGGACAGGAGAGCGTCAGTGGTCCTTAGTCCCCACCTTCTGCCCACTGCCCGGGGGCACAGGCTCGGGAGCTGAGAGCCAGTCCTCAGGCCCCCTCAGCTTCCCTCCCACCTGGGCTGGGGGCCAGGCCTCTGACTGCTTCCTCACGCCCTGCCTAGCCTTCCTGCCCACACTCACGTCCTCTGTCTCCCCATTGGCCCTCCCACGCCTGACACCTCCCCAGCTGTGGGGGCCCCCACAGCTGCCTTGGGACCAGGAGCTGCACACACCTCCCCTCTTCCCCACGGTCTTGAAGGTGCTCTACACCCAGGCTGGACTGTGTGCTCTTCAAGCTTCGGTGGAGGGGACCCTTCCTCCAGGAAGCCCTCCTGAGCATCCCTCAGCTGAGCCTGTGCTCCTGCCTCCTGTCCCTTCTCTGGGCTCCTGCATGTGGGGGCAGCCCCTTCCCTTCCTGCTCCTTGGCTTCTCAGACACCCAGCATCTGCTGCGACAATGCCCAGCTCAGAGCTGTCTGAGCCACTTCCAATCCTCCTGTTATTAAAATGTTCCACTGGCCCCGAGGGAGGCAGCCAGGGACGTGCTCGGCCCGGCCTCGGCAGGTGCATCTGTGCAGAGACCAGAGAGCTCCTTGAGTTTTCATTCCAGCTGGGACGTCGGGGAGGCACAGCTGGGGGTCCGGGAGGCCAGATGGCCAGGTCGCTGCTCCAGTGCCTTGGGGTCCCGCGGGGCCCCTCCGCCTTCCCACCTGTGACCTGGGGCCCGTTATGCCCACCGGGACGGGGGGGGAGTGCCGGAGGCTGTGATGCTGAGAAGGGACAAGCTCCTGTCTCCCCATCTCGCAATTTCTGGACCAGGGATAAAGCAAGGTGGGATCAGGGGGGCTGGGCTGACCCACAGGCCCGCCAGGATGGCTGCAGGAGCCTCAGCGCTGGCTGGGGGCAGGGCCACCACCATTCCCCCGTGTGGCAGCCCTGCTCCAGGCTGGGGTCCCTGGCCCTGCAGCCACTTCCCAACTGGCCCTGGGCCGGGTCTGCAAGACGTCCTCTGGAGCTCAGGGTAGAGGCCGGGGCAGCCTCTGGCCAGTTCTTCAGGCCCTGGTGGGCACTCCTGTCCTCAGGCCTGGCCACAGCCGGCTTCCGTACAGCCAAGTACCTGGTGGACAAATGGTTCTGGAACTGCTATCGCCCCCCACCCGCCACCCTGCCGGCCCAGGGTCATTCCTAAGGCACTGAGCTCTGCTCCAGCCCATGTGTTCTAGAGGTTCCTAGAGGGCTCCCAGGGAAAAGGGTCTGTGTGAAAAGCCGGTTCTAGATCAGAGGTGGCCAGTGGTCCCACCCTGAGTGGGCCCGGTGTGTCCACTGCCCCTGGGGAAACCGAGGCACAGAGAAGCTTGAAGGCATTCCTCAGGCCACATCAGCCCTGAGGGGCCCCTGAGCTGCCCGCAAGGGCAGACTGGCTCTGGGGGGCGGGGGGGATTGGGAGAGCCTCAGGCTCTGGTTCCCCAACACCACATGTATGAAGCAACTGCTCTACTCTGCGAGGTTTAAAGGCCATCAGCACAGTGAGGGGTGCCCGTGCCGAGGTCAGGGCCTGGGGAGGAGGCACCTCCAAGCGAAGCCGAAGCCACAGGAGCCAGGCTGGTGTATCTGAGGAGGTCCTGGGGCTCCTGGGGCCCTAGTGGGGGTGGGACAGGGGCAGGATGGTGGAGGGACAGGGCTTCTGCAGGTTATGCTGGGAGTGGGATGTCCGGAGAAGAGGACTGAGGGGGGGGGGGGCGGGGGGGGCGGGGGGCGGGGGGGGCGGGGGGGCAGAGGTCCCGTGGGAGGAGCCAAGGGGTGGAGGGGTGAGGGGCCATCCAGGCCAGAGTGTTGGGCTGGCAGAGGTGAACCCAAGAGGCACTGGCTGCCCCTCACATGGCATTTTAAGCCAATGGCGCCCTCTGCTGCCCATGTGGGGCATCACCCCCGCATTGGAACTCTCCACCCAGCACGGGGATAAGGGGGGTTTGTGCCCCACACTGGGCATACAGCTTGCCCCCCTCCCAGGCCTCAACCATACCCCTGGGTGGCCTGGGTGTACTGTCCCCAGGGCAGGACCTGTGGGGCAGATGTGGGAATCTGATTCCAGGCACCATGGAGGCTGAATTCAACTCCCCATTGAAGACACTTACACAGAGCGAGATCCCACGGGGACAGGCGAGACAAGCAGGAGCTGACAGGCCCGGCCCCAGGCACAATGCCTCCTCTGACAGATGCCAGCCCGGATGGGTGGGGTTAGGACCTGCCTGGCCCTTTAAGAGGACTGTTGGGGGTGGGTCCCTGTTGCCCAGCAACAGGAGGGCTTGGCATTTAACTGTCACCAGGAGACCTGGAGACATCCTGCTCTGGGGACAGAGTGGCCAGAGCTGCTCTGCTGACCGTGCCAGGTGCCCTACCCACCCACCCGTGGCCAGGCCAGTGGCACCATGGCTCAGACGGACGTGCTCCTGACCAAGCAGCCTGCCCCGCAGACAGTGCCGGCGTGCGAGCTGCCCCCCAAGCTGTACGATGTGGCCCGCAACACAGGTGCCCACTCGTCCGCAGGCCTGGCCACTGCTGGCTTCCGCACCGCCAAGTACCTGGTGGACGAGTGGTTCCAGAACAGCTATGCCAGTTACCACCAGGCCTTTGCCGACCGCGACCAGTCGGAGCGGCAGCGCCATGAGAGCAGGCAGCTGGCTGCGGAGACAGGGGCCCTGGCGCAGCGCACGCAGGAGGACTCCACCCGGAAGGTGGGCGAGCGCCTGCAGGACATGCACTGCTGGAAGTCGGAGCTGCAGCGGGAGGTGGGCGAGCTGGTGGCGGAGACTGACCTGATGCTGGCCCAGAAGCTGCGGCTGGAGCGCGCCCTGGACGCCACAGGGGTGCCCTTCTCCATCGCCACCGACAACCTGCAGTGCCGCGAGCGCCGCCAGCACCCCGACCTCGTTCGCGACTTTGTGGAGATGGAGCTGCTGAAGGTGTGAACCCCTCGGGCTCTCGGGGACCCGCTCCTGGGCCAACCTCACCTTTCTGCCAGGAGAAGGACCTGCATAGAGCCTGGTGGTGGATACAGGTGTATCCCCATCACACGGGCTGGCAGAGGCCTTGGTGCCCGTGCCCCTCTGCACACACAGGCACAGAGAAGCTGGGACTAGGTCGGGACTAGAACTGACTGGGTGCTGGGGCAGCCTGGGCTGGGGGCGGGTCAGGGTGCGGCCCTGGAGAGAGGTATTGTCCCTCCTACCAGGTGTATGTCTGGTCTGACCTTCCCACGGTAGGCTTGGGGCACCACAGCCCAGACATGCTGGGTTGGGGGCACTGTGGCCTGGGAGCCCCAGTGTGGGGGCTCAAACACATCCGAGGGCTGGGGCGGAAACTTGTCCCAATCTCGTGTCCAGGCCCCTGCAGTTCTACCCCCAATTATTGGTCACACTGGGGGTAGACAGGGCCCACGCTGTGGCAGGATTTATACCTAAGATATGTGCTGGGGTCGTTACCTGTGGATGGAACAGGCAGAGGCTGCAGAGGCAGGGAGAGGCCCAGCCAGTCCACCTCACCAGCCCTGACATCCCTCTACATACCATACACCCCGAGTACGGGGAGGGGCCTAGGGTGAGTCCTGGGGGCAGCTGTCTGAGATTGGAGAATGCGAACCGCTGAATGATCCCTTGGTTACCTCAACTTCTGGTGCCTGCTGGGCAGCCCCTTGGATCACCCTGGTCATGCAAATGAAGCCTGGCCCTGGGCCCCAGGAGGCTGAGCGCCCTCCCCCAGGACACGTGTGGTGGGAACCCAGGCACCAGCCAGGATTGTGTTCTGATGGGGCGAGAAAAGGGGGGAGGCTACCTTTATTCCGCAAGGATCCCCACCCTCAACCCGGCAGGACCTGTCCTAGGGCGGCCCCATAAGAAGAATCAGTCCAGGAGCCTGATCCTGGGGGAGCAGTTCCCACACCTATGAACAAGATGTGGGCATGCGTGAGGGATTCAGAGACACACAGCTGCCCCAGAGGCTCAAGGCATCCCCTGCACCAGTGGTCGGCAAACCTCGGCTCACGAGCCACATGTGGCTCTTTGGCCCCTTGACTGTGGCTCTTCCACAAAATACCAACCTCTGCACATGGGCCACGAAGTTTCAATCGCACTATATGTGCACGCCCGCACGTTGTATTTTGTGGAAGAGCCACACTCAAGGGGCCAAAAAGCCGCATGTGGCTCTCGAGCCACAGTTTGCTGACCACTGCCCTGCGCCATCCCCCCAAGCTCAGGCCAAAACCTGAGTCCCTTTTGTCACCTTCCTGCCCTCCCCCAGGTTGCCAACCCCCTTCTCTGCCCCCCCCACAACTGCCCCCTCACACTCAGCTGCTCAAGAACCTCCCAAGTCTCAGGACGTGGCCCCTCTGTCTTGAGCCAAGGCCACTGGCCCACTACTGCGTGGACCTACGAGCGTGGCACAAAGAGGGACACAGACCAGGGGACAGACCCGGACACACGTGGGTTAAGTGCGCGAATGGAGGCGAAACTTCAAATGAGGGGAAAGAGCTGTTTGTCTATAGAAAATGAAGCAGTGGAGGCAGCACAAAGAGAGGCAGGGAACCCCCTGCGTTCTGGGTGTCCATGTGGCCCTGGCCAGCATCCTGGGGGCCGCTCTCTGCCGTGGCCCCAAGGGGAGTCCCCACTCAGGAGGGCTCCTCGTCCGAAGAGGCTGTCGGCCTGGCTGTCCAGGGGCTGCTGCCCTCAATGCCCTGGGCAGGCTGCAGGGACAGCCCTCAGAGCCTAGAGGTGCTGGTGCCCACACAGTGCACCAACTAGAATGGTCAACAGCCCAGAATAAACCTTATGAGGAAGAATGGGGTTCATGCCCCATTTTCCAGAAAAGAGAGCGGGGGTCAACAAGGCCCAAGGCCAAGGCCGCTCAGCCAGGGGTCAAGTGCCAGCTGAGCCCCAAGCTCCCCTGGGTGTCACCCTAAATCTCAGCCCCTCCTGGGCCTCTAAGAGGTTGACTGCGGGCCCACAGCAGCCCTGCAGCCCTGCCGTCAGCAGATCTTCACCAGGGACGGGGTCTTCTCCCCCAGGAGGCTGAGCTCATCCGGAACATTCAGGAGCTGCTGAAAAGGACCATCATGCAGGCTGTGAACCAGATCAGGTGGGTCTCCAGCCCCCGGGGTGACCCCTGGCCCCCCACCCCTCAGGCTGGCTTTGGGCAGGAAGTCAGGGTTACCAGGCCCTGAGGCTCAGCGAGGCGGGGCCTTGTCCCTGGTCACAGCCAGGAGTGCAGGCTGGCGGGGCACCAGGTGATGGGGGAGTAGCGGATTCCTGCACGGCCCGGGGAACCTGGGTGTCCATGTGGCCCCGGCCAGCATCCTGGGGAGGAGGGGCAGCTGCTCTTGGACGCTGCTGGCTCGGTGGCCTCTGTGTCCTGAGGACCCTACGCTGGGCAGATGAGGTGTGCCTGCTGTTTGGGGGTTGCCCTGCCCAGTGCCCCAGTAGGCCCAGCTCCCCCCTCTGCGCATATTCAAGCCCTGCCCGCTGCCCCCAGGATGAACCGGGAGCACAAGGAGCTGTGCGAGATGGACTGGTCTGACAAGGTGGAGGCCTACAACATCGACGAGACCTGTGCCCTATACAACAACCAGAGCACGGAGGTGCAGTTCCACCCGCACTCCACTAAGTTCGAGGAGAGGTGGGCATCCCAGTTCCCCTTCGCACAAATACCCTGTCCCCACACCCTTGTCCTCCCTGCTCCCCTCATCCCGTCTGGCTCCTGGGGGTCCTCCCAGCCCCCTCCCTCCCCCCCTCGCCCTGGCCCTGAGGCCCTCACCATAGAGCCTGCAGCTCTGCTTCTGGGGATGGGCTTCGGTCAGGTCTCCTGCCCAAGTGCTCAGCATCACACAGGCACCAGAGGGGCCGAGGGGCTGGGGAGGGAGAGGGACCAGGGGTGGAGTGGGGTGGGCGGGGCCGAGGTGCAAGGGTGGGAGGTGGGGGGGTCAGGGGAAGCCCGGGAAACTCAAGGACAAGGACAACTGGTCTGCAGCTCCGAGAGCGGCCAGTAGGGAGCGCGAGACCACCGCCTATCCTAGCCCAGCCCGTGGGGAGGGGTTGGGGTGGGAGGTGTGGGGGAGGCACAAGGCGCTGGGTGCAGCAGAGGGCGCCTGTCAGAGCCGGGGTAGTGGTCGCTGGAGGCGCAGGATGGTATGGGGCGCGGGAACCGGGGCGCAAGGAGAGCCTGATGGGGCCCAGAGCGCTGGCAGGTGCTCCCACCGACCCCTGCTCCACCCGCTCCCCGCCCACAGCGCCTCCACGCCAGAGACCTGGGCCAGGTTCACACAGGAAAACCTGCAGCGCGCCGAACGGGAGCGCCTGGCCTCCTTCAACCTGCGGGGCCTCATTGACTGCATCCTGAGGGACACCTCCGAGGACCTGCGGCTGCAGTGCGACTCGGTGAACCTGGCCTTCGGGCGCCGCCTGGAGGAGCTGGAGGACTCGCGCCACAAGCTGGAGCATCACCTGAACAAGGTGCGCCAATGCGCCCCAGCCACACCCAGGCCGGTCCAGGACAGCCCTGGGGTCTGGGTGCCTATAGCCAGAGAGAGACCAGGCTCCTGTGCCCCGCCTCTTCCGCCACCCCTGGCCACTATGCTCTGGTCAGGACCCGGCCTGGCCCCCGCACCCTGCCCCTCCTCTGCCCCTCCATCCTGAGGGACCCCAGAGGCGGGGCCTCCCCCCCTTCCTGCACCCTCCTAAAGCCAATGGAAACCCAGGTGGCGCGGGTGTTTGCCGACCGGCACTGCCACCTGAGTGACTAACCAGGAGGGACGGCCAGGTGCGAGCGGGAGAGATGGGAGGAGGTGGGCTGGGCCCGGCAGGGCTCTGACCCCGGCTGTTAGGGTGGCTTTTGCTGCTTCCAAGTCTCTCTGGTTGTTGACCACCAGCTTTGCTGTCTCACCCCGCTGGGTGCCCTTGTGGGGGGCCAAGGGAGCTGTGCACGCCCCCCCCACCCCCCGCCTCCACGCCTCCTCCAGAGCCAGTGGACAGGCCACTCGCTGGCAGCCCCAGGGCTCAGGGACGAGGCCAGGCCCCTGCTGGCAGCCTGCCTTGCCCGGGACCCATGGGGACTGTCTTGTGTGCAGACGCTTCGGGAGATCGCAGACCAGGAGCACAACATTGCCGAGCTGAAGCAGGCCATCCGGGACAAGGAGGTGCCTCTGAAGGTGGCGCAGACCCGCCTGTACCAGCGCTCGCAGAGGCCCAACGTGGAGCTGTGCCGCGATACCGCCCAGTTCAGGTGGGATCCTGGGGAGAGCCAGATGCCCACCCCTACCCCCACCCCTGGCGCTGCCCAGGCCCCCCCCCCAGCCTCTGGGACCCCCATGAACACCCCTTCCCTATGCACACAGACCCGTAGATGAGTTGAGGAGACACTGGGGTCTCACACGGGCACGGCTCACACACGCAGACATTTGCACACCCCACCCCCTCCCAGCACAGCTGGACACTGCATGGGCCACGGAGGGGCACTGTGTCAGGACTTCGAGTGCCAGGGACCGCGGGGCACTTCCCCCTTCACCCGGTGCTGAGCGATCTTCCCAGGGAGGAATCTCGGGGTCTCAGCGGCTGAGTCCTGCCTCGCAGACCAGTCCACAGTGGGCCCTCGTCCTGGGCTGGGGCCATGAGTGAGACCATGTCTTTTGTTTTTCTAACTTACTGAGCTGCCCTTGTGAGTAAAACCACCCCCACCCCACCCGCCTTGCTATTCCTCCCTCCCTGCTTTTTGATTTTGTTCAGAAAACTGGGGGCTTCACTCTGCTCCAAGGGTCCGTCCTGCTTCCAAACCCCAGGAAGAGGAGCCTCGGAGAGCCTTCGGGCCTCTCACAGAGCCCTGGCCCCAGCCCACGCCCCAGCTCAGCGTGTGGGCTAACGTTTAGGGCCTTTGAGGTCCTTTTATGGCCGAGCATCTGGGCCAGGACCGCTCGCCAGGGTTTCCAGCCTTTGACTCTCAGGTCCTGCCCCTCCCAGCCCAAAGGCCTGGTGTTCTGGTGCCAGCCAAGCTCATACCTCCTTCCACCAAATCCCCTAGGCTGGTGAGTGAGGTAGAGGAGCTGAACAGGTCCCTCTCAGCACTGAAGGAGAAGCTTCTAGAAGCGGAGCAGTCGCTGCGCAACCTGGAGGACACGCGCATGAGCCTGGAGAAGGACATCGCTGTCAAAACCAACAGCATCTTTATTGACAGCCAGAAGTGCATGGCCCACCGTGCCCACTACCCCACCATCCTCCGACTGGCTGGCTACCAGTGACCAGGGCTGGCGCCACGGCACAGCCCCCCAACTGTCCTTGGCCGGATTCGGGCAGGGACCCGTCCCCCGCCCCTCAAATAAAGAGCGCGTTTGCTTTCTACTTGTGGCCTGGGGCTCAGAGGGGAGCCTTCCCGAAGTCAGTTCCTCACGCCCAGGGCACGCTCGGTTACACCCGTGGAGAGGGGTCAGCCAAGGAGGGCTCCACCTCGTCACTCCAGCGGACCACGTGAGGCCAGGCCCCTCCCCGGCTCCCAGCCCGAGCCCAGGCCCAGATGGTTTCTCTGCCCACCAGGGCCACCTGCAGGGTGCCTCTGAGAAGGGTCACCTCTCCTCCCAGGGAAGCCACACCTCTCGTCACAGCCTCTGGTCACTGCCACAGTAACCTGCTCTTTGTCCCCCACGGGCCAGGATGCTGTCGTGCTGAGGCCGGCTGGCTCTCCCCTCGTTTACTGGGAGGTGAACCGGGGCAGAGCTGTCGGGACACACTGCCAGCCTGCTCTCCCCTGAGGGCTTGGCCCGGGCGTGTTGGGCATCCACGCAGTGGCTCAACATCCCCGGGGAACCCCCGGCCAGGCCAGGCCAGCCAGTGGCCTCCTGGGAAAACCCCTCCCCCCCCTCCCCCCGTCTGGCACAGGGTGGGCACTGGGAGGCAGACCCTGAGCTGGGAGTGGGAAAGTCAACGTTGTGGGTGGCCTCCATGCCCAGCCACCTCGGCCACCAGTAGGTGGCCAGTCTCCTTGTCTAGCCCCCTCCTTAGCCAGCTAGTGCGTCAGGTGTGGGTGTGGGTGTGAGGAAATTGCAGGGCCCCTGCTGCCCACCTGGTCCCACGCCTCCTGCACCCTGTGTCCACGGCTCTGGGCAGAACTGCAGTCCCCAGGGAGGGCCAGGCACTTTGTAGAGTGGGTGGTGGCAGTGAAGCCCCCCTTGCTGTGCCCACAATGTCCCCCCACCCCCGGCTGCTGTCTCTTCCCCAGCGGCAGCTCATAGACAGGACTCTCAGGGACACGTCCATTAAGAGGCTGGGAGGTAATAACTCCCACTGTGCAAACTGCTGCTACTCAGACCCCCATTATCACCCATGGCCAAGGCCGTGTCCCCATCAGCGCAGAGGGTCATCTTGTCCTGCCTCCGGGAGGGTGGCAGCTGATGGGAGCTAAGTGAGGGTGGCTGTTCGAAGCTCATTAACTCTACAGCCTGGTGGTGACACCAGGCAGGGAGGGTGGCAGGCAGAGTCCCGAGGGGGGCGGGGGGTGTTGTCTGGCTGGGTTCCATTGTCTGTAGTCCCCTGATGCCATCTGTGAGGCTGGAAATTTTGTTGCCTTGTAGAGACCAATGACCAGGCCCTGGAGCTGAGCCATGGCTCCAGGCCACACATCGAATGCCCGAGGCTTTCTGTGGGGCTTGGGGTGGGGATAGACAGCGAAGTCACCCCAGGCTGGCCAGTTGCTTCCAGCAGGGATTCAGCCCCCCCAGACCCTCTGTGGTCAGCTGACCCCGTGGGGCCACAGCATGCAGCCACCTCTCGTTGTCACGGAGATACGGGGCAGCATGTCCAAGCGATGGCTATTTCTGTCCAGGAGCCTCGTCCTCGTCCTGCCACCCGCTGAGTCACCCTTGGTGCTTGCTGACTCCCTCCGCTCAGAGCCTGGCCTGCCTGCCTGCTGCAGCCACACACCCCAGCCCGGGTCCCAGGGGCCTGGCTCAGCCCAGACCCACCCCTCAGATGCCCTGCCCCAAGGGGACTCACAGTGAATGCCCGTCACTTTTGGGGGGCTGCTCGCCTGTTGGAGAAGGGTGCAGGGAAGGCACGGGGAGGGACATCAGCCCTGCAGCATGGTGAGGCCTCTGGCTTCACCCATGTCCATCTAGTACACTCCGGCCTCTCTGAGCCCATTGGTGCCATTTACAGGTGGGGACACCAAGGCTCAGATGCAAAGCTTCAGCGCCTGCCTTTCTCTGGGAGCCACAGAGGCCATACTTGGGTGGGCAGAGAAGAGCCCCAAGCCTGCCCTGGGCCCATCGACTCCACAGGGACTGGGTGATGAGAGGCAGGGGCCTAGGCCACTCACCACCCTGAGGCCGCCACTGAGCCGCCTCAAGTCTCAGAGCCAAACCACCGGGCACTGGGGCTGCAGGAGCTGCAGGGCGGCGAGCCATCGCTCAGGGCCTTGGGTCTTCACACCCCCTCTGTCTGTGCCACCCTCCAGGTGACGACAGCTGTCCCCAAAGGGAGTCCCTGGGCCTGCTGGAGTGAGCTGTTCTCTCCTTGGGGTGGGGCCAGTCTGGGAGCCAGCTCCAGCTGGTGTAGCCCATCCGCACCCCTCCCCAGCCACACTCACCCTCATCCTGCACAAGAAGCCCCCCACCGGTGGGGCACCTCAACCTCCCCCCTGCCATCCTTGCCCCTCCCTGGTCATCAGTGAGGAGGGCTGGAGCAGCAGGACTGGGTGAGCTGCCCCGGCCGCCCACAGCCCGCCTGGTTCCCAGGCCATGGCTGGTGCCTCGCCCACAGGTGGCCGGCTTGGTGTTTGTGTGGGTGCACTTCCCAGGCATCGCATGTCCCCGTGTTCAGAGGCCAAGGTGCAGGGTTCTGCACCTGGACCCAGTGTCCAGCTGTCCAGACCCAACGCGGTGATGAGGCCAGGCTCTGGTGTGGGCTCAGCTTTAGGCTCACGGTGGGCCCAGCCCTGCCTGCCACTGCTTGGGGGACCCTATGAGTCATTCCCACCAGTGGGCATAACAGGGACACAGCTTCTGTCACAGCAGGCTTCTCGCTCTGCTGGGCACCTTGACCTGGAAGGGTGCAGGGGAGGCTGGGTCTGACACCATGGGTCTGGCCGGACGCTGCTCTCTTGGGCTCCACCCACCAGCCCCAGCCCTCGCTTCCCAGCCAGAGACGGAAGGCTGTGACCATTACCCGGAGGGCCCTGGTCTGCCCCAGTCCATTTTGGCTCCAAGTCCTCTGACCAGTCTCCTCCCAGCTGCGGCTGCGGCCTCCCCAACTCTCCCCTAAGCCACTGCACCCCAGATGGAGGAGGCAGCCAGCCCATGGCACCACCCCCCAACCCACCAGTCAGTTCCAGACGTTCCTGACCCGACCCTGAGACCCATATGAGGGCACAGGGCTGGCAGGAGGACCCGGGAGCCCCGGTGGCAAGGCTATAGACCCTTCGGCAGGTAGTCAGCTGGTGGGGGGCAGACTGATGGCAGGCGGCAGGCGGCAGGGCCCGTGAGCTCCTGCAGAGGCTCTGAAGCTGGCCCAGGGCCTGTTGGTCTTGGATGGCCCAGGGGAAGCCGTGGGCGCCTGGTGCGGGCATGAAAGGGCTCTTTCACCGGCTGCTGGGCAGTGACGCTGGAGGCAGCCAGGCAGGCAGCAGCACCGACGGTGAAATGGTAACAGGGAGCGTGGGGGTGGGTGGATATTCACAGCCGCCCAACACAGGCTGGTCTTGCAGGGGTCTGTGCTCCCCCTGAGACCCCAGCAAGAAGGAGGCTCCAGCCCAGGCTGTCTTCTGGGCAGGCCAGGCGGCTAGGATGCCCAGGACCCCAGACTGCCAGAGGGGTGAGGTGGGGTCCCCTGGAGACACCCACTCCTGTCCGGTCCCTCCGTGGGAGGAATCCAGGAGGGTCTTGCAGGGTCCAGTGAGGCTGGGAGGACTAGTCAGGGTCTCCTGGGCGCTGGGGGTGGGTGGAGAGAAGGGGTCCCATCTGCCAGGGAAGCTAAGCCTGAAAGTGGGTCTCAGACCCACTGTGCAAGAGGAAGGACCTTGCACTGGACTGCAGCCCCAGAGGGCTCCCTGGAGGAGGGTGCCTGGGTCTTTGCTCAGCAAGGTCAGGCTACAGAGAAGAGAGCAGGCCCTTACCTCACACGCCTGCCTGTGGCTGAGCTTCCCAGATGCAGCCTCTGGGGAGACCAGGGCCCACTTGCTGGGGGAAACTGAGGCCCAGGTGCTTGTGGGACTCACCCAGGGACCCCAGCAGCTGCTGGTTGAACCGGAAAGCTGGTTGACACGGGTAAGCCAGGTGTCAGGCAGGGTTTCCTAGGGGAGGGTGTTAGGAGGCAGGAGGCCCAGGACTGGTGGGGGTTAAAGACCATCTTCATCACAGAGTGGGAGACCACATGGGGCAGCCTTCCAAGAAGCCCTCCTCCCCTCCCCTGGGAGCTTAGGGCTAGAGGGCTGCTCTCTGCCCGGCTAGGCAGCAGGAAGAAACTGCCCCACACAGGCCCCACCCAACCAGGACCCAGGCCCAGCCTCAGGGGGTGGGGAACTTCGCTTCCCCGAAGCTGCCCCCCTCCTCCCAGGGCTCTGCCCGCACAGGAGGGTGAGGGCTTTGGAGGGTGGAGTCAGAGTCCCACCTCCGCCATCTGCCAGGTGCAAGGTCCCCAGCCGTGGGGGTTTTGGGCACCAGGACTCCCCGGCTGCAGGCACTTAGGGTGCCTGCTACAGCCCAGAGTTAAGGCCCTGGGAGGGTGGAGGTGTACAGGGGGAGCAGCCCCTAAGAAGGAGCCGGCAATACCAGCTCGGACTGGGCGGGGCTGCCTGGGCCACTTTGCCAGGGGCTATGGAAGGGCAGGTGTGAGCTGTCCCCCGTGCAGTGCAGGCCCTCAGATTGGTGGTGGCCCTGGTGGTGCTGTGTGAGGCCACATCCAGGTCTGGGTGAAAGAGTGTGGGGATCTATGAATGATGTCTGTCAGGGGCAGGGGCTAAGAATCTGAGGAAGGCATGCCAGGCCTCTGTCGGGTACAGGAGGAGGCTCTGGCCCTGCCCACTGTGGCATCTCAAGGGCCCCAACTGTGTACCCCTCAGATCCCATCTGCTGGCTCCCCAGACAAGGGGGCACAGCCGGCTGCTGTGGGGTCTGGGGGCTCAACTGAGTATCTCTTTCTCAGATGCCCTCCCCACCTCTCCCCTCTCCTAGGCTCCAGCCCAGATGGCAGCCCCTGGCCTTCTGCTCCTCCTGGCGCTGCCTGCAGGGGCCTGGCCCAGGCTGGGGCCGCCCCATCGGCCATGTGTGCACTGCTGCCGCCCGGCCTGGCCCCCAGCTGCCCCCGGCTCATACACCCCTGAGGGTGAGGGGGAGAAGTGGGTGCCGCTGCCCCACGTGCGGCCCACCATCGACATCTCAATCCTCAAAGGTGAGTGTCACAGAGAGGTGGCCCCACCCTGGTCCCTGCCCGCACAGGGACACCACCCTGGGGCAGAGGAATGAAGGGGCAGGACAGAGCTCTGAGGCCCTGATTGAGCAGAGTGGTTCTGGGAAGGCACCTGGGGCCCAGGTGGGAACCTTGTAAAGGTTGTCAGCCCCAGCCACTCCTCAAGCGGGAAGCAAGGTGCTTGGAGAGGGGCTGTGCAGGGAGGGGAAACTGAGGTTCCCTTCAGTTTGCTCACCCACTCTGCATGGGCCCTCCCGGCCCAGCACCCACGGGAGGCGGGGGTGGGAGGGCTGGGGCCCCCTTGGGAGAAGGCAAGAGAGACTGAGCTCAAGAGGGCCTCCTCCTGGGGTGGACAGCAGGCCACCAGCAGGTTGGACTTGGGTACCAATTTCCCAGCCTCCTCATCTTTCAAAGCCCAGTTCAGCTGCCTGGACCCCCGTCATTCCCACTGTCCCTCCGCCCCCAAGTGATCATCTGGACAGGCCCGAGCACAGCCACAACTTTGGGATGTGGCCTCTCATTGCCCGGTGTGAGCGGTGGGTTAACACCCATCGTACGATCAGGAGGCTGAGGTTCGGGGAAGTGAGGTCACCCACTAGGCCACGTGGCCAGCAAATGGGCCCCAAGCCTTGACCAGAGGCTTCTGCTTGCTCCCCTGCAGGTGAGAAGGGTGAGACAGGGGTCAGAGGCCGCTCCGGCAGGAGCGGGAAGGAGGGCCCACCAGGCTCCCCGGGTCTCCGGGGCCACAAGGGCCAGAAGGGGCAGGTGGGGCTGCCGGGCGCCCCATGCCAGCGTGCCTACGCAGCCTTCTCGGTCGGTCGGCGCGCGGGGCTGCACAGCACCGATGCCTTCCAGGCTGTGCCCTTTGACACGGAGCTGGTGAACCTGGATGGCGCCTTCGACCTGGCGTCGGGCCGCTTCCTCTGCACTGTGCCTGGTGTGTACTTCCTGAGCCTCACCGTGCACACCTGGAATTACAAGGAAACCTACCTGCACATCATGTGCAACCAGCAGGCCACGGCCGTGCTGTACGCGCAGCCAAGCGAGCGCAGCGTCATGCAGACCCAGAGCCTGCTGCTGCCGCTGGCCGCCGGGGACACCGCCTGGGTGCGCATGTTCAAGCATGACCAAGACAACGCCATCTACGGCGAGCACGGGGACCTCTACATCACCTTCAGCGGCCACCTGGTCAAGCCTGCCACTGAGCTCTAGCGCTTGATGGCACTCACTCCCCAGACCCCCCGAGCCTGACCTCGCCCTCGCAGCCGAGGTGGATGCCAGTATGTTTGCGCCATGACTGTGTAGTGATTGAACACCAGTTGCAGCAGACGCTGAGCTGAGGGGTGTGGCAGGAGCAAGACAGGTCTGGGGGCCTGGCCTGGTGGGGGTGGGGACAACCAAGTGTTCACACTGAGAAATTGAGATGGAGACTGTGGGAGTGGGTGTTGGGCAGGGTGGGGAGGGCGTCTCTACATGCTGTGGCGTTTGCCTCCTGGTCAAACGATATTTTGCTTATTAAAGGCTGTGCCAGCACCACTGCCTTGGAGACATTCGTAAAACACCGACTGGGTACCGGGCTGGACACAGGGGAGTCCAGAGAGCAAATGCAGACGTCAGCCTTCTCTGAGCTGATTCTAGCAGGAAACATGCTAAATTCCATGGTGTTAGAGGGTGGCAATTTGGGTGGGAGTGAGAGTCATGCCCTCGGGTGAACAGCAGTCCACGTCTGGTGAGCTGATTTTCTGGGGTTCCCGGCATCCCCTCGTTTGTCTGGAATGAGCTGGATGGTGGAGGAAGACCACACCTCGAGGTGTACCAGGGCCTGCAGGAGCCCAGGGAGCCCCACCCCTCACCCTTAGATGTGGCTGAAGTTGGGATGGGGCAGTGATGGAGCAGTCACACCCCACTCCCTGCAGGCATGGGCCTAGGGCAGTGGTCAGCAAACTTCGGCTCGAGAGCCACATGCGGCTCTTTGGCCCCTTGAGTGTGGCTCTTCCACAAAATACCGACTTCTGCGCATGGGCCACGAAGTTTCAATCGCACTGTACATGCGCGCCCGCACGTGGTATTTTGTGGAAGAGCCACACTCAAGGGGCCAAAGAGCCACAAGGCCAGTGGTCGGCAAACTGCAGCTCTTTGGCCCCTTGAGTGTGGCTCTTCCTAAGCCTTAGGAGTACCCTAATTAAGTTAATAACAATGTACCTACCTATATAGTTTAAGTTTAAAAAATTTGGCTCTCTAAAGAAATTTCAATCGTTGTACTGTTGATATTTGGCTCTGTTGACTAATGAGTTTGCCGACCACTGGCAGAGGGGAACAGAAGGCCTCCATCCATCCCCCAGGTTGGAGCCATGAGGCTGCCCCACCTTATAGCCCCTCTGAGTCTGTTTCTCTCCTGCCATGTGTCCCCCTGGCCACGCAGAACCTTCTGCCCAGCCCCCTGACCCCATCACTGCTGCCTCCTCCCTGGGGCCTTCCCTGGCGTCTCCTCCCGTGGCTGCTTCCTCCTGAGCAAGGATTCTGGGGGAATGAGGCCTCCAGGGCCCTGGCAGGAGCAGCGTCTGGAATCACCAGAGCCTGGTGAGCTGGCTGAGGTCCTGAGCTACGTGGAGGTGGCTGGAGTTGCAGGCTGGCCGGCTGAGCAGGAGATGCCGGGGCCTCATAGAAGGAGGCTCTGAGGACACCAGCTGGGCTACAGGAGGCGGTAGGAGGTGGCCGCTGAGAGCCCCAGGGCCCTCTCTCCCAAGGGTGCACTAGGAGCAGGCTGCCTGCCAGGTGGCCTGGGGCCTCTTGGCTGCTGGGCGGGCACAGGCCTCCCTCAGTCCTCATCCACCTTTGGGGCGCAGCCTGGCTGGTTCTCCTCTCCCTACACCCCTCCCATCAGGACCCCAGCCCATCATGAGGTGAACCCCACATCCATCTGGCCCTGGGGCTGGAGAACCTTGTCAGGACAATGATCAGCTGATGGGGGCGGGGAGGCAAGAAGAGGCTGAGGACCCCTCGTCCCTTTTATAAACAGGCACCTCCTGCCCCTGCTCTGGGGAGGGGATGTGTGGGAACACGGCGGCCCTCCCCTGCCACCAAGGAGCTCCGTTATCCCACAGGAACATCAACCTCCAGCTGAGGCTGACCAGGAACCTCCCCACCACTGGGGGGAGCGCTGAGGGAGGGACGGGGTCACAAAGGCTAGACAAGTAGGGAAACGGAGGCCGGCAGGGGTCTGCAGAACCCCCAGGTGTATGCGGCGCTGGGAACTGGCACTCTATCGGCTGGACTGTCCCCCCTAAGAGTGGCCTGGACAGAGGATGAGCGAGAGGAGGGGCCCCTTTGCTGTCCATGCAAGGCCTGTCTGAAAGTGGAGGGCTCCCTGCCAGCCGCCCCCCACCCCCCCCCATCCCCCACCCCCCACCCCGAAGCCCGGGCCTGCAGCCTCCGGAGCAGCGGGCCCCCCTCAGCACACCAGGGGGCCTGCCCCATGTGTCCCTTCTGGCCTACTGATGGGTGAGGAGGGCAGGGGCTCCTGGGGTCCCCACATTCAGTCCCTCCAGCTCCATAAGGAAGCAGACCTGGGTGGGGCAGTGACTCCAGACCCTTAGTGCCAGTCCGGGCCCCGCACTGGGTCCTGGGTTCAGACAAAACAGGACCCTGCCTTGAAAAGTCACAGATACAGAGGTCAGGACAGACAAGTGCCTGTGCCTGGAGACCCAGCACCTCAAGGGGCTCAAAGGGGACCCTGGCCTGGGAACCCAAGGCTGGACCAGACCCTGCCATGGTACATGGTACAGCAAAATTGGGGGGTTGGGGGGGGGATTCTTACAATCAAGGATGAAGGGCAGAACGTCATGGGCTGCTGAAGCTATGGCCCCACTACAGACAGGAGGGGCTGCCGGGGCTGCGGCGCCCCGGGGTGCGAAGTTGCCCGAGCCTCAGGTTGAACTTTGTGTCCTTTTATGGCTGGAATAGCCGGAAACGCCCAGGGTGCTTGGCAACCTGTGAGCACATCAGGAGCGAGTACTCATGGGGGACAGGGTGGCAGACAGGGTTCTGCTGTGAGATAAAGGTGCCTGAGCAGGAATGGGGGCCTGTGGGGGGATTGGAAGGATCCCGCCTCCCTCAGGCCTCCTGGCACCTGCACTCCCCTCCCACCCTGACCAGGAACCCCAGACCCCCTGTGTGTTGGGAGCCAGCCTAGCCAGGAGGGGCCTGGAGGGAAGCCCCTGTCTGCCAGCTGCAAACGAAGCCTGTGTTCTCTCCAGCCGCCTGCTGAGGGCCATGTCGGGGCCCCCAGAGCACAGAGGTGGGGTGTAGAGGCAGGGCCACGAGCAGCCATTGCGGGGCAGGAGAAGTCTGCAGGCCTGGCAGCCACACTACCTCCTTTTAACTTCATGGCGTGAACCCGGCTGTTAGAGCAGCCGGACAGGTGGACACTGGGGCATCCGGGCCGAGCGTTGAGGGACAGGCCCTGCTCCGCTGCTGACGCAGGAGGGCAGAGTAGGTCAGGCGAGGAAGGGCACCTGACAACCTCCAAGTGCGAAAGCGACCACGTCCTCAGAGACCCGGGGGGTGTGGAGGCGTGTCCCGAGCGAGGCCAAGACCCCACCGAGAGCCTCAGTACTTGTCAGGGAACCTGCCAGAGGGCACTGCCCGTGAGTCTAGGATGAGAAGGCAGTGCCTGCGGCACCCCACAGCCTCCAGGTTTATTTACTACAAAACAAACAAACAAACAAATAAAAAAAGGACTGAGAACTGGGGGCCGGGTGAGGGCCGGAGGGGTCAAGGTCACCATCTCTGCAAAGTGATGAAGGGCGCAGAGACACAAAGGTCAACAGGCCCAGCTGCCCTGACACTTAGAAGACGAACGAGGAGTTGACCCCAATCAGAACAACAAGCGGGCAGCCCCCATGGTGTGCTTCGGTGGAAATCAGGAATGACATGCATGCGCCGTGGGAAAAAAGCCGGAAAAACACTCGAATTCCGGGACAGCCCGGCGAGCTCCTAAGAGACAGGATCCTGTCTGGGAGCCAATTACCCAGATTAGGTCTCTTCGTTTAGCAGAATTCCAATAAAACATCCATTTACAAAATTTAGGTGAAATTCATATAATAAAAGTTACCATTTTAAAGTGAACAATTTAATGGCATTTTGCACTTTCACAGTGTTGTGCAACTACCAGCTCTATCTATGTCTAGAATATTCTCATGATCCCCAAAGAAACCTGGGACCCCCATTAGCAGTCCCCCATAACCCCTCCCCCAAATATCAAGGAAGAGATCCTCTGATCTCCCCCAAGGCAGGGGTCATGGGAGGGAGGTTTGCTCAGGTGGAGCCCCTGCCCCCCCAACTTTGGGACCCATCCAGGTGCCCAAATGGTGCCCTCAGACCTCCACCAGCACAAATCTGGCAAATGCATAGCTGCCACCTCATCTCCAGACACATAGCCTGAAGGAGGGGAGAAGAAGGGCCTGGCACAGGGGGAGCAAGGTGCCTGGAGTGGCATGAGTGTCCCAGGACAGGGAGGGGCAGGGGGCACCCCCTCAGGCTCCTGGGCAGTCTAGGACCCTCAAGGTAAGGTCCCCATCTGGGCAGAGACCCCATCATTCAATGTCAGTTATTCATTCAACAAACACCTTTCAGAGCTGTGGTAGCTGGACCAGCCCTCAGGAGCTGGGGGATGGCATCGGCCCGTCTATACAGGGCAGGACAGTGCCCTTGGGCCTGATGGAGAGGAGGTGGGGGGGGACTTGGGGAGGACCCCTCTACCCCAGCAGCCAAGGTGGAGGAGGGCTGGTGGGTCATGGATCCAGCTGTCTCTCCAGGTCCTCACCTCCATCCAGCCCTGGGCTCCACGGTTCTGCGGGAGCCCTGATCAGTATCTTTCAGTCGCTAGGGCACCCCCCAAGGCATTACTGATCTCCGTGGCCCCAGGTTCCTGTGGCAAGTCCTTCCTGATGTCTCCCCTTCCTCCGCTTGTTGTTCTGCCCAGGACCCCACTCAGGCACCCCAACATAGCTCCTGCTGATAGGGGTTGGGCCGGGAGTGCAACCTCGGTTAACCACAGGGCAGATCGACCTGGGTTTCCCTCATGGTGGGGATGCAACACCTGCTCTGCGTGCGGGGCTATGCTGCCGTCGCACCACACGCCCACCCTGTGCCCAGCCCCGCCAGGCAAACAGCCCTCCTGCCTCTGCGCCCCACCCCCGAGGCAGCCGGATTTCCTGAGCAAGGTCATTGTGGAAGCCACCGGAGCCCATTGGCCAATAAAACCCATCGATGCAGAGAGAGAGCCCATAAAACAGGTCACCCTCTCCAGAGGGTACGTGCTCTGTGTCACCCCCACCCCACTCAGGGCTGGGACTGGACCTGCAAGCAGTGTGGCTCTGTCCACAGCCTGTGCTGGGTGTGGGAGGGCAGCAGGGCTCCCACCGGCCCCCAGGGCTCAGGCTCCCCTTGAGGCACTCCTGCTCTGCCCCTCGCAGGCCTTGGGGGAGGGTCCTCATTCCCACCCTCACCCAGGCATCAGCAACTGTCCACACTAGCTAAGCCTCTCCTCACTCCCACAGACCCGGGGTCCACAGGCTGCCCGGAGCCCCCTGGAACATCCCACAGGCTCCTCACACTGGGTCCATCAGGGCCCAGGCACAAACACACACAGACACATCCAGGTCTGGGTGAAAGAGTGTGGGGATCTATGAATGATGTCTGTCAGGGGCAGGGGCTAAGAATCTGAGGAAGGCATGCCAGGCCTCTGTCGGGTACAGGAGGAGGCTCTGGCCCTGCCCACTGTGGCATCTCAAGGGCCCCAACTGTGTACCCCTCAGATCCCATCTGCTGGCTCCCCAGACAAGGGGGCACAGCCGGCTGCTGTGGGGTCTGGGGGCTCAACTGAGTATCTCTTTCTCAGATGCCCTCCCCACCTCTCCCCTCTCCTAGGCTCCAGCCCAGATGGCAGCCCCTGGCCTTCTGCTCCTCCTGGCGCTGCCTGCAGGGGCCTGGCCCAGGCTGGGGCCGCCCCATCGGCCATGTGTGCACTGCTGCCGCCCGGCCTGGCCCCCAGCTGCCCCCGGCTCATACACCCCTGAGGGTGAGGGGGAGAAGTGGGTGCCGCTGCCCCACGTGCGGCCCACCATCGACATCTCAATCCTCAAAGGTGAGTGTCACAGAGAGGTGGCCCCACCCTGGTCCCTGCCCGCACAGGGACACCACCCTGGGGCAGAGGAATGAAGGGGCAGGACAGAGCTCTGAGGCCCTGATTGAGCAGAGTGGTTCTGGGAAGGCACCTGGGGCCCAGGTGGGAACCTTGTAAAGGTTGTCAGCCCCAGCCACTCCTCAAGCGGGAAGCAAGGTGCTTGGAGAGGGGCTGTGCAGGGAGGGGAAACTGAGGTTCCCTTCAGTTTGCTCACCCACTCTGCATGGGCCCTCCCGGCCCAGCACCCACGGGAGGCGGGGGTGGGAGGGCTGGGGCCCCCTTGGGAGAAGGCAAGAGAGACTGAGCTCAAGAGGGCCTCCTCCTGGGGTGGACAGCAGGCCACCAGCAGGTTGGACTTGGGTACCAATTTCCCAGCCTCCTCATCTTTCAAAGCCCAGTTCAGCTGCCTGGACCCCCGTCATTCCCACTGTCCCTCCGCCCCCAAGTGATCATCTGGACAGGCCCGAGCACAGCCACAACTTTGGGATGTGGCCTCTCATTGCCCGGTGTGAGCGGTGGGTTAACACCCATCGTACGATCAGGAGGCTGAGGTTCGGGGAAGTGAGGTCACCCACTAGGCCACGTGGCCAGCAAATGGGCCCCAAGCCTTGACCAGAGGCTTCTGCTTGCTCCCCTGCAGGTGAGAAGGGTGAGACAGGGGTCAGAGGCCGCTCCGGCAGGAGCGGGAAGGAGGGCCCACCAGGCTCCCCGGGTCTCCGGGGCCACAAGGGCCAGAAGGGGCAGGTGGGGCTGCCGGGCGCCCCATGCCAGCGTGCCTACGCAGCCTTCTCGGTCGGTCGGCGCGCGGGGCTGCACAGCACCGATGCCTTCCAGGCTGTGCCCTTTGACACGGAGCTGGTGAACCTGGATGGCGCCTTCGACCTGGCGTCGGGCCGCTTCCTCTGCACTGTGCCTGGTGTGTACTTCCTGAGCCTCACCGTGCACACCTGGAATTACAAGGAAACCTACCTGCACATCATGTGCAACCAGCAGGCCACGGCCGTGCTGTACGCGCAGCCAAGCGAGCGCAGCGTCATGCAGACCCAGAGCCTGCTGCTGCCGCTGGCCGCCGGGGACACCGCCTGGGTGCGCATGTTCAAGCATGACCAAGACAACGCCATCTACGGCGAGCACGGGGACCTCTACATCACCTTCAGCGGCCACCTGGTCAAGCCTGCCACTGAGCTCTAGCGCTTGATGGCACTCACTCCCCAGACCCCCCGAGCCTGACCTCGCCCTCGCAGCCGAGGTGGATGCCAGTATGTTTGCGCCATGACTGTGTAGTGATTGAACACCAGTTGCAGCAGACGCTGAGCTGAGGGGTGTGGCAGGAGCAAGACAGGTCTGGGGGCCTGGCCTGGTGGGGGTGGGGACAACCAAGTGTTCACACTGAGAAATTGAGATGGAGACTGTGGGAGTGGGTGTTGGGCAGGGTGGGGAGGGCGTCTCTACATGCTGTGGCGTTTGCCTCCTGGTCAAACGATATTTTGCTTATTAAAGGCTGTGCCAGCACCACTGCCTTGGAGACATTCGTAAAACACCGACTGGGTACCGGGCTGGACACAGGGGAGTCCAGAGAGCAAATGCAGACGTCAGCCTTCTCTGAGCTGATTCTAGCAGGAAACATGCTAAATTCCATGGTGTTAGAGGGTGGCAATTTGGGTGGGAGTGAGAGTCATGCCCTCGGGTGAACAGCAGTCCACGTCTGGTGAGCTGATTTTCTGGGGTTCCCGGCATCCCCTCGTTTGTCTGGAATGAGCTGGATGGTGGAGGAAGACCACACCTCGAGGTGTACCAGGGCCTGCAGGAGCCCAGGGAGCCCCACCCCTCACCCTTAGATGTGGCTGAAGTTGGGATGGGGCAGTGATGGAGCAGTCACACCCCACTCCCTGCAGGCATGGGCCTAGGGCAGTGGTCAGCAAACTTCGGCTCGAGAGCCACATGCGGCTCTTTGGCCCCTTGAGTGTGGCTCTTCCACAAAATACCGACTTCTGCGCATGGGCCACGAAGTTTCAATCGCACTGTACATGCGCGCCCGCACGTGGTATTTTGTGGAAGAGCCACACTCAAGGGGCCAAAGAGCCACAAGGCCAGTGGTCGGCAAACTGCAGCTCTTTGGCCCCTTGAGTGTGGCTCTTCCTAAGCCTTAGGAGTACCCTAATTAAGTTAATAACAATGTACCTACCTATATAGTTTAAGTTTAAAAAATTTGGCTCTCTAAAGAAATTTCAATCGTTGTACTGTTGATATTTGGCTCTGTTGACTAATGAGTTTGCCGACCACTGGCAGAGGGGAACAGAAGGCCTCCATCCATCCCCCAGGTTGGAGCCATGAGGCTGCCCCACCTTATAGCCCCTCTGAGTCTGTTTCTCTCCTGCCATGTGTCCCCCTGGCCACGCAGAACCTTCTGCCCAGCCCCCTGACCCCATCACTGCTGCCTCCTCCCTGGGGCCTTCCCTGGCGTCTCCTCCCGTGGCTGCTTCCTCCTGAGCAAGGATTCTGGGGGAATGAGGCCTCCAGGGCCCTGGCAGGAGCAGCGTCTGGAATCACCAGAGCCTGGTGAGCTGGCTGAGGTCCTGAGCTACGTGGAGGTGGCTGGAGTTGCAGGCTGGCCGGCTGAGCAGGAGATGCCGGGGCCTCATAGAAGGAGGCTCTGAGGACACCAGCTGGGCTACAGGAGGCGGTAGGAGGTGGCCGCTGAGAGCCCCAGGGCCCTCTCTCCCAAGGGTGCACTAGGAGCAGGCTGCCTGCCAGGTGGCCTGGGGCCTCTTGGCTGCTGGGCGGGCACAGGCCTCCCTCAGTCCTCATCCACCTTTGGGGCGCAGCCTGGCTGGTTCTCCTCTCCCTACACCCCTCCCATCAGGACCCCAGCCCATCATGAGGTGAACCCCACATCCATCTGGCCCTGGGGCTGGAGAACCTTGTCAGGACAATGATCAGCTGATGGGGGCGGGGAGGCAAGAAGAGGCTGAGGACCCCTCGTCCCTTTTATAAACAGGCACCTCCTGCCCCTGCTCTGGGGAGGGGATGTGTGGGAACACGGCGGCCCTCCCCTGCCACCAAGGAGCTCCGTTATCCCACAGGAACATCAACCTCCAGCTGAGGCTGACCAGGAACCTCCCCACCACTGGGGGGAGCGCTGAGGGAGGGACGGGGTCACAAAGGCTAGACAAGTAGGGAAACGGAGGCCGGCAGGGGTCTGCAGAACCCCCAGGTGTATGCGGCGCTGGGAACTGGCACTCTATCGGCTGGACTGTCCCCCCTAAGAGTGGCCTGGACAGAGGATGAGCGAGAGGAGGGGCCCCTTTGCTGTCCATGCAAGGCCTGTCTGAAAGTGGAGGGCTCCCTGCCAGCCGCCCCCCACCCCCCCCATCCCCCACCCCCCACCCCGAAGCCCGGGCCTGCAGCCTCCGGAGCAGCGGGCCCCCCTCAGCACACCAGGGGGCCTGCCCCATGTGTCCCTTCTGGCCTACTGATGGGTGAGGAGGGCAGGGGCTCCTGGGGTCCCCACATTCAGTCCCTCCAGCTCCATAAGGAAGCAGACCTGGGTGGGGCAGTGACTCCAGACCCTTAGTGCCAGTCCGGGCCCCGCACTGGGTCCTGGGTTCAGACAAAACAGGACCCTGCCTTGAAAAGTCACAGATACAGAGGTCAGGACAGACAAGTGCCTGTGCCTGGAGACCCAGCACCTCAAGGGGCTCAAAGGGGACCCTGGCCTGGGAACCCAAGGCTGGACCAGACCCTGCCATGGTACATGGTACAGCAAAATTGGGGGGTTGGGGGGGGGATTCTTACAATCAAGGATGAAGGGCAGAACGTCATGGGCTGCTGAAGCTATGGCCCCACTACAGACAGGAGGGGCTGCCGGGGCTGCGGCGCCCCGGGGTGCGAAGTTGCCCGAGCCTCAGGTTGAACTTTGTGTCCTTTTATGGCTGGAATAGCCGGAAACGCCCAGGGTGCTTGGCAACCTGTGAGCACATCAGGAGCGAGTACTCATGGGGGACAGGGTGGCAGACAGGGTTCTGCTGTGAGATAAAGGTGCCTGAGCAGGAATGGGGGCCTGTGGGGGGATTGGAAGGATCCCGCCTCCCTCAGGCCTCCTGGCACCTGCACTCCCCTCCCACCCTGACCAGGAACCCCAGACCCCCTGTGTGTTGGGAGCCAGCCTAGCCAGGAGGGGCCTGGAGGGAAGCCCCTGTCTGCCAGCTGCAAACGAAGCCTGTGTTCTCTCCAGCCGCCTGCTGAGGGCCATGTCGGGGCCCCCAGAGCACAGAGGTGGGGTGTAGAGGCAGGGCCACGAGCAGCCATTGCGGGGCAGGAGAAGTCTGCAGGCCTGGCAGCCACACTACCTCCTTTTAACTTCATGGCGTGAACCCGGCTGTTAGAGCAGCCGGACAGGTGGACACTGGGGCATCCGGGCCGAGCGTTGAGGGACAGGCCCTGCTCCGCTGCTGACGCAGGAGGGCAGAGTAGGTCAGGCGAGGAAGGGCACCTGACAACCTCCAAGTGCGAAAGCGACCACGTCCTCAGAGACCCGGGGGGTGTGGAGGCGTGTCCCGAGCGAGGCCAAGACCCCACCGAGAGCCTCAGTACTTGTCAGGGAACCTGCCAGAGGGCACTGCCCGTGAGTCTAGGATGAGAAGGCAGTGCCTGCGGCACCCCACAGCCTCCAGGTTTATTTACTACAAAACAAACAAACAAACAAATAAAAAAAGGACTGAGAACTGGGGGCCGGGTGAGGGCCGGAGGGGTCAAGGTCACCATCTCTGCAAAGTGATGAAGGGCGCAGAGACACAAAGGTCAACAGGCCCAGCTGCCCTGACACTTAGAAGACGAACGAGGAGTTGACCCCAATCAGAACAACAAGCGGGCAGCCCCCATGGTGTGCTTCGGTGGAAATCAGGAATGACATGCATGCGCCGTGGGAAAAAAGCCGGAAAAACACTCGAATTCCGGGACAGCCCGGCGAGCTCCTAAGAGACAGGATCCTGTCTGGGAGCCAATTACCCAGATTAGGTCTCTTCGTTTAGCAGAATTCCAATAAAACATCCATTTACAAAATTTAGGTGAAATTCATATAATAAAAGTTACCATTTTAAAGTGAACAATTTAATGGCATTTTGCACTTTCACAGTGTTGTGCAACTACCAGCTCTATCTATGTCTAGAATATTCTCATGATCCCCAAAGAAACCTGGGACCCCCATTAGCAGTCCCCCATAACCCCTCCCCCAAATATCAAGGAAGAGATCCTCTGATCTCCCCCAAGGCAGGGGTCATGGGAGGGAGGTTTGCTCAGGTGGAGCCCCTGCCCCCCCAACTTTGGGACCCATCCAGGTGCCCAAATGGTGCCCTCAGACCTCCACCAGCACAAATCTGGCAAATGCATAGCTGCCACCTCATCTCCAGACACATAGCCTGAAGGAGGGGAGAAGAAGGGCCTGGCACAGGGGGAGCAAGGTGCCTGGAGTGGCATGAGTGTCCCAGGACAGGGAGGGGCAGGGGGCACCCCCTCAGGCTCCTGGGCAGTCTAGGACCCTCAAGGTAAGGTCCCCATCTGGGCAGAGACCCCATCATTCAATGTCAGTTATTCATTCAACAAACACCTTTCAGAGCTGTGGTAGCTGGACCAGCCCTCAGGAGCTGGGGGATGGCATCGGCCCGTCTATACAGGGCAGGACAGTGCCCTTGGGCCTGATGGAGAGGAGGTGGGGGGGGACTTGGGGAGGACCCCTCTACCCCAGCAGCCAAGGTGGAGGAGGGCTGGTGGGTCATGGATCCAGCTGTCTCTCCAGGTCCTCACCTCCATCCAGCCCTGGGCTCCACGGTTCTGCGGGAGCCCTGATCAGTATCTTTCAGTCGCTAGGGCACCCCCCAAGGCATTACTGATCTCCGTGGCCCCAGGTTCCTGTGGCAAGTCCTTCCTGATGTCTCCCCTTCCTCCGCTTGTTGTTCTGCCCAGGACCCCACTCAGGCACCCCAACATAGCTCCTGCTGATAGGGGTTGGGCCGGGAGTGCAACCTCGGTTAACCACAGGGCAGATCGACCTGGGTTTCCCTCATGGTGGGGATGCAACACCTGCTCTGCGTGCGGGGCTATGCTGCCGTCGCACCACACGCCCACCCTGTGCCCAGCCCCGCCAGGCAAACAGCCCTCCTGCCTCTGCGCCCCACCCCCGAGGCAGCCGGATTTCCTGAGCAAGGTCATTGTGGAAGCCACCGGAGCCCATTGGCCAATAAAACCCATCGATGCAGAGAGAGAGCCCATAAAACAGGTCACCCTCTCCAGAGGGTACGTGCTCTGTGTCACCCCCACCCCACTCAGGGCTGGGACTGGACCTGCAAGCAGTGTGGCTCTGTCCACAGCCTGTGCTGGGTGTGGGAGGGCAGCAGGGCTCCCACCGGCCCCCAGGGCTCAGGCTCCCCTTGAGGCACTCCTGCTCTGCCCCTCGCAGGCCTTGGGGGAGGGTCCTCATTCCCACCCTCACCCAGGCATCAGCAACTGTCCACACTAGCTAAGCCTCTCCTCACTCCCACAGACCCGGGGTCCACAGGCTGCCCGGAGCCCCCTGGAACATCCCACAGGCTCCTCACACTGGGTCCATCAGGGCCCAGGCACAAACACACACAGACACACACTCACCCCCCCCCCCCCCCCCAGGCAGGAACAGATCAGGGTGCTGCTGGCATCTGTACACCCCACATGGTACTCTCAGCTGGCATGGCCTTGGGAGGGAGCTCGTGCAGTTCAATCAATTGGGGGAAATTGATCTGGGCAAGATTTCCGAGCCATCTGCTCACTCCCAGAGTCATTTTGATCCCAGAGAGGCCTGATCATGGGGTGGGGACAGCAGGTTGGGCTGGCCTCAGTTTCTCCTGGGGCACCCACCCCTCCCCGGGATGCCGGTCCCTAGAATGGGTGATGGTGGGTTTGGCCACCAGGTGCCAGTGATTCCAATCCCAGGCTCTGTGGACCCCACAGGGAGGAGCCGCCCCCACTCCTTGGAACTGATCCCAGGAGTCGGGGAGACTCATCCTGGGTCCCTCACGGCAGCCAGGTCCCCACACCCAACAACCACAGAAGGAGCTGACCCCCAGCCCCCATCCTTAGAGGCCAAATTCAGATCCTGCCCCTCCCAGGAAGTGAGAGGGGCTGCCCCTGCCCAGCCCAAGGCAAAGGCCCATCAATTCTTTTAATCCCTATTGTTTACACCTTCCACGATGGCATCATCTAAGTGCCCACCGATCACTTCTGGCTGGTGTTTGCCCACCCCTGTCCTGCCTCCTCCGCTCCACGAGCTCTGATTTGCATTGGCTTCTTGGCTCCGGGCACAATATTTGCTTTGGGAAAGAGTCAAACCTTTATTCTCTAATTTATTCAGGAGAGTGGTTGTCAAACACCAGCGCCCTCATTACACCACCGTGTTCCCGGGTTTGGCCTCTGTCTGGGATCCGAGGGGTCGGTGGGGAGGCCCAGCAGTGCTGTCTGGCCTTTCCCTGCCCAGCACAGCTCCCCCTGCCCCTTGTGCCCTCCTGAGGTTGGGTTCCTGCTCTGGGCTGACAGAAGCTCGAGTGAGGTGGCACTGGCAGGGGGTCTGCTGGTTGAGTCAGCCCTGTACCCTGGTCCTTTTCCTTCCAGCCTTGCACAGAGGCCAACGGCACCAGGACGCCAGCAAGGCTCGGGCAGTCCGCTCTGAGACCCCGTTGTGGGCCTGAGTAGGGGGAATTGCTGGTACTTCTGGAGGGTCGATGGGGCCACTCTCGTCTGGGGGATGCGGAATTCCTCAGGGGCCTGGCATTTGCTGGCATTTGCATCTACCCACACAGCCTTTCTAGGCCGGCTGCTATTTGCACTGAGAGGCCGCACCCCGCACTGCTGTCTGGATATTTCTCCCCTTCTGCTTTCATCCCCCCCGCCCCCGCCCTCTCCAGCCCAAAGCCCCTGCAGGAGAGAGAGCTATAGGTTCCATGTCCTCACTGGCCCCTCCCAGGACAGCCTCTCCCAGTGACCTAGGTCCCCTGCACTGAGCCCCTCTGGACACCTGTGCCCCCACCCACAAACCCAGAAACCTGGGGCTGACAGTCCACCCCCAACCTCGGCTCCTCCCTCTCCCTCAGTACTTGCTGCCTTCCCCCCACCAACCCCACCATGGAAGCCATGGCTCCGCCCCTCGCTGCCCCCAGGGGACTGTGGGTAGCAGGAAGGGAGGTGCAGCAGCAGGGGTGGGCCAGCTGCTGAGTCTCCTCTGGCATCCCTCACCCGTTGTCACTGCCCGGGGCATTTGCAGCTTCTGTTCTTCACACCTGCCATGTCCAACATCAACAAGCTCCCAGGAGCTGGGAGCCAGGGGCACAGCCAGGAACCAGCACAGCGGAGTCTTTAATTTCATGGTGTAGCACTTGACGCTGACCAGGTGGCTGACCGGGTGGCACTGGGCTGACAAGAGGGTGGAGGCTGGGGGGGGTGGTCACCCTCTCACACTCATGACTACTCCCCTGGCCTGGGAGGCTGACACAGGCTGGGGCAGGACCAGAGGGTCGAGATGCCCTGACTATTGCCTGGAACCCCTGGGCCTCTGCCACCCACCCCCTAAGGCCCCGTGACCCCAGCTTGCCCAACAAGAGCAGACAGGTGGAGTGGCAGCTTGTCACGGCAGGACCACCCACAGCCTCATTCCAGACAGCTGTCCTCACGCCTCAGAGAGTATTCAGGCTGCTGGGGAGCACCTCAGCAGGTCCCCAAATCTCAGGGAAGGGCTCGGCCCAGCAGGAAACCCAGACCGGGCAGGGCAGGGGTGCCGGGCCTGGCCCATCAGCACCCCTCACAACCTACTGGTCTGCATGAGCCCGTTGGAGACCAGCGTGGCCTCCTGTAGCCGGCTGCTCTTGTCGGGCCGCGGCTCCGTGGCATCCACGTCCTCGGTGCCATAGCCCTTTCGGAAGCACAGAACCTTCCGGAAGCTCTGGCGGAAGTTGTCAGAGAGGAAGCCATAGAGCACAGGGTTGGCACAGCTGTTGGCGTAGGACAGGATGACCACGAAGAAGTAGACACCCGCGGCGGCGGGCTCCTCGGGCAGGACGATGGCCAGGTTGACGATGTTGATGATGAAGAAGGGCAGCCAGCAGCCCACGAACACCAGCACCACCACCACCACCATGCGTGTCACCTTGCGCTCCGAGCGCCGTCGCGTGGAGCCCACGCGCACGCCGGACGCCTTCACCTTCACCACGATGAGCAGGTAGCACAGGCAGATGACCAGCAGCGGCCCGAAGAAGCCCAGGACGGACGTGTAGATGATGAAGACGGCACCCCACAGGCCCACGGGCTCCGGCCAGCTGAGGTTGCAGGTGTCCCAGCCCTCCTGAATGTCCGCGAAGACCACCAGGGGCAGAGACATGAGCAGCGAGAAGGCCCAGACCGCGGCGCTGGCCAGCTTGGCCACCCGTGGGCGGCGCCACTGCGTGGAGCGGATGGGGTGCACAACGGCCAGGTAGCGGTCCACGCTCATGATGGTCAGGCAGAAGATGCTGGTGAACTGGTTGATGCCGTCCAGCGTCATCACCAGGCGGCACAGCACGGGGCCAAAGGGCCAGTAGGAGACGGCGTTCTGTGTGGCCAGGAAGGGCAGTCCCAGCATGAGGAGCACGTCGGCCACCGCCAGGTTGAGGATGTAGATGTTGGTGACGGTCTTCATCTTGGCGTGGCGCAGCACCACGTAGATGACCAGCGCGTTGCCGCCCAGCCCCACCACGCACACCAGCAGGTAGAGCACCGGCACCACCACCGCTCGGGCCCCCGGCGAGGATGCGGGCCCCGCCATCGTCCCGTTCTCCCCGCCGCCGCTGGTGGCCGCTGAGGTGTTCCAGCCGGCTGGTCTGGAGGTGGGGAACAGCGGCTCCATCGCCACCAAGGGCAGGGGACTGTCCTCTCTGCAGGAGCAGAAGGAAGGATGCTGGCAATTAATCGGACAGCCAGGCCCTTCCTCCCCCCGGCCCCGCCCGCCTGCCCCAGGAGGCGCAGGATTACCCCATGTCGAAGGGTAAACACGATTACTCATGTTCAACTTGGCTGGGAATCACATTAAGCAAATTGTTTGGAAAACAAGCCCGGAGAGGAAGGAGCGGGGAGATAGCTGCCGTGAGCGGAGACATTGACATGTCGTCCGATGATACCGCAATGACTCGCAGAGACCTCACCACCCCTACGCCCCCCACCTCCCTGGGTGGTTCCCGCAGTCTGAGGCCAGCCCCTCTCCCTGCAGCAGCACCACCACCCACCTCACAGGTAAGGGGCTGACTATGGCAGGGGTCACCTCCTCAAGGACTTTCAGGGACCCTCCTCAGGGACAGAGGGAGTAATTAGCCGGCCCAGACAACGGCTGGGCACGGCAAGTCCCTCACACCCAACCGGTGCCACCTGGAAGTGCAGCAACGCCTGCCGAGCCCTACGCTCCTGCGTGGCCCCAAAGCCGGACTCTGGGTGACCTCCTCAACCATCAGGAGGGAGCCAGGCCTCGCCTGTGGCCGAGAAGCCAGACCTCGGGCTGCAGAGGCTTTGCCAGCGTCCACCTGGCTCCCAGGAACACTGTCCCCTGGTAAGCGTGCCACCAGCGGCAGAGCCCCAGCCACGTGGTCCAAGAGGAGTTGGTTTCCCTGCCCCCACAGCTGCCAGCCAGCCCACTCGCTGCGGCACGGATGTCACTCTGCGAAGGAAATGACCCGAGAAACCGCTGTACAATGTGCTAGCATCGCGGCCGCGAGGGACACACTCCGCGTGCTCTGCGGTGGGCCCATCACCTCCACGGCAATGGCAGCATTTCCCCAGCCTCAGGCCGAGGCCGCCATGCTGGAGCAGGCAGAACGGACCCCCTAACGCCCCCCCCCCACCCCACCCCCCTACCCACACATTGTAAATAGGGAACACAAAGTGGACAGAGTACTAGTAAATACCGCTAATGATAGCTTGTGCCGCAGGGCAGGAGGAAATGCATGTGTGGGCGCGCAAGGCACATGCGTGTAAAGGAGACAGGGAGCATGAACAGGGAGAGTGTGAAAGGGGGCGATTCGGGGAGACTGCGTGGAAGGAAGGACTTCAGCTGTGTGATGGGTTTTGTAGAAAAAGAGCTGAAGCAAAGACGGGAAACATGAACCCCTGCCGCTCCAGGTGATCAGCGCGCGCGTGTTTGTTATAGTTTCTGTGTTTTTCTGTGTGTTTAGGGCAGTTCACAAAAATGGTGATGATGACAAAATAAACACCTCCATTGACAAGAGGGAAAGGAGAAAGGGACACAGGTATAGCTGATGTCTCGGGCCCCCAAGGGATGGGGAGTTAGCGGGGGCCCAGACAAGAGCCTGAAAGGGGCTGGAAAAGGGCCATGATGACCCAGCCAGGGCCGCTCGGGCCCAGCAGCCCCCTGGAGCCTTGCTCCGCTAGCCCAGTGCCCCCGAGTCACCTCAGAACAGAGGGTGCGCCCAGCAGCTGCTGGTTCTGAGCTTGGGGAGGCGGCCGAATTCTGATAGACAAGTGTTGGGGGAAGGGCAAGCCTAGGATAATTAACATTGACAACGACAGAAAGAAACCTTCTCTCATGGGCAGCACACTAGCTTTGCCAAGTCCACTTGGCTGACCGTCGCTAGGAAGCATGACCTAGAAAATCAACAGGGGGAAGCTGGCCCAGCAGATTCATTTCGGGTGAAATAACAATACTATGACTGAATAATCATGTCCAAACTGTGTTCGACATGTGTAGGATCCTCCATGAGGCCTGGATAAAACTATTGTGAAACAAATGTGGCTTCCTGTGAAGAAGTAAATGGACAAGTGTGCTAGGTATGTTTTTGAAAAATGACAACTCTTGGGTGTGGAAAACCATCGTTTGGGGCGGGGGGCGGGGAGTGTATCCAGTCTGGATACAGTTGAAGAGAGAATCGGGGAATCGGAGAGGAGCTGAGGGAGTTCTTCAGGACGTGGTGCAGAGAGGAGGAGATGGCGGAGGGCTCTGAGCCCTGGGGGGCGTGCACGGGCCCATCATTCGGAGGATGGCTGGGCCCCTGTGGAACTGACCAAAGACAAGAGCCCTGCTCAGAAGCACAGACCTGTCGGGAACAGAATAAAGGAAGTGTAAGATAGTGTCAGAGCGTTAAGGAGAAGGAGAAAATCCTGAAGAACGCCCATTGGGAGGCGAAGGAAACCTCGAGGCGTGAGGACCAGGGGGGCTGTGCGGCTCAGGGGCCACCGGAGCTGGCGGGAGAGGGGACGTGTCACCCGAATCCCTCACCAGGAGGGAGAGAGACGTTTTCTGTGTTTTGCTGGATTGGTTGCTCCTGGCGCTAAGCACCCCTTGCTGTGTGTTGTGTCCTGATGGGAAGCATGTGACAAAAACTCTATGCAAAAAGGGCAAAAGTATGATGTTTGGGGACAACTGCATTTCAAGACAAAGGGGTCCCTTGGGTGGTGCTCTGAGACCTCCGTCAGAGGGTGCTGCCAGGTGGGGGGAGCCCACACTTCCCCGGGGTGTGCCCGCCTGGGAGGAGCGTCTTTCAGACTCTCGGGGCTGCCTAAGGCACGCTCCTGTCAGAGGGGACTCAGCCTGCTGAGCTTGGCTCCCCATGCCTCACATTTAAAAAAATACCCAAGGGGCTTTGAGCCCATTCTACTTGGGACCAAACGGGGCGCTGTGGGGAGAAGGAGAACCCCAAAGGTGTTCTGTTCACCCTGTCGGGGGGTGTGGGGCTCAGATGTATCTGGGGCCTGGGTTTCCAGGCTGCTGTGGCTGAGTGTGCCTTCGATTCTCAGTCAGATACACATCTTGTCTTCACGAAGCTCTCAGCTGCTCAGGGCTCCTGCCAGGTGCCCAGGCCGCCCAGAACCCAAAGTGGGCAGAGCAGACTGCCAGCCCCCCCACCGCCACCCTCCCAAACACCCCACCTCCTGGTTAGACTCAAGAGCGATGCAGAACAAAATTAGGCCACTGCTACTGAGTCTGCCTCCTAGAACATTATTCCACAAGGGCCATTATTCAGAAGTTGCCATTTTAGTCACAGAAATTACACGCTCATGGAAAAATTGTCTCTGAGACCCCTTCCCCTGTGGATGAGGGATTAAATGGGGGGGGGGGGGGCTGTGGAACTGACCATGAACCAATGCTGGGGGCTGACTCAGAGCTCCCACCAGGAAGGGGGCGCCCAACCCACTCATGTGGCACAGGGAACACACCGCAGTCCCTCCATCCCCTGCCCCAGTACACCCACCGCACGGCCCCGGCGACCCTGGGTAAGTCATGCCCCTTCTCTGAGCCCTGGCTTCCTGTAACAGGTGACTCCTGTAACATGCAATGTCGCTGAACAGATTCAACACGCTCAGGTGTGCAGGACGCTGCCCGCAGTGGCGGCACACTGTGGGGTCTCCAGAACTGCTGCCACTCGCCTGCCCCAAACAGCCCAGCATCTCCTCCCCAGAGCTCCTTGGAGAAGTGGGCAGAGCCTTCCCAGGGGCCTGGGCACAGAGATGGGCCTCAGTGCTTCAGCACTCCATGCCAGAGTGAGGTCCGGCCTGTGCCCCCGCCCCCCCCAGCCCTGCCCAGGCTGGCCCCTGACGAAGTCAGCTGCATCCTCCACGCGGCATGGAGAGCCCACGCCTCACCTGGGAGGTAGCAGATTCACAGGCGCTGCCCCCGCCCCCCCCATGAGGGCAAATGTGGGGACAGCTAGGCTAAGAGGAGAGGCCCCAGCCAGGCCCGCCTCCTCCAGGAGGAGTTTCCGACCTCTGTTCAACTTGTAGAGGGCAAGCTGATGACAGCCTGCCCCCACCCAGGAGGGCAGTGCGTGGCTCCTGCCCTCCTGCCCTCCCCCCACATGCTCCATCTGTCCTAAGGCAGCCTGAGGTCAGGGCCCAGATCCCTTCCTCATGGGAGGGACACTGAGGCGGGCGTCGGGGGCTCCGCAGGGTCTGCACGCCCAGCAGGATGTTTCCCGCACTACCTTCTGCTCCGGCACACAGCACCGGGAATCTAGGTCATTACTTCACCAGGAGCCGATGGCGGGTCATTGTCACTGGGGCTACCCACCTCCTGCTGCCTGGGAGGCTCCCAGTCCTTCCCCGAAGGGGCCGGCCGCCCCAGGAACCTGTTTTCAGAAGAGTCTGAGCTGCGGCAAGAACTGCCTCAAACTCTGGGCAGTGCCAGCTCCTGGCTCTCGCCCTTGCTGAGGGCCCCAGGCTGGCGGGCTGGCCAGGGCAGTGGGCCAGCCAGGTGAGCAGGGGAGGGCACCCTGGTCCCTGGTGGGGGCGGGGGTGGGGGGCGAGGAGGCAGCACCTAGGTGGACTTCCAGGGCATGTGCTCCCTCTGGGGAGGGGCAGGAGGGCTCCAGAGCACAGGTGCCCAGACCTGGAGGTGTGGGTGCTCCATTTCCAGCGGGCAGGGGCGGCACCCCCTCCTCCCGCCCCACCCTCCCCTCCCAGCGCGAAGCACCTGCTCTGCCTGAATCTTCCCACCACGGGCGTCTCCTCTCCACAGAGTGCAGACCCCACCGCCACCGCCGGTGCCCCCCTCGCACGCATTGGCTCCGGCTCCCTCCCCAGCTCCTGCTCCCTCTGTGTTCTCTCCCCACCCACCCCCAGCCACAGCCTTGCAGGAACCGCCCACCCTCCGCCAGCCCCAGGGTGAGCCCACTGCAGTGAGATCAGGCCGGGAGAGGCTCGGTGGGCAACCTCCCTGGGGCCCTCTACCCGGACCCGGGCACACCAGGTCCCAGGCCGGCAGATGGCGAGGGTGGGGAGTGAGGGAGTGGGTGGGGATGCAGCGGCTGAGATTGGGAGGGAAGGGGAGAGGCTCCAGGCAAAGGTAAGTGAACCTCAGAGGTGCACAGGGGGTGCCTGGGGGGCAGGGGGAGCCACAGGTGGTGGGGGCGGTGCAATCCTGGGCGCAGGGTAAGGAGACCCCCCCCCCCCAGAGGATAAGTGATCTGTGCGGGACCCCTCCCCCCCAGGACAGGGATGTGGGAGGGGCGGGCGGAGGCCTGAGGAGGGGCAGGGGCATGGCACTCACCAGCAGGGCGCCCTCTGGCCGGTGGAGCCCAGTGCCTGCTGCTGTGCGGTCAGGGCTTTGGGGCGCCAGCGGGAGGCGGGGTGGGCGGGGCCAGCAAGCAGGCAGGTGGGGGGGGGCGCAGGGCTGGTGCAGGATGGGGTGGGGGCTGGGGGCAGGCACTAAGTTCCCTGCAACACCAAACCCTGTCCATCTGTCCCTCTCTGTCTGTCCATCTGTCCATGCTCCTTCTTCAAGCCTTCGCATGTTACCCTATAGTCCTGGTGCCTGTGGGGCAGCCATGTGGGATGAGGGTGGCAAGCAAGGGCCAGGCTGCATGTCCTCCCAGCTGGGAAGGCGGTCTGCGTGTGCACACGCATGTGGCCTGTCACACGCCCAGCTGATTCACACAAACCCTCTGGGTGTGTGTCGGTGGGAGACACAGTTGCTGGCTTTCCCAGGGGCCCAGCCTGAGCTGGGTGCTGCAGACGCAGCCGGGGGCTAAAAGGAGACCCCAGTTCCAGGAGCCCCGGGAGCGGCAGAGAAGGTGAGAAACCCAAAAGAATTTGTTGTTGTTGTTCATCCTGACCCGAGGATATTTTTCCCCATTGATTTTTCAGAGAGTGGAAGGGAGGAATGGGGGGGGGGGGGGGGGGCGGGGCGAGAGAGAGAGAGAGAGGAGGGCGCTGGCACTGGGGCTGGGAATGAAACCCCAACCCAGGTATGTGCCTTTGACTGAGAACCAAACCCATGACCCTTCGGTTTGAGCCACACGGGCCAGGGCAAACCAAAAAGAAGTTTTAACGGAGGTACTTCCAGATTGTCGTAAGTACCGTGGGGTGAGAAGGGTACTGGGAAAGAGAGAGCCATGGGGACAGGAAGGCCTGGCATAGCCCCTGAGGGAGGGGCCTGACTGCACTGAGGGTGGCCGGGGAAGGAAGACTCAGCAGAGGGACTAATACGTAGAGTCCCTGCGGCAGGAGTGAGCTCGGCGGCCCATGTGTCTGTGCGGCGGGCAGTGGGACAGCCGTGGGAAGGGGGCAGAACCGGTAGAGCCAGGCCAAGCAAGGGGTGTGACCTGACCTCAAACTGAGGGAGGGCCTTGGGGGTCTGAGCACACCGGGGACCACTGGACTTGTGTCCTGAGAAGGCCGTCTGGCCTGAGAGGTCCGCTCTGTCCTGCACGTGCACAGAGCTCAGAGCGTGCCCAGGTCGGGGAGTGGCGAGCCTGTGGAAGCTCTCATGTCACCTGGTGGTCCCGTGAGCTCCGGCTCCTTGGCCCTCTTGCTCTATACAGGGTCTGCTCCCTCCATGGGTTCGTCGGGATTCAGGGGGGGACAGGAGCCAGTGTGAAAACCCAGGCCCATTTTTCTGGGGGCTGATTCTGGGAGGCAACACGCCCTGGTGGATTAAGCTGTGCCCTATTCCACACCCTGTCCTGTCTCATACTCCCCACTCCTCTCTCCTGCTTCCTGGGGTCGCCTCCCAAATCGCACCCCCAGACCCAGGCTCTGCCTTGGCAAGGCAGGCAAGTGAGCTGGCCACGTGGCTGCCAGGCAGGGGCTGGGCGGGGAAGCCTGCTGTGCACACCTGAGCCAGGGGCTGTGCTGGACCCGTCCCCGCCCTCTGGATCCAGCGGCCCCATCAAGTTTCGGGGCTCCCTGAGCAGCTTCTGTGATCCCACCGTCCGGGGGTGCGGGGTCCTATATGAGAGTGGGCGCCCCATGCTGTCCCTTGAATGGAGGAGCATTGCAGGGCTGAGGAGGGGCAGGCATAGGCTGTCTTGTCCATAGGCCGTGTCTTTGCACGGCCCTGTGGGTGGGTGGGTGCTTGGTCCAGGCACAGCCCAGGATCAGGCCGGGGCACCCCAACACCCTAACACCAAAGTGGTCTCACCCAGGCCCTCTTTGACAAAGGAAGGAAGGTGCTCATTCCGGGGCCACCTTCCCCTGCTGCCCCACGCCTCTGGCAAGAGCCCCCTCCCCTCTCAGCCCCGAGTCTGAGCCCCAGGAGGATCAAGGGAGGTGAAGCCCAGGGACACCGCAGAAGTCACACCAGCGCTGGCGGGGAGGAGGGCGAGGATTAGTGGCAGCCAGGAGCCATGGCAACAGGACAGTGGCCCGATGGACTCCCCAGGGACAACCCCTGGACCCCTTGCATGGGGACCCCCACCCTAGCTGTGAACTCTTCCCTGGCCTGGGGTCCCCCATTTTCAGAGGCTGAGGCCAGAGGCTGCTGGACAACGTCTGCCCCTCTCACAGCCACCCATGCCAGGCTCAGCCATGCTGCTGAGGCTCCGTGATTATTCAAAAGCGACGGAGGCAGACTCCAGTCTACCTGGAACACCCAGAGGCCCCCTGTCTGTGTCCCCAGGGTCCCCAAGCTGGGGCGGGCCCTGGCAGCTGCGAGGCACTCTCTGTCCTCTGGCCAAGCTGGCCCTCCCCCGACTCCACCGATGGGCATGCTGCCTCTCACCTTTGCCCTGGCTGTGCCCCTGCCTGGTGTACCCCATCTCCCTTTCCCCATGTAATGCACCTGTCCGTCTGCATGCCCCTCTCTCCAGGAAGCTCCCCGGGCTGCCCCCCATGGGTTGTCTGCCCCTTGGCCGCCCGCTACTCCCAGACCACATCCCTTGGCAATGTCTGTCCTGGTTGCAGGTGTGAATGCTGGTGAGCGAGCGTCTGCCCCCCTCCACTGTGCAGATGTCACTGTGGGTTCACGGGAGGCAGGGGCCTTCTGCAGGTGCCTGAACCCCTGAGGGTCTGGGGGAGACTGGCTGGCCTTGGTCTTAAGGCTTCAGTGGGCACCTCCTTAAAACGGAGGCGCATTAACACGCAGCTTCCCAGGGCCCCGGCCTTCAGCATGGGAGGGGAGTGCTGTGAGGCTTCACCCACGGGGCTCACTGGGCACTGGGCCAGGCTCCATCCAGGCCCAGGGATGGAGGCGGGACCAGAGACCAGCTCCTGGTAAAGGGGCCACGAGTTTGGCTCAGCGGGGAGGGCAGGGGGGAAGGGAAGGAGGAGGAATTTGGGTGGACTGTACTCTGGAGACTTGGCATCCAGCACCACCACCTCCATTGCTGAGACCCCACCTGCCTCCCCCCCAAAAAAAAGCTTTCCTCACTGGCAAGCTGTGTACCACCCAGGGACACTCTCATGGGCTCAGGGCCTCTCAGGTGTGCACTCCCAGGTGAGTCCTGAATGTCTAGACAGCTGGAGCCCAATGGCCAACCCCCAGGTAGAGAGCCTGTGGCTTCAGACATGGGGCTCGTGAAGGAAGAGGGAGAGGCCAGACACCAGGTGGGGGCACAGCCTGGGAATGGGAGAGGCAAGTCCTAGATCTTCATTTGAAAACGGTGCAACTGAGGCTCAGAGAGGGCAGGAGCTAGGCTGGGCACAGAGCAAAGGTGGGCTGAATCTGAGTCTCTGGACTCCCAGCCTGCTCAGGACACCCTGCTGTCCTCGAATGGAGGAGCACTGCAGGAGCGGGGAGGGCACAGGCACAGCTGTCCTGTCCTAGGGGGGCTGGGGTGTCCTGGGTGTGGCTGTGCAGCCCAACTGGGACCAGGCTCATCCTAGAAGGAGAGCTCCTGGGAGCCCAGGCCTGACCTCTGCTCTGGCAGGGCCTTGGTTGTCCTGGGAGAGCCCTCTAGGTGACTTTGCAGTCCTCCCCGCACAAGACAGAACTGATCTTCCCCACCTCCCCACCGGCTATGCGTGGCCCTCAGGCCACTGTTTCCAGGGGCTTTGGGCTCAGCCTGGGCAGGGTAGATGGGGAGCCCTGTCTAGAGTACGCTGGATGTCCCAGGCCACTCTGAGCGTGGGAATCTTAATCAGGGTGTTCAAGGCTAAGATGCTGTACGCAGTGCAAGAACACAGCAATCTACGCACTGCGCAAGCGTGCCCTTCTATAACCCAAAGGACTGAGGCCACTATTTGGAAGGAAGCCTCATTGGTCTAAGTAGCATGAAGCATGGTACTAACCAGCAGGTAGCTAGCTCAGATGATGGCTGGCACGGCTGCTTGGTGAGGCCGTGGCTCTAAGGATGGCTCCCATATAACTAGCTCCTATGGAGGAGGCTACTGCTTTGTAGGAAAGATTGTCACCAGGCCGGCGTGCGGCTACCTACTGTATGGGTCTTCGCTTTGAAGAACTGTTTTGTTCTAGTGACTCCTTGTTAGCAATGGCTACTTGGCCACTGGCTCCTGCAATAAAGATTCTCTTATACATCCAGGACTTCTCATGGCTTCTTTGTGAAAAAATTCGGGGTCCAAGAAGGTCCAGCCCCTGGCAGAGGGACCGGACCGACAGTTGGCGTAGTTGAGCAGAGGATGAAGGAACTGAGTTCCCAACTGTTAGTACAGTGAGCAGAGGAAGGAACTTGCTCTGATAGTCAGGAAGGCAACTCAGCCATTTCCAGGGCCTGCCCCTTGCCCCCCTCCCCCGTGTGAGACACTGGCCCTCAGGCAGAGCACTTGGGCGGTGTGGCATCAGGACAGGCATTGGCCCTGACTCAGCATAGGATGTGAAAACAGGACACGGGAGGGAGGAGGAAGGCAGCGAGCTTCCACATTCAGCCGTGACATGAAGTGGGGCTGCTACCGTCCCGTGTGCAGACAGCATCTTGATCCAGCAGAGACCTGCCAAGTGCCTGCCCTGAGCCTGAGCTGTTCCGAGGGCTGGGGCTTCAGGGACAACTGCAAGCGCTGCCCTCCTGGGCACACACACAGGACCAGAGTGATTGTCCTCTCTCCTGAGGGCACTGGGAGCAGGTGGCAGAGATGGCGTCCAACCCTGCCCAGTGCCAAAGTCCATGGGCTTCCTCTGGCCAAGCGGGTAGAGCAGCGGTTCTCAACCTGTGGGTCGCAACCCCTTTGGCGGTCAAACGACCCTTTCACAGGGGTCACCTGAGACCATCCTGCATATCAGATATTTACATTATGATTCATAACAGTAGCAACATTACAGTTATGAAGTAGCAACGAAAATAATTTTATGGTTGGGTCATAACATGAGGAACTGTATTTAAAGGGCCAGAAGGTTGAGAACCACTGTGGTAGAGGGAGGTGGAGGCGTGTAACCCAAGGTTTGGAGACCATGCGACACAGAAAAAGCAGTGTTGTGACATGGAGGGGGACGACACCCCGTGTGAGGATGCTGTGTCCCAGGGCCTCTGGGGAAGAGGCCAGGAGGTGGCTCCAGAACATTAGCTGTGGCCAGAGCTGTGGCTCCCCGACCAGTGCAGGCTGCAGGAGCCAGCGTGGGTCCACGAGCGACTGGGTTGGTGGGTTTGGGTGGTGTCTACCTTTATCACCCTGACCCCCGGGGCAGGGACAGAAAATGCTCAGAGGAGGTGGCTGGGAGGGGCGCTCCAGGCACAGGAAGAAGCTGGTCGGCAGGGCTGTTCTTCCAGGGCCTGGGGGTGGCCCCCTGGGGATAAGAGACGGGATATACACATGAACAGTGCTAGCCACGTGACAAGGGGACTCTGACCCACAACGTGCAGCAACCAGCCCAGGAAGCCAGACCACAGCCTCTGCCCAGAACGGTCAGGACTGGTTCGGTGACAGCAGCTGTCTGTGTCCCCCCATTTCCAACCCAGGGCCAGCCAGAGGAAGCCCGTGTGCTCCCCAAGCCCACCTCACAGGGCCCCGTTCCGTGAGAATTACTCCTGCATCGGCCCTTCTAGTTAACGCCTCCCCCTCCCAGCCCGACTTCAATCTCCAGCAGGTGTGTTAACTGGCTGACCCCTGGCTATAGCAGCTCTGGGTAAACACCCTCTCGGTACTCAGGCGGGTCCATAGCTGGTTGGCCAGAAGCACAGGGAACCCCCTGGATGGCAGCTGGCCCTGAAGGTGCTTCCTGTCTGAGCCGGCCCAGGGACCGAGCCTGACCCTGCGGGGTCCAGCCACCCCCAGGGAGACAGTGTCAGGTGAAGTTGTCGGGCTCCCAGCTGGTGCCTGAGGCTTGCTCGGAGTGTAGCTACACCTGGTGCCTGAAGTGAAGCACGGAGTGTGCTGAGAGTAGCGTGTTGCATCATGCAACCCTGTGGTCACCCCAGGCGCCTGGCTTCGCTGAAGGCTCTGCTGTGGCCATTCAATATTTCTAATCATTTGACCTCTGTACCAGCGTTTTGTAAGCGAGTTTGATGGCACAGTGGTGAACGGGTGGGCGCAGGGGTGATGTGTGCGACATGCGTGCCCACCACACCCGTGAGCACGCAGCATCGGCGAGCACAGCCCTGAGCACAGCCCTGAGCACACAGCTCTGGTGGGTCCAGCAGGCACAGAGTTCAAGATCAATAAGGTCTAAGGCACCCAGGCTGCCATGACAAAGGACCACAAACTGGGGCCTTAGCACAGCAGAGATGTGGTCTCTCGCAGGCTGGAGGCCAGAAGTCCGAGATCAAAGTGTTGGCGGGGCCTCGCGCCTGCCGAGGCCCTAAAGGAGAATCAGTTCCTGGCCTCTTCCCGTTTCCGGTATTGGGGCAACTCTTAACTGGAGCCACATCACTCCCACCTCTGCCTCCCTCTTCACGCAGCTCCTCTGTGTGCCGTGTCTCTGTGTGTCCATGTGTCTTTCTGCGATTGCTTCTTTTCTTATAAGGACGCCAGTCATTGGACAGAGGACCCCCTAAGACCCAGGATGGTTTTATCTTGAGATCCTTAATTGCATCAGCAAAGGCCCTATTTTCAAATAAGATCATATTCTGAGGTGTCAAGTGGACATGAATTTGGGGGCGGGGGGGGCGGACACTTTTCAACCCAGTACACAGGTGAGGGTGTTATGTCTACAGCTGAGTAAAGAGGCAGGGAGGCGGCGGCGGGGGCGGGGCAGGGGAGGGTTTGGGGGGGACTGACAACCAGGGGCCACCATCTCTTTCCGAACCAGGCGTGCAGGAAGAGGGCAGGGGTGTCCTAAGAAGCACACGTGGCCCGGGACCCATCATACCCTTTCTAACTCGTGTTGCTTCCTGTGGGAGCCAATCACACTGAAATGATGACGCGCCACAGTGCCCGGCCACCCAGGCCTCCCTCACTTGCCGAGGCCTCGAGCTGAAGGGCGTGCGAATGGAGTGAAATCAGAACAGCTGCGTTAGGTCTGTGCCATGTTTTCGCTAATCTGGTGACACAATACACGTGTGTCAACTCCCATGAAGCACAAATTGCGCAGTTTGGGCGATTTTACTGATGAGTGAAATGCTCTTATAGTTGCATTTACAACGGACATCATACAACATGGAGATACATGAGGAAATTCATGCGCATAACTTCAATCTTTCATTTTTCTTTCCTGAGAACAACATTAAATAACCAAATGAGAACACTGCAGCCTGGGGGAGACGGCAGAAGAAAGGAAAACACTTCCCGTGTTAGGTCCACGGGTGGCACCTTTCCCTGAGTTTTGAACGAGGGCCCTGCGTTCTCACCTCGCACAGGGCCCACAAACTGTGTAGCCAGTTAGTCCAGAGGAAGCTGAGGAGGGAGCAGGTCCCGGAGCAGGAGACATGCACGGAAGACAGAGAGAAAGCGTAGACACATCTCCCAGCCTGGGCACTGCCTGGTACCTGCAGGCTCTTGACACGCCATGCAGAGCCAGCCTTCCTTACAAACCAAGACAAGCAAACAGGCAGAGGATTTAGCCCCAGAGTAGGATTCACACACCCCCTTAATGAGCCAACTGCCCCTGCCCAGTTAACTCAGTTAACAGACTCCACCCAGGGTGGGCCTGTGCCAGTGGACCCTAGCCACAGATGGCCTGGTGCCACCTGTGGGTACCTGTCTCCCTGCACCGTGTCCTCAACCTCACCCACAGCCTGGCTTATCTTGGAAGGAGACGCTGGACCAGGAGTGACCATCCCTCTCATGCAAGTTGGTAGCCTTGGCTAGACCAGTGGTCGGCAAACTCATTAGTCAACAGAGCCAAATATCAACAGTGCCACGATTGAAATTTCTTTTGAGAGCCAAATTTTTTAAACTTAAACTATATAGGTAGGTACATTGTTATTAACTTAATTAGGGTACTCCTAAGGCTTAGGAAGAGCCACACTCCAGGGGCCAAAGAGACGCATGTGGCTCACGAGCCACAGTTTGCCGACCACAGGGCTAGACCTCAGCGAGAGGGCGGAGCTGTTGGCTCCATGTCTGTGCCAACCAGGTGGCCAGGCCAGGGTCTGGAGCAGGTATGACTGTCGGAGCACAGCTCCTTCTCTGCTAGGGGCAGTCGTAGGCACATGGGAGAGACTTCATTGCAGACCAAGTAGCCATTGCCAACAAGGAGCCATCACACAAGAGAGTTCTTCAAAGTAGCCCCACAAAGCAGCCACATCCCAGCTGGTCAGTAACACATCCTTATGCCAACTTAGACAAAAGAGGCTTCTTGCCAAATAGTGATGTCCACGTTGCAGGGACCCTGGCACCTCACAGAGGCACAAACATATTCCACCACGGCAGGTGGCCTGGGGTCAGGCCCTGGAAGGGATGGGCTGCCGGAGAATACCTGCTAATGGGTACACGCCCTGCAGCCAGCAATTCCAGGTGACAATGGAACCAGCTTTGTGCCCAGCCAAGACCGAGTCACCGGTTAGCTCCACACATGAAGGCCACAGCCTCTCAAAGGTGACTAATGTCTTGCCCAATTCAATGAGAACCCGAGTGGTGATCGGAGGCCCCAGCGAGGGCAGCCAGCGGGCAGAGGGCCCAGCTGCCCTGTGACGCCTCGGTGGCGGGAGTGGGAGGAGAAGCACCAGGTTGAAACCAGGCTTCCCCACCGGCCACGGCGAAGACTGAAAGGCACCTGGTGGGGCTCTGGCCCCGAGTGCCTTCCTGAATCTCAGTCACCCCGTGGCCAAGGGGCTAGATGGGGAAACCGAGGCTCCGGGGCCGCACACCTGCTCACAGTCACCTGTGTTACGTCCCCACAGCTGCTGTAACAAAGGGCCACAAACTGGGGCTGAAAACAACGGGACTCTATTCCCAGTTCTGGAAGCTGGAAGCCAAAATCAATATGGGGCAGGCCTGTGTGTTGGCGGGGGGGGGGGGGGGGGGGGGGTCCTTCCTGCCTCTCCCCTGGTGCGTGGCCTGGAGCTGTGTCACCCAGCATCACCTCTGCCTCTGTCGCCCCACAGCCACCTCCCCCTTTTGCCAGGACACCCATCATTGGATTAGGGCCCACCCTGCTCCAGTGTGGCCATGACTTACCTTGATCACATCCACAAAGACCTTATTTCCAATATGGTTACTGGGGTGAGGACTTAGACATATCATTTTGGGACCACGGTTCAGCCCCCCTTCCCCCGGCTTCTCAGTACCAGGGCCTCTGGCTGCAGTTCCCCAGGGCTCAGGGAAGGTCTCTCTGCCCCTCCTTGAAGGGACCACCTGGAACACAAGGAGGCGGGTGGTACCAGCCAACCCCCAGTGGAGCTGGAGCCCGGGACTGGGGCTGTGCCCACCCACCCCACCTGCCAAGCTGCTGGGCTCCTAGGGGGACTTCTCTGAGGGTCCCTCAAGAGAAGGGGTAACCCCTAAGTGCCAGGCCACTCAGCAAGAGCCAGGCCTTGGGCTGGAGGTTGCGAGTGAGTGGTGTCAGCTCCGTGTCGCTCCTCGGGTGGCTGGGCAGCATCCCTGGACGCTGATAAACAATTCATTTGCACATTAGCTCTGTGAGCCTGGAGCTTCCTGGGGGCATTTAAGAGCCACTGTTTCTATTTCATTAGGGGAGCCTGGCCCAGAGGTGGCCTGGAAGCCCAGCCTTCCTGCAGGGTGGGGCTGAGGACCTCAGTGGTCATGTGCCCCCTGCCCGCTATACCCCAACCTGCCCCAGCTTTGGAGCCCTCCCCTCTCAGGTGGTCAGGCTTTGGGAGGGGTTCCTGGCTGCTGAGAAATAGCCATCGATGTCCCCAGGCCAAGACACCCCTCACGCCAAGCCCCTGGCAGTGAGACCGCTGCCCCTCCCTGGACAAAGAGGGCAGAGGGGTGCGTTCACAGTCAGCAGCCCCCTCTCTTGGGGTTTCGGCCTTGAGCCCCTTCCCTTCTCCCCAGGCAGCCAGGGGAGGGCCACAAACTGGGGCTGAAAACAACGGGACTCTATTCCCAGTGGGTAGGCCCCCATGTAGAGCTGAGGGGCTCAAGCTCAGTAGGGAATGTTCTGAGCCGCCTAGAACCTGAGGCCCAGTCTGCACCTCCACGTGGGTGCGCAGAGCATCAGGTTGACATTGTGACAATTAGCTACAAAGACAAGTTAAGGCATTTAGCTGAGGACACGTTAGAGGCTCTCCACACAGCTGGGAGGGAAGTGGGGGGGCCTGATCGGAGCCCAGGTGATGAGGAAAGGGGATACGGACACAGGGGGTCGAAGGACCCTCTACCCCCATCCTCTTCTCCTCCCAACCCCCCATTCAATCCGACTGGTGGGTGTAGGGCGTGCGCATCCCCTTGGCCCCCCCCCCCCCTGCACCAATCCCCCATGGAAGGTCCTCTCCTGGAACCTCTATGTCCCCTCCATGTCCCCTCGATCTGTCCTGGACGCCAGGCCGTAGATGACCTCCCAGCTCTCCCCTTCCTCCCACGTCCCTCCCTCCCTAGCCCCTCCCTGGCCATGAATGGCAGCTTGTGAGGCAGGGACAGAAGGAAAAGCAACAGGATGCTCAGGACCCACTCCCCTCCTCCCCGCCCCCCCCCCCCCCGCCCCCGGCTTCTGGGAGGAGTCAGCCCCCCTACTCTACCCTCCTGGAGGGGGAACCGACACCCCTGCACAATCAGGGGATGCCAGAGCCAGGATCTGACCCCTGCTCCACAGGCCCCTAGGCAGGGAGTGTCCCCCGCCCCCCTGCTTGCACCCCTTCTCTCCACCCTCCCTCCACCACATCTCTCCCCTGCCAGGCCCTGGGGACACACCAGGGAGGGGTTGAAATCAGACACAGTGGGTGATAACACGCCTGCCGGTCTCTGGCGACATCTGCTGGGCACCATGGTCACTGCGGAGCAGAGGGGCTGGGGCTGGGGGCTGAGTGAGCACTGATGGGCCATGCTGCCCCTGCCACAGTCCTTCCTGAATGAGGTGATGGCAGGGTTAGGAGCATGAGGCCAAGGGCACCTGTGGCCCCTACAGTCTGTCCCACAGCCCCTCCCACAGTTCTGCCCACAGCCCAGTCCCCCACAGTCCCTCGCAGGGCCCCCAACCATGACCAAAGCTCAGGCTCCCACAGTCCCTCTCATGGCCCTGCCCATGGCCTGGCAAGGACTGGGTTCCCAGCAGCTCAAGCTGTGTGGCCTCAGCTGGTCACTCGACCTCTCTGAGCCTCAGTGTCTCATGGGCAACATGGGGTCATAATTACTGTCCCTCCTGCCCACTCCCACAGAAGTTTCCCAGAGAGCCCTGCCCTAGGCCTGCCCCCAGGTCCAAGTCTGTCCCCTCTCAGACCTCCTGAAGTCTATGCTGGGGCCCCTGGGGGCCTCCTAGTTGGACAGTCCTTTCCCCAGTACTCCCACAGCCCCCCTCTCTACCCCACAGCCTTCTGTGGGTGAGCCAATCTCTTGGGGATCAGTGACAAGAGCCTCAGCACAGCCCCCCCCCCACCCCCCCACCCCCCACCCCCCCCCCCGGCCAGGGTCCCAGTGGTGTAGACAGAACAGGGGAGGAGGGGAAGGGGCTTCCTTGAGGAGGACATTCCTCTGCCCCCTCCTGGGGACCAGCTCACCATTCCTGCATGAAGAACAGCTGGGGTCACCTGGGTTCTGGATGCGCCCACAGGACAGGCCCAGGGCCATTAATACGCAGTAAAACTGCCCGGCCACGGCCAGAGGATGTGTAACACCAGCTCCTGCCCCGTGCCCCTGGGGCCCACTGCTACGCCCCCCACCCTTCTCAGGTTTCCTGCTGGCACTGAGAACCTTGTCTTAAAGCCTGATTTAGGAACCCCTACCTGCGCCGGCCACTTCCCCGTCCGCTCCTCCACTTCAGCCCCCTAAACCTGCCCCTAACACGGCAGAGTTCAGATCACTGGAAACAAAGCAAGTGCTGCCACTGGGGGGCGCCAGCAGTTCACAAATGCTCTGACACAACCAGGGGGTGTCCAGCCCCCGCTGAGACCGGACAATTCAGGGAAGGGGGTGTTCTCCCTGTGCTTCCTCCCCAATGGATGGCTAGTATGTCCCGTGTCGGATCAAGAACATGGGGCTTCAGGCCAAGACCCAGGTCTGGCCAACTGCCCTGGCCTGCCTGGGGGCCTGGAGGGTCTGGGTTGTCTACTCTGCTCTGGCGGGGGGCGGTGGTGAACCACGTGGGGTGTCGGGCCCTCCAGCAGCCCCCAGCCCTGTCCACCCTCTGCTGGCTTTGCTGCCTGGGCCAGTGGCCAGCACAGCCACCCCACACCCTCGAGCAGCTGGCTGGCGACCTTCCCGGTGGCGGGTGGACTTCGCTCCGCCAGCCTGGCCACACCTGCCACAGCAGCTGGTTCAAAATCCCCAAATTCTGCAAACCGGCCCCGCTTCCCCCAGCCAGGGAGTCCAGGGTCCTGACGGTTGGCCTGTCCTTCGCTGAACTGGCTGCCGGGGGCTGTGGCCAGGCAGGCAGGCAGGCGAGGCGGACGGCTCCCCAAGATGCCAAGGGCTGCAGGCAGGCCGCGCTGTGTTGACCCCAGACCCTTGGTGGGCAGGCGTGTCCCCACTGGAGTGAAGCAGGACAGTCTGCAGACTCACTTTTCAGCAAAAGGAGTAGCAGAGACTTTCATACACGTCTCACCACCTGGGTTGCCCGGATCCGAAGGAGGGGGAGTTGGGGTGAAATCCCTGTGCAGTCAGATGGCCACCAGGGAAGCCCCAGGTCGTGGCCATGAGGGTCCCTGTGGTGGGAGGGGAGGGGCACAGCTCCCCACAGGCTCCAGGCACCCACCAGAGCCCGGTGGGGGTGCGTGCTGCCCTGACTCCTGTCATCTCAGGCTGCAGGAAGCAGGACAGGCACCCACGGGAGTACCTTTGTGTGGCTCTGTGGTCAGCGCCTTACCACGCCAATGCCCAATTGCTCCTGGAGCTTTTGCTGAGCACCTGCATATGCCCATGCATCCTGGCACGCAGCACGCGGGGCAGCCCCCTCCTGGTCCCACAGCTCCCGGCAGTGTCCCTCACCGAGGCCACACGGCCTCCACTTGCCCCTGACCTGCTGACCCTCCGGGAGGCTGGTCTCGTCAGGAAATGACAGCCTTTGGAAGGGGTGGGGGCAGCTTCTGGGTGTCACTGTGTCGCCCAGAGGGGTACCTGGACCGGGGACACCGTAGTCACTGAACAGAGGTTCTAAGCTAACCAGGGGACACAGAGCAGCATGACCCGGGGGGGGGGGGGGGGGAGCAGCCCAGGAGGCGTGTCTAAGTGGCCTCCTACCCAGTGGAGCCCTAGTGCCACACACAGGGGCTAGAGGCCAGGCGGGGGGGCTCACTGCGCTCTCCCTCACGCTGCTCTCCCTCCCCTGCTTCTCTCTCCCCTCCTACCCTTCTCTCCTCTCCTTCCCTGTCCCCCAGCATCTGCAGCCCCTGTAACTGATCCCAAGCAGGGCTGGCTTGGGCTCTGGGCTCTCCTGGCTCTGGAGCCTCCGGCCCAGCTGTTGCTGGGGAGGCCATGTCTGTCCTGGGGACCAACAGCTGCAGGCCCGGAAGCTCCCCACCCACCCCAGAGCAGGTGTGCTCCAGGGCCCAACCCAGCCTGCCAAGGGCGAGTCCCAGGGCTATGGGGGCCCCTTGTCCTCATCTGCTCAGCTTTGGGGGGGTCCCTGGACCTGGCATTCAGCGTCCCCAGGCTCATGGCAGCAGAAGCCAGGGCCCCTGTGGCCAGCCTGTGGGCAAGGTCAGCCTCGTGCTCACGGAAGCCAGTGCCAAAAGGCCCTGGCAGCAGCCACACCAGCCTGGGCCTGTGAGGCCGGCACCGCAAACTCGGACAGGGGCCTTGTCTGAGGTCCCCAGAGCAGGGGGCAGGGAGCACAGGTCCTCTGAGCAGCGGTGAGCAGCCCAGGGTGCCCACCCCCACCCCCCATCCAGACTCAGCCTGGGTCCTACGCCATGTGCTCCCCTCCCCCAGGCCCTGGTACTCAGTACCCTCCCTGGCCCTCGAGTCTGTCCCCACTGTCCACTCTGATTCCAGGAGAGGGGCCCCCGAGCTGTCAAGACCACTTGTGAATATTTGTCAAGGGGTGTCCCCCTGCCTTCGGGTGCCTCCAACAGGTGTTGGGCCCTGCTCCATGCAGCCCGGCTGCACGCTTCCTGAGCCGTCATCCATGGCCACGGCAACAGGAGTCTGAGGCTGCAAACCAGGGACCACCCTGGATGCCCTCTCCCCTGACCCTGTGCCAGCTCTGGACGCTGACTCCCCTGGGGGTTCTGCATCTGCCTCCAACACCCTGGGCCTATGCTCTCTCTCTGGCTCTCTGAGCCCCTCCCCGACCTGTGCCAGGTCCACCACCAGGGCCACCTCTGAGAGCAGGGAGCAGCTCCCAGTTAGGGTACAGGGCAGGACAGGGCCAGCTGGGGGATCCCTGAGGGCACCTGGCCCACTCAGAGGAGGAATCCGAGAGGGGGCTCGCTCCCCGGGTGGGTGTGAGCCAGCTGGCTGCCCCCTGGTGCCTGTACTGGGTTGGAGAGTGTCCCCCAAAACACATGTCCACCCAGACCCTCAGCGTGTGACCCTCTTTGTAGGTGGGATTAAGAAGAGGTCAGACAGGATTCGAGTGGGCACTGAGTACAGTGACTGGTGTCCTTAGAAGAGAGGGGAGAGGACCTGGGGAAAGGCCGTGTGACCACAGAGGCGGAGGCTGGAGTGGTGCTGCCATGAGCCCCCAGGAGTTGGATGAGGCAGGTAGGACCCTCCCCTGGAGCCTCCATAGCGAGGCCCTGCAGCTCCTGGATTTCACGTTGGCCCCCAGAACTGTGGGGAATGCGCTTCTGTGGTTCGAAGATCCCCCCAGCCCCCACAGTCCCCTTTGTTATTCTGGCCCCGGGACACTGACAGAGGCCCATTCCTGGGTGTGGCCCGGGGTGCAGGGAACTTACTGAACAGCTTCTGGGCGGTGGTCTAGCTGTGCTCTCGGTGGTGCCCAGTGCCCAGAGGGTGCCCGGCAGACCCACCTCTGGGCACTCCACCAGCCCTCCTGTACCCCTGACTTTGACATGTAGTGGCCTCAGCCTCGTCCCCCACGCCTGGGCCCTCCCCGACAGGGCTGAGCTCTGGACAAGGGCAGGAGCTCTCGGGGAGAAAGAACACAGCAGGCTCCAGGACAGGCCTCCCTGGAGTGAGGAAGAGGTGCGCCAGCCCCAAGGGGCTGCAGGGTCAGGGCTGGCAGTGCTGGCACAGGGAGGTGAACTAGTGCATCTCTCAGGCCAGAGCCACCAGATCCCCGTGCTGCCTGGAGGGATCTGCCACAAAGGGCGTGGGGCCATTTCTGCCAGAGTGCAGGGCTTGATTAGTGATGTCTGCCCTAGACCCTGTATGGACAATAGTCTTGGGCATGCCAGGGTCTGCCATGCTGGCCGAGAGGCACAGAATGAGCCAGGCAACCTCTAAGGCAGTGGTTCTCAACCTTCCTAATGCCGCGACCCTTTAATATAGTTCCTCATGTTGTGGTGACCCCCAATTTCATTGTTACAAATTGAACATAATTAAAGCACAGTGATTAATCACAAAAACAATATGTAATTATATATGTGTTTTCCGATGGTCTTAGGTGACCCATGTGAAAGGGTCATTCGACCCCCAAAGGGGTCGTGACCCACAGGTTGAGAACCGCTGCTCTAAAGAGTCTTCTAACCAGCCCCCAACCAGAGCTGCTTGAGGCCTGACAGGGCTCCAGGCCACTCCCGGAAGCAGTTTCTTCCAGGTCACCGTCAGAAGTCCAGACTGGAGTGGGCTGGTCAGGACCGGAGCTCTGCTTGTCTCCCCGGGCTGCCCGGCAGGAAGGGGACAGAGCCGGCATGCCGGCTTCCACAGCCTGGTCCTCTCCTGAGCCCCCCACGACAGGAAGCCTGGGCCAGACATCGCTGGCCAGGCAGACACGGCCCCCAGACCCTTTCTGGGCCCCCGGCATTCCCAGCATCGCTTACTGTGGCTCCCTCCTCGGCACCCAATCCATCAGCTGCGCTGCAGGCACAGGCACGGCCGGCCGGGCCGGCGCAGGGTGGCTGGCTGGCTTCACGCAGGTCATTCATCTGGGCCTTGTTTCTCCCCAGCATCTTCAAACAAACATCGGATGACTTTATTTCGATGGGGCGGCTATCCGCAGGGTCTGGATTTCCCATCTCCGGGAACCTTTTCCTTCTGAGAGCCTGGAGCCGTGGATGTTTATTTTATCACTTCTCCCCACGCAGGAGGTTAATAATTTAGCAGTGGGTTTGGGGCAGCTCCTCCGAGCCATTTGCTTCCCCAGATCTCCCCTCTTTTCCAGACCCCCAAGTGTCTGCACCGGCTGGCCACATATCATGTTTTCTCTCTAAAGAAGTGGTTTTGCTATTAAGACCTTTATTTCAGCCAGATTGTTCTACCATCCCTCACCCTGGCCCAGCTGTCCAGAGCCAGCGGCAGCTCCATGGGGCTTGGCCGCACCCCCGGGTGGGTCCCAAAACCGGTTGAGGTGCAGCTCAGGAGCCGGCCCAACGCTCAGGCCCAGGGCTCTCAGGAGCAAAACCTGGGCCTCCTGTTGGCCCCTGGGGTGCCTCACCACCCAGAAGAGCAGCCCCCAGGCATGCTGTCCCACAGGCGACTCTGCTCTGGCCAGGGCTGGTGCTTGCCAGGAAAACTCCAAAGAAAGATGAGCGATCAGTAAGCACCTACTGTGTGGAGTCTTATCTCTAAACTTGGTTTTCGTGGCCTTTCCCTCGCAGATAGGGCGTGAGGCCCCGACTGGCAACGTTATTTAACAAACTCTTAGTGCATTCCCTGTGCCAGACGCCATCCAAAGAGCTGCGTGAACGTGTGCTCTGTTCTCCACCCTGAAATCTGACATAGACGGATTGGTATTCCATTCCCAGATGAGAAAACCAAATGAGCACCCATCCCGGGGCCCTGAGCTAGCGGGTTGGAGAAGCAGGGACCTGGCGCGCACACCAGGTGAGCCCTCCAGGCGAACCCTCCAGGCACCACCTCCACAGTGTGTGTGCCCGGCGGGGACGGGGGTAGGTTTTGATGGAACAGGTGACTTCAGGCAGACCCTCTGAATAAGGCGGTTTGGGGCACCCGGGCGGCCAGGTCTGCCCCTCCTGGACATGCACGGCTTTGTGGGGCAGAGAAGGCTGGGGGGACTGTTTCCCTTGTAGGTACCCCAGCTGCCAGCCTGTCCCTGTTCTATGACTTTCTTGACTACAATCAACATCAAATCATAAAGCTCTAAGTATCAGGTCTCTGTGTACCTGGCTCAGCCCTTCTCAGGGAGGCTCCTTGATTTAATTCAACCTTGGGGTCAGGCTCCTCGGAGCCCCCTGGACATATCTGAGGGGCTCTGGGATTGGATCTGGCCTCCCTTCTCCACCTGGCAGACTGGACCGCCAGCCTCATTGGAGCCAGAACCACCTGAAGGAACCCCAAGGATGTAGGGACCCGGGAGATGCATCCCAGTGGCCGAGAAGAACAGTTGTGGACCCTTAAGTCTCTGGCTCTGTTGGCTCTTCCAGAGGCCGGAGTGAGGCCAGGCTTATCGGGGTGACGTGATGGGGACGCCCCCTCAGCCCTGCTGAGATGGCAGCAGCTGCAGCCTGTCTCTGGCACCCTGACAGCATCAGGCTCCACACCACGCGGACTCGGGCTGCGAGCCTGGGGAGTGGCCTGCAGGGGCTGCAGCCCCGGGACCCTGTGCCGCTGGAGCGAACACGTCCTGACCCCTGACCCCCATTTCCAGGACAGAATGCAGATTGGAGGAGGCCCACACAAAATGAAAATGTTCACAAATGGTTAAGAACCTGAAGAGGTGGCCCTGTGTCGCCCCCCGCTGAGTTCCGCAGACAGTGAGTGCCAAGTCTCATCTCAGATGTGCACATGTCCCCAGGTCCCTCGACACACTGGCCCTCAGACCTGCAGATGCAGGTTCTCAGGAGTCGGGCTTGGGGACCTGTGTCAGCCCAGCCCACCTCCCTCCACCCTGGCTGCAGCCTCGGCTCAGTTCCCATCTTCTCTCACATCTGTGCGTGCAGCTGTGGCCCCGCCAGAGGAAATCCTTAGCTTTGCACAGCCCCAGGGGACACAGGGCTGCCCGGAACAGCTGGGAGGGGGCGGCTGAGGGGGACGCCGGGCTGCGCTCCCGCTCCAGGAGGGCTGAGCCCCTGAGCCCCTGAGCCCCTGGGCCGGCTGTACCCCAGCCTCTCGATGGCCCTGCACAGGGACAAAGTCAGCCTTCCTCAATCTGATGGCTGACCCAGAGCTACACCCAGCAGGCTCTTTGGGGACCACCTCCCCAATAGGACGTGTCCACAGGCTGCCCTAGGCCGCTGAGAGCAGCAGGACAATGCCCGGGGCGCCTTAGCACCCACAGCGCACCTTCTGCCACAACCTGGCCGTGAGGAGGCTGCAGTCCAGGGGCTGAGGTGAAGCCAGTAGTGGACGGCGGCACATGGCTGGTGCTCAGCTCCCAGAAGCCTGAGGAAGGGGCCCTGGGCACGGAACGCTCAGGCAGGACAAACCCCCACCCCGGTGGGTGCTGGCACAGGACCTGCAGAGGCCTGGGGCACAGGGCCAGCACCACTGTGGCCCAAGGTGGGTTGAGCAGCCTGTTCGGCTCCCTGCTGCCCAGTCAGGACAACCGCCCCACACAACGGAGCTCTGAGCCCGGGGTGGGCCGGGAAGCACTGCCCGCACGCCCGCCCGCCCGCCCGCTCACAAGGGCCCCATTGTGTGGCTGCGGCTGTGGGCAGCAGGTGGCTGCCCGGTCCCACACGAGGAGGCCCTGCCGCCAGCCGCGCAAGCGGAGGAGGGCACGGCGGGCACCAGTGGGGCGGGGGGCCTGGGTGGGCCGGGCCGGGCTAGGGTGCGGCACACACAGAGCCGGGGCTGCGGCATGAAGGGGCCTATTCTCCCAGGCCTGGCCCTGCCCTCTCGGCCTGGACAGCATGTGGTGAGGTGGTCCTCACCCCACCGTAGGCCCCACGCCAGTGCCTGGCCACGCCCGGGACTCAGATGCCGACACCGCGGCCTGGGCAGGGGCTGGGGCTGGAAACACAAAGCTGGTTCTGAACAGGGCAGTCCGGGAGGCTTCCTGGAGGTAGTGAGATGAAGGAGGGGCAGGAAGTGGGCCCAGAGAGCCAAATGGACAACAAGAGGGCCGAGCGTGAGAGGAAGGGTCCCCGGGGGCCGGCAGGACTTTCGGGCAGTAGGACAACCTTTCGGGAGAGCACTGATTGTGCCTGGTCATGCTCCCACTCGGCTACCTAGAGCGCAGACAGTGCACATCCCTCTGCGCACCCCCATCTGCGGAGGGAGGAAAGGTGGCAGGAGCTGACCCGTGGACAGGCCCAGGCTGGGTAAGCTCCACTCCAGGGCTGGTCAGCTGGTCCTCTCAGAGCCAACACACACGCCGACGGAAGACCTCCGCAGCCTTCGAGCCCGCCCTGGCCCCCCAACCCTCTAATGGGAAGCCCCTTCCTCAACTAGCTGGGCCTGCCCTGCAGCAGCTGACAGGGAGGGAAATTCGGAGAGTCCCGGATTCTGCTCCCAGCCCTGCCCCTGGGCCTGGCCCCTGGACAGGCTGCTCTAAAGAAGGAGGAGGCTGGGGCTGGGCTCCTCGCTTGGCCCCCACCCAACACTGGCCCCAGCAACACACGTGGGGGCAGGCGCCCGGCTCCCTCCCCTCAGCAGCGTTAGGGAAGGACAGCGGGAGCCAGCCTAGGACTGGACTGCCCAACCGTCAGGCAGACCTCTGCCAACCGGACACTGGGCATTTCACAGCGGCTCCCTGGACGGCCTGGGGGCCCGTTCCGGCCCCGCTCGCTGAACCAACAGTCAGAAGGGGAATGCCCTGTGCCCAGACCCGAAGACAGGCTGCCCTCCCTCCCTGAGCCAACGGGGGCCTCGAGGCTGGTGTTGGCACGGTAGCTCCTCAAAACAAGGGTTTCGAGTTAATGCTGTTTTAATGTACAGGATGTGACAGAAATAAAAGGTGGGACCAGTTGGCCCCAGTAACGGGATTTGAGTCAAAATAAAACTTGGCCCTGGGCCTGGCTCCCCTGGGACTGCAAGGGTGTGGATGCTAACTCATGCCATCAGCCGCCCAGCTCCTGCCATAGACATAGCCATAGGGTGTGTGTGTCAGGGAGGGGGAAAATGGGAGGGCCACGGGGTTGTGGGTCAGGAAGGCCCCACAGCATGCCTGCGAGTGTCCACCATGGGGAGGGGCTGCCTGCCCATGCGAGCTCCGCACAATGGCCTTGGGAAGCTGAGCAGAGCCCAGTTGGCTCCATTTCTCAGATGAGCAAACTGAGGCCCAGAACCCACTGATGCCTCAGTGCTAGTGCTGGCAGGGCTGGTATTGGATGGCCAGTTCTGAACCAGGACTCCCTGCAGTTTCCTTGCAAGGAGGACGCTCCTAGGGACCCAAACTGTTCCTTCAAAGTCTTCTTCCTGAGCCGCCCAGGGGGCCAAGGTCTCCACAGAGCATCCCTGCCTGCCAGCCTGAGCGAGGCGGGCACACTGCTCGGCTCGGAAAGCCAACGCTCTGGTGCCTTTGCTTCTCCAGCATCTTGGCGGGGCCTCCTGTGGGCCCCCTGCTTGGCCGCCTGCCCCTGGGCCTAGGTGGCCAAGGAGGCCCCCTGGGGCTGGCATTCCTGAAGGGGCTCCCCACACAGGGCAGCCTGTTGGACTGACTCCCTCGTGCTCGGGGAAGCCCAGTGTCGGGGAAAGATGCTCCAGGAGACAGAGAGTGCTCAGCCAGGCATGAGACGGTCGGGACACTACAGGGCTCATCGGGAAAGCACGTTTAATCCACTGAAGCTGGAGCCAGACTCCCAAGCCAGGGAGAGGCTCCCCACCAGGGCCTGGCCACCGAACTCCCTTGCTTCATGGCCCTGTCAAGGCCCTGCAGGTCTCACCTCCTGCCAGGTGTCCTTCCTTCCTCCTCGGCCCTGCTCACCAAGCCCTGCCCATCCCCACAGGCACCAGCTCAGGGTCACCTCCTCCAGGAAGGCTGCCTTGGACCATGCTCTCCTTCCGGTAACAGCTCCTAGCAGGGCTGTGCCCAGGAAAGGGGCCTGGGCCTGGAGCTGCCGGTCTGTCCCCACCTTGGCTCCCCTGTCTGGGGGACAGAGTGTCTTGACCAGGGTCGCTGGCCTCTGAAGTGTTCCTGTCCTCAGGGTACTCAGGCCAGGGCATCCCAGACCTGACACTGTGCTGGCAGGCAGACAGAGTCCCCGTGTCATGAATGTCGCCCCCAGAGACTTTGGGGAGGGTGATGGGACCCCCAGGGGAAGGTCTCAACCACCACTTCTGGCTTTACCTCTCCTGGCACCAGCAGCTGGCCAGGGGTGCACGGGGAGGGTGGGGAGAGGGAGGATGGGGGAGAGGAACTGGACGGGGACTCCCCGCCCGTGATTGCCTGGATGTGGCACAAATCAATTCTCCCCCAATTTCTTTCTGGCCCAATCTGGAGCCGGATCAGACAAGGAATTCCACAGCCGTCGGAGTGGAGCCAGGCTTAATGCCGAACAAGCCCACCCCACCCCTCCAGAGCCCGAGTCACAGCCAGAGCCCAATTACCCTCTCCCGTCACGCTCTGTGGCTCCGAGGGGGCAGCCTGACGCTCCCAAGGCCTGAGGGTGCCTCAGCCCCGCTGACCGCAGCTCCGTGGCCGGCCGCCCACTGTCTCTGTGCCCGGGAGAGGTGGGAGCTGGACCCCTGAACAGTGACCTCATTGTACCACTGGGGGCCGGGCCGGGCCCCTCCCTCAGGCAGGTCTTCGGACAGCTGCCCAGAGCCTCGCGCCCCGATCGCTGCGGGGCCACGGAGGGCGCCATGCTGTCGTCAGCTCTGGGCGGATGGAGTGTGTCTGTGCAGACACTGACAGTGTGCCCTGAAGGGCGGGGCTTCAGGGCTGCAGGGAGACACACGCTATGGCTTGTCCCCAGTCCTCAAATTTAAAACATACTCTGTTGGGGGAAGGGTGGGCGCTGGGTTTGGCTTTCCCGTGAGAAGATTGGGTGAATGTCCTGGGCCAGACCATAGCCTTGAGAAACCACACATGACCGCCTCGTGCGCACATTAGCGGGCTGGGCTGGGCTGGGGTCTGACAGAGCTGAGAACACCAGGCTCAGGTGGACCTCACTGGGCCGCTGGAGGGGCGCTGCTGGAGGCATGTCTGCTGGTGGGGGAAGCGGGGGGCAGACTCAGAGAGCTGGCTGCCTTTGTCCCACCTCTGCCCTGTCTACAGAGGAGGACTTCTGGGGCCAGCCCAGCCACACGTGGAAAGTACCGGTGAACAGGCTCTGCAAACTTGCTGCCCTCCACACCCCTCACAGGGTTTCTGCTTCACGGGGTCGACTCCTCTTGCTTTTCTGCAATATCCTCCCCTCAAGCCACACGGCCACGGCAAGACATGAAGCCACAGGGCCTCGCACTTGCTCTCCTGGGATTTCTACACCCCAGGTCTTGCATGTGTGCTCCGGTTTCGTCCATCAGATCCAGACAAAGAGGCCACCTGCTCTGTCTTAGTCCGCGCAGGCTGCTCTAATGAACTACCACACACTGGGGGCTTCACACAACCAACACTGATGGCCTACAGTCCTGCAGGCTGGGAAGTCAGTCCCGGCGGAGTCGGTGTCTAGTGAGAGTCCACTTCTTGGTTCGTGAACGGCCAACCTCTTGCCTTGTCCAACTCCTAGAAGGGGTGAGGGAGCTCTGGGGTCTCTTTTATAAGAATGCTAATCCGATTCATGGGGCTCATGACCTAACCACCTCCTGAGTCCCCGCCTCCTAACACCATAACCTTGGGGGTTAGGATTTAACATTGTAAATCTGGGGGGCAGGGGAGGGGGCGGAGATGAACATTCAGTCTATAGCAGTGATGGCGAACCTATGACACGCGTGTCAGAGGAGACATGCGAACTCATTTTTTTGGTTGATTTTTCTTTGTTAAATGGCATTTAAATATATAAAATAAATATCAAAAATATGTCTTTGTTTTACTATGGTTGCAAATATCAAAAAATTTCTATATGTGACACGGCACCAGAGTTAAGTTAGGGTTTTTCAAAATGCTGACACGCCGAGCTCAAAAGGTTCGCCATCACTGGTCTATAGCATCCTCTGAGAAGCCCTTCCTGACCATGTAATCTCCAAGCACTGTCCTTCATGGAAGTGACCTTGTGTGTGTATCTATCTGCCCTCCTGGTTGATCATCTCTGTCTTCTAGATTGTCTAGATCAAGAGTTCCATTCCCTGCCAACGGCCCTCAGAGCCTAATCCAGTGCCTGAAACTACGGAGGTGTTCAACACATATTGCCGAGTGAAATGGTGAATGACTAGTGATCAGAATCCCCCTTGCAAACTGAAAATAGAGAACCAGCCATTCGGTTACATGATCTGCCAACATCTGGCATGTGATTCTTTTCACTGAATTAACCAGCTGTTTTGGAGTCACGCATAAACAGGCTGATTAAATTCATTTCTGTAGGTTGACTGGAGTTGACAGGATGGCAGGGGTCAGTAACAGACCTCAAATGTGGGGGAACTTAGCAAATTGGGCACCAGTGGAAGAAGAGCAAGGGTTCTACAATGACTGGTGTGGGGACAACTGTCTGCCTGTAAATACATGTACAGTCAGATCCCTACCTCACACCGTACACAAAATAAATTCCAGGTAGGTGGAAGCTGTGAACACAGGCAGTAGAAACACCTGTGTGCTTGAAGATAGTAAGAGATAACATTGTAGTAAAATTGTGGTGGGGAATCTTGTATGAGTCTGACACTACGACAAAAAATCGAGGAAAAGACTGACATAGTTCATTCACAAATACATTAAATCTCTCAGGTACTACACAGCAACATGTACTGGATAAAGTTAAAAATTAACAACAAATGATGGTGGGGTGATATCTGCCTCAGTAACAAAAGTTATAATGCAGGAAGGAGGGGTCTTAGTTTGGAAGGTGTGTGGGCAGGTGGATGGATGGATAAATAAAGTGTGGTCCATCCGTGCAGTGGGATATTATTCACTCTCAAAAAAAAGGAATAAAATTCTGCTACACACTACAACATGAATGAACCTTGAGGATATTATGCTAAAGGACAAATACTGTGTGATTCCACTTCTATGAGGTTCCTAATTCATAGAGACAAAGTAGAATGGTGGGTGCCAGGGGCTGGGGGAGGGGAACGCGGAGTTAGCGTTTAATGGGGACAGAGGGGCAGTTTGGAAAGATGAACATGTTTTGAGATGATGGCAGCCAGAGCTAATGATGCCGGTTCATGCGCCAGGCCTGGTGGAGAAGTCTGCCTGGGGGCCCGGGGCAGGGAGACAGCCCAGGAAAGGAGCCTCAGAGGATAAAGGGAACCAGTGATGAGGGGCGGGGAGCCCTCAGGGAGAAAGTGGGGGCTTGGGGTTCTCAGGGAGGCGAGGGCTCAGGCCAGGAGTAGGAGCTGGGGTGGAAATGCTCGAAGTCACAGGGAGCCCAGGTCCGCAGGCCCGTGGCTGAGGCCACCCGCACACTCGCTTCTTAGCACGGGTGTCTGGTGGAAACACTGGGGGCTCGGCAGGGTGGCTGGCTGATGTCTTCTTTAAGGCACCAGGGCTTCTGGGCCGCATGGTCCACCCAGGGCTCTGCGGTCCCCAGCTGAAAGCCCAATTCCCTAATTACACGTTGGGAGCGCGGTGGGGCCAGCCTGGCGGCAGTTGCAGGCCTGGTTGTCGTCTCCACAGGCAGTTTTCAGCCTCGGGCCCCAGGAGACCCGATATCCTCCAGGCTCCGAAGTAGCTGTGGTGCCGAGCACGTACACAGCCCTTTGTAGACTGGGAATGTCTGCGCCCATGAGGTCCCAAGGCCAGGCCTCTGCCAGCTGATGGCCATGCTCAGGGAGGACACAGGAGCCCACAGAGGTGACGGGGTTTGTTGAGGTCACCTTGCTGGTGGCGATGAAACAGGGAATGTCCTGGGCTGAGCCTCCACCAGCAGCAGAAACCGTCCGCATGAGGCCAAGGCCTGAACTGGGACCCTCTGTCGTGACCGACTCCAGTGCCATCCTGCCCCTGGCCTCAGTCCCTTTTCAGTCGTGGCCAGAACTGACAGTTACCAAAGAAAAGCCACTGATGACAGCATGTAACTGTCCCAAACCTCAGAGCAGCAAATGCACAAACCACGCGTGAGGAAGGCTAGGCTGCCCTCGGGGGCATCTGTCTCCAGGCAGATCCCTTCTCTCAGCTAGGGGATATCTCGGCTGGTCCCTCCGGGCCCCCCAAGATGCTGCAACGGCAGCCCTGCCAGAGGCATTCTCGGGGCTGGACCCTTGCCTTCCTGCCCCTCCTCGTTCAGGCACCTCCAGGATCCCCGGCTCTCATTCAGGAATCCACGCTGTTCCCGAAGACGACTGGCCTGGGGGCTTCCTTCGGAAGTTGCTGGCTGGAGCCCGAAGTTGGCGCAGGCGAGGGAGGGAGCCCTCCTAATTATGAGTGTGCAGAATCGCCGGGCCATCGGAAATGGGATGATTACATGCTGGGGGGGGGAGGGGGTGGGCAATGCTGGTAGATGAGCAATCTGAAATGAATTATGGCCACTGAGTTAAACCTTAAAAGTTGGCTCTGGGGGTCCCCTCTGCTGGGGGGCAGCTTCTGGACACACATGCCCTGGCCCCTGGGATCTGACAACCCCCTTCCCAGCCTGATCTGTTCCGCCTCAGCTTTGAGGTTCACAAGGGTTGGTGGGGGGTGGGGGGGGACCACACTCCGACTGAGCTCAGGACACAGCCCATCTCTCACACACCTCCCTGACTCGGCAGGTCCATGGGCAGGAGGGAGAGGAAAGCAAGGCTTCTAAGCCCTTCTTGCCCCGAGGCCCATGAGGAGCAGTCAGGCTGGTGACAGTGGGGACTCTCACTTGGCCCCCTGAGCCTGCCAGTGAGGGCTCCAGAGTAGCCTCCGCTCCCCACCCAGAGTCAGACCCCAGACAAGGCCCAAGAGCCTGGAGTTTGTCTGCGGCGGCACGAGGAGGCAGAGCAGGGGCAGCGGGCATGGAGGGACCCTTGGCACTGCATCTGGGGGGCCGGAAGCTGGATGTCCATGCACCAGCTCCTGGGGGCCTTCCAGCATCCGGAGGGGACCCGGGTGGGCAGGCTGCAGGGGGAACTGGGCTGTGGCCCCTGGGGGTCCCCTGTGCAGGGAAGAGAATGTGGCCCCACACACAGAGCTAGGGGACAACTCCCAAGCAGCCAGCACACAGGAGGCACTTAATAAATGCAGACACCCTCCTGGGAGGGTGAAGCAAAGGGAATGAGGGAACCCTGTTCCCCTCCCAGCACAGACAGTAAGAGCATTGTGGAGACACCCCTTGTCCTGGGGACATGGACCTAGCCCCAGCACAGGCCTGCCTGCACTGCACACGGTAGGTGTGCAGGACCTACTGTGTGCCCAGGAGCACTGAGTGCCTTCTGTGTGCTGGCTGCTGGGGAGTTGTCCTCTAGCCCTGTGTGTGGGGCCACGTTCTCTGCTCCTCCCAGACTCTGGCCCCAGCCTTAAGGGGTTAATGATAGGCAGGCAGACAAACCCTCACACTGGCCCCTCCTGACCCTTAGAGCTCTTTCCATTCCCCCCTCCCCCCGCCCCAGTGCCCACTCGTCCAGCTCCAAACAGGGCCCTGTTGTCCAGTGTGGCCCACGCTGGAGGGAGGAGGGACGTCAGGCCACTGCCTGGAGCACATTTGTCCCTCCTGGCAGGGCTGCTGGGAGAGGCTGCTGCCTGCTCACTGCCTCTGTAGGGTTGGTGGCCAGCTTGGGAGCCTCCAGGACAGGGCTCCGGCTGGCCCGATCGCCCCCACCTCCTTGCTGGCCTCTGTCCACGGTGTCAGCAGGGGCCAGACGAGAACATGAGCCCCACCGCTTACCACCTGTGTGGCACTGAGCCTCGGTGTCCCACCCCCCGCCCCAGCCCTCAGGGAGCTGGGCAGCCTGAAGAGGTAATGTGGGCTGTGCTGGCCAGGGCGAGCGCTCCCTACAGTCCCTTCCCTCCCCGTGTCTCTCCTGAAACCAGGGTCCCATTAGAAGCCAAGGCCCCCAGACTCCTAGCAGCTGCCTGTGGCCAATCCTGCCATCATGGCCCCAGACTGGCTCTCCAGGTACCCTGAGGATCACCTCCATGGCCAGTGGCCTCAGACCATCCATGTCAGCTGGGAGAGGTGTCAAGTCGGGGTCAGAGGGTGTCGGTCACTGCGCCCTCGGCAGCATGCACTTGGGGCCAGGCCCCTCCAGGTCTCTATCCCGATGCCCCAGTCATGTGCTCTGCCGTGAAGCCAGTCCACATGGGACCTGTGCCCTACTTGCTGGGTCACCAGGGCCCTTGGTCAGCAGCCCGCCTTCCTCAGCAAGCCCAGGCCACTAGGCCCCAGGCCCCTCCCTCCCCACCCAGGTGGGCACTGCACTAAAAGGCCCCTGCAAAGTCTGATCAGATGGATGCTGGGGGCACAGGGATCTGCCCACCTGGAACCCCAGCCCTTTCACAGCCACCTCCTCAAGCCCTTCCATTTCTGCCCAGGCCACCCTGCCCAGCCTCTCTGTTCGCTCCCTGCTCTTGGTCAGCAGCTTCCCTCTCCTAGCTTCCCCACCCAGAGGGCGAGTATTTATGCTGCTCTGAACTGGAAACACTTCTCGGCTCCAGTGACCGGAGCCAGCAGGTCCAGATTCCCACCCGGACCCCACAGCTGTGGGCTGGGCCGCCTGTCTGGCAGCCGGCAGGAAGGCCAAGATCCTGGGCATGAGGATGGGCTGTGAGCAGCCAGGGGCCTGGCTGGCACTCACCTCTCCTCCCATTCATTACTCACACAAGGTCAGACACACAGAGGATGGATGAGTGGATGAACAGATAGATGGACAGGCAGACAAATAGTTGGATGGAGTAATGGATGGATGGATGGATGGATGGATGGATGGATGGATGGATGAATGGATGGAGTTAACAGAGCCTGGAAGGGCAAATGGAGCCTTCAACTCCCTGCTTTTGGCCATTGGGGGCTCATGGGAGCAGAACCACCAGCTTGCGGGGGGGGAGAGAGGGGTTGTGAGCCCAGCTTTAGTCCTCACCTGAGGGGCTCACAAAAACCCTGAATCACCCTGCCCCTGCTCTTTTAATTTGGTGGATGGTTCTAGATGTGGATACATCCTGTGTGATCCAAATGCTTGCTCTGGGCTTTTCTTGCAAAGACTAGAAGGTCATACAGCAAGCTCTATCCGGTGACACTAAGGGGCGCCAGGGACAGGACTCCGGCCAACCTGCAAAGTCGCACATCGAGTCCAGTCCCAGTCATCTCGGGGACCGTCTGTGTGCCTGGCTGTGGTGGGCTGAGGAGTGCCCCCCAACTCATGCCCACCAGGACCTGCGAACGTGACCGTATTTGGAAAGGGGGTCTTGACAGATGTAATTAAGTTAAGAATCTCTAGATGAGATCATCCTGGATTACTCAGGTGGACCCTAAGTTCAATGACAAGTGTCCTTGTAAGAGACAGAAGAGAGACACAGACACAGAGGAGGAGGCACAGATCAGAGTGAGGCAGCCACTTGCCAAGGAACATCAAGGACTGCCAGCCACCCCCTCCACCCGGCGGTCTGCCCCCACCCATGCGGGAGCCCCTGGGCGCCTGGGTTCACCTCCCAGCTGCACCTCGGGCACCTGTCATGGGCCCCTCTGACCTCTCTGAGCCCCAGGCCACCAGCGCACCCCTTCTCCCCTCTCTGCAGCTCCAGCCGAGGTGTGGCCATGGCAGCTGCTGCCTATCCCTGCACGCCTCACCTGCCTCACCTCTCTTTTGGGCCCCACTGTGGGTCACTCGATACCCGCTTGTGTAAATGCCTGGGGAGGTGGTCTCCTTTCTGTCAGCTACTGACTAAGGGCCCCTGGTATCAGCATTGTCATCATTTTATTAAGCTGTTTGGCTCTCACCCTTGGCCCAGAGCTGCAGCTTCTGACCCCACGTCCGTCTGACCTGAGTGACCACACATAGTCCCGCTGAGCCTATGAGCCTCGTCATGCCCCCGTGCCAGGCCCGGGCCAAGTCCTCCTGCTCCGTGCGGCTGGTGCTCAGGTGTCCAAGTGGTGGAAGTGGAGCCCACCAACGGGCCCCGCCTCGCCTCCTCCCAGTTAGGCCTCCATCGGAGCCCAGGGTGAAGGGCCGAGCCACAGTGGCAAGGGGTCTCCTGATGAGCTACGATGGGAGAGCCCCCTCACAGAACCCTGGGTCCCTGGGCACGGTCTTCCCACCCAGCACACCCCCAGCCCAGCCCCCCGGGACACCCTCTGAGCTCCCCCAAGCCTCCCGGCCACCCCACCCTCTGAGGTCATTTTCCACCCCGCCCACGCCTGCTGGAAAAAGAGACCAGGACACCTCATTGCCAAGCCAGGGGGGCCGTGGGGGTTGGGGCAGCGGGAACCCGACCAGGTGGCAATTTAAAACAGGAGGCGCAGCTTGGCAGCCACCAGTGGAGTAGACTGTTGGGGCCAGTTGGGCGCCCCTTGAGGAGAGGCCTTGCCCAGGCCAGGGGGCACCAGCAAGCATGAGGGGGGCCATGTGGCAGATGGACGTCCAGCACCCATGTGGGTGACACCCTGCCGGTGCCAAGAGCAGCCCTTGCATCCTGAGCCCTCACCCTCTTCCCGCCTTACACATGGTCACAGGGCCAGCATGGAGTGACCACAGCCAACCCAGTGGCCCGGAATGGGCTGGGGCCGGGGGAGGGGCCAGCCATGTGGACAGACCATGGGGTGGGGCTGGGCAGCGTCTTAGTCCCGTGGCTGCCCTAACAAAGCACCACAGACAGATGGCCTGAAACAACAGAGACTCGTTCTCTTGAATCTGGAGGCCAGAGTGTGAAATGAAGGTGTCTCAGGCTGCACTCCCTCCGCGGCTCTAGGGCAGGGTCCCTCCTGCGTCTTCCAGCTCCTGCTGGAGCCTCCACTCTCTGGCTTGTGGCTGCATCGCTCCCATCCTCACCCGGTCGTCACCCTCTGTTTTCTCCCCTGTGTGTCTGTGTCTCCATTTCCTCTTATAAGGATGCCAGTCACTGGACTGAGGACCCATCCCCTTCCGTCTGACCTCATCTTCATGTAATTCCATCCCCAAAGGTCCTGTTTCCAAATAAGGTCACTTTCTGAGGTCCTGGGTGGACGTGAATCTTAGGGGGACCCAGTACAGCATCCTAGGAGGTGCCAAGGCCTCCTATCAAAACTGTGGACAACATCTGGGGAATGAGGGGCCATCTACAGAGCACAGCGAGGCACGAGGGAAGGTGGTACTGGGGTCCTGTGCAGGCAGAGGGGCCGTTGGAGGCTCTGGGACAGGCCTGGCTGGGGCGGGTTGGAGGAGAGGGAGGGGGATGGGAGCCCTGGGCTGGGAGCCGGTTGGGGCTCTGCAGCTGGCCCACAGCAGTGGTGAGGAAATGCTTGTGGAGTGGCCAGAAGGGACAGCAGGACCGTGGCAGGAGGAAGGTCCCACGTGGGGAGAAGTGGGATGGGACTCGGGCAGGTTAGGGCTCACGCGCTGGCCCAGAGGGGGGTTACAGACAGTCTGGGGAGGAAGAGACGCCCGAGGGGCCAGACACATGTCTGGGGGACATGTTGGCCACAGTTGGCTTTCCCTGGTGACAGACGTCCATGGTGCTGAGCAGAGACACCCTCCAGGCAGCCAACAAGGAAGAGGCTGGTGGGTTTCCCTGGGCGGGGGATACGGCGGGGGGGGGGGGGGGGGAGCGAGAGGCCAGGGCCTCCCAGGGGCCTGTCTGGATGGGGGATCGAGGGGAGGGTCCGCTGAGAAGGCAGCTGTGCTTGGGGTGGGAATGCTGAGTGAATGTCTGGCGGGAAGGTGGGGCCTCGCAGACTTCCTTCCTGGGGCTGAGACATGCGCAGCAGCCGTGACTGGAAGCGGTTGTGTGTCTCGGAATGCAGAGTGGGGGTCCCGGCCTCCCCAGACCAGCGCAGAGCACTCCCCAGGCTCCCGGCCTTGGGCCCCGGAGGAAGAAGGGCCATCTGTTTTCTGTCAGGCGGACAGTCTGGGGCTTCCCCGCGTGTGACCCAGGGACCCGCCTCCCAGGTGGGGTGTTCTGCAAACCAGCCAGCAGCTCTGATGTGCAGAAATAGGGAAATGACAGCAGCAGCTTGGCCAAGCGGCCTGCCCGTGGCTGACGTGGGTTGTCCCTGTTTTCCTTACTAAACCCATGGGGCAAGGAGGCCACACCTTCCAGAAGGTTCCAGGGTGTCAACAAGGCCCCCAGGTTCCCCGTGGCACGGCCCCTCACCTCTGCCCCCATGCCAGCCCATTGGCCCTCAGTCCTTCATCACAGCTGCAAGTCATTGCTCGGGGTATAAACACGGAAGCCTGGTGCCCCAGCACTGGGGCCCGGCCAAGCAGCTCATGGCACATCCCCATGACAGAGTTCACGACACGGGAATTCTCTCTGGGACACGCATGAGAACTGGGGCAAGGAAGTCTGTATGACTGCATTCCCGCCCCCTTTTGGGGTAAAATATACATAAATTAACCATTTTTAAGCGCACAGTTCAGTGACATTAAGCACATTCACATTGTGGTGCAGCCATCACCACCACCCGTCACCAGAATTTTTTCACCCTCCCAAACTGAAATTCCATAACAGATATATCCAAAATATGACCATTAATTGCAGCATGCAATTAATATAAACATTATTAATGAGATATTTTACATTTTTTAAACAGTTTTGTTGATGTGTAATTCACTTACCATACAATTCCCACATTTACGGTGGCTTTCAGTGTACTATGCAGAGTTGTGCAACCACCTGCAGAGTCAATTTTAGAATGTCCTCGTCCTCATTAGCAGTCACTCCCCAGTCCCTCTCTCCCCAGCTACTTTCTGTCCGTGTGGATCCACCTGTTCGGGACATTTCACATACATGGAGGGAGCCTCATGGTTTCAAGGCCCATCCATGCTGCAGCTGACATCACTCCTGTTGAAGGCTGAGGAATATTCCATGACATGGGTCTACCCCAGTACATTCTTTTCTTAAGCCTTGGAGATCTGGCAAGTATTTCACACTGATGGCTCATCTCGACTTGGACCGGCCACATCGCAGGGCTCTCCAGCCCCAGTGGCCCGCGCAGGCTGGAGGGCACTGGCCCCACCGAGGCCAGCATCTCTCAGCCAAGGCTGCCCCTTTGCAAGATGGCACTGACATGAGGGAAAGTCAGTGGCTCTGACTTTTCAAAAAGGAAGAAAGGAGGCCGTCCTCTGAAGACGTTTTCCAACCAGCTCCTTGTTTGGTTTTCTAATAGCATGAGCTTACATGTTAGGGTACGGGGGGGGGGGGGGCGCGGCAGTAGGGGAGGGAAGACCTGTCACATCCCCTTGGGTGGTACAGCACATCCTGACCACTGTGCAAGGAGCAGGGTCACAGGGACAGGCCATGTCCTCTAGCCAGAGGCTCACGGTCCTGCTTCCCAAACATGCTGATGCCCGCCCCACACCACCTGCCCCCTCTCCATCCTCACCGGCCCAATCCACCTCTGAGGGCGCCTTTTGTCCTGGGCAGTGGCCATCTCCATGACGACGCCAGCTCAACGATGGCGGTGAAGGTGACCTTCTCAGGGGTATCAGGCTTCCAGGCCCTGACCTGCTTTTAGCTGAGCCCTCACCCCTGTGATCCATTTCACTTCCAGATGCCAGCATCTCCTCCTGGTGCCCAGCCAGGAAGCGGAGACCTAGGGGAAGTGAGCTCAGCCATGGCCACTTCTCTGCTGACAATGTCCTGATGGAGTCAGGGGCTACTCCCCAGCCCCTTGAAGGCACTTGGACTTAGCAGTGCATGGCCCCCAGGGAGAGACAGGGACTAGTTCTCAGCATCCTTCTATTTTGTTGTTGTTGTTACTCCTCACTCAGGATATTTTTCCATTGACTTTGACAGAGAGTGGAAGGGAGGGGGAGAGACAGGGAGAGACATCAATTGCTTGCCCCCCCTGCACATGCCCCAACTGGGCCTGGGGATTGAGCCTGCAACCAAGGTATGTGCCCTTGACTAGAATCGAACCCAGGACCCTTCAGTCAGCAGGCCGACACTCTATCCATTGAGCCAAACTGGCTAGGGCCCAATATCCTTCTAAATTGTAGACACTGCCCCTCTACAGATGGGGAAACAGGCTCAGAGGGACAGGCCATGTGTCACCCAGTGGGGATTTCTAACTCCTAATCAATGTCAGTGCTATAGCACTTATGGCTTGGGGAGGAGGATGGCTCATTCTCTGTCAGTCTCCCCAAGGTCCTCAGGCTGCAACTCCCAGCGGCTCCACAGCACCCAGCGCCCAGCGGCCAGTCGGCCAGTTGGCCAGTTGGCACCGTACACTTGACTGAGCTGATGCTCAGGTCTCTCCCTGCGGCTTGTCCATCAGGCTGGGCCTCAACTTCCCCAGGCCAAGGTGTGGGGTCAGCGGCCTCCAGCCCCAGGGGTGGGTGAAGAACAAAGGACCTTATCTGAGCTATCCTCCAACTCACACGCCTTAGGGCAGGACTGGGGCTCCTCCAGCTGCCTGCCCCCCAGGAAGCAGAAACCCCCGGGAGAAGCTGCCTGATCGCGGGCCTCACCTTCCCACCCCAGCCCCGGCCCCGGCAGAGCCAGGCCCCCATGGGAATTCCACTCATGTGCCCAGCAGGGTGAGGCTGTGTTTGCTCCCTCAGGAAGCGGAAGGAATGTCCTGCAAAGGTAACTCGGCCACCTGCCAAGTGGATTCCCACGGTGTTTTCCAGGCAAATCAGGAAGAAGAATCAGCCCTTCATGCAGTGCCCTGGGAGGGCCCCCAGCGCTGGCTCCCGACAGGGAGAGCAGACCCTTCCCAGTCTTCTCCTGGAAAAGAGAACCCGGTCCCCCTGCACCTGACTCAGAGGCCTCAGACCCAGTCCTTAGGCATCTGTGACTCTGGTCACTAATCCCACCACACCAGCCCCAGAGGAGCTTTGAGGGTATGGCCTTGTCCCCAATTGATGTCTCTCTCTGTCTCTCCCCCTCCCTTCCGCTCTCTGTCAAAGTCAATGGAAAAATATCCCGAGTGAGGATTAACAACAACAAAATAGAAGGATGCTGAGAACCAGCCCCTGTCTCTCCCTGGGGGCCATGCACTGCTAAGTCCAAGTGCCTGACACCATCAGGACATTGTCAGCAGAGAAGCGGCCATGGCTGAGCTCACTTCCCCGGGGTCTCCGCTTCCTGGCTGGGCACCGGAGCTGGGGCTGGAGCCACGGGGAGGCCAGAGGGGGGCAGAACTGGATTGTATGTCAGACCCGTGCGACGCATAGACCCTGGGGGATGTGCAGAGACCCAGACCCCAATTCTGGGAAAACATCAGTGAGGGGCAAGCTCCCCCTGGAATGGAGGACACGCAGGGGCCCTGGCCAATGCGAGCTGCGTTCTGGGGTCCAGGCAGGATGTGGAGGGCTCCAGGCAGCTGGGCACAACACCCACTGCTCATCCCTCACTGCAGCCGGCCAGTCGCTCCGGGCCACCTCCTCCAGCACAGCCCTGGGCCCCCAGAACCTCTGTCTGAACCCTGCATCCAGCCAGGAAAACCCCACTTTGCTGGGAATCACCCAGAAGCAGAAGTTTATTCAAATCACCTGAAACCTCCAGGAGGGTCACAGCGGGTGAGGGACACGCAGCCGCCGACTCAAGCCTCCAAAAGGGCCCCTGGGGGCAGAAGCCACCCACAGAAATTCGGGGAGCCCCAGGACTCTGGCTCACAAGAAAAACCTGGGGTCTCGATGGCATAGCCCCATTTTCTTTCTGGGCGTGGGGAACGCCAGGCCACGTGTGGCCGTGTTCCACCCCATGATGGAGGCCAGAGGAGGCGGTCAGCAGGCCCGGCCCCTGGCTTCCCGGTTCCCACATCAGCCAGCTGCCGACCCCAGCTAACTGGGATCCTCTCCCAACTTGGGAGCAGTGTCTGCTGGGTCCACCCTCCACTTCCCTGCCCCCCGACTCCCCCCACAACCACCACCACACACATACGTTAATCTCTCAGTTCCTGGTGTGGGCTGGGACCAGGCACCCCTTCCCTGGCCCCAGCTGGGCTGTGTCTGTCTCTAGGCAGCAGAGGGACCAGTTGACAAGTTGAATGGAATCTTTGGGAGTTGATAACACAGCCCCTCCCAGGATGACCCTCCAAACACTGGAGCTGGGGCCAGAGTTCAAACTCATTAGCACACACAGGACGTCCTCAGCCCTGACCTCTCAACCTCTCGACCTCTGATCTCCAGCCTTTCACTCAGTGAAGGACGGACAGCCCTCCCCCCACTCCAGTTGCTGTGAGATCACCAGGCCCTGGTCTGCCTCCACAGCGGCGTCCCCCACTGGCTTTGTGTGGCCACCTGGAGGAGAGCAGAGAACGGGGCACCACACGGTGGGAAGTGCCTCTCACCAGCTTTGTGGTCCCCAACAGATGGGGCAGCAGGGAAGAGGACCAGGTGCCCGGGCTCCCCACTACCCAGCCCTCCCCGAGCCTCTGCCCTCTGCTTCCACCCAAAGTGCCCGAGAAGACCCCCGATACCCCCGGTTGGAGCAGTCCCACGTTCACACATACGAGCACATGCCACAGGGGGAACGCAGGGCTGCAAAGGCTTCAGAAAAATGTCCCTTTACTTCTTTGTACTAGTTCTTGGGGAACTAGGTTGTCATTCTGGGGCCGAGGGCACCAGGACATGTGCGGAGATCCTGACAGAGCAGAGACACTGCGGCGGGGACGGGGGGGGGGGGCTTGCTTTGCTAGGAGGAAGGGCTGTGGCTTTCAGATGGTTCCTGCAGGGCAGCACCTGGCTGTGTGGGCTTCTCATACACAGAGAGGAGTGTGCCCCATCCCCCACCCCCCACCCCAGGCCTGTGATGTGTCCAAACACTGCGAGGGCAGGTGCTGGGCACATGGAGGATTCCAGGGCATGTGGAGTCATGGCCACTGCCCCGGGAGGCTGCCAGGACACTTCCCTTTGACTATGTCTGCACAGTGGGCCCGCACCAGAACCAGGATGCTTCCCTGGACTCGGCACCATGGCAGCTCTGCCCGATCCTCACATACCTGGACCACAAGTGACCCTGAGGACATGCCCTGCGTGTCCACAGGGTGCACCTTGGCTGGGTTGCTGGTTCGATTCCTGGTCAGGGCACATACAAAAACCAACCAATAAATGCATAAATAAGTGAATCAATAAATCGATGTTTTTCTCTCTCTTACTCCCCCCGCCAAACCCTGTCTCCTCCAGCCAAACAGCCAAAGGTATCTCAGTAGCCCAACAAAGAGTGATGGGGTCTCTAGAAATCCCAAAAAGGTTTCACAGAGAGAGAGAGACACCTGTGAGCGATTTGCAAAGCCCGGCTGCAAAAGTGAGGTACCAGGGAGGGCGGGCATGGCAGTGGGTGGCTGCAGCCCCACCTGGCACTTTTCTCTGTGGGACCGAGATGGGTTTGCCGTTTATGCAAGTGTGAATGGCAAAGGGCAGCGGGCCTGGGAGAATGGGAGAGCCAGAGGGTCAGGGTGATGCCTGTGGGTGCAGCCTTCCTCTTGGGCTGTGGGTCGGAGACGCCAGTCCAGGGCAGACCATGGCTGTGCCTGTGGCCGGCTCTGTGGGGCGTGCCCTGCTCCAGGCTTCAGCTGCCCTGCCTGCTTGCTGATTTGTGGCCACCCTAATCCCACACTAATTAGATTTCTGCGTTGGTGGTGAAAGGGCCCCGTGCGTGCCAGCCTGCAGGCAGCCCAGCCCGCGGCTTGTTTTGCACAGAATTTTAATTGTTTCCAAATTAATCCATGGACTCGAGTGAGCTCAGTGCAGATAAGCTGATCGCAGGGAGGGGAGCCACTGTGTTCCCATCTTCCAGGCCCAGAGCTGGCCGCCCCTGCAGTGGCATGAAAGGGGGAGTGGGCTGCTGGTCTTGGACATGACGCAATCACCCAGAAATGTCCAGGGCCTTCTCCTGCTCTCCCGCCTTCGAGTCCTCAGCCTCCCGACTCAGAGAGCTTTCCTTCTGTTTGCTCTTGGCTCAGCTTCTCTCCTAATCCTATTTTCACCAGTTTCTATCCAATTTAATACAGCTTCTGTAAGTCAGAATTAATTACCCGATGTGCTTCAAGCCCTGCCACCTCTGCCCACCACTCATCATTCCGGGGACCAAGCCCAAAAAGTGGGGCTGGTAGGGAGGCAGGTAGAAGAGAGAAGACAATCCCACACATGGAGGGGGGTTGGGGGGGGGGGTCTCACTTCAACAGCAAGGAGCCCCTGCCAGGCTGAAGGTCCCAACCTGCTGCGTGAAGGACCCGCCTCTTCCGCCAGAAGGCTTTTCTGACCACCTCCACCTATAACAACAGTCTGTGCCCAATCCTGGGTGCACCTTCCCACCACCCTGCTCACAAGGCCTTGCACTTTGCAAAAGGTGTCCATTACAGTCTGATAAAGTTAATAAAGATACCGAAAGTACAGGCAACAGAAGAAAAAATCGATACTTTGGACTTCACCAAAGTTTAAAACTTTTGTTTCAGAGGGCCCTCAAGAAAGTGAAAAGACAACCCACAGAATGGGAGAAAATATTTGCAGATCATATAAAGGACTAGTATCCAGAATATAGAAAGAACTTTCACAACTCAACAATAAAAAGACAAATAACTTTTAAAATGGGCCAAGGATCTGAGCAGATGTTTCTCTAAAGAAGCTACACAAATGGCCCATAAGCACACACAAAAAATGTTCTCCATCATTAGTCATCAGGGAAATGCAAATCAAAACCACAATTAGATACCGCTGCACACCATCAAGCTGTTATCAAAAAGCAAACCAACAAAACCCCCCAAATAATGAGTGTTGGACAGGATATGGATGTGGAACCCCTGTGCCCTATTGCTGGGAATGTAAAATGGTGCGGCCGCTGCAAAAAACAGGTGGGTGGTTCCTCAAAATCTTAGAAATAGAATTATCATATGATCCCTCAAGTCCACTTCTAGGTGTATAACCAAGAGAATTAAAATCTCTATTCACACGAACACTTGTACAAGCATATTAATAGATACAACATGAACGTCCATCCATGAATGAATGGGTGAACAAAGTGTGGTTCATCCATACAATGAAATATTAATGGACATAAAAAAGGCATGAAGTTCTGACATACACTACAACATTTATGAAGAGTGAAATATGCCAGGTGCTAAAAGACACATCCTGTATAATTGACCCTATATGAAATGTCCAAAATAAACCCATCTACAGAGACAGCAAGTGGACTGGTGGTTGTCTAGATCTGGCGGATTATGGAGTGATAGCTAAGGAGTACAGGGTTTCCTTTAAGGGTGATGACTGTTCTAAAATTGATTGTGATAATGGGTGCACAACTCTAATATATTTAGTGGGTATAGTAAAAACAACTAAATTGTATACTTTAGAATGGCAAATTTTGCCCTGGTTGGGTAGCTCAGCTGGTTAGAGCATCATCCCAGTATGCCAAGGTTGTGGGTTCGATTCCCGACCAAGGCACATACAAAATCAACCAATGAATGCAAAAATAAGTGGAACCAATAAATCAGTGCTTTTTCTCTCTCTTTCTCTCCTTTCTTTGCTCTCTCTAAAATCAATGAATAAAAACTTAAAATGTCAAACCTTATAATATATAAATTATATCTAAAAAAATTATTATTTAAAAAATGAATAATGAGTGGACAGGGGAAGAAGAAATGGGAAAAGAGAGCAAAAAGTTCAGAGAGTGCCCAGAACCCCTAAGGTAGGTGGAGGTGGGTCCGCGTGGAGCTTCCTGGTAGGCAAAGCAAAGATAGAAAGAAACTCCCTCTTAGTGCTCAGCACATTCCAGGCACTTCTCATGTGTGAACTAAGTTCATCCCCATACGTGTGGGCAGGAGGCAGGCTTGCCAGATGAGAAGACAGAGGCAGGCCCAAGATCACCAGCTGGCAAAGGGCAGAGCCCAGGTGGCACCCTGGCTCTCCTCACCCCCCACTGCTTCCACCGTTGCCCACTTGTACCTACGGAGATGTGTGTGGTCACCACCAGCAAGAGCAGCCACATATCGCCTTTCCAAAAGTGGTTCTGTAACTTGTGAGTGCAGGGTCCAGGGATGCCCCCACGAGGTGATGCACACAAGGAACCCGCCCAGCATCCCCTGCAGACAGAGGGCAGCCTATGGAAAACACTCAGGGCTCATCACAAAGAACACTGGCCAGAGAGGGCCCTTCTGGTCACCACCGTGACTGAAGTTTAAACACGTCTCAAGCCATGAGGATCCTAGGAAAGCCAGGGCCATGCCCACAGAGTTTGGAGTGTGTCGGTGCCCTGGATGGGGAGACCCTTGCACCCAAAGGTCGTCAGCCCCTGTCGTCCATGATGTGCACATAGAACCACATGCCCGGGGGATTTGAGCAGCCTCTCCAGACCAGCCTGTCTCTCCAAGGCCTGGGATCTGGAGAATTCTAGGGCTTGTGGTCTAGGGGATGTTTCCTTCCGCTTTTCCCTGGAATGAAGTCGGAAAGCTGGGGCTGGCACCAGGAGACCACAGTGCCCCGTCAGTGCCTGTTCAGGGGCTTTCGTATACCCACTGGCCTCCGGGTCCCACCAAAGAGGAAGAGCCTGGGGGGCTTGGCCCAGCACTTGCTCCCGGAAGGCTTGCCCGGCTTCCTGAGTGTGAATGGAGCTTCCCTACAGCCTGTATCTTACACACTTTTCTGGAATTTTCCACACGGGATTCTGCACAATTCTTTTCTTTCTTCCTCTTTTTTTTTTTTTTTTTTTTTTTTTTTGAATCCTCACCCAAGGATATATTTGTATTGACTTTAGAGAGAGAAGAAGGAGGAGGAGGAGGAGGAGGGAGATCTGTATTCACCCCAACTGGGAATCGAACCTGCAACCTTTTGGTGTACAGGACGATGCTCCAACCAACTGAGCCACCCAACCAGGGCTCTGCCTGATTCTTAAACCCCAGCATCACAAAGGGCAATGAGCCAGCCTTAGGCCTTCCAGGGGGAGGCTCAGCTCCGGGGCCCAGAGCCTCCACCCTGCAAATCCCGAGGCCCTTTGCCAAAAGCATCAACATCACTGCCTGCACCCCCTTCTCTCTGCTGAACCCCCAGAGGAGGGGATGCTCAGGGCACAACCCACCCACCATATGAACCCTGGGTTCTGCTTGTCCCTGCCTGGAGTTTGGACAAGTGGCCAGCCCTGGCCTACTTGGTAGAGGTCTGAACAAGCTCACTCCACCCTGGCAAAGGGGCGCCCAGAGAAGATGGAGTGTAGGGTGTCCCCCACAGGCGCTGGATCTGCTCCAGGCCCCTCTCAAGGAGCTGGTGGCTCCTGGGCAGCCCCTCCCCAGTCCTCATAGGCACCCTCCCTGTGCGCGCTGGGTCCTCCTTTCCCCTTCTCATGAGGAACCATCCTGTTGGGTCAGGGTCCCACTAGCAGCACCACCACATCTCACCTTCACTGACAGCTGCAGGGATCTTATTTCCAAATGAGATCAGAGTCAGACACACTGGGGGTCAACATGTCAACATACGAATTCTTGGGGATACAACTGAACCCACAACATACCATGCCAGAAATTTTATCCTCACATTTTGTTAAAGGCCAGTGTGTGTGCTGGGGCGTGGTCAAACCTGTTGGCCTGGGCGCAGTTTCTGGGCATGAGTGCGGGTTTCGGGGGCTTGGCTGGGGGAGAGGCCAGCAGCTCCGAGGCGTACCGAGGCCGGATGGCTGTGCTGGAGCAAAGAACAAAGAGCACAGAGGCGGGGTCTCGGGTCCTGCTGTGTGGGGCTCGAGTTATACCACCTGCGAAGGGAAGGAAAGTGCAGATGGAACTGAGTTTGCCAATTGCTGGTCTGAGATGGGAGATGCTGGTGATTAAGGTGGCCCAGTGTCGTCACAGGTGTCCTCAGAAGCAGAAAGAGAGCCAGAAAGACAAGGTGAGAACTGCCTGCCGGCCTCTGCTTGGAGCTGGAGAGGGGCAATGAGCCAAGGAAGGTGGTGCCTCATCTAGAAGCTGAAAGGCAGGAAACCTATTCTCCCCTGGAGCCTCCAGAAGGAACCAGCCCTGCCCGCACCTGAATTTCAGCCAGTGAGACCCCAGAACTGTGAGAGCACAAATGTCGCTCTTTTCAGGTGTGATTTATGGCAGTGATGGGAAACTAATGCACGACCGTCCCCACGCCCCCGTGAGAACCGGGGTCCCCAGGAACAGGTCCAGAGCCCCATGCGTCCCATGTGAATCCAGCAAACTAGCCACAGCGGCTTTTGTTCCAGGGCTGGTTGAGTGGCACGCAGAGCTCCACAGAGGGACACAGCACGGCCACGCCCACAGCAGACCTCCAGTCTGGTGCCTTGAAAGTCCGCACCCTGCACTCCACCTCCACGGGCAGCGGCTTGGATGGGGTAACTGAGTTCGGGCCTAGTGGCCGCCTGGGCCCTGGGGCTTGTGGGGGCCTGTGGGATCCCGGCAGTGCTCGGCGCGCCCGCCTGTCCCACCCCAGGCCCTGGAGGCCTCTGTCCTCCACCGACCCCAGCCTGAGCGGCCAGCCCAGCTGCTCTGAGCAGACTCGCCACAGAGAATGGGCCCAGCCCCAACACACACAGCCCCAGAGCTCTGGCCGGGAGCACCCTCCCAGAGGGAGCGGCTTCCAGCCGTCCGGGGCGTCATCTCTGTCTCTGAGACTGGTTGGGGTCACACCATCACCAAACACTGTCCTTAAGCTGGGGACAGTGCCAGTGCGTGCTGCGCTCCATGCCACCCCACTGCTCAGAGGGGCCAGGGGCCACCAGCTCCAAGCCCATGCCTGGACCCCACCCTGAGGAGACAGCTCACCACTCGGTTCTGCAGACAGAACCCAGGAAAGGCCCAAAAGAGACTCCACACCCCCCGGGCTCGGGCTGCCGTACCGGAGGAGGGGCAGTGGGACCCCGACCCCCACCCCAGCCCCTGTGAATCCTGTCGGAGCTGCACTGCTGCCCGGGCTGGGCTCCGCTAGGCTGGACTCTGTGCCCCACGCGCCTGGCCAGCTCCTCCTGCCGCCGTGGCCCAGCATAGCCCCAGGCTTTGCTGGGCACCTGGAGCTCAGCTCAGAATAACCCCGGGGGGCTGCTCAGGGGGCTCCCATGCGGAGTGCGCTGAGAGGAGGTGGGCATTCAGGCAGAGGACTCAGCACCCCGACCTGCTTCACAGGCAGATTCGTCAACAGAGAGGACACGTATGAACTGGGCACGATGGCCTGCAACCCACATCTGTGTGTGAGCACCACACGTGTCTATATGTGTTCCCCATGTGTGTGCACACATGTTCTGCCATGTTCCCTGAGTGTGTGAGCACGGCAGTGTGTGTGTGTGCCTGTGTGGCTGTGTGCATGTGTGTGCATCTAACTCTCGGGGGTGCTCCTGAGGGCTTTGGGAGCCACAGGGGCCCAGCCCTGCCCCATCATCCTGTGGGCTGCAGCCATCTGGCCTGGGGTGGGGCTGAGCCTTTACCACCTCAGACACCCCTGACTACTGTGACTGTGGGGAGGGCACACCAGGCAGGGCCACAGCGGGGGCAGAGGCAGGAGGGAGGACCCAGCACACCGGTCTCCGGGACAGGGTGGCATCGGCTGTGAAGCCGGACAGCCCTGACCAGGAGACCGCCTGAGCTCACGCACCCCGGGACCCAGGGCGGCCCCCGCCCAGTGCTCTGCAGCGACCCCGGCTGCCTTCCCAAATGTATGGATTTCAGAACAGCTGTTCGGCTATCGAATCGCCTTGGGAAACGCAGACAGACGCTGCCTGGCAGGGCCGGGTAATCCGCACCTTCCTGGGGCCACGGGTGGCCACTGGGAGCTCTGAAGACAGATTTCGCACCCCATTTAACTGGCTTCTCTTTCCCCCAGCACAGCCCCTGCTGTGGCCTCAGGGTGCCGGGGTCCAGAGCCGCCCTGAGCCTCACCTTCCCCTGTGCCTGGCCGGTCTGCCTTCAGGGGGCTCTTGGGTGTTAGCAGCTGAGGGGACCGGTGTGGCTCCCCCACTGCCTGGAAAATGGGCCACCTGAGGTCTTCCAGGTGATTTCAGGGCCTCGAATGAGAACCTTTCCTGCCGGCAGGACTGCGGCTTTGCTAAGATGCTCTGGAAAGAGACCCCACCAGCATCATACATTCGCCAAGGGAAGTCTTCTTTCAAAACAGATTTAAAGCTCAAAAAAATGGATTTATTTAGAAGAAAAATAGGTTGCTGGTGGCACAGGTAGCCATGGGACCATCAAAGCAAACAGTGCTATGACCCCCCACCCCCAACCCCCCGCCCCCGGAGTGTCAGCAAGAGAGATCAGGTTAATACGTGTCTCTTGGCTCCTACTGTGCACCCAGCTCTATGCTGCTGGCTGAATGGTTTCAAGTAGAGAAAAATGCATTCATTGTAAGATAGGGGTTGTGATCCTATCAGGAGCATGGGCTGGGGAGATAGGACGGGCCCTTGGGCTTTCTGACCCAAGGTGGGGGCGGGGGGGGGGAGGGCTGGCCAGAGTGGGTTGGAGTCATGCTCTGGCCTCACCGGCATCTGGCCCGGTCACAGCATCAAACGCACTTCCTAGGGCTTTCCCAGCCCTCAGAGCCCACATTCCCCACTCACTCCTCCCACCAGCTCCTCTCCCCTCCCCACGAGCGTGCCTGCAGGTAAGGGTCAGGACAAAGTCAATGCCTTCAGGAGCCTCCCAACCCACATAGGACAGGACCGGCTGAGAATGTGACGTGGAGTCAGGCAGGGAATCTGCGCTGGAGGCCGTCTGAGGGATGTGGCCACCAGCCAGGATTGCCAAGGACTGCTGGCACCCACTGCAGCTACAGAAACTAATGAGAATCAGGGCCCCGTAACACAGGGCCACACACTAGGGGCTTAAAACAATAGAAAGGAATTCTCTCAAGTTCTGGAGGCCAGAAGTTCTAAATCAAGGTGTCAGCGGGGGTCCACGCAGCCTGCCTGGACCTCAGAACGCCAGCCTCACCTGTTTTCGTTTCTCTTCCTCTGGAGGGTCAAAGGTCTCCTGCCCACGGGTGAGGCCACATGGTCGCACAGCTGGTCACCCCAAGTGGAAGCAATTTGGCCTAGTGGTGCCATGGAAACCACCGATGGCCAGCATGCTCGCCCCACACGTGTATGTCGGGGCTCCCCTCACACGTGGCCCGCCAGCCTGGGAGGCCATCTGGTTTCAGTGTCACAGCCCAGGCATGTTTCCATGACTCCCCCTTGTTGACAGGCAGCAGTTTTAATATGCGGTCACTGCCGTCTGGCCGCCCGGCACCTCCAGTTTACAGTGGGAAGTCCTCCCAGGCCCTTGGCGCCCACCTCTGCCTCCATCCAGGCTTTTTTTATGGCCTCACATTCGAGACACTAGGGAGGCTGGTTGGGGAGGACATGCTGGACTGGGCGCAGGACAGGGCGTCAGGCAGCCTGCAGACGCAGAACTGAGGCCAGGCCTTGCTGGCCAACAGCTAGTCTGAAGCAGCTGCCGGCAAAGAAGCGCCCAATGAGGCTGGAACAGGCTGGCCGGCCAGGTGCCGAGAGCCAGCCCCACCAGCAGTCCAGGCCCCCACCTGTGCAGCTCCCGCCCCCCTGCCTCACACAGGGCCCTCATAAGCCATGAGACCGGCCTAGGGGACATTGTACCCCCTAGCCTGCCCCTTCAAGGGGGCTGTGGGCTAATCCTCATTTTCCCAGCCATGGGCTTGTGATGTGCGGAGTGTTCTAGAAGGACAGAGGCTCAGACAGCAGTAAGTTACTGAAGGCCTCCTGCCTCCCTCTGCCAGTGTCCTGCTAACATATCTGTCTTGTTCCTGCAAAGGCCTTTCTGTGGACATTCTCTGAACACCAACCGTGTGCGGCCTGCCCAGGCCAAGCCCCCACAGCCCGCAGACCAGCTGGGCACACTCCCTGCTCCAGAGCTCGTCCTCTGTGCTGCCCGGCCGGCCCCCTTCCTCCTCCAACGGGCCCAGTGACCTGCCGTCATCCCGGGGAGAAGCTGAGATCTGAGGCCTCTTTCCTTGTTCACGTATTTTATTAGAATCACAACCCACCTCTCAGAACATGGCCCTGAATTTTATTAACCAATCTCACCCCAATAAATTCAATTAAAAAGGGAGGAAAAAGAATGTGGCTCTGGGATTGCCCCTCCAGCCTGATCCATCAGAGCTCCTCCTCCCCCCGATACCTCCCCCCACCCCCGCCCCCCGACACCAGGGGTGCCCCAGGAGGCCACCTCTTTCCTTGTCTGGCCAGCTCCAGCTTCAGCTCCCTGGGCATCAGCTCTAACCAGCTCATTCCCCTCAGCACCTGAGAGCTCCCTTTTGTCCACAGGCCCCTGTGTCCTCCCACCCCCTACCCCCCATACCCTACCCCCGCCTGCCCCCCCACCTCTTGCCCAGAGCAACCCCTACCCCTTTGGACCTGGCTATGCATCCAGAATTCAGCTTGAGCCCTAGCAGGTTTGGCTCAATGATTAGAGCATCGGCCCAAGGACTGAAGGGTCTCTGGTTCAATTCCGGTCAAGGGCACATACCTCAGTTGCAGGTTCATTCCCCAGCCCCAGTCGGGGTGCATATGGAGGCAACCAATCAATGTGTCTTTCTCACATCGATGTTTCTCTCTATCTCTTCCCCTCCCTTCCACTCTCTCTAAAAATCAGTGGAAAAAATATCCTCAGGTGAGGATTAACAACAACAAAAAAAGAAGTCAGCCTGGGCCTGGGAGCTCCCCCACCTCTGGGCCTCAACGGCCGGGGCTACAAATGGCACTGTACTGGGTTGATTAGCATCCCCTCCAATTCAGGTCCAACAGAACCCCAGAATGTGACCTTATTTGGAAATAGACTTCACAGATGTAATTAAGTCAGAATAGGTTATCCTGGATTAGGATGAACCCTCATCTAATGACACACGGTTTGTGTGTGTGTGTGTGTGTGTGTGTGTGTGTGTGTGTGTGTTTATAAGAAGAGGAGACAAATATGAGCACAGAAGGAAGACAGCCATGTGACCACAGAGCCAGAGACTGGAGTGATGAACCCTGACTTCAGGCTTCTGGCCTCCTGACTGTCAGAGAATAAATTGCTGCGGTTTTCAGCTGCCCAGTTTGTATGAAATGATGGTATGGTCCCCAAGACACTGACACAGGCACCTCATCGCTGCCCCATCCCCTGTGGGGACTGAGAGTCCACCGGCTCCTTAGTCTTACCCTGGCTTCCCCTGACCTGGCCGGGAGGCAGGAGGCAAGGGCAGGGTCCCGACCAGGACATCCCAGCCAAGCTCTGGGTGACAAGGTCTGCGGGACCAGGCTGGAGGTCCCTGTTCAGAGCTGGAAGGTCCGGTGGGAGAGGTGTCGGAGACCTGCAGAGCCTCACAGGTCCCGGGAGCCTCCTGGCCCTGGGCCATGGGGAAGGAGGCAGTGGAGAGTTGCAGGAACTTGGGCCTGAGCTGCCAGGTTCCACTTCAGGGCCTGGCAGGGCCTGGCAGGGCGGGGGAGAGGACATGAAGCCTCAGATAGGAGTGGGGACAGCTGGCTGTGCCCCGGCTCTGAGCCTGGGCCTGGGGGTAGTCCCCGGGCCAGCCTCTGGTTCCCTGTCCTGGCAGGGCTGCGTGCAGACTGGGGCATGTCCATCTTCAGGGCATCCATGCCCTCCTCCTTGTTCTGGACACCTCAAGAACTATTTCAGGTGCCTGGTGGGGACTCAGCCCAGACAGGGCATGGCCCCACCCACTGAACCCTCCCTGCCAGGTGCTCTGGCCTGCACATCTTGGTGACTCACATCCGACATTAGACTGCAGGCTTCTCAGTGCAGGGTGGCCTCAGTGGCGAGGAGTGCCCAGTGCCAGGTGTCCCACGGAGAGCAAGCAGCCAGGAGCTGCGCCTGGGAATGCTCCTCCAGCTGCCTTAGAAGCTGCCCTGGCCCTCACATAAGCATCTTTGCACATCTGTTCCCCACTAGACACAAGGCACCACCTGGAAGGTCTCCTGGTGGCCTGGGAGTTAACCTAGTGGAGAGGCCCTGTGGGCCCCAAGCCAGCCTCTGCCCCCTGGCACCAAGGTGTGTTCCCACCCAGAAGAGGGAGATCAGCCCTGGCCGGTGTTGCTCAGTGGCTGAAGCGTCTGCCCACGCACTGAAGGGCTGTGGATTCGATCCCCGGGAGAAAACCAGTTGATGTGTCTCTCTCACATCGATGTTTCTCTCTCTGTCTTTCTCCCTTCCACTCTCTCTATAAATCAATGGAAAAAATAGCCTCAGATGAGGGTTAAAAAAAAAGAAGAAGAAGAAGAAGAGGGAGATCAGATGGCACCAGTACCCTCAGGGTGTCCTTGGGGTCCCCATCAGCCTCCCCTCTTGCTCTGTGCCATTCTGCTCTGGGCCAGGGTCTCAAAGCCCCTGCCAAAGATTGAGCAAAAGGCCCTGCGCAGCCTTGGGGGGGCCATCACCTGGAATGCTGGGACAATTCTGGGTGACAGTTTTGTGTGGGCAGGAGTAGGAGGGACCTTGTTGCCGCCTGAGCTGTCCACACCCTGCTCAGGATGTGGCCGCTGTGGGAGGGCCAGACGCTGAGCCTGGCCTGGTGAGATGTGACCAAAGACCAGCCAAGATCCTGTTTCTTGGGGCTGGAGTGAGTTCTCACCAATGGTCCCAGGACCCTAAACCAGGTGGAGAAGGCAGGTCAGCACAGCCCCGAACCCCAAATACCGCCCCCCCCCCGCCCCCCCGACACACAGACTTGCCAAAAACTCAAATCAGCACAAAATCTAAAACAGCGGTTCTCAACCTGTGGGTCGCGACCCCTTTGGGGGTCAAACGACCCTTTCACAGGGGTCGCCTAAGACCATCGGAAAACACATATATAATTACATATTGTTTTTGTGATTAATCACTATGCTTTAATTATGTCCAATTTGTAACAATGAAATTGGGGGTCACCACAACATGAGGAACTGTATCAAAGGGTCGCGGCATTAGGAAGGTTGAGAAACACTGATCTAGAACATAAAATTATCACTGCCCCTTTCAAATTGTAATTCCCTTCCTCCTCTCTGATTGCTGGTTACTAGAAAGTAAGTTTTACTAACGGTTTTCTGTCGGGAACTTGCTTTTGGCGAGTTTTTATAGCTACCTTTGTTACTATAAAGTCTGGAAGCCGCCTCCTGCGTGCTGGGCGCCTCCCCCTCAAACACTTAGGGGAGGCATTTCTGCATGAAGTACGGCTCCCATCGGCAGGGCCCTGCTCTGAAGCAAAAATGAGAGCAGTAAATTCTGAGTAGGAATTTGTTTAACCTCTCACCCCAAGGCAGTGAGTGTGGCGCTGAGCATCCTGGCCGCTCTGATGTATTTTATAACACTTGGCAAAGCCACTTTGGAGACCGTAGAAAACCCACCAATCGGAGCCTTTGCAGGGGTGGGCTGGCTCGGCCCAGCTCTTCTCTCACAGAAAAAGTTCTGAAGGCAGCCAGGTCTCTGCAGCAAACCCATTCATTCATTCATTCACAGACAACCTCCCTCTCTAGCCAGGCTTGGTGCTGCTGGACAGAATACTAAAAGATACTGCCCTGGCCCCTTCCCCCAGCCCCCATCCACCCTACCGTGGTTGAGCAGGTGCTGGTGAGTGGGGAGCTTAATCGCATGCCCAGCCCTGGCCCTCCCACCCCAGAAATTTGGAGAAACAGCTGCAGAAAAAGGAGGAATCAGAGAAGCTTTGACACATTTCCAGCCATCCTACCAAACAAGCGTGGGCCGCCTTCCCAGAGAGAGAGCTCCCATCTCTAGAGGTGAGCAAGGAACCCTGGGGAGCTATTGGGTCTAGGACACCCCGGAGAGCACACTGGGCCAGGGGAACCTGGGGCCAGGCCCAACAAGCTGGGAACTTGAATCCACATTCATTGGTCCCCATTAGAGACATGGCCCCTCACTAAGGGAGGTCCAGTCCTGGGTTTTACGGGACTAATTTTTTTTTAGCTCCAACAAAGAATTCGGGCCTGGGTGACCATCCCCCCGAGAGATCATCCCTCCACAGCCATCAGCCACCAGGGGCTGCTGCAGGAACAGAGGCTGGGCCCAGCAGGGTGCTCAAGGAACGGGCCCATCTTCGGACCAAGGAGAGGGGGACAGTCTTCAACATTCCTGGACACCCGCTGGAAATCGATGTTACATGAACTGAGTCTTAAAGTAAGCTAGGGAAGTTCTCCCCCATCTGGGCTTGGCAAAGCAAAGATAGAGACCTACTATGTGGGTTGGGGGGAGGTGTACCTACACAAATGTCACAGCTTCCTCTTCAGCGCACAGCCCCATCTCTGCCCATAGCCCCCATCTCTGCCCATAGCCCCATCTCTGCGCAAGCCTGAGACTTCCATCCACCCCAGGCCTGGGGCCTCTTGCAGCATCACACACACACACACACACACACACACACACACACACAGCCGCCCTGCCTGCTCCCTCCACCATGGAGGCCCGGCCGGCGCCACCTTCCCTCTGCATCAATATTGACCCAGCCTGGGAGTGGGGGGCCCCAGTGGCCCACAGGGGGCCCACAGTGTTGCTCACACGCGCCTGCCTTACTCCCCAGACTCCTGAAATGTTTGTGGAGGGCTGGGAACCACCCTGGGCTCCATGCAGGGCGGACACAGTTACATGGGGAAAAATAACAGGGTTTTTTTCCTCTCCATGAAACGCTCATTAATGGCTTCTGGAGAGGAAAGAAGCCTTGGGATTGAAACCTCCCAGGAGTGTGAAACTCACCGTTGTGCTGCCACGGCCTGGGCAGGCGTGGAGCCAGAGGCCGAACACTCCGCGCGGCTTCTCTTGCGGCGGCGGTTTGCCTGGGGTTGTGACGCCAGCGTTCGGTTTAAGGCAGGGCCGGCTGGGAGACCAGCTGCCGTGTGTGTCCACGTCCTGCTTCCTACAAGGAAACTCTGCACAGGTATCGAGGAACCCGTGGGCCTGTCCGCGGGAGGGACTGTGGGATAGATGTCAAGGGGCACAGAACTTCTGGAACCCCTCCCAGCGTGTGGCCAGGGGCTGCCTGACATCGCACTGCGCTCGACCTGCAAATGTTTTAGCGGCTTTTGTTTGTTCGGGCTGCCACTCCAGACCCGGTGGCTTAAACAACAGAAATGCATTTATTTCCTCACAGTCCTGGAGTCTGGGAGTCCAAGATCAAGGTGTCAGCAGGGCTGGTTCCTCCTGAGGCCGTGGCTGGTAGAAGGCTGTCTCCTTGCTGTGTCCTCACATGGCCTTCCCTGGGCATGTCTGTGTCCTGATCTTCCAAAGACACCAGGCACATTCGGGGAGGGCTCACCCTGACAACTTCATGTTACCCTAATCACCTCTTTAAACCCCGCCCCCGAGTCTCCAAATGCAGTCACATTCTGAGGAACTGGGGAGTTAAGGCTTCAGCATAGGACTTTGGGGGTACCTGTTCTGCCCGTAAGAGCTTCTATATCTGGCAATTGCCCAGGTGACAGTAAAAGTGAGACCCACCACCCAGGAGCTCAGAGCTTGGAAACACCGCCAGGTTCATTATCCCCTTGACCCCATGGGAGGGGCAACAACTCTCTCCTTCATTTCCCAGGACCAAGGGCAGGGCATGCAGGTGGGCACACAGTTCTATAACCACGGGGAGGCACAGAGGAAACACTGGTTGTCCAGGCGTCTTGGGTCTAGGCCCATGGGAACCCCAAGGGGCACGTAGGCCTGAAGGGCGGTGGGGAGAGGCTGGGAGAGGATTTTTAACTCACTCTCCCACCCCCAGGAGTCCTGGTGCAGCATGTGGGCCCCATGCATCATCTCTTCTAGCCTCAGTTTCCCTGTCTGTAAAATGGATGCCACCGAGTCTCCACCTGGAGGCCGTGTATGTGCGTTTCCTTTCCATGGCAGCCATGATTACGACCAGCAACGTCACAGTCTGAAAATCACCTCCATGGAGAAAAGGTGGGCAAAGAGTATACAGCCCCTTGCCAGAGGCAGCACCCAGACAGGCCCGAGCACCTCATGCCCTAGAAGCTTCTTCTCTCCCACCTGTCTCAAGGACCACCCGTGCCGCTGTGTCAGTGGACCACTTGCCCACCCCCTGCCACCGGGCCTTGGCTCTGAACTCCCTGGGCCAAGTTGGGGGTTGGCTTCAGAGGATCCTGCCTGAGATGCCACAGCCTCTCGGGGCACCAGGGGCCACTGCCCAGGGCTGGCGCCATGCTAGGGACCAAGTCCACCAGCCTTTGGAGAAATGACTGGGCTGCCGGCACTGTCCGTTAATGAGGCCTGGCAGCCAACGATAATGAAAAGGGTTATTATGCCAGTGAACCTTCCCCAGAGGGGTGTTTGCCTTGTACAGCATCCAGGTGCTACTGTCTGGGGGGACTGCAGGGCGTGTGGGACTCTGGGCAACCAGTGGCCACTCTAGCCCCTTCTGGGACCGCGTCTGGGCTCCCAGCCCAGCCAGGCACTGTGAAGGGCTCCTCCCAGACTTTAGCCACGGGCAGAACTTTCCATAGAGCCTGGAAAATCTCTTTGGGCCTGCTCTTCTCTCTGAGCGTGGTGTGTGACTGGGGATGGGGTGGGGGGGGATAGCCCCTGAGCCCCACGGGACTGGGTAGATGAGAATGGGCTGAGTGTATCTGTGGGGTCACTGGTATGCACACAACATGTGGGGCCTGGATGTGGGGAGCCAAAGGGGTGCTGTGGATCCACCCTCAGGCCCTCATTCTGAGCTGGAGTCTGGCTCTGGCAGGGTCTCCAGGAGGCTCCCTAGGAGGCCACGCGCCCTCCTGCCATCTCTGCAGCATCCTTCTTCACACTGGCTTCTCCCGGGAAGGGCAAAGGCTATCCCAGCTCCTGGCCCCACACCCCCAGTCTAGCCCCAGGCCCTAGGCCAGTGATGGCAAACCTTTTGAGCTCAGTGTGTCAGCATTTTGAAAAACCCTAACTTAACTCTGGTGCCGTGTCACGTATAGAATTTTTTTGATATTTTCAACCATAGTAAAACAAAGACTTATATTTTTGATATTTATTTTATATATGTAAATGCCATTTAACAAAGAAAAATCAACCAAAAAAATGAGTTCGTGTGTCACCTCTGACACACGTGTCATAGGTTCGCCATCACTGCCCTAGACCTCACACTGCCAGCCCAGCCCTGACAAGGACTTTCATTCCTCCAAACTCAAATCTTGCCCCTGACCTGGAGGCCAAGCCTGCGTCCACTGCCACCTCCCGCATTGGATGGACGCCAGCCACCAGGCCCTCCCATCTGCCTCCCGCCCTCCTGGCCCTCGGGGCTTCACTTTGGTCCTCCAGCTTTTTAGAAAAGGTCAGCTTTTAGGTGACCACATGCAAATGGTCTGCATGAGTCACCGTCAATCACCGTCAGCCTGAGTCATCCTGGCTGCTACGAATCTTCCTATTTTCATTTTTCTTTACTGAGGTGAGAGTCACATAACAGAAAAGTAACCATTTTAAAGTGCACGATACTGCCCTAGCCGGTATGGCTCAGTGGATAGAGCGTTGGCCTGTGGACTGAAGGGTCCCAGGTTCGATTCTGGCCAAGGGCACATGCCTGGGTTGCTGGCTTGATCCCTAGTAGGGGGCATGCAGGAGGCAGCCGATCAATGATTCTCTCTCATCATTGATATTTCTATCTCTCTCTCCCTCTCTCTTCCTCTCTGAAATCAATAAAAATCTATTTTAAAAAAATAAATAAATAAAGTGCACGCTACTGGGGCATTTAGTTCATTCACAATGGGGTGTGGCCGTCACGTCTATCCAGCTCTGGGACACTTTCTTCCTCCTGAAAGAAAACCCTATATCTCCCTCCCCTCCTCCTCCCCCCAGCCCCAGGCAGCCTCAAATCTGCTATCTCTGTGGATGTGCCTGTTCTAGACATTTCCTGTAAGTGGAATATACTCTGTGGCCTTCTGTGAGGGCTTTTCTCACTGAGCAAGACATTTCCAAGGTTCATCCGCCTCCCAGCTGTGTCAGTGTTTTGCTGCTTTTCATGGCTGAGTAATAGTCCACCGTGTGGACGGACGACACCTGTCTACCCTTCAGCCTGACCCTTGTCACTCTGTCCTCCCAGGAACACAAGAGTGAGCACGTCTGAACCTCCGCGCTTATTCCCAGTCCATCTACCTGGCCACCGCACCCTCGGGTATCAATTTGTAGTGGTTCATCCTGGAGGAGTCACTGGGAGGCCAGGGGACAGGACTATCCAAGGACAGTTTGGATGTCACTACATTTTTTAAAATATTTATTTATTTTTTATTTCAGAGAGGGAGAGAGAGAGGGAGAGAGAGATAGAAACACCAATGATGAGAGAGAATCACTGATTGGCTGCCTCCTGCGGGTCCCCTACTGGGGATCGAGCCTGAGACCCTGGCACCTGCTCTGACTGGGAATGGAACCGTGACCTCCTGGTTCACAGGGCGATGCTCCACCACGGAGCCACCCCAGTTAGGCCGGATGTTACTAATTCTAAACAGCCCAGGTGTGGTATGTCGGGAGCCTGGGGGTCTGTACCAGCTGCCCGCTCTGTACAGAGACATCGGTTTCCTGTTCACGGAGATCACTCGTGTCTCCTGTCCCTTCTGAGGGCAGCTCCCCTCACTCCAAAAGCAGGCTCTAGGCCTGGCGTCAGGGGCTGCCTGTGTCCTGTAACCTGATCCCTGGAGCCTTGCTGGAGGTGAGGAGTGGCCTCCCAGACAGGCTGGAAGACAAGCAGAGCTGGCAGGGCGGGCGGTGGGGGGGGGGGGGGGGGGGGCGGGGTGCGCACCATGGCCCTGAGCCTGCCCCAGGGACCGAGCCGCCCCTGCCCACTCTCTGTTACCGGCTTCCAACTGATTTTCCTGCTGGCATTTTGGGGAAAGCAGATCCCCGGGGGGCAAAAGGCATCTGTCCAAACGAGCCTGCTTTAAAACACTTCGAAAAGCTCCAGGAGAGAAAATGTGGTTTTGATTTTCTGGAGCAGGCGTAGGCCCCTGGCCCCGCCCACATGGCCTGAGAGCCTGTCTCCCGGATTCGCACCCAGACAGCGCCAGGGAGCGCGTGGTCGAGGAGCCAGCCAGGCGGAGCTGCTGACAAGTGCCTGGGGCTCCTGTCTGAGGGTGCTGCTCCCTCCGGCCCTGGCCTCCCCTGGCCTTGGACAGAATAAGCCATCTGAGCGCAGACAGGCCACTTGTCAAGGTCACTTGGGCAGGGGGCAAAGTTGGTCCCATGGGACTTCAGGAGCGATTTCAGCACCCCCCCCCCCCCCCCGGGAGTCACAGCTGCCCTTTCCCAATCCCTGTGGCCGAGTGACTAGGGGTACCGGGGCTCACCTCCCACCTGGGACTGCCTGACAAGTAGACAAAGGCCTCCAGAGAACATGGCCCATTGCTTGTCTCATCTCAGATCAGAAGTGTCGGTCATGCCCTGACCAGTTTGGCTCAGTGGATAGAGCATCGGCCTGCGGACTGAAGGGTCTCAGGTTCGATTCCAGTCAAGGGCATGTACCTTGATTTTGGGCACATCCCAGTAGGGAGTGTGCAGGAGGCAGCTGATCGATGTTTCTCTCTCATCAATGTTTCTAACTCTCTATCCCTCTCCCTTCCTCTCTGTAAAAAATCAATAAAATATATTAAAAAACAAAAAAGAAGTGTCGGTCATGCCTGCCTCTGCTGGGGTTCCGAAGCCCACAGGTAGCAGGGAGGGTCCTTGGCAAGCGGTCCCTTGGGGGCTCCTGCTGACTCTCCCAGACCAGGCTCTCAAAAGCCCTGGGGAGCACATCGGGGAGACCTGCCAACCTCCTGAGTCTGGTATCACAGGGAAAAGGGCCTCCTGCTCCTGGGGGTCCCTGAAGGCCTGCACCCCTCCCCACCCTACCCCGCTGTCTGAAGAACAGCCCAGGAAGCCTCACGATCTCTGACACCTTATAACCCAGGAGGCCCCAGTCCCCATGGGCAGAATGGGGAGACCCCAGCCAGCAGGAAGTCTAAGAAATATCATGTGGGACCCTGGCAAGTCCCCTGTGCTCAGCCTGGGGGCTGGGCCAGGGTACGACTGAGTGCCCGCACCCACAGTCCCCATTCACCCTTCTGTTGCTTGAAGCCAACCAGCTGGTCACAGACACTGTTGGGTAGGTCCATGTGCCTGGCTTGAGGCGCTAGGGTGAACAATGGGCAGAGTGGGCCGCTGCCGCCCTCTCAGGGCTCACGTGTGTGGGCTGGGATGACTAGGACACATACAGTCCCACCCATTGTGGTGACTGCCAATGGTGACCTAGGCTTTAGGAGAAATAATCAGATGGGCTCATTGTGCAGGAAGCCCAGGAAGGCTTCTTGGAGGAGGTGGCACATGAGCTGAGGGTAAGTGGCTGGGGAGGCATGTTTGGGACCAAGTGTACCCTGGGACATGAGGCAGTGGATACCACCTGCCCCTCCTCTCAGGAAGAGAGATGTCCCTTTACAGCCGCAACTTCCAGGGGGCCACTCTCTATCCTCCCCACACTGGAGACGACCGATGATCCACTCCAGCCCCATCTGGCCTCATGGGAAGTGGCAAGTGCCCCTGCTCACTTGCTCTACCCAAGCCAGCTGGTGTCCTTCTTTCCTTTTGTCTCTCTTTTCAGTCTTGGGTGCAGGGAGCTGAGTGCTGCCCTAACCATCCTGGGCCCCCCAACCTGCCAGACTCGAGTACCTCATTAGCATTCTCCTTCCCTGCCCTCTCCTCTACCTACTCCCCCAGAGCTCTGGTCTAGGGGATCCCAGCTTCTCCCAGGGGCTTCTCCTTAAAGAACTGCTGCAAGGAGCCCCAGATTCCCCCCAGGGTGGCCCCCAAGCTCCCCAGGGCTCCAGAGCTCGGAGCCTCCTGTGTGTGCCTCTGAGGGGCAGCATCTCTGGGTAATACCTGAGGTGCTAGCAGGCACCATTTCTCGACATCTTCCCTGGGAGCCACCCCAGCCTCAGAGCACGGCCCCAGCACTCATCGCTCTGGCCTCTCCATCCTGTTGCTGAGGCTCCTCGAGACCCGGCCTCTTCTCATTTAAACGGAGCCCTGGCCGCTCACTGGAAGAGCTGCCGCTCCTTTCGGATCGACTCCCTAGCCCCCCTGAGGGCCCCAGTCAGACAGCCCCCAGGTACCCATTTCCCAGAAGAATGAGCCATGCCTGAGCCTCCCCTGATGTGCCCGGCGGAGTGTGACCAGCAGGACCCCTGGAAGCTGCCTCTAGCTGGGGCCCTCCACCCTGTTCACTCTGTGTCAGGGGAGCCAAGGCTGGGGGGCTGCACAGTGCATTTTGCAGACGAGCCTCGGGGACTCCGAATACAGGAGGACTCTTGTTGGGGACTCTCCTTGGGGACTCTCCAGGGCCTTCACACAAATGAGCCTCCGCTGGGGCTGTTCTGCAAAAGGCAGGGAGCAGACACGCCCACACTCCGGATCTGCTGCGCCCCACCGCCTACGGACCCTGCGGAATTAGCTCGCAAATGGGAGGAACAGGTGACGGGCACCCTCGAGAGGAGAGGCAGCCGCCCACCTCACCCTGGGGTGTGCGGGATGGGAGGCAGGAGCCAGGAGCCTGCGGCCCCATTTTAGATTGAGATGTGATTTGTCTCCTTTCCAAAGCCACCACGCGGGCTGCATCCCTGCTTTGTGAGAAAATCACTTTCCTGCCTGATGAGAGCAGGACGCCCACCTCCCAGCAGCTCCCGCTTGTCTTCCTCCAGCCGCAGCGTCCGCTAACGCCCAGCCCTGCTTGCATTCCTGAAACCATGAGAACCCCACTCATCCCGGCTGGCTGAGCCTGGGACATCCATCTGCCCGCAGTGGGGCTGGGGCTGGTGTGCATGGGAGGAAGTGCTCCAGCCAGCGCTTCCTGTTCAGGTGGCCTGGCGTCCCTGCAGCTCCCACCGGCTGGCAGTCACGGTGGCAGGGCCCAGGCCAGGCTTGGCATCCAAATTCTCAGCTAAGCACCTGCCCGTGTTCATCTGTGTCCCTGACACCGTTCTTGGGGAAACGGGCATGTTCTTCCCATTTCACAGATGGACCACTGAGATCAGAGAGGCCGGTAACTTGTCCATGTCCGTGCTCCCTGGGGGACCCAAGTTCTGAGACACCAGGCCCCAGGCCTCAGGGAGAACTTTCCCCTGCCTTGACACCTTCTCCCTACTGGGAAAAGCTAGAAGCCTCGGGTCTCTAGAGCCAGGGTCATCGGGCCCTTTATCCACCTTTGTGCCCCACCCCCTCCGTCTCCTTCAGTGAACAAATTCCTCGGAGGGCCTGAGTGACCCCACGACGGGAGGGAGAAGGGAGGGGAGGCTCCCCTTTCCGGGGATAGTGCCCTGTGTGTCCAGGCCTGCCTTCATCTCACACCTGTGTTTGAGAAGGGACACACACCCACAGCTATCAGATGGCGAGTTGCAAAGCATGGACAGTGCTTCCCGGTGGTGTCCGGATGCCCTGCCACCTGACAGACACTTGTTATCTGGAAACAGGTGTGCTCTCTTCTCCATGCCTCCCTGACTTAGGGTGGAGCCTCCAAGAGGGGCACCCAGCCCTTGCCCTCTGCCTGCACGAGGGGTGGTCCTCTGCACAGTGCAGCCCAATCCTTGGGGGGGAAGGGGCTCGCAGGGGCCCAGAAGCAATGCCTGGGACACAGCCTTGCCACCCAGCCCGGGTTCAAGTCCCGGAAAAGGCTCGGCAAGGTGTCCCAATGGTGGTGTCATCTGTCCCTCAACATCTAGCCCAGAAAGGGTTGATGACTGACTAGTTGACACACCCAGTGCAGGGGAGACCCCTCTCCCAAGCCTGCCTTGGGTTTCTCACACACACACACACACCATCCCTGAGACAACACCCACAGGAGGGAATGGATAAGTCTCAAAGCTTCAAGAAACCAGGGGGCCAGGGGCTCCAGGCCGGTTTCAAATCCAGCCCTCAGAGCGCTGCAGGGTGGGACAAGCTGAGCCACCCACGGTCCAGAAGCTGTAGGTCTTGGGCCCCACGATGTACTCCCAGTCCACAGGCTCTCTGATCTTGCTCTCCCCAGAGGAGTTCAGTTCCTCTGAGTGGGAGAACCGGATCTGTGGGTGGCACTTTTTTCCCCGGTGAAGTCTAAGTAACCATGACAGCAGAAGCTAAGGAGGGTGGGCCTAGCTCTGAGAAGTTCCTTCTAAGTCTTCAAATTCCTCTCCTGTCTCCCCCTCTCTCCTCCCCTGCTGTCCTCTTTTCTCTCTTGTTGTCTCCCCTCCTCTCCTCACCTATCTCTTATTTCCTCTCCTCTCCATCTCTTTCCTCCTCTTTCTCCACCTCCTTTCCCCCTCCCCCTCTCCCTCCCCTGCCCTCTGCTTCTCACAGCGTGGGGAACACTCCCACTGCTGGCCTCTGTCCCCTGAGCTGGGAACGGGAGTCCAGGGGTCAGAACTCTTACCCGAAGTCCCCTCTACACCTAAATATTTACTTCTGTGTCTGCCCACAAAAATTAATACCCTGATTTTGTCGGGCGATTCCCACTGCCCACTTTGCCTCTGGAAAGTCATGCTGGCACTGGTTCGCTCCGGCTGGCCACAATGTCAGTGCCCACAATGCCCGCACAGAGGCCTCTGGTTGCGCATACAAAGCACCCAGCCAGCCATTATCATTCCGGAGCTGAAATCCACCCCAGCGTGCATCTCATCGGTCATTCAGCAGCCCTTAATGACTTGTCAGTTCCTTGCCCTGCCATTTTCTGTCTAATTAATTCTTTTATTGTGCACCGGATAAAGAAAGACAAAGGGCTCCCGGCAATAATGATTCATTAAAATGCAGCGCCTTCCCTGGAGCTCTTGGCCCTGTACCAGCCTGGCTGCTCTGCCCCGCCAGGCCTCGCGCCCCTTAACCCTTTGCAGGATCCTGGCTTGGGGTGCCAGCCTGCCTCAGCCTCTGGGGAGCGGGTGAGTGGGGCTCCTGCAGCCGCTGGTGTGCAGGGAAGAACCTGGCCTGAGCTGGTTAGGGAGCCTCCCAGGGCAGCTGCAGCTGGAGGAGCCCAGGTTCTGGCCCCCGCCCTCTAGGACAGATGGGCTAGGGCAGTGGTCGGCAAATTGCGGCTAGGCAAACCGCGGCTCGCGAGCCACATGCGGCTCTTTGGCCCCTTGAGTGTGGCTCTTCCACAAAATACCGGCTCTTCCACAAAATACCGACTTCTGCACATGGGCCACGAAGTTTCAATCGCACTGTACGTGCGCACCTACATGTGGTATTTTGTGGAAGAGCCACACTCAAGGGGCCAAAGAGCCGCATGTGGCTCGAGAGCCTCGGTTTGCCGACCACGGGGCTAGGGAGAGCTGGGAGGTGCAGAGAGGGCTGCCTAGCACAGCCTCGCCTGGGCAGGGGAGGCAGGGAGGCTGCCTGAGCCCCCGACCTGCCATCCTAGGGCCCAGCTGAGAGGGGCCAAGCCAACAAGTCACCATGAGGCTGGGGGAGAAACGGAGAGAGGAGTGAAATTCCCAGGAGTCCAGGGACGAGTCTACTAGCCGGATGGACCAGAACGGTGCTTGTCACATGTGACTATATGCTGGCCTTGGCCACATCTGGTTAATCCTCAGGGCACCTCAGCAAGGCCATCGTCATCCCATGGTCATGGGGGAGCTGAGGCACAGAGAGGCTAAACTGGCAAGTGGCAGAGCTGTCAGCCTTCTTGTGGGGGTGTCCGAGGCCATCTCAGTGCAGCAGGAGCACCCCAGAGGCAGGGATGGGAGAGGTGGCATCGAGGCCTATTTCACTTTTACTTAATTTGCTTACCAGCAAACGCACCTTATGTGGCAAACGAGCAAAAAGAAGTATCATGTGATTGGAGGTAAAGTCGCAGCAAGTCCCAATCTCACTGAGTTCCCCCGACACCAGGGTGGGGAACATTCTCATCTTACAGGCGGGCAAACCAAGCTCCCAGAGGACAGCCAGGTGCCCCAAAGACGCTGGACGCAACAAGACACAACAGCCCTCAGCGCCAGGCTTGGCCCTTCTCTGCTCTAGGATGGGCCTCATGTGAAGGTGGGACCCAAGCCCCAGGCATCTCCCCCTTTGGCACTTCCCTCCCCGACTGTCCCCCTTTGAAGGTTCCTGCAACGCCCCCCTCCCCCGTGAGTCCCATCCTGGGGAGATGTCATCTGCAGACCTGCTCCCTCCAGGATACAGGAGGCTCCAAAAGTGGGCAGGCTTCTGCCGGAGTGAGACAGGAAGCGGGAGCCTCTGAAACGCAGACAGGGCAGTGATGTCCTCCCTTTCCCCGACGACTCGGAATGTAAGGGTTCCCAGAGTGACAGGGACCAGGTGTGTCCCTGCAGCCCCCAAGCAAGGCCTGGCCAGGGACAGCAGGGGGTCAGTAGGCACAGCCCCTCGCCTGCATTGGCCAGCTCAGCCGCCATGTCCTCAGGATGGGTCAGGGCTACAGCGCAGGCTACAGGGAGCAGGGCCCTGGTCTGGGGCCGTGTCTGGGGGCACCTTACATCTACACACTCGCGGCCCTCGGAATGCTTCCTTGGCCCGAGTGCCTGGTGGGGGCAGCCCCGTCTCCCTGTCTGGGGTCTGCACTGTCCTCCAGTGGGAGTGGGGCATTTGGCCATGCTGACTCGTGGCCCCGAGGCTGGGTCCTGGCTGACACAGGCTTTCCATGAGTCCATGGAGGCTGTCCACACAGTGGCGAGGACTTGTTGACCGCCTGGGGGTTGTCATGTCGCCACTGGGAAACACATCCCCCCGTCCCGATGGACAGCAGCCCCTGCAAACCTGGTCAGCCAGCGACAGGGTTCACGAAGATCCTCTGTCCTGGGCCAGACACTGAGGAGGAAAGATTGGGGTCCAGAAACCAGGCCAGGACCCCAAGACTGTGACACCCATCCTGGGCGCTGTCCTCCTAAATGTGGCCTAAAGTAGAAGCAGGCTGTGTGTCCCAAATCTGCCCCCCGGGTCAGGCCTGGTGAGTGGGGGTGGCAGGCCCCTCCCAAAGTAGACAGTCCCTTGGCCGAGAACTGATATCCAAACAGAGACTCCGCTCCTGAAAGTCGATATCGTCCCAGGAAGGGCAATTATGCCCGGGACCAGAAGGGGCTTTTCTGGTCTATCAGAGCCGGGCTGCATCTTAAATGCCGTTTCCCCTTTCTCTCTGAACAGGGCATTCTCTTTAACTGAGATCGGAGGCAACACACTCTTTTCTGGATGAGGAAATAAAAAATGAGGAACTTTCCCACTAGCCCATCCCTGGGATGGGCTGCTCTGAGTGAGAACAGGGCTCTACACAAGTTTGGGCAAACACCCCTGTGGACTTGGAGCAAGGCAGGGCTGGGGCCTGGGCTGGCCTTGTGAATAATGTTACCAGCCAGGAGCTCCTGAAACACCCTCCCCAGCCAGAGGGCCAGGGCAGTCCCCAGGGCAGACTCTTCATAGAGGTCCTGACTCCCAGGGCGTCCACCTCAGCTCCCTGAGTGTCACTGCGGGAGGCAGAGACCCCAGGGGCCCTTGAGTGCCCGAGAATGCTCCCAGAGAGGAAGCCAGCAGCGGGGCCTCCAGGAAGGGGAGGGGGCCTGGGACAGGCAGGGGAAAGGGCAGGGCATCTCGTCTTCATGCGCAGGCAAGGGCACGGCCTCCCCAGGATAGGGGTAGCTAACTGTCCTCCCTCTCCCTGAAGCTTCATGAGCTCGGGGGTAGGGAACCCGTGGAAACCCATCCAGGACCCAGTGCCATGAGGCTTTGACATCAGGGTAGGTTGGGGGGGAAGGAGGGCCAGGCCCCCAGGAGTTAACACACAGGAGCCCTGCCAAGTCCAAACAAAACTGCAGAAAGTTCAGCCCTCGGGAGCCTGGCAAGGCCGGAGCGAACCCAGAGCAGCAAAGGGGCGGCCTCATTCGCCTATCAGCGAGCTGGGTGACGGGATTCCTCCGTTTGGGGTGTCAATGGGAGGGCTCTGAGGGCCATATGGGCCTGGACAGCCCTTGGCTGGGCACAGGACGAGCTGGGCCAGTTCCATGCAGGCAGAGGGCTGTGAAAGTCCAGGGAGCCTGGCTTTCTGTAGCCCCCTCCCGTACCCCGCCTTGCCCCGGAGGCTTGGCACACCCTGGACCACACCAACCCTCATAAACCCGGACAGTTCTTCCCAAACACTGCTTTTGGCAGGCCCTGGACGCGGCTCCCCAGCATGGGGCGAGGGACGTGCCCTGGACTGCAGCCACGCAGGCGGCTGGGCAGGCGAGGGATAGGGGTGAATGCCCCCCTACCTGGGCCACCCCATTAAAATTGCAAAGGCAGCTGCCTCATGTATCTAGGTTCTCATGAGAAGCATAATCTTCCTCTTACCCCCCAGCCCCGAGAGGCCCCCGAACCAGCCGCGTGTGCCGGGGAGGCCCAGCCAGGGGGTGAGGCTGCCCCTTGCTTGCTGTCACTCCCCACAACCATTTCTCCCTAGAAACACTTTCCGCCAACCAGACAACCCTGCCTGGCTCCTGCAGGGCGGCTTTTATCCCGCTCCCAGCCTGGCCCTGTGCCAGCGCCCGAAAAATGCCGTCAGCCACCCAGAAACCCACTCTGGGATTTGCCTGGGAGGAAACCACAGCCCCTGAATCTGGCCCATCTGGACCCGCTTTGCCTACTGAGGAGGCCCCCTAGGAAGGAAGATGCATCGTCCGCTTCCTGGAGGTTTCTGAGATTTGTCATGTTCGATTTCAGACACGGTGCCCAAAAGGGAGGGTGGTCTCCTCACCCCCCTGGGATGGAGATGGGGCTCCACCTTGGGTTGGGGTCTGGCTGGGTCCAGGAGCTCTGATGGCCCACGTCCTCCAAGGTTCAAAGAGCCCACCTCTGCCCCGGCCAAGTGCCTTCAAAATGGGGCCCGAGGGCCTTGGAGCCCCACATCCCCAGGCTTAGGGAAAGTAACAAACACTGCAGCCCATGTAGATAGAAAGCATTTTTTTTTTTTAATTTTATCAAATCAATCTGTACAAAAGTTAGCATGGCTTGGTCAGAAAGTAGTGAAACACCACAGCAGGTAAGTGAGAGCAAAAGTCCAAACTCAACACTGAAAAATAGATTGCATAAAAACGAGTGTGTTGCAGTTCCCCACCCCCACCCACAGAAAGAGATATGCAAAAAAGACTTCTCTAGAAAAAGGTAGGAAAGTAGAAAAAGTAAAAAGAAGCAACTTCTTCCATGTATTTAAATTTACAAAGTTTAAAGGCACGAGTTTCCATAAAATTGGCAGTTATCATAGCTCAGCGTACAGCGGAAGCAGTACAGGTAAGTCAGGTATTATTCAGCTAAAATGAAGAATCTAAAAACGCTTAGTGAAGAAGGTTTTAGTTTCACAGCTTGGAGGTGGCGCCTGGTTCCTAAGAGCCAAGATTAACGTGTGTCTGAAGCCACCACATCCCAGGAAATTCCCGTCTCTACCACTTAGCACGGTTGTGGGCAGGGATGAAACGCAATGATGTCCCTGCCTCCTAAATCTCAAGTTAATACCTGGTGCCAGGAGCACCCCAACCTGATCAGAGACACTACAAGGCAAATTCCTTCTCCCTCACCGTCCCAGCAGCCTCCAGGAAGCCTGGGCCCCGATCCAGGGTCCCAACCCCGCCTGCCCTCCTGGCCCAAGTCCTCAGCTCCCAGGCTTCCATTTTATCTTAAATTCTACTATCTGCACAAATTACTTCATTCATTAAAGATAAAATAATACAGGACATAAATACATCTTAACAGCTTTCAAAACAAATCAAACACGTTTGAGCTTCAAGAATTAAAAATTTAAAAAATAAAATAAAATAAAAAGAGAGAAGTGTTAATCACAGCCAAACCTTCCTCGGAAGAGCCCTAACTACAAGGAACACCTCGGAGCTAACAAGCTGGTCCCCAGAGACGCTCCTGCAGACACATCCCCGCCAAGGTGCTCCTGCAGATGCATCCCTGCCCAACTGCTTCTGCGAACGCATCCCCACCAAGGCTGCGGGTGTGCCCTTTCGCCGCGGAATTATCATCCATTGGTCCTGGGAGTTCTTGGTGCTGAGACTGGCCAGGACCTCAGAACGAAGGGGGCCTGGAGACCCAGTGACTCTTCCCTCCTTTTGTCCTTTGTACCGTGGCTCCATAAGGCGCTGGTGTCTGCGCAGAAGAGGGACCAAATGGCCATCCTTCGTTTCGAAGTTGCCAGTCACCACAAAGAGAGAGGAGGGCAAGAGGGCTTTGTCCATTAACGGATTTCGGAGATCTGGACGCAAAGCAAAGGGGCTCGGTTGGTCTCCTGCACACGTCAGCAGGCACTTGATAGAGCTGGGCACACACGGCTGCCTCTTCTCACCTCGCTGGCCAACACCTCCGGGGAGACCTCAGAGGCTCTGTCTTTTCAGAGATAAAGTTCTCCTCTGCCCACGCCGGCCCCCTCCACTCAACAATGGTGCCTTCAGGGTCTGGTCAGGGTGGTATACACGGGCTGGTCCCAGTTACTGGGGGGGCTGTGGGCAGGTGGCACAGACAGGCTGCTGAGCAGCGGTGAGGTATAGGGCCGGCGGGATGAGTGGAAGTAGGGATACTGGTAGAGGCTGGAAGGGTAGCCAGCGTATGGGTTGTAGTAGTTGGGGGCCTGCAGGTCGGTGTAGTCACACTGTGAGCTGGTGAAGGAGCTGGCAGCTGCAGCCGAGGCGGCCGTGGTGACATTGGCCTGGGCGCTGTAGGAGCTGTAGTCGGTACGGCCTGGAGAGCTGTGGGACTGGTCGCCGTAGTGGCCAGGGCTCAGCTGCTCCGTCTTGATGTGGGGCCGAGGGGGACCAGCTTCGGTGGGTGATGCGGAGGCCGATGGGGCTCCCTTGTGGGCCCACACGGGGGATGCTCCAATGCCCGCGGACCCGGAGTGTGAGTAGGAGGCACCCCCGTAAGAGCCAGAGGTGGAAGGCTGGCCCGGCTCTGTGGGCAGGGCCGAGTGGCCGTTGAGGGGCAGGTACTGGTCAAACTCGTGGACGTCGAAGGTGTCCATGTTGCCAATGACCTCACTGCTCAGCTCTGAGATGTCCACGTTACTGAAGTCGATGTTCTGGCGCCCACTGTCCACCAGGCGGCGGCCTTCCAGCTTCAGCTCTTGCTTGCCCCCTTGGTGCAGGTCCGTCTTGGGGGTGGTAGGTGGGGTGGGTGGGCCGTGGGTCTGCCCTAGGGTCAGAACACATTGCAGGGATGAATGCCCCTTCTGTGGGGTGGGGGGTGGGGCTGGCAAGGCCGGCAGGCTGGCGACATGCACACGGGAGGAAAACCAGCCCGCTAACAGCCGCAGGTAGGAATCAACAGCTTTTTGTTCCTGTACATTTCCCAGAAATTCCAGCAAAACCAGACCCAGACCTCACTCCCTGCCTGAGAAAATTCCGTTAGGCACTGTTCTATGGAAAGACCTGGGGCCAAGGAGGCCCCACGGTGAACACCAGAGTGGAGAAAGAAGAGACGACCATGTTTAGGAAGCTCTCAAGGAGCGCCCAGCCTGTGCACGTGATAGCAACACAATCCACACAAAACCTGAAAATGGCTTTAGCCAGCTTTGGGGCAAAGACTGCACCCCGGTCAGTGGGTTCCTGAAGCAGGGCTGCTGAGCACTATGCTGGCAGCAGAACCAGCAAACAGGCCAAGGGAGGCAAAGATGCCTTCGGTTAGGACAGAAGCCCTATGCCACAGGGTGCCAACCTCAGAGGGGCTAAGCAGGGTACCCACTCACCCCCAGAGCACGCATGGGAAGCAGCTGCCACTGGGAGCTTTGGGGGGATACCCAAGGAAGGTTTGGCCCTCTTGTGGGTGCCTGCCCTGGGAGTGAGCCCCTGTCTCCCCCCCCCCCCCCGCCCCCGCCCGCCACTGCCCATCTCTGCCATGTCCAGAACCCCCACTTCTCCCGCTGGCAATTCTCAGATGCTGGGGGCCCCAGGAGCCAACCTGTATGGTCCCCATGGTGGTGTGCGTCGCCAAGGCCCGAGTCAGTCTTGTACACAGCGCCACTGGGGTGGTGGCCCAGTTCGGCGCCTGAGTCCGAGTCACTCTGGCCTGTCTTGACGCTCTTCCTCCGGCGCGGCTGGTACTTGTAATCGGGGTGGTCCTTCTTGTGCTGAACCCGCAGCCGCTCGGCCTCCTCCACGAAAGGGCGCTTCTCACTCTCACTCAGCAGGCTGCAGAGCCAAGGGCACAATCAGGATGGCAAGGGCGTCCAAGCCAGCACCCATGTCCACGCTGCCTGGGAGCTGGACTGTGCCCAGATGAAGTGCAAGAAGGGGACCCGGATGACCCTGACCAGGAAAGCATGCGTGTACCCGAACCTTGGGGGACACCAGGCAGTGCTCCCCCTCTCTGAGCCATGGGGCCAGTTGGTGAGATCTGTGTGCTCAATAGAGTCACAGAAGGAACGATAACAAGACCCAAATCTCATCTCCTTCTTCCTCTTCTGACGCCCCCAGCCCAGCCTGTGTTTGTCTCCTCCCTTATGGGCGCTCTAAGGCAGGCGGGGGAGGAGGGCAGGACCCAGCTGAGAATATGCTATGGACAAAGCCAGCTTTCCAGGATCTCAGGGGGGACTTCTCAGGCAGCCGGGCTTCTCAGACCTCCAGAAACTCTGACAAAATTCAGTGGTTCTCAACGAGTCTCAGACCACACACTGGCCTCTCAGACTCTTCCAGAAGCTCACTTGTAACTGCCTGCAGACAGGGCTTTGGGGCACAGAGGCACAAGTCCACGATGCCCCAGACAGACAGATACAGGAGCACAGAAGACAAACATGCAAGCGTTGATCACCCACTCACAAGGTGAGGGGCAGAAAACAGTGAACGGGTGCCCTGAACCCAAAGCCATCCATTTTAAAACCAAGCAGAGAGCGTTTGGTGGGGTGGGCTGTCCTGAGCAGCAACTTTGTCACTGATGCTGTCCAACTTTCTACAAAAGCCACCAGCCTCACCATGCCAAAGTGTGCAGCTGTGTGGGGAAGGTGCCAGCGGAGCAGACCTCCCTCTGCCCTTTCCAAGGAGTGGCACCTCCAGACACAGCATGCTGCCCACCGCTGTGTCCTGCTCCCGGACCGAGGCAACCTTTCCTGGGGGAGGAATAGACTTCCAGGCTCTGAGGCCACATACCCCCCACCCCCAACTCTGCATGCCCGCCACCACCTTAGGCAGGCTATTCCCATTCCAGGCTCCAGGAATGTGGCAAGGGTGCCACACTCCTGCTACTGCCTTCTGTGGGCCCACACCCGGAGGGCCCGCGCCTGGTCCCTGCTGGCCAGAGGGTGTTTTTCCACTAGGGCTCGCCCTGGGAACAGCCACTGGGAGCAGGGCCGAGACCGGGCGTAGCGCCACCTCCCCGAGCCCCCCAGAACTCACTCGCAGCCCCTGCCCCGGACTGGGGACACTCACCGCCACAGCTTGCCCAGCGTCTTGCTGAGCTCGGCGTTGTGCAGGTGCGGGTACTGGTCGGCCAGCTTACGGCGTGCCGCTTGCGCCCACACCATGAAGGCATTCATGGGCCGCTTCACGTGTGGCTTGGCCTTGAGCGCGCCTCCGCCGCCGCCGCGCACAGGCATGGGCACTAGGCTCCAGTCGTAGCCCTTGAGCACCTGCGACACGGCGTCGCGAATGCAGGCTGGGAAGCGTTCGTCCGCCGCCTCGGCCGAGTCGCCCCGGCCACTGCCCCCCGTACCCGCCGTGCGGCCCAGGCCCTCGGAACCCGAAGGCGACGGCGGCGCGTCCGAGTCCGAGTCCTCCACGTGCGACATGGAGCTGGCGGTGCCAGACGGGCTGCAGGGCGGCTGGGCGCGGGACTCGCTCATGTCCAGCATCTGGCCCGCACGCGGAGGGACGCGCACCGGGATGCGCACCGGGTCCGATGCCCGGCTGCGCTGCGGCCGCTCTGGGACCCGAGGTCACCGAGGTAGCCCGACCTGAGTCCACGCCGCCGCAGCCACCCCTATCCGCCAGCGGTCGCCTCAGCCGCCGAAGCTCAGTCCCCGCGGAGGCACCCGCAACAAGTTTCTTTAAGCTGTGATCGCGAGGCTCCGCCCCTCCCGGCTCCCCATTGGCCGCCCGGCTCGGCCCGCGGCCCCCAGGGCGGAGTCTGGCCGCCTCCCGCCCCTCCCCCCACCTTAAAGAAAGAGCAGTGATTCCCGCTGTGCCCCCGCGCGTCCGGCCCAGCGCTGCACCACGTGGGGCCCAGTGTGCCCGCCAGCCGAGGACCCGAGCCCGAGCGGTGCACCCGCCCGCCGACCTCCCCCGAACGCCGCGGGGCCCCCCTCCCGGAGGAGCAAGTAGGAAAAGAGGGTCCGAGATGCTCTGCACGCCCCGGGGGCTCTCCGCTCTGCTCCTTCAGAGGGCGCGTGGCGGCTCTTGTGCACCCCACGCCGGGTCCAGTCTCCCAGCCTTGGGTAGCCGGCTCCGAAAGTAGGCGGGTCCTCAAGAGCCTCCCCCCCGCACCCAGCCGGGTCTTAAGTCCTGACATCTCGCCCGCAGCCCAGAGGCTCCGGGGTCAGCCGCTGCCAGCTTGCGGCCCGGGGGAGAGTCTGCTCAGCCGCTTCGCCTCAAAGCCGGGCTCCCCGCCCGCAGGGCCGGCGCAGCGTGCTGGAGCCTCTTGCGCGCCCCGAGTCTGCGAGCCGCGCACGTTCGGTCAAGGCGAACCCTGGAGCCACGGCTCGGGGTGATCCCAGGTGCCCCGTCCCATCTGGGTTCGAGCTCGGAGAGCGCGGCGGGGACTCTGTCCCAGGAGCTAGGGCAGCCCGGTGGGGCGGGCGCGCGGGGCGGGGCTTGGGCTGACCCTCGCTGTTGAGTCCCCGGGGCCGATCGGCGGATGGCGTGGCCGGACGCGGGGGCCCAGGGCCTTCCGGGCATGACCCGGGGGGTGGGGGTGAGGAGGCCGTCCGGCGGCGCGGTCCTGGGTGGTCCGGTGGGGGCGGAGGCCGCTCCGAGCTCCCGGAGGGGAGGAGGTGGGCGCACCCGCCGCGGAGGGGCGGTGGGCGGAGTGAGGGACGCTGGGGTCGGGGAAGGGACATTTCCCCGAGGATCGTGCCGGGGCCGCGGCTCCGAGTCCCCGCCCTAGGCCGCTCCCGCGAGTTGGCCTTGGGCCGACGGTCCCCGAGGGCGGCACGGATTCTTTCGCCAAACCCATCGGGAGGTGACAGACCGGCCATGTAGAGCCTCGCCATGCAGCCTCCCGGTCGGGTGTCCCCGTGCGTGTGGCCCGCGAGCCCCCAGTGGCCCTAAGCAAAGGCGCCGGGTTCGCCAGCTGCGCACCTCCCGCCGAGTCACGGACGCCTCGGCGAGTAGCCGTTGGAACCGAAGGAGTGACGCCGTTTCTCTGGCAGCAGGAGGGGCTGGTCTGTCACCAGAAAAATTCAAACTGAAAGTCGGCGGGTGGTGCCGAAGCCTCTGACTGCACGGGACGCGCCTCTGGCCCTCACCCTGGCGCAGGAGACCGTGCCCCCAGCAGGTCCGCCCCGCCCGCTCCTGTCAATTCTTTAGAAACCGAGACGCCGCACTCAGACCTTAGAGCCCGTTAAGACCGTCCCGACCGCCCTTTCCTCACGGGCCAGCCCCGAAGCAGCCTTGCATTCCCTTGCATCTGGAATGCTCCGGCCCAGGTCTCCTGCCACTGGCAGGCTTCTTGTATTTGTTCTTGACTAACCCGCTTGCCAAAGGTCAGTGAGCCCCACTTTCCACCTTGGGGGAACATGCCCCAGAGTGTGGGGGCGGCGCTTGGTCTTTAAGGTGAGCAGCGTGCTGAGAGGCCCCCAGCTGGTGGCAGGGGGAGAGCTGGCCTCCAGAGTGGCCTGTCCTCTGGCCTCCCTTCCTGCCACCTGCCTCCTTTTGCTGGGTCCCCTGCTGGTCTGTAGTGGTCTCCTTTGGAGGTCCTGCCTTCCACGTGGGTCCCCACTCTGCAGTCAAGAGGACGCTGTGGGAAGGCCCGAGTGGGGGCTGCCTGGGGCCTCCACAGGACCCACGCAAGTGAATATGTCCTGGACATGGATGACAGACCTAGCCCAACTTGTCCTGCCCCTGGGGAGCAGGTCCCACCCCTTCCTTCACTCAGTATGCCCTCTAGCGCCAGATCTGGGTTTTCAAGAAGAGCTCTCCCAGGAAAATGAGGCACAGCCTGCATTGTGTGTACCGGGCAAGGCAGCTTCTCCCTGCTCCCCACCGACCCACAAGGGGTACCACACAGCCATGCCCGAGTCCCTAAGACACAGACAGGTGACTTTTGGGACACTTGGAGGGAAAGAGGGGAGTCTAGTGCTAGACCCAGTTTGCACAGTGGTGTGCCATGTGTGGTTCTAGGCTGCATTGACCACCCCAGGACTGATGGGGTGCTGCTGGTGGGCAGCCTCTGTCGTATATGTGCAAGCCATGCTCCAGTGGGATGGGTGGGCAGGGGCAGCTCCCCGCCCTGGCTTGGCCCAGGCCACGGAAAGCAAATGCGTGCACTTCCAAGAGGGTGCAGTCCCCACACAGTCCAGGAGGGGCTGCTGACACGTGGGGCAGCACCCAGGCCGTCTCAAAGGCATCTGAGCTTGCCGTGTACTGTCCAGCCTCATCTCCCATTAGTGCTGACCTTGCTTCAGGTCTTCAGTCACTAGGCAGGCCCTGAATGGACACAGGATGTGGCCTTTGGAGAGAGAGCTGCTTGCAGTTGGTTCTTGTGTGTCACCGGAATTGACGAAGCCCTGCTTGGCGCCAGGGGCTTTTCTGGGCAACACAGTACAGAACCACACTGCACGGTCCCTGTCTGGAAGATGCTGGAGTTGAGGAGGTGGCCAAGAGGCTGAGACACACCACATGGGGCGGGGTGGGGAGGGGCTCGGAAGGCGGCTTTGAGGAAGTGACAGTTAGCTAAGACCTGAAGCTTCCAGTCTCTTGGAGAGAGAGGAAAGAGCACTCCCAGGGTGGGGATGGGGTCTTATGCAAAGGCCCTGAGGCAGCAGAAAGCACAGGGCATCCGAGAATAGTGAGGTCACCGTGACTTAAAGCTTGAGGGACAACTCTTTGAACCCCCTTCTCAGTCTGCCTTCTGGCCTCCCCTTGCCTCAGCTTTTCCTTCCTGCCCCCACCTGCCCCAATTCACTTGACCTCACCTTCATTTCGGGGGCTTTGTGGTTCCAGGGAAATGATCTGATTGGCAAAGTCTGGACCGTCAGCCCTGAGGTGTGGGAAAGCTGATGCACCCATCTCCTTTGGCACAGGTCCCAGGACACCTGCAAAGAAGGGGGTATGGGTTAGTACAGCCGTGGGCAAACTACGGCCCGCGGGCCGGATCCGGCCCGTTTGAAATGAATAAAACTAAAAAAAAAAAAAAAAGAGACCATACCCTTTTATGTAATGATGTTTACTTTGAATTTATATTAGTTCACACAAACACTCCATCCATGCTTTTGTTCCGGCCCTCCGGTCCAGTTTAAGAACCCATTGTGGCCCTCAAGTCAAAAAGTTTCCCATCCCTGGGCTAGTAAGTACCTCCTATGCCTATGAGACCTGAGGCCTGGCCAATCTTGACCTGGAGAGCGCTAGGAAACCTCTTCCAGGCACTGAGACACCCATGTCTTCTAGGGGGCAGCCGGCCTAGGAAGCCCGCCTGCTGAGCACCGGACAGGCTGAGTGGGAAGGAAGGGGCTGCTGAGGGCTCAATGCCACCATGGAGGAGGGCGCCTAGCAGTCACTCCTTGCATTGCCCTGCTCATCCTCTGCCTGGCCTGGTCTTGGACAGTCAGGGAGGCCATGTTGATAGTTTTTAGTCTTTAAGAGAAAGGTGTTGAGGGCAGGTCACGTGGGCCTGTGAGCCCCGAAGCCAGCATGTCCCCTGTGTCTGCAGCCCTGGCCTGGGCCTATCTATGAGCCAGCCTGACAAGGTTGGCATCACATCCCAGAAACCCTGGCTTGGCCTCAGAGATTAATTGGTGCTTTTAATTACTGGCCGATCTGCAGAAACCAAACATCCAGGGCCGAGATGGGCTAGTGGCCCTGAGCAGGAGCTCCATCATGCAGCCTCATCCTGCCCTATTGCGTCTCCAGGAAGAGGAGAGGGGCTCGCAGGAGTCCAGTGTCCCCTAGTAACAGACTTGGATCTCTGGGCCAAGCTTTTCGCTAAAACCCCTCCCGGACTTAGTGTGCCAGCTGACTCGGAATTTCTGGTTTGGGTTCAAAGCTGGCCCTTTGGTTGGGCTGATGCCCACTGAGAGCTGGCTGTGTCCAATCGTTGCCCTTCCATGCTTTCAGAGGACACGGGAAGATCATGCGGGAGTCCTCCCCTCTCTGCCTGAAGGGCCAGGGTGTTCCAGGCCAGCCTGTGATGGGCGCGGGTCCCATGCACGGGACATGAGCCCCAATGTGATTGCCTGGTGTCATGTGGGTGTGCAGATGGGTTAGGAACAGCTGCGGTGTCAGCTCTGGCTTCCACTCACCCGCTGCTGGGAGCAGCCCCCGAGCTCCCGGCTGTGCCCATCCATCTCTCCCCAGGTTGTGGGCACTGACCCCACCCGCAGCCATTAGGTCTCGGCACGACATCCCTGACAGCAAGCAGAGATGCTTCTGCAGCCAAAAAACATCCTCAGGCAGAGTCCTGGGAATCTCAACATGCAGCGAGCTTTCCCTCATAGAGAGAGCATCAGGGGTCAGGCCAGGCCCTAGGACCATCTTCTACTAAGGAGACTGAGTCTGCTGAGGTGTTAGAGACTTGGGATCAGACTATGCCTCCCTCTGGACATGTCCATCCCATAAGCCAATGAATTCCACTCCTTGTCCATGCAGAAGAGCTCTACAGGGCACCAGACTACTGATCCCTGGACTCCAGCCCTACCCCAAGCACTCAGTGCCCTGGACCCCAGACTCCACCTTCATTCTGGGCCTTAGCTACCCTGAACCCCAGCTTCATTTCAGACCCTCACTTCCCAGGACCCCCAGATCCCAGCCTCATTCCAGATCCCCCTTTGGATCCCACTCTCATTCTGGACCTCTGCCCTTCACCATCCCCTGGGCCCCTGGTGGTGTGTACCAAGCTCCTCTCTCTTGTGGGCGCTGAGCTCTGAGTAGCCACAAGGGCCAAGAGATGCTTTCTCAGCCCATGTGCAGGAGGGCAGCCAGGACGTCAAAGTCAGCTCTAGACAATCAGTGTTCTGAACCCAAGTAGGTGCTGAGAGCTGCTCGTCCTTCCAAGCTCAGCTTTCAGATTGGATGAAGCTTTTTGTTTAAGATGTCCAAATGTGACCCCTCCAAAGTAGAGCCCTGTGTCAAGTACCAATGGGAAAGGCATATGGGGGATGGAAATAAACACATCACAGAGGAAACCCTTCTTTTTGAGTGAAGTGCCCCAACCACCTCTATCAGACTGAAGGTTCCCGAGACGCATTAGTATCATGGGCAAATTAAAACACCTGTCAAAGATTTGTGCTGTCTTATTTTTTTAGTGTTTATTTTTTGTCTTATTTTGCTGGTATTTATTTTTCTGAACATGGTGAAGGAGGGTTTAATTAAGATGCCCCTCAGACAGGAACCCTGGGCAGAGTTGAAGAAAACTGCATGGTTCTCCTGCAAAGCGAGGCGGTTGCGCTGTTAAAGGAGCTGGCATCCGGAAGTGTTGCCTCCCCAGGCTCCAGATTAGGAGCAGAGGGCCAGGAAGTTGTCAGGTCCTCTTTGCGTTGGTCAGTCAGGGCCTGACCTGGAGCTGGCTCATGCAGACCCAACTTTCTCAGCTGCAAACCCTCACGTCCCCTTCCTCATGGGACATGTTATGTACAGATAGGATCCAGCAGTCACCGGCCCCTGTGCCCCAAGACCTGAGGACTGTGGAATATGGGCCAATTTTGATGCTCAAACTGGTGGTTCCCACCCAGTGACCTCCAGTGTCAGTGTGAGAAGAAATCGGCTCCTTGGTCAGGCAAGAGCAGGAGCCCCCATCATCTAGGCCACATCCCTGGCTGGTTCTCAGACAGGAGGGAGCTGGGACCCCAAGGGCAGTTAGATTGGAGCTTCCTAATGGTTGAGGGTGTGTAGCCTCTCCTCCGGCCAGTGCTGAGTGGGCTCTGCAGAGGTGGTCTGCACAAGCCAACTGGAAGTTCCTGAGTGTGCCTTGAAGTAATGACACAACCCAAGGGCGTTAGAAGCACATTTCTGGTGGCTTTCAACATCATGTAGACCATCCTGAGTTAGAGAAAGCCCCTCACGCAGTCACTACCTGGGTCCATAACCTGAAATCCTGGAGGGTGTTTTCTATCCTGTAGCTTTCCCCATAAACACTTCTGGAGCTTCTACACCAAGCCAGGGCTGCTGTGGTGCTGGGACAGCAGGTGAGGACCCACAGGGCCCTGCCCTCCAGAAGCTCAGGCTGGCAGAGCATTCTAGAAAGTATAAAACGAGGAACCGTAGAGTGGTTTGTCATTTGGGGCTGCCCACGGCCCTTGGGGTGTGGAAAGAGGTAGGAGGGAATTGTAGGCTCCCCCCCCCCCCCCCCCACCGCAAGAAGGCTTTGGGGTTCTGGAAAGGAGGGTGTTGAAGGTCACGGGACCTGTTGTCATCTTCTGTGGCCCTTTCACTTTGGGCAAGTTAAGGGGTCACTATGGGCAGTAGAGGGGTCAGGAGTGCCTGTCCTGAGGGCACCACGGGGCCTGTGTGGGTTGATGTATGTAGAATGGCAGGCACGCAGTGGCCAACACCTGGTGTTTATTGTATTTTCTGTGCTTGTGAATTCATTACCATCTCCTACGGGTGGGCCCATCTGGGCATGCCTTCAAGGGGAACATGTAACAGGAAGGCCGCCCACTCTTTCCAGAAATGGATTGTGTGCTTTAATCACTGGGGGGAGGGTCACAGGAAGGGAAGACCTGGTGATGGATGGCGCTGGACACAAGCTTCCCCTCAGCTCCCCTCCCCCACCATGAAATAAGAGGTGTGGGCCAAATCAGTGGTCTCGGTCTTAAGTGGCATCAGGAGCCAGGCAGAGAGGAGATGTGGAAGTTGCTGCAGGCGAGGTTGGAAGGAATGGACAACCTCCTGGGGCCTGTGGACTGCTGGAGAGAGGCCCTCGTCATCCCAATGGCCAGCCAGACCTCAGCTGACCACAGGTGCATGCCTGAGCCCAGCTCAGATGGGTAGCACTGCTGGCTGACACAGGGACTTGTGATTTTGAGACTGTTTGTTACATGGCATTATTGTGGCAATCAATAACTGATACATCTCTGTGGACAGCATTCAGCCCACAGGCCTCCTGTGAGTGACCACTGGCCTAGGAATTCCCAAGACTCCTTCCAGTTTAGAATGTGACTGTAAGAGAAAAAGAAAATTTAACTCCACATTCTTCGCCCCCTTCCCCCTGCCCGCCCCCAAGAGCACTATAACCAGATAATGGAATTGCTTTCTACTCTGCTGAGCAATCATGAATCACCAGCTCACCGGGCCACATAGGGCCACATCTTCTGGGGTACAGGGCTCAGGGGCTGGAGCTGAGGGTGCTGGCAGAAGAGCCGGGTGAGCCAAGCAGAACAGCCGCCTGTGAGTGAGTCACAGTTCCAGAACAACCAGCAAATGGCCCAGCACCTGCTTGCCCACCCTCACCCGCACTTGCCAGCCTTACCAGAGAGTTTTGGCCGCTGGACAGTCATGGTGGGACGGGCCCAAACTGATGACCCTTCCAGAGAAAGTAACAGATGTTGGTTAGTGCCAGTGGGTCCTGCACTCCCCATCAACAGATGTCCAGACATGAAAAATTAGGGTAAATGAAGGGTGCACGATTAGACTCGGGCCCAAGCTGGGTTCTCCTGGGTGCCAGAGACAGCTGCAAATGCACGTCAGAGACAATTGTCCTGATGTGGCAGTGGCTGCCAGGCCAGGGTGCCTAGGGACAGCTGGACGAGGTGCTGACACGGGGCTCATTCCTCTGTGAAGTCGTCTCTCAGCTGCTAGGAGTGCCGCCAGCCCTTGGGCTTGTGTGTGTCCCGGCTCCAGAGCTGAGCTGGAGGAGCTGTGGATGGCCCATCAGGGACACGGGCCCAGCTTGGGGGCCCAGCTTGTTTGTGGGTCTCCATGACACTAGCCCCAAGCTTGAGCTGGCAGCTCCTCTCAGGGGAGCCCTCCCTTTTCTCCCCTCTCCTTTCCTCAGCTTTCTCTCTGGCTTGGCCATGGGTCCTCCTATAACCAGCCCCAAGCAATTGGGCCTCATCTTAGCACCTCACAGCCTCTGTCTCCCATATCAGCTTGACTTTTTCTCTTACAGTATTTTGCTTGAAAATATAGGTTCAGGAGTCCTTCCCCCTACTTCCTTCCCCCCGCCAGTCCCCTGGTGCTGGCAGGAGACTGCTTGGTGGAGACCCCAGCGTGCCTGTGGTGCAGGCACTGAGCTGTTGGCTGAGAACAAAGCATCCGGGTGCCTCTCCAGCACGAGCTCGAGCTCTGGGCACCGTGGCTAGCCGAAGGTTTGCAGAAAAGGTTTTCTTTGCTTTTAAGTGGAGCACCTTCGGCATAAGACACACCCACATCTAAATATTATTATTCGAAAACTGTTCAATGCTCCCTAATGTAGATGAAGAGATAGGTTTGGTGTAAATGATACAACCTATCCTGACAGGTAAAAGCAGTGACTTCTAGGTGATTCTGAAACAATACCAGGGCATATGTTTTTAAGTTGTTTTGAGGTGAAACTCACATAGTGTAAAATGAAGCATTTTTAAGTGTACAATTTAGTACATTCACAATATTGTGCCACCACCACCTCTCTGAAGTTACTCAACAGTTTCATCCCCCCACAAGGAAACCCTGTACCTATTAGCAGTCACTCCTCATCCCCCTCCCCCGGCTCCTAGGAACCATGGATCTACTGTGTCTCTGTGAATTTGCTTATTCTGGGCATTTCATATAAATGAAATCAGACATGTGGCCTTGTGTGTCTGGTTTCTCTCACTTAGTATGATGCTTTTGCAGTTCATCTATGTGGTAGCATGTGTCAATACTTCGCACCTTTTTATGGCCGAGTGATACACCAGGGCACTTTTTATTAGATTCAGGCTGAATGGGCAAGAACTGAACCCATCCTCCACCCAAGCCCTGTCAGTGGGGTCCGCTCCCTCAGATGAACTGGACCTCTTCCGGTCAGGTCCCAGGAAGGAGGACCCTGGAGGAAACATGAGAACATGAGCTCCCGGCAGACCTCTTTGATGGCCTCTCCCACTCTGGGCAAACCCAAAGAGGGAGCCTGGAGCCCAGCAAGCTGGAGGCCAGACAAGGGGCCCCTTTCTGTTGTGCACAATGCCCCATTGTGCCCTCCTCTGGGGAGAACAATGCAGCCCCCTGACAGGGGAAGCTGAGGACAAAGGGCCCATTTGTGAGGACTGTCCCCACCTGAAAAACAGCACCCAAGGTCACACCTGATGGCAGAGCTATCCTTCCTTGCCTTCTATCTCCGAGAAGCTCCTGCATCCGGACAGAGACCCAGGGAAGCAGGGGCCAGCTTGGGCTGAGGGTGCTGGATTCTCCCTGCTCTCCCCCAAATAGCTGTGCTGCCCCACGTGTTGTGCCTGGACTACAGAGAGGAGACGTGCAGGTCTGGGGTTTTCATGGGAGAAACTGGGAGCAGGGCATGGGCCAGGGCTAACATCTTTCATAGGTCCCACCTTAGAGTTGGGTTCCAAAGAAAGGGTTTTTCACTGGAAAGAAAAGGAAACTTGGGAAAAAATTACACTGTAAGATGCACTTACACGCTATTACTCCAACAATGGTTGTGGGGGAGGGATGAGGGAAAGGCTGGGGAGGGGTTCCAGAAGTTGCTGGTCTGGCCTAGATTTGGGGGATTCTATGTCCAGAGCCAGTCCCTGATTTCATGGAGCTCACACTACAGGTGGTGAGGATACAATTAAGCAAAAAAGATTAATAATTTGACCACACAAGTATTGATAATTTATATGTCAAAACACTAGGAACAAGATTTAAAAAACAAACAAACAAACAAAAACCCAGGACAAACATTTGCAATATACACAAAATAACAGGATCTTCAAAATATAGAGAGCTGCCCTAATCGGCTTGGCTCAGTGGATAGAGCGTCGGCCTGCAGACTGAAGGGTCCCAGGTTCGAGTCCGGTCAAGGGCATGTACCTTGGTTGTGGGCACATCCCCAGTAGGGAGTGTGCAAGAGGCAGTCAAATTGATGTTTCTCTCTCATCGATGTTTCTAACTCTCTATTCCTCTCCCTCTCCCTTCCTTTCTGTAAAAAATCAATAAAATATATATTTAAAAAAAATATAGAGAGAGCTCTGACAAATGAATAAAAACTCATACCTACCTCGATCATTTGCTTCCAAGTGTTCCACAGTTTACCCAATGACCCCTGGGGCTCTAATGCCTACTTTGTCCAGCACACCCCTTCTTTCTTCAAAGGAATGCCTGTGACTCCATCCTCTTGGAGCCACCTCTCCTGAACACTGCCTGGACTGCTCTAGCCTCAGAATGTAGACGTGCTGGTGTCCTCACCGGGGTTCTGCTTGGGTCATTCCACCACAGCTGGAGGTCCAGTCCTGAGAGCCCGAAGAAGTTCTGCCTATCTAACAGTGGCTTTACCGACCTGAGCTAAATTTCAAGGCCTGCTCTGTCCCTCACCAACTATGTGACTTACACCACAGCATCCTCCTTGGACAGCAACGATGAGAAGTCCAGGAGGGGACACCTGCAATGCACCTGGCCACACACACATCTACACTAATAAAAGAGAAACATGGTAATTAGCGTACGACTGCTACCCTTTTCATTGGCTAATCAGTGAGTATATGCAAATTAACTGTCAGCCAAGATGGCGGCCGGCAGCCAGGCACTGAAGCGAGCATGAGGCTTGCTTGCTGCGGACTCTAACATTCCCCGCCTCACTTTCCGGCCTCTCAGCTGCAACTCTAAGCAACTATGTACTCTGTTGCAAATAAGAAGCTAAACAAAACCCCAGAAACCAGCCAGACTGAAAGCCAGCCAGACCGAAACATTGTATCGATGTTTTCAGCAGCGAGGCCTCAGAGCTAAAGCTGGCCCAGAATAAAAAAAATAAAAAGAAAAGAAAACAAGGAGCGGTTGGAAGCTTTAGTCACTCGCCAGCCAGAAAACAGCCCTCAGCCCCTCACCCAGACTGGCCGGGCACCCCAGTGGGGACCCCCACCCTGATCCAGGACACCCTTCAGGGCAAACCAGCCAGCCCCTACCCATGCACCAGGCCTCTATTCTATAAAGTAAAAGGATAATATGCCTCCCAGCACTGGGATCAGCGGAGCAGCGAGGCTCCTGGCACCGGGATCAGCGTGACAGGGGGCAGCGCCCAAACCCCCTGATCAGCCCTGCTCTGTGCCTGACAGGGGGGAGCTCCCCAACCCCCTGATTGGCCCTGCTCTGTGTGTGACAGGGTGCGGCGCCCCAACCCCCCTCCCCCCACGGGCCCTGCTCTGTGCCTGATAGGGGGGAGCTCCCCAATCCCCTGATTGCCTTGCGGCTCTGTGTTTGACAGGGGGGAGCTCCCCAACCCCCTGATCGGCCCTGCTCTGTGTGTGACAGGGTAGAGCCATAACCTCTCCATTGGCCCTGCCCCGAGTGTGACAGTGGTGGCGCCCCAACCCCCTGATCGGCCCTGCTCTGTGGGTGATAGAGGGTGGCGCCCCAACCCCCCTCCATGGGCCTTGCTCTGTGTGTGACAGGGTAGAGCCATAACCTCCCCATTGGCCCTACCCTGAGTGTGACAGGGTGCAGCGCCCCAACCCCCTGATCGGCCCTGCTCTGTGCGTGACAGGGGGTCGCGCTGCAACCTCCCCATCGACCCTGCCTTGAGTGTGACAGGGGGCGGTGCCCCAACCCCCCAATCGGCCCTACCCTGAGCGTGACTGAGGGTGGCATCGCAACCTCCCGATCCGCCCTGCTCTGTGCATGACGGGGCGGTGCCCCAACTCCCCAATCGGCCCTGCTCTGAGCCTGACCAGGGGCTGCACTTAGGGATTGGGCCTGCCCTCTGCCACCTGGGAGCAGGCCTGAGCCAGCAGGTTGTTATCTCCCGAGGGATCCCAGACTGCAAGAGGGCCCAGGCCAGGCTGGGGGACCCCCCTCCCCCCGCCCCCCGAGTGCACAAATTTTTGTGCACTGGGCCTCTAGTCCTATATAATAAAAGGCTAATATGCAAATCGACCAAGTGGCTGAATGACCAGTCGCTATGATGCGCACTGACCACCAGAAGGCAGACGTTCAATGCAGGAGCTGCCCCCTAGTGGTCAGTGTGCTCCCACAAGGGGAGCACCACTCAGCCAGAAGCCCTGAGCAGGAGCCACTCCCACCTCCACGGCAGCGCTAAGGATGTCAGACTGATGGCTTAGGCCCATTTCCTGCGGTGAGCAGGCCTAAGCCGTCAGTCAGACATCCCCTGAGGGCTCCCAGACTACAACAGGGTGCAGGCAGGGCTGAGGGACCACCCCCACCCCAGTCCACGGATTTCATGCATGGGGCCTCTGGTACAGGCAATAACAGCCTGGAGCCCTGGATTGAATCACTGCTCCAGCCTTTCCTCCATGGGACTGCAACTCCACACACTCCATGAGCCACAGAGGGGGTGAAGTACCTGACAGGGTATTCAGCTGCCCACAGCCCAGCTGCCCTGAAGGATGACCAGACCCCCGATCCCCCCTCTTCCCCCCATCACCACCACCAACTTCCCCTTCCCGTACTGGCCAGACACAAACATTCCAACCGTCTCCTTCCCATTGCATTTCTATTTCTGGAGTGCCTTCTGCCCCCTCCCTAGAGTACGGGTCCTTGAGGGCTGACGCCTAGGTCAGGGAATGCACTGGGGGCCCTCGTCAATGTTGGCTGATGAATGAGTGAGTGAATGAATGAGTCAATGAATGGAGGGGGTCAACCCCTTCCAAGTGGAGTGATGCTTATGGTTTCCTAGGTGCCCACCCCCTTGCCCTCACTGTTACAGTGCCCCGCACGCACGGGGTCTGCTGGGGGCACGCACGTGCTCGGGCCTCGAGACCGCTCCCCGCACGTGGGCGTGTCCTTCCTGGTCCGGCCCGACGGAGTGGGCGTGGTCTCTCCGCTGTGGGCGGGCGTCCCGGCGCGCACCGCTCTCCGCGCATGCCCCGTGAGGGCCCCGCAATGGCGGCGCCCGGGGAGCAGCTTAGGAGGCGGAAGGCTGCGGACGCTGGCCAGGAGCCTGCGTCTCCGCCGGGGCCAGCGCACGACCCCGCGGGCTGCCCGGCCCGCCTGCGCGCGGGCACCTTCTGGCTGACCAGGATCGTGCTCCTGAGGGCCCTCGCCTTCGTTTACTGTGAGTCCGCGGGGCCTGCGCTCCGTCGGTACCGCTCCTCCTCGCGCGCACGCGACTCCCGCCGGTGACTCTGCCTCGCCCCGTCCCCAGGCCGCTCCCCATATGCGCCCCCCCCCCACGCCACGGCCCATTCACCCCACCGCGCGACTCCCTCCCCTCGGGTCCCGGGATCTGGCTGAGGTCTTGGGGAGCGGGGGGCGGGGGGGGCATGGGGGGCGGTAGGTTTGGTCTTCGCAGGTGACTTCTTACCTGCGCCCACTTTGCCCTCCGTTGCCTGCCCCCCTCTTCCCCAGTCACACCCGCCGGCCGTCAGTTGCCGGGACCCAAGTCAGGACCCCAAATGGAGCAGGACTGTGCAGGGCTCCCTCGCAGGACCTCGGCCGGCCTGGGGCCGCGCTACGGAAACCCGAGTTCATTAGTCTGATATGGGCTGGGGGCCGCGAGGACGTGGGCGCCCAGCGCCCTGGGCAGCACCGCTTTCCTGGACACCGGAGCAGCCCAGCCACAGAGAGCAGTGTCTGCACTCTGTGCGCCTCCGATTGCGCTCCGAGCGCATCCTGACCGGTGGGCAGCCCCTGTGGGACCCGGGGCCGCCGGGACTTTCATCACCCCAGCGGCCCAGCAGGTCCGAGGCGCCCCCCACCCCACCCCACCCCCGCCTCCTCAGGTTCACCAGAGGTTTGTTGGCAGCTTTGAGACAGCAGCAGGCGAAGCATTCGCATTACCTGGGGGCTGAGTGACACCCACATCTGAAAACCCGGCAGCAGTACAGGGCCTGCCCAGCCAGCCTGCGGAGCCCAGAGAAGTCAGTCGGTGCCCAGGACACCAGCCCCAGGCCTGGCGGCCAGCGCTGAGTCCACCTCCCCAACCCCAGTCCCGAGACTCAGAAGGGCGCAAAGGCCCTGAGCACTGAACAGCAGGGAACACACAAGTAGTACATGCTTCTTGAGCCCGACCTATAGTCATGACTAAAACCAAACTCTGAGATTCTTAAACCTATAAGGGAGGGGAGACCAGTGGGGATGGGAAGAGTTCCAGGCTGAGAGGCCTGGGCGAGGGGTCAGTCAACTTGCATGCTGGTCCCTGGATTGTGTGCTATTGGCACTGCAGGGCCCAGCTTCGTTTCTAAATCTCTTCCCTCACACGTGGGAGAAAGAGAATTGCTGCTCTTTGGACAGTGACCTCCCATAAATGGGCAGCGTCCCAGGCGGGTGAGGGATAACTCAGGCTGTCTCCTGGCGCACAGTGGACATGTAGTTGTCACTGCAAGGCTTCCTTGGGGGGACTCCATGTGTCAGGGGATTGCCAAATGGGCGTTCAGCTCAGCCCTCTTTCTCTTTTAAGTTACATAAAAAAATAGTCCTTGTGGTGTTGCTTTATCCTCCACAGGATTAAATACTCATTCTAAACGTTTGAGCTGTCACTTAGCAAAAGATGAAGTCAGGACTAAGTGAATCTGTGAGACTTTATTAGACCTTGGAAAGGGGAGCCGGTAACAGTGGAAAAACCCCAGGGGCTTCGCTTGCAGAGAGAGAGAGCACAACTTTATAAAACCTGGCCCTCCGCTTTCAAGTGAGCAGGCTGCCTTTGATCTCCACGGGGATTCTCTGTTCAATTCAAAAGGAAACAGTTTTGAGCCACAGGGTCAAGCAGATATAGTCTGTGCTGAGCACAGAATGATTTGCTTTGGCAGATGCATTTTTTTTCTGTCTTGCAAGTACGCTTGGGGTAAAATCAGTATTTTTCAGCTGTATGAAGGCCATTTTCCCATCTTTCAGGGACAGGTTGTCTGGCTGAGATGGCTCGGGGATCCTGCACTGCTCTCTCTCTAGTGGGTTCCAGATCTCCCTCGACTGTGAGCCACTTCAGAGTCCCTGAAGCCCCGGTGATTGTCCACGAGGCCATAGGGCTCTTCACACATTTCACTTGATGTTGAATTTTATCGTTACTCTCATGGACTGCTAAGCGCACCGCAAGGCTGAATAATGGACCCTTACCCTGAGCCTCCTTCACTCTCTATGCATTTAGAATTCTTAATGTTGTTAACACACCAGTCTGTTCGTCCACCTGTGAGCTCCTTGCAGCATAGTCTGTTTTATTTAGACCCCGCTGTCTTCCAGGGATACCTCCTGCTCCGTAAAATTTCCTTGACTTTGCACACAGTCTTTATCATTGTTCTGTGTCGCCACCGGACACTCTTCCATGTTTTCTTCCCCTCTCTTGCCTGCTCCTGCACTATCCTTAGTCCCTGGGTGTGAACATTCAGTTCACAGACTGCACCCCTGCAAGGCCCCCTGGTCCTCCCTCCAGTTGTATTCACCATTCCTCAGATCTCAGTCTTCTTATTTCTTGGTTTATTCTCTCTTTTTGGTGGAATATATCTCCAAACAACTTTTAAGAAAGGATATGGAGAAGATGACTTTGATGTCTTTCCTTGTGTGCATGGAAATTATCAGTTTGCCTGAGTCTACAAATCTTAGGCAAAGCAGTTTTCCTCAGGACTTCCTGGTGTTGAGAAGTCTTCACACAGTCTGACTCCTGCTCTTATGCAAGTGCCTAAAGGAAAACTCTTCTGTTCACACACTTCTGACACCAAATATGTGAGTTTTTTCCTCACATAAAACAATTCTGACAGTGACTGCCTGGCATTGACCAGACCCCACAGGCTGTCTCAGTCCCATAAGATCATTCCCACTTCAGACTCTAGTCCAGCGGTTCTCAACCTGTGGGTCGCGACCCCTTTGGGGGTCGAATGACCAAGACCATCGGAAAACACATATAATTACATATTGTTTTTGTGATTAATCACAAAACTGATTCTGGTTCAGTTTTAATTATGTTCAATTTGTGACAATGAAATTGGGGGTCACCACAACATGAGGAACTGTATTAAAGGGTCGCGGCATTAGGAAGGTTGAGAACCACTGCTCTAGTCACAAGGTCAGGTTGTCACCTGGGCTTTTGACCAGCTGTAAATCAGCGTTCCCATGAGCCCTGCTCGGGTTCCACAATGTGCTAAAAGGGCTCATAGAACTCAGGGAAACTCTTATTTACTGGTCTGTTATAAGGATGCACCTCAGGAAGAGCAGATAGAAGAGGTGCTCAGGGAAGATGTGGGAAGGGTGCAGAGTTCCCAGGCCCTCTCCAGGAGCACCACCTTCCTAGCACCTCTACGTGCTCAACAACCCAGAAGCTCTCCAAACCCCTTCATTTAGGGTTTTTATGGAGGTTCCGTTACACAGGCTGGTTGATTAAATCATTGGTCATTGGCTATTGCTTAGTCACCTAGCCCCTCTCCCTTCAAGAAGTTTGGGGACAGGACTGAGAGTTCCAGACCTGGTAACCAGCGCCCTCCTCCAAGGGTCACCTCATGGGAATGAATCCAGGTAACACTGAAAGGATTGTGCTAATGAATAGCAACAAATGCTCTTCTCACCCCATCACTAAGGAAATCCCAGAATTTTTAGGAGCTCTGTGCCAGGACCAGAGATGAAGACCAAAGAAATATTTATTGTCTGACAATATCACAGGGACCTATTTTTCTCTCTGGAAGCTTTTAGAGCCTCCCCATCCTTGCTCTGGCCCTTGTTATTTGGTGGCAGGTCTATGTGAGGTCCCTTCCTTGTTTCTTCTCAGGGACCCTGGGGAATTCTCTGCCCTATTCTGGATGTTCTCTGGTCCTATGTCGTCGGCTCACTTGAGCCCGTGTCCCAAACACCCCATTTGGGGACCACCGACCCATCTAGCCTCCCTGTTTGGGTGGGCCCTGCAAAGCCACTTCACAAAGCTAAATGAGGGTCTGATGGAGAAGAAGACGGGCTCCTCGCAGGTCCTGGGAGTTGTGCCCCCATGTGGAACTCACCTCTGTGACTGCTGGGACCATCAGAGTAATGGTGACTGTGCTGTGGGCATTGGAGCCAATGAAGGACTTTTGACACATGAACAAAATTGCTTATCTCATCAGTTTCACATTGTTACCTCAGGGTCCCTGGGACAACATTCTTTAAAAATTCAACTTCGAAAGTACCTCAAAGCTAGTTTCTGATCAGCTCTAATTTCTGGTTTGCTTATAGTACCTTTTTTTTTGGTTTAGACGCATCTTGTGATACCATGCTTGTCATGTATATTTTGATTTCTTGCAATTACTCTATCCTCTTTCTTTACATTACATATAGTAGAATTTTATTACCTTTCCCCCTCCATTAATACTCCTTGGCTGAGTACTGTGCTTGGAGGTGAATCTCAGTTGCACTTTCTAAAAGGGGTAGCTTGTTACACTGTTGGTTACAACAAATCAAGTCTCCTGGGATCTTGTGGCTCCGCCTGGCTCCCAGATGGCTCCGAGCGCAGGATTGAAGTAGCAGGGCAGAACCATTCACACCCACGTTTGCTAAACTCTTAGCTGTTCTTCGGAAATTTTGAGGGAAAAGTGGAACCAAAAGAATGCTTGAAATCTTGCTTCATTCTGTGTTGTTCTGAGCTTCTGAGAGTTTCTGGGACATTCCTTCTTGTTCTCCAGGCCACTGAAATTCTAATGAAACACTCTGCTTGGTTTTACAAGCTTCTCTGTAAAATGCTTCCCGTTTGTTTAAAAAACAAACCCCACTGCCCTACCTCTGAGCTCTCTGCAGCACAAGCCTTTAAAGAAAAAGTATCGGGCTCTTCTATCAAAGCCAGAATTTAACCACCGTCACTAAAAACTGCCTGGTGGAGAATGACATTTTAGGGATGATTCTGGTTCAGTTTTATAGTGATTTATCTGAAAGAGAAAAGTCATTTTTTCTTTTTTCTTGACTTTATTGGGTGACATTGATTAATAAAATTTTGTAGGTTTCAGGTGTACGATTCTATAACATATCATCTGTATATTGTGTGTTCACTATCCCAAGTCAAGTGTCCTTCCGTCACCATTTATCCCTCATTCCCTTTCTTTTTTATTTATATTTGTTTTAATTCTCACCCAAGGATATGTTTTTATTGATTTTAGAGAGAGAGGAAAGGAGAGAGAGAGAAACATCAATCAATTGTTTCCGTATGCATTCCAACTGGGGATTGAACCCACAAGCTTTTGGCGTACAGGATGATGCTCCAACCAGCTAAGCCACCTGGCCAGGGCTCTTTTTTATGTTTAAAGAATATTTGCAGACATCGTGATAATGCATGTATAGGTATATAGATGGCCTGTTCACCTATCCTAGATCTCTCTCTGGGCTACCCCATAGGGAGCAGCTGAGAAAGTCTTCATGCCTCACCCCCACCCCTTCCTGGACTGGGGGTAGGGGCTGACCGATAATTAGGTCCCGTGTGGAAGAGCCCAGGTGGGTTCTGGAGTGTGTAGGACCCGTCTGAGTCAGGAAAGGGACACACACACACATACTCGATGGCAACTGCTGTGGGGAGCTCTCTGCTGCCCTCCCACCCAACCTTCTGCCATGTCACAGCCTCTCCGTCTGCTATGTGTCTTTGTCAGGTTCTACGTTTCCTGTCCGTTCTCTGTCCCCTAGGAGCTGATCACGGAGGCCATCCCATGCTCCCAGCGAGGGGAGGACTCTGCCACCCTTTGGAGGAGGCATCGCCATTACTTGGAATTCCTCTATGAGGAGGATGTGTCTTCTCCCTGTTTATCCGCCTTCAGAGTTAGTTTCTCTTGGGGTTGTGGTCCAATGCTGTTACTCATTGTGGTGTCAAATGTCTAGCTCTGGTTGGTGGTGGGTCTTCCCACTTGTGTCCCGTGTCCCTGTTGTTTATCCTTCCAGCACTTCCTTCCTTTCTGGTCCTATAGGATGCGACAGGCTCCTTTCATATTTCCTACACTTAAAAACTGCCATTTCTCCAGAAGCCCTGGTTCTTTTTATTAGAGTGTTAGACACTCAAGTCTGGGTGTCCATTGCTACAGGTGTCGCTGCTTTCAGACCCTCTTAGTGGGCAGAGCTAGGTTATATGTGTGTGTACACCCATGTATGGTTGCTTCTCTGCATATCCATCTGAATATATATGTTCAGGTAAATGTGAGATCGCCCTGGCATCTCCGAGTCTAACCCAGTGCACAGGTGTGGACGGCCTCCCATTCTTGCTTGTCTGCAACTTTCTTCTCCATCGGTGAGAAATCTTACCCCACTATCCACCACAGTTTGTTTATTTGCTCACCCCCAGTACACATGCAAAGCAGTTTCAGAATTGTTCACCTACCCCCGTGAGAAAAACCAACTAGACTCCAATGTTTACAGTTCCTTTTGTCTTTGTCCTTACAGTTTTCACTCGGAACACTTTCCAAAGTTACTTAGGCCAGCCCTCCCTTCACCCTCCCATTCCGTGTGGTCTGTTATACATTTGCAATAGAGTTCATTTGTCACAGTCTGCATTCCATCCTGGCATCCCCTGACCTTCTGGCTAGGTTGTTTTGATAGTTTGTATACATTAAGGTTCATTTTTTGTGATGTACAGTTAGTTCTATGGGTTTTGACAAATGCTTAGTTATCCATCATCCAGTATTCTGTAGTATATTTCTATCCCCCGAAAATCCCCTTGTGCACATAGCCACCACTTCCCCCCCACCAGCTCCTGGCATGCTCTGATCTGTGCTCGGTCCCTGTGGTTTTGCTGTTTCCAGTATGCCGTATGTATGGCATCCTGCAATATGTAGACTTGGGGTCTGGAATCTTTTACTTAGCAAAATGCACTTAAGACTCATCCATGTTGCATGAATCAACAGTCCTGCATTTTTGTCTCTGAATATTATTGCATTGTATGAATGTATCGCAGTTTGTTTATCCATCTCCATGTTGAGGGACAATGATGTTTGTTTTCCAGTTTTAGCAATTATGAACAAAGCTCCTATGAACATTTGCATGCAGGTTTTTGTGTAAATGTGTTTTCAGTTCACTTGGGTGAATACCCGAGGGTATAATTGCTGGATCATGTGGTAAATCTATGTTTAACTCTACAAGAAACTGCCAAATTCGTCCAGAATGGCACACCAATTTGCATTCCCACCAGCAATGAATGAGAGTTCCTGTTGTTCTGAATCCTCTGGAGCATTTGGAGTTTTCACATTTTTGGATTTTGGCTGTTATGATAGGTGTGTGTTGATATTGCATTGTGGTTTTAATCGGCGTTTCCCCAGTAACAAATGATATTGAGCATCTTTTCATGTGTTTATTTGACATCTGTGTATCTTCTTTGTGTGAAACAATGCCTTCAATGTCCGTTCATATCTTCTGCCCATTTTAAAATTTGGGGTTTTGTTTTCTTATTAAATTTTAATGTTACTTTATTCTGTATACAAGTCCTTTATCAGATACGTGATTCGCAATATCTTTTACCAATCTGTGGCTTTTCTTTTCATTCTCTTAAAGTATTAATTACAGAACAAAAGTTTTTCATTTGATAAAGTACAAATTTATCAGTTTTTTTCTTTCATGGGTTATGCTTTTGGTGTTGTATCTAAAAACTCATTGCTAGACGCAAGTCACATAGATTTTCTTCCAGAAGTTCTATACTTTCATATTTTATATTGAGGGCTACTGTCCTTTTGGAGTAAATTTTTTTTTTAAATATATTTTATTGGTTTTTTACAGAGAGGAAGGGAGAGGGATAGAGAGTTAGAAACATCCATCAGCTGCCTCCTGCACACCCCCCACTGGGGATATGCCCCGCAACCAAGGTACATGCCCTTGACCGGAATCGAACCTGGGACCCTTCAGTCCGCAGGCCGACACTCTATCCACTGAGCCAAACCGGTTAGGGTTGGAGTAAATTTTTGTGTAAGATGTGAGGTGTGTGTCAAGGTTCATCTTTTTGTATATGGACATTCAATTGTTCCAGTACCATTTTTTGAAAAGATTGTCTTTGTACCTTTGTCATAAATCAGTTGACTGTATTTGTGGAGATCTATTTCTAGGCTCTCTTTTCTGGCCCATTGATTTATGTGTCTGTCTTTTTGCCAGTATCACACTGCCTTGATTACTGTAGCTTTGTAGTAAGTCTTGACATTGCATAATATGAGTCCTCCAACTTTGTTCTTTATCAGAATTATTTTGCCTATTCCAAGTTGTTTTTCCAAATAGACTTTAGAATCACAAAACATCTAGAAAAAACAAAACAAAAATCTAGAGAAAAGCTTGCTGGATATTTTGATTGAGATTACATTGAGTCTATAGGTCAAAGTGGGGAGAATTGACGTGCTGACTCTTCAATCCATGAACACGATGTATCTTTCCATTTATTGAGATTTTCTTTCATCAGTGTTTTGTAGTTTTCCACATGCAGATTCTGTTAGAATCTGTTAGATTTTTATCTATGCAATTTTTGGTGCTATTGTCAGCTATTATAAAATTCAGACTATAGTCGTGCATTGTTGATATAGGAGGAATACAGTTGACTTTTTGTATATTAATCTTGTATTCTCTGACCTTCATAAACTCACTTATTCTAAGAGTTTGGGTGTTTTTTTAATAGATTATTTGGGATCTTTTTATATAGACAATCATATCATCTGTTAATAAAGACAGTTTTATACCTTCCTTTCTAATCTATATGCCTTTTCTTTCTTTTGCTTGCCTCATTGCACTACCTAGGACTTCCCATACAATGTTGAATAGGAGTAGTGAGAGAGACATCCTTGCTTTGTTCCAAATCTTAGGAGGAAAATAGTTGCTCATCTTTAAGTATTTTGGATGTTTTTCATAGCTACCCTTTCTTGTTTTTCATAGCTACCATTTATAAGTTGATGAAGTTTCTTTTTCTTCCTAATTTGCTGAACATTTTTATCATGAATGGATGTTGAATTTTGTCATGTGCTTTTTATGTGTGTGTTGATTGATATTACCATATGGGGTTTTTTTTATTTAATGTTAGTGTGGAAAACTACATTGATCAATTTTGAGTATTAAACCAGCCTTGCATTTCTGAGATGCAATTGTTGTGATATATTATCTTTTTTTCTTTTGTGAGTTTTAGTAGTTTGTCTTCCAAGTAATTGGTATATTTCATCAGATTTGTCAAATTTATGATCTTAGATTATAATGTTCCTTTATTATCTTTTTAATGTCTGTGGGATCAGTAACAATGTTTCCCTTTTTTTAAAATTGATTTCAGAGAGGAAGGGAGAGGGAGAGAGAGATAGAAACATCAATGAAGAGAAAGAATCATTGATCGGCTGCTACCTGCACACCCCCTACAGCAGCGGTTCTCAACCTGTGGGTCGCGACCCCTTTGGAGGTCGAACGACCCTTTCACAGGGGTTGCCTAAGACCATCCGAAAACACATATATAATTACATATTGTTTTTGTGATTAATCACTATGCTTTAATTATGTTCAGTTTGTAACAATGAAAATACATCCTGCATATCAGATATTTACATTACAATTCATAACAGTAGCAACATTACAGTTATGAAGTAGCAATGAAAGTAATTTTATGGTTGGGGGTCACCACAACATGAGGAACTGTATTAAAGGGTCGCGGCATTAGGAAGGTTGAGAACCACTGCCCTACAGGGATCGAGCCTGCAATCCGGGCATGTGCTCTTGACTGGAATCGAACTTGGGAGCCTTCGGTTGGCAGGCCGACACTCTGTCCACTGAGCCAAACCAGCTAGGGCTAATGACTTGGTTTTTAAAAAATATATTTTTATTGATTTTTAGAGAGAGAGGAAGGAAGAAGGAGAAAGAGAAACATCCATGTGAAAGCAGGGAATCTATTGGCTGCCTCCTGCATGCCCCCTACCAGGGATCAAGCCTGAAATCCAAGCATGTGCCCTGATGGAGAATTGAACCAGCAACCTTTGGGTGCTTAGGATGATGCCCAACCAATTGAGTTTTTATACAGGCCTTTATGTTCAACAACTTGTGTATGTGTTTTATTGGAGTTATCCAATAAAACACATACCAGCCATCAAAGTGACTCCTGGTTATTTATCTTATACAAATAAAAACATGCATATATATATATATATACTAGTACACACACACACACACACGCACTGTTCTCTACACTTTTTTTAAAGCAAACAATATCGTATAGATTGTTCTAAGCAGCACAGAAAAACCCACCTCACTCTTTTTGACAATTTGAGATCCTAGATGTAGTAGTATTGGGTCCAACAGAGGCTGCATGGGATATTGCCAAACTGTCTTCAAAGAGTTTGCATCATTTATGCCCACCTGCATTGGTTGAAAAGGTCTGTTGCCTCACACCAAGGCCAATGTGGCTATTTTCTGGCTTCATCTTTTAATCTAATATGTGAAAATCATAGTATTTTACTTTTTATTTATGGATAAGTGTTAGCATACAGATGTATTTTTTAGCTTTATTGAGATATAATTGATACACAAAAATATTATGTATACATTTAATATACAACGTAATGAGTTTTGCATTTCTTTTAAAAACAGTTTTCAACCGCTCCAATTCCTGCTTTAGTGCATATGTATTGAAAACATGTTTATTGCCAATAAAAATAAAAATAAATTTATTTCATAAGGGAGAGGGAGAGAGAGAGAGGAATATCAGTGATGAGAGAAAATCATCGATTGGCTGCCTTCTGCACGCCCTACATTGGGGATCAAGCCCACAATCCAGGCACGTACCCTGACCAGGAATCAAACCACGATCTCCTGGTTCATAGGCCGACGCTCAAAAAGGAGCCACGCCGGCCCGTCTCCTTTTTCATTCCTGATATTGGTGTCTTCTCTCTTTCAGTTGGTCAGTTTGGCTAGAGGTCTATCAGTTATATTGACCTTTTCAAAGAACCAACTTTTGGTTTTATTGATTTTCCCTATTTTTTTTTCTTGTTCTCAATTTCATTGGTTTCTGTTCTTAAATTTTAGACAATTTCTTTCCTGCTGCTTGTTTTGTAATTTGTTTCCCCTCCCATCCCTGATCTCTTAAAGGAAAAGTTTAGATATGAGACCTTTCTATTTATCTAACATGGACATTATACTGTAAATTTTCCTTTAAGCACTGCTTTAGCAGTATCCCGCAATTTTTGATATGTTGTTTTTTCAACTTTCATTCAATTAAAAATATTTTGTAATTTCTCTTGTGCCTTTAAAAAAACCATAGTTTATTTAGAAGTGTGCGGTTAATCTGCAAAGATTTGAGTATGTTTCCAGGTAATATCCTGTTACTGATTTCTAGTTTAATTCTGTGTGGTCAGGAAACATATTTTGTCTATTTCAGTTCTACTATATGTTGGTATGTGCTTTATGGCTCATACTGTGGTGTGTCTTAATGTTCCATGTATACTTGAAAATTACATATATATGTTGCTGTTAAGTAGAGTGCTCTAAATATGTCATATAGTTGTGTCTTGCTTTTTGATACTGTATAGCAATCTGTGTCAGTTGGGTCAAGTTGATACTAGTATGTGTAGAGAATATATACATATATGTACTAAGTTAGTTCATTTTATTTATACACATGCTTTGTTAGATTCATGCACATTTAGTATTAAATAGCGATTTGTTGATCCCTTATCACTATGCAGTGCCCTTTTTTGTCATTTCTTGCTTTTACATCTATTTTGTCTGATATTGATAAAGCCATCCAGCTTTCTTTGGATTAGCATTTGCATGATATCTTTTTCTGTGCCTTTACTTGTAACCTACCGATGTCTTTATATTTAAAGTGGATTTCGTATAAGCAGAATAGACCTGGGTCCTGTTTTTTATTCAGTCTGACAATTTATGTGTTTGCTGATGTGTTTAGAACATTTCCAGTTAAAGTAATGGATTAAAGTCTACCATTTTGCTAGTTATTTTCTGTTTGTTCCTCCTATCTTTGTTGCTTTTTCCCTGCTTTCTTTTTGCTTAAATGAGCATTTTTTATTATTTTATTTTAGTATCTGCATTGATTTATTCCTTTAGAATTGTTTTAAACATTTTTTTTCTCTCCCACAGGATTTACAATATAATACATTCTAAGTTAGTCTGAGTCTACCTTCACATACTAGTCTGCACCTTCTGTGTAGTGTAAGGTCCTTCGAACAGCATATTTCCAGTATCTCCCTTCAGCCTTTGTGCTGTTTCTTACCTATTTTGCTTTACTTATGCTGTAAACACACAGTTCCTTGTTGCTGTGTGCTTTGGACCAGGGGTGCCCACTTTCCTGAAAGGGCAGGTGCTGACTGTTACACCTGTGAGCCTAACCCACCACCATGTTCTCCATCTCAATCTCTGCTGCCTGGGATGCATTTTTATTCACTATCGAATGCAGTGTTGTTTAGCTTTACACAAAGTGCAGCTTGTGTCTCCTTCAGTGTGAGTGTGTTCTCTACCCAGCGGTGTCTCAGTGTCATCCCAGCACTCTCTATGGAACTGCCTTTTCCTTGCCCTTCCTCTCTTGGTTTCCCTGCTCCTCACGGTCACAAACAGGAGGGCTGCGCTCTCCCTGAAGCATCTCTGTGCAAAGCATCTCTGTGTAAACACTGAAGTCCAGAGGACGTGACTGTACTCTCATAGGAGTGGGAGTTGTTAGAAACTAATTCAGAAACTTGTGGTTTGAATGGAGGGTAATCCTGACTTACATGTGAACATTATCATAAGCTTCAAATACTGTGGGTAGTTCCAGGAGTAGCACCATTGATCAGACTCATGGGTTATCAGGATGTATTTATGATGGGAATGCTGCGTGCAGTCTGGGTGGTTAACTGACCATTTACATGCAATCAGACACACTTTTATATACATGTATATCTATATACACACACATACAATGTGTATAAGTAGGTATTTATAGGTATATAAACATGTACACGTGACTTCTCCAGGTTGGGTCTTCCAAACTTTCCCCCAAGATTTTGAGAAATACTCAGACCCCGAGTTCATGCTTTGGTTCCAAACTGTTGGTCAGACTCTGCCTCATCTTGCCCAGCTGAGTCCCCACACGTTGGAAAAGCACCCACTGGTGTCCACGGATGGTGTGTTCCTACTCATATTCCTTTTATCCTTTCCTTTTTCTTCCAGTTGTGGCATTCTTGGTGGCTTTTCATCAGAACAAGCAGCTGATCGGGGACAGAGGACTCCTGCCCTGCAGGGTGTACCTGAAGAGTGTGCAGCAGCACTTCCAGGGGCAGGTTGGCTGGGACACCGTGAGCTACGCCCCCACCATCCTCTGGCTGCTGGACTGGTCACACATGGACTCCAACCTGGATGCCCTCGCGCTGCTCGGGTTGGGCATCTCATCTTTCATCCTGGTTACTGGCTGTGCCAATATGGTTCTCATGACTGCGCTCTGGGTCCTCTACATGTCCCTGGTCAATGTGGGACAGATCTGGTAAGTGGGAAGAACTGGGCACACGTGAGCCAGGCATGCTGTACCTCAGCATCTAGGGCAGGGGTGGGCAAACTTTTTGACTTGAGGGCCACAATGGGTTCTTAAACTGGACCGGAGGGCCGGAACAAAAGCATGGATGGAGTGTTTGTGTGAACTAATATAAATTCAAAGTAAACATCATTACATAAAAGGGTACGGTCTTTTTTTTTTTTTTAGTTTTATTCATTTCAAACGGGCCGGATCCGGCCCGTGGGCCGTAGTTTGCCCACGGCTGATCTAGGGGATGTTACACGCTGCAGAGCAAACCACCACCTCCTGGCAGCTGGAGGGATTGAGCAGGCTTTCTTCTTACCTTAGTTCAGGAGAATATCATTATTTTAACGAGGCCATGGTAGTGATTGCTAATTGCCAAACAACCAAAATGCAGGAGCCTTTGTTCTTTGGGAGCAGTCAGTGATTCTGCTGGGAGTGGCATGGCCGCTCCGAGACTGCACGGCCAGCCTCCTGGCGCCAGCACACCGTGAGATGGAAGTGGAAGTCACCAGGTGAGCTTCCGGTGACAGAGTGGAGTTGTTGCTCCTTGCCCTCTCCTGTCCTTTCCTTGTTAAGAGGAATCTTGACCAGCTAGACCAGGCCTCAGAGACCAGATCGGCCGCGTTGGGGAGAGTCGGCTTCAGTGCCGAAGGAACCAGAGGTGGTGATGGAGCTCCAGGGAGGTGAGGAGAGTGGAGAAGTCCTGTGGGAATGCGCACAGGCACAAGGGCGTGTCAGGGCAGCCTGTGGCCTGGATGAAGTCGGGCCCCTGGAGTGTTGTTTCAACTGGTCAGAGGAGGGGGATCCCGCTCTTCTTCCCAGTTCTGGGTTCCACAATAGGGAAGGTCACCTACCAGAGGACACACAGAACACTCTGGAAGATAAGACCAAGCCCTGACAGAAGGCTCTAGGAAAGGGGTGGGTGTCTCTGTAGACATGCAGGAGGTAAGTATGCAGGTTGGTGTGGGATGGGTTTCAGTGTACACGTGTAGGAGGTAGACATGCGGGTGGATGTCTAGACATACAGGAAATAGACATGGAGGTGGGTGTCTGTGTAGATGTGCACAAAGTAGATGTAGGGTCAGTGTGTGTAGACATGTGGGAAGTAGATGTGGGGGTGGTTGGTTGTGCAGACATGTGGGAAATAGATGTGGGGGTGGTTGGTTGTACAGACATGTAGGAAGTAGATGTGGGGGTGGTTGGTTGTGCAGACATGTGGGAAGTAGATGTGGGGTGGTTGGTTGTGTAAACCTGTGGGAAGTAGATGTGGGGTGGTTGGTTGTGTAAACCTGTGAGAAGTAGATGTGGGGTGGTTGGTTGTGTAGACATGTGGGAAGTAGATCTGGGGGTGGTTGGTTGTGCAGACATGTAGGAAGTAGATGTGGGGTGGTTGGTTGTGCAGACATGTAGGAAGTAGATGTGGGGTGGTTGGTTGTGCAGACATGTGGGAAGTAGATGGGGTGGTTGGTTGTGTAGACATGTGGGAAGTAGATGTGGGGGTGGTTGGTTGTGTAGACATGTAGGAAGTAGATGGGGTGGTTGGTTGTGTAGACATGTGGGAAGTAGATGTGAGGTGGTTGGTTGTGTAAACATGTGGGAAGTAGATGTGGGGTGGTTGGTTGTGTAGACATGTGGGAAGTAGATGTGGGGTGGTTGGTTGTGTAAACCTGTGGGAAGTAGATGTGGGGTGGTTGGTTGTGTAGACATGTGGGAAGTAGATGTGGGGTGGTTGGTTGTGCAGACATGTAGGAGGTTCGACACATCTGGGGCCGCTGTTCGGATGGTCCTTCCAGGGCCCGTCTGTCCTCTGGGAGGAAAGCTTTGTCCATTCTGACAGTCTGTTCTGTGCTGGCCCAGGGTGGAGAGGGTCACTGGGTCCCGGATCAGGACAGTGACGCTTCCCAGAGAGGGGTCTTTAACCAAGAAGGTCCAACTCCTGGGCGTGAGGAGCTGACCTTCAGTCCCCCAGTTGATTTATTTTGAATGGCCCCACAGCTGTAGCGTGGACTGGGATCCCTGCAGCCGTCCCCGCTGAGCTCTGTCGTCTGTGCCTGGTCCCCAGTGCACATGCACACGGCTGTGAGAGGGCATCTGGGCTGGATCTTTCCGCGCCTCTTCCTGCTGTGGGAAGTGCTGATTTGTGCTGGGCTTGGGTCGGGGCCAGTGTGAATGAAGCTCATTAGTGTGCAGAATGCGCTGCCCCCAAACTCAGCTTGTTAAAAGGGGACTCAGCATCTCATCACCCCCAAATCCCCTCCACCCTGCCACCCATGGGGCCTTGTGTTGACGAGGGACTGTTGAGAGCAAGCCCCGTGGCAGTCAAAAGCTTGGGATTTAGGAAGAGACTTGGGGAAACTTCAGCACCTGCAACTGTGGCGTGAGTTGCATGCGCTGGAAAAAAGGCCAAGGGCTGTGCCACTGTCACTCAGCTGTGGGCATCTTCATGAGTGTCCACAAGCACTGAGTGACCGACAGCCTGCCATTATGGCACCTGCACTGTGTTCAGTTCCATACAGAAGCTGTGTTGGTTTCCTGGGGAGGTGGAGAAATTAAATATGATTTATTGCATTTTCTGTTTATAAAGGACAAAGCAGTGACCGTGGAAATAGGGGCTGGTGCCTGGTAAGGTGTGCCTGGCTGTCTGAGGTGGGCCCTGAGCACAGTGATGCTTCCTTCACTTGCACCTGCTCCTTCCTGCATAGACTTCATGGTGCCGCCACTTCAGGGCATCTGACCCCCGTGGCGGCCACAGGTGGCTCCTGCCCGCCTGCAGTCTCCTGATCAGTAGTTGTTTACCAGCGCAAGAGGCCTCTGGCTGGGTTTTACTATGGTGTCCAAGGGGCTGCTATTTCTTGAGACCCATGAGTTTAATCCACCCTAGAGGGAGAAGAATCCTAGGTGCCTTTGTCTCGGAGATGGCATGCTCCGTCTGTAACAGGTGGCACGGATCATGCCTTATTGTACCTGGCAGCCAAACCGTATCAACTTTAAGTTTTACTTCAAAAAGTATTTTTGACTCATGTCTGGGATATACCGTCGGGATGATTAACCCCATGCTTAAAAGTCTGAAAACGAGTCTGAGCACATTTGACCAAAAATACAGGCTTGTGTTTTTTCATTGGGAAAGATATTCTGCTCCCCTACCCCTGGGTATGTTACAAAATGTGATTCGAATTAATTGAAGCTCGCGAAAGCAAAATAAAACAAATGACACCCGAGATGTTTTAGGTGGAAAATGTAGAAGAAGAAAACATCTGTCAACAGAGACCATGTTCCTGATGCCAGATGTCCATGGTCACAGCTGAACTGTGGGCAGGTTTGGCACAGGCTTGGGGGCTGTGGGGTGGGACTCCATGAGCACCAGGTGGGTGGTTAGCACAGTTCAGGTGCCCTCGACCCTGACAGTGCCTGAGGTCAGCTTCTGACCCGTTTCCCTGGGGGTGATAGTTTTTGAGTTGTCAGAGTGTTATTGAGAGCTTACTGAGAGAGTGAGGACCACTTAAATGGAAAATGGGCTTGCTTTTTCTGATACCCTGAAATGAAAATTAGACACAGTCTGTTCCTTTCATGTCTCCTTTATTTTAAGTTGAGAGGAAAGAATATTTGTTTGGGATGAGATGCTCAGATAATAGACACCGTTGATGGAACGTCTTTCAAGTGTTGTCCAGCTGGCGTCCTGTGGCAGGGACAGGAAGCCCCCGTGGGGCGAGGAGGCGCCAGGCAGGTGCACATGGCGCTTCGCAGGCACTCAGCCCTGCATCGGGTTGCCCAGCTTTGCCGAGTGCATGCTGTGGCCACTGCTTCACTTTCTCTCCCTTCTTCCTGACCAGACCAGTGCCGTGACAACTTCACAGTGCTGGAACGAATGTCTCAGCGCACGTGGGGATCTTAAACTGCTGCCAAGGGAGACAGCTAAAACCCTGTGCTCGGCGGGGCTTTGAGTTTCCAAGACCAGTGTCATGGGGCCATACATGACATCCTGCACATGCGTGAACCATGACTGCCCTTGCTTCGCTCTCCTGTCTGGATCCTGACACTTGCCGAGGCAAGTGGGAGCCTAATGAATGCACTTCATGATGGCAGTGGTTGAAAGGCTTCATTTTGGGGAGAGTGGCTTCAGTCATGCAGTCCGTGCTTCACAGGCTAATAACCCACATTCTTGAAGGCAGCCATCCCACACCCCAGGAGAGCAGACCTTGTAGGGCCCAGGTTCAAGTAGATGGACTCAGAGTAGGCCAGGGCAGTTCAGAGCTTGGGGATGGGTCAGAGAATCCCTTGGGTGGGAGGGAAAAGGAGGAGCAGATTCACTTCCTTTGTGACATTTTCTTAGGCTCTGATTATGTTCTTGTTTGGTTGATGGAGGCACTCTCTGCCTTCTGAGGATGGGCTGTGGGAGACAGCTGGTCAGGGCTTTCTAATATTGGTCCTTTCTTCTGGACGTGGGACAGGTGACTGGACGGGACTGTATTCTACAAGACAGGAAATATGAACGCGGCCCAGCGCCATGTGGCCAGACGTTCCTTTATGTTGGCTGTTGCGAGCGGGCAGTTAGAACGCAACAAGGCTGTGGGCGCGGGTAGGGGTGCAGGGTGAGCCCGTGTGGAGGCTCAAGGTTTCTGAGGACACAGTGCAAGGTGGCTTTGGGGCCTCAGCTTCGTAGGAGCCCACTCTCTCTCGTTATCAGTTGAGTGTGACTGGAATAAGTTTTGATTGATAATGCTCAAGTACGGTAGTGATGACAGGTATCAAAGTCGTCCTGAGGATAATGGGGGCGGGGGCAGTTAAAGGACCACTCTTGGTTCCTTTTTATTTAAATAAGGAGGCCTTGTTAGGAGAAGGCACAGAATTGTGTCTGTTGGGATGGGAGTCAGAGGCAGCCTGGGATTAGATCGGGCAACAAGGTGCCTCAGATTAGGTGGCAGGCACCTACTGCTATGGAACTTTAACCCTTTCTTCTCAGATGGTGTTGGACTGAGGTAGGGATGCCTTTGAGAACTCACCTTGGTTTCATTCTTCTTACTGAGAATTTGGGTCTGACTGCCCAGAGATTGCCAAGAGCCCCCAGATGTTGCATCCAGTGGAAGGAAGTGTATACTGTCCTGACCTGGATGGCCAGTCCCTCCTGGGGCCCCAGCCTGCACTCTGCTTTGGGTGCTGGTAAGGAATGGGCAAGGTTCGAGGCAGCTCTCCTGACAGGCACAGATACTGGTGCTGTCTGGCCACCTTGACTTGTCTTTAATTTAATAAACTTCACTTTTTAGAACAGTTTTAGATTTATAGAATCATCACAGAAATAGTGCAGAGAGTGTCTCTGTACCCCACTCCAATTTCCCCTATTTTTATCCTCTTTCATTGGATGGGACATTTGTCACACCTAATGAACCAGTGTCAACACAGTATTATTTATTCACATTTCCTCAGTTCCTTCCCAATGCCCTCTTTCTGTCGCAGAATCCCACCAAGACCCACATGTTTGGTCTTCATGTCCCCTTAGCTCAGTGGTTCTCAGCCTTCCTAATGCCACGACCCTTTAATACAGTTCCTCATGTTGTGGTGGCCCCCAATTTCATTGTTCCAAATTAAACATAATTAAAGCATAGTGATTAATCACAAAAACAATATGTAATTATATATGTGTTTTCAGATGGCCTTAGGCGACCCCTGTGAAAGGGTCATTCGACTCCCAAAGGGGTGGCGACCCACAGGTTGAGAACCGCTGCCTTAGCTCCTCTGGGCCCATGTCTCAGACTCTCCTGCTTTTGATCCGTTGGCCGTTTTGAGGAGCACTGGTCAGGTGTTCTGTTGAGTAGGCCTCTGTTGGGATGTGTCTGATGTTTCCTCGTCATTGGCTGGGTGTGGATTTGGGGAGAAGACCACAGAGGTACAGTGCTGTCATCATCCATTATATCAAGTCTGTGCCATTGACATAACTCATCTCCATGATGCTGACCTGGTATCCAGCCAGGTCATGACTGTTAGGTGTCTCCACTGTGAACCTTCCTTTCCTCCCAAGTCTACTCCATGTGTTACCTTTGGAGGCATCACTAGCACAGCCCACATCAGGGCTCCTTGCGGGTAGAGCACCTGTCTTTTGCCCCCATGTTATTTATTTAATCATTGATCAGTATGGACTCCTGCATACATCTAAGTTCATCTATGTTGGTACTTCAGTGTTTGTTCAGTGTTTAAACTCTAGGAGTTTAAACATCTTGGGGATTGGTGGCATTTCAGAGAAAGAGGTAGAGTTTGGAACTATTATTGCACTAGAGGCCCAGTGCACGAATTCGTGCACAGGTGGGGTCCACCCTGGCCCCAATCAGGGCGGGTTTGGGCTGGGATTGTTGGGAGGAGGAGACAGATGGATGTTGGCTGGCCGGCTTGGCCTCCCCCCCCCTCCGGCCCCTCCCACAATTGGGGTTGGGGGCAATGGGGGGGTCAACGGCCAGGGGAAGGGCCAGGGGAGGTTAGCCAGCCAGCCCCACCCCCGGTTGGTGGGGGGGGGCTGATCAGGGGTGGAACTGGGTGGGGAGGGAAGGGCCACGGGCTGATTGGAGTGGTGGGGGTCCATTGGGGGGCGGGGACAGTCGGAGGGGAGGGGCCACAGGCAGTTGGCCAGCCAGCCATGCCCCTGATCGGGGTGGGGGGGCTGATCTGGGTTAGGGTTGGGCTGGGGGAGGGGCTGCGGGAGGTTGGCTGGCTGGCCCCACCACTTGATCGGGCCAGTTCACTGGCTGCAGCGGGCGTCATAGTGACCGGTTGTTCCAGTCGTTACTGTGTTCCAGTAGCTGGCTTTTTATATATATAGATAAAATGTAGGTGATCTTAAAGAAGGACTTAGCCACCATTAACACTGTTAGGCTCTGATTATGTTCTTGTTTGGTTGATTGAGGCGCTCTCTGCCTTCTGGGGATGGGCTGTGGGAGACAGCTGGACAGGCCTTTCTAACACTGGTCCTTTCTTCTGGACATGGGAAAGGTGGAACCTTATTGGAAATCCTGATTGTGACTTCCGCCCTAGTTTCTCCAGTTAATTTAGCATCGGCTTTTCCAAAAAGCTGGATTTGTGATCTTTTTGTCTCTGCTTTACTTTGGCAATAATCCTAGAGGGCTTCTTTGTTTCTATTAAGGATGGCTGCATAACCATCCTTCTCTCTTCCCCACCTTCCTGGCCCCCCCAAAAAGAAGAAAGGATTATCTCTAGAAACTTGGACCGAGGTTGGGCGGCTCAGGAGGTCTCTTCCTGTGGAGGAAGCTGCTTCTGGCATGTCCCTCTGACACAGGGACGCTATCAACTTCAAAGAGTGCCGAGAACAGATGCCAGCAGGCCCAGGAGATGTGGAGGGGACCAGGGTCAGGCTCCGCTCTGACTATTGAGGATGAAACCCTGATTTTAGCTCTGAGCCTTAAATACAACGCTGTTCCATGGCTGTCCCTGCCCTGGTTCATAGCCCATCACTTTCATCAGGTATAGATACATTTGATGCATAAAAAATGAATTTCTCCTTCGGATTTATGAGGTTCCAGGAAGCAGAATGGTGCCATTTGCTTTGGTAATAAGGGTCAGGTACCCAGTGCCAGGCAGGGGCCCAGTCCCAGGTGGTGAGGGAGGAGGGCAGGGCTGTAGACCCTTCCATTCTTGTCAGACAATTGTGCTCACAAAGGTCCAGCTATGTCAGAGCTTCCTCAGCTGGGCCCCAAGAAGACAGCCCTTCTCACCCACAGAGAGGCCCTTCTCGCTCTTGCACCTCAGCACTGAGATGGCCTTGATGGTGCTACGGGGCTTCACTCCCCACGGTCCTGTGACAAGTTTTTCCAGCAGAGGTTGGGGTTGGGGCAGGGTAGATGCCAGCTGACTGCGTGGGCACATTGAGGACTGCTGTTTTAGTTCCTGTGGCATTTTCATCCTGAGCTGCTTCTGTTTGCCATCACCACACAACCAAGGGCTTCAGTGTGGATGACAAGATCAGCACAGACATGCGTCAGAAATCAGGGTGGCTTAGAAGAACAGGCTTTATTACTAATCCCTGTCTGCCTGCTTCCTGAGTGAGCCTTCGGGGGGCTCTGTGCTTGGCAAGAAAGTGGGGGGAATTCTTACCAATTCACAGCTTGCCTGTCAGCCAGGGTATGAGCATAATCTGTATAAAAGCCTAAGCAACCAAACGACCGGTCCACCAGTCACTATGACATGCACTGACCACCAGGGGGCAGATGCTCAATGCAGGAGCTGCCCCCGGGTGGTCAGTGCACTCCCACACTGGGGGTGCTGACCGATGGGTGCCAGATGCCAGGCTCACGGCTGGCAAGCGTAGCTGTGGCAGCACTCGCCTCTCCCATCTCCGCGGCAGTGCTACTGAGCAGTGGCAGGCGCGGCAGGGCCTGGATGAATGGGAGCAGCGCTGCCTGGCCCAGGCTCGGGCTCCTCCCTAGCTGCCTATTGCTTCGTGCACTACTACACCCTCGGGGGATGTCAGACTGCCGATTTTGGTCCGATCCGCACAGGCCAGGCCCAATCAGGCCTAAACCGGCAGTCCAACATCCCCCGAGAGGTCCCAGATTGCGAGAGGGCGCAGGCCAGGCTGAGGGACCCCACCGGTGCACGAATGCATGCACTGGGCCTCTAGTTTAACAAATATTTATCCACGAAGCCTTTTTACAAAACAAAACAGTGCTGGAAGCCTGATGTACTTTTCTAGTCAGAGGCCTTCTGTCAAACTAGGAGCCTCATATAGAAGTCACTGGGGTAGAATGAGCCCCAAGGGGCGTGGACAAAACCCGCTTTGTGTGGTGGGCAGGTGTTTTAGCCTGGATGTTGCAAGGCTCTGCCCCTTCACAGGAGCCGGCCTTCCTCTGTAGAGAGGCCAAGTCTCTAATAGGCAGGCAGGGGTACTGTGTTAATACAGTCCATTTGGGAGCAAAATCTAGTCTCTTGGAAAAAGGAAGGGCTTGAGTTTCTTTAAAGAACAAAACAGTAGAAAAAGAAAAAAACAACAAACAGTAGAACGTCCCCAAAATAGCTCCATGGACAGCCATCTCCTAAAATAAGTTCCAGCTGTTAAAAAATATAATAAAAGCTATAAAAGTAATAAAGGCATTTTAGTTTTTCATGTAATTAGATATACTTACCTCTATTTAAAAATCTTATATTAGGCAGCCTTGAAATTCAAAATGCCAAAACGTGAAGTTACGAAAGAACACATTTTTTAATACCCTCAGTAAATGTGATCGTGGTAACAGCGCAGGTCTGTCCCTGATCTCCACGGGCACCGTGTCCTGTGGCCCAGGCTGCGAGGCCAGCTCTGACCTGACCACTTCCGTCTCTTCTAATCAGACCTGATAAAAATGGGAAGCATTCATTCTTGATGAGTTTGTGAAAATCAGCCCCTTCCCCTCTCCATCAACAAGGTGATTTATGGGGAGAAGTTGCTGGGTAAACTTGTTTCTTTAATTAGCCAGTGCAAACACTGGCTGTTTCAAAAGTTTGAACTATGGAAACTTAGAAACCTGTTCAAAAGTAGAGAGGATAATGCAAAGAACCCTCACACACACGTCTGTCCCCTCTCCTCCCAACTTGTCTTTTCTGGAGTAAAGAGCAAATCCCACCTTGTGTTATTTTACCTGTAAGTAGTGTGATTCTCTGATGGGCCAGGATTGTGAAAAGTACCATCGCTGCCAGGCCGCCAGCACCCCCAACTCTGAGAATGGCCTCCTGACAGTTCGTCCTCAATGCCCCATTGCTTCAATGTCCTTCAGTGTATTACTCTTGCTCCTAGGGTCTGCATCTGAACTGTCCACAGTGGAAACACACACACATCCAGAAGTGGGCGGTGTAGAGGGCCCTGGGACCTGTACCGGCTCTCCAGGCGCCCAGGGCTGACCCTTCTTCATCCTCTAGGGGTTCTGCCCACTCTTCACTGAGGGCTCTGTGCAAATCTCACCTGATCCTTTCATTTATACATAGTTGTTTCATTAAACAACTACTTTTTAAAGCATCTTTATTGAGGTATAATTTGCATACCATTCAATTTAACCAGTTGAAGTATACATGTCAGTGGCTTTATATAGTCACAAAGTTTGCAACCCTCACTAAGGATAAAACATTTTTGTCACCCCCTATAGAAGCCCATATACCCCCGTTCTCCTCACACTCACCCATTTCTCTCTCAGTCCCCGGCACCACTGACCCACTTCTGTCGCTGTGGATGCACCTGTTCTGATGCTTCACATAAATGGAGTCACACACTACGTGGCCTTCCGTGTCTGGCTCATCTCACACAGCATGATGCTCTCAGGGTTCATTCACATTGTTGGGTGTGTCAGTTCCCCATTGCTTTTTACTCCTAAAAAATAGGCCATGATGTTTGTAAAGATGGGTGTGGCCTTTTATCCAAGTGGTAGACTTTGTTGTTAACTTGGGCTGGAAGACGGGGGCCAGAGCTGCACAGGTGTGAGGGGTATTTGTTCCAAGGCCACATGCGATCCCCACCTTAGTTGTGTTCCATTATGTTGTAGGATTTACAGTCTATGATTTGGGCTCATGTGTCTCCCCTTCCCAAGGGTGCAAAGTGAGCCTGCATTACTGAAGCCCCGGGCCAGTGTGAGGACTCAGGGTTCTACTTAGATTCCAGATGAAGACAGACCTCAAGTCCTTAGAGAGGAGACAAGCCCCCAAATTCCTTTAATTTAGGGCCCTTTTCTAATATGTGCTTGAAAGGGCGAGGGCTATGCCCTCCATCTTGCCTGTATCCAACATGTTGGGGCCACATGCGGCCTTCTTCCCGGAAGCCCAGGCCTCTGCTGGCCACGCCCGGGATTTTAAACTAACCAATGACAATCAAGGGAAGTGCGCGCCATAGATATGACCACATCCTGTATAACAGGACCCGGCTTGCGCCTGGCCAATCGGCAGAGCACAGTCCTTTCTCCTCCCCTTACTCCGACCCCCCCCCTATATAACCGGTCTCTGGGCGGGGTTCGCTCTCTCGGCCACTCGGTTTGCCGTGGTGTCGGTGAGTCTGGTGGATGGAGAGCTCAAGCTAGCTTGAAATACAGATTCTTATGCTTTTGCATCGGATTGGCTGGCTCCCTGATGTGGTTTCTTGGGAATCTTGAAATCTGGGCATAACAGTGCTCAGGGTAATACCATCTTTTAAACTTTCAGATTCTAGGGTATGACATTCTTACAATGTTTGCAATTATTTACTGCAGGAAAACAAAGTATTACATTTACTTTTTTCCAAAATATTTTTTGATTGGTCTGTTGTGGGGTGGGGTTGGGCATGAAAAGACTTTTATCCCCCAGGGCAGCCTGGTGGGGCTCCAAACCCCCACTCAGAGCACCTGAGGCGGGTCTCCCCTCCACTCAGCACCTGAGGACACATCTCCCTCTATCTGCACTTCCTGCTGTATTTAATGCTCATAAGCCCTGTGCCCTGACCCCACACTGTCCTCGGGTCATGGACATGGGCTCTACTTAGTGGGGTAACACAATGCTTTAATCTTACACATTTTTTGGCAAAGCATGCCAAATTTTAATACATTTTTCTCCTTTTTGTTTTTCAGGTATTCATTTGGTAAGTGAAAATCATTTAGAAAAAACTCTGCGAGAGTTAACATTTTGTACTGGGGTATGTATCCTCCTGCCTTTTTTTCTGGCTTTCTCATTGCTTAAGCATCTGTCATTAGCCTCAGGTTTCACCATGTTGTTCTGATACCGTGTTTGTTATCTAACCTGGACTCCTACCCGCAGCCAGCCTCCTTGCCCACAGTGGTGGACTAACACCGAGGAGGGAACTCATGCATTTTTAGGCTCATGCGTATGGAACCATCTCTATATTACAGGATAGGGTAGTCCCACAATAGTGACAACAAGTAGTGGTTCCATCGAATGTTATGGATCCATCCCCAACCCTGGATGAATGAAAAGGCCTATGACATGTGTGTTCCCCTCTCCAGGCCACACTGAGTCCCCATTGGACACAAGCCCATGGAACCCTACCCAGAGGAGGGGGAGGACTTCAGGTTCCCCCAGCTGTAGTCTAAGGAAAACGCTGCACCCAGAGTGAGCGTGCAGAGTAAGTAAGGTTTTTGTTCAGAGATGAATGGGCAGTGGGACCACGGCCGCTGTCTGGGGACAAGCAGAAGACAGTCCCTAAGTGAACAGGACTGGACAGGGCCAGCCATGGCATAGGTTACATTTGGGTCTCACCAGCTTACATGCCATTACAACAAAGACATCAGTGCTCTCCGGCATAACAGAACCCAGATGCCCCTCAGCTTGACATCCTCATGTTCAGGACACAGTCCCCAACCACACAAGAAAGAGAGGACCAGGACATCAGGCCCATTCTGGAGAGAATAGGCAATCGACAGAGGCCAACCCCAAGATGACTAGATGCTGGGTTTTCAGACAGGGTCTGAGCAGCTGCCAACACTGTGTACCGAGGTGAGGGAAACCAGGCTCCTGAAGAAAAAAAAAAACATGCCCTCACAGCAGAAAATCTAGAAAAGAACCGAGTGGAAATTTCAGAACTGAAAAATACAGTATCTGAAATAAGAAATTCACTAAATGATCTGGCTAGTAGGGTGGAGGTGACAGGAATGAGAAAGATCAGTAGACATTGCCCAGGCTGAGACCAGAGCCCCAGGAGGGGACAGAGAATGGCTGAACAGTTTCCCAGTGTGGTGGGACTCATAGGTGTACAGATGCAGGAAGATTGGTGAACCCCAAACAGCATAAATAAAAGAAAGCTGCCTGCCACATCATCTGAAATCAATATCAAAAACCAAAGGGAAGGGGGAATCTTGAAAGCAGCCAGAGAAGCTTACCGTTGCCCTTGACATGGTTGGCCCCTGGCACCCAGGAACAGTGGTGCGAAAGATGGACACAGTCCACCAGGATCCTGCACCCAGACTGTGCCCTCCAGGGATGGAGGTGAAATAAGGAGAAATGAGAGAATTCATTGCTGGCAGATGAGCACTACAGGAATGCCACAGGCAGCTCTCCAGGCTGAAGGAAGTAACAGGAGGTGAGAACGTGGGTCCCTGGGCAGGAGTACAGAACACAGAAAACAGTAAATACATAGGTAAATGTGAAGATGGTTTTCCTTCATTTTCTTCCTTCAGAATACATATAACTATTTAAAGTGAAATGAGTCCTTTGTCTTCTGAGATTTGTAATGCACGCAGAGGGGAATACATGTGACAGGCATGACATGGAGCATGGCAGAAGGTGCAGATGGACCTGTGTGGCTGCAGTGTCCACATTTTATGTGAAGCGGCATAGTATTAACTTTAAGTAGATTCAAAAGCTAAAGACGCATATTGTAGTCCCTGGAACATGCACCGGGAAAATGGGGAGTAACAGTTAAAACTCTGATAGACACATTAAAGGAGTGATCTGAAAACATTTGAATGACCAAAAAGGTAGGAAGGAGGAGCACAGATATAAAACTAAGGGTTTAATAGGAAATGAAAAATTAAGTGGTAAACTAAATACCGTATCAGTAATTACATTAAGTGTTAATGGACTAAACACTCCAGTTAAAAGACAGGAATCTACAGAACAACTTAAGAAAAAAGTAAGATGCAGCTATATTCTTCTACATTAAATGTAGAAATGCAGAAAGTTTGAAAGGAAATGGATGGGAAAGGTACACTGGAGACAGTAGTCAGAAGGTGAATTCAAGATCAAGTATCCCTGGAGATTAAGGACGAGTCATCAGGCAGGAAGACATAACAAACCTCAAAGTACATGAGATTAAAAAAAAAGTGACAACTAGCCCTGGCCCGTGGCTCAGTTGGTTGAAGCTTCGTCTGTACAGCAAAAGGCGTGGGTTCAATTCCCAGTTGGGGTGCATATGGGAGGCAATTGATCCATGTTTCTCACATTGATGTTTCTCTCTCCCTTTCTCTTAAGTCAATAAACATATCCTTGGATGAAGATTTTTTAAAAGGTGATAACTAAAGGGAGACAGAAGGAATTTCAACACCCCCTTTTCCTCAGTTGACAGAACAACTAGATGGAAAATTGGTAAAAGGATGGACCCACTGAACAGCACTGCTTGGCACCCAGCTCTAATGGGTGTTTCTGAGAACACACGTTCTGTTCATGTGCACATGGTTCGTCCACCGGGAACACCAGCCATAGGCGAGGCTGAACACAGGATTACATTGAAAATGGGTTAAATCATTGAGATTCTGCTTTCCTGAGACTCTCCCATCCTAACAGTGAGCTGGGTATTCTGCATAAGCCAACTTTTTTGTACTCAACAAAGCAGCTCAATGGATCAAAATTCCTACCTCCCCTGACTGAGGAGGGATGGACCTGTGACTGGCCTCACCTGCAGCAAAGTGAAAGAGGGAGAGGTTAAGGAGAAAGCCACCAACACACTGTTGAATTCTTAGGGAAACAGATGTCACCAGACATGGAGTTCTTGCTGACTGAGCGTTATGGTCTGTAAGGCTTGTGAGAAAGATTGGGGCAGGTGGGGTGACTACATAGGGTTTCCTTGGTGGTGTCATGCAGGAGATGACTGGCCACTGACATACCCACCTGGCCCCAGACTCTCCTTTTATAGGAAGCAGAAGCCTCGAACCACTCAGAAGGGGACATCAACCCTATGCACTGAGGTCCCTGAGAGAAGGGGATCTGTGAGAGGGGCCCCATGCTCTGCTACTGCTGGCTGCTGTTGGTGAGTGGAGTAGGGGGAGATTCGAGAGGAATTCTGAGAAGGCCCCACCCCAAGACTGCAAATGAGACTGGACCAGGAGCTGAGAGTCCCTCTCCCACCATCTGCCCAGCACCCAAGGAGAGGCAGCAGCTTGGGTGAGGCTGATCTGGCAGATGCACTGGAGCTGCTGCAAGTGAGGAACCCCAAGGCCCATGCTGAGCACAGCAGGTGACTGAAGCCTTCCCTAGGAAGTTGCAGCCCGTGGCTACTGAGGATCATGAGGAAACAACAAACTCAAAACCAGCTAATTTCCTGGCTAGATTGTCCCATCCCCCTCCCACCCCCTCCCCAACAGTCTCACTGTACATGCTCATTTTGGGATAAGTATGTTCACCTCAGGAGCTACTATGTTTCTACACACAATGTTTGACATAATTTAAAAAATCACTAGACAAACACGGAAAAATAAAAATGGACTCACTAACTGGGGGTTGTTGAGGGATGCAGCAATCAGTAGAGATGACTCAGATGTTGGGGCTGTCAGATAGGGATCCTAACTGATAGTTGTGAACATGTCAGAGGTTCTAATGGAAAAGGTAGACAGCCTACAAGAACAGATGAGCTGTTTCAGCAAACAGAGGGAAACTACAAATGAGCCAGATGGAAATGTGAGAAATAAACAATAGAGTTCGATCTGGGCTTCCTTTCATGGTTTGCAACAGAGCAGGACAGCTGAGGGGGGAAAATCAGTGAATTTAAAGATATTAAAAGTAAAACACAAGTGGGGGAAAAAAGAACAGAACAGAGTACCTGAGGGCTGATGGGCTATATCAAACAGCTTAACAAAAAGGTAACTAAAGAGAGAAAGGGTAGAAAAATATTTGAAGAAATAAGGGCCAAGAATTTTCCAAAATGAATGAGAGACAAAATGCCACAGATTCAAGACTTTTGTAAGTCACTAAGAAAACCACACTCACCACACATATTCCTAGATATGTTATAGTCAAACTGTCAAAAATCAATGAGAAAGAAAATCTTAAATGAAGCCAGCGGTGGGAAAGACCAGTATAGAGGGACAAAGATAATAATTACAGCACACTATTTAGTTAGAAACTGTGCCAGCCAGAGGACAAGGGAATGACATCATGAAGTGCCAGCAAGGAGGGAAACCCGACTGGTAACCCAGAATTTTATACCCAGCAAAACTATCCTCAACAATGAAGACAAAAATGAAGTATTTTTCAGAGGATCTGCATGTCAAAAATGTTAGAGGAATTTCTTCAGGCAAAGCATTGGAATTTGTTAAAATGAGAGTAAATTTTTAAAAATCCTGATTTTTAATTGCCTTAAAGGTAGGTAACAAAACAAAAGTTTAAGTTTAAAATTTAAAGCAAAACAATCAGACTCTCACAAGCCAGTGTCACTCACCAACTTCTTAACCCTCCAAATAGTGCTGTCCAGTGATATGGTGTGTCGGAGCTGCCAGGACCTTGTGGTCTGAGCTGTTGACACTCTTTCCCTTTTCTCAGGTTTGCACTTTAAAAAAAAAAAAAAAAAGCAAGAAGAAGCAAGCCATGGGGACTTATTTCAGGAAATATTCTCTTTCCCAATTGTAAATCTAGTGTGGCCTAATCATAACCGGTTCTATAACCTGTGAGTTAGGTGCAAAGGAAAGGAAACTTTCCTAAGTTTGGGAATGAGGTTAGACGTGAGAAAGAACTGGGCTTCCTGCACCTTCTGAATTAGGGTTTATTTGATATCAAAATTATCCTCAAAGAAACCTGCCTTATCCAACATTTAGATAAACCCTCTTGCCTTAGTAAACATTATTTTTTTTATTTATCCAAAACTGTAACAGTGTTCCTTTCCCCAGTTGTTAGGACAGATAAAACCACCAGGCCCTAACTCCTGTATAGGGTGGGAGAAGGCCCTGTGATTTGATGCAGTGAATTCTAGGCAATTACCATAAAATCAGCTTTTGTGGAGCAAACCAGGCACACACTGGGGCTTGTGAATGGACAGATACAGGTAGCAGAGGCAGCAAAAAGTAACCCTCAAATGCATGCTCTCGTGGCTTCCTGGCAGCCACCGTTGGGGTAGGGTCGCTGTTCTGTCTCAGGTGAGGCAACAGGATCACAAGACCAGTAGTGATGTGAGAGCTGAGATGGGGACCCGGGGTCTCCAACATGGAGCTGGTACCCCTGCTGAAACTGGGCACCGCACAGAGAACAGCCTGCAAACATGAATGCCGTTCCTTACATCACGTGTTAATCTGAGAAAGGCTGCATGCTGAGGATGATTCTAGAGCTCCCCTCCCCAACCCCCAACTGCTTGCCATAGCCCCAGACCTTCAGCCCCAGGTGGTGGTAGCACGTCAAATTGGCTCTGCTAACAGGACACTTAGGCTAAGAGCTACATTTTGCTCTGGATTAAAGCAAGTCTGTCCTCCATTTATGCTTCTGTTGGTATATCTGGTGCTCTTCACACGTTTAACTGCCTCTCTAGTCGCAGGCGATAATGCTGAGGAAGCCAGCATTTGATTTGCTACCACATTTCCTCCTGAGGGGTCCTGAGTAGGACTGAATTTCATGTGCTGTCTTCTCTATAGCACTTGGTGGGCCACCCCCACTAAACGTCCACAAGCACAAATTCAGAAGACCCCTAAGAGTCACAGCAGCTGGCTGGCCACTGGGTGACCGCCAAGCATTTCTGCTGTTTCCTTCAGTTACTGTGGTGTCAGGTTCAGAACAACCAAACTGAAGGGACTTTGACCTTTTGGGAACTTTCCCAGCTTGTCTTATTTGGGGGTTGCCTACGAGAACTTAGTTTTCATAATGAGCAGATCATCCTGTCCTCTTTTTACTCCTCTATGTTCTCATTAATGAACATAGATCTATAGACACAGACATATTAATGAACATAGAACTTAATTATATTTATTGTCTTTACTTTGCAAAATGGACTTGGATGGCAATAAAGCAGCTCTGGATTATCTGCTGAGATACTAAGCTGCACCACAGAACAGCATTCCCAGAAAATAGTGCCGCCGGCTGACTTGAGCGAGGCTGCTCGAGCAACTGTTGAATACAGTGTTCTCCAGCCACCTGTGCTTTCTGGCTTAATTAAAATTAAATGAAATAAAGCTGGCGCTGCTCAGTCACACCTGTGGCACATCAAGCGCTCAGCCACAGTGGGCCAAGCCAATTGCGGACCATCTCCATAGCTAGAAGGTTCCGTGGACGGCTGGCCTGGGAATGTCCTCTGCTTAACATTTTCTTCTGGGAGCTCAACCACCTCTCCAACCGCTTATTCAGCAGGTGTGAGTGTGACCCCGTCGGTTTGGGAGTATGGACACGTGGCTGGTCTCCTGCCTGAAGGAGACACAGCCCAGACCTCTCTGGTTCTTTCCTTTGTTCCGTGACTAGGTGTTTCCAGGATTTCTGAGTTTCTGTGAGCATTTCTCCAGGGTCTTGAAGTCCCTTTTTCATTGTGGGTGTCACCTGCTGCCACCCTGGGGCCCTATCCCCTGGGGTCTTGCATTCCTGTTTGCAAGGGCGTGACTGCTGGGTAAGGGGACTGCATGTGAACGGAGGCCATTTGCTCCAGGACACAGGAAAACCACAGCATTTGTGATAACCCAGCCTCGCCAGCTGCATCTCTGCTGAAGCATTGAATGTGGCTGCGCTTTTAAATCTGCCGGCCTGGTAACTTTCACTTCAAAGAATGGGTCTAAAATGTGATTAATTCAGTGCCCCTCTACATGCTGTTTCCTGCTCCTCTGTAGGAAGTGAGCTTTTTGATATTTGTGAGCTTGGGGCTGGAGCCTTTTTTGAAACTTCATGTTGTCCTTGTGCATTTGAAAGTAGTGCAGGACCTGGCAGGCGGCATAGGGTTCCGGGAAGGGCTTGCTGGTCTTTTCATGCCATCCCGATGGCCTGCTGAGCCCCCCACCCCGCACCCCCGGCGGTGCACTTCAGCCTTAAAGGACCAAGCACTCGGAAGGGGGCTCCTGTCTGTCTGTGTCTGGTGAGGTTAGATTGAGCGAGGGCCCAGCAGTTGCTTTTTCGGGGCTGAGTCCTGTGACTTACACCCAAATGCTCCTGCAGTCTTCCCTCAGAGGCCAGCTCCTCCCAGGCCTGGGGCAACCCCGAGAGGCTCATTTTGAGGGGCCCTTCAACCAGCACAGGCTATTCACACTGGTCCAGACAACTAGACTGGAAGAGGTGGGCATCAAGGAAGGCAGCTAATGGCAGGAAGCTTCTACGGGATGGAGTCTGGACTTGTCCCTCTAATATATTTGTTCTGAATTGGTCCCTCTAATATATTGTAATTGTTTCGATATAAAAAAGATGCAGAAGTCAGTAAAATTGAGCCTCAAGATTAGCTGCATTGAATCCATGGTTTGGGTTCTCAGTGCAGTGCTGGGAACAAGGGTGGGGTAGTGAGGAGGCTGCAAGGTAGCCTGTGTGGAGGGGCCTGTGGGTGGGCTGGTGCTAAGGGGCCTGGACGGGTGGGGACATACAGAGGAACTGGCAGTGAGGACACGAGCACACTCCAGATGGATTGAGGGGTCTGGAGGGAATCCTAGGAGAGGATCCTGGGAGGAGAGCATTCCATGTTTGCTGCAGGCCTATCAGGCTAAGAGTTGGACGATTTAGGGATCCCTCATTTCAATAAGAACCATAATCAGTGAATTACTGCTTTATCCTAATGTGAAAGCCAAGTGTCAGCTAGTCCAGAGTCTTCCTCGGGGCTGGCAGGTATCAGCCAGTTCTGCTGGGAACAGTAGCCAGGGGGCAGGACCAGGAAGGGGAGGGGGCCTCGGGGCTGATCCAGATCATGCACTGCGAGCTGTGAGCACATGGAGGTCTCCGTGAGAGATCCTCATCGTGGGCACAGGAATGAATGGCACACACCAAGGCTGCAGCGACAGGTCGGTGGGTGAACCTCGGGGTGGGGCTGGCTGAGCCTCCAAGGCAGGGCTAGGCGAGGCCCTGGACAGTCAGGTGTCTGGTAGGGAAGCTGGGCCACCTGTGCAAGCGTGGCGAGGCCTGCCCTGCGGGGACGGCATACAGGCTGCTTTTGAATGTTGTCACTACACTGAGAGCAGCCTTTTGCTCTGTTCCTGTGTGACGCTTCGCTTCTGCCTTATTAAGTCTGTTTTCCAGGCAGGTCCGATGCTGGCGTCCTGGGCTTATGAGGCCTGGACACTTGAACCCGGTGTACTCAGTCACAGCAGCGCCTCCCACCAGACGTTGTGAATTAAATGCTCCCTGTGACCCCTCACCCTTGCTGCTCTTAAATTCATGCTTTAAAAACAGCTTAATGAGGGGTTTACTGGCCCAATTGGAAGTTTTTATTAAAACCTATTAGTGCTGGAGTGGAGCCTGCCTGCAGGAAGCGATTAGCTGCCTTGGAGCTCTGAGCCACCTCAGCCGCAGCAGGTCCCCCCCAAACCGTCTCCAGGTCCTCGCTTCGCCTGGTTCTCATATCCTCTGGTTTAATTATGGTTCGTCTGATTCTCTTCCCAGCCCCCATATCCAAGAAAGCAGTTTCTTTTAATTAAATTATTCCCATAATCAGAGGCAGCCTCATCCGCCCGACCGTGAGCTCGCCCATGGCCGCAAGCCCTTTCTGGGGAGTCTCCGCTGCGGGAGCCCTCCCTCCTCCGCACCAGCGGCCCTTGCACCTCTGGTCTGAGACCCTTGGTGCTCTGGGCTCTGGTGCTTCTCAGCCAGGGTCTCGGGGTCAGTCTTGATCCAGGGGTGGTGTTTCTGCCTCCTTCTTCTCTGTCTCCACACTGCACTTTCCTCTCAGGTCACTGGGCCACCAGTGAAGGGACCTGCCCAGGGTGTGACTTTCTGTTGCGGGTGGAGAAGGAGTGAGCAGGTGAGGGGTTGGCACTGGAGACTAAAGGTGATGTACATCCCAAAAGGGAGAAGCTGGTGCTCCTGGCAGTCACCCAGTTTGGCACAGTTGTCCACAGGGCTCACAAATCATCCAGGTTTCCAGACTGTCGGGGGTGCATGGCATTCGGACCAGGGTGTCAAAAGGGGAAAAACTGGTTCCGGGGCCCTGGAGCCCCTTAGAGTGTCTCTCGTGGTGTGGGTTCTACTTCCTTCATGTAGGTAATGCCTATCTTTAGTGTCATATTTTTCATCTGATTTTGTCCCCCTGGATTTAACACCCACCTGACTGGCCTTTCCTGGCTTTGTGCCCACTCGGATCTGTGCACTGTGCACAAACATGGGCAGCACACAACACACTCGTGGCCACGGTCAATGTCTGCCCAAAGGGACCATAGTCTTTGCATTGCTGCCACTCTCCTTTTCTCATTTAGTAATGTCTGATGAAAATTACTTAGTTGAACCTAGAAGAAAGTATATTTTAAAGACTATTTTTTCTTATTCACATTATCATTAACACTGTGCCTGCTTTAAGTTTCTCCCATCACATCTAGTTACCTACTTGTGCTTCTAAAACATGCTTACCTCTTTAATATGCCGAATTCTAGTATATTGAACAAGCATTTTGTTGCTGTAATTCATACTTTCAGTCCTGAATTCATTTGGATGGCATTTGTCTGGGATGCTTCTAAATTACCTTTTATTTTTATGGTGTTGATGTGTAAGTTTGACTTTCAGTGTAGCATTTGCTTTTCAGTTTACAGAATAATTAATGATAGTATCGCAGCTGACTGTTGAGAGTTTCCTGGGTGCCAGCGCCCTAACAGTTAAAGAAGGTGGGCTTATCGCCTAGAGCAGTGATGGCGAACCTTTAGAGCTCGGCGTGTCAGCATTTTGAAAAGCCCTAACTGAACTCTGGTGCCGTGTCACATATAGAAATTTTTTGATATTTGCAACCATAGTAAAACAAAGACATATATTTTTGATATTTATTTTATATATTTAAATGCCATTTAACAAAGAAAAGTCAACCCAAAAAATGAGTTCGCGTGTCACCTCTGACACGTGTGTCATAGGTTCGCCATCACTGGCCTAGAGACTTGCTGCGAGCCTCTGCACACTAGGGTCTGTCTGACCTCGCATGCTCTTCCCCACTGCCTCCTGGCTGTATACTGTTTAGAGTGGCCTCTGTACTTCCACCCCCAGCTCTAGTTCTACTGACTCTCCTGTGTAATGCTAAGTACTGGTCTAAACAGCCATAGGCTATTTTTGTCATGGTCTCTTCAATCAAAGAAGCGGTTTTATTTATCAGATTTTTTTTAAAAGTGTTCTAGCTCATTAATTTTTACCTTTTATAGGTTGCTTCCCTCCTCCCCCTGGAGAGGAAGGGGCTTATTATTTTCTAAGATCATGTGTTGATTGTTTAAGTCATTAATTTTCCATCTCTTCTTATCTGCTAATGAGAGCATGAGGCAGGTGACCACTCCCTCTGACTGTGTTCCTGGCCCACCCCATCAGTTGAGACCCCAGGGTCTCCCTGACAGTGGCAGATGGTATTGCTTATAACCCTCAGTGCTAATGCCTTTGTGGTCCAAGTGCTGTTTAGAGAAGAGCTTCAAAAATCTCAAGCCCTTAGGGCTTAATAGGTTATTTTTGTTGACCAATTTCTGGTTTTATCACACTGTGGCCAGATAATAAGGCCTGAAGGTCATTCTTTCAATTATCTAAGAAAACATAGACCTGTGCGTGGATTAGAAAGTGAAACTGTAATATACAGCTTCTAGCAAACACAGCAGCACCTTTCACCTCTCCTCCCCTCTCCTGTTCTCCAGAGTAGCTTCTTCATCTTCTCTCGCAGTCCTGGTATTTACCTCACGTTTCTCAGTGGTGTGTGTGGATTATTCTGGGTGTGTCACCTGTAGACATTGTCTATATACTTTTGACTGCTAAACCAATAATGAAGTGTAATTTTTTTCCCTAATAACTCTTTGTTTTTCTTGGAATTAATAGTCGCCTCTCCTTTTTTGGTTTGCTTTGTTTTTCATCTCTGATCATGTTTCAATAATTTGTTCCAGATTCACCAGCACAACTGCTTGACCTTTCCCAATACTGCTTTTACTGAATCAACCCCATGAGGTAATCTCTCAGTTTCTTCTCCCTGCTCCATCGAGATTTCCACTTGGGAGCTCTCCGTTACTGCCCGGAGTGGGTGCTAGCTAGGCCCCTGGAGCTGGAGCTTACGGGGCAGGTTACCCTTTGTCAGATTGGGTACCACTGACAGATCTGCCCTCTCCCCCTCCTAGGGATCCTTATTAGTTCACAGGGGCAGGTACCTCGTTGTGCTGGGTGAGGCTCAGAGACGCAGCCACTCTCCACCACCTTCTTCCCCTACATGTTCCAGAGCAGTGTTCTTAGGGAGGGTCATTTTTAATCCTGTTTCCTTTTTTCTGACTTTTGTTTTTTTAGTATTTGTATCTACATCTTTATGTGAGATTGGGTTCTCCAAACACTGGGACACCAGAGTAGAGAAAAGAAATGATCTGCACATTGAGTATGGATGAGAGCTCTCCCCATTTCCTCCCCAAACTGAAATCCACATCCTCAGTATCATTTTGCCCATCAATTCTAGAGGACAGCAGAAAACGGCCTTCATTCATAAGTAATTAAAACATTATTTTTTATATTGCTATCCCTCAACCACATCAAGTGTGTTCCCAACGCAGGGCCTTTGCACTTGCTGTGCCCTCTGCCTGGAACTCTCTTCTCCCAGTTTGCTCATGGCCTCTGTTTGTCGTCATAGCATGTATCACCAACTAAATCCCACATGCGGTGCTTACTCGTTCTATTTGTTTATTGCCTGCCTCCACCAACTCAAATACGTTTTCATTTGAAGACAAGGACTCTACCTTGATTTGCTGCTGTGCCCCCAGCTCCTAGAGCAGTGATGGCGAACCTATGACACGTGTGTCAGAGATGACACGCGAACTCATTTTTTTGGTTGATTTTTCTTTGTTAAATAGCATTTAAATATATAAAATAAATATCAAAAACATAAGTCTTTGTTTTACTGTGGCTGCAAATATCAAAAAATTTCTATATGTGACACGGCACCAGAGTTAAGTTAGGGTTTTTCAAAATGCTGACACGCCGAGCTCAAAAGGTTCGCCATCACTGTCCTAGAGCAGTGCCAGGTGTATACTGGATACTCACTGTTTGTTGAGTGAGAGAGTGAGCACATAGAGGGTTATCCTCCAGGAGTTAGCCCTTTTCTTAGTCACACTTACATAAAGACAGCTAAACGCGCTGGGAGAGATGGTGCTTCTCCCCGCTTCTCCCGCGTTAGCAGCTGCCCATGTGAGGCCAGGCAAACCAGGCTGATTTTATTTGTGTTGCCCCAGTGCCGTTTCCCTGCCAGGTAAACACGCATGTGTCCTAAATTGCCATGAGCACCAGAGGCCAGAGAAGGGCTTTTGCTCTCATCAGACACCAACACAGCCACTGGCTGGCCTGGAACCTCCAGAATCTGCCATGTGTCCCTGGAGCTTCCTGGCTCCAATGCCCCATTGTTGGATGCGAGAGGAACACAGCATCGGCAAGCCTGACCTTTGCCAACGCAAGTAACAGGGAGAGGCATTGTTAAGTGAGCCCTGGAGTAGCAGCTGTGTGCCAGTTTCTTTTGTAAATGCTTTGATATTTTAAAACAGAAATTTTAGACGAGGAGGCCATGCTTTGTTGCTATTACAATAGCAGCTCTTGTCTGTGTGGAGTCACTGAATGGAGACACAAATACCGGTGCAGCTTTAGTACTGTTAATGGTTCCTAAGTGCATATAACAGATCTCTTCTTGATGCTTGTGTCCTCTTATCAAGAATTTTACACCCCTCTTAAAGCAGTATCCCCTGTGTTTATTATGGGCACGTTGGCTGGTCTCACGTTAATATTCCTTTAACAGTATAGTGTTACTGGTTTTCCGTTTGGTTTTGGTCTCAGTGAATGTCTTTGGAGCATTTAGAAGATTAACATGCAGACAGGATTCAGTGATAAATTTTTGTGTGATGTCCATTACCACTGATGGCCCCCATACTGGCTGTTCCCGCTGTTGGACATGGCCCCTGGGAGCTACATGTTTCTCGCTTTCACCTCCCTCACCTGCACAGCTCCAGGCCCAGCTCCAGGCCCCGCTCGGTGGTTCTCCAGCTTGCCTCCTCTGACATGGATCTTGTATGTCAGTTTAGCGGCTCTATACCTGCCCCTCCTCCCACCAGACTGTCAGCCCATGGGGGCCGGGGCTTTGCCCAACCCCTTCATCCCCATAGTGTGTAGGACAGGGAGGAACTCAATCACAGCTTGTCTGCACATGGAATCAAGGAACTCTGAGTCCACTTGTAGGTGTCACAAGACGGCAAATAGTCTGGTGGCCGCCACAGGCTCTTACGTCATCACTCTTAAAGGGGGCATCACACCTTCTTGAGGCCACCAACAGCTTGGAAGACTATGCTTGATGGTGAGGGACACACTGAATCGAGAAACCTGATTACTTGCCTTTGATTTTTAGTTAAACGTCTCCTGAACCCAGAACTGCTAGCACAGTTGTGGTGTGCATCCTGGTGTTTCTGAGAGAGAATATGCATAGCCCTCCTCGGGGATGTCCATGACCTTGCTGGCAGTCCACAGGTCTGGGAACATGGCCCATCCTCTCCCTTGGCACTGAGCCAGACCTAGGAGAAGCTCTGAGCAAAACATCCACAGTCAGTAGCTTGAACCCAACCAAAGGCAACGCTTGGTGGAGCACAACCAGACTGCGGGCCGCAGAGCTCTGCCCCATCTGAGGTTTGCTGTCCTCGCATCAGCAGGTGCCTGCAGGATTGGCGGTGGCCACACCATGCTTTGTTCCCCTGTTGCCAGGGTATGTGGTGTCTCATATATAAGTGCTGCCTCCTCCTCATGGCAGTTAGATGTGTCCTCATGCTGAGGTCAGGCCAAGCCAGGCACTGCCCGAGGCCACAGCCGCACCTGGGAAAATGATGTTGGCAGCACTCTAGAAAGATGCTCTTGACAGTTACTGAGCAGCAAAGATAGCACAGGGAGTCCCCATCGGCCTTCACCCAGCTTCCCCTAGTGTCCACATCTCACATAACCACGTGGACACACCGAGGTGGCAGCATTGGCACGGCTGTTGACCGAGCAACAGACCTTTTTGGATTTCTCCAGCTTTCCTGCCAGTGCTCTCTCCATCCAGGTCCCTCCCGGAACCACGCTGCCCCCTGCTCTGTGGCAGTCTCCTAGACTTCCTGGCTTTTCATGACCTTGACAGTTTAGAGCAGTTCTGGTCGTGTATTTGGTAGAATGTCCCTCAAATTGGGTCTGCCTGGTGTTTTATCATGATTAGATGTGTCATGTGCCGTGGGGAGCACTTGAATTGGTGCGACCTCCCTGGAGGACAGTGTGGCCACGTGGTTACACGCCTGTTGGTCCCCAGCCCCAGTTCAAGGTTTCCTACAGCAGGTTTGGGAATGTGCACAAAGACTCAGATATAAGGATTCCATCGCCATGTTTATGGGAGAAAAAATGGTTATACTTTAAAGGTTCAGCAATGGAGAATTAATTAAACAAATTGGTATCTCTTCTCTGTGGGTTACCATACAACTTAATGACTGCAGTACTATTTAATGATGTTAAAATATTTTAATGATATGTTAAAATGGGTTTTAAATAGTATGTACTGTATTCTATTTTTTTTTTTAATATTCTATCAAAACTTCTGAAATTCACGGCCAAGAGAGATTAACCATATTTATCTCTGGATGATTGGATCGCTTTTCTCTCTCATCTATAGTTCCAATTTATCTTCACTGAATGTTTTTGCCTATGATTAAAGATTAATAAATTAGTTTTGCCCTGGCCAGTGTTGCTCAGTGGTTAAGGTGTCAGCCCATGCACCAAAGGGTCGCAGGTTCAATTCCCAGTCAAGGGCATGTACCTGGGTTGTGGGTTCGCTCCCCACCTCCATGGTGTGTGTGGGAGGCAACCAATTGATGTGTCTCTCTCACATCAATGTTTCTCTCTCCCTCTTCCTCTACCCCTCACCCCTTCCACTCTCTCTGCAAAGCAATGAAAAAGATATATCCTCAGGTGAAGATTAACTAAATAAATAAATAACAATAAGTAAGTTTTAATAAAATGAAATAAAAGATGAACAGATGTGAGCTGAGCTGGTGTTGACAGCAGGCGTCTAAGAGCCTGGATAGGGAAAGGGAGGGGAGGAAAAGGCTTTCGCTCAGGGGACCCTACTGAGACAGAGGGCCTCACTGGCCCGGTGCATCCAGCTGGAGCAGGGATGCCTTGGCCTGGTAGGAAGGCTTCTTTCCCAGGGACTGGGACTAAACAATCTGTCTGTGGAGGCAGGAGCAGACAAGGTTCAGGGGGCAACCTGCCAATGCTGGGGATTTGGGAGGGGTGGACGTCTGCAGAGGGTGGCAGGGTGTCGAGCCTCTGAGAAGGGACTGGATCTGTCTCCAGCCAGTCCCAGGCTTGACCTGTTCTCTACACCACTGCCCAGCAGGAGGCGCTGGGCATGGAGATGGTTGGTGACTGAGAGTGCGGAGGGTGCAAGGAAGGGTCAGAGATGTGGTGGAGCTTGATTAGGTAAGGAAGGGCTGATCCTGACCAACCAGAAGAAATGATGGTCTTGAGGTTTGAGCTTCAGCAAAGCCAGCGACAGGCATGGAAGTGAGAGCCAGTGAGTCTGAGGAATGTAGAACGTGCAAAACACTTCGTAAACAATCTCTTCTTCTTTTGTGCCGAGAGCACTTTGGGGTGTGATGTAGACTTGGAGTGGTAGATGTGGCGGCCTGTTCTGCTCACAGTGTGGTAATGGACCTGGCTAGGCCCTTGGAGCTTCATTAGAGCCTGGTGAGTTTAATGTCCTCTACTCGCTATGTTGTGCTGTGTTTTGTAGTTTTTGAAGGCAAGACATCTTTCATCTTAGTTAGAGCTGTTTGATCTGCCTTAGGAAAGGCAGCCAGAGCTTGGGGATAAAAGCAGTGACACAGGAAACAGAAACATTGATTCTCGTTGCCCCAAATAGCTGTGAGTCCCCTGGACCTCTCCAGGCCTCAGAATCTTCTGGGCTCTCAATGGTCCAGGCCCGTTCTTCCTCAGTTGTAAGCGCCTGTGTGTCTGTGTGTGTAATTTTGTCAAGACTTACGTGAAGGTCATCAACGCATCATCAGGTTTTAGATTGGTGTCCAAGTGCTGCCTGTTACAGCGACAGAGGGAATGAGGGAATGGGTCACAGTGGCCCCCATTTACATAAGACAATGAGATCAGCGTTTCAAAGTAAACACTATTATGCAACCTTCCCTGATGAAATTTTGCCTCCCCATTTAGTCGCTTGGCTTCAAGACCTGGATTCCAGCTAGACAGTTGGTGCCATTAAATCCATTTGGTACATCATCAATAAGTGGACAACTCTATTTCTTTATTTCTCTTTTTAATTGTGCCCAAATCAGCAATTATAGTCATAATCCCCAATGAAATAACAGCTGGGAAGTATCAGAAGTGCAGGTAGCCAGCAGGTACACGTTAGGCGGTGACAGAGCGGAAGCCGTGGCTGGAGTGAGCAGTGAGGGAGTTTTGCATGTACATGTGGAGGCTCTCTGGTTTGGGAGCAGAACGTCCAGGGTGAACGTTCCCTCTTTTTTCTTTTCTTTTCTTTTTTAATTAAATCTTTATTGTTCAGATTATTAAAGTTGTTTCTCTTTTTTCCCCCCATAGCTCCCCTCCATCCGGTTCCCACCCCACCCTCTGCCCTTAACACCCCCCTCACTGTCCTCATCCATAGGTGTACGATTTTTTTCCAGTCTCTTCCCGCAACCCTACTCCCCTTTCCCCCTGAGAATTGTCAGTCCACTCCTTTTCTATGCCCCTGATTCTATTATATTCACCAGTTTATTCTGTTCATCAGATTATTTATTCACTTTATTTTTAGATTCACTTGTTGATAGATGTGTATTTGTTGTTCATAATTTGTATCTTTACCTTTTTCTTCTTCTTCCTCTTCTTAAAGGATACCTTTCAGCATTTCATATAATACTGGTTTGGTAGTGATGAACTCCTTTAGTTTTTTCTTATCTGTGAAGCTCTTTATCTGACCTTCAATTCTGAATGATAGCTTTGCTGGATAAAGTAATCTTGGTTGTAGTTCTTGCTATTCATCACTTTGAATATTTCTTGCCACTCCCTTCTGGCCTGCATAGTTTCTATTGAGAAATCAGCTGACAATCTTATGGGTACTTCCTTGTAGGTAACTGTTTTTCTCTTGCTGCTTTTAAGATTCTCTCTTTGTCTTTTGCTCTTGGCATTTTAATTATGATGTGTCTTGGTGTGGTCCTCTTTGGATTCCTTTTGTTTGGGGTTCTCTGTGCTTCCTGGACTTGTAAGTCTATTTCTTTCACCAGGTAGGGGAAGTTTTCTGTCATTATTTCTTCAAATAGGTTTTCAATATCTTGCTCTCTCTCTTCTTCTGGCACCTCCATAATTCGGATGTTGGTACGCTTGAAGTTGTCCCAGAGGCTCCTTACACTATCTTCATATTTTTTTATTCTTTTTTCTTTTTGCTTTTCTGGTTGGGTATTTTTTGCTTCTTCGTATTTCAAATCTTTGACTTGATTCTTGCGATCCTCCAGTCTGATGTTGGATCTCTGTATAATATTCTTTATTTCAGTCAGTGTATGCTTAATTTCTAGTTGGTCCTTTTTCATATCCTTGAGGGTCTCACTAGATTTGTCGAGGGTCTCACTAAATTTATTGGCAGTTTCTAGAAAATTCTTGAAAAACCTTATAACTGTGGTTTTGAACTCTATATCCAGTAGTTTGCTTTCCTCCATTTCTATCATTTGTGACCTGTTTCTTTGTCTCCGCATTTTGGCTGCTTCCCTGTGTTGATAGAGTGGCTTTGTGTACTAGGTGTCCTATAGGGCCCAGTGGCTCAACCTCCCCAACTACCTGAGGTGGACACTCTTGGTGCATCCCTTTGTGGGCTTTGTGCACTGTCTTGTTGTAGTTAAGCCTTGATTGTTGTAGGTATCACTGGGAGGAATTGACCTCCAAGCTAATTGGCTGTGAGAATCAGCTGTATCTACAGTGGGAGAACTTCTGTGCTGGAGACACCCTTCTGGGGCAAGACTTGCTTCAGTGGGGCTTTGGTGCTCACTGAGTCTGCCCCCTGAGTGTGTTCCTTATGGATCTGAGGAGTTGTAATCTGGATGGTCCCACTCTGACCACTGGGTACACTGGCTCTTGGATCTCTAAGGAGGTGCTAATTTAGCCTCTGCCTGAGGCTACCCAGCAGGAGCTACAGAGAGATCTGCACATTCCTCTTCTTTGTTTGGGGTTTGGAGGTGCCCAGATGAGGCCCAGCTGTGAAGCAATGCAAGCTGTTGTGGGGCCTTGGGCCTTCTTTTGGATGTTCTGGGTCTCTGACCTAGCTGCAGTTTGTTAGGTAATTTTAGATTACAAAGGGCCAGGCCATTCATATGCAAAAGCCTCTGGGCACAGCTTGGGTGGGGGGGAGGGTGAGGTCTCAGGGAATCAACAGGGCGGAGCAAACAGCTATGGCTGATCCTCAGTCCTGCCCTAAGAGGCCCCCCCGCCCCCCCCTCAGTGTCTGGCGGTAATCGCCGCAAGCACCTCTGAGAGAAAGCCACCCTCGAGTTCTGCCCAATGCCAGACAGTCCAGTTTCTCCCCGAATGAGTCTGGGTCCCCAGAGCCTCACCCGGAACTGGAGTTCAGAGCAATCAGGATCTGTGACTCCCTCCCGATTGAAAAAGACAACCGTGTCCTCAGTTGCCAGCCCTTTCCACGTGCGCCTCCGTACCTCTGCACTTTACTTCTGCACCTCCTCTGAGTCTCAGTGTGCTTTTCTCTTTCCTTCTAGTTGTAGAATTTCCACTCAGCCAGCCTTCCTGTGGTTCTGGATGGTGTCCATTTTGTCTTTTAGTTGTATTTTTGAAGTGGTTGTGCGAGGCAGCAATTTCAGGTGTTTACCTATGCCGCCATCTTGTTTTCTCCCCCATTCCCTCTTATGTGAACACTGATCTAGAGCAAATCCTACAGTTTTCTCAGAGAATGTGGCCGTGCACAGGAACCAGGATCCCTGCCTCTCTTCCCTCGGGCCCCACATAATGCCCTGCTCTATTTGAGGGCTACGCTTCAGGGCGGTGGTCCCAGGCAGGGATCCAGGGATGCAAGCCGCTGCAGGCTGGGAATGGTTACTCCAAATCAGAACACAGAGAAGATCCTCTCAGTCCCATTTCAGTCTCCAGTTCTTAATCTGCTCGGGGAAATCAGGAACTGAAAATAGATCCCCTGTGTTGTTTTAGAAAAACATTTTTAATTGTTTTTAGAGTGAGACCTGAATAGTTTGATTAGACTCACCACTACAGGCAGCGGCATCCCAGCTCCCAGATATCCTGGCTTTCAGCTTATTTCCATACTCACTATAAGTTTGGCTTCTAGAACAAATGGCACTTTAAAAAGTTGCATTTCACAATTTGTTACAGTTCATGAGGATTCCAGTGGTCAGTTTTAAACATCCCAGGCAGAAGATGGGAGAGTTTCCTGCTTGTTTATTTTTCTTTAACTTTTGATTACAAAAATTTTTAAACAAATACAAAAGTAAAAAGAATGGCATCGTGCACCTCCATGTATCATCTCAGACTGTCAGTTCTCTAGCACATGCCCATCTTTTATTTCCCGACCTTCCCTTCTGCTCTGTTGTTTAAAGTAAACCCAGGCATCCTGTTACTTATTTGCAAATACTTCATTATAGACCTCTAAGAGATAGGGTCTTTGAAAACCATGTAACTATAGTACCATTACCACACCTAAAAAACTAGCATGAATTTTTATACCTGAACCGAATGTATCAACTATAATTGAAAAATAAATTTTTAATTTTATTGATTTGATAGGGAAAAAACATCGATTTGTTATTCCACTTATTTATGCATTCATTGATTGCTAAAAAAAAATTTTAATTAAAAAAATTAGAGTGAATTATATCAAATATTTAGTGAGTGTTCCAGTGTTGCCAGTTGTCTCGTGAGTAAATGCCTTTCTACAGTTGGTTTGTCCATGTAAGGATACAACACATTTGATGGATATGCCCTTCTAGTCTCTTTAATGCTCCTCCTCCTTCATGTTCCCAGCCATGGATTTGTGGGCAGAGTCAGGGAGCAGTGGGCTCGCCCTGTACTGGCTTACAGCGGTTTAACTATAATGCGCCTACATGTGGCATTTGGGGAGATTAAGTCTCTGTTCCGTTGAACTACCTTTATATTCTCTACCTTTTTATTCTCTGCCCTCCATTCTGTTATTAAGCTCATTTAGTAAAATTTTACTTTCAGATATTTTTTATATAGTTCTGTCTCTCTGCTAAGTATTCCCATCTGTTAATGCCTTGTGAGCATATTTTCCTTTACATCCTTGGTTATGCTTATTATAGATGCTTTACCTTGTCTGTTTGGAGCTTGCATTGTGGGTGCTGCATGAATGGAGAATGGACATAAGTGAGATATGAAGTATGTGGAGTGGTGAACGTATAGTTGGGTAGGCAGTGCCAGGATGGACTAAGGCCCTGTTATAAATGTTACATTCAGGAAAGGCCTCCCTGAGAAAGTGGCATCTGACCAGACACTTGACAAAGGACCATAGGGCTGGGCACCAAGGGCAGAAACTTAAGGTGGGCCTGGGCTTCCAGCAAAGGAGAAGGTTCCAGGGCAGAGCAGATAGCAGGAGGACGAGGCAGGCACTGGTCAGCCTCATCCTTTCCCTGCAGGTTTTCTGTGGTCCCTCATGTGCTCGTTTCCTGTGTTCATTCTTGTCAGCTCACTTAGCTGAAACCTGATCCTTCTAGATGCCTGAGAATGTCACTGCTCCTCCCCAAGTCGCTGAACCACCACCCAGGGCTCCTTTGAAAGGGACCTCCGAGCAAGATTATAACTGTCAGAAGTGCCCACCAGGTCCTGGTTTCTGTGGCTAAGATGCTCGGCCCTCTCTTCCCTGTCCCCATGGGGTGCACACACTGCCCAGAGTGGGTCTGTGGGGTGGGCTCCCTTCAGCCACCATCCCAGCCTCTGGGCCCAAGACCTGCCTATTATCACTGGCCTTGCTGGAGGGCCAGAGACAACTCGCTTTCAAAGGGGTGTGAGGTCGGTCAGCAAGGTGCGTCCACTAATTAGGACATGTGGATAAACAGAGGTGTGGGGAGAGAGGAAGAATGCTGGTTTATCCACTGCACTGACCCCCAGAGGAGACATTGTCTATGTGGGCCAGAGGCTAGAGGACACCCTGACCTCTGACCTATGCACGTGCCAGGTGGAAGTGTCTGACTCCTACTTTACTGGTGAAGTGACCCTCCCCATTATTTCTTATAAATATGTGTGTTTATTATGTATTAACTGGATCTGTTGGCCTCTCCCACAATCCAGGCCCCACCCTCTCATGTGACAAGGGTGTGCCCATCCACAACATGGAGGATGCCCGGAAACCAGGTTCACTAAGTGTGTGGGAGAAGCTGTGAGGGAAAACAGCTCATCCTCCAAGACTATATGGGGTGAGGGTGACACCCACTTCTCGGGACATGGGGCCCTGTGTGCTGACAGCCCACTAAGATGTGAGTGAGGGTAACCCCTTCTGTGGTCCCAGGGTCTTTCATGCTGACAGTCCACTAAGAGGTGGGGTGAGGGTGAAACCCACGGGCACTGGGCCCTGGGTGGTGACTGCCCACTCAAATGTGGGCTGAGGAATGAGGGTGACACTGACTGTGTGCCCCACTGACTGCCTGCCTCGTCCACCTGGTATCTGCTCTGCCCTAGGATCTTCTCCTTTGCTGGAAGCCCAGGCCCATCTTAGATCTCTGCCCCCAGTGCCCATTTCTGTGGGCACAAGAGCCCTCTGGGCATGGGGCAGGAGCTCCCAGCTGCCGTGCTGGAATAGACTGGCCCGCTCCACCCAGGGCCTGTGGACACAGTGCCTCTGAGCAGACATGCCTCTGGGGGTGACCGAGAGGAGGGCCAGGTCTGCCCTGTCCACCTCAAGCTGAGTTTAAGACTCAGCAGCCTCCGTGTGGTCAGTGGACGCTGGACAGCACAAACCGAGCCAGAACATCCCGCTGTCAGCCCTGTGGGCAGCACTGACCGTCGCATCATTGGATTCCGACAAGGCACTCTGAGGCAAGCTTTGGCTAATTTTTATGCACAAGAAACAAAAGACAAAGAAATGGTAATGCACTGCGCCCGTCAGCCTGATATATGTTAAATATTTGGAATATATTAATCCTAAAAAATCCGTTGCTAAGTCTAATTTCCGTTGACAGGAAGCATTTTCATATTTATCTAAACCAATGAGCTAGCTAAGGTCATTACTATAGATTTTGTTCTGGGGCTAGCTGGTGACACCTGCATACATCTAAGCAACAGGGGACACCTGGGGCTAGGAAGTCTGGTTGCCACAGCAACCGAGTATTAGCTCGCACCATGAAAAGTGCAGTGGACACGAGGGTCACTGTGTGGGTGTGTGGGTCACACGGGTCGCTTCCTGTTCCCTGCAGTGCCTGAGGACATCCTCAAAACATATATTAACAATTTGTTAAACGCCTCATAGTTCGGAGCATGCAATTTAAAATGATTTTATTTAGAACGTGAAACCTTTAACCTGCTCTTTCAAAAATATCTTGCTAGGAAAATGCATTCTCATTTACGATCTGACCCCTGGCTGAAATGTGAAGTCCTCTGTGGCTGGCTGCTTTTAGTGGTTAGGCTCCATCCAAGGGACCTGCCCAGCTCAGGCTGGTTCTAGAGATTCCTGGACAGACCCTGTTCTAAGCGGGTCCTGTGGGCCAAAGTGGGGACATAGGAGGCTCCAGACCAGGCCCGGCAGGAGTGAGTGGGGCCCAGGCTGGGAGGTGGGCAGGAGCAGGGCCTCATCTCTGGAGGGGAGCTGATGTCAGTACCTCCCTGACCCCTGAGGATAAAGGTTGGCCCTCGTCTGTCCTCCTAGGGTAAGAGTGGCTCTGCCAGGTCATTCTGGCAGCCAGAAGGGGTGAGTGGGCCTGGGCAAAGCCCTGTAAACGGTGCCCTCCTATAGGCACATGTGTGGTGCCTCTCGGCTGTGGCTGGTTGCCATGGTGAGTGTGCTGAGGGGAATGTAAGACGGAGAGAACTATGTGAGCCATCCGAATATAGATTCCTGGCCTTGCTGGATAGGCTGGGCAGGTTGCTGGGTGGCCTTGTTCAGGTCAAGAAAAGACAAATGCATCTTCCCCATGACTTGCTAGACAGGCACTTGCTCACGGGATGCTATTTTAAAACGCTTTTAAATTTTGTCTTAGCCTCCCTTATGGGCTTTTTTAACCTGATCTTGAGTTATATTTTGTCTCAGTGAAAGAGGAAAATGTTTTAACCGATCAGTTGGCGGAGTGCACCCCTCGCAACAGTGGTATTTGCAGCAGTAACTGGGCGGTCAGCAGCTCTTCCAAGTCCCGTCTGGGTGAAAGCCTGGCAGGCAAACTGGTTCACGGACAGGATGAGGGACCTCCCTCTGCTTCCGGCTGCTGTGCAGCCCCTGCCAGCCCAGGCCCGGCTCACAGGGAGACACACTGCAGCAGAACTGTCCTTTCCTCACTTATCCAAGGCTGCATACCAGTGGAGTTGGGGCTCCAGCTGGCCCCCCACCACAGTGCACTCCAGGCCTGATCCTTTGCGATGCTTCTTCTGTGTAGCAGGGCCTCCACGCTTGACCACCACTCCACTTGCAAAATGCAACTTTCCTTAAGTGGCACTACAGTCACGCATGTTGAGTGACAGTGATAAAAACTCTGAAATTTTGTTTGGAGGAATGGTCATGTCTTGGGAGCACACAAGCAGAAACAGGTTGGAGTGGTAGGATTTGTGAAGGCACAGCCTGAGCCCTGGGCCAGCTGAGAAGAAAGGCTCCTCCCTCAACTGACCATGACCCTATGTGCTGCTCAGAGCCTACAAGACCTCCCAAAGCCAAGATAAGAGCCCACATCTTTGAAGGGAGCTTTCTGCTGCATTATCACAGAAGTTACTTTCCCTGGAGTCAGAGACACACAGAGAAGCAGGGCCCTTATGTGTTCATGACCACAGACAAGGTCAAAACATCCCCTGGGACTTGGGGCCAGTGCCTGCCTCCCTCGTCATGGCACAGCCTGGGTGGCCAGGCCCTACATCTTGGGCAGACCCAGGTGGCCCTCTGTACTTAGGGTCTGCAGAGGCTCCCACTGTCTGCAGTTCGCTGAGGGAGGGCCAGGGATTGCAGTGAACAGCACCGCGTGTCGCCGTGCATGAAGTCTGAGCTGCCCGCCTCATCCCACCATTTTGCTGACCAAGCTCTGCTTGCTCCCCTTGCCCAAACCTCCCCAGGAGCCATCGCCAGTCCTTCGAACCTCACTATGTGCGGTGAGGCCAGGATGAGGGGGTGAGCAGAACCTAGAACCATCCACCATCACAGAGGGGGCCAGGGACAGTGCTCCTTCGCTTGTCCCTCACCCATTGACGTGCATTCCCCGTCTCGTGCATCGGCTCCCAGAGCCTCCCTCCCCCTTACAGCAGGCTGCATTTCTGCAGAAGCTGGTGCTGTGTGACAGAGCAAGGTGCCACCTCTGTGTAGGGAAGACAGGGTCACCTCATCTGCACCAGGGGTGCTTTCTTGTCCCCCAAACTCATTGCCATGTCAGTGACTGCAGACAAGATCTGGTATGCCACTCCAGAACTTTCCATCCTAGCATGCAACCCATAAAGATTAAGGAAATAACTTTTAAGAGCTCACGTGGTCTCCAGGGCATCATTAGGAGCCCCCGGCGGCCGAGGGCGGGGGCTCAGCACAGGAGTGACAGCCCGTCAGGAGGGAAACGCTTTTCTCCATTTTCCCCGATTTTAACATGAAGCTAATGGGTTCCTACTTCTAACATGGATGGTGGCTGTCATTTCTGAAGGATCCATATGTGCAAAATTTAATTACTCTTTCTAAGTGACTGTAATAGTTTCAAGGAAGGTAACGAAGCCTCAGCTGGTATCTTCTTCTAGAGTGGCCATGTCGGCAGCTTCTGCCCCTGAAGGATTGTTTTAGTTGCCTCCTCCTTGGTCAGCGGCGGCTCAGCCTGTTGGGTGTTGTCTTTGCTCCTGGGCGACCTCTGAGCCCCCAGCCCAGCGGCCCACTTGTTGGCTGGAGCGTGTCCGCTGGCTTCCCCACCTCTTCCTGTCCAGAGCACGGTCAGAGCCAGGGCAGTGCCCCGCTCACACTGCTCATCCTGAAGGCGCCACATCGCCCACCCATTTGCCAGGGTGCACGTTGCCACGCGCAGGTCAGGCCTCTTGGTGGTGAACTTTCTGGGTCTTCAATAGAAAACATCTTCACTTGCCTCTGAGTAGATAGAAGAGAAACATCGGCACCATTTTTACGTCAGTTTTATTGGAGAGCAGTTGCCCCAAGCTGGGCCAGAGGAGTGAGGGACCCCACAAGTCAGGACTTGGGCCTGGAGGCCGAGGGTCCAAATTCAGCATGTTTCTTGGGACCTTTCCTCAGACTTTGCGTGCAGCTGCCCTGGCAGACACAGGTTATGTGCCCCGTGCCAAGGAGTTTTATTTAAACTCACAAGCCAGTAGGAGAGCATCCAGCTGTTCTGTTTGAGTCTACGCAGGCATGGCTGGTCCCAGCTAGCAGGACACCCAGGCTGCCCACAGACCACAAGATGAGGGGCTGTGGCCGCCCTCAGACCTGGATGCCATGGACGATGGCCGCCCTTGAGCTCTGGTCAACACTGCGTCAAGGTTCACTAGCCCGTCAGGACCAGGCTGGGAGAGCCCGCAGCTCACCCTGGTCTGGCTCATCCCCACTCCTGCTGCCTGTCCGGGACGTCCCTGGGAGACAGTGGGCAAGTTAGCTGTTCCTCGGAAAAGGGAGCATGCAGCACAGCCCACACCCAGTGGCCCCATGGCCACTTGTTTGTCAGTGTCTGGGCTGGGAGCACCAGTTCCTCAGGCCCACAACTGGAGGTGTTTTCCCTTCAGTTTTATGTGGAAATTTTCCAAACGTGGCTGGTTGAGGGCTGGTTGTGTTATTCAAAATGAGCCAGCAGCCGTAGAGGTGGAAGTTGCAGAAACAGGCAGGTGCAGCTCATGGCTTCCTTATGGGCATTTGCTAACCGTCACCCCAAAAGCCACTGGCAGGACCATCACCCCAATACATCCAATGGAACAGAACCTTCCAGGGCCACCATAATTGTGTTGCCAAGTGAAAGGGCCAAATATGCTCCCCCCCTGCCCCAAAGACTGAGCACAGGCTAAACAGCGCTTACACTGAGTAAGCAGCACCTAGTGGAGCCCGTTGACAGTCGTGAGCACGTCTCAGCCATGTGCTGTGTGCGGGGCCATCCGCAGGCGCACGGACAGCCTCTCCACCACAGGAAGCCGCCACGGCAGCGCACTGGGCATTTGTTTTTCTGAGGACGCCTCCCCACCACACTGAAGCGGAGAACAATGGTGTTCCTTGTGCAGGCAGCACAGCTGCTGAAATTCGACTAGATCCAAGCAAAGAAAGCAGAAGCAGGTGGGTCTGCAGGCGACCCTTTCCTCCCCAGCCGTATCAGGGAGTGCTGATGGCTGGGGGGCCAGTGGCCAGCTCCAGTGAGAGAGGGGGCAGGTGGGAGCAGAGGGGTCCTGCAGTAGGAAGCCTGCACGCCTTGGCTTCTGGGTGTCCACTCTCCCATGCACCCCAGCAGGGTGAGGCACATTTCAGTAGGTGACCCTCTGCTAGTACACGCACATCCCTAAGGTGACAGCGTGTCCCAGCCCTTGCCTACCCTGTCACCTGCTTCCTGGCACTTAGACGGTCTCTGGGCTCTGCCATTTGCATATCACTTTGATTGGTGTCACTCAAACAGCATATTAAAATTCAGTTCATTACATCTGTGCAAAGTGAGGTGACAATTAGAGAAGGCAGGCCCGCACCCAGGGAAGGCTCTGCTCACCCACGTGGGGTCTCAGTTTGCAGGGTTTGCAGGAGCGAGAGCGAGGCAGGCTTTGCTCTGTGGAGTTGAGTGAGGACCTCACACTTGGGGTGGTGCGTCAGCTCTTCTAGGCATCCTGGGTGGGGGGTGTTCCAACCTGGCTTTCTCTCTGCTCAGAAGCCCCAGCTCTGCCTGCTCTGCCCATAGGGCTTTGTGAGGCACGGGCCTCTCACCACCAAGTGGAGGAGGGATCGGGACGGGGGCCTTTGAGGTGTTTTCTCAAAAAGAGGGCATGTCCGTAAATAAGCAACTCCGAGCCGTGACTGTCGCCACTTCCCCGTGCTGCGTATCCTTTGCTCATCCAATCACATGTATTATAAATGCACCCCAAGTGAAAGAAGTTCAAGTTTAATGAAAATTATCTTGAGATAAAATTATAGAAATTGGCATATGTAACAAAGTTCGTTTTTTTCCTGGCTAAGAGAAGGGGAGTGTGAAGCAAGTTGTAATGCAAAGGTTTTCTAAAACCAAAATAAGCAATTGCTCTGTGTCTGAAATCTCATAAAACTAGTGTAGACACTTTCTGCACTTGCCCCTCTTGAACCTCTGAGGGAAGCCACTGTGTGTGTCCAATGCTGGGTGCGGTGCAGGGGGCCCCGGAGGGGCGGGACTGGGCCACATGGGCATCCCATGCATCAGTCTCCCCTTCCTGGCCTTGGCCGGAGCGCCCTGCGGCTCAGCTTTTCTCTCCGTCAGCTGACAGCGGTGCTATAGGACCCACCACGGCCCGTGGTGCTGTGCTCCTCCTGCCCACCTTGCCTGGCCCCCAGCACTGTTCAGGCTTCTTTCTGCTTCTGCAATCATCTCCCCAGAGACCCTAGCAGCGGGCACACGGGTCCACTGACACCAGCTGCTCATCCAGGCGAGACCACCTGCCCCTCTGGGCGGTGACATCACTGTCACCCTGTCTCAGGCATGCTGCACGCAGGCACTGCATTGCTGCAAAAGACCTGCTCTCTCAAAAGAACACGTGAGAGTAAGTGGAATCCTGCCACCCCGCATCTAACGAAAAATTCCAAACTCCAGAGAGTTTCGAACAGCTGTACAGTGAAACCTATGCGCTCCCCCGCCTGGACTCCGCGCTTTTTCGCTCTGCTGGCTTCGTCACATGTCTGTTCGTTGCTCAATTCAATATTCAGTGTCCCTGAAAACAAGTTTCAGGCCTGAAGACCTGTCCATCAGCCCTAGAACTAGGGTACAGGATTTGTATAGGTTTGTGTCTGAGGAAGAAACAATGCTCAGGCCCTCAGGTTCCTCTGGTGAGTCTCGGGGAGCACACTCCCCGACAGGCGCAGACTCCACGTCCCCCAGCCCGCCTCTCCGGGCAGCTGTGTTCCGATTTCTTTCACCTGCATCAGTTTTCCTCATTCTAGAACCTTCTATAAATGGAACCACAGAATATGTACAGAATATGTAATGCAGCATAATATTTTATTAACAGGAACTTGTGCAATATGCAAAAAGCAGTGCATGTTCCTTTTGAAGAGCCCGGTTTACAACCGCCTAAAGCTGTTCTGGGTTGGGTGACACTGAGCAGCTGTTTGCACAGTGGGGCCAATTCAGTGAGTGGTTAGGACTTGGAATGCCATCTCCTCTGTGAGAACGCGCTTTCGGGTGCACTACACTCACCCGCATGTCTCACATGGGGCTCCCAGCAGGAAGGATTCGCTAGCACCGCTCACATCGAACCTGGAGAGCTGCTGCCATAACGGACTGAGCCCACGTGGGGCTGACACGCGGCAGTTTCATCTGAGCCACCATCACCTGCTCCTGCTTCTCCCCTGACTTCCTCCCTCACCTGGGCAGACAGGGGCCATGTTACCTGTGCCTGTGACTCTCTTTGGCTTCTTCCCTCCCTTGGGGAAGACAGGGGCTGTGTCACCTTTACTTGTCCCGTGTCTCCTTATGACATCCTCACCTAGTGCAGGTGGAGGCCATGTCACCTGTACCTATCCTGTGTCTCTGGCTTCCTTCCTCACCTGGGACAGATGAGGGCCTCGTCACCTGCATCTCTGACTCCCTGTGGCTTCTTCCCTCACCTGGGGCAGACAGAGGCTGTCACCTATATCTGTCCCATGTCTTCCTTTGACTTTCTGTCTCACCTGGGGCAGACAGGCGCTATGTCATTTATACCTGTCTCATGTCTCCCTATGACTCTCACTTGGGACAGACATGCTATGTCACCTATACCTGTCTCATGTCTCCCTGAAACTTACTCCCTCACCTGGGCAGACAGGGGCCATGTCACCTGTACCTGTGACTCCCCTGGCTTTCTCCCTCACCTGGGCCAGATGGGACTATGTCACTTCCACCTGTCTTGTGTCTCCCCTGATTTCCTCTCTCACTTGGGGCAGACAAGGGCCATGTTACGTGTACTTATCCTGTGTCTCCCCTGACTTCCTCCCTCACCTGGGCAGACAGGGACCTGAGTCAGCTTTGCAGTCAGAACCTCACATGCAGGTCTCTGGCCTCCTCGGTGCACGTTGTCCATCCTGGTGAATGCTCCTCGGGGAAGAATGCATCGAGTCATGACTGCAAATGCAAGCCTATGAATGGGAGAGGCCTCTCCAGCCCCCGTTGGCAGTGTGTGCTCAGCATGAGGCCGTGTCGCATTTGCAATGCCCTGAGAAGGACAGGTGGCAGTGGTGTGAATGCAGGGGCTTGGCTCGGGCGCTGGGGCCCAGGGCCACAAGCTGCCACCGAGGTGCTTCTTGACTGTGGGCTGACGCGCTCCTCGGTCACCCATCCATCCTGTGTTCAGGACTGTTAGGTTAAACTGAATTGGGTGGGACTGTTTCTGTAGAGCATGTCCCCCTGTGGCTAACATGGCCCTTTGTTCTTACTGTCACCGTCAGGATGGGAGTCCCAGCTTCTGGAAACAGGGTTCCTGGGGATTTTCCTGTGCCCTCTTTGGACTCTGTCTCGACTGCCCAGGAAGACCCCCACGTCCCGGATCGTTCTGTGGGGCTTTCGGTGGCTGATTTTCAGAATCATGCTCGGAGCAGTAAGTAGAACTCTTATTTGTAATGTTTGGGGGGAAATGTACTGTCCTCCAGTCGGTCGGGCTGGGCCAGCTGGGCCCCTGCTCCCCTTTCTGTGATGTCCAGTGCCTATTACTGAGCCCTGGAAACTCCATTGGCTTCCCTGGTCCTTCACACGACCGCTTTCTGTGCACAACAACCGCGCTCAGTCCGTGTCACAAACTCGTGGGGTACAGCCTCTCAGTGCTTCTTTCTCACCAGCCTTCCCGAGTTCTCTGGAATGTCCGAAACATTTCCCATCACTTTAAATCAGTCAGGAGGGCACCACGTCACCTGAATCCTCAACCGGAGACAGCCACGCTGGCTTCCCTCTGTCTCTGCCTGGTAGTCTTTGCTTTTGGGCGCCATGCTCATGGGTTTGGGGGGTGGAAGCGGGTCCAGCTGTTCTCTTTACTCCAGTGTGGCCATTGGGGGCATTTGTGTTCTCTGTGCTGTGCTCAGCCGGCTGCTCGCCTGTGTTCACCTCTTACGCTCTCCTGCTCACCCTGGAAACTAGAGTTCCTTAGCTTCCACCGTCTACAGAGCCTCTGAGAGTGCGTATCCCACTTTTCACTTCACCAGCAGTTGCCCTGAAGTTTTTGAGAAACATTATCTGAGCCTTACAATGAGGAGCACCGTGGTTCCTTCTGACTTCCGGCTGTAGGCAAGAGAATTTGGCAGTTTTCCCTTCTTTTTCACTCTCTCTTCTATTAAGTAAATAAGGTCTTAATTTTTTTATTAAAACATTATAAATACTAAATTCTCTTAAATTGGAAACCTTGTCCTACAGATATGCTACGTGTGTGTTGGCTTTAAGTTTTGCCTTGGGGGACAGTCACAAACGTGCAGAATTGTTGGGGGATGGGGCAGAGAACTTGCTCCTGACCCACCTGAGCACAGGCTGCTCCATCCATAGGGACCACCTCGCTATGTCCCCTCTGGTCCCGACGGTCCTCAGTCTCCCTGCTCTGTGACTCGACACTGCGCTGTCCGATGTGCCCCTGACCAGCCTGAGGTGGGCATCCCTGCCAGGAGGCCCTGCACGCCCCTCCTTGGGGCAGCATCCATCTGTCCCCTCACTGACTCCAGTGGGCCCAGCTGGTCCTCTCAGTGTCACTTTTTCCCACAGTGTAATTAGTAAGCATTTTGTGGTGAGGCCTCTAAAATTATGTGCTGCCCCATTTCTCAGCAGATGTTCCGTTTCCTGGTATACTTTTGGCTGTGAGCCTGCACTCCCGTGTGCCCTCTGTTCAGCGCAGCCCTTTTACCTCATTGTGGCTGTTGCTCTGTGATGCCCTCGTTCCCTCTATCTGTTTTGTGCTCCGTCGCCCTCAAATCCTGACCAGTTGTTTCATGCCCTCAAGTCAGCTCCGAATCCTGGTGACCCTATGAATGAGTGATGGCCACAGTGTCCTGTCCTCAACAGCCCTGCTCAGCTCCTATAGACCAGGGGTGGGCAAACTTTTTGACTCGAGGGCCACAATGGGTTCTTAAACTGGACGGGAGGGCCGGAACAAAAGCATAGATGGAGTGTTTGTGTGAACTAATATAAATTCAAAGTAAACATCATTACATAAAAGGGTACGGTCTTTTTTTTTTTTTTTTTTTTAGTTTTATTCATTTCAAACGGGCTGGATCCGGCCCATGGGCCGTAGTTTGCCCACGGCTGCTATAGACTCATACCCCTGGCTTCTTCCGTGGAGTCAGTCTACTCATATTTGGTCTTCCTCCTTCCCTGCTGCCTTCCATTCCCCGGCATTATTGTCTTTCCAAAGAACCCTGCCTTCTCAGGATACCCTGCAAAGTAGGACAGCTTCAGTTGTGTCATTTTTGCCACGAGCAAGGTTTCAGGCTTAATTTGCTCGAGGACCCACCTGTTCATCTTTCTGCTGGTCTAGGGCAGCGGTCACCAACCTTTCAGACCTCACAGACCACCAGTGGTCCTCGGACCACCAGTTGGCGACCACTGGTCTAGGATATCCATAAAGCTCCCCTCCAACACCATAGTTCAAATGAGCCAATCTTTCCTATCAGCCTTCTTCACTGTCAGCTTCCACATCCGTACACAGGAACTGACCAGTGCTAGCTCTTAACTAGCACTGACTGACATGGGCTCTGTGAAGGGACAACGTGCCAGTCATTGAGGGGGACCAGAGTCCTAAAGGCACACACCTCCCAGTTCTTTCTGTTACTATCAAGAGCCCACTCGCACACGCTTCAGATCCCCTCTTCGATAGCTTTCCTCATAGCACCACGGCCGGCCGTCTGTGGTTTGGTTAACTGTGGCTGGGGCCCCAGGGGCACTGGAAGCAGCTGGATGCCAGGTGGACAAGCTCCCCCTGGGGCAGCAGGCCTGGGGCCAGGGCCCGCGTGACTGGTCACATCCACTTGGGTGCTGAGCAGGCCCCCAGGGGCTGTGGCAGTGCCGGTTGTAGAAGTCTGGAGCACCCCGTTAGGAGCAGGCATGGTTGGCAACGTTCCTGACCTGGGTCAATGTGAGTAGCTACAGATACTGGGAGACGCCATGCGTCTAGATTCCGCACAATCCAGTTATGATGCTTTCTCTAAATTTACTTTCCCGTTTAATTAGAAAGATAGTCATTTTCTTTTTTTAAAAAATATATTTTATTGATATTTTACAGTAAGTAAGGGAGAGGGATAGAGAGTTAGAAACATCGACGAGAGAGAAACATCGATCAGCTGCCTCCTGCACATCCGCTACTGGGGATGTGCCTGCAACCAAGGTACATGCGTCCGCAGGCCGACGCTCTATCCACTGAGCCAAACTGGTTAGGGCAAGATAGTCATTTTCATGGTTCCTTTGGATGAAACATTGAAATTATTAGTTGTCTGTGGTTCCTTGTCCATCTAAGACTTGATTTTGGATTCTCTCCTTGGCTGGCATATAAAGTACAAGAAATGTACGAAATGTGCCCTGGCCTGGTGGCTCAGATGATTGGAGCATTGTCCTGTGCATCAAAAGGTTTCGGGTTTAATTCCTGGTCCTAGGTTTCAGGTTTACTCTCCAGCTGGAGCTTGTACAAGAGGCAACCGATCGATATTTTTCTCTCTTTCTCTCTCTTCCTTTCTCTAAAATCAATAAAAACATATCCTTAGGTGAGGATTAATTTTTTTAAATGTATGAAATGTTTCAAGGACTTTATTGGGACCCATGGAAAGGCAGCTTTAATAGGTGGGACACATAAAGCAAGAGGCCCCCAGTGCAGGGACAGCCCGGGCGTGGAAGCTCTGGGTGGCGGACCTGTCAGGCTGTTTTGTGGGTGGTGTGTGATGCCGAGAGTTGAACAAATCCCACCATGCCTGGCAGAGTGCAGTGGATCATTAGCACATCCTAAAGCACCTTTTATGGCATTTGATTGACTGTTAGCGCCAGCTGGGTGAGAAATTATCAGGTGCACTAAAAGGTATAATTACTTGATTTAGTCTGTATGTTGGATATTATTAATCTTCCTCCAGTAGCAAGCAGAAAATAGAGTTGACTTGACAAAAAAGAGTGCCAGCAGCAAAATGTCCATCCCTCTGTGAGGTGGAGAAGCCACAGCAGACCTGGTGACACTAAAATGACCGAATGAAGCCCCTGTGACCCCCTGATCTGCTACTGGGTCAGAACCAGTGCCAAGAATCGGCTTAGAGGTAACTGTTCTGAACACTCAGAAGCCACTGTGCTCTTTGTCAGCTGGCAGTGGTTCAAATGCCCTGAAAGATGGATGGGCTTGTGTAGAGCTCAGTCTCAGAGGGAACCCCAAAGCTGTGTAGGTAAAAGTGCTGAGCAGAAGGAGAGGAAACTGCATGGCCTCTGTGCCCACAGAAGGCCCGCTCTTCCCGGGAGCCTGAGATGGGGTCAGCATGGCTCCTGTCCTTAAGGCTTCTGTGTACTGAGCCCTTATGCCCCCTGCAATGCTGGGGGGGGGGGGGGGGGCGGGCTAGGGAGTATTGGTGGAGAGATGGCCCAGGCTACCTGCTCTCTGTGAGCACCTGGACCCGGACACACTGCATGATGCAGCTGTTTTCATGTCGGACAGCAGACAGTGTGGGACGGGGGTCCAGAGGGAGACGCATGAGGTGAGCCCCTTGACAACCTGGCTCTCTGTGGGGAGTCAGGAGGGAGGCAGGTAGAGGGGGAAGACCCAAGGAGGAAGGGGGCAGGCAGAGGGGGGACCTTGCCCACCGCTGGGAGTGGAGGAGGATGGAAGGCAGGAGGGCTTTCCTCGGCCCTAATCCTTTTGGAATTCCAGGGCAGGATACGGAGGAGAGGAATCTGTGCACTGAAGGAGCTCCAAGGACATAGCATCACTTCCATTGCAGTCTCACAAAAATGCATTGCTCTAATCTCATTATGAGAAAGCATCAGACAGACCCCAACTGAGGGGTACTCTTCAAAATTACCAACCAGAGTTTTCAAGTATCAAGATCATGAGATGCAATTAAAGACTGAGGCATTGTCAGACTCAGGGGACATGACAGTTAATGTGGCACCCTGGATTGTCCCTGGTACAGAAAGGACATTAATGGGAAAACTGGTGAAATCCAAGTAAGGTTGGTAATGTAATAGTATTGAAATAATAGCAACAGGTATACAGGAACTCCAGATGATTTTTACAGCTTTTCTGAAGTCAAAGAATTTTTCAAAATAAAAAGTTAAAGAGAAATAGTATGAACAACTTTATACACATAGAGCAAGTGATTCCAGGAAATGGTTAAATTCCTTCAAAGACATAGGTTAACAACACTAACAGAGGAAGAGATGGGAATGTGAGTAGTTCTATAGAGATCATGAACACAGACAAACCAAAAGCACCTTCCCACTGAGAAAACTCCAGGCCCAGAATCCTTTCCTGATGAGTTCTATAAAATATTTAAGGAAGAAACTATATGAATTCTATACACATTCAGAAAGCAGAGGAGAAAGAACCCTTCCCAATTCATTTTTCTGAGGCTGGCAAAGACAAGGTCATGTCAAGAAAAGGAAATTACCAAGCAGATTTTTCAAGAGCAGACATGAAATTCTTAAGGAATTATTAGTAAACTAGAGGCCCAGTGCACAAATTTTGTGCACTGAGGGGGGTGTGTCCCTCAGCCCAGCCTCCGGGGAGCAGGCCTAAGCCAGCAGTCGGACATCCTTAGCACTGCTGCGGAGGTGGGAGAGGCTCCCGCCACCACCACTGCACTCTCCAGCCGTGAGCCCGGCTTCTGGCTGAGCAGTGCTCCCCCTGTGGGAACACACTGGCCACCTGGGGGCAGCTCCTGCACTGAGTGTCTACCCCCTAGTGGTAAGTGCGTGTCATAGCAACCGGTCGTTCAGCTGTTCAGTCAATTTGCATATTAGCCTTTTACTCTATAGGATGAGTCCAGCAGTACATGTAAAGTATAATGCATCCATATCATGCTGGGATTTTTCCCAGAACACAATATTGGCTGGACATGGATAAATTGATGTAATTCATTAAATACCAGATCAAGAGAGAAAGATATAAAATGATATGACCATCTGCCCTGACCAGTGTGGCTCAGTTGGTTGAACGTTGTGCTGTGCACAGAAGGGTTTCTGGTTTGATTTCTGGTCAGGGCACATGCCCAGGTTACAGATTCATTTCCCGGTTGGGGTTGTGAAGAAGTCAACCAGTCACTATTTCTCTATCACATCAATGTTTCTCTCTCTCCTCTCTCCCCTCTCCCTTTCTCTCTTTAAAAATCAATAAATAGTTTTTAAAGGCTATGATCATCTCAATGTGAGGAAAGTAGTAGACAAAATTAAGCAATTTTTTAAAAACCTCAGCAAACTAGGAGTAGAAGGAAACGTCCTCAACCCAATAAAAGATAAATATATAAACTACCTACAGCTGATAATGTACTTAATGGTGAAAAACTGAATGTTTTCCCATAAGATTGGGAACAAGGCAGCGTTGTCCACTTTCATCACATCTATTTGACCATGAAGATCTTAACTTATGTAATAAAGCCAGAAAAAGGAATAAAATTCCTGAAGAGTGGAATAGACGACATAAAATCATCTATATTCATTGATGAAAAGTTCATATATATGGAAGATCATAAGGGTCCTTAGAACCAGTGAGTGAATTTAACTTGAGTGCAAGATTCATGGGCAGTATACAAAATAATATTCCTATATTCTAGCAAAATTCTGAAATTATAAAATCTATAATACTAAAAGCGCAATATGCTAATTAGACCGGACATCCTTCCAGATGTCCTTCCAGACGACATTCCAAATGAAGCTGGGCCTGCAAGGGAAGCCTGGGTCCCAGGTGCCAGAAGGAAGCTGGTGCTAGCAGCTGGGGGAAGGAAGGCCTCCTTGCATGAATTTCGTGCATCTGGCCTCTAGTATATTAATAATAACATCCCAAACCATAAGCTACTTAGGAAGTTTTAACGGAAGTACAACTCTTAGACCTTGAAAGCTACCAAACATTGCTGAGAGAAATTAAACTTAGGCCATGTTTGTGAATCAAAAGTCTCAATATTGCTCAACTGTCAGTTGTCCCCAAATTGATCTATAGATTTTATGCAACCCCAAACTTAATCCTAGAAGGATTTCCTTCTTAGAAATTGATGAACTGCCAAGAACCTAGAATAGCCAGAACGATCTATACTAATAAAAGCATAATATGCTAATTAGACTGGACATCCTTCCGGATGAAGCTGGGGCTGCGAGGGAAGCCTGGGCCCCGGGTGCTGGAGGGAAGCCAGTGCTGGCAGCCGGGGGAAGGAAGGTCTACTCTTGCACGAATTTCATGCATCGGGCATCTAGTTTTGAATAAGAGTCAAGTTGTTCAAGACTTCCCAGAAGACATAGTCATCGAGACAATGTGATGTAGGCACAGGGTGGTAACTTTGAATGAAGTAGGTTACATAGTCTAGAAATAGTGCCACATTGAAATCACAGTCAAATGACTTTTGGATGAGGCACAAAGTCAATCTAACCGAGAAAGGAAAGTCTTTTTAACAAATGGTGCTGGGATGCCTGGATATCTACATAGGGTGAAACAAACCCCAATCCTTTTATCACAACAGACACAAAATTAGTTTGAGATGGACTGTAAACATAAAACTTAAAATTATAGCACTTCTTAAAGATAACATAAAATAATATTTTGCAGTCTTGGGATAGGCAAAAATTTCTCACAGCGCAGTGTGAGAACATTAACCATAAAAGAAAGAAATGGATAAATTGGACTTCATCAACTTAAAATTCTCTGTTCTTCAAAAGACAGCATTGATAATGGCAAGTGATAGATTGGGAGAAAATGTTCAAAATACCATTATACCTAAGAACCTCTACTGGGATATGTAAAGAACCAAAAAAAAACAACAAACACCTCAATAATAAAGACAATTCAATACTTCACAAAGGAAGACGTACAAATGGCTATTATAAGCACTTGAAAAAATTGCTCAGCTTTATTGGCTGTTAGGGAGATGCTAGTAAATCTACAATGAGATACCATTGCATGCCCACAAGAATAGCTAAAATTAAAGATGGACAAAAGCAAGTATTGGAATGTGCTTTCATTTGCTGAGGCTGCTCTCACAAAATACCACAGACTGGGAGGCAATTGCCTCTGGGATTCGGGGTGGGGATTGACTGGGGTTGCGGGGCATGTGCGAACTTTCGGGGTGATGAAAAAGTCCTGTGTGCTGATGGGATGAGGGCCCTACAGGCATGCACATCCACAAAGCTCCTAAGCACACGCTTAGGGCAGGACAGATTATTTCTGAAACCTGGCAAGAGGTCAGCAGCTTCAGGGGAGATGACCCAGAGACATCTCTTTGTGGGCAGGACTGGAGAGCAGCAGACCCCAGCGAGCCAGCTTTTCCTCTGTGTTCCTCCCTGGAGCAGCAGATAAAAACCATGTGCCTTCAAGCCCTGGGAAGACCATCCACCTGGCCTGAGGCCACCGCTCAAAGCAGGCCCACGGGGCGCAGCTTCCTGCCCAGCTCCGTGTGCCAACTGGGGGCCTGGGCTGAGTGGGGTGGGATGTCCTGTTTCCTCTCTACTCGTTTTGGTGCCCACTGATGTGTAAGTGACGTGATGGCCCCACACTGTCACCACATGGAGGCAAGGCGGTTGCCCACTGTTGACATGATTGGATTGAAGCTGGAGTTCAAGCAACATAGGCTCCAGGCAGCCTCAGTTGGGGCTCCATGAGTTTGCATCCTGAAGCCAGGTGTGGGCAGCATGGAGCCCCGCGCCCCTCACCTGAGAAGGTGGAGCCGTCTTGTCTCCCTGTCCTCCTACCTCAAGTTGCTGGGAGGGCAGCTCGAGTGGCTGTGTGGGCCCAGGTGACCCCACTCAGCTTCCTTCCTCAGAGCAAAGTCACAGTCTGCTTAGGACTCACATCTGTGCCTTTCCTCTGGAATGGGGCAGACGCACACTAGATGACTTTCTGGGAGTGCTCGGGATCGTTTCTCCGATTTGGGGCTCAATTTTCTGTTCTAAATGCATAGATTTCAATCATATTAGAGTGGAGGATCTCTCCCTTACAGACATGGGAAATGGCGTGAGTGTCTGAAGCACTGTGTTTAAGGCAGTAGGTTGTCTTTATGCTTTAAAAAAAAGTTTTCACTTTTTCCTCAATTTCATTTTTTGTCAAGACAGAATACATGTGTGTGTAACTGAGTTCATTCCGGCCAAAGTTTTTACCCCAGAGCATGTCAAAAACCTGTCACCGAAGCCTGGAGCCCTTTGCTCCTGACCCCTGCACTTCTCAGGCGGAGCAGACAATGGATTTTCCACACGGGGCTTTGGAGCTGAAGCTGTCCTTGATTATGTCACTCTGTCACAGGCTGATGAACTGTGTGTGCTGAGGGTTTAGAGCTCTCAATTGCTAAAATTCTGGGAATTGAGCCAGTGCCCTTGTTGCTGGGAATTCTCAGACCTGGATAGTACCAAGGGGAGGCCATGCGGTTTCAGTTTGACCCCCACCCCCACCCTCAGAATTGAGAAACCGAAGCCCACTCTCTTCTGCACCTCCCTCTTTCCAGCTCTCCGCCCCTCTGCCTGGCCTCTGTCTGGGGCATGTGTACAGGGCTGTCGGGTTTGGCAGCAGCAGATGTGCAGGGCTCTTTGCTGCCATCTCTCTCCTCCTGTAGGAACCTGCTTTGGCGTGAGCATTACCTTACGGAGAATGTGCAAACCTGAACAATGGCAAGTGAAAAAATATTTTGGTGTACAAAGGCTCTTCAGAGTCGTAGGAATAAGGACAGTAGGTGTGGGGAACCTGATTGCTGATGAATCCCACTTCTGGGGATGCGCCTCCTAGCACAGCGGCTCCTGCTGCACTCAGTGTGCCAGCATGGCTTTTGTTTCCTGCGCTCTCTACAGTTCTTCCAACATCTTGTTCCACATTCCTCCTGATAGTACATTATTTTTATTATTGCTTGAAGACCTTTTAAGAGTTAAATACTTAGTACCCTCAACTCTTATTGAGCAGAATCACAGCTAAAATTAGCAGGTTTGGGGGTTTTTTAAGTTTTTTTTAAATATGTTTTTATTGATTTCAGAGAGGAAGGAAGAGGGAGAGAGCTAGAAACATCAATGATGAGAGAATCATTGATCGGCTGCCTCCTGCACACCCCACACTGGGGGTGGAGCCCGCAACCCGGGCATTTGCCCTGACCGGTAATCGAACCATGACCTCCTGGTTCATAGGTCGACGCTCAACCACTGAGCCACGCTGGCTGGGCTAAAATTAGCAGTTTTCATTCAAGTTGCATATTTGCTATGCTGGAGCAGGTCATTTTTATGTGGCGGAAGTGGAGGAGTACAACCGTTGACATAAGTAATGTTTAAACCTGCAGAGAATTTCTATGAGTTTATTTGAGCCTAGCTGATGACCTATGCCAGGGAGCAAGATCTCAGATGCTCCAAACAGTTTCACAGTCCCTGTATGCATTTGAAATTTGGGAGGATGGCATGAGGGTGGGAGGAAGCAGGTGGGATTGAATTACAGGACAGTTAGAGATTATGTGCTCTTTTGAAGGTGTGTTAACCTAAAAACACAGAAACAATGGGCAGGGCTTGCTTAAGTCAGAGACAAACCTTTCACTAAAAAGTTACATGCCTGGGACTTAACTGCCCACTATGATTTGCTCGGTTAAGAATTTATGATCAGATCACCCTGTGAGGTTACTTTCCATAGGACCCCTTTTTCTTCCACACAGTAAAAGGAGGAACAGAGGGTCAGGACCTGGTGAACTCGGGCATGAACAAGAGCCTCTGACGCCTCTCAGAAGCTGACGTGAGGATTAGCGTTCCTGTCTGTACATTTCGGTGACCCCCAAACAACCTACAGGCTGCAGAAAGCAGTGACAAGATGCACTTTCCATGTGGCTTCAAGTCCTTAGTCATTTATTAGCAGGGGCTTGACTGCTAAACACCTGTGCTGCTCGCGGCTCTGTGCTCACACCTGGCTGCAGTTCCCACAGGGGGGCCTTCTGAAGCTCCTTGTGTGCAGACTGTCCTACTGTCTTGTTAACACAAGGGAAAAAAAAGCCATATCTGAAATGCAGAAAACACGGGCCCAGAGGACCTATAGTTTTCAGGGCAGAATTCAGCAGAGCCGGGAGCCGCAGCCAGGTTGTGATTGAAGGGCACCGTGAGAAAACACTTTCCTCAAATAACTGGTAATTGCGTCCGAGATCCTGCCATAAAGAGTCACCTGGGATATTAGGAAAGCTTTGGGCCAATAAATTCAATGATTTAGATGAAATGGACAAATGCAGCTTACCAAAACTGAGACAAAAGGAAACAGGAAATCTAAGTGGCTCCATACCTGTGAAATAAATTGAATTTGTAATCAAAAACCATTCCAGAAAGAAAAGTGCAGGCCCAGATGGCTTCACCAGTGGAATCTATCAAATGCTTAAGGAGGAAATAATAGCAATCCTACACGCAGACTCTTTTGGAAAATAGCAGAGGAGGGAACACTTCCCAAGTTGTTTTATGTGACCAGCGGAACAGTGATACCAAAAGCTGATGAGGACATCAGCGAAAGGAAAGTAGAGACTGCTATCCCTCATGAGCAAAGGCACAGAAACCCTCTGCAAAATATCAGCAAATCAGATCCGGCAGTATAAAAAGGCATGCTCTATCTCGGGAGTGTGAGGTGGTTTTAATGTTTGAAAGCCAATTAATGCAATTCACTATAGTAACAGAATATAGATGAAGAAGTATCTTATCATCTCAAATGCAATAAAAAGCACATGATACAATTCAGCACCCACTCATGACAGAACTTCCTCAGCCTGACAAAGGCCTCTGTGACGCCTCAGCTCACACGGCTCTTCACGGTGAGGAGGAAGCTTTCACGTGCGGTTAGAAACCAGGCCCGGACGTCTGGTCCTCATTCTGCTCTTCAGCACTCTCCTGGAAGTCTCAGTGCAATCAGACAAGAAAAGGAAACGAAACTGTTACTCATCGATATGATTGTGTATGTGGAATATCCAGGGGAATCTAAAAGGCAGGTACTAAAATGAATACATGAATTTCACAAGGTTGCAGGAGAAAGGTCAATGAGAAAATAACTGTACTATACCATTAAGAAATCATTAGAAAGTAAAACTGAGAATACTGTCTACGGTTGCATCAAAAGCCCCCAAGTACCCCCATAATAAATCTGATTAAGGAGGTCCAAGACGTGTACACTAAAGCTGCAAAACATTGCTGATAGGAATTTAAAAGACCTACATAAATGAAGAGATGTACCATGATTGTGGGTCAGAAGACTCACTGTTGTTAACATGTCTATTTTACCCAAATTTATATGTAGACTCAAGGCAATTTCTATCAAACTCCCAGGGGGCCTTGTGGAGAAATTGGCACGCCAATTCTAAAATTTACATGGAAATACAGAGAATCTTGAGAAAGAAGAACAAAGTTGGAGGACTTATGCTTCCTGATTTTATAGCTTAATTTAAAACTGAAGTATTTGGCATTGATCTAAGCTGAAAAAACAGATCAGCAGAAGAGAATAGTCCAGAAATAGACCCAGTCTCTATTGTTGATTGATATTAAAGTATCAAATCCATGGATAAAGAAAAGACATTTTTTAATAAATAATGTTAAAATCGTTGGGTATCTGTATAGAAAAATGAAATGAGCTTTGACTGCAATTTCATTTATACTAAACTCTAGTTTGAAAGACATCATGGACCTAAATGTAAAAGCAAAACCTTAAAGTTCATAGAAGAAATCATAAAGAGTATCTCTCAGAAACACATTCACAAAGATACAGTCCACTGATTTTCAACCAAGACACTAAGTCAAAACAGTGAGGCAAGGGAAGTATTTTTTTTTTTTTTTTTTACAAACATGAACGCCAGAATTATAACCGTTTTCAAAGATAACATAGTTACTTTGAGGTTGACCAAAAATTCTTGGACAGGGCACAAAAAAGCACTAATCATTAAAGAAAAAAAATATCGATATTAACATTTTCCATTATCAAAAGACACCATTAAGAAAATGAATAGGCAAGCCAGAGACTGGGAAAAGTATTAGCAGTGCATAGGTCTAACCAAAAACATACAAATCACAATAACAGGACATAGGACCTGAACATACTTCACAAATGAAGATATAAGAAAGGAGACATGTGCATGAAAAGCTCTGAGACAGCATTTAACCCCCGAGGGGGTCATATCTGAAACACTGTCAGCACCCCATGCTGGTGAGGTGCAGGCGACTGGAATTCCTAGTGGGTTTCATCACTAATGGGGTATAAGATGGCACAACCACCTTGAAGAACAGTTGGCAGTGTCCTACAGGTGACACTGTGCCTGCTCTGTGAGCCAGTCTTCCACTACTGGGAATTTGCCTGAGAGGAATGAAGACCGATGTCCACACAGAGGCCGCATACATCCACGGCAACCTCATTCATAACTGCCAGACCTGGGAAGCAAGCACACGTCCCCTGGCGGGATGGGTACACTGCGATGCACTCACACTAGGGACGACACTCAGCTGCAGAAGGGAATCAAGTCCTGATGCAGCAACACACAGATGAACCCCAAAGCATGCGCAGCATGACCCACCCGAACCCAGAGCCAGAGCGCCTGACGCCCGAGTCGGTCTGTGTGAGATCCCAGAGCCAGGCAGAGCAGGGCCTGGCTGCACAGCTTTCAGGCGAGTGGGGCCTGGGATTGCCAGGAGAGGAGTCCCAGGGACTGTTCTATGGGATGGAAACCTGTATCCTGTTTAAGATACTAGATATCTGATTACACACAGTGGCCAGAACACATAGAACTGAACACTTAAAGATTGGTATGTATCCTTCCATGTAAATTGAAGGTCAGCCCTCAGACTTAATCATGAGTTTGCTTTTCACATATAATGATCACTGGTGAGATGCAGCCCATAAACTCTGCACACCGTGGGGATGATGCAGGAGCTGGCCATTGCTAATGTGGGAGAGCCTTGCGGTCACCCCAGCCCTTGGGCACCTCAGCACCAGAGAGCAGGCAGCTGTGCCGACCGCTGACATTCTCTTCACAGGAGCAGCGTTGGCGTGCAATCAGGAGTCAGCCCTGCGCAGGTTTTGGCTGGGGTTGGGGGCAGCTCTGATACCTGCTGGCAGAGCGGCGGTGAGTGCACGCTCATCCGTGTCTGCTTCGGGCTTCCCTGCTCGCTGCTGCAGAGTCCAAGCCACACCTGGATCTCAGGCTGGCCATCGGCCCCGTGTCCCCCGCCCTGAGGTTCAGGCATCTGTCTGATGAGAAGGATGTTCTCAGGCTGAGATGAGGCTCCAACCCGGAAGTTCAGTGAGTTTGCACTTGAATCTCTGCTCTTACCCACGGAGGCCCCGGGACTCAGAGTGACTGCTGACATGCCTCACTTGTGCATGGCCCAGAGACGCTCCAGCCCAGGAGGCACTGAAAGGTTAGTGAAGAAAAGCACGGAGCTAAGTCGCTAAAGGAAAATGAGAGTTTGGAGTCAGGAGCTCTTTCTGGGAATCATGTTGCCGCCAGTGAAATCGTATTACATGTAATGAAATAAATGTCGGAATGCAGCATGCCCGTGAAGACCCAATCAGCGGATGTCGTTGTCATTTCCTTGGCCAGCCTGCCTGTCCTGGGATCCCCTCTCCCCAAGGAGAGCAATTACCCCAATTGGTTTTATTGCATTAGTGTGGGCAGAGCTGAAGAAAGGGGCTTTCTTCCTTCCTGCAGGAGCACCGGGAGGCCAGACCTCGGACTCTAGCCCGGGGGCAGCATGAGTATTTCTGGGAAAAATATGTCTGCAATGGTCTGGCCTATGGCCCCCAACTACAGCCCCCGACCCCCCACTCGCACAGGCTCCCAGGCTCCTCAGCACCCTCTTTGTGCCTCTCTTTCCAGCCATTTGCCTTGGAACCACCCTCAGCAGGAAGACGGCCATTCCTGGGGGTCTAGAAAGTAAGTGGGTCCTAAACGCCTCCAGGACCTGTGACGTCCCTTCCACCCACACCACGCAGCCCCACTTCCAGGTCTGTCAGGCAGGTGCCCCACGGCAACTTTCAAAGGCTCAGCAAATGGCTGTAGAGGTTTCTCTCCCTAACCACAGGGTTCAGTCCAAGCCGTGTCCCGGACTGACTGGTACTTACTGTACGCGCAATGCTCCGTTTGTGGCTTTAAACGGTATCATACCTTGGGGTCAGAAAGTATCGACACCATAAGACTGATGCTGGAGAGTAAAAAATGGGGCCCTTCAAATGCGAAGTGAACCTCAAATGCAGCCATCACCACATGCCTGAGACATGGGCTCCCCTCTGTCTGCTCACAGAGCACATGGGGTACCCCCACCTACTAAAGGTACACATGGGGTCTGTGGGCCCTCCTCACCTCCCATGGGAGAGAAACAGCGTATTACTTGGGTCAGGGCAGAACCAGGGTGCCCAGGCCCCCACTGGCCCAACTCCCAGTCACCCGTGAGTGGTGCCCCAGATACCATGCCTGCTTGTGGGAGCAATGGTCTGCCCCCCCGCCCCCCCCCCCCACACACACACACACACACACTTGTGAACCTCTCGTCAGTGTTCAGGGCTCCAGGGTCCTCGCAGCTTTTCCCTTGTGGGAAAGGAGCCGGCAGAGACTCTGATGATGAGAGAACGGGTATATGTCAAAGCGAGGCACTGCAGACAGAGCTCTCCAGGGTGGTACAGGTGCCCTGATGAAAGGGGGCGCCTCCCCTCGCTCGCCGCAGGCCTGCAAAGCGCCCCCACCCCCCGCCCCGGCCAGTGTGCAGGACTTGTGCAGCTTTACAGAAATCTGGTGTGAGGCCCTGGAACCTCCCGTTTCCAAATGGGAGTTTTGAAGATGAGTGTGCTCAGACCCTGGAGCTGCAGAGAGGAGCCCATCTGCATCCCACAGGCTCCTGCCTCCCACCAGGGCCAGTAAGGCCTATGGCAGTGATGGTGAACCTATGACACGCGTGTCAGAGGTGACACGCGAACTCATTTTTGTGGTTGATTTTTCTTTGTTAAATGGCATTTAAATATATAAAATAAGTATCAAAAATATAAATCTTTGTTTTACTATGGTTGCAGATATCAAAAAATTTCTATATGTGACCCGGCACCAGAGTTAAGTTAGGGTTTTTCAAAATGCTGACACGCCGAGCCCAAAAGGTCCGCCATCACTTTCTCAGCCACGTGGAATGTTCCAGCATCCTGGCGCTCCCCCATCCCCGAGCAGAGAGCAGGGGTCGTATGGGCAGCTGTGGGTCACTCGCCTCTCTTTGAGTCTGCCTTGTTAGTGGCCTATCTGTGCCGTTTTTTGTGGGGGGTTTTTTTTCTTCCCAGAATTAATTTTGGCCTGAAAACGTCTCAAAGAAGGCTTTGTTCCTTTGACACTTATTCTGGAAGAAAAAAAATCTGTGGAAAATCTGACATCTGCATTGTAGGGAGAAGTCAGTAGATGGGGAGGAATGTAATTACCTTCTGCTCCTGAAAGGATGTCTCAGATTTTTAAGTGTCTCATATCAGCTTAGAGTTTGAATGACATTTTAATTATTTTGTTTTTTTTCTTCTTCGCTGGTTTGAATCTCCAAAGATTCACCCTCGGATTCTGAAAGGATGCGGGGAGTAGAGCTGTGCTCATGGGGAGCCTCGTGTGACCGCGCGGCTGAGGTTTTCCACAGAACAAGGGGTGCGTCTCATCAGAAAGCAGCAGCTCTCCCATAGGCAGACGGGCTCGCTCAGATCTGGGTTGTCTGTTTTCACACAATGTAACTGTGTGTGGCCAAATTCAAACGAGGTGTCTCTCTGGCACTCTGTGATCTAAGCAAACCCAGTTTCCAGAAAGATGTGACTCTACTTTTCAAAGTGATGCATTCAGAAGTCTTTATCCTTGGAGCACAGCTCCACGAAGGTGCCACATCCTGGTGGCGTTGGGAGCAGCCGCTGCGGGCCAGGTGGGCTCCGCCCCGCGATGTGTGAAGTCCCAGCAAGGTGGCTGCGGAAGCAGAAATGGCTCCTCCAGAACCAACTTCAGAGTAGCCTTTGGGTCTCAGTGGAGCTGGGAGCGTTGAGTACTGCAGTCCCTGTGGAGTGCATTGTAAACCACGGTTAGGTGCTCCCAGGTGCCTCAGTCCAGCCCACGCACACCACGGAGCTCTGTCATTCCGTTTCACTGTAGAAGCCGTGTGGCCGCCACACGTCACTCCACATTTTTCCTCCTTAGGGTGTTGCTGAGTTCGTGCCGCCCACCAGGGGTCCCGGCCAGAGGTCTTGGCTGCTCCCCACCCCACACCTGCTCCAATCCCTCAGCCCATCCTGTGGGCTCCACATGCCTGGGATTGGACACATCCCACATCCGGAACAGTCATTCTGCCTTGCTGGCTGCATGGCCACCAGAGGAGCCATCAGCTCACACTCTTGTCTCTGGCTCAGCCCTCAGCCTCCCCAAAGTCTTCCCCAGGCACAGCGGTTAGTTTTATGTGTCAGCCCGTTTTAGCCATCACCCCTAGTCATTCAGTCAAACCCTAATCTCATTGTTGCAGCAACAGTGTTTCACAGACGTGATTAAAGTTCATGATCAGCCCAACCGGTGTGGCTCAATGGTTAAGCCTTGACCTATGAGTGGTTGAGGTCACGGTTGGATTTCCCATCAGGGCACAAGCCTGGGTTGTGGGCTTGATCCCCAGTAGGGGACATGCAGGAGGCAGCCGGTTAATGATTCTCATCATTGATGTTTCTCTCTCTCCCTTCCTCTCTGAAACCAATACAGAAATATTTTTTTTTAAGTTTATGATCAGCCCGACTGGTGTGGCTCAGTGATTGAGCGTCAAGTTATGAACTGGGAAGTCACGGTTCGATTCCCAGTCAGGGTACATGCCTGGGTTGTGGTCTCGATCCCCAGTGGGGGGCATGCAGAAGGCAGTCGATCAATGATTCTCTCTCATCATTGATGTTTCTATCTCTCTCTCCCTCTCCCTTCCTCTCTGAAATCAGTAAAAATATATGTATTTTAAAGTTCATGATCATTTGATTTTAATGAGGAATACTATCCCGGACAACCTGGGTGGGTGCATGGTGGATGGGTGGGTAGGTGCATGGGTGGGTGGATGAAACTCAGGTAGTCATAGCTGCAGAAACCACCGACACAAGAGAAAACTGAGCTGCATTAGGGTTATTTCTTTATTGGTGCAGTGTCTTTCTCCCCTTCTAATCCGGCTATTATGTAAGAGACAGAAATTGGAACTGAATCTCTGCATCTCAAGCAGAGTTTTTATTCCTGGTAGGGGAACAGTTGGTTTCTGACTTTCGAAGGAGTCATGTGGAGAAAGTGGGGCTGCATCTGACAGGCATGTGAGCTGACTGTCCTCCCGGTGACTGCAGACCAGCCACGATGTGGACTCCGCATGGCGTCCTGGAAGCTGCACAGGGTAGCGGGGCAGCCAGGTGTGCTGGGGCGGCTGGCAGCACCCGGAAGCTCACCCACAGGCTGGTCAGCAGAGTCCTCTCTCCCTGCAGCCACTTTCCCAGGGGACCAGGTGGCAAAGCGGCTCCCTGGAGGCACCCGGGCCTATGCACGGACAGGGTCCTGAGTGCCTTGAAACAGCAGTGCCCATTCGAGGAGACGGGTGGAGGTTTTGTCCAGCCCACCTGAGCTGCTGCGTGGTGTGTCACTGTAGCAAGTGCGACGTCCCTTTGACATCCTCCTGGGCATCTATCGAAGTATAAGTACGGTGTGTGTGTGTGTGTGTGTGTGTGTGTGTGTGTGTGTGTGTGTGTGTGTAGCTTTGCAAAGTTGTCCAATTTTAAAGCCTCACAGTTGTATTGCTGTGATGATGTTCACAGGCTAAAAACTGAGTTTTACAGAAAGTGCAGAAGGAAGCCGGTTATAACAAGGAAGCAGTGTTTCTTTTTCCCCTGTAGCAGTTGCTGACTTTTCGTCATTGAAGCCTTTGTGAAACTTTCTTTAAGTCTTACCCTCACATCCCTTCAGGGGTACCGGCACATGTTCCTTTCAGTGCGGGCGCTTCCCCAGCGGGCATTCCCCGTCCCGAGGGCTCCTTGCCGTCCTGGGGAACTGGCTCACGCTGCTCTTTCTCCTTCTTGCCTTGGCAGGGCCTGATCAAGATCCGGGGGGACCAGTGCTGGCGAGACCTCACCTGCATGGACTTCCACTACGAGGTGAGCAGCGGTGACCTGTGATGTGATGGCGCAGACTCCAGCTCATGTGGGAGCCCTCTCTGCTTCCCTTCTCTTGGGGCAGAGTGTCCCACTTGCTGAGGCTGGCAGAGTGGGGCATCTGGCCACCGTGGTTCTGGGCCTGGTTGTTCATTCTGGTTTGGGTCAGTGAGTCCCTCTGCTGCTGTCCACAGCCTTCCCAGGCCCTGGGTGTCAGGCTGGGCTCCCTCCCTTCTAGAGGCTGAGCTGGCCCTTTCTGCCCTATACCGAGCTCCCAGCCTCAGTGGATGTGGGTACAGGGGTGTCCCAGCTCCCCCAGGGACAGGCTCCAGTCCTATGTTCAGACCCCTCAGGCCCCCTCTCTACCTTGGCCCAGGGCTTTGGGCAGAGTCCCCAACCCCAGGACCAGGTTCTGGTCAGAGCCCCTCCAGACATCCCTGTCTCTGCTGACTGCTAGCCTGTTCGGTGGGGGGCTGGGGTCACCTTTCCTTACGAATTAATTCGAGGGCATTTGGCATTGAAGTGTCCTTCGTCGTCTCAGTAATGTTGGCTCATTCGCACACAGAGTGCATGCCTGTCGGGTGCCCGTTCTCACGTTGGGCTTGTGTTGCTTTTATTGGCAGTGAAAGCCTTGACACGCCTAGAGCACCGCCCGTCAGATAGAATGCTGTCTCCCTGTTCCCTGCTCATTGCTGTGGCTCAAATACAGGAGAGTGGTTTTTATCTGCTCTTCTGAAAGGCGGCTTGTAGGCCATCTTATGCCTTCTGTGGCTTTCCGTCCCAAGTGTGTTCAGTCCTGGAAGTCACCTCTGAGTCCTGGGGTACCGCCCCCTCACTGCTGTGCCTGTGTGTGTTAGTGATTAAGCAGCCCGGGCAGGGTCATCCTCTGTGTGCTGCATTTAAGAAGTCAGGCTTTATCTTTAGGGCCTGGAGATCAGCCCATGTCCCACCTAACATACCTCGGAATGTCCTCCCCTCCTGTTCAAGGACCCCTGCGGCCCACCCTTGGTCCTAGATCTGCCCTTTCCAAAAGTGCCAGCAATGAAATGCTTCCGGCTTGGCAGGAGGGAGCATGGGACCCCATGGACTGGGCCACGGGCCTCCTGCTCTGTTCTGGGCCTGTCCACAGCCCCTCAGCCACCTTGTCAGCACTGGCCTGCTGTGTGTCCCCATGAAGGGCATCAGGGCATTGTAAACAGGCAGCGCCTGTCAGTCCCAGGATGCGAATGCCCGTGCTCGCTGTGCCTGCAGCTCTCTGGCCGGGATGGAGGCAGCTCTAGGACTCCTGTGTTAGGACAATGGAAGGAGCTGTGGTGAGTGGAGGGTAGGGATGGGTGAGCGTCCCCACAAGGGCATGGAGTTGGCACACACCAGGGCCTGCCTGGGACTGGGGCAGGCAGCGGGAATGTGGCCACCATAGCTCTGGCTCGTGAACTAAGTCCTAGGACAGGCTGCCAGCAGGCATGGCATTGGTGTGTGAGGCCAGGGCCACTTGGAATCGACGTTCTAGGACAGGCTAAGTTGAGGCTCATCAGGAACCAGGAATGTGATGGCCAACGATCCCCTGGGATCCAGGGCTGAACCGAGCAGTGCTCTGGGAGCTCAGTGCTGCTGTCATGAGGAATCGGCCCATGGCATCCAAGGCAGGCCCTTTGGAGGGACTGAACCCCGTCACTCTCTGTAGCTGCAGAGCCTTTCCTCAGCAAAGCTTGTTTCAACACCCGCTTTGTACGGTGGATTGGAGTGAGGACACTGACTGATGTCTCCTTAGGAGCCAGGCCATGCTGTGTGCTGACTGCAGGCCATTCGATTCATCCCTTTGCATTATCTGTGCCCCTGGGACAAGGATGGTGGGCCACGTGGCCTGTCCTCTGCGACCTGGACTCCTCCAGTCCCTGGCCAGGGGCAGCAGGGTCCCAGGTAATGGTGGGGCCCGGGTGATGGAGAGAGGGCACCTCATTCACTGTCATGGCTCCACTGGCAGAGGCCTCACAGAGGGACCCTCTGGCGGAGTCTGCCAAGCCAGTGGGGGTCAGGAGCAGCCTGGGCAACAGGAAGGGGCTCCCAGTATGACAGAGCTCAGGCCTCTCTCCCCTCTCATCATTATTTGTATTTCACCTTGAACTTGGCTGTTACTAGGGATGCCCTTTTGCATGGGGCTACCACAGTGAGGCCTGGTGACGGTCAGGACATCAGGAGGGCACAGAGCTGAGCCCTGGCATGTGAATTCCCCCCAGCATCCCGACCCTGCAACGAAGTGGACACTGAGCTCCACTCACCCAGACCCAGCCAGTGAGTGGAGGGCTGGTGGGAAATGTGCCAACACCCTCCCTCCTGCCTCTTGGGTAGGCTCATCTCATAACAGGATTTCTGTGTGAGGCCCGAGGTCCTTGTGCTGTTTTCTACACCCTCATCAGCTGGACAAGGCGTCAGGGTCAGGGATACACTGTCCCTGCCCCTTGTGTCTAGACACCTGGAGCACTGGGCAGGATCCTGGTGACACTTGTGCCTGAGGTCTTTCAGCAGCACAGGGAGCGAGATGAGCAGCATTGCCATCCGATTCATTGCTCAGGTCCAGCTGCACACTGTTGGGTAGGACAGACCCTCCCCTGCCATGCAGCTTTGGCCCAAATGGTCCCATGTGCCTACTCAGCCCCTTGTCTTTCCATCTACTGGTAACTAAGAGGTGGTTGTCCGTGAGTTCAGCCAGTCAAATCGGAAGCAACACAGGGCAAACGTCTTCGAGCGCAAACCGTCAGTCCAGCAAGAGAAAAGGCAGGCAGCCTCCATGTGATGCTCCACCGCTGAGCGCAGTGCCTGCAGGTCTGGTGATGGCCATGCCAGCACTCACACAAAGCCAGTGTCACCGAGCACATCCAGGGCAGAATAACGTTCTGAAAGCCTCCACCCACAAACCGACGGGCTCTGCTCCAGCGCCCCGTGGAACCATCCACAGGAAATGCCCACAGGCGCACCTCGGCTGTCCGACGCTAAAGGAAAGGGAGAAAAACAGACACAGCTTACCTGCTAGCAGTTTTATGTCCTATCCAATTACCTTTAAAATATGCAGCATTCCCCTTGGAACAGCAAGAAAATGCTCTTAGCGGCAAACTTGCATTTCTGTGTACCACTCTGCTCTAATGTCAGCTGAGGGTCATTGGTGCCAGTTCAGTGCCAACAGGAATCTCCAATTTGGGGTGTGATGAAGAAGGAAACTTTGTTCAGTGTGATGCAGCAGAGCTGTGAAAACAGCATGGCGTGAGACCGCCCCGGGCCAGGCGCCTCTCTGGCTAGACCGCTCTGCTCCATACGGGTCTGCTTTATGCTACACTGGTCTGCGCCCCTCTGCTGTGGTCTGCCCCATTCGGGACCAGTCTGCTCTGGCCTGCACTGGTGTGCTCCACTCTGCACTGGAGAGACATCCTCGGTATTTTAGCTCAGCCACGGAAACACAATTTTCCGTCTTAGGTGGAAAGGTGAATTGTACTCCCAAAGGCAGAGGGGAGCTGGCTTATATAGGCAGAAGTCCCAGCCCCTGATCCCTGATTGGTCTGTCCTCATGCAAATGAAGACTCTAAATCTTCACAGTTTGATTGGTCCAAAAGGCACTGTCCTGATTGGTCAGGATAGAGCCTCTCTGGTTGGTCGGAGCCGCACAGCTATTGGAGAGGAAAAGCCTCAGTCCTATTGGTTGAAAAAAAGGGCTGGCTCGGATGACAGATACACCCTGTAGGCAGGCAATTCAGTGCAGGTTTCTCCATGAAGTGCAGTTTGCATGAGAGATCCCGAAGCCCTTTTTAGTGGGCATCTTCTGTCTCAGTGTCCACAATACAGGTTAATCAAATGTGAACATTTTAACTTTGGTATACTTTGATTACACAAGTGTATTCCTTAAATTCCTTTGTATTGGACATATCACTCGCATAAATAGCCTTCACCTTACAGCTTGGTGATTCACAGGTAAGGAGCATGTGGTCTAGGTCGCTGAGCTGTCAGAAGTGTCCTAACCTCACTGGGTCCCTCCGCCCACGTGGGTCCCGCCTGCAGCCCCTCTGAGTCCCTCTGTGCTTGAGCTGGTGCAGATCTTCTTTCTGTGTTTCTCCCCACCCCCAGGAATACATGAATGAGTCCAAACAAGTTTACACTTGTTTTACTCCAGAGTCCTGCATGCAGAGCTGACCTTTAATCCAGGAATATAATTCACGTTCCACTGCTATTATTTGTAAAGTCCCACAGCCTCACAGCACATAACAGAGGCCTTTGTGTCACATCAGATGAGTTTTGAAGCTAGAGTTTCAAGCCCACGGTAGGAACCGCTGACTCACAGGCACCTCCAGGAACCATCCTGAGCCGAGCTGTTGGAGCAGAACCTTCATGTGCAACTAGACGGGAACCTTGTGACTGGGTGTGCTCCCTCCTGCCACTCCTCCAGGTGCACATGGGCGGCCCATGATGCTCGCCCCTGAGGGTCCGCTGAACCCCTGCGAGTTGCTTGAGACACACTTCCTGCGACTCTGCTCTCCGGGACGTGAGTGTGAGGGCACCTCCTGCTGGCCATTCCGGGAGAAGCTTTTCCTCTTTCTCAAGATCAGGAAGGTCACTGCCTGTCTAGGTCATGTCTTCACATGTGACAAGGTGGGAAACGGCCTCGTCCCAGGATCTCTCAGCTCAGGACGGGGTTGCTGTGGCTCCCTGGCCCTGGACACTAATCATCCCTCCACAAGCTGTGGTCATTCTCAGCACACTGACCCCGGGACAGGCCAGGCACTCCTTCCCCGTGGCAGAGACCTTGGCAGCCATGCCAAGGTGCTCCTGGGGGTGAGCACTGTAGGCTGAGCCCCATGGACAGGCCCTGCTGCCCAGGCCGGCAGTGCCAGTGGGATTCTCCATCCCCTTCCAGCGCCCTCCCCACCTCCCAGGCGGCCAGTTGCCCTCCTGGTAATGGGCATTGTCAAGGAAGGCTGCTCACTAAATGCTGACTCAACCTCTGGGTGAGCTGCAGTAATCCACCCGAGAACACTGGTCCAGCCCAGCCACCTGTGACCAGTGTGTTTCACGGTCCCCGAGCCCTGGCCACAGCCATGAGCGGGCACAGTCGGCTGCCTTGCTGACCCCCTGCACAGCACAGCACAGCACAGCCTCCGTCCCCCTGCGCTGCAGACCCGCTCCAGCACGGTGGCTTCTGTCTGCGTCTCAGGCCAGTGGGTCCTACTTTTGATTGCCACCCTGGGACCTGGGCTACCAGCTGTTTTGTACCGTAATTGGATGGGGATCACCAAGCACCCTTAGATACAGGGGCCTACCAATCTGGAAATAATTTGAATCAAGGTTGACATGACCGTGAAAGCTGTAAATGTTAACTTGCTAGAAGCTGTGACTGAGTTACCGCCAATAGGTTGGGAGTTGTGGCTTATTTGCTTTGTCCACCGGCAGTTTTATTGATCTTGTAAGAAGAAGATGTTTTATGTGTGTATTGGGGACTGGAGAGGGGGAGGGGTGTTGGCTTAGGTAATGTCAGGGCTGGCAGGGGGGCCTGGCCTGGCTGGGTGACTGACCTCAGGGGGGTTTTGGTGGGGCCCATGCCCTGGGAACACCAGACCAAGGCCTAGACCATGAAAGGTGAGGGTGCAGCCTCGGGGTCAGCGATGGCCATTGCTGTTAGAGCAGAGAGCTCCAGAATGGTAGCATCCAAACTTGAACCCAGGTCCAAGTTTGAATGCTGTGCTCCTGCCCTCTCGGGCACCCACTCTGACCTGTGAGTGGGTGCTTCCTGAGCAAGTTACCTAACTGGTCATAGGCTGTTTCCCTAACTTTAAATTGATAACAACTTCAGGGTTGTCCTGTGAATTGAGTGACATACTAGACACTGGAATGTAAAATCCATGAAGGCTAGTTAGAGTGTGTAGCTGAGTTTACAGATGTGAGAATTTTCCAGCCATCTTTCTGTAATTGATATCTAATATAATTCCTTTATTGTCAGAGAATATACAGAATGTGACTTGAATCTTTAATTTATTCAGACTTGTTTTGTGGCCCAGAATATGGTCTATCTTGGTGAATGTTCCATGCGAGCCTAAAAAGGAGTGTGCGTTCTGTGTTCTATAATGTTCATTAATTCAAGTTGGTCCATAGTGTTTTTCAGGTCTTCTGTATCCTCACTTGCTTTTTGTCTATTTGTCCTATCAGGTGTTAAGACAGGGGATTAAAATCTCTGGCTGGGATGGTGGATTTGTCTATTTCTACTTGCACTTCCATTCGTTTCTGCTTTGTGTGTTTGGAAGCCTGTTCTAGGTGCATCAGTGTTGAAGAGTGTGAACTCCTGATGAGCGCGCCCTGTTATGAAATGACCTTGTATTCCTGATGGTATTACTTGCTCTGACGTTTCTTTGCCTGATGTTCATATAGTGACTCTTGTTTCCTTTTGACGAGTGTCCGGATGGTATGCATTTTTCCAAGCTTTAACTTTGAAGCTACATGTGTCTTCATATTTGAAGTGTGTCTTTTATGGGCAGCATGTAGTTGGGTCTTGTTTCTTGATTAAGTCTGGCAAATTCTGCTTTTTAATTGCATATTTAGATCATTTGCATTGAATGTGATCATTAAGTTTCAGTCTTTATTTCTTTTTGCATCTTTTCCTGCTTCTTTTGGATTCGTTGAATTTTTTTATGACTCCTTTTTATTTCCCGTCTTGGCTTATTAGCTGTAACTCTTTGTTGTTTTACTTTTTGTGGCTGTTTTAGGGTTTATTGTATAAATCTCTAATTCATCACAGCTTGCCTTCAAGTGATAACTCGACTTAGCTCATAAACAGTAAAAGAACTGGACAGTGATGTTCTCCCACTTTTCCCTCCTGCGTCTTTTTGCTAGTGTTGTCATACGTTTGCTTTTATACAAGCCATGTACCATGTTATTATTTTTGTGTAAATAGTCAATTTACTCTTTAAAGAATTCAGTTAAACTAGAAAGGTAACCCCACACACTTATCCACATGCTGACTGTTCCCAGGTCTCCCCGCCCTGGGCATGACCCGGGTCTTTCTTCCACCTCCAGTGTGCAGGGGAGCAGGGGAGGAGTCCTTCCCGCTTTCTTCCCGCGCTGGTTTTGAAAGAGACTTTCAGAGGAATGGAATGCGAGGCTAGCAGGGTTTCCGTGCCTTAAGGATGCGCCGCTCACTGTCATCTCCGGGACCCAGGTTTTCCCTGAGGCAGGTGGGTGTGTACGTTGGGGCCTGGTGGACGGCAGCTCTTGAGGAGCCACCACGATGAATGATCCTGTCGGCACATCGTCCACTTTCTGTCAGTGTTTCCCGTTGTCCCAGCCTGTGTACTATTTACCTCCACATTTATAACTAATTCTTCTTTTTTCCATTCCCATCGCCTTGGTGGGAGGTGGGAAGCAGCTGTGGGAGGCTCACGTTCACAAGGTGAGCAGAAGGGGACACTGGGCACATCCGCTGTGCCTTGTGGGGAGAGGCCTTCAGCCCCAACACTGGGCCAGCTGCATGCGAGGACCCATAGTAGGTCTTACCTTTTTTCCTAAGACCCTCGCCTGACAGGTATATGGCATGTCCCCTCCCCCTCCCATGGGGGAGCCACCAACAGACAGACACACATCAGCACCTCCAGTGTCCGAGGGAGGCACCCCACCCGGAAACCTCGCCTGCTGGCTCTGCAAGGGACAGGGGTCCTGGGTCAGTGGGAGGGGTACGACCCACAGGGGTTCTGTTAAAATGGAACAAGTGGAGCTCGCGGGTTTAAGAAGCTCATTCTTCAGACAGGAATCCCATGTGGTGTGTTCCCTTTCTCATTAAAACCCCAGACACATGATTTACGGTCCCTAAAAGGGAAACTGGCTGAAAAAAAACATTTCTGTTCTTCTTGGACTTCTCACTGAGGGGCGGAGGCGGGTGTCAGAGGAGAGTACTGGTCCCCCACAGGAAGTGACATTGTTCTCCCCAAAGATTTGTTACCTTCTAAATCCCTAAACGGTTTTCATCACTCTTCATATTTTCATCCTGGTTTCCTTATTTAAAGCTGTCTCTCTAGGGGAACCTCTTGTGAAATGTTGCGAGGGTTTGGGTGTTGCGCCGGGGCTGGGCTGTGCTCGGGACACATCGCCCTGTAAGTGAGCGTGGCCAGCGGCCGTCACAGGAGCGCTGGGCACTCCTCCCCATGCTTTATGGGGTGTGATGCTCCAGTCGCCACTTCCACGGTTTACAACCAAATTTTACGACATGGTGGTTTTTTTCCAGCTCAGTGCAAACAGAAATAAAACTGTCCTGGGCTTGCAGGAGAAGGGAGGCCGAGGGCCCTCCCAGCGGTGCAGCCCAGACCAGCAGGGCTCAGTGTCTTTAGGGGTCAGCACGCAGAGCAGGCCCCGCCCGCACACCCGCCTCCTGGCAGGTCATAAATCCACACAAGGAGCCGCACGTGGTGCTCCCAGGGAGCAGGGCTCTGGGAAAATAGAGCCTTCCTTTCAAGGAATTCCATGTTGTCAGGGACTGCAAATGTCGCAGTCACCGTATTTGTTCTCATTTACATGGTGCAGTGAAGCCCCATGTGGGCTGAGGGCGCAGGGCCCGCCTTGGGGCTCCCACCTGCAGGATCGAGTCCATACCCCCAGGAGTGGGGAGCGCCTGGTCCTCCAGCCCCCCGACCGTGCCCAGGCACCATTGGTCAGCCCTTCCATGGAGCATGTTCTCCTTCCAGCACCTCACCTGTGGGAGCTAAGAAAGGGCACATAAATCTGAATAACATGAACGTGCAGCAGCTGCCCCAGCTCATTAAATGGGGTCATGTCCTTCCCCTGTTCAAACCTGATGTACCCCCTTCACCCGCATTCAAGTCCTCCGTCCAGGCTTTCGAGGCACAGACCCAGAGGCTGCCGGGGCTTCAATGAGGACACACAGTGACACATGCAGCCTGGGAAGTGTCCGTCCCTGTGATGCGACAGCTCGAGGGCCGGGCTCACACGGAACCTGCATTTATGTTCAGGAAATGACAAGCACTGGAGCCCCAACTGGGGAGCCCCAGGTGCCCTGCCCGAGTGACAGGATGGGCCATGGAGCCTTCGTGGGAGTAAGGAGTGCTGCCCGGAGGGGGCACCAGGGGCTGTGAGGACATGCAGCCACTCAGCTGTGGCAGGTTCTGTTTGTTGGGCCGTGGGCACTGCTCAGTGATTTACTCTTTTTAGACCCAGATTGTTTATTTCTCTTGGAAACACTTAGGGGATGTCGTTAAGCCTGATCTCTGCCGCCGGCGCCCCGCTTCTCTGCTGCTGTTCCCTCCGAAGACGGGGCGTGTGCAGGCGCCTCCCCTCCTGCCTCACTCAGTAAAGGGTCTGGCTTCTTCCCCAGCTCGGAGCGAGCAACAAGCGCACTGTTTATTTTTCTCATTTTTATACGGCCGTACAAGTAGCAGGGCTGCCCATCGGGGAGGCGCCCGTGGAACTTCCACGCGGGCTCCTTCAGAACCCCCACAGGATGCAGGGGCCCCAGGCCGCTGGAGAGGAACCGCTTCATGATGCTCAGCGGTGACTGCTCTGGGGGTCACGCAGAAGCACGTTCTCTCCCCATGTCGCTGGTTTATTCCCTTCGCGGATGCTTCTCTGCTGTTTGTTCTCACCAGCTGGACACCGAGTGAGGAGGCCCCGACGCAGGTCCCCCATGTGGCCGCTCAGATAAGCTCCGCTGGCCTTTCTGCACACCTGGTGCCAAGTCCTTTGTGCTCGTCGGTCCCCCCTCGTCAGACTGCTCTGAGGGTGAGGGACATGGGGCCTCCGTGCAGGGGACCCGAGGGCAGTCAGGGCCAGGCGAAGTGAGCAGGGAGCCATGCTCAGCGAGCCCTCCTGTGTGCCTGCCACCGGCGGGAGAGGGCCTTTGCCTTCCAGCTCACCCGAGTATCAGGCACTCCTGGGTACCGGGGCTGGGGGCTGGGCATAGCAGAAACCTCAGGAGAGACAAACAAGGCCCACAGGCAGCATGGACAGGCGGGTCCTGTGCACTTCCGGCCTCCACCTCTGGGCCCAGGACTGAGCTGGGTGGCGCCCAGGCCCCAATCTGCTCATGGCTGGCCCTGTGGGTGTCTCCAGGACTCAGGGGACAAGCAGGACTGTCAGGGACATTTCTGCTCAAAGCCTGTGTCTCCCTACTGGCTGGCAGCTGGGGCCACTCTCAGCCCCAGGCCCCCGAATCCTTGTGTGTGGCCCCATCTCCCAGCCAGTGGAGCTCCCTGCCCTCAGTGGGCGATGCCTGCCCTCAGGCCAGTCCCCAACTGGATTTATAAAGTCCAGTCTCTCTAACCTAGGAACATGGTGCCCCTTTCAACAAGGGCCCAGGGCGGTGAGAAGAGAAGGTCCTCAGACCCATATCTGTGCCGCTTGACACCTGGGCTGGCCACATCCCCATGGGTGGGACTTGGGGTGTCCACTCCACCCAGATAAGTGGGTCAGGGCCAGCTCAGCCTGGAGCCAGTGACGATGCTAACGTAGCCATGGATGCAGTCATACCATCCCGCCTGCTTTAACCACGCCCTCCTGTGCTTGTGGGATGGGTGGGGGTGCAGAGGGCCCTGGGCCTCTACCTTCTCGCTGTATCTGGTGGCTGTGGGCGGAGGAGGCTGTGTTGATGACAGGAGCCCATGGGGAAGCTGGGGTGAATGAGGGGCTCCCATTTCAGCCTCCCCTCGCCGTGGGCCAGACACGGCAATCTTGTCAAAACTCACTCCCCTGCCTGGCTGGGACTGTTGGTAAAAGCAGGGCCTTTTACCAACAACGACGTAAGCAGGATCCACTGTCTCTCTGCCAAAACCAGGGCCAAGCGGCCTGCTGCCCTTACCTGTGTGGGCCACTGAGAGTTGGTCCATGGCCAGGCCACTTTCTGAAATTGAGCCCTGAAATGTAACCGGGGGGCTCACCCTGACTTGGGGGAACAAGGAGTGGTTCTGTCACCATGTGCCAGCCTTCTTCCTGGTGCTGCCAGAGAGAACAAGCCTGTGCAGCAGGGTCCCCTCTCCTGATGGGCTCCTGCAAGGAGCCAGCCCCCGCCTGCAAACGAGCACACTCACCTGTGGTCCCTCTGGCCCCACCGACACACCTTGGCCCAGGCGCTGGGCGCCTGGTACACATTCCTGTCCAGGGGCCATGGGCACCTTGGGGTAGGCTTGCATATTCACACGTGTGCGTACACACGTACTGTATCCAAAGAGAGCTCTGCTGTTTAAAAAAAAAAGCTGAAACATTTGGAACTAATTTTGATGGCTTTTTCTGGTGTTGCGTGAAACTGCTGTTAACCACCAGAATATCTGCAACTTTAGGACCGTGGGGGTTTCACGCGGCTCAGACACTACCTGGCATGTAGCGCATCTGTGATCAGAAAGCGCAGGCCTCTGAGCAGACACCCCCCCGCCCCCCGTGTCTGTCCCACCCTGTGTCTCCCCCCCCCCCCCCCCCCCAGAGGGCCTGCCTCTCCATCTTACCCTCCCTCCACGTGCACAAGTGAGAACAGGCCTTAGTTGCTGGGAGCCCCTGGGGCAAAGGCTGGGAGAGGCCTGCTGCGTGCTCCCCAAGCTGCAGAAACCCACTCAGCACAGTTAAACGCCGAGATCGATGAGCTAGATTGACGTGGACTCGGGGTCTGCTGAGCAGCCCAGAGACAGCGGTGCCCAATCAGAAGGACCAGCTCCCGGAAGACACAGCTGTGCCCAGGGCAGGGCAAGGAGGGGTTCCGGCGATCCTGGAGCATGTTTAGTGCCAGAAAGTAGGAAAATGCTTAGGAAGTGGTGTGGACCATCAGAACACATGACTAACACACTGGATGAAATAACACACGTCCACACTGGCACCAGTACATGGGGGAGAGGCAGGGCAGCCTCTCCTTACGGTGGACACCACGCGAGGAGTAAGGCCCACCGCTGACAGCAGCATGTTCCTGAGGCCTGCGTTGTGATCACTGTGTGCACAGGAGAGAACGCCCTTCTCTGGGAAATGCACATTGCAGTGCTTAGGGTCCAGGCGTCGTGTTTCAATGACTCTCAAATAGCGCAGAGGACATACCTGTGGGGAGAGGAGTAAGGGGGTGGTAGAATGGAAACATTTGAAGGTTCGGGGATTTTCTTTACTATTCTTGTAACTTCTCTGTAAGTCTAAAGCATGTCCAAATGAAAAGTTAGCAGAAAAACACTTTCCCAGAGGGGACAGCGACCCTGCCACAGCTGCCGTCCTACCTCTGAGCTGCGGGTGGCCAGTCAGCCAGGGGCGGCACCATTTTCATGACTTCCCCCCGCTGCCTCTCATTCATTCCCGCCACTCTGAGTGTCAGGCTTCAGGGCGCACAGGCTGTTGCGCTTTGACCAGCGTCTCCTTATAGTCAGCAGTCACCTCCCTGTGCCCATTGCACAATAGGCGACCGACAGGCCAGGGACTTCCTTGTGTCCACAGCAAATCTGAGAGGACGCATGCCCAGGGCCGAGGTAGGGGCCAGGCTGCAAACACCCCAGTGCTGGGGTACCTGAGGGGCCGGGGCCTGGAGGACCAGGTGACAGAGGAGCAGCCAGGTCACGGGGCTGGGGTGGCACTGCAGTGGCAGCTGCACTTCCTTCCTCTGGGATCTACACCATGTGTGACAAGGTCAAGTCCACTTAATATTATCAAGAACATCTTTAAGTTTCAAAATTGGAGCCATGTTGGCACAACAGGTATTGCCCATTTGTCTGTTGGGCCCAGCCTTTTCCTGACGGTGGCTACGGGGTGTGTGGGATGTGTACATGTGAACACAAGTCCCCAGGAGTGAGAAGGGCACCTGTGTGTGTTTGGAAACGTGAGGAGGCCCAGGCCTTGGGGAGGGGAGGGAGGTGGGTACAATAGACCTCACCACACCCTTCAGGTCCCACCACACTCTCCACAGACGGGAAAGGGAGCCAGCTCATGTTAGAGCTGGTGTCCCGTCAGCTTGGAGGGCCCTGTGCACAGTGGGGTTGTGCCTTCACCAACAGCTGAATGTCACCCTGGGGCCTCCGTGATGGGGCCGTGAGCCCAGTGCAAGGCGTGTCCAGACCATCGTGGGTAGGGATGTACCCAGCCCCACACAGTGTTGGCACAGTTGGCTCCTCTGAACGCTGATGGCCACATGGCCTTCCACATGGCCTGCTCCCAGCCTCAGCTACAGATGGGGGTGGGAGAGCACAGGGCTTGTGGTCAGAGGTATAGAGCTGTCAGGTCGGCCCTGGGGTGGCCGCACCACGGCTGAGTCAACACGCAAGCCTCCTGGGTTGCATTGTGCCCACCCACTTTCAACATGTGTGTTCCCAGGAACACACACTCGGGGCCGGGACCCTGCTCCCCAGCCTTCATTGCCCTTTAAGCAGGAACCAAACCACATGTGAGCATTCGCCTGAGGCAGGCTCCCACAGTTCTGCCCCTCCCCCGGTACCCTGTCCTCCCTCCGCATGGGGCTCTAGTGCCCAGTGCTGCTCAGGGCTCTCACCACTGACTCCCAGCATCTGAGCTCCCCGTCACCAGAGCAGTGCAGGCAGGCTGGGTCCTGTGGGGTGCGGCGTAGGGTGTAGCTCACGGGTCTCCTGTCCCACAGACGCAGCCGGTGCCCAACCCCATGGCCTACTTCCTGCACCGCTCCCCATGGTGGGTCCACCGCTTCGAGACCCTCAGCAACCACTTCCTGGAGCTCGTGGTGCCCTTCTTCATCTTCCTCGGACGGCGGATGTGCATCCTCCATGGCGCCTTACAGATCCTCTTCCAGGTGAGCCACTGCAGACCCCTGCGATCTGAGCATCGCCTGTCAGTTCCCAAGGAAAACACTGTCCTGCTTGCTGTTTGTTTTTCTTGAGCATAACCTGCATGCTGTCACAGAGGTGCCCTCCTGACTTCGCTCGTCGTGCTCCTGTCTTTTCCCTTGTTATCTGGGGTCTGTGCCGTGTGGGGTTGCAGGTTCAATGGGCAGCAGGAGAGGCCACCTGGCCTAGTGAGTGTGACTGCGGGCTGTTGGTCTGGTTGGTGGGTTTTTTGTGGCTGCCTTTATCAAGCTCTCTTCTATTTCTAGTTCACTAGGAAGTTTTGTTTGTGGTTTTTGTTTTGGGTGTTTTTAATTAATCATGAATGTTGAATTTTGTAAAATACATTTTTATTGATTTCAGAGAGGAAAGGGGAGGGAGGGAGAGAGAGAGAGAGAGAGAGAGACATCAATGATGAGAGAGAATCATTGATCGGCTGCCTCCTGCACACCCACTACTAGGGATCGAGCCTGCAGCCCAGGCATGTGCCCTGACAGGGAATCGAACAGCAACCTCCTGGTTCATAGGTTGACACCGGTGAGCCATACCAGCTGGGCTAAATGTTGAATTTTAACAAATGTTGAATTTTCCCTACCAGTTGTGAGGTCACTTTTTCTTTCTCTTTAATCTGTAAACATGGTGAATTGCGTTAATACTGCTAATGTTGAACCAATTTTACATCCTTAAGATAAACTCAGCTTAGTCATGCTGTGTATATCAATATGTTACTGGGCATGATTTGCTAATATTTTGTTTTGGATTTCGCTTGGTTGTCAGTGAATGAGACCGGCCTGTAATTTTCCATCTTGCACTGGCCTTACCTGGCTCTGCTCAGGTTTTACTGTCACTACAGAGCTCATCGAGGGCTGGCCCCCTTCTCTGAATGAGTTCACGGGACAGAGGCAGTGCTCCTGCGCGAGCCCCTGGCCTCTGGGTCTCCGTGACCACTGAGGAACGCCTTTGGTGACTGTCAGACACGCAGGGTTTTCATTTCTTCTGAAGGCAGCTTTAGTGGCAGGCGTTTTCCTGGGAATTTGTCCATTTCATCTGTTTTCAAATTTATCAGCCAAAAAACAACCAAAAAAAGTCATAATATTCTCTTATATTTGCAGAGCCTGGATTTGTGACCTTCTCTTTTCAGCCTGTGTCCTTCTCTCCAGTGCAGCTCTTAGCACAGAGCAAGGTTCTTCTCAAACTGAGGCCGACCTTCAGTCTCTTTCACACAACAAGTCCTTTCAGCTCGGCTGCTGTCTGGGTTCATTTCCATATCTTTGTTTTTTTCTTTTTGTCCCTTTTAGCTTTCTTTAGAGGTTTTTCTCTTTCCATTATTTTCCCCTCCTAATTAGTAAGTTATACACTCTATTTCTTTCAAGTGAGTACATACTTAGTTAACTGAAAGTCTAAATTTAATCCCTATCTTTGCACCGTCAAGGCCTAAAGCCTTAGAATGCTTTAACTGTCTCTGTCCCTACCTGCTCATTTGCTGTCACTGCCCCAGTATTTTTGCTCTGTTTTTTGTTTTTCAATTAATAGACTGTTTTAGAACAGTTTTAGATTTACAGAAAACTGAGCAGAGTGTATAGAGGATTCCCTTATCCCCCTCTCCCCGCACAGTTTCGCCATCATGAACATCTTGTGATAGGTTAGTTATAACTGGTGAGCCAACATTGGTACTTCATGATTAACTGAAGTTCCGTTTACACTACAGGTCACTCAGGTGCCGTACTTTCTGTGGGTTTGGACAGATGTACCTGCCATGTAGCCATCATTGTAGTATGTACGGAGAGCAATGTCACTGCCCTCAGTCCTCTGTGCTCTCGAGGTTCATTCCTCCCCTGCCCCCCAACCCCTGTCAACCACTGATCTCTTTACTGTCTCATAGTTTTACCTTTTCCAGAGTGTTATGTAGTTAGAATTATCAAGGATGTAGTGTTTCAGGCTGGCTTCTTTACGCGGTAATATGCATTTGAGGTTCCTCTTGTCTTTTTGTGGCTTGAGAGCGCATTTCTTTTCATTGCTGAATAATATTCCGTTGTCTGGATGTACCACAGTTTATCCATAAACTGTCCAGAGCTGGCTGAATAGAGCCCTGGCTGGCCAGTGACCCTTGCCAGCAGCCAAGGGCATTCTGCACTCTCCCCACTCCACGCACCATGAGGCCCCCATGGCCCTGTGGTCTCAAGCTAGTGGACAAGGCTCCCGGTAGAGGCTTGAGCATCAACCAGCATGGGCGCCACCTCATGCTGGACCTTCCCCTGTTGTCTGAGGATGCCCAGCCCGTGGCTCGCGCCTTCCCCTCCCAATGGAGAACATAGGTCCGGTTCTGAGGCAGCCCAGAGGCCCCTGCCTGCCACAGCCTCCGGAGGAGTGAAGCCTGCTATGACTTCATGGCGACCAGGTGACCGAGACCCACTCTCGGGGCTGCAGGGCATTAATTAGTCACTGCTTTTGCTGCTTTTATAAGTGTTGAATCAGTGGGACCCTCTGAGGGCTATAAACTCAACTGGGCCTGTGGGGACCCTTCAGGCGTCCCTCAGGCTACACTGACTGGCTTTCTGTCCCACTCAGCTGCAGCTGGCTTTGACAAGCGCTAATGAAAAACAAGTTGTCCTATTACCTAAAAAAATAATTGAACGAAGTTTGGTTACTGGTGAATGTGTAAATCAGATCCGGGAAGATCCTCACATTGGCCACTGAGCCAGGGGCCTCGAAATGCCCTTGTTTGTTCACAGTGCACTTGGCTCAAGTCTCACGGTGGGTCAGGGCGAGGACCAGCTATCTGGACCTGGCCTGGCAGCATGTCTGAACCCTGGCCCAGCCAGGGCACCCGACACCCAGGCGGGGAAGGGGGATGGGTGGTGGCCCCAGGGTGCAGGTATAAATGATTCCCAGCAGCCTCAGGCCAAGTGGCTGGGTCTTGACTCAGTTCTGGGTTCTGCTGCCCGGGTGGACAGTGGTGGATCATAGTGGCCCAGAAGCACTGGGCAGGAGAGGGCCAGAGCAGACCTTGAAGGGCCTTGCTACCAACCCGCCGCTCTGGACATTATTCCAGAAGACCAGCCCGAATATTTGCCTTCCACCCCCTGAAGGTCCTGGGAGCCCCTGGTCCAAGCATGCCCCCATGTTGTCCTCTCCAGCCCCACGCCATGCCCAGGACAAGGCAGGAGAACCCCAGAGCTGGGGCTCTTCTCCGAGGCCTGGTCTGTCGCGCCTTCAGGAGTCAGGCCTAAGGTGTCCAGAGCAGAGAGGACGAATGGCCAGCTGGCGCAGCTGCAGCGTGTCCAGCCCCCTGGCAGGCAGTGTGGGGTCTCAGGTTGGGAGCCACAGGCTGCAGGCTCCTGGCAGGTGTTCAGCTCTCCATGGGGCGGCTGCACAGGGCTTCGGGGAGTGGCCTGTGTTAGGTGCACCACATGGGTTTATGAGGGACCCTGACAGGGGCCAAGCTCCGGTCTCTGCCTGAGACCCCAAGAGGCGTTTCTGGTTCTGTTTGTTTCCGTCCATTCCTTTGGGAGAGGATTGAGGATATGAGCACCTCACCTCCTCCCACGCTGAGTTTACACAGCTGTTCCGGAGGATTCTGCAAGGCCATTGTCTATCAGAGAGGTGCACCACCCCAGCCTCAGCCCCCTGCTCTAATGCCAAGCCACAAGCCTGAGGGAGAGACCCTGGAGGGGGCGGTCGGCTTCCACCGTGGGGCTGGGCAGACAGCCCAACCTAGCACAGGATGGGCATTCGCCAGGCAACGCTCCTGGTCAGTGCAGACCAAATTCTTGGATCCCAGACCGGATTCTCCTTCACCTCCCACCACGTCCTGCTCTTTCTAATCTCTGACTTTGGCTGGAGTCCTGGAGCTGTCTCACAGTGGGCCATCCCCATGGCCGTGGGCACAGAGAGCTGCCTCCACCGGCCTGAGTTCCTTGCCCAGATTGGGGTCTCGGGATAGCTGCCCCTGGACTCCTGGTTGCAGAAAGTCTCCTGCAAGTATGCATGTGTCCTCTGCAAGGCCGTGCAAGCTGAGAGCCCAGCAGGGAGTTCCAGAAGCCCATCCCTCCCTCCTCGGGGTCGTGTTGTGTCATCCTAGAACATCTGCTGCAGCGTCTCCTGGGCCTGAGATTCCAGCGCTCACCACTCATCTTCCTGCCCATGGTCCCGCTCCAGCCGCCCCAGCACAGGCCTTGGTCCACTGCCCCATTCGGGTCTCCTGCAGGCTGCATGGTGCACTGAGGGTGCAATTAAGGCTCCACCGACCATTGTAAACACAGATGGACAGTGTGATGGAGTCATTTCCCTCAAAGGAGACGCTGCAGCAAAGCCAAGAAAGATCGCAGACCCCTCCGCACACTGGGGCCACGCACGTGACGCCAGGCTCCATTTTTCCTGTTAAAAACATGGCCATCCAGCTGGATGGAGCAGATAAAGGGGGATGGGCTGGATGGGGACACACGGCCGGTGTGTGCCTGACAAGGGCTCTGAGCACAGCCAAGTGATGTCCCCATGGTTTCTGCTGCTTTATTAGAAACAGGGTTTCATCCCCAAAACCGTTGAACCCTAGTTCTCTAGGTCAGGGCCACCCAGCTGCACTCACGTTAGAATAACTGGGGGAGTTCTTTGGAAATACGCTTGTGCGGGGGCCACCCCACCCGGGCCCACTAAGACAGGAACCCCAGGAGGCCAGGCACTGCTCAGAGGTCATTAGGGCCATGTGGCCATGCCTTTCGAAGTGCACTCCTGCGTTCTCACCCAGAGAAACCTGTCAGGCCTTGAGGGTCCTGTTGTACCAGACCATTCTGGATCATGGTCATGTGGGCCAGGCACCAGGTGGGGTGTACAGAGAAATGACCCTCCCAGGGGCTGGCTCCACACGGCTCCTGCACCCAGGTCTGCAGCAGAGCTGAAGGCCCCCGGCAAAGAGCTGAGGCTGGGCTAACGTGGCCTCTTCAGGAGCAGGACTGGTGCCACCATCAAGATTGTGGTGCCAAATGAACAGCAACGCCACCCAGAACCTCAGGAAGAAGACTTGACTCCCGGGAGGTGTCTTGGCCTAGCTGTGCTGTGTCCTCGCTGAGTGGCCCGGGCTGATGTCTACCACAGCATCAGAGGGCCAGGCTGGAAGCACCAGGGCTGCAGGGATATGGACCGCTCTCTGGTGCTTATGTGGGGTTGTGGGGTAACTGGTTGTGTTTTCCCAATTCTTTTTTTCAAAGACTGAAGAAGACCCCACATGGGTCCCACCCCTGCCTGTGCTGAGCAGCTGGACCCCCTCCCCTGGGAGTCTGTCACTCACTGAGGGCCCTGGTCAGGTCTGCCCTATTGGCTACCGCCAAACCCCCTTATTCACATGGGTGGGTGGAATTGTGGAGCATCAGGGATAGCCTGGGCTGTCTGCCCCCCAGGAAGACTCGGGTTACAGCTAGCAGATGACAGGGTTCCAAATCAAAGCCAGGAAAAGCCCCCTGGAGCCTCTGCAGCATCACCAATCGCAGGAGCCATGCGGCATCTCAGGGCCGCTGTTCATGCCACTGGGGTATGGCCCTCACATGTCTGGAGTGGACAGCGACCCTAGGGACACCAGGAGTCCCCCTTGGTACTTTTATTATTGACTATATTCCCTATGCTGTAATTCATATCCTCGTGACTATTTGTAACTACCAATTTATACCTCTTAATCCCTTCACCTTTTTCACCCAGTCTCCCAGCCCTTCCTCCCATCTGGTAACCATCAGTTTATTTTCTGTATGTTTTTTTCATTTGTTTTGGAGTTTTTTTTAGATTCCGTATATAATGAAACCATACAGTGTTTGTCTTTTCAGTCTGATTCACTTCACTTAGCATAATATCCTCTAAGTCCATCTATGTTGATGTAAATGGTAAGATTTTGTTTTTTTCTATGACCAAGTTATATTCCATTGTATATATGTACCACATCTTCTTTATCCAGTCGTCTATTAATGGACTGCGTAGGTTGCTTCCATATCTTGGCTATTGTAAAGTATGTAGCAATGAACATGAGGATTCGTGTATCTTTTCGAATTAGTGTTTTAGATTTCTTTGTATACTCAAACTTGGAATGGCTGAGTCATAAGTTGGTTCTATTTTTAATTTATTGAGGAACCTCCATACTGTCTTCCATAGTGGCTGCACCAATTTGTAACAAGGGTTTCCTTTTCTCCAAATCCTCACCAAAACTTTCTGTTGCTTTGTTGATGATAGCCTTTCTGACAAGTGTGAGGTGATGTGTGGTCTTCATATGCATTTCTCTGATGATTAGTGACCCTGAGCATGTTCTCATTTGTCTATTGGCCTTCTGTATGTCCTCTTTGGAGAAATGTCTGTTTGGTTCCTCTGCCCATTTTTAATTGGATTTTTGTGGGGTTTTGGTGTTGTGTGGATTCTTTATAAATTTTGGATATAACCCCTTATCAATGTATCATTGGCCAATATCTTCTCCCATTTGATAGGTTGTGTTTTCGTTTTGTTGATGGTTTCCTTTGCTTTGCAAAACATTTTAGTTTGATGTAGTCTCGTTTATTTATTTTGTTTTATTTCCCTTACCTGAGGAGATATGTCCAAAAAAAAAAATTACTAAGAGCAATGTCAAAGAGTTTACTGCCTAAGTTTTCTTCTAGGAGTTTTATGGTTTCAGGTCTTACATTTAAATCTTTAATCCATTTTGAGTTCATTCTTGTATATGGTGTAAGAAGGGGTCTAGTTTTATTTTTTTGCATGTCTGACCAGTTTCCAACACCATTATCAAAGAGACTGCCTTTACCCCATTGTATATTCTTACATCCTTTGTCATAGATTAATTAACCATAGAAGCGTGGCTTTATTTCTGGGCTCTCTATTCTGTTCCATTGATCTATGTGTCTTTTTTATGCCAGTACCACATGGTTTGATTACTATAGCCTTGTAGTATAGTTTGATATGAGGTAACATTATGCCTTCAACTTTGTTCTTCTTTCTCGAGATTTTTGTGGTTCTTCAGGGTCTTTTGTAGCTCCATATAAATTTTGGGATTATTTGTTCTAGTTCTGTGAAAAATGACATTGGTATCTTAATAGGGATTGTATTGAATCTATAGATTGCTTTAGGTAGTATGGAAATTACAATGAAGGTTTTACTTCTTCCTTTCCAATTTGGATACCTGTTATTTTTTCTTCTTGTCTGATTGCTGTGGCTAGGACTTCCAGTACTATCCTATATAATAAAAGCATAATATGCAAATCGACCGAATGGCAGAATGACCAGTCGGCGGGGGGCGGGTGGAGCCGGTCAGCAGGCCAGCCAAGGCGAGTGCTAGTGGGCAGAGGGAGGGGATGCCGATGGGGGTAAGGGGAGCGGTGGCAGAGGGCTGATGGGGGGGGGGGGGGGCGGCCGCTTGCTGGCCAGTGCCATTCCCTGATCAGCCCACCTGGTTGCCTCCCACAAAGGGACATCCCACAGAGGGACATAAGCTGTCAGTCGGACATCCCTTGAGGGCTCCCAGACTGCGAGAGGGCGCAGGCCAGGCTGAGGGACCCCCACCTCCCCAGTGCACAAATTTTCGTGCACCGGGCCTCTAGTGTTGAATAAGAGTGGTGAAAGTGGATATTCCTGTCTGGTTCCTGATCTTAAAGGAAATGCGTTTCATTCTTCCCCATTGAGTATGATGTTAGCTGTGGGTTTATCAGATATGACCTTTATTATGTTCAGGTATGATCCCTCTTTGTCACTTTGCTGAGAGTTTTTATCATAAATGGATGCTAGATGTTGTCAAATGCTTTTTCTGCATCTATTGATATGATCATATGATTTTTATCCTTTATTTTGTTTGTGGTGTATCACATTAATTGATTTGTGGAGATTGAACCAACCTGAACCCCAGGAATAAATCCCATTTGATCATGGTATATGATCTTTTTAATGTATTGCTGAATTTAGTTTGCTTATATTTTGTTGAAGATTTTTGCAGCTATGTTAATCAGGGGTACTTGCCTATAATTTTCATTTTTTGTAATGTTTTTGTCTGGTTTTGAAATCATGGTAATGCTAGCCTCATAAAATGAGCTTGGAAGCCTTCCCTCCTCTTGAATTTTTTGGAATAGTTTGTGAAGGATAGGTGTTAGTTCTTTGAATATTTGGTAAAATTCACTTGTGAAACCATTCAGCCCAGGACTTTTGTTGGGAGTTTTTTAATTATTGACTAAATTTCATTAGTAGTTATTAGTTTTTCCAGATTTTCTCTTTCTTCTTAGAAGATTGTATGTTTCTAGGAATTTATTTCTTCCAGATTGTCCAGTTTGTTGGCATATAATTGTCTGTAGTATTTTTTATAATCCTTTGTATTTCTGTGGTGTCAGTTGTTTCTTCTCATCTTTCATTTCTGATTTTATTTATTGGGGTCCTCTTTTTTTCTTGAGTCTTGTTAAAGGTTTATCAATTTTGTTTATCTTTTCAAAGAACCAGCTCTTGGTTTCATTAAACTTTTGTAATTTTTTAAGACTCTACTTCATTTATTTCTCCTCTAATCTTTATTATTTCCTTCCTTCTGCTCACTTTGGGCTTTGTTCTTTTTCTAGTTCCTTTAGGTGTAGGTTATATTGTTTGAGATGTTTCTTGTTTCTTGAGATAGGCCTGTAATGCTATGATTTTCCTGTTTTCACTGTGTCCCATACATTTGGGGTCATTGTGTTTTCATTTTCTTTTTTTAATATGTTTTTTATTTGGTTTGGTTTTTATAGAGAGATGAGGGGAGAGGGATAGAGAGATAGAAACATCAATAAGAGAAGAACATCATAGATGGGCTGCCTCCTGCACGCCCCCTACTGGGGATCAAGCCCACAACCCAGGCATGTGCCTTGACCAGGAATTGAACAGGTGACTTTTTAGTTCCTCAGTTGATGCTCAACCACTGAGCCATACTGGTTTGGCTGTGTTTTTATTTTCATTTGTCTCAAGCCATCTTTTTCTTTCTTTCTTAACCTCATTGTTAACCCATTCATTGTTTAGTAGCATGTATTTTAGCCTCCATATGTTTGTATGTTTTCAGTTTTCTTGTCATTGATTTCTAGTTTCAGACCATTGTGGTCAAAGAAGATGCTTGATATGATTTCAGTCTTTTTAAATGTATTGAAACTTGTTTTGTGGCCTAACATGTGGTCTGTCCTGAAAAATGTTCCATGTGTGCTTGAATAGAATGTATATTCTGCTGCTTTGGGGTGAGATGCTCTAAAATATCAATTAAATCCATCTGGTCTAATGTGTCATTTAAGGCCACTGTTTCCTTGCAGATTTTCAGTCTGGATGATCTATCCATTGATGTCAATGGAGTGTTAAAGTCCCCTACTATCCCTGTATTACTGTTGACCCCTCCCTTTATGTTCATCAACACTTGCTTTATGTATTTAGATGCTCCTATTTTGGGTGCATAAATGTTTGTAAGGGTTATAGCCTCTTGCTGGATTGATCCCTTTATCATTATGCAATATCATTCTTTGTCTCTAATTATACCCTTTGTTTTAAAATCTCCTTTGTCTGTTAGAAGTATTGCTTTCCCAGCTTTTTTGTTGTTGTTGTTTCCATTTGTATGAAACACATGTCTTTACTTTCAGTCTGTGTGTCTTTCAATCTGAAATGGATCTCTTGAAGATGGCATATGTATGAATCTTGTTTTCTTATCCATTCAGCCACCCTCTGTCTGTTAAAAATAAGCTGACAGCCCTATGAGAACTTCCTTCTAGGTATCTAACTGCTTTTCTCTTGCTGCTTTTAAGATTCTTTATTTGTCTTTAACCTTTGCCATCCTATATAATAAAAGGCTAATATGCAAATCGACCAAAAAGCGGAATGAGCAGTCGCTATGATGCACACTAACCACCAGGGGGCAGTCACTCAATGCAGGAGCTACCCCCTAGTGGTCAGTGCGCTCCCACAGGGGGAGTGCCACTCAACCAGAAGCCAGGTTCACGGCTGGTGAGTGCAGTGGCAGTGGCAGGAGTCTCTCCCACCTCTGCAGCAGCACTAAGTCATTAGTCAGACATCCCCCGAGGGCTTCCAGACTGCGAGAGGGCACAGCTGGGCTGAAGGACACCCCCCCACCCCCATGCACGAATTTCGTGCACCAGGGCCTCTAGTTTTTATTATAATGTGTCTTGGTGTAGGCCTCTTTGGGTTCATCTTATTTGGGACTCTCTCTGATTTCTTCCTTAACCTCATTGTTAACCCATTCATTGTTTAGTAGCATTGTTTTCAACAACCATAACCATCATACACAAGTCTCTATGCTTCCTGGACTTGCATGTTTATTTCCTTCACCAGGTTAGGGAAGTTTTCATCACTATTTCTTCAAATAGGTTTTCAATCCCTTACTTTATCTTTTCTCCTTCTGGTACCTCTATGATGCAAATATTGGTGTGTCTGATGTTATCCCAGAGGTCCCCTGAACTATTTTCTTGTTTTTCTGTCTTGATTGGGTGCAACCAAGGCTGGCTGTCACCCGTGCCGGGCCTGGGCCACTCAGCAAGAGACACATGACACACTGAGTCCAATTATCACCTGCCTGGGGCTTTAAAAATGTCCAAGACAGTTTTTTTGTTTGCTTTTAATACATTTCTATTGATTTCAGAGAGGAAGGAAGAGGGAGAGAGAGATGGAAACATCAATGATGAGAGAGAATCATTTTTCAGCTGCCTCCTGCATTCCCCACAATGGGGATCGAGCCCACAACCCAGGCATATGCCCTGACAGAGAATCAAACCATGACCTCCTGGTTCATAGGTCGACACTCAACCACTGAGCCACACTGGCCAGGCAACAGTTTTTAAGAAAGTTTGCAGCATGGGCCAAGGCTGTGGTAGAGAGTCCTGTCACAGAAGTGCACATGCCATGATCACAGCTACACAGCATCTGTGTGGTTGTTTTCGCTTGCCAGTATAATCTTTACAACCATTGTTCTCAACAACCATAACTATCATACATAAATTTTTTAAATAAATAATGATTTTTAGGAAAAATTTTAAAGATTTTTTCAGATATTTAGTATTAATCCACATGTTCACCATTTCCGACACCCTGCTTTCCTCTGTGCAGACCCAGGTCTCCACAGAAATCATGTTCCTGCTGCTGCTGGAAGAATGTTCCATTGTTTTTTAACGTGTCTTCGTGGAGGCTGCTGATGGATGTCTACTTCCACCACCATCTTCTAAGGGTCTTTCCTAGCTGTGATGCTGCAGCCTGATGGCATTGTCTTTCAGTGAAGACCCGTCTGTTATTTTTGCCCAAATACTTGTCCTCTGTCCTGGTGTGTCATGCAACTTCCTCTCTGGCTGCTTCATATCTTTCTCTTTTCCACTGGTTTTCAGCAGTTTGACTTGCTGTGCCATGGTGTGAATTTCTTTGTGTTTGTCCTGTTTATGGTTTCCTAGGCTTCTCTGATCTCTGCATTTATAGTTTTCATCAAATTAGGAGGCTGTTTGGACATGATTTCTTCATTATTGTTTCTGCTGACCTTCCCTTTCTGGGACATAAACCAACATGTTTTAGAACAGAGTGCGTGTCCCCCAGGTCCCTGAGGGGCCGCTCAGCTCTGGTGCACTCTGTGCTGCAGTGGAGAAAGTTCTCACTCAGCCACTAACTTTTCTTTCTTTGTGTCAGTTTTGTCTGAAGCCTCTCCATTTCATATGTTACCTTTAAAAATCTCGCATTAACACCCGCCGGGTGGCTCCGTTGGTGGAGCATCGTCCTGTAACCAGAAAGGTTACAGGTTTGATCCCCAGTCAGGAGTGCACCAGAGGCAACTGATCCACACTTCTCTCTCATATCGATGTGTCATGCTTTCTCCCTCTGTGTCTCTCAAAAAGAAAAAAGAAATCTTGAATTACTTCTTGTTTCTTCTTTATCATGTTCCTATTTCTCTTAGTTATGACCATGTTTTCTTTTAAATCCTTTAATTTGTTGATGGTATCTGTTTTAGCATTCTCATCTGCTTGCTCCAGATCATCTCCTGTTTCTGATTCTGCTTCATGAACCTATCCTTTTCTCCAGCTGTGGCTTCCACGCTGCTACTAACTTGCCCATCTGTTAACTGTTGGCTGGATACTGGCCATTGTGTTGGGTGTTGAATTCTCTGCCTGACAAGCAGTTGATTTACTTGTAAATCAGTTTCATCATCTTGACGCTCATCTTCACATCCTCCGAGTGGGTCTAAAACAGCCTTCACTGCAGGCTCAGTCCGCCTGCTCGTGGGACGGCACTGGGATCCCTGCTGCACAGCTGGCTTCCCACGAGGCCTCCCCACGTGGGTTCATCAGCTCCACGTCTCCCACACCTGTGTGCCCGGCACCTGCCAGCCCTTTGGGTAGTGCTCTCTCCCTGGCCCTATGGCGGCTCCTGTGTGCCTGTGAGCACAGTGGTTGGCAGACTCACAGGGCCTCGCTGATTCCTACAGCTCCTTGTTTGTGTGCTGCCTTCTGTGTGGCGAGCTCCAGCCCTCGACCTACCCACCTTCCAGCTCTGCCTTCCCGGCTCCCTCCTGTGTGAGTGCTAAATGCCTCCGCACTGGGGCCGCCACAGCTCTGTTTGTTTCCCTTCTCTCTCGAGTCAAGAGTCCTGCAGGACCGAAGCCACATGTCACACAACAGTTGCTTCATCTGTTTTGTTCAATATCCAGTTGTTTGTGTTGGCGGTGGAGGTTCCAGTACTACTTCCTCCCTCTTGGCCTGGAGCAGAAATCTCTGGTGGAGTTTTAACCTTGAACACTCTCATCCCTGGAACATGAAGTCAGAGCCAGGAGGCAGGATAGGATGGCACGGACTTGGGCCCTGCTTCTGGGGGTCAAGGAGGGTGGAGGTGGTGTGCACGGCTGCCGCTCCTCTGTGTGGTTTTGGGACAACCTGAGGCCTTTCCTGACCAGCTGTGCTCCACACGGTGGAAGGAAGTGCACGCCTGGGAGCGTGACCCCGAGTGGTTTCCGGGAAGCAGGCAGGTTGGAGGTGCAGGAGAGGGCGCTGGTGCGGGGTGTCTCTGGGACTGTCCTCTCGGTCCTGGTCCCCAGTAGTAGGTGTTTAAAGATGGAACGGGGTGGACACAGCCACGTTGTTCAGTTCTCAGCTGGGAGCCAGACTTGGAGGCTGTGTCCTGATTATCCTTCCAAACGTTCCCGTGGCTGCCAAGAAGTCCCATGACTGCACAGATGTGCCTGCCCCCACCCGCCATGCCCAGCGACGTTCACAAGAGGGGAGTGGGCAGCCCGTGCGAGACCCTCTCTGTGCCCTCACCAGGAGCCTGCACGTGGGCAGACCTAGCACAGAGCGAGGTCCTCCGCCCAGCGCTGCTCTGGGGCCTTGTTTTCCAGTTTTTAGGCGAGAGGCTTGACCCCTCTGGACTACCTTTCCCATGTTTTCCTTCTTGGCTTTTTTATTCATTTTTTCATATTTTCAGTCTAAATGTTTGTATTGTTTTTACTCCGATTCATCCTTGGAAACGAGAAACTGCCAGACCGTGAGGGCCGCGTCGCGCTCCTGTGACCCGTCCTGTACCCGAGGCCCGGCTGCTCCCGCATCGGGAACCTCAGTTCTCTCTCTTCACATCATCCTTCTCCTGGAAAGCTGATCACAAAGCCAGCGACTTGGCTGGACCTGTATCATTTCCCTCATCAGTTCTTCCGTTTCTGCACACATTCAGGCAGGATTTCTCAAGTCACCTTTCCAAACCACTGGCTCAGACTTCAGCAGTTCCCACTCTGCTCTGCACTTGTTACAGTTCTTATGTTGTGCTCCTTGTTACAGCGGGTGTAGATGAATACCGCCATTTACTGAGCAGGGTTCTTTCATGTTAGCAGTGTTTTGGCCTGGGTTTCTCTGCACGCCTCTCCCTGCACCAGGCCTTCTGGGTCTCAGAGGAGCCATGATTGGCCAGAAGGCGAGACTGTGCCTCAGTGCACGTACTGAGAGGCCAGGCCAGCAGGGCAGGTCAGCACCCAGTCAGCCACCAGCCCTCCCTGCTAAGTCTTGCAGGTCATGGTGGCCCTGTCCACTGGTGGTCGGAGCATTGATGGAGGGAGTGTGTGGCCCAGACAAGCCCTCAGGGTGGAGGTGGGTGCGCTTCTCCCAGAGGGCAGCCGCCGCAGAGGACAGGGCGCCACAGGGCAAGAGGGCTCTGCAGGTGGAGAGTGTGAGGACGGGCAGCTGCCCAAATCCATCAGTTTCCTGCAGGGCCTGCTCTGAGGGCAGGTGTGAGGTTGTTCCCCCCAGGCCTGTACCCCGTCACCCTCCCAGCACAGGAGGACAGTGTCACAGGCTGGGCCAGAGGGGAGCTTCTGGAACCAGGCCTCCCTGAGGCCTGTGGGCACCAAGAGCAGGAGCTGGTTGTCCGCCCTTCATCTCCCTCTTGCAGCATCTTCACTGAGGCCCTGAGGAGCATCCATGTAGCATTTCTAGTGGAAGGGAAGCCATGCTCTGGGTCTCCTTGGCTTTGGCAGCCATCTCAGCTGTGAACTGAGCAGGGAAGGACTATTGTTGCTGTCTTACCATGTGCCCCCAGACCGCAGCCCCTCAGGGTAGTGGCTGTCCTGTCCTGACCCACTGCGCAGTGGGCCTCAGCCACACGGCTGAGCCACAGAGAGGGGACTCCAGATGCAGCAGCCCCGCTGTCCACTGAGCCACACCCAGCAGTGTGAGGCATTTACCAGAAAGTGCAGAGCCACTGGGCAGCTAGCACATGAGGAGCCAAGATGCCAGAGAGGGGAGCTTCTGACATCGTCCCCGCAAGTCGCCAGCACAGCTGGGAGAGGTCTGTGGGGATGAAAACTGGAGGTCGGACCCACAGGAGGAGGGCCAGTGAGAGGGACACTCTCGTCCCATCCTGGGCGAGTTTGGCGCAGACCAACCACAAGGGGGGTGTGAAAGAGGCCGGCGCGGGAGTGGCCCCAGGGCTCCGGGCATCCTGCCACAGCACCCAAAGGGCTCAGTCCCAGCCCCACACCTTGCCCCATGGTGGAAGAGGGGGCTGGGGTACAGGGCTCCGAGCCACCCCACCTGTCACCTGCACAGTTCCTGCAATAGCCACAGTATCGGCGCCCGATGCCCAAGCTGTCGGGAGCCCGTGGCGCTCCACAGACTCCAGGAAGCAGCTCGCCAGCCCAGAGCAGGTACAGGCTAGGCCATGTTTCTGGCATTGGGTTTATTAATATAGACAGAGAAGAAGAAGAAATAATTTTTGGGCTCAGAGCCAGGAAAACTAGTTTTCCAGATTAATGCCGGGAGAGCTGTGAATCCAGTCCCTTGTGTCACACATCATAAAACTCCATCGTGACCCATAAAACTGACAAGACCCATCGAAAGCCTGGCTCCTCCGCAGACCCTCATTAGGCCGTCGTCTGTGACCTCGTGTTCCTCCAGGCTGCTGGGATCAAGACCAGCCTTAGTTACCGTTCAGAGAGTAAGGGACGGGGCATCAGCCACGTTTCGCTCAGCCCTGGAGAAGGGCTAAGGCGCCTGGGGCTGGGCCACACCGAGATGACAGGTCCCTGCTGCCATCCAAGGAGGAGTGCCCTTGGTGCAGGTGGGCAGCCGTCACCCCGGCGTCGTCATCTCACCTCCTTCTGTGGCTGCTCCCTCTCCGCGTGTTTCTGCAGTGACAGCACCAGACCCGCTGTCTGCTCTCCAGGATTCAGACTCACCTGTCAAGTCACCCGGTGGGGAGGCGGTGGCTGTCTGTTTAGTGACTGCTGGCTTGTTAGGCCAGGGGTCCTCAAACTACGGCCCGCGGGCCACATGCACATACAAATATTGTATTTGTTCCCGTTTTGTTTTTTTACTTCAAAATAAGATATGTGCAGTGTGCATAGGAATTTGTTCATAGTTTTTTTTTTTAAACTATAGTCCGGCCCTCCAACGGTCTGAGGGACAGTGAACTGGCCCCCTGTTTAAAAAGTTTGAGGACCCCTGCGTTAGGGTCTTGTTTCTTTCGAAATGGGTTCATTGTGTAGGTATGCGGATATTTACACGTTGAACTTCATGAAATTCCCTGTTGATTTGTTCTTGTTTCATCTTTTCTCAAAGCCCCTTCGGAAGTGTGTCCATCTGGCCGCTCTCCCCACGTGACCCGTGCCCGTGCTCTCATTCGGTGCCGCTCCCGTCTGTCCCTTGTTCCGGGTGTGGGTTGCTGGCCCACTGGGCTCCTCCTCCAGCTCCAGGCTCTTATTTCCTCTTTCTGAGGCCGGGCAGCTCATCTCCCTGCAAACATTGTGCGCCAACCGTGGACGGTCCACCCCTCACCTCCAGCACCCGACTCTGCTCCCTCTGTAGCCCGTCACCCTGGACTCCTGACCCGTCCTGGTTGCTCCCACTCCTTGCTACTCCTGGGAGGCGCGGCCACCTTCCTGCTCTTCCTAGGACTGGGGACTCGCACTGTAGGCCTGGCCGATTCGCCCTCATACTTTCTCTCCCCTGAGCGGTTCCTGGGCCTGAAGGGGAGCTGGCGGGTTGAATCCATACTGAGTCTCCACAAGGAGAGAGGAGTTCTGAACTTCACCTCCCACCACGCGTGGAAAACCAACTCAAATGGCTCAGAGTTCCAGCCTGGCCGGGTGGCTCCCTTGGTTGGCACGTTCTCGTACAATGAAAGGTTGTGTGTTCGGTTCCTGGTCGGGGCCTGTGCGGGAGGCATCCAGTTAATGTTTCTCTCTCTAAAATCAAACATATCCTCGGGTGAGGATTTTTTTTTTAATGGATCAGAGCTCCACCTACAAACCTTTTAGAAGATCTTTATAACCTTGGGGTAGGCAAACATTTCTTAGATGGGACACAAAAGCACTAACTGTAAAGTTTTTTAAAAATTGGTAACTTGGACTTCACCAAAAAAGTAAACCGTCAACCTCTTCCAAAGACACCATAACGAAAATAAAAGGGCAGCCACACCAGCTGGCAGAGAACAGTCACAATATAGCACATCGGACAGAGGACCCCTAGAGCCCAAGGAATCGGCCAGTTGTTTGTTTTTTAAATGGGGAGAAACTTCAACAAGCACTTCACAGAGAACATGTGAAGTCCAGCGAGCACAGGCGGAGACTCTCAAGGTCACTGCCAACAGGAAACAGCAGGTAAGATCAGCCAGCTTCTGTCACAGTCCCAGGCGGAGGGCAGGGCTCGGGCGTCAGACTGCCACATGACCCCAAACTTGCCAACACTTCTGCGTAAATATTCATGTAGCCTCGACTCATAGGCAGTCAAGACAGGAAGACACCCGCATGTGTCCCTCTGAGGGGTGTGGGATGCCCTCAAGTGAAGACCATTCACACTCCCTACTCCCAACCACCCAGCAACAGGGCATACAAAGGTGCTCTCTTCAAGACTGCTCTTGCAGGAGGAACTTCAGGGGGTTCTGGCTGGGAGGCGCTCCAGGATGCGGCCTTGTGACAGCTGGGTGTGGGAAATCCCCGTGCTGTCAGCACCTCATCCATTCATGACCTTAGTTCTTGGGCAGGAGCCTCAGGCTTTTGGGGTGGTTCTGATTGGAAAGCTTCTGGGTCACTGAGTTAGTGCCATGCCAGGGAGATGAACCCGCGGGTCCGGGACACAGAGCAGCCTCACCTCCCTGGTCACCATTTCAGTGGGATTTAGGGGACATGCCAGTTCCTCCCCAAGCATATTTGGGCTTCCTGGACCTTGCGTCATCCAGGGTCGCCACGGAGCTGGCATCAGATGCAGCTGGGCAGCATGAGGCCTCTGAGGGGGAGCAGTGACCCCCCTCTCAGACGGCTGCCCAGCAGACAGCCCAGGCCTGGCCCTGTTCCTGTGGCCACTGAGAAAGTACAGGAAGTTGGGCTCCATCTAAGCCATGTCCAAGGGTAGCGCAACACACAGCCCGCTAGGAGCCTGCCACACCCATCCCAGGGTGCCCAGGCCCTGCACATAGTCACCAGGGTGTGGAGGACAAGGCTGCAGATAGGCGAGTGCACCCCCATTTTCCCCAACCCTGATAGGGAGCACAGCGAACCCCACCCACCTCCCACATGACCCAGGCACAGTCCTGACATCAGAGCCCCTCCCTGGGGAGGAGCACAGGCTGTAGGGCCCTACCCTGAGCCTGTATTGATTAATAATCACTGTGACAACTGCACCAAACACAAACCACAGCATCAAACAATACAAACGCGTGACTGCGCAGTCCTGGAGGTCAGAAATCTGGGCGGCCTTGGCTGTGGCCTCAAGTCGAGTCCCAGAGGCTGGCATGGAGGTGTCAGCAGACTGGGCCCTCGCTGGAGGCGCTGGGAAGAGTCTGCCTTCGTGGTCGTTTGGGGCACGGTCATCCTCGGGCCAGAGGGCTAGGGAGGCCAGGTGTGCAGCCCGTTGGGGGGGGCAGGGCCAGGACCATGGCCGCCTGCCACGCTGGTCTCTTGGGAAATAGCATAGGCACCCACGGGTGCGTCTGGGAAGAAACTGGAACCCCTCCGCCCCAGCACCTCTGGGCTGCTGGGACTCTGTGAGTTGCTGAGTCCTGGTGGAGTCGGTGGAGCACAGGCGGCTGGAGGGCACAGCCAGGCTGCCACCAGCACAAGGCAGGGCAGCTGTCCTCGGTCTCGCTCAGCTGGGGCTGAGGCACTGCTCCATCCCTCAGGTGGTCCTCATCGTCAGTGGGAACCTGAGCTTCCTGAACTGGCTGACCATCGTGCCCAGCATCGCCTGCTTCGATGACGCCACCCTGGGGTTCTTATTTCCCTCGGGGCCTGGCAGCCTCAAGGACCGAGTCCTAAAGATGCAGAAGGAGGAAGCCCGGGAGGCCCGGCCCACGCCGACATACGGTGGGTGGACACCTGGGGATGTGGACAGAGGCCTTTATTCCCGACCCAGGATAGCTGGTCCCCAGAGGTGCTGGCCCATTCTTCCTGAGCGACTCCAGGCCCTCCCCATAAGGGCAGTTGTCATGACTCCGTTTCCACATCAGCCTCAGAAAGTGTCCTTGGCTGGGGGAGATGGGAGCTGTGGGCAGAGGCCCTTCCCAGACTCCCAGGCGGGGGGCCAGCAGCACCACCCTCAGCTTCTGTGAGCCCAGAGGGGCCGGACAGAGGCCAGGGTCTGGAGGGCCCACTGACGGGGCCGGGGACAGCCTCAGCTCCTCCCTGTGGTTGGGGCCCCGGCCCAGGGGGCAGAAGCTTACCCACTGTCCCTCTCTCTCCGAGCCCAGGCTGCATGGTGCGGCAGGCGGCCAACCTGGCACTGGGTGTCCTGGTCGCCTGGCTCAGCATCCCTGTGGTCCTCAACTTGCTGAGCCCCAAGCAGGTCATGAACAGCTCCTTCAACCCCCTCAGAATCGTCAACACATACGGAGCCTTCGGAAGGTACTGCGCATGCCCGGGGGGCCCGTCTCGGCAGCCTCTCTGGCCTGGGTGTGGTCTCTCCTCTCCATCCACCACATGGGAGACCCCTGGTCAGGCAGGCCCGGCCCTGACCAGCCAGGTGGGCACTCTTGGCCAGGGTGGGGTTGAGGGGTCTGCTCTCCCTCCCCGAGGCCAGCCCCACCTGCTCCTGCTCCGTCCACAGCCCCAGCCCCCCCAGTCTGCTCTGGGTGGAGAGGCAGCCACCGCCTGCAATTACACAGAGCCCCGCCCACCCTGACTTGGTCTCCCTGACAGCATCACCAGGGAGCGAACAGAGGTCATCCTGCAGGGCACGGCCAGCCCCAACGCCAGCGCTCCGGACGCTGTGTGGGAGGACTACGAGTTCAAGTGCAAGCCGGGTGACCTGAGGAGACGGCCATGCCTCATCTCCCCCTACCACCACCGCCTCGACTGGCTCATGTGGTTTGCAGCCTTCCAGGTAAGGCCCTCTCCTCCCGCTCCACCATCTCCCCCAAGTGCCCAGGTCCATTGCTCATTGTGGACTCAGGCTCCGGTCACTCCAGCGTCCCCAAGGCTATGGTGCCCTCCCGTAGAGTCTCGGAGGCTATAATGGAGGTGTCAGCAGGCTGGGCCCTCCATGGGTACACAGGCCCCTACAGGGCAGGTGGGGGGATATCAGACCCCGCTGGAAACAGTGTCATAGACCGACCACTCACTCTCAGCCATGGGTGCCCATGCAGCCCCAACTCTGACCAGCCTCACACCACCCACCGGGGCCCTTGAGGACACGGGAGGTCGGGCTGGATTCCTGGTGTGGCCTCAACTATGGAGCAGCTTCATCCACTCCCCACCCCAGCCCGAGAGGCAGGGGCCACCTCGCTGTCAGCCCTGAGATCGGGGCCTGGGCCTGAGGCCAGGCAGTAGCACATACAACACGCTCCCGGCTCCCACCCTCCTGGGGCAGGGTCTTCCCCCTGAGCAGCCTGGACCAGGGCAAGCATCTGGCTGCTCGGGAGTCGGAGGCCAGGCTTCCTTCCGTCTCTCCCTGAGCTCTGCTGCACACGCAGGCTCTGCCTCTGCACAGCGGCGGTCCCCTCAGGCCTGGGTCCCAGGGCCTCTCTCAGATGCCCTCGCACAAGGACCAGGTGCCATAGCCGGCTTCTCAGGGCGCCTTCACCACAAAAGACAAGACAGGCGTTAGCTCAGGCCAGAGAGCCTGGAGGAGCCGCATCTGCTCTGACCCATCTCGCCCAGGTGACAGCCCAGGGCTCCCAGGCGGCAAAGCCCAGAGGTGAGCTGGCCAGGCTGGGCCTGTGCCTGCTGCATCCGTTACCCAAGCACAGGACGGGGCGGGGGACCCAGCACACGAAGGAATGGTTCACACACATCTGGCTGATGGATCAGAACAAGCTGGCAGCCCCTCTGGGGGGAACCTAAACCAAAGCCATGGGGTGTGGGCCCCAGGGCAGCCACTGACCACACGGCATGAGACACACCCAGGACGACAGCCCGATGGAGTGACCGGCCGGCCAGGGCCCTCTGGAGGGTGGGAGGGAGCAGGGAGCATGCCCACTCCTGAGGGTTCTTGGGTGCCACACACCCCCAGTTCCTGCCCACAACAGGGCTCAGGCTGGTGGTCTGGTCCTGCGGGCGCCCAGTGCTGACCCACGGGCAGCGGCCCAAGCACCCCTCCGATTCTTGCCCCCAGACCTACGAGCAGCACGAGTGGGTCATCCACCTGGCGGGCAGGCTCCTGGCCAACGACGCTGAGGTTCTGTCCCTGCTGGCCTTTAACCCCTTTGCGGACAAGGCCCCCCCCAGGTAAGAATCTCTCCCAGACGGGACCCCCACCCACAGTGGCTACTGCCTCTCAGCACTACTCCCCCAAATGCAGTATGTGCTCTGGGGGCCAGGCCCCACCCCTGGAAATGTGCCAGGTGCAAAGACCCGTAGGCCCTCAGGCGACCCCCTCCCCCTGCACCTCTCACCTGCTGAAAGGACCCCCGCTTCTGGGGGAGGAGGTGGCCTCCTATAGCGAGTCCCAGCCTCCATCCTGGTGGCTCTGGAAGCTGCCACCCAGCACTCAGCCTTCCTGGAGGCTAAACACGGCCCCTGGCCCAGGGCCTGGTTGTGATGGGGGCTCCTCTGGCTCCCTGAGCAGCCTCTTCCCACCAGGGAGCGCCTGGACAGACACACACCCCCTCCTGAAGTGCGAACCTGGGCCCCTGAGCCTGGGGCCCCCTGGAGGCTGCCGCGCTGGGCGGAGCTGCAGGCTGACGCTCCCCTCCCTGCAGGTGGGTCAGGGGAGAGCACTACAGGTACAAGTTCAGCCGCCCCGGGGGCCTGCACGCGGCAGATGGCAAGTGGTGGATCCGGAAGAGGATCGGCCCCTACTTCCCTCCACTCAGCCTCCGGAACCTGAAGGGCTACTTTAGGTCACGGGAGTGGCCGTACCCAGCACCGGAATAGAGGGACCCAGGGCCTGTCCACCAAGAAATAAAGTGGGAAGACATTAGCACCCCTGCACCGCCACCTGCACCCAGATGTCCAGGAAAGCAAACCAGGGGGTGGCATTGGGGGATGTGCTGGGGTCGTGGGTGGCCATCTGTGCTTTCCTCACCCCTCAGAGTGGGTTCCCAGGCACCCTGGTCATTTCCCTGGTCACCAGGCCCCCAGACATGGGCGTCCGAGGGAGCTGTGGTGGATCCAGGACCAACAGCACCCGCTACACGGAGCCTCGATTCCTCCCATTGGCCATGGCCTGGCCAGGAGGCTCCCTCAGGATCCTAGGCACCTGGGGTGCTGGTCCACAGCCAGGCCCTTACCCCCAGTGGCCAAGCCCCTGTTGTGTACCTGGTGTGGCTGTGAGGAAGTCCTCGCTCCCTGCCTCTCCTTCACCCGCCCCGGGGCTGACTCCCACCACATCCAGAACAGACTGAGGGGGAGAAGCCAAGACTCCAATCCCCCCTCATGCCCACCCTCCTCAGTCTGCACACACACCCCTCAAGGCTGGTCTGAGCCCTGCCTTCCTCCCCAGTGACCACCGTCCAGAAGCCCTTTGTCCCCCCACCCCATCTGGTGAGTGAAGCGCATCCTCATGCTCCCCAGTGACCACGTCTCCCCAGCCACACACCATGGCGCCTCCCGCTGCTGACCTGTGGGTGGGGGGACAGCAGAGCCGTCAGTCCTAGCCTGGGTGCTGGGTGCTGGGACGGCAGGGTCCCCACAGTGCAATTCTGAGGCCCAGTTGTCAGAAGTTAGTGGACTAATTATGTTTTGTTTGGCAATCCAGGACCCCGTGGCAGTGAGAACTGGGTGCAGCCCAGGATCTTTGCTGCCTGTCGTGAGCTGTGAGTGAACAGGGTAGGGTCCTGCCAGACAAATAAGCTGGCACCCAGTGGTGCTGCCCCAGCCCCGCTCAGCCAGGGGACAGAGGCCAGGGGGATGCTGCCAGTCCTCCCTCCTCCCCTTCCTCCCGCCACCCCCAGCCATCCAGGGCACTGGCCATACTGTGGGGAGCCCTGGAGAGGTGGTGCCGGCCAAGAGGCTGGATGAGGTGGGTACAAGTACAGGTCTGTGTGTAGCAGCCTCCCGGCCGCCTGGGGGGCCGGCCCAGGTGCCAACAGAGAGGCCGTGTTCCTGCTCACAGGGAAACAGGCGCCCTGTGTCTGCAGCGGACAGACAGGGCCTCAGACAGGGAGCCTGGAGCCAGCAAGTCTGCCTGCGGCAGCCAAGCGCCAGCCACAGCCCGGCAGCCCTTCCTGGGGGGTCGTCCTGGGGGCTCTGCCAATGGGTGGGGGCACCAGGGGGCCTGAGGAGACCCTGCACCTTGGCTCCGATGGTTCTCCACACCCCTGCCCAGACCTCGGGGGGGCCTCCCTGCCAGGGGCCATGGGGTTTCCCACCTCCCCCCAGCCCTTCCCATCCCCTCTGGGCTCGTTGCCACCCGGGGCTGGACAAGGGAGCCCTAGGACCCCGCACTGCTGACTCTAGACCCCCATCCAGCCATGCCCCCCAAGCCTCCAGGCCCCCTAAAACACACACAGGAGGTGATGTTTAGGCGGGGGCAGGGCTGGAGCCAGTGACCAAGTGTCATAGGAGGCCCCTGGGCTGGGGCCCTCAGGAACCAGGCAGCCCTGTCCCCGTCCTGGAACAGAACAAACCACTCACCTGGGCATCACAGGTGACTCCAGGTCCAGGTTGTGGGGGCGCAGTGGCCGGAGCGAGGCTCTGCCTTCTGACCCAGGAGGACCCATTAGACCTGTTTCTCCCACAGCCTCTCCTCCCAGGCTCGGTGCCCCCCACCCACCCACCTGTCTGCCCCAGCCTTTGGAGCCTCTCCTAAGGCCACTCCCTCCCCTCAGAGGGAGTCCGCTAGACCCTTCCTCCACTCAGAACCCTCCCACTGCCCCACCTCCTGGGCATGAATCGGGGGTCACTGCCCATTACCCCAGCCACACCTGCCGTGGATCAGGCCTTGGGGGCCCACACCCCTCGGGCCTGCCTTCACTGGACCCCACGCTGCTCCTGATCATGCTCTAGGCTGGTGGGGATCTAGGCCTGGTGCCCCAGTGCCAAGTGGCACCCAATACAGGTCTGCGGGGTAAACCATCCACCTACTGTCAGAAAAAGGCCCAAACACTTCACACCCACTCCACCTGGCACTGCCCTCTCTCCAGCCTCATGAGGATCTGCTGTTTCTTGGTCAGCCCAGAAGAAACTTCCGGGGGAGGGGTGCTCAGGGACATGAGGCCGGGGCATTAGCGCCCCTTCCCTCCAGACAGCTGAGTCTGAGAGAATGGGGGCATATCCTTCCCGCCTCGCTCTCCCCTCTGAAAACCACCTGGGTAGAGGGGCCTGTGGGTGAGATCTCTCTGCCCCACCTGACAGACAGCACAGCACCTGGTGGAGACTGACTGTGCATCAAACTCGGGTGAACACGCCAGAGTTGCCACAGGGAAGACCACCTGTGCCACTGCCTCCTCCGGGACATGAGACTTGGGACTCTAGACACCCAGGCATCGCCCATCAGACAGTGGCTGAGCTCCGATGGCCCCCTGGGCTGGCTGTTAGCCCGTCCAGAGCAGCAAGCTTAGCCAGGGGCCTGGTGCAGGGAGGACCCACACACTGCCTCCCCTCTTGCTCTAGCAACCAGACGAGGGGCGAGGGGCACAGCTCCCATTGCACGTGAGGCAGGGTGTGTGCGAGCCTTCACCAAGCCAAAGGGTTTCTCACTCACTCAAAGGTGATAAAGTGCATTTTTGGCACCTGCTAAGTCCAAGCATGTGCTCCCCTCAAACTCGCTCAGATGAGACATTCTTCCTCAGGGATTAAGTTCCAGCGCCACTAGGTAAGACGGAACTCAATATAGCAGCCACCCAACTTCAAAACTGCTAACATGCTCAACAAAATTGGCACATCTTTAACTTGATTGATCAAGAGAGAAGATTCAGATAACATTTTTAAAAGTGAGGGTATTACTACCGACCTTGCAGAAATAAAAATAACAGTACTATGAACAAGTATATGCCAACAAATTAGATAACTCAGATGAGATGGACAAATCCCTAGAGACACACAAACTACTAAAAGTAACTCAGGAAGAAGCAGAAAATCTGGAAGGATCTCTAACAAGTAAGGAGCTTGAATCAATAATCCAAAAACCTCCCAACAGAGAAAAATAACTGGGCCAGGAGGCTTCATTCCTGAGTTCTACCAAGAATTTAAAGAATTAACACCAATCCTCAAACTCTTCCATAAACTTAGAAGGAGAGGGAACACCTAACTCATCCTATGAGGCCTGTATTACCCTGATAAATACAGACAAAGATACCAATATCCTTTGAGCATATAGATGCAAAAATTCTCAACAAAAGAACTAGCAAAACAAATCTAACAACATATTAAAAAGATGATACACCATGACCAAGGCAGAACTATCCTAGGAATGTCAGAGTGTTCAACATAAAGTCAGTTGACACAATACACGACATTAACAGAATACAGCATGGAGGAAACCACATGACCATCTCAATTGATGCAGAAAGCATTTGACAAAATCCAACAAGCTTTCATGATAAAAATCACTCATAAAACTAGGAATAGAAGGGAATTCCTCAACATTAAAGGCATTTATGAAAAATCCACAGCTAACATCATAATGGTGAAAAAAAGCAGGACCAAGACAACGATGCCCACTGTTATTCACCAGGAGTAAAATTCTCTCTAATGACATGACATGATCCTATGTACGGTCATGTGTTTTGTTGTTACATGGCCGTCTTAGAGTGCCCTTACACAAACCTAGATGGCATAGCCTACTACACACCCATTGCTCCTAGGCTACAAACCTGTATAGCACGTTACTATACAAAACAACCAGAGATTAAATCAAGCTCAGGACAGAATGATGCAATCAAGAGGCTGACAAAGTGTGTGAGGTATACTGTTTTCCAGCCAACATTTTTTTTTAGAGTGGAAGAAAGAGGGAAAGACAGGAATATCGATGTGAGAGAAACATCAATTGGTTGCCTCCTGCATGAGCCCTGACCAGGACCTGGACGGGGAGGAGCCTGCAACCAAGGTATGTGACCTTGACCGGAATCAAACCCTGAACCCTTCGGTTCACAGGCCAACGCTTTATTCACTGAGCCAAACCAGCTAGGGCCAGCCAACTTTTTACTTTATGTCAAAAGAATACACTCTAATGATAAAATGTATAGTATAGTAAGTACATAAACCAGGAACATAGTCATTTATTATTATTATCAAGTATTATGGCCCTAGCCGGTTTGGCTCAGTGGATAGAGCGTCAGCCTGCTGACTGAAGGGTCCCAGGTTTGATTCCAGTCAAGGGCACATGCCCGGGTTGTGGGCTCAATCTCCAGTGGGGGGTGTGCAGGAGGCAGCCAATCAATGATTCATCATTGATGTTTCTATCTCTCCCTCTTCTTTCCTCTCTGAAATCAATAAAAATATATTTTTTAAAAGTATTATGTACCTGACATAGTTGTTTCTGCCATACTTTTTCTAAAATATATATTTTTTATTTTTTACAGAGAGGAAGGGAGAGGGATAGAGAGTTAGAAACATCGATGATAGAGAAACATTGATCAGCTGCCTCCTGCACACCCCTTACTGGGGATGTGCCTGCAACCAATGTACATGCCCTTGACTGGAATCGAACCGTCGGCCGATGCTCTATCCACTGAGCCAAACCGGTTAGGGCATCTGCCATACTATTATATGCCTGTCAATACCACGAACAGTATGGTGTCGCACAGGACATCACCAGGTGGTAGGAATTTTTCGTCTCCATTATAAACTTTTGGGACCACCATCATACATTTGGTCCATCATTGACTGAAACCTTATTATGTAGTGAATGACTATAGAAAGTTCCAGTGATCCACAAAAACACATTAGTTAATAAACTAATTCCGTAAAGTTGCAAGGTACAAGATCAACACAAAAATCAGATGTGTTTCTATACGCCAGCAATGAACAATCACAGAAAGTAAGGAAACAATTTCACTCACAATAACATCCAAAAGAATAAAATACCTAGGAATAAATCTAACCAAGGAGGTGAAAGACTTGTACTCTTAAAAACTACAAAACATTGCAAAAAGAAATTTAAGATGACCTAAATAAATGGAAAGGCATCTGTGTTCATGTGTTGGATGACGTAATACTGTTCAGATGACACTACCCAAAGTGGTCTACAAAGTCAATGAAATCTCTGTCGAAATTCAAATGGCTGTTTGTGCAAAAATAGAAACAATCTTCAAAATTCATATGGAATTGCAAGGGCCCCAAATAATGAAAACAATGGGGGGTGGGGGGCGGCGGGGGGGGGGGGGGAGTTGAAGGACTATCACTTCCTGATTTCAAAACTTGGTACAAAGCTACAGTAATCAAAACTGTGGTACTGCCCTGACTGGTTTGGCTCACGGCCTGCGGACTCAAGGGTCCCAGGTTCGATTCCGGTCAAGGGCATGTACCTCAGTTGCGGGCCCATCCCCAGTGGGGGATGTGCAGGAGGCAGCTGATCGATGTTTCTCTCTCATCGATGTTTCTAACTATCTCTCTCCTTTCCTCTCTGTAAAAAATCAATAAAATATTTTTTTAAAAAAACTGTGGTACTGCATAAGAACAGACATATAGACCAATGGAATAAAGTGGAAAACCTAGAAATAAACCCTCACATATATGGTCAAATGATTTCTGACAAGGGTGCCAAGACGATTAAATGGGGAAAGGAGTCTTTTCAACAAATGGGGAGGGAGAGAGGGAATAGATCTAACCACTAAAGAATGAAGTTGAAAAAGGAATCCAAAGAGGACCACACCAAGACACATCATAATTAAAATGCCAAGAGCAAAAGACAAAGAGAATCTTAAAAGCAGCAAGAGAAAGAGACTCAATTACCTACAAGGGAATACCCATACGACTGTCAGCTGATTTCTCAACAGAAACTTTGCAGGCCAGAAGGGAGTGGCAAGAAATATTCAAAGTGATGAATACCAAGAACCTACAACCAAGATTACTTTATCCAGCAAAGCTATCATTCAGAAGTGAAGGTCAGATAAAGAGCTTCACAGATAAGGAAAAGCTAAAGGAGTTCATCACCACTAAACCAGTATTATACGAAATGCTGAATGGTATTCTTTAAGAAGAGGAAGAAGAAGAAAAAGGTAAAGATACAAATTATGAACAACAAACATGCATCTATCAACAAGTGAATCTAAGAATCAAGTGAATAAATAATCTGATGTACAGAATGAACTGGTGATTATAATGAATCAGGGACATAGAAAGGGAATGGACTGACTATTCTTGGGAGGGAAAGGGGAGTGAGAGATCCAGGAAGAGACTGGACAAAAATCGTGCACCTATGGATGAGGACAGTGGGTGGGGAGTGAGGGCGGAGGGTGGGGTGGGAACTGGGAGGAGGGGAGTTATGGGGGGAAAAAAAGAGGAACAAATGTAATCTGAACAATAAAGATTTAATAAAAAAATTTTTAAAAAAGAATGAAGTTGAACCCTTACCTCACACAATATTCAAAATTAACTTAAATGGATGAAAGACCCAAACATAAGGGCTAACACTATTAAAACTCTTGAAGGAAACAGGTATATCTTCATGACCTTGGATTTGGCAATGGATTCTTAGATGTGATACCAAAGGCAGGAGAAACAAAAGAAAAATTAGACTTCATCAAAATTTAAAACTTAAGTGCATCTAAGAATGTTATGAAGAAAGAACAACCAACAGAATGGAAGAAAATATTTGCAAGTCATATATCTTATAAGAGTCTAGTGTTCACAATATATAAGGAATGCTTAACAATTAAGCAACAAAAAGACAAACACCCCAATTTAAAAGAACTTGAATAGACATTTCTCCAAGGAATACATACAAATGTCCAATAAGTACATGAAAAGATGCTCAGCATTCTCAGTCATTAGGGAAATGCACATGGAAACCACAATGAGATACCACTTCACACCCACCAGGACGGCTTTCATTTTCTAAATAGAGAATAACAAGTGCTGGTGAGGATGTAGAGAAATTGGAACCTTTGTACATTGCATGTGGCCATGTAAAATGGTATAGGCACTGTGGAAAACATAAAGTTAAACATAAAATTACCATATGATTCATCAATACTTCTGGGTATATGTCCAGAAAATTGAAAACAGGGACTCAAGCAGATACTTCTTCACAACAGTATTATTCATAATACCCAAAAGTTGGAAACAACCCAAATATCCACTAACAAGTGAATGGATGAACAGAATGTGATCTATCCATGCAATGGAATGTTATTCAGCCACAAAAAGGAATAAAATATTGACACATGCTACAATGTGGGTAAACCTTGAAAACTATATTCAGTAAAAGAAGCCAGACATGAAAGGTCACCTATTATATGATTCCACTTACATAAAATATCTAGAATAGACACATCCATAAAGATGGAAAGAAGATTAGTGATTGCCAGAGGCTGTGGGGAGAGGAGAATGGGGAGTAACTGCTAATGGGCACAGGGTTTCCTTTGGAGGGGATGAAATATTTTGGAACTAGATAGAGGTGCTGATTGTACAACACTGATGTACTAAGTGCTGCTGATTATTCACTTCTCAAATGGTTAATTTTATGTTAATGTCAACTTCAAAAAAAATGAAAGGGAAGAATAACAAAACCAAAAAAAGAAGGAATAATCTGGGTGCAATAAAAGAAGAGAAGCTGGAAACCAGAATGGTGCATCCCAGGCTGAAAGGAAGAAGCACTTTATCCTTATGACTCTGGATAAACCTCTGATTTGTAGTATGTTTTTTTAAACCTCTGTGATTGGTGTACTCCCACTGAGTCCAAAGACCTTTGCATAAAACTAGAACCCTTTCAGGGCTAAAACATTAAGGGAACAAAATGAAACTCAATCTGTGTGTGTGGGTTTTTTTTAATATCAATAAAATGGGTAAACCTCCAGCTACAATGATCAAGCAAAAGGAGAGAAAACACAAATTACCAATATTGAGAAGGGAAGAGGGGATATCACTACAGATCCTATCAACACTGAAAGGGTAGAGACTATTGTGAACAACAATTCTAATAGATTTGACATCCTAGAAATGGAAATAAAACTCCATGAAAGATACAAATTACTAAAACTGACTCATGAAGAGAGAGAAAGCCCAACTAGCCCTATAACAATTTTTAAAAATGAAATTCATAATTTAAAATCTCACAAAGAACATTTCAGGCCAAGATGGCTTGATTGGTGAGTTCTGGCCAACATTTAGTGAAGAAATTATATCATGCTGTATAAACTTTCAGAAAATGAAAGAGGAAACCTCATTCACTACTGATCATAATATAACAAAGTACAACACTGGAAAACAGTTGGGCATTTCTGAAAACATTAAGCATGTACTACCATTCAATCCAGCCATTTCTCCTTGGTATCTACCCAAGAGAAATGAAAGCAAAGGGACCTGTAAGTAATGTTACTAGCAGATTTATTCATAAGAGCCAAAAAATGGAACATTCCAGGAGTCCATCAGCAGGGGAGTGGATGATTCCATTGTGTTGTGTCCACACAACAAATTATCCTTAGCAATAAGGATATCAAATGGGGGGGGGGGGGTCAATCAGGGGAAAAGGAGACATAGGTAATACTTTAAACCAGCGGTCACCAACATGGACCACCAGTTGGCGACCGCTGCTTTAAACAATAAAAAAAGAGATCAAGTTACTGATACACAGCAACACTTCTCTGAAACATGCTTAGCTAATGAATCCAGAGACAAAAGAATACGTAGCATGTGATTCCATTTATACAGAATTCTAGGAGGCAAACAGTCCCAACTACAGTGACAGAAAACCGGCCCTTGGTTACCTGGGGTTGGGGAGGAACTGACTGGGACATAGAACAAGGGAACAGTGGGGGAGGGGGCTGGAAATGTTCTGTATCTCTTGTGTGGTACTTTGGTGTACACATTTGTCAAAAACCACCAAGCTGAACACTTTAAATAGGTGCATTTTATGTATCTTATAACTGACTCTGGATAAAGCCCTGATTTGTAGTGTCTTTTTAATGTCTGTGATGGAAGTACTCCCACTGAGTCTGATTCAAGCTATAGCAGGGGTGGGCAACCTTTTTGTGCGTGCGTGCCAAAACCAGCAAAATCTCTGACTCAAAATTTTTCTGCGTGCCAACCCTAATTTTTTGAGAACATGTTACGCCTACTTGATATCTCTTAAGGTGTACATATGTGAAGAACCTTGAAGAAATAATAAAATTCATTCGAGCAACAAAAACACAGTATATGATGATGAAAAATACATTTATTTTTTAATGTATACATGTACACTGATAGTTCGACAGAAAACTTTATGACTCCGTTTGATATTATCAGTGGGACTTTTGCTGCTGCATCACTGATGACAGAGATTTTACATCAGGTTTATATTTCGTGACCTTCAGAGATATGCACGAGCTACTACTTTCATCCGTCAGGCTACTCCTATTACAAGACATAACAAAATTCATCACTGAGAACAAAGATTCACAAGCGTATGTGGATGAAACCAAAACACTGGTCAGATCTAGGAAGGCAGGGAGAGTTAAGGCAGAGGCATAGAAATTGCTCTTCCCCTCTCTCGTCAATCCATGTCTATGGTCTTTAAGATAACTTGTTATGTAAAATTATTTATCTAAGATGCACCTACACTGAATTTATCTGAAAAATAAAAAAGTTGATATTAAGGAAAAAATTGTAAATGGAAGATTATAAGACAGGGTTTCGCGTGCCAGCCAAAGTTACTGGCGTGCCATGTTTAGCACACGTGCCAGGGGGTGCCCACCCCTGAGCTATAGAGTGTCATCGCTCAGCACAGAGCTGGAAAGGATGTACATGCTTGCATCTTGTGCAGTTGAACAAGCCAGCACCAGCACGCCACCACTTACACCTTAATTGAGATGATTTTGAAAACAAAGGAAAAACACGGAAATACCACTACTCTGGGCTGAAATAAGTAAAACGGGCAATGCCAGTGCTAACACTGCGGAGGGCAGTGGAAGTGCTGGTCAGCATCTAAGTTGGTCAGCATCTACCACACTGTAAATGCCCAGGACCCAGTAGCCCGTCCCTGGGGGTGTGCTCAGCACGCAGGGACAGATGTCCCCAGGAGGCATGTGCTGAAGTTCACAGCAGCCTGTTCATCGAGACAAAAACAGCAAACAACCCAAAGTCCATCAAGAGTAGGATGGACAGATGATCAAATGACATTCGTGTGCTTCCTTGATGGAATGTCTTACAGCCCAGAGAATCAACAATCTACACACGTGGAAAATGGGTGAATGTCCCTCCCAAACGTGCAGCCGCGCTAAAGGTGAGACGCAATAGAAATCAAATCATCGACACAAGGAAGTGTGTGCCACATGATGTCACCCAGCACCTAGCAGACAAACAGGACCAGACTGGCGCTACAGGCCAGGGTCGTGGTTCTGCTGGGGACACACAAGGGGCCACAGGGTTCAAATTCTTGAGTTGGTGGTGGTCACGCTGACTTTGAGATGGTGAGCATTTGCTGAGCTCACACATTGTGTGGACTCGTTTGTATATGTTCTGATTCACAACAGAAATGTTTGAAAGCAGAAAAATCTGTTTCGTTGTCGAACGTTAGATCCTCCTTCCTTTCTGATGTGTTTATTATAAAGAGCCTTGAGCTGGGTCTGTCTTCTCAGGCATGTGTAGGAAAGTGTGTCCACTGAAACCCCAGATGTGGCCCAGATTTCGTCCAACTTATTTTGTGTTTTGACTGCATGTTCCTGGTGATTGCAGCCCCTCCCTGTCCACTCTTTGGAAATGTTTTCTGTCCCCTGAGTTTTTAAGTCTGACCAGGTGGGGTCCCCCCGGGCCTCTGCTCAGGCTGGCGGTGTTTCTCCTGTGAGTGTAGCTGCTAAAGTCCTAAAGTCATTTGAACCCAGCAACGTGAGCGAGCTTCACAAAGCCTCACTCACAGGAGCGGAGGCCACACTCACCCCTCGTCTACCTGTAGGGGCACCTTATTTTCAAAGCTAAAAGCCATGAAAGCTATGACGGCAAAGTCAACAAGACAAGACGATGCCTCTCTCCTCTCCTTTCCTCCTGTCAAGGGGTAAACCAACCCCATTTGTCCTCAGGGAGGGTCGGCCACAAGTCACCTCCTCCTTGCGCTGGCTCTGGCCAGGCACTGCACCTGGGCCCGAGGGCATTCAGCGCCAGCCCTGCAGCTGCAGGCCTTTCAGTGGTGGGCACGCATTTGCATCTCAATAACCCCTGATTAATATTTAAGGAGCCAGCTGTCTGAGCCACATGAAAAAAATGGGGAAAAAACACGCCTTGTTCCTTTAAGGGGTGGGCTCCAGGCTCTTCATCAAGTGGCCTCATCTCCCCACTCGCTTTTCACACACAATTCTTTTAAATGAAAAAAAAAATATGAAGCGCTATTAGCAAGTTATCAGGGACCAACTGTGTCCCCATCAATGCCCCTCAGTGCATTGTGGCCGCCGTGCAGCTGCAGGGCTAGCGCTGAGCAAGCCGCCGGGCTGGGCTCCATCCCGCAGTCTGTCCGAGGTCATCGGGCACCGCATCCACCGTGCCCTTTCCCTGAGCCGCCAAACGGAAGTGGACACCGCGTTCAGAGCTCATGCACAGGCCTGAGAGGGATGAGCCCAGCCAACACCCCCGCCCCCACTCAGAGAGCCCCCTCACTGCTGTCCCTCCTGGCTGGCTGCACAGCCCCCAGGGGTCCCGATCCTCCCCCAACCTGTCCCAGGCCGGCTACCCTGGGGAGGACGGGTGGTTCTTGTCAATCAAGTCAGGCCACCCAGGCAGAGCCCTCCCCTCACTGACCACCCCTGGCAGGGTGGCTCCTCATCCCCTGGGTCTCAGCTCACAGGTCCTCCTGAGAGGCCTTCTCCGGCCACCGCAGGGCATCCTTCCACTGTCCTTCCCTGGGCAGGTGTCACGGGCCTGGTGCTGCCTCGGTCCCCTCATAGAGCATCAGCTCCACCAGGGAGGGCCTGTGGGTCAGTTGTAGTGGGTTGAATAGTGTCCCCCAATTCACATCCACCCTGAACCTCAGCACGTGACCTTTGGAATGTAACTACGTAAGAGGTCATGCGGGATAAGGGTGGGACCTAAATCCAGTGTCCTTATAAGAGGAGACACACAGGCACCGGGAAAAGCCATGTGACCACAGGCAGAGACGGGTGGTACAGCCACAGCCCACGAGACGCAGAGCCGCCAGGAGCTGGAAGGCAGAGGACCTCCCCCTGAAGCCTCAGAGGGAGCGAGGCCCAGAGGCACCTTGATCTCAGCCTCCGGCCTCCAGTGAGGGTGCCTTCCTGTTTTCTCAGCTCCCTCCTGGTCCTGCGCTACTGGCCCCCGGACCACTCACCCCCCAGGAGGGGAGGCAGCCACTCAGACTTGGGGAGCCTTGCCTGCCCGGTTCTGGCTGTGCAGAGTGTGTAGGGGGGCAGGTGGCTGGGTGCCTCCTGGGGCAGTGGCCCCACCTGAGAGGATCAGGGGTGCAAGGCAGCCAGGACCCCTGTCAGCCACACAGCACCCCCAAACACTGTCTGGACCCTTGATGCTCACGTGGCCCTGGGAGTCCTGGCTTCCCCTTCGAGCCCTTCACGCCCAGCCAGAGCCACTGGGTCCCGCAGCACCTGTTGTCCTCACTGCACGTGGATCGCTGCTGTAATGAGTCTCTAGAGGAGGGTGGACACAGACGGCCCAAGGGACCAGCCTCTACCTGGGGAGGGAAGGGCCCCAGACCCCCAGCACCTCCCTACCCTGGTCCTGTGCTCACGGACGGCAGGATTCTGCTCTCAGAACCAACAAAGGGCAGGTCTAGAGAGATGACTTCATTACATTTTCCCCAGAGAGCATCCCAGAGCTAGGGGCGCCCTCAGCCAGTCTGGCACCTGCCCCCTCAGTCTTGCTGACCTGTCCTCACATTCTCTCCAAGGACTCCTGGCAGCGCTGTGTCCACCAGCCCCTCTCAGGAGCCAAGACGGCACCAGGAGGACACCATCTGGCTACAGGGTCTCCAGGCCCCTGCTCACAGCTGCGGCAGGTCCTGTAAGAGCCCCTGCCCCGCCTGGAGCTGCGCTGACTGGCCCACCAGGGCAGCTGTGACGGCAGTGAGCCGAGGTAGGAGCCCAGGACCCCACTGCATGCAGCCCACTGGCTCATCCCACACTGGCTGGTGTCACAGGGTCCTGGTGGTGGGACACAGTTACCAAGGAGGACTCCCCTCTGTTGTCCTTGAGAGCTGAGGCTGGATAGCGGCAAAGCCTAGAGGGCCTCCAGGTGGAGGCAGCAACTCTGCAGGCCTCAGACAGCTCTGTCAGCTGCCTCCCCTGAGACAGCAGTTTCGTATTTCCCTCCTCATGTCCCAGGGCTGGTGAAGGGGGCCTTGGAGGGACTCTGAGCTCCTGAGTCAGCTCTCCCAGCCCCGCCTGGCCCCACAGGCCAAGGGGACAGAGCTGCCACAAGCGCAGATTGGGCCACTCGGACCACGGGGCACCTCCTCTGCCTGGGCCAAAGGAAGATGCCAGGGTGCCTGGACTCAGTGGAATACACCTTTCTGGGGGCCAGGGTCTCCGCTCAGGTCCCGAGGGAATAAGATGTAAATGGAACTTGTCTTCCCAGGCAGGCTGGCGGTGAGGTGGGAGAGCAAAGAGCTGGCACGCAGCTGCCCCTCTGTCCGGGGCGAGCCTGGCAGGCGAGGGTTAAGCGCAGCGAGAGGGACAACACCCCACCCCAGGGCCCAGGACAGCTGGCCCGTCACCTGTCAGGGCTCAGGCACCACAGCTGTGCCGACAGCAAGAGCCCAGACTCTGATCCAGGAGAACAAAGTGCCCACGCTGTGCTCAGAATTCCAATCGGTGCCACACGCTGCTGGCAAGAGCCAGAGGCAGGCCTCCAGGGCGGCAGGGCTGGCGGCGCCCACCCTGGACCGGGGCGGACACCAGGAGCTTCTATGGGCCCCCACACAGGCGGGGGCTCCAAGCCCAGGTCCCTGTGGGCAGCACGAGGGGCAGCAGCCCCGTCCCTTCCTGAGAGGCGCCTGGAGACCCCACCCCCCAGCGCAGCCTCTGGGACCCCCGTGAAAGCGGGAAAAGAGCCCTGACACAGGCGATGAACGACGCAGACGGGTCAGCGCTGAGCTGGTGCTCACCAGCCTGTGGGTGGGAACCTGAGCCCACCTCCCAGATGGGGCCGGGAGCCTGATGGCCCTGCAGCCAGAACCTGTGAGCTGCCAGCTCTGCCCTTTCAGAGTCCAAATTGGGCCAGGAAGGGGAGGCACCTCTGTTCCAACGTTAGCCCCGTGCACTCCACAGAGAGCAGCCCTCGGGACCGGGCAGCAGGAGGCCGCGCCCAGGGCGGCTCAGCAGTGCACCCCAAAGATGTGTCCCTGTCCTGATTCCCAAAACCTGTGGATATGACCTTATTTGGGAATTTGCATTTTAATCAAATTAAGGATCTTGCGATGAGATCATCCTGACTTACCAGGATTGGCCCTCAATCCAACGACAAGCGTCCTTACAGGAGACAGAAGAGGAGAGAGACACAGAGAAGAAGCCAAGTGCAATGGAGGCAGGGATTGGGGAGATGCAGCCACAACCCGAGGGAGGCCTGAAGCTACAGAAGCTGGGATGGGAGCCTCGGGGGCGAGCACAGCCCTGAGCACCTTGATCTCAGACCTCCGCCCCCCGAAGGGAGAAAGGCCGTTTCAGTTGTTTTAAGCTGCCCAGTCGGAGCTGGTTTGTTTTGCGGTCACAGCACACAACACGCCCGCCGCCCCGCAGTCGCATGGGTGGTGCCATGGGAGCGGCCGCACGGCACAGGCCTCCTCCGACCGCTCTGTCAGCCCTGATGGCGCACTGCTCCTCTCGGCCCCATCAAGTCTCCCCCGTGGCCTCTGGCTGCACTGGACACCCCCAAAGTCAGACGCAGAAACATCCCCCCGATACCTCAGAGGAGACAGACCAGAGCCTCAGAACCCCAAACACCACGCTCTCCTGAAATGTGGTCGTGACCGAGTCCCATCACCATCAGACATTGAATTTGCAGTGAAAAGTGTGAGGGGAACGTCCAGGTGCTGGTGGTTTACTGGTGACACCTACCCCGCATTTAAAGAAGAAGTCACGCCGCTCAGCCCGGCCTCTTCCGGGAAGGGGGCAGGGAGGTGCACTCCCCAAGCAGTGCTTCCCGACGTCACCCCACCCCCACCCCAGACCAACCAGGAAGTGACGGCACAAGCCAACTGCATCCCTCCTGAGCACAGACAGGAAACCTCACAGCAAATGAGTCAGCAGCACATACAAGGAGTTCTACACCGTGACCAGGCTTCACCCAGGAATGCGGGCCGACTTCAAAATTCCAAAACCAATTAAAGGGCTAAATAAGAAAAACCATATGATCATATCAATAGATACAGGGGGGGAAAATTCAACATGCATTTATAATTTTTGCTTAAACTCTGTAAATTAGATAGAAGGGAACTTCCTTAACCTGATAAAGGCACGTGCGAAAGCCCACAGCCGTCCTCACAGGTCATGGGGAAGGACTGACAGCTTCCGGTAAGACTGAAGCAAGCCGAGGCCACCCGAGCTTGCCAAGCGCGCCCCGCCACCTGCGCTTGCCACCCGCACTCGGCCAGGCCATCCGCACTCGCCACTGCTGTCAGCACCAGGCTGGGGCTCAGAGCAACCAGGGGGGAAAAGGGAACCAAAACAACAGGGCCGAGGTCACAGGCATCGCACTGAGTGAGGCACAGGCTGCCGGTCCCACTCACCGCAGTTGTAGAACAGGTGGATGTAATCCAGGGGGGCTCCTCCGGGCTCACGGAGGGGCGGGCGGAACTTCCAGGTGATGGGACAGACACGCAGGATCACTACTGAGGTACCATTTGTCCAAAGCCACCAAATTGTAGGGTAATTGCTTCCTGATGAGCAAGACATCTTGGTTACTTGGTTACTTTAAGGAGCAAACAGAGCAGGCGTGTGGGGGCCTCCGCTGTCTCCGGTCCTCTGTCGGCCTCAGTATCCTCATGAGGGCACAGCCCAGGTGAGCACTGAGGCCTTGAGGGTCCCACCCCATAGCCTGACCCCTCACCCTTCACTTATCTGTGAAGACCCTGTCTCCCTGGTCCCTGCTGTGCCCTGGCTGCCCATGTTGCAGCACCACCCAACCCTGCATATTCACACACAACCTGTGACCCGAGGGCACCCCCCGGCCAACCCCTCATTATGCCCCTCTGGGAATGCCCTCACAGTGGGGACAGGGCCTCTGACTCTGAACTTTCCCCATCCACCCTCTTCCCTTGTGCTCACAAGGTCACCCTGATAGGCACCCCCAGCCGTGTGTCCCACCCAGGGTCTCAGGCGCATGTGGGATGATGGTCCCACCCAGGTGGCCTCCTGAGCTCATAGGCACATGCCCAGGGGCTGGAGGACAGTACCATCTGGCCACACAGCAGCGGGCTGGGAACTGAGGAGCTGGGGCAGGAGGCATCAGACAGTCCAGGAAAGGCAGGATGGCCATCACCCAGGTGGGAGAGAATGGCAGATGCGCACCATGTCCCAGAGTGTCACACAGGCCACCCACGGCCCTGCGTCCCTTGGTCCACTACTGGCTAGGGCAGGTGTGGGCAAACTTTTTGACTCGAGGGCCACAATGGGTTCTTAAACTGGACCGGAGGGCCGGAACAAAAGCATGGATGGAGTGTTTGTGTGAACTAATATAAATTCAAAGTAAACATCATTACATAAAAGGGTACGGTCTTTTTTGTTTGTTTGTTTGTTTTATTCATTTCAAACAGGCCGGATCCAGCCCTCGGGCCGTAGTTTGCCCACGGCTGGGCTAGGGCCTGTAGGTGACTCCTCTCTCCCCCAGTGCCCCCAGGTCTTCAGAGCCCAGAGCTAAAGAGGCTGCAGTCCCCATTGTGGTCTCCCGAGATCCAGGCTCAGCCAAGTAAGGACTCTTGGTTTGGGGACCCTCAGAGGGACACCACCACATGGGCAGGATTTAGGGGGACCATCATCCATGACAGCTAGAGGCGAGAGAGGCTGGCCTAGATCCCAAGGCCCCTTGACTGGCTGGTTAGGCTGCAAGGCTCTGACCAGGCGGCCTCCTCCTGTATCAGTCTAACATTTTTTTAAAATATATTTTTATTGATTTCAGAGAGGAAGGGAGAGGGAGAGAGAGATAGAAACATCAATGATGAGAGAGAATCATTGATTGGCTGCCTCCTGCACGCCCCCTACTGGGGACCGAGCCCATAACCCGGGCATGTGCCCTGATCAGAATTGAACCCAGGACCCTTTAGTCCACAGGCCAACGCTCTATCCACTGGGCCAAACCGGCAAGGGCCAGTCTAGCATTTTGACATTTTTGCAGGGATTTTAGTCCTTGTAAAAGGCACAACCTTGACAAGGCCTGTGCCTCACGCAGGGCGTCCCCTGGAGCCGCCCCACCAGCATCAGACCATGGCCTCACCAGGGACTACCGCCTGCCCCCAAGGGCAGCACTCGCTGGCAGAGCTTTCCCGAGAGCAGTGTCCTCCCCTGGCCTAAGGAGCCGCCGGCCCAGCTCCTGGCCTGACAGTCCTTAAACGGTTAGTACAGTCACCGCCAAGCGGCCTGGGCCTGGGCAGGTGTGTAAACTACCCTGTGGTAGATTTGTAACTTACCCCTTTAATCTCTCTATTCCTACAGGTCTGCTCAGATTGTCTATTTCTTCTGGAGTCCGTTTTGGTCATGTGTGTCTCTGGGGATGACCCATTTCATGTGCTATCTCGTCTGCTGGCCTGCAGTTCTCACCGCAGTCCGTGTGAACCCGGCTGATTTCCCAAAGTGGCAGTGACGCAGGGCTGACAGCCACCAGGACAACAGTCCCAGAGACCAGAGAGGAGGTGCCTGGCCTGTTCTTAGTCTTTTTTTCTTTTCAAAATAATTCTTCATTATTGAAAGTATTACATATGTCCTGCTTTTTCCCCCATTGGCTCCCTCTAGACCACCCCTGCCCCTACCCCCACCCCAGACCCTCACTGCCCCATTGTCTGTCCATGGGCCATGCACATATGCATTCAAGGTCTTGGTTGATTACCTCCCACCTGGCCACCCTCCCCCGCTTCCCTCTGAGATTCCGCACTCTGTTCCATGCTTCCATGTCTCTCAATCCACTCCATTCATCGGTTTGTTACTTAGATTCCACATATGAGTGAGATCATGTGATCCTTGTCTTTCTCTGACTGACTTATCTCACTTAGCATGATACTCTTCAGGTCCCTCCAGGCTGTCTCAAAGGGTAAGAGATCCTTCTTTTTTACTGCTGCATAGTATTCCATTGTGTAAATGTACCACAGCTTTTTTATCCACTCATCTACTGATGGGCACTTGAGCTGTTTCCAGATCTTAGCTATTGTAAATTGTGCTGTTATGAACGTAGGGGTGCATACATTCTTTCTGATTGGTGTTTCAGGTTTCTTAGGATAGATTCTTAGAAGTGGGATCACTGGGTCAAATGGCAGTTTCATATTTAATTTTTTGAGGAAACTCCATACTGTTCTCCACAGTGGCTGCACTAGTCTGCATTCCCACCAGCAGTACAGGAGGGTTACTTTTTCTCTGCATCCTCGCCAGCACTTGTCGTTTGTTGATTTGTTGATGGTAGCCATTCTGACAGGTGTGAGATGGTACTTCACTGTTGTTTTGATTTGCATCTCAGATGATCAGTGACTTTGAGCATTTTTTCATATGTCTCTTGGCCTTCTGTATGTCCTCTTTGGAGAAGTGTCTATTTAGGTCCTTTGCCCATTTATTTATTAGATTGTTTGTCTTCCTTTTGTTAAGTTGTATGAGTTCCTTATATATTTTGGATATTAACCCTTTATCAGATGTAGCCTTGCCAAATATGTTCTCATATACAGTGGGCTCTCTTTTCGTTTTGTTGGTTTCTTTTGCTATGTAGGTAGAGCTCTTTATTTTGATTTAGTCACATTTGCTTTTCTCCTTAATTTTCTTTGCCCTAGGAGATATATCCATAAACATGTTGCTATGAGAGATGTCTGAGATTTTGCTGCCTATGGTTTCTTCTAGGATTTTTATGGTTTCACGACTTACATTTAAGTCTTTTATCTATTTTGAGTTTATTCTTGTGTTTAGTATAAGTCGGTGGTCTAATTTCATTTTTTTGCACGTATCTGTCTAATCCATACACCACTTATTTAAGAGACTCTCTTGACTCCATTGTGTGCTCTTGGCTCCTTTCTCAAGTATTGAGCATAATGGCTTGAGTCGATTTCTGGGGTCTCTGTTCTGTTCCATTGATCTATATGCTTCTTCTTGTGCCAGTACCAGGCTGTTTTGATTATGGTGGCTTTGTAGTATAACTTGAAATCTGGTATTGTGATTCCTCCAACTTTTTCTTTCTCAAAATTGGTGTAGTTAGTCAGGGTCTTTTTAGATTTCATATAAATTTTTGGAGTATTTGTTCTAGCTCTGTGAAATATGCCATTGATATTTTAATAGGGATTCTGTTTTTAGTCTTTCAGTAAGGGAAGTTCAGTTTCCACTATCACATGTGACATCAGATATGCAATTTTTGTGACACGCCCACTTCAAATTAATGACATGCCATTTCCAATTCTCTAAGCATTTTTATCATAAATTGGTGTTTATAGTTCTTTATCTTTCTCCAACTGGCTTATTTCACTTAGCACAGTGGTTCTCAACCTTCCTAATGCCGCGACCCGTTAATTCAGTTCATCATGTTGTGGTGACCCCCAACCATAAAATTATTTTTGTTGCTACTTCATAACTGTAATTTTGCTACTGTTATGAATCATAATGTAAATATCTGATATGCAGGATGTATTTTCATTGTTACAAATTGAACATAATTAAAGCATAGTGATTAATCACAAAAACAATATGTAATTATATATGTGTTTTCCAATGGTCTTAGGCGACCCCTGTGAAAAGGTCATTCGACCCCCAAAGGGGTCACAACCCACAGGTTGAGAACCGCTGACTTAGCATAATGCTCTCCAGTTCCATCCATGCTGCTGCAAATTGTAAAAGTTCCTTCTTTTTTAGTGAAGTAGTATTCCATTGTGTAAATGTACCACAGTTTTTTAATACATCATCTGCTGTTGGGCACTTAGGCTGTTTCCAAATCTTAGCTATTGTAAATTGTGCTGCTATGAACATAGGGGTGCATATATCCTTTCTCAATGGTGTTTCTGGTTTCTTGGGATATAGTTCTAGAAGTGGGATTACTGGGTCAAATGGGAGATCCATTTTTAGTTTTTTGAGGAAACTCCATACTGTTTTCCATAGTGTGCACTCATTTATTTTTAAATCATTTTTTTATTTTTTAAGTACAGTTGACATACAGTATTATATTAGTTTCAGTGTACACCCCAGTAATTAGACATTAGATAACTAAGTGATCATCCCAATAAAATTCTAACCCACCTGACACCATACATAGTTATTAGAATATTATGGACTAGCCCTGGCCAAGTGGCTCAGTTGATTGGAGCATCATCCCATATACCAAAACGTTGTGGGTTCAATTCTCAGTCAAGGCACATACCCAGGTTGTGGGTTCGATCCCTGGTCAGGGTGCATAAGGGAGTCAACAGATTGATGTTTCTCTCTCACATTGATTCTCTCTCTCTCTTTCTCTCTCTTTTTCTCTCTCTCAAAATCAATGAAAACATATCCTCAGGTGAGGATTTTAAAAAAAAGAATATGCCCTGGCTGGTGTTACTCAATGGTTAGAACGTCCGCCCACACACCAAAGGGACGTAAGTTCGATTCCGGGTCAAAGGCATGTACCTGGGTTGCAGGTTCAATCCTTGGCCCTGATCAGGGCATGTGTGGGAGGCAACCAAACAATGTGTCTCTGTCACATCTCTCTCTCTCTCTCTCTCTCTCTCTCTCTCTCTCTCTCTTTCTCCCTCCCTCCTTCCCTCCCTCCTCTCTCCATCCCTTCCAGTCTCTCTAAAAATCAAAGGAAAAATATCCTTGGGGAGAATTAACAAAAACAAAAAACAAAAAAGAAAAATATTATTGACTTATTAACTATATTCCTATAATGTATTTTACATCCCCATGACTATTCTGTAACAACCAATTTATACATTTTTTGAAATGTTTTTATTGATTTTTAGAGAGAGAGGGAGATGGATAGAGAGATAGAAACATCAATGAGAAAGGAACATCATTGATTGGCTGCCTCCTATTGGGGATCAAGCTTGAACCCAGGCATGTGACCTGACCAGGGATCAAACCAGTGACCTCTTGGTTCTTGGGTCAATGCTCAACCACTAGCCACATTGGCTGGCCAAGCTAATTTGTACTTCTTTTTTTAAATATATTTTATTGATTTTTTACAGAAAGGAATAGAGAGGGATAGAGAGTTAGAAACATCAATGGGAGGGAAATATCGATCAGCTGCCTCCTGCACACTTCCTACTAGGGATGTGCCCGCAACCAAGGTACATGCCCTTGACCGGAATCGAACCTGGGACCTTTCAGTCCGCAGGCCGACACTCTATCCACTGAGCCAAACCAGTTAGGGCTAATTTGTACTTCTTAATTCCTTCACCTTTTTCACCCATCCCCCCAAACCACCTCCCATCTAGCAACCGTCAAAATGTTCTCTGTATCTATGAGTCTGTTTCCTTTCTGCTTGTTTATTGTTTTTTAGATTCAATTATTGATAATATGTATTTTATCACCATTTTATTGTTAATGTTCTTTCTTCTTCTTCTTCAAGAACCTTTAACATTTCATATAATACTGGTTTGGTGGTGACTAACTCCTTTAGCTTTTTCTTGTCTGGGAAGCTCTTTATATGTCCTTTTATTCTAAATGATAACTTTGCTGGGTAGAGTAATCTTGGTTGTAGGTCCTTGTTCATGACTTCGAATATTTCTTGCCAGTCTCTTCTGGCCTGCAAAGTTTCTGTTGAGAAATCAGCGGACAGTCTGATGGGAGCTGCCTTGTAGGTAACTAACTGTTTTTCTCTTACTGCTTTTAAGATTCTCTCTTTGTCTTTAACCCTTGGCATTTTAATTATGATGTGTGTTGGTGTCAGCCTCTTTGGGTTCACCTTATTTGGGACTCTCTGTACTTCCTAGACTTGTATGTCTGTTTCCTTCACCAAGTTAGTTTGTTTTTTCAAGTAGGTTTTCAATTTCTTTCTCTCTCTCCTCTCCTTCTTGTACCCCCACCATGTGAATGTTGGTGCACTTGAAGTTGTCCCAGAAGTTTCTTACATTATCCTCATTTTTCGTTTATTCTTTTTTCTTTTTGTTGTTCTGATTTGGTGTTTTTTGTTTCCTTATATTCCAAATCATTAATTCTCAACTTCATCTACTCTGCTGTTGATACCCTGTAAATTATTCTTCATTTCAGTTAGTGTATCTTTCACTTCTGACTGGTCCTTTTTTATGCTGTTGAAATTTCCACTAAGTTCATTGAGTATCCTTAAATCAGTGTTTTGAACTCTACATCTAGTAGATTGCTTGTTTCCATTTTGTTTAGTTCTTTTTCTGGAGTTCTGTCTGTCTTTCATTTGTGACATGTTTTTTTGTCTCCTCATTTTGGCAGCCTCCCTGTGTTTGTTTCTATGTATTAGATAGAGCTGCTGCGTTTCCCAGGCTTGGTGGAGTGGCCTGATGTAATAGGTGTCCTGCAGGGTCCAGTGGCACAGCCTCTCCTTTCACCCAAACTGGGTACTCCAGGTGTGCCCCCTCCCCAGGCCAGCCCCCGTGTGGGCTGTGTACAGCTTCCTCTTGTAGTTGAGGTTTGATTGCTGTTGGCACATCAATGGAATGGATTTACCCTCAGGCTGACCAGCTTCAAGGACTGGCTATGACCATCGATCACCAATCTCTGAACACCCTAGAGGATCAACTGTGCAGGGACCCACCCCACATAACAGGACTTACTTCAGCAGAACTCTGGTGCCCCCTTAGTCCACTCCTTAAGTATGTTGCTTGTGGAGGTGGTTGGGTGCATTGATGTGCTCTGAAGCTGTCCACTGGGTGTGCTGGCTCTGGGGCCTCCTGGGAAGTGCAGGCCAAGGTCAGCCATTGCCTATCTTTCACCCAGGGCCACTCGCCATGAGCTACAAAGCAATCTGCAGATGGCTGCTACTTATCCTGGACCTGGAGGTACCCAGAAGAGGCCAAGCTGTGAACCAAGGCTGGCTGCTGCTAGTGCTGGGCCTGGGACCACATAATGAGAGGTACAGGGCACACTAAAGGCAGATGCTTCTTGTTTGAGAGATTTTAGGAAGCTTGAGCCAAGATTGGCCATTTGTATGGTAAAGCCATTGGAAACAGCTTAGGTGGGTCTGAAAGTTGAGTGGAGCAGGGTCTCAGGGAATCACCACGGCAGAACAAACAGTGTTAGCCAGGTTGACAGAGACTCAGATATGGCACCCACCTGCTAGCTCTGTGGGGGGAGAGTTTATCAAAGGAACAATAGCCTCTGCCAGCACTTCTGTCTGGAAGAAAGCTGCCTGCCTCTTAGCTCTCACCTGATGCCAGACAATTCAGTTCCACCCCCCTTATGTCTCTGGTGCCTTTCAAGCTGTTGCCCCAGCACTGAAGCTCAGAGGGAGTGAGTCTAAGTAAGTCCCTGTGTGGGCCCTTTAAGAAGAACTGCCTGGGTCTCCAACAGCCCTCCATCTCCCTCAGCCTCAATCCCCGCTGGTTTTTGCTGCTAGAAGTTACGAGGACTTCTCTTCCTGGCACTGGAACCCTGGGCTGGGGGGCCTAGGATGGAGCTGGGACCCCTCCCTCCTCAGGGGGGGACCTCCACAGCCAAGATATCCCCCCCATTTTTATCCACCATACGTTCCATGTCTCCACACTTCCTATGAGTCTTGATGTAGCTTCAATTCCCTAGTTGTAGGACTTCCATTCAGTCAAATGTTGGGTGTTTCTGAATGATGGTTGTTCTGTAGTTTAGTTATAATTTTGATGTGGTTATGGGAGGATTCGAGTATTACATTTACCTATGTTGCTATCTTTTTTTTTTTTAATCCTCACCTGAGGATATTTTTTCTATTGATTTTTAGAGAGCGTAGAAGGGAGGGAAGAGTGAGGAGTGGGGGAGAGAGAGAGAGAAACATCAACATGAAAGAGACACATCCACTGGTTGCCTCTCCCACATGCCCCAACTAGGGACGGGATTGAACCTGCAACAGAGGTACGTGCCCTTGACCAGGAATTGAACCCACGACCCTTGGGTCCGAGGGCCAACACTCTAACCCAAGCATGTCAAACTCACCGCCAGCGCCGGCCGTGTTTTACATGCTTGCTCTAACCACTGAGAAACCTGCCAAGGTCAGTGCCACCATCTTGACCGGAGGCAGTACTAATCAATTTTTTATATAAAACTACATTGTTAAATCCCTGAAATAACAACTTATTAAATAATGATATGCATATTTATAAATTCACATTTCTAAATTATAAATATTTATACATAAAATTCAGTTTATTAAGAATGGCATTCTGGTTTTCTTTATCTTTGCTTACTTTTCTCTGCCTGTTCTCTCAGCTTCTTAGAGGGGCGTGTTCAAATCCCCAAGGACATTCCCACTCTGCCATCCATCTCACCCTGTTCCCATGGTAACCTGCCACAGGGCGGGGGAGGGGGGGCATGCAAATGAGCTGAGCCAGCAGTCCCAGCTGTATCATCTTGTCAGATTCTTAAGACACTGCAGGCAGCACAGGTGGTGTCTCCCCTTCTAGGTTGTCACTCCGAGAAAGGCAGCAACATACTGGTAGTTTACACATACAAACTGGGCCATCTCGCCCTAGGCCTTGCTTCGAGTATATTTATTTCCTTATTTCTAGTGTTTTACTAATTTTTTTTTTAATTTTCAAGGCAGTATGTGCTAGCGTGGAGAAGTTGGAAAGCCCGGGGAATGCAGAGGAATTGCATCTGAGTCTGGCACCAGAGCAACAGGTATTTCAGAGGCAGGAACCGCGGGTTCCAGGAGGAGAGAGCTCACGGGGAGGAAGACGCACCTACACAGGTGGGGCCACTCACCTCATCTTCAAGCTAAAGTGGGCTTTTGACAGTGAGAAAAGACAAAGGTAAAAATAACAAAACCCACACAGATGCAGGTCCTCCTGCGGCAGCTTCCGGTCTGGCTGCGTGGAGAGAAGGAGGTGCCCCGTTCCTGGCTGTTTTCTGACTGTGACTCAAACAGCCTCTCTCCTGGGTGAGGTCGCCCCAAACAGATGTGGGAGGAGGGCTTTGCAGCAAGGACTTCACTGGCCCCTCTCCAGAGCCGGTTCACTGCTCGTGGCAACGGGGGTGCGTGTCTGTCCTGCCGGAAACACCCCCCAACCGGGAAGGTCACCAGCGCCAGGCTGACTGCTGTGTGCGGTCACCCCTGGGAAGAGGCCGTTGATGGCTCCCTGGGGGTGCAGTCTAATGACCGTTGGGGCCCCACAGGCACCCCAGGGGTGAACCCACGCTCCACGTCCGGCAACCAAGTCAGGGCCCCCTCGGCTCCTGCAGATGCCTGGAGCCCGCAGCAGCAACTTCCTGGACAGAAGAAACGCCCCCCAGCCCCCACGCGCAGCTGGGCTCTGCACCCAGGCTCCCGGGCGGCCTGAGCCCATGTGGCGCCCGGAGTGGCCGACCCACGCCCCGCAGGCGGATCCCCTCCTGCCGACACATCCAGCTGCCCAGTGATCCCTCCACATCACATCCAAATGCCCGACACCCAGTCCCCCCAGCCCTTCCCTCACCCACAACCATCTCCAGTAGCTGCCACAGACTCCACCACAACGCACACCCCCAGCTTCAGCTTCAGCTGCCCCCACCGGCCCCCACGGTCTCCAGGGCCATTTAGAGAAAGACCAGCCCTGGTCCCCTGGCCTCACCCACCTCATCCCCCCACCACCTGTGGCACCCCGAAAACACTGCCCTCATTCCCCCTCGGCCTCTGCCCGAAGCCCCTGCTACCCTGGACCCCCTACTCACCACGTCAGCTTCTGGGGAGTCTTCCCCACACCTGTCAGCACAGAGGCCGTTGAATTCACACGGTTCACCGTTGTTCCTCAGTTCAGGAGACACTGAAGCACAGTGTCCGCCGCGTGGAACAATGGCTGCCGAAGCCACAGGAGGGCTAATCAGGTGTCAAACAAGCCCGCAGCCTCCCGACACCGCACAGGTGTTCCCTGTGTGAGCCTCTCACTCCAACACAGGGTGCTCAGCCAGGTCTGTGCCCCCCACCTGGGCAACACCGGGCACAGGCTCAGGTTGGGGTGGTGGGGGGTAGGCTGAGAAGGGGGTCAGCAGGTGGAAAGTGGATATGAGATGGGGTTCCAGAGGAGGGAGGATGAGCTCCTACTAATTGCAGCCCAGGCCCCACCCAACCGGCGGGCTGCAGCGCCCCCTGGTGCCCACCCAGCTCAGGGCCACCCCCAAGCCCTGGTCACTCCTGGTGCCCAGGAGCAGCACCAACCCTGCTCAGAGCTGGGGGGACCCAGCTGCAAGCCCCTCCTCCCCCGCCGTGTCCTCCTGTCCAGCACGTCTACCCCACACACCCTGAAGCCCCATCCACCGCACACACATGCCTGGCCACGTCCCCTGCCCCGGCCCTCCTGGCTCCTGACAAACCTCTCCCTGTAGAAGGAAAACAATACCCCGTGAACAAGGGGGATTTGTTCCAAGATTCCAAGGTTGCTTTGCTTTAGGAAATCCATTCATAAAATCCACCATGTGAACAAATCTAAGGAGGAAAATCATACGCTTCTCTCCATCAGTGCAGAAGAAGCCTTTGACAAAAACCCAACGTCAATTCCTGATAAAAATATAAACAGTAAGGAAAATAGGAATTGATAGATATTGTCTTTTTTTTATTGATTTTTTACAGAGAAGAAGGGAGAGGGATAGAGAGTTAGAAACATCAATGAGAGAGAAATATCGATCAGCTGCCTCCTGCACACCCCCTACTGGGGACGTGCCCACGACCAAGGTACATGCCCTTAACCAGAATCGAACCTAGGACCCTTCAGTCTGCAGGCCGACGCTCAATCCACTGAGCCAAACCGGTTAGGGCAGTGGTTCTTAACCTTAGCTGCACATTAGAATCACCTGGGAATCTTTTTAAAATCCTGATTTCTGGGCCTCATCCTCCGGAAATTCTGTTTCTTTGTTATGGGGTGGGGCCACAACATTGGTAACAAAGAAACAGAATTTCCGGAGGATGAGGCCCAGAAATCAGGATTTTAAAAAGATTCCCAGGTGATTCTAATGTGCAGCCAGGGTTGAGAACCACTGGGTAAGGGTGATAGATACTGTCTTGATGTAATAAACTGCACATGCCTTTCCCTAAGCCCACCACCTCGCTGAATTAGGAAGCGCAGGTGTCATTTCCCCTAACGTCCAGACCAGGGCAAGGCCGCCTGCGTCCACGCCACGCCTCCCTGTGCCGAGGCCTCGGCACTGAGTCCGACAGGGAACCGGTGAGCGTCACAGGCTGGGAAAGGAGCAAAACCGCCCCCGTTTGCAGAGGCCATGACGCTGTCCCCGGGGCCGTCCTGTGAAGCTTGTGATGACGGACACATCCCAGGGCCTCCGTGTCGAGCACAGGACCAGCCCACGCAGCCACTGAGCGTTAAGTGGGGCTCACGTGCTTTTCCGATCTCATCTGTGGTGGGTCCCGCCAAGATGCAGTTTCCTGAAACCCTTATGGGGAGACCATCGCTTTCCAGGTCGAGCCCTCGGATCCGACAGCAAATGTAAAGAACAAGATCCAGGATCAGCAAGGAAGGCCTCCTGGTGACACCGGGAAGACGGACGGACGGACGGACGGACTTGTCTGCCTACAACATTCAGAAGGAGCCCACTCGTCACTTGTGCTGAGACTTCGTGGTGGTGCTGAGAAAGGAGGAAGTCTTACCCCACGAAGCGCAGGAGAAGGGAGGGTAAGCTGGCTGCCCTGACATACTGCCCAGGGGCGAGAATGGCAGAATCAGTCGCCTTCGCTGCGAGTTTGTTTGTTTTTTCCTTGTTTGTTTTTTGAGGAGGTTGGGTTGTTGTTGTGTTTTCATATATTTGTGTTGATTTCAGATAAAGGAAGGGAAAGAGAGAAAGAGAAACATCGATGATGAGAATCATCCACCAGCTGCCTCCTACACGCCCCCCGTGGGGGATGGAGCCCGCAACTGGGCCATGTGCCCTGACGAGGAATCGAACCATGACCTCCTGGTTGGTCATGGGCCATGCTCGACCACTGAGCCACAGGGACCGGGCCGCTGGGAGTTATTATGGCCAGCCACCTTGACCGGTGGTTTTGTGGCAAATGTTGTCTGACCTATTGCTTCAACAAACCAGAAGACAAGTCATTGTATGCGGGTTAATTAAATACATCAACTAACAAAATAAATAATTCTTAAAGGGGCTCATGTGACTGCGGAACGGAGTGCTTGGATCCATTTCCTTCTGTTTTATGGACATAAACGGGGCAGCCGCGTTAGACAGCAAGCCCAGCCCTAGAGGCTCAACGAGGGGGACGGGAACTCAAACAATAAATGAAAAAGTACGAAATTAACACACAAAAGTCAGGAGCCTTGATGTGCGCACACAGTAAGTAGTGTGAGGATGGGATGGAGAGAAACCACCACCAACCACGGAAGCCAGGAAGATCAAACACTCAGGAATGAAGTCGACAGGAAGTGTGCAAAAGTCATAAATGGGACCAACGTGGAAATCTGGAGAGGAACGGCAGGGTAGAGCCTACGCGGCACTGAGTCGATGTTGGCGTCGGGGCCGTGCCCCTCCACCTCGGCCGCAGGAGAACGTCCGTGTCTAGGAAACACGCCCGGACATATTTAGGGTGAAGAGCACCCTCCCGCACCCTCGCCTCGGAAGGGGCAAAGCAAACATTGGGGCGATCGGGGAGAAGGGAATGCGGGTACTGGGCGTACTAGTTTTGCAACTTTTCTCTAAATGTGAGATTATTTCGAAATGGAAGATTGAAGACTTGATCTGTGGTGCCTACGTCCTGGGAACTGACACTTTCCTCCCAGGGACTGGGAGGGGCTCCTACAGACACTGTGTCTCCAGCCTTGGCCACTCGGTCCTTCTAAAGGTCGGCCCACAGCTCCATCACCTGCTTCCATGCCGGGGCCTGGCAGGACGCACCCACAGTAAGAGCCGGGCAGGTCCCAGTGCGCTGATGTCGAAGCCCCGCACGTGGCTGGGCGAAGAAGACCGACAAAGGTGCAGGGAGAGGGCGGACAAGTGTGCAAGGGGCCCGCAGAGCATCCCAGGGCACCCAGGAGGCGTGAGGTGGCCGTCTCGGGTGGAGCTGGAAGCACTGAGGTGGGAAAACTCGTGTTTCAGTGCCTCTCTCTAAAAGTTAGCTTTTTTAAAAAAAAAATTAAATCTTTATTGTTCAGATTATTACATTGGTTCCTCTTTTTTCCCCCCATAATTCCCCTCCACCCAGTTCCCACCCCACCCTCCACCCTCACTCCCCACCCACTGTCCTCATCCATAGGTGCACGATTATTGTCCAATCTCTTCCCGCAGCCTCCACACCCCTTTCCCACCCCCCAAGAATAGTCAGTCCATTCCCTTTCTATGCCCCTGATTCTATTACAATCACCAGTTCATACTGTTCATCAGATTATTTATTCACTTAATTTTTAGATTCACTTGTTGATAGATGTGTATTTGTTGTTCATAATTTGTATCTTTACCTTTTTCTTCTTCTTCCTCTTCTTCTTAAAGGATACCTTTCAGCATTTCTTATAATACTGGTTTGGTGGTGATGAACTCCTTTAGCTTTTCCTTATCTGTGAAGCTCTTTATCTGACCTTCACTTCTGAATGATAGCTTTGCTGGATAAAGTAATCTTGGTTGTAGGTTCTTGCTGTTCATCACTTTGAATATTTCTTGCCACTCCCTTCTGGCCTGCAAAGTTTCTGTTGAGAAATCAGCTGACAGTCGTATGGGTACTACCTTGTAGGTAACTGAGTTTCTTTCTCTTGCTGCTTTTAGGATTCTCTCTTTGTCTTTTGCTCTTGGCATTTTAATTATGATATGTCTTGGTGTGGTCCTCTTTGGATTCCTTTTGTTTGGGGTTCTCTGTGCTTCCTGGACTTGTAAGTCTATTTCTTTCACCAGGTAGGGGAAGTTTTCTGTCATTATTTCTTCAAATAGGTTTTCAATATCTTGCTCTCTCTCTTCTTCTGGCACCCCTATAATTCGGATGTTGGTACACTTGAAGCTGTCCCAGAGGCTCCTTACACTATCTTCGTATTTTTGGATTTTTTTTTTCATTTTGCTTTTCCGGTTGGGTGTTTTTTGCTTCTTCATATTTCAAATCTTTGACTTGATTCTTGCGATCCTCTGGTCTGCTGTTGGGAGTCTGTATAAAATTCTTTATTTCAGTCAGTGTATGCTTAATTTCTAGTTGGTCCTTTATCACCACATTGAGGGTCTCACTAGATTTCTTGAGGATCTCACTACATTTATCGGCGGTTTCTAGAAAATTCTTGAAAAACCTAAGAAGTGTGGTTTTGAACTCTATATCCAGTAGTTTGCTTTCCTCCATTTCTGTCATTTGTGTCCTGTTTCTTTATCTCGGCATTTTTTTATGCTTCACTGTGTCGATAGAGTGGCTTTCTGTGCTAAGTGTCCCAATTACCTGAGGTAGACACTCTTGGTGCACCCCCTTGTGGGCTTTGTGCACAGTCTTGTTGTAGTTAAGCCTTGATTGTTGTAGGTAACACTGGGCAGATTTGACCTCCAGGCCAATTGGCTGTGAGAATCAGCTGTGTCTGCAGTGGGAGAACTTCTGTGCTGAAGACACCCTTATGGGGCAAGACTTGCTTCAGTGGGGCTTTGGTGCTCACTGAGTCTGCCCCCTGAGTGTGTCCCTTATAGATCTGAGGAGTTGTAATTGGATAGTCCCACTCTGACCACTGGGTACACTGGCTCTTGGATCTAAGGAGGTGCTAATTTAGCCTCTGCCTGCGGCTACTCAGCAGAAGCCAGCTGTAAAGCAATGCAAGTTGCCGTGGGGCCTTGGGGCAGCTGCAGTTTGTTAAGTTATTTTCATATTACAAAGTGCCGGGCCTTTCATATGCAAAAGCCTCCGTGCACGGCTTGGGCAGGGTGGGGTCCCAGGGGATCAACAGGGCGGGCGGAGGGAGCAGTATGGCTGCTCTCAGTCCTGCCTTCAGAGGCCCCAGCAATCGCTGCGAGCCCCTTGGAGAGAAAGTTGCCCTCGAGTTCAGACCGATGCCAGACAGTCCCGTTTCTCCCCTATGAGTCTGGGTCCCCAGAGACTCACCCAGAACTGGAGCTCAGAGCCTGAGACTCCCTCCGATTGAAAAAGACAACCGTGTCCTCAGCCGCCAGCCCTCTCCGCATGCACCTCCGCACCTTTGTATTTTATTTCCGCACCGCACCTCCTCTGAGCCTCAGTGTGCTTTTCTCTTTCCTTCTATGTAGAAATTCCACTCAGCCAGCCTTCCTGTGGTTCTGGGTGATGTCCGTTCCGTCTTTTAGCTGTATTTTTGAAGTGGTTGTGCGAGGCAGCAATCTCTGGTGTTTACCTATGCCGCCATCTTGGTTTCTCCCCTAAAAGTTAACTTTTAAAACGTAAGTGGCTTTTGAAACTGTCAAATACATGATGATAAACAGCTGGGACCCTGTTGCGGATTGAACTGTGTCCCCAGAAAGACATGTGGGAGTCCTAACACCAGTGTCTCCAAGTGTGACCTGACGTGGAACAGGGTCGATTCACTGTGGGTTAATTAGTCAAAATGAGGTCATCTTGGAGTGGGGGTGACTCCAATGGCTGGTGTCCCCATAAGAAGAGGAGACACAGAAGAGCAGCCAGTGACCACGGAGGCAGGGATGGGGGTGATGAGGCCACGCCCCGGAGCGCAGGGCTGCTGGGAGTAGCAGGCAGCCCACCCGCAGGTCTGAGTGGGGCCCTGGCACCCCAGTTTGGGCCTCCGGGCTCTGGGCAGCGAGGGGACGAATGGCTGTGTGTTGGACCGGCCCAGGAGAGTCACACTGACCCCATAAACAAGCACAGACGCCTGAGTGCCAGGTGGGCACAGGGACGGGGTACAGTCAGTGGGACCGGACCGCCCTCCTGGAGTCTGCCCAACCCCAGCAGCGCAGAACCACCTCTGCGTCTGGTGCCAACGTGGATTCTTCCCAGTGCTCATCGGGATGCCCCCGAGGCTCCAGAAAAGAACGTGAACGCTAGGAGGCAGCAAGGCCTGTGCCTGAAAGGAAAGGGAGGTGAAGAGCCTGGAAGGGAGACCGGAAGGGAGACGGGAGGCTCAGAGGCTGCGGGCTGCCAGAGCGCCTGCCGGGCAGTGCCGCGCCCCGCGTGCCCAGTGCGACTGCAGACCCCGCACACGGGCAAACCTGAGCTTTTGCTGGCCAGTGAGCTCAGCAACGAGGGCGGCGGGTGCGAGGACAGCCAGCACCGCAGGCGGAATCACCTCCACCGGCTCCCTAGGGTCCCGCGGAGGGTGTCACACGGCCTCTGACGTGTGTGCATGTGTGTGCATGTGCACATGTGTGTACGTATGTGTATGTGGGGGGGGATAGGCAGGGCTCTGCCTGGGCGGCAGATGCAGAGCAACGCCCACGGCAAAGGGCTCCACCTGCTTCTGTAAACACAGTATCGGGTGCACCTATGCGCACGCCCACAGACACACCCACCCCAACTTCCAGGGCTCGCCAGGCAGCGTGTTATGTCTTTATTTTTTAAAATATATTTTATTGATTTTTTACAGAGAGGAAGGGAGAGGGATAGAGAGTTAGAAACATCGATGAGAGAGAGACATCAATCAGCTGCCTCCTGCACATCTCCCCACTGGGGATGTGCCCGCAACCAAGGTACACGCCCTTGACCGGAATCGAACCTGGAACCCTTCAGTCCCAGGCCGACGCTCTATCCACTGAGCCAAACCAGTTAGGGCGCGTTATGCCTTCACATAGATGACCTTATTCCAGTAAGAGAGACACTGTGTCACCCCGATTCCTAAAGGAGGAGACTGAGGCATGGCATGTGACTGCACAGCAGCTGGTGGTGGCACCACGGTCCCCATTGGGAACCACACCTTCGTCCTCCTGGTCACTTCTGCTTCTGACTCTCTGAGCAGAGTCCGGGCAGACAGAGCAGCTCTGCCCCATTCTGAGGGCGCAATCCTGAAACCAGCGGAGGGACGAACAGGGCGGGTGTGCTCACTGGTGACGGAGGCGTCGTGGGGGCGGAGCCAGGGGCCGGTTATGCATGGAGGACTGAGAACATATGTGTCCGAGCCACACGGGAACAGGATTCTCACTGTTGAGACCACAAGTCACAGACATGGAGGCAGAGGGCCTAGTGGCAGTGACACCCCAAGTTTCATTCACTAAAAGCACCAGGCTCCCCGGAGAACTGGGGGGTTCCGGGCTGGATGGGGACCGCAGCTTTGGGTCCTAGAAGGCCCCCAAGAACCAGGGGCTCCCACCAGACAAGGCTGGACAGGCAGAGCATGAAAATAAAAGAGGAAATGAGGTGGATGAGAGGCAACCTTGATGAGGAGCGGGACATTTGCCGAGTTTCAAGGTTACCAAGGGAAGAGTGGACACACGCCGATGGAGTGACCAACGTGAGCACCGAGGGCGCCAGCCCCACGCACACCGTGAGCTCCCAACGGGACGTGCCAGGCAGTGACCCGCTCAGATGCACCAAGATGAACTGCCCATCCTGGCACAACATCATACAGACCATATCGGGGCGCCCCCGGGGCAAGGGCCTGCGCCCTCTGAAAGCTGGCCGTCTGCAAGTCTGCGCCTGTGGGAGCTGGTCCGGAGGGAGGGGCTCACACACACTGGCCTGTTCCCCCTGAGCCCACAACGCACCCATCGAGGCTGCCCAGTCCCCTCGCGGTGAGCGGTGGGCGTGGGGTGCTGACCTGCCTGGCCCCTCCTTCCCCAGAGGACCTGCAGCACAGACTAACTTCCATGTTGACTAGTTTCTCCCAAGAACTTGTGACCCTCCTCTTGGCATAGAGGCTCCTCTCAGTCCACTCAGATGTCCTGGCCCAGACCAAGGGCCCCCATGCCCTTCGTGCTCAAGGCGAGAGCGTGGCTCTCAGAGGCCGGGCGCACAGCACACAGCGCACAGCGCACAGTGCACAGCACACAGCACCGGTGGTCGGGGGCAGGGCGAGTTCAGGGCTGGTCTGCAGTCAGGCCCTGACCCTCTCCCGGAGGAAGAGCAGGTTCTGGGGGGACTGTCCTCCCTCTCTCCCGGCCACCTGACTTGCCCACAGCGGGCGCTTCTCACGGTGTTTTCTGGGAAGCGGTTCCTCCGTACTCTCGCCAATTCCGATGACGTCGAACAGGACCCCTGAGACCCCATCACCCTCGCTGCGGCCAGAGCGGGGCAAGGACTTCCCAGCCCGCAGTGCCAACCGAAAGACTGCGCCCCTAACCCGTGACCACCGCACAGCCTGGCTGCCCGTGGGGACGTGGAAACAGCCCTGCCGGCCAGGCTGGCTTCCGGGAGCAGGTGCTGGGCTCCTCCCGGGACCGGCCCCCACCCCAGGCTCCTCCGGCTGCCTGGCCCGCAGCTGCCTGGTGAGATACCAACTCGCTTCCCTCCGTGGTCTGTATTTTCTCTGGCGCCGACCCATGGGCTTTTCTGCATTCTCTTTGAGATAAAAATCAAAAACCAATCTTGAAAGGCCATCTCCAAAAACCGCAGAATGGCTGGAATTAAATAAAAATAAAGCTGCGGCTTTCCTGCCAGGCACTTCCTGCTCCTCTGAAACGCTGGCGTCAGCAGCAGCCGGACCCAGGGCTGGGCCCGGGGCCTCCGCTCCGGACGGGTCAGGCCCGAGGCCACGGAGGGAGCCCAGGCCAGGCCACAGGCAGCAAAACCGAATTCTCCTGCCCCTGGAGGTGCTTCCTGGCGAGGTCCCCACACGTCCCCTCGGCCGAGAGGAACACACCCCACAGCGGACACTTGGGCGCCATTTACCAAGGCCAGGCTGTCCTCCCCTCGTGGGCCCAAGTTCCTCCTCCTCCTGATGTTTGGGGCCCAAGCCTTCGCCTCCTCCCCACCCACAGCCTCACTGAGTCAGGAGGGAAGGCAGGGCGTGAGTTACTCCCCGCCCTTCTGATACCAAACCGGCCACCAACCATCTCCCTCACTAGACACCAGCTGGGTGTCCTGCTACTAAACTCCATTCTGGCAGCGACGGCCCGCACACAGGCCCACGGCTGAGGCCTCGGCCCCACCGGCTCAGTCCCACGCAGGCCCCGTCACAGTGCACGTGGTCGCCTGCGCTTCAGACTGAGCAGCTGTGACTCAGGGTCCCGTGACCCCCCGGGCTCCACGTGGGCTCAGGGAAACACGGGTGCTTACTGGTCTGTTACACAGGATGCCACTCGGGGACAGAATAGAAGAGGTGCCCGGGAAGGTGGAAGGGTGCGGGCTCCCGTGCCCTCTCCGGGAGCACCCCTCCCAGCACCCCCAGCTCACCGGCCCACGTCTCCGCCCCCCTCCTTTAGGGTTTCATGGAGTTCACTGCACGGCGGGTGAAGCCATTGGTCATGGGTGGTCAGCTCAGGCTCCAGCCCCTCTTGAGTCGCGGGGGTCAGAGGTGGGGCTGTAAGGTCCAACCCTCCACTCATGCCTGGGTCCTTCTGGGCCCCGGCCCGGCCTGGAGCCTAGGAGCCCCTTGCCCCCCACTCATTGGCGCTCAAGAGCCTCCGGTCCCCAGCGAGCCCGGGGTTTGAGGAGTGGGCGCCAGAAGGGGAACAAAGACCGAAAACATATTGTATCTACAGTCACCTTCCCACAAACATCACGCTGCGTTTGTGAGAGCCGGGGTCCGTGAACATTGTGTATCTACGGGGAGGGGGGAGCGTGAACCCCAACAGAGACGTGCACAAATGCTCCACCTGCGGTCCTTCCCGCAGACGCTCTGCCTGGAACTGCGGCCTGAGCCCTGCCACCTCCCGGCGCCCGGACCACGTGGTGCGGCCTCTCCATAGCCCAAGGGTGGGCACCCTCATTTCACAGAAGGGGCTCCTCGCAGAGTCAAACACAGACTCCACGTGGCCCAGCACGTCTGCTCCTGGGACCTGGGTGACACGCAGTCACGCCCACAGCAGCCGGGGTCACGGCACAGCAGCCGGGCGCCCCCCGCCCCGGAACAGTCAGGAGTCAGTCCCCATTGTGAGGAGAGGGGACTCCGCACAGGCAGCGCCGGGCTGACCCCTGAGATGCTTGGGAAAACGAGGAGACACAGAGGAACAGCCCTGCAGGCCCTTCTGTGAGGTCCCTCTCGCAGTCAGATCCGCAGGGACAAGGAGCAGATTGGAGGTCCCAGGGGCTGGGGGGCGGGGGACTGCTAAGGAACTTGGGGTTTCATGTGGGGGTGAAATGTTCTGGAACTAGATATTGGGGCTGGTTGTACAACGTTGTGAGTGTAACATACAGGTGATGTGTTACAGGATTGTATGCCTGACACCTAAGTACTTTTACTAATGTCACCCTGATTAACTCCATAGAAATGTGAAAATAAATAAACAAACCAAAAAAAGCACATTGTGAATGTACTAAACGCTGCTGAGAGGGACCGGGCCCGCCCAGCCCGGACGGAGCCGCCCAGCAGACAGATGGGCACCCCGGCCCGCGGCCCACGCCCCCTTCAGTGACCCCCGCAGACCCCCAGCCTCCTCCCACGCTGTGCCCTGCGCAAGCCCGTTTACTTCTTGTCTTTTTTTAAAAGAAATTTTATTATTTTTGTTGTTGTTGTTCATCCTCAGCCAAGGGTGTTTTTCCATTGATTTTTAGAGAGAATGGAAGGGAGGGGGCGAGACAGAGAGAGAAACATCCATGTGAGAGAGACACATGGATCGGCTGCCTCCTGCACATGCCCAACTGGGGCTGGGGACCCAGCCTGCAACCAAGGTCCATCCCCTTGACTGGAATCAAACCCAGGACTCTTCAGTCCGCAGGCTGACGCTCTATCCACTGAGCCAACTGGCTAGGGCTCTTCTACTTTCCTTACACTCCCCTCCCCCCACTGCACACCCCAACTGGCACCATGTGAGGCTGGGCCTGCCCGCCTCCCCCCCCCCCCCCCCCCCCCCCCGGGATGCGGAGTGCCAGCCCCTTCAGGTGGAAGATAAGGTCGCAGGCGCCAGGAACACCCAGGCCCTTTCCCTGCTCTCAGCCGGGGGCCGGGAAAGTGAATTCTGGATCCGTCCGATCCTAACGGCCCTGGCATTTAATCTACCTTTTAAAGGCCTCCTGTGGGCAGAGGCCTCGCTCTGCGCTTGAACCAGGTTTTGGCTTCTGTCCCCTGAGCCCCAGGCATGTCACTCCTGGGCATTACCGCATCTGGCTTTCCCGGGCCGTGGGTGGGGCTCAGTGTGTTAGGCTCTCGAGGCGAAAAGCAAGGTTTCCTCGAGGGACTGGAGGGGGTTGCGGGAGAGGAGCCGGAGCCGGCCTTGGAGAGAAACGAAGCGAGTGCCCCACCCCCGGGCGCAGACCTCAAAGAGCGAAGGCAGGTGTCAGACAACACCTTGTGCCCCACGTTCACCGCAGTGTGACCCGCAAAAGGCGCAGGCAACCCAGTGCCCATCGGCGGGCGACCAGATGAACAGACATGCTCATCCGAACACTGCAATGTCATTGCCATAAAAAGGAATGGATGACATCTTTTTAAAAAGCAAACTCTTCCATTTAAGATAGGCAGAGGCCCTAAATGGATGTTTCTCCAAAGGGGACATTCAGTTACGCATGAAAAGATGCTCCCCTCACTCATCACAGGGAAATGCACATCGAGACCACAGTGAGGGGAGCGGCCTCCCCGCTGCCCGACTCGCACCCTCACCAGCGCTTCAGGGGCCGCGCAGGACGAGGAAGCAGCACCCACTGCTCCCTCCCTCACTCTCGGGGTCTCACCGGAGCCCACAGGTGCGCAGCCTCAGCAGGGCCCTGAGCACCGGCCTTGGCCCCCTCCTCTCTCAGGAGAACTGGAGCTGGAGTGCGAAACGGACATTCCTAATGGAGCCCAGGACCTTCTGGGGCGCCAGGTGACCCTCCCTCGGCGCCATAGATGCAATTCCTTGTATGAAAAAAAGACCACGATGAGGTCTCACCTCACACCTGTCAGAATGGCCGCCATCAGTAAGTCAACAAACACATGCTGGCAGGCTGTGGGGCAAAGGGAGCCCTCGGCACTGTAGGTGGGACTGTGAATTGGTGCAGCCACCATGGAAAACAGTATGGAGGTCCCTCAAAAGATTAAAAATAGAACCAACTTATGATCCAGCCATTCCACTTCTGGGTATTTATTCAAAGAAAATAAAAACACCAATTCGATAGATGCACCCTTATGTTCATTACAGCATTGCTAATAATAGCCAGGACAGGGAAGCAACCCAGGTGTCCATCGATAGATGAATGGACAAAGACAATGTCTCACACACACACACACACACACACACACACAATGGAATATGACTCAGCCATAAAAAAGAATGAAATCTTACCATTTGTGACAGCATGGATGGACCTAGAGCAGTGGTTCTCTACCTTCCTAATGCCACGACCTTTTAATACAGTTCCTCATGTTGTGGTGACCCCCAACCACAAAATTATTTCGTTGCTACTTCATAACTGTAATTTTGCTACTGTTATGAATTATAATGTAAATATCTGATATGCAGGATGTATTTTCATTGTTCGCAACCCACAGGTTGAGAACCGCTGACCTAGAGGGTATTATATTAAGTGAAATAAGTCAGACTGAGAAAGACAAACACCATATGGTTTCACTCATATGTGGAATCTAAAAAAACAAAACAAAATGGAAACAGACACATAGACACATAGATATAGTGAACAAGCTGCTGTTCGCCAAAGGGGAGGGGTTGGGGATGGGAATAAAAACAGGCATGAAGCACTGAAACACGCTACAACACAGATGAACCCTGAACATGTGATGCTGAGCCATATAGCATGTGACTGACTTGTCCAGAACAGGCAAATCCACCGACAGGAGGAGCACAGCGCTGGCTGGGGGCAGGGGTTGGTGCTAATGGGTACGTAGTGTCTGGGGATGAGGAAAATGTTCTGGAATTAGATGGTGGTGGTGGGTGCATCGCATTCTAAATGTGCTAAATGCCACTGGATCGTTGAATTTAAAGTGGTTAATTTTATGGTGTGTGCATTTCATCTCAATTTTTTTTTTAAAGGGAAGAACCTGGTAAAATCCATTTGTTTTGAATCATGAAAAAGTGGCAGCCGGGGGAGGGGGGGGTGGCGAGGGGCTGGTGTGTCTCCCGTCCCCCCTGCGGTCCCCGTGCCGGGAAGGAGGCCCCGCAGGGGGAGGTGCCCCTCGCCCCACACAGGTTCCCCACTCTGCGGGCAGGTTCTCAGGACACGCCTGACTCAGACCATCAGACAGGGGCAGGCCCCTCTGCCCTGTGAGGCTGCAAGTCTCCTCCCTGGCCCTCCCGGCGCTGAGGCCTCCCTGCCCCGGCGTCCGCTGGAAGCCGGCCTGTCCTGACTGTGACGGGGCGGGCGCGCGAGGGTCCAGGGAAGGCACTCGAAGAGGAATGAAGGGCTCGGGGGCAGGAGGCCTGCACCTGTGTGCGCTCGGGTGTGGGTGTCTGTGCATGTGCTCACGGTGTGCATGTCTGTGTGTTCACATGCATGTGCACATGTTTACGTGTGACTGTGTGCATGTGTGCTCCCAGAAGGTGGGCTCGTCCAAAGGAAATACGTCTCGGGCCACAGTTCTCCTTTAAGTTTTCCAGTACCACACACTCAACGAGTAAAAGGAAACAGGTGAAATCACCCTAATAATGCATTTCATTTCAGCCGACGTACCTAAAGCGTTGCCGTCCCGCCCTGTGAGGAAGATAACTTGCTTCGTTTGGGGGCTCAGTCTTCTCGTCGGGTGTGTGTTTTGCACTCGGGGTGCCTCCGTCCGCACCAGCTGTGTCTCTGGGGCTCGGTGGCCGGGAGCGGCCAGTGGTGCTGTGGGGGCAGTGAGGCTCCCGGAGGCAGCCTGCCACCGCTCACTGCCGTGCGCCCAGCTCCTCCTGGCATGCCTGGCACAGGGGACAGTGAATCAGCAAGTCGACAAACAACCCAACGAGTCAGCCCTCGGCCAGCACTGGCCCCGAAGGTGACGACACCGTGAACGACAAATAACTGTGCAAACAGCTGCCATGGCTCGGCAGGCGTCCTCATGAGCCACATCCTCTGAGCCTGTGTGGTAACCCCTGAGGCAGCAGGGAAGACGGCGACCTGGGAGTCCAATACGCCCTTAAGAGCACCCGACTGTCGGGCAATGATCGAAATGCCTCACTGTGGGAGCGCCAAGGAGGGCCCCAAGCAGGAGCCGCAGACCCGCACGCCCCGCGGGGAGGCTGTGGCGCTGATGGGCAAGACTCCGTGACGCGCAAGGCCATCGAGGGCCTCGGGGAGCAGCCGGCTCTGGAGGAACTGCTGCCTTCTCCTCCCGGGAAGGCGGGCTGCGTGGCCACCAAGAGGACCTCACTGACGTCAGGGACACGCCGCCAGCCAATGAGGTGCCAGCTGCCGCCCGTGCTGGTGTCATCGCCCCGGGGGAGTCCTGCGCAGCCCTGACACTGGACAGGCGGAGCAGGCTCCTCCTCACAGGCCTTAGGGCACCATTGAAACCCTGAGTGATGAGTGACATGCAGCTGATCACGACTGGGGACGAAGCCACGCCGCTGGCCGTGCGGGGCAGCTCCCCTCTCCTTGGGCAGATCATGACCATGGCGGCGTCCACGGCCCGAAGAGCCTGGCACCTCAGAGGAATCCTCGCTTCCTGGAGGCGTCCGCCACGTTGCCAGCGAGTCTGCCGATTGGTGACCCAGCTGTGGCAGCGGTGCCCCATTGTATCATCAGTGGGCACACGGGTCCTGGCTTTGTCTGTGGACACGGATCACACCTTCCACTGGCGGCCGCGGTCAGGCCTTCCTGGCGGATTCGTCTGCGTCTGTGCAGCTGCTCGCGCTGCCGCAGCGGCCGCAGCCAAGGTTGAAGCAAAGGAAGAGTCGGAGGAGTCGGACAGGATAAGGGACTTGGCCTCTGAATAATCCCAGAAAGCAACCCGTTCAGCCAGCTTTACTTGTGAAACAAGGAAATAAAAGGATTTCTCTTTAAAATCAAAAAAATGAAAGAAAGGAATGGCCATCATGGTCTCACCCCGAGCCCCTGGGGCAGCCAGGCCGACCACACATCACTTGCCAAGTTCCTCGGTCCAGGGCCTCTGCCCCTGGGGCTTCCCTAGTGTCTCCTGCGCCCAAAAATGTCTATGGTATTTGGGCAGCAGCACCAAGAAACCAACGAAACTGCCCATTAAGCTTTCCTCGAGCTGCCAAGCGACACCCTTTGGGACATTAACGTTCGGGGAGGGGGTGGAAGGAGCGCCTTCGCAGGGGCGTCTGTGTCTGCAGCCGCTGCCAAGCCGCGCCGCGGCCAGCCGTGCCGCAGGAAGAAGACGGCGCAGAGAGAACCGACAGGGTCTCCATCCCTGGGAAAGTCAGCTCGTTTGTGACCAGGTCGTCTGACCACGACGCGCCCCCGACCGCACATTCCTCTCCACTCCAGGGGACCATGCACTCAGATCTGCCTGCAGAGGCGTCTGCCGCTGTCCGAACACAGCACAGAAACCGCCCTGCAGCCGCCGGGCTCCTCCTGCCTCTGGATGCTGAGCTTTAAACGCGATTCATCTAAGCTGCTGCAACATGTGGGGGCGAGGCTGTCTGAAATTTGCTTACGGTTTCTGCTGCATTCCACACGGAAGTTAAAGACACGGCGGCCCGCATGTGAATAACGCAGACACGGGGGCTCTGGCACCCACTGCAGCCAGCGACGCCCTAGCGGTCTCCCCCGAGGGACCTGAGCCCGTTTTCACGCAGCGTCATCTTTCCTTTCTTGCCGTGACGCAGGAAGAAGTAACAACTGTCTGCACAGCAAAGGAAACCATCAGCAACACAACTAGAGAGCCCGCTGCCTGGGAGACCATATCTGCCAATGTTATCTCCGTAAGGGTTTACTCTCCAACATTCACAGGGAACTCATACAACTTAGCAAAAGGAAGATAAACAACCCAATCAAACACGGGCAACGGACCTAAAGAGATACTTTTCCAAAGTGGACATACAGAAGGCCAAGAGACATATGAAAACATGCTCAAAGTCACTAATGCACATCAGAATGATAATGAGATACCATCTCACACCTGTCAGAATGGCTATCACCAACAAATTGACAAATGACAAGTGCTGGCGAGGATGCGGAGAAAAAGGAACCCTCGTGCACTGCTGGTGGGAATGCAGACTGGTACAGCCACTGTGGAGAACAGTATGGAGGTTCCTCAAAAAGTTAAAAATGGAACTCCCATTTGACCCAGTGATCCCACTCCTAGGACTATATCCCTAGAAATCAGAAAGGATATATGCACCCCTAGGTTCATAGAAGCACAATTCACCATCGCTAAGATTTGGAAACAGCCTAAGTGCCCATGAGCAGATGAGTGGATTAGAAAACCTTGGTACATCTACACAATGGAATACTACACTGCGGTAAAAAAGAAGGAATTCTTACCATTCACAACAGCATGGATGGACCTGGAGAGCATTATGCTAAGCGAAATAAACAAGTGGGAGAAAGATAAATATCACATGATCTCACTCATTTGTGGAATATAACGAACAACGTAAACCGATGAACAAAAATAGATTCAGAGACATAGAAGCATCGAACAGACCATCCAACCTCAGAGGGAAGACCAGGGCGGGGGGGGGTGGGGGGGGGGCGGGATGAGAGGGAAGGGGTAAGAGATCAACCACAGGACTTGTATGCCTACATATGAGCATAACCAATGGACACAGACAGTAGGGCATGTGCTGGGGGGTGGGGGTGGCCAGGAGAGGTCAATGGGGGGAGGGGGGAGGAGACATATGTAATACTTTAAACAATAAAGAATCTAAATTTACAAATAATGCCCTAACCGGTTTGGCTCAGTGGATAGAGCGTCAACCTGCGGACTGAGAGGTCCCAGGTTCGATTCCGGTCAAGGGCGTGTACCTTGGTTGCGGACACATTCCCAGTGGGGGGTGTGCAGGAGGCAGCTGATCGATGGTTCTCTCTCATCGATGTTTCTGACTCTCTATCCCTCTCCCTTTCTCTCTGTAAAAAATCAATAAAATATATTTTTTAAATAAATAAATTTACAAATAATAATAATTTAAAAATTTAAAAAATAGGACTTTATTGTTTGCAAAAAAAAAAGAAGAAGGAGAAGAATAAGTAACAACTGTTTTAAAATTCAGCATCCACGCACAGTGGCAGGAGACAGCCACCTATCAAAACCAGGCTTTGCTAAAATGTGGCTGGTTGGAGACAAACTCTTAATTCTTATCTAGATGCAAGGGACAGCCTGTTATCTCTGCGAAGAAGAGTGAGAGCTTGGGAGACACCAGAAGAGACAGATTCATGTCTTTTGTTCTACCAGCCTACAGCCACAAATCCTAACAAGCTCTGGGAAGAACAGAAAACCACACAGCCAGACGCAGAGCCCGAGGCCCAAAGCTGTCCTGACTTGTGGGAGCGAAGTCACACGTGCAATCAGAGCAGAGGCTCAGCGGAGGCAGGAGCACATCACGGCCTCCAGTGCGTAAACAGCGCCGGCGCCGGTGCCGGTGCCGGGAGCGGAGCCACGTGAGGCTGCAGAGCAGAGCAGAGCAGAGCAGGCGGGGTGGGCGGCGGGGCCTGAGAGGCATCTAATGTTATCTGGCTCCTTTCCAGCAAGAAAATCGAATCCATCATTTTCTCCGGGTGAAAGCTCTTAATGAAAATGTAGAGCGTGTGACTGAAATGTAGAATTCCCCGGGGATTCTGGCGGGAAGATGTCTGCAGCCTCGCAGAGCTCACTCCAGCCCAACCTGCCGAGAGCAGGGCTGCGTGTGCGCCGTGAGGTTGCAGGATGGCTCTTGTCGTCGCAAGAAACATCCCTGAATAACAGGCCAAGATGCGCTCACAGGTACGTCTCCCGGCATCCTCCTGGCCTGGGGAGAGGGGGTCTCCTCCAAAACCCCCAGTTTACAACTCTCAGTCCGAGGAGCCAGGTGGGAAGGGGGGACAGAGAGAGGCAAATTCCTGGCTTGGCCCCTCAAAGCCATACACTGTCACCGTGACACCACCGTCAGCATCCTCCCTCGAAGATGGGGAAGGAGGCTTGCTCCTCTCTGATGTGTGAATACGTCTATCCAACCACCACTTCTACCTAATTCCACACATTTCCACCCATTAGCCCATTAGCAGCCACTCCGTTCCCCTACCCCAGCCTCTGGGAACCACTAGCATACGTTCATCTCGATGGAGTGGCCTGTTCTGGGCATTTCATATAAGTGGACTCAGACAAATATTGGCCCTTTGTGTCTGGATTATTTCACTTAATGTTTTCAAGGTCCGTCCACATCGTAGCATGTGTCAGTGCTTCATTCTTTCCCCGCTGAATACTATTCCACATCCTGCTCATCCATTCCTCCGTCTAGAGACACTTGGGCTGTCTGCCTTTAGCAGCTGCCAACAATGCCGAGATGAACAGGGGCATCCAAGTACCTGTTCAAGCCCCTGTTTTCAATCCTCTCGGGTGCACACCTCCACGCGGAATTGCTGGGTCATATGGTAACTCCCTGTTTAACTTCTGTAGGAACTGCCAGACTGTGTCCCACCGAAGCGGCTCTGTTTCGCATTCCCACACGGGGTTCACTTCTCCGTGTCCTCACCGCCACTTGTGATGTTGCATGTTGTGTTATAATCACCACAGTGGCTGTGAAGTGGTATCTTGTGATGGTCTTGATTTACATTTGCTGAGTGTCTTTTTTTAAATATATTTTTATTGATTTCAGAGAGGATGGGAGAGGGAGAGAGATAGAAACATCAGTGATGAGAGAGAATCACTGATCGGCTGCCTCCTGCACACCCCACACCGGGGACCACGCCCACAACCTGGGCATGTGCCCTTGACCGGAATCGAACCTGGGACCCCTCAGTCCACAGGCTGACGCTCTATCCACTGAGCCAAACCGGCCAGGGCAGCTGCTGAGGGTCTTCTCAGGTGCTTGCTGGCCATCTGTCTATCTTCTCCAGGGAAGTGTCTGTTCAAGTCCTTGGTGAAGTTTCTAACTGGGGTGCTGGTCTTTCCGTTGTTTCCACTCGTCTTCCTTGAGCCCCTGAAAAGCACAGGCTCCGGCAGCCCCTCCAGGGTCCGGATGTGGGGGGACCTCAGGGTTCAGTGAGAGGCTCACAGGGCCCCCACACAGCCCACCCCTGGAGGACAGCCGGCTGCCTGAGGGCACCAACCTTTGGTGGGTGTTTGAAAACCGGTGGGAGGGACGACCTCAGCCTTTTCACGTTCTCTTGGGCACCCCCTTGTTAAGATCATTTGATCAAAGGACATTATTGTCCAGGACGTTTTATTTTCTGAGAAAAGGGTCCCAGTCATCACAGAGGGTAAGGAAGGACCCGGCGGCCAGGTCGAGACCTCGAGCGGGTAAAACAGCGCCAGCCAGGGCTTCCCACCCGTCAGAACGCAAGCCCACCACAAGCTTAAACCCTGGGGAGGGTTTAAGAACCAACATGCGCCCTCATGTGGAGGGAGGGAGGTCACGGCCTGCGCCAGGCGATGGAGCGACACCAGACATCACCAGTACACAAAACAGAGGCAAATGGCAAAAGCAAAAGACGCCTTCGCCCATTTCAAGGTCGAGACACCACGTCTGTTCCCCGCACGGCAGGCTCACTGTTGCTTTAATTTTCTGCCCGGGGTTAAACAGGCCATTTTGGACTCATGACCACAAAAGCAGGGCCCACGTAATTCTCAACAGATGCCTTCTCGGCAGGCGAGATGTTAAAGAGCCGCGTCAAACACTTTGCATTTTATTTTTTAAAATATATTTTTATTGATTTCAGAGAGGAAGGAAGAAAGAGAGACAGTAACATCATTGATGAGAGAGAATCATTAATCGGCCGCCTCCTGGACACCCCCTACTGGGGACCGAGCCCGCAACCTGGGCATGTGCCCTTGACTGGAATCAAACCTGGGACCTTTCGGTCCACAGGCCGACACTCTATCCACCGAGCCAAACCAGCTGGGGCAAACACTTTTGCATTTTAAATCTAAAGTGTCTCTCCCTGAAAAGCCAGCCTGATTTCCAAGGAGCTACCCAAGATTCAGAAACCTATTCAACCCGGGCTCGAACCCACAACCTTTTGGTGCACTGGACAACACTCCAACCAACTGAGCCACCCGGCCAGGGCTTGGTTCGCTCAGTGAAACCCTGGTTGTGTTTAGGGCACCTGACAAATTATCGTGACATTAACAAGAGTCACTATTTCTGTCCTGACACACCGGAGTTCTTCCACTTGGAATAAGGTCAATAAATCCCCACACCCCCACCCCGCCCCCTGCTCCCGAACAATGCAGGCCCATCCCTGAAACACCAGACCGTTTGTGAGCCCCACTCCCAGGCACAGGAGGTGAACGTGTGCGTGGTGAGCAGGGGGCATCCTGCTTCCTGCCTCTTACTCACGCCCCACCCCCACCCCCGTGTCTTACACAGGAGCTCAGAGCCCCGGGCAGAGCTCGCAGGCAGTGAAATGGAGGCCCTGAGTCTTGTACAGAAAAGCTCCCGCCCCCACGGGGAGAAAGAGAGGAGGTGGGGTGGGGGGTGGAATGGGAAGATCTGGCTATGCGTCCATAATGAAGCAATCCACAAGACCCCCACTCAACGTTTGGTTTGCTTTTCTGAAGACAAACCACAAAAGTTCGATTCCTGGGGAGCAGGGCTCTGTTTCTGCTCTCAGTGTTCAGGAAGCCTCCGCTGGGGAGGCCATGGGGCACGGGGAGCAGGAGGGCGGAGTCTGGAACAGGCTGTGACTTGACAGAAATGAAGGGTCAAGACACGCTCTCACCAAACGCAGCGAGAACCGCTGTGCTCACAGTCCACCAGGCCCGCGGAGGCCCCTCGGCTGTAGGTCCTGCAGACGGGGCTGTAAAGCCATCCGTCAGCCCCTGTCTGAGGGACAACAGGAAACAGAGGCTCATTAGGAACATCTATTAAAAGCCAGGAACCTCCACTGTCACTCGGCTAAAGATATGTCGGCGACAGTGGAACCAAACGCACTTTTTCTGGGAATAAAACAGCTTTTCACAAACCAGCTGCAGCAGCAGCAGCAGGAGCAGCGAGATGTCAGGCCCAGGTGGCCAGGGGGTTCCAGGCTGCTCCCCGCCAAGCGCTAAGCAGGGAAAGAGGCTGGCCGGGAAGTGGGTTCCAAAAGTGTCAGGTCTCCCAGCACCTCCCCCACCTCCAAGTCCAACTCCAGCCACTCAGCCCAGAGTGTCACTGGTCCCCGCACTACACCCTCCCTCCCCCCTCCTGCTCCTGCCGAGCCGGCCCCGCAGGAGCCAGTCTCCCTGCGCACCCTCACCTGGGTCCTGAGAGGTCAAGCAGGTGAAAGCCGCACCTCGAGGCCCTGAGAAACGCCCACAGTAAGAGTGAAGCCCCTAGAAAAGCCAAAGGATTCTGGGGAGACAGGGGCCTGAACACACATTCACATGAGCTCAGCCGAAGAGCAAGCCCAGTGGGAGAGGGCGGCTGGCGGGGTGCCCACTGGATCCTGGGGGACTGAGGGCTGAGCCCTGGCCGCAGGGCCTGGACAGTCCTTGCCGAAGCAGAGCCTCTGCTCCCCCTGAGATGAGGCCCCAGGCTGGCAGGGGCTACAGAGCTCCCCTCCAGGTGCTCCCTGCCAGGTGCTCCCACCAGGGGCTTCTAGCCAGGTTCGCTCACGAGGCTCTGCCACCAGGGCTCCCACCAGGGGCTGAGGACGTCGGGCCCATTTCCCTCAGCCTTTCTTTGTCGTTGCTGCTTCTGTGTCACCACCTGCTCCCCCAGCCGGGCTGCTGGCCCTGCACTGGCTCCTCCGCTCTCTCCCTCTCCTCTCGAGGACAGAAAGGACCACTGCCCCCTCCCCAGCGCCGCGCCTCTCAGAGGAAGGAAGCAGGACCTACAGAAAGGTTATGGTCCAAGAAGCAGTCACCATCCCCCCACCTGACCTGGAGAAAAACACTTGACAAACCCAACTAAGGGGCACCCTGCAGACACCCTGGCCAGCTCACCCCAGAACAGGCCAGGCGGAGGGACATGGCCCCCGCCCGGAGGAGACGGGAGGGCCAAACACCATGTGGGTCCTGGGACAGAAGAGGACACTGGATGAAAACTAAAGAGATCTGGACCAAGTGCCAGGTCATTCATTGTGACAAATGTACCGCCGCGTGCACACGGTTAGCAGGGCAGGGAATTAGGGGAAACTGTCCTCGCTGTTCAGTTTTCCTGCAAACCTAAAACTTCTCTAAAAAATAAGTCTCCTAATCATTTTTAAAAGGCAGTAAGATTCCCCATACCCATGCCAGCGAGGTCTCTCACAGACCCTTACAGGTAAAAGGCCGAGACCTCGGTGACTGGTTCACCAAGTCCCTCTCACAGACGCTCTGCGGCCCTGCCCCCGACTCCCTGCAGGACCTGAGGGCAGCTCCCAGGTCAACCCAGCTCAGCCGCATGCCTCCGGGGTTCCTCCAGTGTTTGCTGGGAATCCCGAACAACCTGGGCCTCAGCAGACTGACGGGCAGCTTCGGAATGTAACCTTGATTACAAATCCCGTTTCCCCAAGCTCTTTCCCCCCACAAAATTATAGGAAATATTTTACATCTGACCCTCCATGTCTTCAGCAAAAGGCATCCAATCAGTGTGGACAGAACCACAAAAAAGGGCTTGAGACGGCCCCGCTGGGTCTCCAGGTGGGTCTGGGGGAGGGAGGTCTGGGGGAGGGAGGTCTGGGGGCCGCATGGTCTTCAGAGGCTGCACTCCCCTCCTTCTGACAGCATCCCTGCTCCCAGGCAGCGGGCAGCGTAGTGACAGACTGAAGGCAGAACAGAGCTTGGAAGGCAGCCCTTCCTGTAAGAGGCCTACACACGGCAAATGATGCCTCGACATTGGCTAAGGGAAAAGATGGCTGTTTGTGTTAAAATGTGATGTTCACATGGAGTGAACTTCTGATTCTGGCTTTAAGTGGAAATGTAACAGGTTTCTCCATTTTCATTCCCAGCACAGTAAGTGCCCCGAGATGTCACCGCATCACAGAAGCTTGAAATGTAGGAGAGCTAAGGGCCCGGAATTTCACCGCCAATGGCTGCAGCCCTTCCACCCGGAGCCGGAGCCGTGCCGTGTGGGCCTGCGGCGCCACCTGGAGGCCAGAGCAGGCCTGGGGCACCAGTTGGCGGCAGACAGCATCCATCACACCACCTCCCGGCTTCTGTTTTCCCCCAAGTAAATGAGTGCCCATAGAAAGTTCTCAAGAAGTGCCTTTGGCCGAGACCGGTTTGGCTCAGTGGATAGAGCGTCGGCCTGCGGACTGAAAGGTCCCAGGTTCGATTCCGGTCAAGGGCATGTACTTGGGTTGCGGGCACATCCCCAGTAGGAGATGTGCAGGAGGCAGCTGATCGATGTTTCTCTCTCATCGATGTTTCTAACTCTCTATCTCTCTCCCTTCCTCTCTGTAAAAAATCAATAAAAAAAATATATTTAAAAAAAAACACACACACAAAAAAAAGAAGTGCCTTTGGGGGTACAGGTGAACCCAAATGCCATCCTGACAGGGTTGCTGGGACCCTCCTCCAAGATCCAGCCCCGCACCCCTAGGCCCGAGTCCTTGCTCAGGGTCCTCCAGACATTGGGAGAGCATTTTCCACCCTGCGCTGCTGTTGGCACATCTGCCTGTTACACAGGAACCCCCAGAAGGTGGGACGTGCACACCCCTGCCTCGCACAGGGCTGGGCCGGGGGATCAAGAAGGGAAGGGAGGCACGCCGACAGGTGGGGACAGCAGCCCAGCCTCCACCCACTGGACGCAGTAGCACCTCCGTCATGAGAGGCTCTGAGAGATGCATGCAGACATGGCCCAGGGTCCCCCGTGGGCCAGATCACCAGTGACACCGTGGCAGATGGCGGTGGGGCAGGATGGGACGTGGGTCAGGAGGCCAGGCTTCACAGGGTGCAAATGCCACAGCTCCCTTTCTTGTGCCTGACTAGGCCATTCTGTCTCCAAGCCGCCCCTCCCCGCCTGCCCCCACACCTGCCCCCACACCCGCCTCCTCGGACCCTCAGGGACATCGCCTGGATCCTTGGATGGTGTCATGTTGGAAGACAAGCATGGCCTTCTGCCACCCACCTGTCCAGCCTGGAATTGTACACTGAGTGCCTGATGTCTCTGGGGCAGACCTTCCAAAAATTGTGAGCAATAACTACGTAGCTCGCTTAGGTTTCTAGAACACTCCTTTAGGAGAACAGTGTTCATGGCTTTGCCGCTGGAGAGGCAACATGGGGTGAGATTTGGGGCGAGGGGATCCGAGTGAGGAGGCCTGGGGTGGGGACACCTAGGTGAGGAGGCCTGGGGGTGGGGACACGTGGGTGAGGGATTCTGAGTGAGGAGGCCTGGGGTGGGAACCTGGGGTGGGAACACCTGGGTGAGGAGACCTGTGGTGGGAACCGGGGGTGGGGACACCTGGGCAGGAGAGCTGGGTGTGGCCTTGCCCAGCTCTGTCACCTTTCTCGGCACCTTTCTCCAACACAGCCCTGTTTTATGCGGAGTCTCACAGCCCAACTTGCCCACCAAGGCCACTAGTGGGAGTGTCTGGCCCCCTCGAAGGTCATTTGCCCAAATTTGCAGCGTGGGCGGAGCCACACAGACCCTTTGCCTCCCACTTCTCCAGCGTTGGCCCCTCTTTTTTCTAAATATCCTCTGGCTGCAGCGGGGCTGGGCCTGTTGTAGTTCGGCCTTTGAGCTGGTTTTTACACTTGTAGAGGGTGGTGTTGACAATAACTGGAGAAAGAAGGTACCCACTAAAAAGGGCTCCCATGGCCGGCTGGGCTCACATTGTTTTAAATGGAGCCTAGCAGCCCTTTCTACACAGGAGCCTCTCGTGCGAACATGCAAACGGCAGGGCAGGGAGAAGCCCGCCCTGAACCAGCCGCCTGCCCTGCAGTTCTCCATCTGAGCCAGCCCTTATAAAGGAGTTCCTGGAATCCCACCTCAACCAATAGGATGGAGGCCTTCCCCATCCGTCAGAGCTGTATTTCCCCACCCCACCCCCACCCCACCCAATCAGCTTCTTCACCTACCAGTCAGAGTGGCTCCATTCTGGCCAATCAGGACAGTGCCTTTTGGACATTGGTCAGCTTCATTCCCTCCTCTGTCAGAGAGACCCACCGCTGGGAGATTTAACTGGGGCAGGGAGGGGGATGATGTCCAGATTCCTGTAAACCTAGTGTCTGCCTCTGAGACCAAGTTCTGCACCCAGGAAGGCAGCAGACAGGGTCCAGGCAGGCGGAGGGAGCCCCACACTGAACCCAGGCCCAGGCTGGGGTGGGGGTGCCAGTCCATGGTCCCCATAGAGACCCCTGGCCCCTGGCAGAGAACAGGAGTCCTGCACTTGTGGGTCTAAGAGCTTAAATTATTTTTGCAAATCATTTTCAAACTTTCAAAGATAATGTAGAAACTGTCCATAGGTTTTCATGAGCTGTTTAACCAGGTGAGGTGGCGCTCTTGCTGACGGCTCCTCACCTCTGCCCACCTCTGCCCCGCTGCCTGCCCTCAGTGGGGAGCCATGCGGAGGAGGCTCAGTCTCTGGAGAAGCCAGTGGCACTGTCCCCCCACATGGACCTGGAGCTGACAGCAGCCAGAGTGGCACTGGGTAGCTCAGAGGTGACCTGGTGAGGGACAGGCCAAAGGTCGGAGCCACATTGGGAGCAGGCAGGGCAGCACCCATCCGTGGTCCTGTCTGTTTGGGCATTTCCTCCCCTTCATCTCTGAGCCCTCCTCGGAGACCCTACCAGGAAGGTGTCAGAGCGACCCACACACCATTTTTTATTCTTGCGAACACTGACAGCATCACTGCCAGTCTCGTCGCCCCTGCCCCCTATGCCTGCACGTCCCCTGGGCGGCCTGGCCTGAATCACAGTCCCATGAGGGGCCCCTGCAGGCGCGGGGCTCGAGCAGCAGTTTCTAGGCCAGGGAGGAGCTCTGTGGGCTCGCACCAGCAGCCCGGTTAGTGCAGCTAATTTCAGAAAGGGGTTGGTCCCCTGGGGCCCACTCTGGGAGCCTGCGAGTCGGCACTCAGCTGAAGGGCGCGCTGCCACTGCCTCTCGAGTGTCCCCCCTCCCACGTCCTGGACCTGCCGTCCCCCCAGGAGGCTGGTGAGAGGGCCTGGACAAGTTTGGGACCCAGGAAGGTTAGAAATAGGAGTCACAGGTTCCCCCACTCTCACCAAGGGGTGGCTTCACGGGCTCACACGGCAGACGCTCTTCAGCTTGGCCACCAAGCGCAGCTGTGGCCTTCATCCTATGGACCGGGCTGAGGCAGCACAGTGACCGCGTCTGAGCCCCGAGTGTCCCCGCAGCCGCCCAGAAACCTTCCGCACCGCACTGGGGGAGCGCGGAACCTGTGCCCACAGGCTCCCGCCTACAGGCCGGCCACGTGGGCCGAGGACGCCCAGGTGAGCTACGGTGTGGGCCCCTGAGCCCTGCCGGTGCTTCTTAGTGGATTTCAGCTGTGACCACATTGAGCTTTGATTCCACTGCGGAGGACTTCAAACAGCACCTGCAGCAGCTCCTGGAGCCGACCACGGGGCCCACACCTAGCCAGGCCACACCAGGGCTTCTCTCAGGAGATTCTTGGGGCCGCCAGGCCAGAGCCTGTCCTGGGTGCCCGGTTCTACCCATGCCCTCTGAGGGGAAGGCATGACTGGGTAGTGGGGCTGGCCAGCCTGGGTCTCAGTCCCAACCTTGAGCCAGTCTTTGCCCGACCAGGGCCCCTGCCCTGAGCCTCCCACCAGTGTGAGCAGGGCCCCCGCCCCAGGCAGCCCAGTCAGGGCACCTGAGGGGCCTGGCAGGCAGATGAGCACAGGCCCTGGGGGATGAGGAGGTGGGGAGGGGTGGGGATGGACAGAGGCCAGCACTGTAGCCATCTGCCCTGAGAACACAGATGCCCTTGCTCTAAGCTCCCCACATCCCCAAATCCATAATAAAAATAATCCCTAATTTCCCTGATTTGCCCCAGTTCCAGAGTGCCGCCTGAGCTGTCATCATGTGCCTGCTCCAGGGGCCGAGACATCACTGACCCCTTTTACAGAATCACAACAGAAAGGACCAGGTGTCTAAAGGGGCAGGGGGCACCGCGTCCTGCCTTCCGGGGGGGAGGGGGGCAGAGTGGCCAGCTGCAGGGGATCTGGCCCAGGAGAGGCCACAGGAGCTCCTGCTAAGGGCCTGGGAGCCTTGGGCTCTGGCCTCCTTAAAGACCTTGGTTAGGGAGCTGGGCCCTGCCACCTGGGGGCACACACAGCCTGGCGCCTGCATCGCCCAATGACCCCGGGGACACAACCTCCCTGAGAGTGCACACCCAGGGCATTGTCAGAGAAGGGGGTGCAGTCTTGGCCCTGATGGTGTCTGCACTGAAGATTGAAAGGCAGGACAGGACTGCATCACCCAGGGCCAGAGCTGACCTGGAAATGCATCTGCCACCCCTGGAGGCTGGCCAGGCTAGGCCAAGTCCCCAGGGTCAGCTCAGCCCTGAGGAGGGCGGGTGGAGGGTGGGGGCGGTGCCAGAGCCTGGCCCCAGGTGGCAGGAGTGGGCGGGCACCTGCTGGGCTCTGCCTGTGTGCCAGGCTCACTCGCCCATCACTTAGTCTTCAGTCACTTTGTCATCATTTCTCCCTCGCCATCACCGCCCAAGGTAAGTCTGATGAACTGGTCCCTGAAGCTGAGCAGGGAACTGAAGCCCAGGGTTCTGAGACTTGCCCAGGTCTCACTGGGCTGACCCGGACAGACCCAACCAGAGACAAGACGCCCCTGCCTATCTTCCAGGGGAGGACAGCCGCCCTGAGTGTCCCAAGGGACCAGGCCTGGTGGGGAGGACCCCTGTGCGCAGGCGGGTGGGACAGAGCAGCTTACAGGAAGGGGAGCCAGGTCCCCCCCACCGTGAGCAACACTCGCCGCCCCCCAGTGCCCACCAAGCACTGTGTTGGGGGCAGGGCGGGCTGTGGGGTGGGCAGAGTGTATGGGACTGAGGCCGGGCTCAGCAGCAGCTTCACACAGGTAGGGCCAGACGGAGGAGGGGGCTGTGGACAGGGCCACTGCAGTCCCCCGACAGGGATGCCCCCCATGTCTGTCCGCATGAGAGCCTGCTGTGGGGGTTGGGGTGCTGGAATTTGGGGTCTCTGGGAGAGGAGCCTGCGAACCCCCTCCTTGACTGCCCCTCAGAGATCCCCTACTCCCCAGGCTCTCATCCTCACTCCTGGCTGACCACCCCACGACCCCCTCCAGTCTGTGCACTCTCCCCAACCACCACAAGGAACAGGACCCACCCCCCCCCTCTCCCCCGCCCCCTCTCTCTCACACACACACACACACACACACACACACACACACACACACACACGTCTCCATGGAGACAGCCTGAGGCCGCAGGGTCATACTCGTCAGCCTGTGGACCCCCTGCCCACCCTCCCAGTCAAGAAAGCCAGACCATTGGTTCCCAGCCTCAGTGATGGGGGTAGTGTGTGGGCGGGGGGGGGCAACAAGGGACTCCCTGGGCCCCTGGAGTGAACTGGGTGGGGGACTTACAGAGCAACTTGCCCTCATGTTCCCCCAACCGCTGGATCTCCTGAGAGGTCTCAACCTGAGACTTTGCCAGGTTGGTTCACAAGCAGAAACTGGGCCGATGTTTGTGAAGTTCCAGGGGCAACACTGGGCAGCAGGAGGCTGCAGCTGTTCTGAGTCCTGACCTCCCAAGATCCTCAGCACCCCAACCCCCAGCCAAAGATGCAAAATGCAGTCAAATCCTCCTAGCCCCAGGATTAACGTGCCCGCAGGGGGGGCTCTGTCCATGCAAAGTAGGGGAAGGCACAGGCAGGGTCCTGCCCTTTGCATGGTCTGGGCTACACCTCTGCCCCCAGGAGTGGGAAGCGGGCCTCACAGGGGGCGGGTTGGTGTGGGCTCTTGGGAACCTGTCTTTGCTGTGTGCCGGTTCCCGCTATCTCCCGTCTCCAACCCAGAGGCCCAGCCATGGTGAGGCTTTGATTGGGTGGGGAGGCAGAGCTAAGGGTGGAAAGTTTCCTCTGCAGCAAATTAGCCCCTGGGGGCAGGGCAGTCGAATGGAACCTCATTAGTGGAGCCTCAGACCCAGGCCCTGCACCCCAGTACTGCCTGTGTGGATCTGGGGAAGCCTGTGGGGCTGGTGGTGCAGCCCCTGGGGACCTCCCCGGGCAGTGGGTTGTCATTGTGCAAGGATAGTGCTCCCTCCTTTCCTGTGGGGGTCTCATCGGTGGGGGAGACCGTCTGGGGGCTACTACAGGCTGGAATCTCTATCACCTCTTCGTGTCCTCCAGCCCCAGGCTGGCCACTTCCGAAGCCCCCGATCCCATGGAGGAGTGGGACGTGCCCCAGATGAAGAAGGAGGTTGAGAGCCTCAAGTACCAGCTGGCCTTCAAAAGGGAGATGTCATCCAAGAGCATCCCTGAGTGAGTCCCCAGGACCCCAGAGCCTCAGCCTCACCCCACCCTGGGCCAGCTGTTGATTTGCATCTCATTTCCCTATCCTGTGCTCATTTGCATAAGCTATGATCAGACCCTCATGTGTAACGCTGGGCAGCACTTGAGGGGCAAGGTGCCCACCTGCTCACCCCAATCTCCCCACCCACAGGCTCCTCAAGTGGATCGAGGAGGGGATCCCCAAAGACCCCTTCCTCAACCCTGACCTCATGAAGAACAACCCGTGGGTGGAGAAGGGCAAGTGTGCCATCCTGTGAGACCCCCAGCCCCAGGCGCATGCCTTTGTGAAGAGGACAACTCGGTAAAGGTGTGACTTTTATAAAGACTTCCCAGTGCTCCCAGAACGCCTTTCCTTCCCCTTCTTCTCCTAAACTCTAAGGGGCCCCCTGAGGCTCGCAACCATGGGAACAATGGGCAGGGGCGAACCCCCTGAACCTGTCCCCAAGGCCCCCTTTTCTTGGACTTTCCAGTGAGCTGACAGCAGCTGGGCCTTGGCTCCCTCCTGTTGCTTCTTAAGTCCTACACCATTCCTGTGTCACTGTCCCCAGCTTTAATAAGGTCCTCTCAGAATCCAAATAAAAAATAACAGAGAAAGCAACACCAAGGGGTCCAGTGTGGATCTGGGGACATCCAGCATGACCTTGGGGTGCCTGGTGTCGATCTGGGTGTCAGTCATGAACACTGGGGCATCCGGTGTAAATCAGAGCATCCAGCACGGACCTGGGGTATCCATGGAGTGGGGTGTCTGGTGTGACCCAGCTACAGCAGGTCCCTGATGTGCAGGTTGCGTCGCACAGCGTTGGAGACGCCCTCCTTGAAGCGGAACCAGACGTCGCTCCTGCCCACCGCAGTGCCCATGCGCTGCTCGACCGCGTCAGTCTCAGGGGCTGTGTTCTCTGTGGGGGCCACAGGGTTGGTCCTCTGACTGACCCCAGCCCCTCCCTCCACAGCTCCCACACCCACGCACACCTGCACTCAGGGCTGCTGCTCTCCTGATGACCACACGGCCGAAGAAATCCCTCTCGGTCTGCAGAGGGCGGGTGGTCAGATTCACGGACAGACACATCCGGGACACTCCCTGCCATGAGGGAAAACTCTCCCCGGGAGGATGGGCCTCGTGGCGCCTCTGCACCGTGGCCCACGGCTGAGGAATAGACACCTCTCCCAGCCCCTCCCCTCCCCCTGTACTGACCCACTCAGCAAGGGTCCCCTCTGCCCCTTACCACCCTCACAGCTGCCTGGTCCCTGTCAGGGCCAGGGCAGGAGGTGCCAACAGAACCCACCCTCCTGCCCAAGTGGGACTGAGCCCAGGTGAAACCCGACCTTGCTGAGCAGCAGGGACTGGACCTTTAGGTGGGTCCCTCAGAGCTCAGAACCAGCCTGTACCAAGGTAACACAGCCCCACCCCCGTGCCCCTTCCAGCCCCCAAACCTGGTCCTCCAGGGCTGCTCTCTTCAGGATGCGCTCCAGCCGCTGCTCGTGGCTGCGTGGGGTGGGTGGCTGTGCCCCTTTCCCCCCAGCAGCCCCCTGTGGGCCCTTGGCCTTGGGGGGACTGCCATCCACCTGCAGGAAGTGGATGTGATGAGAGCTGGCTGGGCAGGGCCATTCCAAGGGCAGGATCCACCCTACAAGGCCCTGCTCTGCCCCAAGCCAGAGGTGGGCTCACCTGGGGGCTGTCCCCATCTCGGGCCAAGGCCTCTGCCCGCCGCATCTTCTCCATTTCAATCTCACGGGCAATAAGCTGCTTGGCCTGGTAGGTGAGGGGCTTTCGGGCAGGCAGTTCAGGGAAGCGGCAGACCTCCTCCAAGTTCCTGCGGGGGGGGGGGGGGGGGGGGGGGGGGAGGCACCTGCTCAGTAGTGATAGCAGCAGGGCACCCACCACAATGACTCCAAATGCCAGAACGAGAAAGCCGCAGGACAGGGACCTCCCTAGGGCTACAAAGGGAGGGAATGAGACATGGCAGGGCTGGGCCTCAGGCTGGGCTTCGTGCTCAGAAACCGCCATTACTGCCTCCTTGCCATCGGCACAGAGAAACACCTGCATCCCAGACACTGGGGCCCTGACTGGGCAGCAGGACCCTGGGGCCCGAGTTCCACCCCCACAACCATCTCAGGACAGGGGAACAGCCCTAGGGAGCTCGAGGACCCCCTGGTGGGGTTCCTGGGGAACCCTGGGGCAGAGAGTTCTGTAGTACAAGCTCAGGTCCTGGGGCTACCTATGCCCAACCTGGGGGCCCACTTCAGTCACATGTGGGCAGGAGCTGAGCTAGAACCGACACTCCCGCCAACCTCTAACAAATGGGAAACTGAGACTCACGCCTCACCAAGGCCATGCTTTTCCACTCCCGGCCCAGCCCCCCACAACCCTCAATCCGGGTGCTGCACAGACTCACGGCTCCAGCCTGTAGACATACTGCCCGTCAGGCGTGCGCTCCTGGCGGTAGGTTAGGCTGTAGGCAAGCATGGTGCCCACAAGGCTGCTCAACTGGAGCTTCTCACGCGTGCTGTACAGCTGCGTGCTCACCTGCGGGCAGGTAGGTAGGTAATAGGTAGGAACACTGAGCACAGCCAGGAACCCAGTCCGGCCGGAAGCCACACCCTCCTTCTGGGTGAGGCACTCACAGGGCGAAGCTTAGGCACGAGGATGTCCAGGAGCAGGCAGAGGGTGTCCAAGACGAGGGCCTGGGGCGCTGTTTGGTTGCGAGTGGCCGGAGCAATACCTGACACCAGTGTCTGGATCAGGTTCTGCACCTGACTTGTCCGGTTCTGGGCCTGGGGTGGAGGGTAAACCAGAACCAGGTCAGCCAGGACCCCCAGGATCCCAGGCCCGGCCTAGATAGGGGCGAAGGGCAGGGTGCAGGGCACACCTCCTGCTGGCTACTCGGGAAGGCGATCCTTGGCACATGGCTGGAGGCGAACAGCAAGTGGAAGGCCACAAGCAGGAAGGGCTGGTAGCGCAGCAACTGGAAGCTCTGGCTGTGGTGGGCGGCCTGGCCCAGCATGTCCTCAAAGGCTAGCCAGTCGAGGGCCGTACACACGGTGCCCAGGCTGGAGTCCCGCAGCCGCAGCCGCAGGAAGTTGTCAAACAGGCCCTGTGAGTAGTGGGTCCCTGAGCCCCTCCAGCATCATGACCCCCCCACAGCACAAGGGACCCTTCACTGCCCATCTGCCCTGCCAAGTGCGGGGACTCAGGATAGCACCCGAGTGGCCACATGTGAGTGCCCACATGGCCCTGAGGGGGTGCCAGGAGGGCCACCTGCTGCCCCCACTCTGGTTTGACCAAGATCCTGGGATGTGCAGGAAAGAACCCCCCACCCCACCCCACCCCTCCCTAAAGGGAGTCTGTCCACCAGAATTGAGGCAGAGCCCCCACTCTCCTTCTACGTAGACGTCCCCTCCCCTCCTGCACTTGCTCTGCCCGCTGCAACCATGGGTTTCTGGATTTGCACGGATCCCTAACCACTAACCCAAAGAGGCTGTTAGGGAGACAGCTTAGGCCGGGCTTTCAAGGTTGGGGGTGCATCTCTGCCACCTGCTCAGGCCAAAATCCCTACCTGCTCTCTAATCCACGTCCCCATTCCCGCAGCTCATGTCCAGAATCAAGCCCACCCCACCCCCTGCCACTGGATCAGGCTCCCCAGTGCTGCCACACTGCCCCTCACATTGGTTCCCATCTGGTAGCCAGTGATCCCATCAATCAAAACGACCCCCATCCCCACACCCAGCACCCTGCCATGCTGGTGGCCACCCCCCTCCTAGCACCAGCCTCTCCTCTGGCCTCTGTGCTGCTCATATTCCCGAGGCCTCTCTGATGCCCTGTCTGCCCCACCTCATTCCCATCCCACCTGCTTCTTCTAGAGCCTGGCACTATCTGAACTGTCTCCTGTTCATAGTCTGGGGACAAGGGAACACCCCCAACACGGCACCCTGGAAAAAGGTTCAGGGAGAGTGCAGTTACCTGGACGACCTTCTCATGCTCGCCCGAGGAGGCAGCCACATGCAGGATATGGTAGAACCGCTGTGCAGCCAAGGTCAGGGGTGCCTCGGCAGCCCGGTGCCCCAGCCCCGTGAGCCCATCGCCCAGCAGGAGCGTGTGGGTGGGCAGAGTGGGGTCCTGGCCCACACGTCGCCTGCAGAAGGGTTGCTGAAGCTGGAGTGGAGCCCCACCCACTTTATTCCTGTGGGCAGCACCCTCCCGACTCGAGGCAGCCCCAAGGAGGCAGCAGTGAGGGAGGCTGAGGCACAGCCTTGAAAGCAGGGCCCAAGCAGCCTTGGGTTTCTGTTGGCAGAACGGGGGGTCGGGGGTGGAAGGGGGGGGGACTGCACACGCAGGGTTTATGTCAGGGCTGGGGGCACCATAGGTATCCAGGCTGAGCCTGGCTCACCCACTCTTTCTGTCCACCCCTTCTACCTCTGGGCCCGGGGCAGCTGGAAGACCTCCTGCCACACGGAGAAGAGCCCCTTGCGCTGGTCCTTGAGGCCGACTCGCGTGGTCTGCACAGCCTGAACACTCAGCTCCCGCTGGCCTCGCCCATGCAGGAACTGGACGCAGGGTGTGGGGGTTGAGAGGTAGCTGCCCCCTGTCCCACGCCCCCACAGCCAGCTTCCTCCCGCCCACCTGCAGGGTGTTGATGCAGGCTCGGATGTCATTGTCTGTCTTCTCACAGAGGGCTGCTAGGGCACCTGGGTCGACCTGCAGGCCCTGTCGTAGGGAGATCTGCAGGAGGCAAGAGCACGGCTATCCACCCCCCTCTCAGAGCTCCACCCTGTAGCCACCTCCTCCCTAGAAACAGGTGAGTAGCTGCTCTCATCCTACAGGAGACAAAAACTACAGATCCTGTAGACTCATCTCGGTCCCCACTAGGGACCACCCACCGCCAGAGATCAAAGTGAACCAGTCACCCTCACCCCAGGACCTGGGATGGGGGGAAGGGAGTGGCAACAGCAGAGGGGCTAGTGCCCTGGATGGCAGAGGGGAGGGGTGTAGAGAGGTGGGGAGGGGAAGATGAGACCATGACAGGAGTCACGCCCACCCTGTCGTCAGCCATGCAGCCCCAGCCCTGTGCCCCACCTCCACACCCCCACTGACCTCCTGCAGCCGCTGTATGAGTCTGGAGGGTAGTATAGGTGGAAAGTGGAGCAGGAAAGCCTGCTGCTTCAGCTGCCGCAGAGAGGGCGCGAACCTGCAGATGGGCACAGGGTGTGGGGGGAAACCCTCATGCCAAATCCCAGCCTCAAATCCACTGGGTGGTCAGGGGCCCTCTGCCCTCCTGTGAAAGCCCCGCCCAGTGGAGCACCCACAGGCCCTTACCTTCAAAATCCTGCCCCACCCTACTCACTGGTCATTACAGATGCAGATGACTGGCCTCATCAAGAGACCCCCCTCTGCCCGCGGCCGCCGCCCCTCACCCGCCAACATGGCCCGGCCCCCCAGCTCTGCCTCCTTCGGGCCCTTGCGGTCAATGATGCTGAGGAGCACGTTGATGGCAGCCTGGGGGGACATGCAGTGGGTGCAATGAGCCACAGCCCCGATTGCCCACCCACCCACCCCTGGCCAGGCACCCAGGAGGCCCACCGTGGGGGCCCCATCGATCTCATCGATAACCAGGCAGTTGGGCTTCCCACCAATGCCCAGCACCGACTCCATCTGCGTGGCCGCCTCAATGTGCGTGCGGAAGGCCTCAGGACTGCGGTCGTCACTGTAACCATAGAGCAGGGGAGGGGCCATCAGGGCAGCTGTGGCCGCGGCCAGGGCAGCAGCCACTGTCCCTGGCAGGATGATCTCCCAGGGCCAAGCTGCTACACTCCTCGAGGCTACCCTGCGACATGACTGCTCCAAATCCCGATGCCCCGAGGACCCGTGTCCCAGATTCAACCAGACAGATCAGGACAGACACGAGGCCCAGAGGTCAGGCCTTCCCTTCCACTCACCTTGCATTCATTTCCACCACACAGTACCCAGCATGCCTTGCGATCACATGGGCCAGAGTGGTCTTGCCTAGCCCAGGGGGTCCACATAGCAACGCTACCTACAACCAAGACACAAAGACAGGCTGCAACCCGCACCACGTTGGGGAGAATCTGACCCAACCACCACGGCTGATAATCCTGTCCCATGAGGCGTGGTGCCAGGGAATGTCCGTATCACCCCACACCCACCCGTCATCAATGAGGACCCCAGCATGCCCATGGCTCAGAACGAACACTTCAGAAAGAGAGAAAACCCTGAATAAAGTGATGGGGAGACCTGACAGGGCCACAGCCGTTACTGACCCCTCAGAACCACTCACTGTCCACCACAGTCATCCTTCGGGAGGTACTGGGCCCTCGAGGGACACTGACCTTACCCACGTCATTAGAACAACCAACTCCCGTTCACATCACGGACTCCCCTCCGGTCGTCATGCCCTCAGCCACGCTGAGGGGCACACTGCATGCCTTGTGGTCCCCGAGGTACAAAGGCACCAGCCAGGGAGTATAACCCCTGGGCTCAGAGATGCATGCAGTGCACAGAGGTTGGGCTCACTTTCTGCCGGGGCCGCCGGCTCAGGTCCAGCTCAGCCTCAAGCATCTCCTCCAACACCTGGTCGTGGCTTTTCCACTTGCCGGAAGCTGTGGCCTCCTTGCCAACCCGGGACGGCTCCACACTGGGCCTGGGCTTCCGGGCCGGCCTCTCTCGGCCGAACACCGCCAGGTCCCACAGCTTCAGCCACTTGAGGAGGCAGCGGTTGGTGAACTGCGGGAAGGGAGGTATTGCCTGGGAGGAACCCCCAGTGCCAAGGATTCCGTCCTGCCCCTCGTGCTGTCCGAGGACACACACAGGGATGCTGAGGCTGAGTAACAAGTGACCCCCACTCATCCTACTGGTGAGTGGCAGAGTGAGGCTCACACAGGGGCCTCCATTCCCATAGCCCTGGCCCTGACCCCTCCAGGAGCCCCGGGGCACCCCGCCCAGGGGCATCAGTTGCTGAGAGGAGAGGAAACAAAGGCTACAGGCACGGGGTGCTCTGGATCCGCAGCCCACACCAGAGGTGACCAGCAGCATGCCGGCCCTGTACTTGCCTCAGTTTCCCCATCTACAACTCAGCAAAGCACACCAGAGCCCTGCTTTCCATTCCAACAGGGCTGTGGGCTGGTGATATGTTATTTGGCTGGACCCTGAATTCCCCCCTCCTGGCAGCAAGAAAGCCAGGCACACTTGAGCAAGTGCAAGGCCTCACGTCGTCACTGAGCAGCTCCGTGTAGTGCTGGGGCGCAAATTCATCCACCCAGAGGCTGTGCGGGGAGTCTTCTTGGCGGTTAGCCGGCACCTCCTCAGGGGTCTCCTCTTCCATCTCCTCTGTCCTGAGGCTGAAGAGCATTGTGCCCTGAGCCGCCCGGCCTTCACTCCAGCAGGGATCACTCCCTGCACAGAATTCAGGCCGGGGGTCAGTAGTTCAAGAACTGCTGAAGGTTCCAGGAGCAAAAGGACCCACTACGTCACCTGTGCAGCGTCTCTGAGAGCCGCTGGGCCTCTTCGAGCAATCGCTGCCGCCGCTGTGCACAACAGGGGTTAGGATCAGGATGGCTCAGACAGCCAGTCGCCCCAGAGCTACCCCTCTCCTCCCAGCGAACCCCAGCAGGCCCCACCTCACTGTCAACCTGCTCCTTCAGAGAAGTGAAAGACACACCCAGCAGGTCCAGGCGGCCACGTCCACGCCACTGGGTGCCCACGGAAGGGCTCTGTGGGGGAGAGAGAGCAGCAGTCACCTCTGAACACCCTCCTCGGTCACGGGGTTACCCATGACCCCCTCCCAACAATGCTCAGAGACCTAGGTGGCATCCCCCAGCCCCGGCAGGCCTAGAGATGGAGGAGTCCCCTCTCTCACTAAGGACTGGAGGAGCAAAAGCCCCTAGGGAGGGGGCAGCTCTAGGAGCGAGGAGAAGAAAGTGGAGGGGGCAGAAGAAGGGAGAGAGAGGAAGAGTCCCTCCTGAACTGACGGCTGGAAGCCCAGTGAACTTCCCGAGGAGCCCCGGAGTCCTCGTGTGGACATGATTTCCGGGGCTGTGCAAGCCTGCCAACCCCACAGGGCAGCTGTGGCCAGCCTAGACACCCCCCATGGCCACACAGCACCCACCTTCCCCCCCGTGCCCACGGGGTCCGCCCGGAGCACCAGAAAGGCCCGGTCACCGCCCGTGGAGGTCACGTTGATGTAGTCCTCCAGGACAGGGGGTCGCCTCAGGACCGGATTGCGAGGGGCTGGCGGGGCCCCTTTGAGCCCCAGGTCAGCACCAGGGTCCACAGTCCTGGGAAAGGACCAGGCTGTCTTGCACTTTGCTTCCTGTTACCCTCAGGAAAGGAGCCAGGCTCCCCCTCTGCTGCCCACCCGCCCACAGGCCCACAGCCCAGGCCTTGGGGCCTGGTCAGAAACACGAGACCCTTCGATCCCAAGACTCTCGGACCCCCAGGCCACACACCCCTCGCCCCACAGCTCAGCGGGGACCTCAGGACTCGGTGGGGGGGTGATGTCCCGAGGAGGGGAGTCGGGAAGCGGCGGCTCTTCCATCTCATCCTGCCCGAAGTTCAGCCTCTTGACCGCCTCCAGCCTGGGCCGCTTGACCCCGGGAGCTGGGGAAACACAGTCTGGGAAGAAACAGGTGCTTCCCCTGCCTTCCTCCCACCCCGATGGGGGCCTCGACGGACGTACCGAGGAGGAGTCTGTCCCTCTCTGCGTCGGCGGCCAGCTGCCTCCTCCTGGCACCCCTGCGGTTCCCTGCGGGTCCACCTGGAGAACAGGGCGCCGCAGCGTCCCCTCCAGCAAGGGCCTCCTCGAACGTCGGCCGGACCCTGTCCCTGCAGGGTGACAGCGCCTCGGGCCCTGCAGGGAGAGAAGATGCACAGCAACCGCCTCGGGTCGCGCTGCCTGCAGCCGGCGCTCCCGGTCCCCGAGCAGCCCTCCCGAACGCCCGGGGCAGGCAGGCCGGGGCCCTGCCCGGCTACAAGTGACAAGGCCGCGCCCGGGCCCGCGCCCACCTTCCAGCTCCGCCAGCACCTCGAGCTCGTCCGCAAACTGGCTGTGGAAGTCGTCCTCGACGCCGTGCAGCTCCCGCTCGTAGTCCTCCATGGCCACGCGTGCCCGCCGAGCCCGCCGGAGTCGCCGCCGGCTCCGAAGCTCCCGCGCTACAGCTGCGCGCCGCTCCCGCCCCCCGCGTCCCGGCGCCGCCAATGTACAGTCGGCGTGCCCTGCGGCGCTCAACCATTGGTCAGTAGGCAGGGCGGGGCGGGGGCGGGGCTGCGCGCGCAGGTAGGGTGGGGCCGAGTCAAGGCTTGGAGTCCGAAAGGCAAGTCCCAAGAGCTCGCTATTGGTCCACACGGCTGCCCGTCTGGGGGCGTGGGCGGGGCTCTGCGGGCAGGCCGGACCTGGAAAGAAGTGGTTCCGTGGCCCGAATGAAAAGTCCCTGGGTCGTGGATCGCGAGGTGCGGGGACGCGGGAGCTGGATCGGGGCGGGTCAGCGGCATCGGGGACCCGGACGGCGCGGCCCGACTGCAGGTCGGTACCAGAGTGGGCGGGGGCAGGCTCGCCACCGGGATCCACCCAGAACCCCTTGGCCCATCGTACGCAGGAGGTGGGGGCTTCCGCGGAGGGGAGGTAGGGAATGGTGTGTCTGCATGGAGGGTGGGGGGGCGAGGGTGAACTCCACCCCTGCACCCATCGCCACCCCCCCCCCCCTTGCACCCGGCTGCCCTGTGCCGCCCCCGGCTGCCCTGTGCCGCCCCCGGCTGCGAGGGCCGTAGCAGCCCCTCTACTTGACCCCTCCCCACTCAGGAAAAGGCCCCTATCTCGCGTTCCTGGTCTGTTGGGAAGGGTCGGTGGGAGTGGGCTGCAGAGCAAGACTGTTTCTCCCAAGGCCTGGGTCTGGCCGGGACTGTGGGACTGCCCCACGTCCAAGCAACACTGGCTCCCCTCACCTTGACCACACTCCCACCCCAGTTGCCACTCTCCTTCGAGGTTCAGGGGTGAGAGTAGTTAGGAGCCCAGTGGATGCAGGCACATAGTAGGTGCATGTGTTTGCCTGATACACAGCGTTTGTGGCTTCAGACCCAGAGCTCTGGAGAGCAGGGGTGGTCTACCCGAGCTGGGCATGACCCTGACATGGGCTGGTCACCCTATGAACCACATGCTTGCCCTGCATGCAGGCCCCACCATGGAGCCAGGCAGTGTGGAGAACCTGTCCATTGTGTACCAGAGCCGTGACTTCCTGGTGGTGAACAAGCACTGGGACGTGCGCATTGACAGCAAGACGTGGAGGGAGACCCTGACCCTCCAAAAGCAGCTGCGGCACCGCTTCCCCGAGCTGGCTGACCCCGGCACCTGCTACGGGTTCAGGTACCTGGGAGTGCGGCACAGGGAGCCCAAGGCAGCCTCCGCGGGAGGGAAGTGGCTGCCCCTAACCCGGCCTCTTCTGTCCCTTTGCTCTATGCCAGGTTCTGCCACCAGCTGGATTTCTCCACCAGCGGAGCACTCTGCGTGGCCCTAAACAAAGCAGCTGCAGGCAGTGCTTACAAGTGCTTCAAGGAGCGGCGGGTCACCAAGGCTTACCTGGCTCTGGTAAGGCCTGGCCAGGCCTGGGGCATGGGGGCTCCGGTGCTCAGCCCACATCAGCAGGCCCTGAGTTTCAGGTGGGCTCCCCTGACCCGCAGGTTCGGGGGCACGTCCAGGAGAGCCGGATAACCATCAGCTATGCCATTGGCAGGAACAGCACAGAGGGTCGGACCCACACCATGTGCATTGAGGGCACCCAGGGTACGGTGGGCAAGGGGGCAGGGGCCATGGCACATGTTTCATCTAAGGGGACCTTGTGCCGAGGTGACCTGGGGCCCGGGGCTGACCCAGGCAACCCTCACAGCCTCCCTTCCTCCCCCGCAGGCTGTGAGAACCCGAAACCAAGCCTCACGGAGCTGGTGGTTCTAGAACATGGGCTCTATGCAGGTGACCCCGTCTCCAAAGTGCTGCTGCAGCCCCTCACAGGTACATTCAAGAGCGGGGCCAGGAAGCTTCCCAGGCTCCTCCCTCCCCGTGCTCCCCCTCCCCCCCCAGTGTCCTGCCCCTGGTGTGCTGGGTGCCTGGTGTCAGCATCTCCTCAAGCAGTGCACTGCAGTGTCCCCATTAGATAGGAAAGGAAACTGACGCACAGAGGCAAGAGTAGCCTGACGGGGGCCACCCTAAACATTGCTGGCAAAGCGGATCCTCTCCCACACACTTCACCCCGCAACCTGCGGCTCTTGCCCTAGAGGTGGTCTTGCTGGTCTGGGTGTGAAGGCAGTGGAGAGGCGGGCCTGAGGTCTCCAATGTACCAAGTGCCACCCTGGCCCTGCCCTCGCCAGAGGTGACACCATAAGTTGACTTCCATTCTAAGTTCTTATGTCCTCGTCTGTAGCAGGAAGCAGGAAGGGTTATTGCATGTGCCGCTGAGTTGGCAGCTGGGGACAGTGACATGAACGGTGGGTGGTGGTCATGGAGTGGCACCCCTGCCTCACTGGCCCTCTCTCCCCACACAGGCCGGACGCACCAGCTGCGTGTACACTGCAGTGCCCTCAGCCACCCCATTGTGGGGGACCTGACCTACGGGCAGGCCTCGGGCCAGGAGGACCAACCGTTCCGCATGATGTTACATGCCTTCTACCTGCGGATACCCACCCAGGCCGAGTGTGTGGAGGCCTGTACACCAGACCCTTTCGTGCCCACCCTTGACGCCTGCTGGAGCCCTCACACCCTGGTACAGCCACTGGACCAGCTTGTCCAAATCCTGCGGGCTGCCCGTGACCCTGAACCCTCAGAAGGGGACCCTGGGCCCTGCAGCCCCTCCACGCACCTGCCCAGGCCAGGCCGGCCCCCACCGCCCCCTCCCTGTCCCCCTGAGACAGAGGCTCAGAGGGCCTCATATCTTCAGTGGCTGTCAGAGTGGACACTGGAGCCAGACAACTGAGAGTGTGGGCCTGATGTCTGGGTGAAGACTGGAACCTCCAGGTGGACGGGGACTGCGGGCCAGAACCCTAAGCCTATCTGGAGGCGGAGGTGTCCCAGCCACAGAGCACTGACCCCACTCCAACTGTAGCAGCCAAACCTGAAGAGGGACCCATGGCCAGCAGGGGGAGCCAGGCCACCACGATTATGGAGGATGAACTCGGGGTGGTAGGACCAGCCCCCCCCAATAAGGAACCAAGGCCTGCCAATCCTCCCCAGACACCTTTCGGACTCCAAAGCTTTACCCCCAGGGCCTGTGTGTAGACGTGCCCAGGGGTTGCCCTGGAAAAGGACCCAGGCCGGCCCTTGCTGGGCCCCTCACCTTGCTCCTTTCTCTGTTCAGACCCTCTGTGCCATCACCCCAGCTTGGCTGAGCCCTCTCCACCTGCAAACCCTGACTGGTCCCCTGCCCGGCCAGTCCTGCTTTGTGCCTTGGCTTCTGCCGAACTCTGCCCATGGGTCTCCGACCTCCACCCACATCCTAATCATCACACATGGGGGTGGGTCAGGGCCGTCCCTTCTGGCCTGATGTAAGTGCTGGGGGGGGGGGGGGTGCTCCCACACAGCCCCTGGTTATCAGACCTTAGCCTAGGAGCAAGGGCAGCCCAGCTCCCGCCTCCTCTGTCCCCTACAACACACCCACATCATTCCAGCTGCCACAGGGCTCCAGGACTTAGAATAAAGGCTCAGTGACTAACCCTGTGAACAGCCATGAATAATTCTGATGTGGGGGTTACAGGGGAGCCCAGACTCCTGCACCAGGTAGGCCTCTGTCCCAAGCCCTCCTGCAGGACCCAGGACTGACCTCGAGGCCTGGCTGCTGCCCTGTACCCCTATGCAGTGGGTACACTCCTGCCCTGGTCGGAGGATCCCTGGCCCTCCCAACAGAAAACATTGGAACATCCAACTAGTCTCACCAGAGTCCCTGATAGAAAGAGCTACTACCGTGGCCACCATCATACCGGTCTTAGGGCCTTCCACCATGTCAGAACGCCATGGGAGGGCTGTCGCCTGGGCCACCAACCAGTCTGAAGTCACATGCCACATCCCTGCACCCAGCTGGGCCAGACCCCTCCTCTCACCAGTTGACACAGGTCCTGTCATGGGGTTCCTGGGCTGGACCTACCTATGACCACATCAGGATCTCAGTGGGATGGAGCCAGAAGCAGCCACCATAGGGTCTCTGCAGAGGCCTGCCTCCTGCATCAGTTTCCTCATCTATGACAGGAAGGGCTGGAGCAAACCAGAGGGGCCCACAGGATGCCCACAGTGGTCACCCAGACGGTCAGGTGGTTACTGTGGTTACCCAGCGTGACTGGCGGGGTGTGATGGGATAGCATCACCAGTCCCCGTCCCAGCACACCTGCTTCCTCGTTTTCACACTTGCTGAACCTTCTACCTGAGAACACATCACCTTGCTGAGACCTGCCCCAACTTTCCCTTCTGCCCCTGCCTCCACCCATACCCGCAGGCCACCCTACAGCACACACAGGTTTTCAGCCTGGCCACAGGGTCTGGTCATGCTTCCCACTCACTGCTGTGTGGCCACAGGCAAGTTGCTCAGCCTCTCTGAGCCTGAGTTTCTTCCTCTGTGAAAGGGGCACGGAAGCTGGGCCATGAGCCGAGGCCGACTCACTGAGGGAGGCAGTGCTTGGAAGAGCCGGGCAGGCTGTGGCTCTACAGCCCAGCAGGTGCTCTGTTGCTGTGGTTATTTGTCTGGGCCTGGGCCTGGGCCTGGGGCTGCCCTGGAGGCTTAGCCTCCACAGGCCAGCATGTGGCCTCCTGTACTCGCTGGCTGCTTCCTGCTCCCACCCACTCTGAACTGTGGGAGTCTCCTGCCCTGGAAGCAGGAAGACCCCACCACTGTATGACATCCCGCTCCCCCAGAATCCCTCACTGTGTAGAGCCCTCGGCCAAAACCTGGACTCCCATGGGACCTGTGCAGGACCAAGAGCAATCCCCCCGGCTGTCAGCCCGCAGGCTCAGGTCAGTGCCTCTGCTTGGCCGTGACGCTGGCTTGCTGGGCACAGGCGGCCCTGTGATGCAGGTGGAGGTCATCAGGCCACTGAACCCGGGCTGTAGGTAGGTCAGGAAGTCCCTCCTGTAATCACCCCTCCTGTTCAGCCTTGGAGGTCTGCTTGGTGGACTGGCCCCAGAGCATGCGTGGCACACGCTCCACCATCAAGGCTGCCCACCTGGTGCCCACATCCCCTCCCTGCTCCTGGTACTCAGGGGTGTGTCTACGCCTGCCTGGCTCTGCTCCAGCACCCACAGAACAGAGACACTGCCACACACGTCACCAAACCTCGGCACCACACTGAGTCCACGTGTGCCTAATGTCCCTGCAGGGGGCACACGTGCTCAAAGATGTGCATGCTCCCAGGCACACGCATACAGGCACCTGTGTGCACAAGCTGACACGCACACACAATGAAGGCAGAGATACCTGAGTATGAACGCACATACAACCCTCGAGGCACGACCTCTCCATGGGAAGGCGTTACGCTTCGTAGCTGCCAACCATGCGCTCAACATCTCACTCTCCTGGGGCTGAGGAGCAGGTGCCACTGTGCTGGGGCCCCAGGGGCCAATATAGTAGCGTCACCTGGCACAGCTCCAGCCCCTCCCCTACGCCAGCCCGGTGAGCGTCACTGCAGGAGGGGGTGGCTGCACAGACAGGGTGCTGGTGAGGCGTGGAGGTGAGCGGGGACCCTGGCGCTCCAACCCTGCATCACCCCGGTGCCCCAGGGCTCAGCTGCAAGGACGGACATGCTCAGTGGGCTGAGACGGCTAGTGTCTGCCACCTGGTTACAACCCTCTGCATCCAACCACCCATGCCTGGCTCCAGAGCACCACCCTCCACCAGAAGTTCTTTGTGCTCAGGTGAGGGGTAGGGGCCAGGGTGGGAGTCATCACCAGCTGGGCCCACAGGACCAGGCTTCTAGTCTGGTATCTGCAGGCCTGGGCAGGGAGCTGAGCCTCCATTATGCCCCCTGCATGGGGAATAACCTCCCTGTCTTGCTCCTGGTCCATGTGGAATCTGAGGCTCACTGGTACCCCAAACTGTGAGCCTGTGCAAGGCGGTGCCTAGGAGTGGGCAGTGTGGGCCAGCCTCCCAGATGTCCGTCACCTCCCAGGACCTGAGTCCCCAAGCTTCACAGCTTTGGTCTCCACCATAGACAGGCCTGCCCGGGGGGCGGGGGAGGGGGGGCCGCCGGGGGGAGCTGCACTGTGGGCTGTGTCTGTGACCAGGACTTAGGCCCAGAGAAGGGTGGAGAGCTGCCTGGGCCGCCCAGATGTGGGAGTGAAGCCATGGCCGCTCACCTGGTGAGCCGGGCAGGTTGGGAAGCCACCAGGTCTCCCCCAGCAACCTGTGGGGACCCGCTGGGACTGCTGCCCCCTCCCCTGTAACTGTCAAGGGATCTGTTCATTGGAGACACCACAACCCAAGCCACAGCCGGTGGGTCCCCTGAGCCCCAACTTACGATAAGAAAGGCCTGGCTCCCCCTAGAGCAGCTCCCTTTTGTTCCAAAGATGCTTGTTGGTGGGGCTGTACCCCTCCCCAAAGGCAGAGAGACACAGCGGTAGCCCGGCTCAGGTTGCCTGCCCTGCAAGGCGCCCAGCCTGCGTGACACTGGACAGAAGCCCTTCTTTTTTTTTTTTTTCTTTTTTTTTTTTAAATACATTTTATTGATTTTTCACAGAGAGGGAGGGAGAGGAATAGAGAGTTAGAAACATCGATGAGAGAGAAACATCGATCAGCTGCCTCCTGCACATCTCCTACTGGGGATGTGCCCGAAACCAAGGTACATGCCCTTGACCGGAATCGAACCTGGGACCCTTCAGTCCAAAGGCCGACGCTCTATCCACTGAGCCAAACCGGTTAGGGCCAGAAGCCCTTCTTGTCTGTGCCCCTCGGCCAAGGCTGGTGGGGGGAGGCGGTGGGGCCGGCCTCATCACTTCCTGTCTCCTCTCCAGCTCGTCCTGGACCCGCTGCTTGTGACCCCAGCGCCTTCCATGCACCGCGCACAGCCATGGGCCCCAGAGCAGGTGTGCTGACGGCCCTCAGGGCAGGGGCTCCGGGCAGCAGGAAGGCCAATGTGGAGAGTGTTCACACTCCGGCCACCATGTCCTCCCGAGCCTGCGATCAGGGCTCTGCCCCAGGATGCCCCCCGCCGGCTGGGGCTCAGGGGAGGGAAGGAGAAAGGCAGGCAGGGCCCTGGGCCTGGGAGGCCTCCAGGGGACAAGGAGAGGCCATGGCTAGAAGGGGCTCAAGAGGTCGTGGTCGACCCCATTCCCTCTGTTTGAGGGTCTTGGGTCTCAAACTGTGAGGACAGAGCCACAAGGATAGAAAGTACAAGTGCATTGGTACACACAGTCCACACGTGCACATCTCATCACACATGTGTGAACATTGGCAGGCACATGTACAGTCCATCACATATGTGTGCACATGCTTCCAGACACAAAAAAAGACACACACCACCAGCTGCACATGGGTACACATCATCACATACATGTACACTGCCATACCACCAGGTATGCATTGTATTGGGCATACATGCCACCACGGACATGTGTACGCCACCACACACGTGTGCACATCACATGTACATGCTGTTGGGAACACAACGCATGCAGTGTCAGACAGACACACGTATAGTCAGACACACACCACGCTCAGGCCTAGGCCGCTACACACAGGTGACCAGGGCCACATGGCGTCCGAGGTCTCCATGTTGGACAGACCCGCGCTGGACCTCCCACGTGTGCTTCCCCTCAGCAGGGCTCAGCCTTGAGGGGCTAGAGCAGCGGTTCTCAACCTGTGGGTCGTGACCCCTTTGGCGGTCGAAGGACCCTTTCACAGGGGTCACCTAAGACCATCCTGCATATCAGATATTTACATTACGATTCATAACAGTAGCAACATGACAGTTATGAAGTAGCAACAAAAAAAAGTTTATGGTTGGGTCACAACATGAGGAACTGTTTAAAGGGCCAGAAGGTTGAGAACCACTGGGCTAGAGGCTGCTGACGGCCTGTTCTGTTCCAGGCCCCCTGGTGAGCCGGGGCCTCATCCTCTGCATGTGGCTCACTACTCACTGCGCTGGTCCCCACGCTGAGGGCTTCTCCCAGGAAGGGCTGGATGCCAGCAGGGCCGACCTGTGGGCCAGGTGAGTGCCCTCCCCTCCTGCAGCTGATCCCCTGGCCGGCCTGGAGGAAGGGGGTGGGTGAGAAGGAGGGACCACCTCCAGGGGCGGCAGACGATGACCAGGCATGGCTGTGGCAGGGCCCCCGACTTCTGGCTCTGAACCGGGGCCTGAACATCACCCACCCAGGTCCAGGTCACTCATCCACCTTGCCCTCAAGTGGCCCAGAGTTCAGTGTCCTCCATCAGAGTCAGGCGCCCAGGCCATCAGAGCTGGCTGGGGCCAGGGTCCCTCCTGAGCCCCCCACTGCTCCCACTGCTCCCCTCAGCCTGGCAGGCGATCACAGCTCATCCTGAGTCCTCATACTTCCTTCCTTCTACCCTGAGGCTTTGCTGCCCCCTCAGGCCCCAAACAGCCCCTGCATTGTTTCCGTGCACTTTGCGGGGGGGGGGGGGGGGGGGGGGGGGGTCATGCCTAGGCTCGGCGGCTGTCCTCTCCTTCCCTGGGGAGTTGGAGGTCAATGATTAGCCATCAATTGATCAATCAGTTGACTGACCAGAAAAGGCTGGAGGCCCAGTTGGACCACTGGACCCAGGTTAAAGCCCCAGAGACCCCTTCCTGGTCACGAGATTTATTACTCACACCGTGAGGAAGGCCCTGCCAGGAGAGGAACTGGCTGTGGTGGCCCAGCGGGTGCCCAGGCTACATCTCCTCCAAACCCTCAGCCATCGCTGGGACCGGCCTAGGGAGGAGGCAAAAACCCAGCCTGGCCTCCCCTGCTCACAGCTCAGAACCTGAACTGGGCGCTCACAGGAGGACCGGGAGAGGGGGACGCCGGAGTCCCGCCTGTGCCAAGGCCCTGCCTGCCACACTGCCTGTCTCATTCCTTCGGTGTTGCGAGTCTAACCCCCATCCTGCATGCTGCCGCCTGGGCTGCCCCTCCCGCCCCACCTCCTCCCTCACCACCTGCCTCCTTCTGCTCAGTGCCAACACCTCCCTCCTGCAAGGCTTCCGCTGCCAGCCAGCCAGCCAGCTGTCCCGGGACCGGCTTTCAGCTCTGATCAGGAGGATGGCATCGCAGCAGGTGCTCCTCAAAGCCTGGCAGGTAAGAAGCCCTGGTTGGCATGAGTGGACTGGCGTGTCGAGGGCAAGAACAGGCTCCCAGGAGAAGGGCCCTGGAGAGGGGGTGGGAGGGAGAGTGTCCCCGGCAGGGACACAGGCCAGCAAGGGCCAGGACCGTTCGGCCCAGACGGTCTCTATGCCAACCTGCCAATTTCACAGCCACCTACGAGGCATCTCTTAGGCCAGTGGTCAGCAAACTGCGGCTCGCGAGCCACATGCGGCTCTTTGGCCCTTGAGTGTGGCTCTTCCACAAAATACCACGTGCGGGCGCGCATGTACAGTGTGATTGAAACTTCGTGGCCCATGTGCAGAAGTCAGTATTTTGTGGAAGAGCCACACTCAAGGGGCCAAAGAGCCGCGTGTGGTTCGAGAGCCGCAGTTTGCCGGACCACTGTCTTAGGCTGACTCCGAGGTGACAGAAGCCTGCCCACCCCCCGTAGGGCCCACTTTGGGTTGTTTCTAGGACTTCTCGGCCAGTTGCCCACAGACCCCAGCCTGTTTTCGGTTGGGTGAGGGCTTGTTCACCTGGCCTGCGCTGGCCTCTTTCTGACTCCTCCTTGGGGTAGATCTTCCAGCCTTCTGGCCTTTCCCCCTGGGCCATGAGAGGGGCCTGCTGAGCCCACCTCAACTCACAGCTGACCTAAGCATGGCCTGCCCTGAGTTGGAAGAAAGGAAGGAAGGAAGGGGGGAAGGGAGGAAGGAGGGAGGGAAGGAAGGGAAGGAGGGAGGGAGGGAAGAAAGGAAGGAGGGAGGGAGGGAAGAAAGGAAGGAGGGAGGGAGGGAAGAAAGGAAGGAGGGAGGGAGGGAAGAAAGGAAGGAAGGAGGGAGAGAGGGGGGAGGGAAGGAAGGAGGGAGAGAGGGGGGGAGGGAAGGAAGGAAGGAGGGAGGGAGGGAAGAAAGGAAGGAAGGAGGGAGAGAGGGGGGAGGGAAGGAAGGAGGGAGAGAGGGGGGGAGGGAAGAAAGGAGGGAGGGAGGGAGGAAAGGAAGGAAGGAGGGAGGGAGGAGGGAGGGGGAGGGAGGGAAGAAGGATATCCATCATTCTCATTATAAAGTTAATATAAATCTAGTAATAAAAGGAAGGAACACACACAAAAATAAAAGAAGAAAAACAACTACCAATAAATTTGAAACGACCTCAAAGGAGGCCAGGCCGGACAGGAAGTCAGGGCAGGGGTGGCACTGGGATGAGCCTCCATGGTGCAGTGGGCGGGGTGGACAGGGCCTGAATGCCAGCCCGGGGTTGGGGGGGGGGCAGTAATGTTCAGGCTGGGTTTGCCCCATCTGGGGCCATTCTGATGTGGAGGTGGAGGCAGGCAGAGGAAGACATCAAGTCCAGGTGACACAGAGCAGGCAGGTGGGCGGAGGGAACTGGATGGATATGGGGCCGGACATAGGGGTCTTGGGCCCAAAGGCCTAACTGAGGGGG